>NC_091439.1:62087230-63339730 GCF_964237555.1 Oryctolagus cuniculus
TTTTCCAGGCTAACCGAAAGCACAAAACAGCAGGTGTAACCATCCTAATATCAGACAAAATAGACTTGAACAAAAAAGCTTCAAAGAGACAAAGAAGGGTACTATATAAGGTTTAAGGGATCAATTAAACAAGAAGATGTGGCTGTAATAAACATATATGCACCCATTACAGGGTACTTGGCTATTTAAAACAAATGTAAATGGATCTAAAGGGAGACATAGACTCCAGCACAGTAGTAATAAGGGACTTCAACATCCCATTTTCATCAATGGACAGATCAGCTAGACAGAAAATCAACTGAAAACAGTTTTGAAAAATTGAAATAAGTTCATGTTTGATTCATTTTGACTCTCAAATAGATGAATCCCAAATAAAACTATACTGCTTATACTGTTAATGTATAATACGGTTTTTC
The DNA here is from genome assembly GCF_964237555.1 of Oryctolagus cuniculus. Taxonomy (NCBI): domain Eukaryota; kingdom Metazoa; phylum Chordata; class Mammalia; order Lagomorpha; family Leporidae; genus Oryctolagus; species Oryctolagus cuniculus. Next base: position 62,087,647 of record NC_091439.1, read on the forward strand.
TAACAATTCATTCTCAAACAGGGGATTAAAGTTCTGGAGCTCTGATGAGGTGACATACATACACCTTTTTAATGACCAAATATAATGCAACTATGTTGCTGTTTTTCATTCCTTACATCTTTCCTGTTCCTTAACACCTTCCTCTTTCCAAATGTGTGTGGTTTTTGAATATTTTTAATAGCATTAATTTTGTTTTTTGTTTTTTGTTTTTTTTCTTTCTCAGAGGAACAAACTGTGGGAACAGAGAATGTAGATCCTCAGCCAGCTCCCTGGCACACCTCCTCAGAGAAAGATGGGCCTGAGTGCAGAACTCAATAGCAGACTCCTCTTCTGTCATTTCTCTGGGGTCTCAGCGTTTCTGGTTTGGAAATGACTTTATATGTCTATCCCTGGAAATGATGTCATAATTCAACTTAATTTTAGTTTTCACTTTACCACTAGTGTTTGGAGATGAAGGAACACAAAGTTAATGCTTCCAATAATTTAGAGTGATGATAGCAATTCCTTCTTGTATGTTGAAATACTTTTAATAGTTGAATTGTTTTTATTTATTTATGTGTTTTGTAAAAAATAAAATTATTGAAGGAAATTTTCAGTCCTTCCAGAGACATAAAATCTATACAGTTTTATTAATGTAGCTATTCACATTTAATAACTGTAAATTGTTTCATGTTTTCTGTTAAGCCACCCACCCCATTCTCTATATAAGCACACTTGGTTGGTTTATCAGATGAGATCAGACACACTCAGGGTGGTATGGCCAAAGACAACTTGGTTGGTTTATTACTGACTTTGTTCTCCATGTGCGTTACTCCCAGCTGCAAGAACCTCAGAGATTATTTATTCTACTCTTCCTTTTTGATGTGCGGAAACAGTACTACAGTTTCTACCATTCTAAACCTGGAGACCACAGGTCTAAGACATCAGCTATCTAAGACATGTATATAGATGGGCTTCATGAGATCTGTGAAACTTCTGAAATATATGTGAAGTACTGTGTGTGGATTTATTCTTCTGGGATATTACGGTCTAAGATTGCTTTGATCCTATTCTCAGAGGAGTCTCTAACCCTATAAAAGTTTAAAAACTATGGTTTTTATTTTATATCAGATGATTTTTAAAAGCCACTTGAAATAGTAAATTGCATACAGTTACAGAACAGTTAGTGATTTGAAGATATCCTTGACTTTTAGAAGATTCATTCAAAGGCAGAGATTATAGATTATATAAATATTTAGGGCCTGTCCCAAAGAATTTTTTTATGAGCACATCTTCACCTTTAAATCAAAAAGTGAGGCAAATTACATTCAGTGTAAATATTGGCAACCTACAAAAGCTAAGAAACTGCAAAACCTGAAATGAAATCAAACTTAAATCTTTGGGGGAAGTCATTGTGGCATGGCAGCTTAATCCACAGCACTTGGGATGCCCACATCCCATATCCAAGTCCTGGAGTAAAGCTCAGGAAGGCTGATGATGAAAACCATTAATGAAAATAGAAGAGTGTTAAAAAGCAATAATGTGGTCAGACAATACTAAAATTGATTTCAAAACTAAAATCAGACCAGAGAAGCCAAAATATTGTATTCACAAGCCAACAGTATGTTAGTCAAGGGTTCCGGGGGGGGGAGGGGGGGGCAAATAAGACAAGATAAACAAAAGGGATTTATTAGAATTGGCTTACACAGTAATGGAGTCTGAGAAGTTCCACAACAGACCATTTGCAAGCTGGGAAACCATGGAAACTATTAGTGTGGCTCAGTCCAAGTCCAAAAGCCTCAGAATCAGGGAAGTCTATGGTGTGACTCTCAGCTTGAGGCCATAAGCCTGTGAATCCATCAGGGTCACTAATCTGAGTTCTGAAGTCCTAGGGCCAGAGAACCTGGAGTTCCAATGTCCATGGGCAGAAGATGGGTGTCCCACCGCCACAAGAGAGAACCTGCCTTTTCTCTGCCCCCTTTGTTCTATTCATGCCTTCAACCAACCAGAACGTGTCAGCTCGCATTGAGTGAGCTGAATCTTCCTTACCACTGACCCCAGTGCCACTCTCACAGACACAGCCAGAAATAACGCCTTGCCATCTCTCTGGATGTATCTTAATCCAGTCGTTGACACCTGAAACTACAAGTTGCAAACATTTTCTTGAGAGCCTGCCATTCATTCTGTATCTACTTTGTGCCAAATACTGTTTCAGGCACTGAAAGGTACTGCCAATATGGAATTCAAATTATGGATGGGGAAGCAAGCAAATAGCTGCTATGCTTTTTATGAGTTATTCACAGTGTAAGGGCATGAAGACATGGCCCCTACCCTGGAAGACATTTAATCTGGTAGCAAACAAAGGAGTAAGCAAAGATTTGCAACACCAGAAGACTCAGGCTCTTCTAGAAGCAGCATCACTGCTGAAGATCACTGAAGAATGCTACATCAACATTTTTGAAAAGAAATACAAATGGTCACCAAACATGAAAAACTTCCTCAGTGTCCCAGTATCAGAGAAATGCAAATCAAAGCCACAGTGAGGTTACTATCACGCTCCAGTTAGAATGGCTATTATCAAAAGGAAATAACAAATGTTGGTGAGGTTGCAGAGAAAAGGGAACCATTGTACACTGTTAGTGGGAATGCAAATCAGTACATCATTATGGAAAATAGTATGGATATTAATCAAAAAACTAAAAGTATACCTACCACTTGACCCAGCTATCCCACTTCTGGAAATATATTCTAAAGAAATGAAACCAGTATATGAAAGAAATACCTGCACTCCCTTATCTGTAGCAGTCCAATTTACAGTGGTGAAAATATGGAATACCAAGATGTCAATGAATCAGTGAATAAAGAAATGTGACATATACATAATGGAATATTGCCTAGGCACAAAAAGAATGAAGTCCCTGACATTTGCAACAAAATGGATGGAATTAAAAATCATTATTCTGAGTGAAATAAGAAAGACACAGATATAGCACATTTTCTCTCATATATGAATGTTAATATGTATAATAAATATATACATAGTAAAACTGAGTGTCATATTAAGTATATATATTTATAAATGTTATCTTTCATTGATTTATAACCCTTATATAATAATATACCTTTCTTCCCTCATAATCTGCCATGAATCACATGTGATGTGATATTAAAATATCCACCCCTGATTTCAAAAATAAAGTAGACACCATTGTTTGGTTGGTGCAGCAGTTAAGTCACCACTTGGATTGCCCACATTCCGTATTACAGTGCCTAGTTCAAGTTCCAGGTCCTGTACTTCCAATCCAATTTCTGGCTAATGTGCGTCCTAGAAGACAGCAGGTGATGGCTCAAGTCCTTGGATCCATGCCACTTGTGTGAGACGTGGATTTAGTTCTGTGCTCTTGACTTTGAGCTGGACCAGTCATGGCTGTTGCAGTCATTTGGGGAGTGATCCAATGGATGGAAGATCTCTGCCTCTGTCTCTGCCTTTCAAATAAAGTGGGAAAAATAAACAATGCAAATAAAAATGTATGTATAGGAATAATGTTTTGCTACCAAGTGAATGTGGTAAAATGTTAAAAATTATTAAATCTGTGGTGCTTATTGGACTCTGCACTTCTTGTATTATTTGAAATATTTTTAAAGGGGAAAAAGAAGGAATATTGGAGCTAACCTCCATGAGAGAGCTCTCAGTGTTCATAGAAGTCTGTTCCAAACACCTCAAATGTCAAAGGAAGGCTGGTGCTAATAAATCAAGGCGTGCATGGGGGAATTAGTCCCAATGGTAGAAGCTACAGCGGCAAAGGCAAGGGCAATCTTAGTGCAGACCTTTTGTGAACACATGCAGAAACTGTCATGCTTTGTAAAAAGGCAATTTCTACCATCCGCTATAATTGAATTTCTTTGACAAAGTCTTCCATAATAATAGCTACCATGGCGGCATACATTGTGCTATGGGGTCACAAGCGGAGTCCTTCCTCCTCACGGCAACCCCAGGTGGGTGCTCTTCCCCTTCCTCTTACAGGTAGAGAAATCTGAGAAGTTTAGGGAGCTAAGTGACTCGCTTAGCTAACTAGTGAGAGAGAGATGTGGGAATTGCCCTTATCTCACTCCCGACTCTGTAACCATCAGGAATCCAGGTAACAACTGACAAGCAGCGGCCTGCAAAAGCTTACCTGCCGCACACAGGAAGTCCAGAGGAGCTTGTCAAGAGTCTGGCCTTGAGGGTGTCTTCAACCAGCTCTTGCTCTGTCCTTGTTTGTGTCCTCTCACCTCAGACCAAACTCTTAAAGTGGCTGCACAGGCCCAAGGCATCCATCCACTTTCCATCAGGAAAGGGAGTGCTAAAGCCAAATGCCTTTCAGAGAGACGGCACCTTTCTGTTGGGGATGGAAGCCATGCTCAGGAAACAGCCTACCTTTCACTGGCCAGGTCTGTAGGACTTGCCATCTCTAAAGGAGGCTGGGAATCTGAGTTCTGTTCTCTAGACATTAGCACATAAAGGGCACGAGGAAAGTGAACTGGATGGGTATTGAGTAAACCAGTTAACATTGACAAACAGCCTTCACAATCACTCAACTGAAGCAGGAATTGTTAGTCCTGCCCAGAGAGGGCTCACGGATCTTCATGGCCTGCCTTGTTCTCTTCAACGGAACCTGGCTTTTGGCCATTATCCAACATGCTCTCCTCTTTCAAGCCTCCTGGAGCCTACTTCCTGTCACTAAATGGGTTAGGATAGACTGAGCATGAGAAAACAGCCACCAACACCATACCTTCAACACAGGAGGATTTTCATTTCCCTGCTTCCAAACAATCTAGGTCCACAGCCTGAAAAGCTCCTGAAACTTTAACGACCTGGACTGTTCCTTCAGTTTTGTTGCTCTAGTGTACCCCACATCAAGTGCCCAGCTCATTCAGTCAACCACCTCAGAAGCAATGATCCCCACACCCCAGGGAAGCTGTAAGGTGCTGTTCCAATTTTTAAAGATTTATTTAGTGACAGAGAAAACAGTGTCAGCCTTCCATCTACTGATTCACTACCCTAAAGCCCACAAACCCGGCCCCAACCCAGGGGCCAGGAACTCCCTCTGAATCTCCCATGTGGGCAGCAGACACCCAGCTACTCACCTGCTGCCTCCCAGGCACATCGCGAGTACCACTGGACTGGAAAGGTGGAGTAGCTGAGACTGAGACCCGAATCCGGCACTGCAATATGGTGCTTAACCCGCTACGGCTGGGAGTCAGCAGTTCTACGCAGACTCCACTAGGTGGCAGCGCGTTTACAAAGAAAGTGAACGAACTGTCCTATCGCCTTTTGAAAACCAAGCGAAACTGAACTCTCAAGTACTGAAGACGGAACCTGAACTACAAATCCCAGGATTCTTTAATAAGCACGGGACTTGCTTCGGCACAAAGGTCTCAGGTTCCTTGCTCCTGCAGGGATCTGGAGGACGCCATCCAGTCTTCACTGTAAGGTAAGATTTCCTAATACTTTAAAAATGAAACTTTGGGGAGGGGGGATTTATATTTTAGACGTTGATTTGTTCTGCGGGTTGCCTACTCCAGGATTAATCTTAGCTGTTAAAACAGGATAAACATGGATTTGTAAGGAGTTTACAACTCTGGCATATTAAGTTTCTCTCTGTCTCTCTCTCTCACTGTCCACTCTGCCTGTCAAAATAAAATAAAAAAAAATAAAAAATAAAAAAAATTAAAAAAAAAAAGTAACCAAAGAAAAAAGAACTTTTACAATGGCTGTCCCAAGTGGACACTTTTCTTCCTGGCCCTTGAAAACATTAAGAGTTCCTGAAACTACTCTGTTTGTGTTTCTACTATCAAAATTATCTAGGGTAAGGGAGCCAACGTTCTCTTGTTTTCACGTTGGATTTATTGAAAGCCGCCTTGCTTTATTATATCAGGTCATATTAACACTCGGTTTCCTAGGAAACCCATTGGAGTTTGACACTGCAGTTTATCTGATCCTAGGGCGCTGGGCCCAAAATCTGATCCCAGACAGACAGGGAGGCCGGCAGGGGTTGGTGTTCAGAGTGAGCAGAAAGTGCTTCAGCAGTTGTCCAGTGACGGCTTCTCGGGGTGCCAGGGATTCCTGGGGAGACCTTGACTAGAGTATGCCCAGTGCCATGTGCCACCTCTCTAATGCCAGTGTTGTAAAATAACAGCTTTATGACACAGAATGCCCAGTGTAGGAGGTTTGGGGGGGATGGTGGATTTCAGTCCTTTCCTAAAATGTGTGCTGAATTTCTCTCACAACTTTTTCTATTTAAAGTGAAATTTTCTCTCTCATCAAAAGAAGCGGGGGGGGGGGGGGGGCGGATAGTGCAAGTTCCGTGCATCAGAGTAGGTCAGACACTATATAAGCCTAGCTGTCCCATGGCCTAATACAGGTGCAGGCAGCAGTGACTTGTGAGCTAGACCCAGAGCCAGTTCTTATAACGTGCTGTATTAGCCTGGTCCCCCTAGAAGCAGACTCTGAAGAGTTGAATGGGCATAGATTTTCTAGGGGAAATGCTGGGAAAATGAACTGCGTATTAGGTAAGGCTGGATCTGCCAGCACAGGAGGCAGGGCAGAGGACCAGGTTGGGCACAGTCGGTGAGCTTCCCAGAGGCTGCCTGAGGTCCTTGCCAGCCAGCTCGGCCGTGGCTATACAGCTGCGTGGCTCCAGGACGTGGTCAGCCTTCCAAACAGTGTGTGCTCAGGCACAGAGAACGGTGGCCTCAGTACAAACTCAGCCACTCAGCCTTCAGAGTCAATTACCACTCCCTCCTTTGTGGCGCTGGGCTGGGGAGTGGGGTCTGTGAGGCAAAGCCCCCGCTGGGCAAGCAGTTACCATGAGACAGCTCCACAAGAGGTCTACTCTTGAGTCTGCAACCAGAAGGCTGACTTTGGAATCATAGCTGCGAAAGACAGGGCAAGCCACGTCATCTCTTTGAAATGAGCTCCATGGGTGACTAGGCACTGTTGCTTTCCTCTGAACTGCTTCTCTGATCCAACAGTGTCTCCATCCCTGCTCCAGTGTGGGAGGCTTGGACCAAATCAAGAAAAGCCCATTGGATACAGCAAAATAAAAATAAAGTTTGGCTCAAGGGAATGGAGGTGCATTAGAAAAGAAAGGACTAGGTGGCATGCGCCCAGAGGGCAAGGCTAGCTGTGCTCTACCAGGTAGGGAGGTGAGCAGGGTGATCTTAAAAGTGACTTGTGCAAGTAGTAGAAGTTGGTTCACCCAACACCCATCGAGCTCTGGCCCACTGTTGTCATTATGGTTTCTGTGCTTCTCTCCACCACTGTTTACTTTTTAAATGCCAGGAAACAAACTTCTCCAATTCCTAGCCTCCTTTGCTCTTAGGCTGGCCAACTTACACAGATCTGACCGAGGCGATCTAGGCTGACTTTTCTAAGGCTTCCTGGAGTTAAAGAGACTGCTCTGAAAGGCTTTTGGTTTTGTTTTCCCCTTCATTTTCACGAGAATGCGGATGTGATGCCTTGGACTAGAGCAGCCACTTTGAGTTGGTGCGAGGTCAGAGGCATACATCAAGGACAGAGCAGAGCAAGAGCAGGAGCCTGGGCCCATAAGGACGACCTCATCTGGACGTCATTGGGCCTTTCCTCACCCCCAGCTCACTGCTACACATTCCTCTAGCTCTGGGAGCTCCAAACCAAGCATCGGCCAACTAGCTCATACATATCAGATCTCCCCTACGTCAGTTTCTCCATCTTGCCTTTTAGAAATGGCTTATTAGATCTCTTAAAGCATTTATGATACATGCTTAGGCTTTCAAAGAAGAGCAGTGGAATTGTTGGGTTGGGTGTTCTCATAGCAAAGTCGGGAAGCCTATATACACATCTGGCTCTGCTGTTGACAGGTTCTAGAACCTTGGGCAGGTCCAATCAGTTTCCTCATCTGTAAAATGGTGGTGTTAGACATTTCTTCTTCCAGCTCTTTTGGTCAATGATTCTCTGAGGTGAACTATCAATGTTTTCAAGGGGCAGTAGAAACCATCGCCATTGGTAATGCCAACCTCAACGAGAGTTTACAGAAGAGAAATCTAGAAGCAGCCCCTAGTAGTAAAGACACAAACAATGCCATAGCAATGTGTGCACGGGGAGGAGGGTGGTGGTGAGTACGTCACACTTGCTGTCTCAACACAGAGGCTGAACTCTCCAGGTACTAAAGGGACCAAAAGCTGGGTTAAAAATCCAATGTCTGTCACCAGTCGTCAGTTCAGTGCTAGATGGTTTTGATATACAAAGCTGGGTATCAGAGTAAGCATTCTAGGAGTGGTCAGAAGGTGGTGGGACTGCTTCTTTGTACAGAGGTACCATCTTCAGTTTCTCAGAGGAGCACATTGGACTGTCTCTCTAGATGTTGCTGCCTGCACAAGACCCTGTGCTCCAAAGTAAACCATTAAATACTGACGTCTCTAGATTAATTACAGGTTTCACCATGGGGCGGCTGGATGGGAAAGTCATCGTCCTGACGGCTGCAGCTCAGGGGATCGGCCGGGCAGCCGCCTTAGTAAGTTATCATCTTCTGTTGTTTTCTTACTAACTTTTGAGCTACTGAATTATGTGGCCACAAGCCATGGTTTTTTAATTCTGTTCTACTTTTTTTTTTTACTTAACTTTTGTGCTTCTGTTGTCTTAAGTTGCAAGAAGATAGAAGTCACTCCCCATGAGGCAGATGAAGGCACAAATGCTTCACAAGTTTATCTCATTAATGATAAAATTAGTAACAATGAGAAGGCATGAGTTGAGATTAGTTTGAAATTCTACCCTATTTTATGGAGAAAACAACAATGAATATATGATAAAGAAGGGAAAAGACCAAATCACTTTCCATTCATGAGAGTTCAATGAAAAAAACAAAGGATCCATTTGTCTTTTTTGTCTTCCAGGCTTTTGCAAGAGAAGGTGCCAAAGTCTTAGCCACAGATATTAATGAGTCCAAACTTCAGGAACTGGAAAAGTACCCAGGTAAGCCACTCAGCAGCTGGCACTTGACGGTCAGCGGCTGCAGGTCCTGTGAAGCAATGATATTCACGTGCTGAGAGAAAACTCCTTAGCTGCTGGGTTCCACCGCCCTTCTTTTAGCTTCTGGCTTTGATAGCAAACCTGTATTCTGTGAACCTACAGACAAAAACAATCTCTGACCTCAGACATACAAGATTTTTCTTATAACTGTCGAATTTTCAGATCTAACTTCTCAATTTGGAATTGAATCCCTCAACACGCTGCATGCATAAAAACATTTTAAGTACAACAGCTATGATGTGAACTTCTTAAAAATTCCATCTGATTAACAATAACTGTCCCTATTTGTGGAGTGCAGTGTGACATTTCTGTGTGTACAGCGTGTGCTGCTCAAAACAGGGTGCTCAGTGTTTCCCCTCTGGGGCCTCCCTCTGTGGCTCTGGAGCTCCCCTCTTCTGTTTGCTCACACAGGATCCACCAGGTTGCTGTGAACCGCTGCTGTGCTGTTGATGACAGCTTTACATGTCCTTCTCTGGGCCAGCACTGGCCTCCAGTAACATGGCATGAGCCTCGCGGTGTAATTTCAAATGTTCTAGTAGCCACATTTTAAAAAGGAAAAAGCAACATCTCTAGGGGAAAGAATGAGTTAAAATGAGCCCACTTTCAGGTGTTACCGCTGGCTATCTTACTGAGAAAAACACCCAATGCAGGTGGGGTACTTTGTTGTAAACTCATTACTCAGGAGTGACTCATTGTTCAATTTAGAAAATAGAGAAGGAAGGAGGGAGAGGGATGAGTTCATTGGGGGGAGGGGGGCTAGCATGGACTTTACAATTTGTGTTAGTGAGAGTCTCAAGACCAGACCGCAGTAACAGCCGACAGGTTTTTGAAGCCTAAGTGGATAGGCGTTGCAATTTTCACACCTCACACTTCAGAACAGGAGAATTTTCAAGGCTAAGTATTTTATGGTGGTTGCAGGTAAAGTGTATCTGTATCCTATTTTTCAGGGATTCAAACTCGTGTCCTTGATGTCACAAAGAAGAAACAAATTGATCAATTCGCCAGTGAAATTGAGAGACTTGATGTTCTCTTTAATGTTGCTGGGTAATTCATACCTTTTTAATTTCACTTTCCTTGCAGAAAGGTTTCTAGAAACTTTATTCAAAACTTATTTGATACTATGACAGAATTATTCGTTGTGAATTATGATGTGTTACCTGGGAAATATGGCTAGATTTCATGTAGCACTTTCATTACCCATAAGATTCAGCAAATGAGATAGCTGAAGAGGTTGGCATGGCCTTGGTGCCAAAAGGCAGTTAAAGCCCATACAACTGATACTAATACAAAGCTGTCTCATGTGTTGCCACATCTGAAAATTAAAGTAAAAATTTATGATAATTTATCTCTTAAAGAATCTACTCATCCTCCTATAAGAATATATCCAGATACCTAAAAAAAAAAAAGTAGGCAAAGTCAGTTCTTGACATAATTACATTCAGCAGTGTAGCAGATGTAGAAGCAGAATATGTAATTCTCACTGTCAAGAAGCTGACATTACAGCTGAACTGAAAGTGTGAATACCACGGTGCTTGGGCCACACAACCAAGAAAATCAATAAACATTCCGGTGTTTTGAAAGCTCCGTGGAGGAATTGTGACCTCAGGAATAGTGGAAGTTATTGTAAGGGTAATGTTTTATTCTGCCTGTTTGCTCAGTATCTTACAAGTAGCAATATTACCCTGCTACCAGGAGTTACTGAGATACTTGTTTTCCTTGCAATTTTGACTTCCCTTGAGAATGCTAAATCTGTGCCACCTGAGGGCACTGTTGCTCTGGAAATAGGCGTTAAACAGGTCACAGGTTCAGGTCTGTTATTGGTTGCTTATCTGTTGCTTATCTGTGGCGGTGTTGATGTGTTCCAGTGCAGCTGGTAGAGCTTCCATGTTTGCTGACCCCAGACCCTTGCCTTCTTCTTTTTAAATAATGTTGTTTTAAGATAGCAAATAGTCTTAGTTTTCAGGACTCTTACTAACCTGTTGCACTAAGTGAGACTAGGTTTGAATTCTTTAAAGATTGGGCAAAGGAAGAACACAATGATCTAAATCAAAAAGTGACCGTAGAAATTATCTTCAAATGGATCAGAAATTTCTTTAATGGCAATCTTTTTCTTCTCTTTAATCCACTCTTCCAGTTTTGTCCATCATGGAACCGTCCTGGACTGTGAGGAAGCAGACTGGGACTTCTCAATGAATCTCAACGTCCGCAGCATGTACCTGATGATCAAGGCTTTCCTTCCCAAAGTAAGACAACCACTGTCACCAAGATGAGCACCTTGTGAGGTCTCCCTGCTGGACACCCAGAAAAAGATCTTCCAGTGTGCTGAAGGGTGGTAACAGCTAAGCTAATAATGAACGTGCACGGAATATTTGCATGAAGACATTGACTAAAATTAATTTCTGTAGCCTGCCAGTCCATCCATTTAAAGAACATTTATTAAGCACTTTCTATATACCAGGCCCTCCTGGACTTCACTTATAAGGTGAAATTTTCAGAGATCAGAAAGAAGTGAGGGAGTTAACCATTCTGGTATTTGGGGAGAGGCACCAGCAAGGAGGTACATAGGACCAGAATGTCGCTCCCTTACTTGCGGAGGAACGACACTGGACCAGACGCTGTTCTCTTTCCCCGGCCCTTCCCGGGTTTGCTGCCGCTCCCCCCGCCGCTCCCCTGCTTTCGCAGAGGAGCGGCACCGGGGAGCTCTCTGACCTACTCTCTCAGGGTGGGTGCGGCGGCCCATGTTGTCTCTCTCCCCTTTTAAGGGGTTGGGTCAGGAATCAGCTAATTAACGAAGCAGCTGTGTAAGATTTGTTTACTCTCAGCGCCATATGATGGGAGATCAGATGCATAGAGTTAGTCTTAATAGTCTCAGTGGTCTAGTCTAGTCTCGGTAGTCTCAGTACTTATTTCGCCATGTTGCAGGAGACAGGCCCTGCTCCCCACACCAGAACAGTTTTATGAGCTGGCTTTTTTTTTTTTTTTTTTTTTTTTTATCACATCTGCTATACGGAGAATGGAACTCAGAAGTAAGATAACACCAAGTTCACCCAGTTAGCAAGTGGATATCGAACTGAGTTTTGAAGCCTGGAAGTTCAGCCTCTCCTTGAATGTCAGTGTCTAGGCACACACTCTCGAGACATGTGTACCCTATTGCATTTCTCTGCCCTGAAGATTCTCCTTTCCCTCCTGTTTTGAGCTGAACTGTGGAGGTACTGGACAGGCGAGAGCCAGCATGTGCTGAAGAGTACCTGTCTCCTGGGTCTGCTTCCTTTGAATCCTCCAGCCATCACACAACTCATCAATATTTCTAATTTTATCTTCAAACAAGTATTAAGCACTTTTTGACTGTTAAGCACAATTCTATGGGCTCTCTGGTGTATATATGTGAGAAACATACAGTCCTGACTTCAGATGAGCTTATAAGGCAGTATCAGCAGACAACATAGCTTGTGCAATGAGGAAGCTAAGGATTTAAGGAAGGAAGTGAGGGAGGGAAAGAGAAATGTATCCTCATGTCTTGGTTTACCTGTCCCCTCCTCCTGGAAACCTACCTGCCTTCACAGGCTGACTCTTGACCTGTGCATTCTGGTTTGGCAGGCTGTTGGGGCTAGTAAATTTCCTCTCTGATGCAGCTTGAGGTTGTAAATTGAATCCTGATAAAATGCAGAAGAGCTGGTTTTCATAGCAATTCCAACTTTATTAGATGACTAACCATATGACATGCCATCCAACTCGGGGAAGAACAGCTTTGTGAATGGCACAGCAGGGCTGATACTGTGCACTCAATACTCAAGCTAATGTCAAGAAAGATCCAGGTAAATATTAAAAGGAAAATTAGAGAAAGTGACCCCGTAATAAGGGATATTTTTTTATCTACTTGTTTAGCGCCTAGAAGGAATCTTTGAGCAGACCTTCAGAGTGCTGAAATAGGAAATTTTTTTCAAAGGCAAACTGCCTTTTTTTTTTCCTGGTGGAGTTTATAAGAATCTATGTTATATGGAACTTGAATGTGTTTTGTGAAGACAAATCTTCAGCACAGGCTGTGGGAATGGAGCAGAGGCTGTGGTGAAAGGGGAAGCTCGGAGCACAGTAGGTAACTCTTACACATGCATGAGACTCATTTGCAAAACCAGTCAACTTCCTGTCTGAAGTGCTTTGTAAATTACTAGTTAAGGAAGTTGGGTGGGTCATAGTGGAGCTGAAATTTAAACTGGTGTTAAATTTTGAAGTATACAATACCAACTTACAAATTATTGAGTTTGCCTATGACTTAAATCATCTTAGCAATAATTCATATGAACCAGTAATACACATTTGTTAAAAAAATACTCAAGAGATATTCATAACTGGAAGGGATGTAGAATTAGAAGGATTTCATGCCACTTGTTTAAATTGACCTTGGCCAAGAAGTTCTTAGGCACAGCCTGTGCTCTGTTACTAATTGACCAGATGCCCTTGGAGATGACACTTGCAGCATCTCAGTGTTTATTTTTTCCATCTAAAAATTGGGGTAGGGATGGATGTGTGGCCTAGCACACTTGTTGGGATACCCACATCCCATGTCAGTATACCTGGTTTTAGATCCTAGCTTATCTCTTAATTCCAGCCTCCTCCTGCTAATGCACATCCTGGGAGGCAGCACTAATGGCTCAATTACTTGGGTCCCTTCTTCCTCTGTGAAAGACCTGAAACAAGTTCCTGGCTCCTGGCTTCAGCCAGCCCCAGCTGTTGCATGCATTTGCATTTGGGGAGCGACCCAGTGGATGAGAGCTCACTGACTCCATCTTGTCTGTCTGCCTATCTCTGTTCCTCTCTACCTTTCATATAATTAAACATTTTTTAGAAATAAATAAACATTGAAGTAACATATCATACAGTCACTTCCAGTCCTAAGTATCAAGGATCTACTGTATCATCAACTAAGATGCACATATGCCAGTTAGAACTTTCCAAGGGAAGTCAGAATTTAGTCTTACAGCAGATCTCATAGGTCATGTGTTCTAAACATAAGAACACTTGTAGGAAACTTTTTCTCATGGATAGATTCAATGAAAAACATTCCAAGACTGGAAGATCAGTCAAAAGACCAAAAACAGCTTGAAAATGCTTAAAGAAGTGGTCAATACAGAACCCAAGGTCCACTAGAAGAGAAGCTCTGTTAGGGCAAAGATTTGGGGATGTCTCTGTTGTTTGGATTTGTGCTGAATCTTAGAAGAGTCCTTAGCAAATATTTGTTGAATGAATAAAGGAATCAAAGTTGTCAGTCCAGATGGAGGTCAGGCATTGAACCACTGAAGACCAAAGTGGCCAAAGTCTGCCATTGTTAGGAGCTGAACTGGCCAATGAGAACAGAAGGGCTGGGTCAGAGCAAGACTATCAACAGCCAGAGGGACTCTTCAGAGGTCTTTCTAGCCTCTACTTGAGTTTCTGGGAGAATCTGTTGCATGGAGAGCCAGGAGGAGCATCACACCCTGACAGCAGGTACTCAGCTGGTGTTGGGAAGACAGCATGGAAGGGGTCAAAGCCCACAGGATCCAGAGTAAGCAGATGGACCTGGGTTGAGCAGGTGGCACAGTGCGAGGGGCCATCTGAGCATAGCCTCAGTGACTATGGTTCTTCTAAGGTTCTTCCCATGGTACGGTTGCATTTCAGAAGACTGGAAACTGAATCTACCTAATATCCCATCTGTATATGTGAAATTGAGTTACATGTCTTCTATATGTAATCAAAATAGGCTGTGTTATATGCTAAATTGGAATGCAAAGAGGAATTCTAAGGCTTAGTTTTCAACACTATTATACACATCCATTACTAATATTCTTGTCTTTTTTTTTTTTTTTTTTTTTTTTTTTTGACAGATAGAGTTAGACAGTGAGAGAGAGAGACAGAGAGAAAGGTCTTCCTTCCATTGATTCACCCCCAAAATGGCTGCTATGGCCAGCGCACTTCGCCAATCCGAAGCCAGGAGCCAGGTGCTTCCTCCTGGTCTCCCACGCGGGTGCAGGCGCCCAAGCACTTGGGCCATCCTCCACTGCCTTCCTGGGCTACAACAGAGAGCTGGACATGAAGAGGAGCAGCCGGAACTAGAACTTGGCGCCCATATGGGATGCTGGTGCCGCAGGCGGAGAATTAGCCAAGTGAGCCACGGCGCCAGCCCCTATTCTTGTCTTTTTTATGAAGACCCCATTTCATTATGATCCCACTCATGTTGTAGAAAAACAGTTTTGTTCAGTATTTTCCCACCCACTGTCTTCCTTGAGGTGGTTGGGACATTTCAGCCTCCCCTTGTATCTTCTAAGCCTATTGAACATAATGCTTTGGGGGCTTTGTGGACCTCTGCTCTGAGGTACAATTAGTTACTGGGTATCAAAATGGTAATTAAGAAATTACAACAAGGATGGCCCAAGTCCTTGGGCCCTGCACCCACATGGGAGACCAGGAGAAGCACCTGGCTCCTGGCTTCAGATCAGCACGGTGCGCCGGGTACAGTGCACCAGCCACGGCAGCCATTGGAGGGTGAACCAGTGGCAAAAGGAAGACCTTTCTCTCTGTCTCTCTCTCTCTCACTGTCCACTCTGCCTGTCAAAAAATTAAAAAAAAAAAAAAAAAAAAAAAAGAAATTACCACAAAGACACACAGCAGCTTAGCCACCCTTTCCCCGGATCCATCCAGTCATCCACGTGCTGTGTTCTTGCACCTCTTTTTTGCAAACTGATTAAGAAACTCACCTGAATGGAAGTAATATTTTCTCTAGAGCCCTGATACTGCCTATAGAGCTTTTCCTTTTAGAAACTTACTGACTTGATTTTCATGATATAATAAACATACCTTGGGCTTCCTTCTCTTCTCCAGTCATTCTCCCCCAGACGCTTCACTGCTCTCTCATGCTCCACCATCTCCTGCTCTGTTCTTTATTAACATCTGACTTGTCAGGGAATTCACTAAGAAGTTGGTACCAGAGAGCCAGCACTTCCCTCAGTGGCTGCTCCCCAAAACATTCGTGGGTATCCATGCCCTTACACGTACTTGTGTTATCTTGAAAATGTGCATGTGCATTCTAACTCATAAAATACTAGTTCATTTGGAAATAGTTTTTTTTTTTAAATCATAGCAGATTTTTTTCATTGTATCTTCTTTTAGGTGCAGGACAGGGCCCAGCAATCTGCATTTTTTTAAGATTTAATTTTTGTTACTTGAAAGGCAGAGTTCAGAGAGAGAGAGAGAGAGAGACAGAGAGAGAGGTCTTCCATCCACTGGTTCACTCCCCAGATGGCTGCAATGGTTGGAACTGGGCAAATCTGAATCTAGGAGCCAGAAACTTCTTCTGGGTCTCCCACGTGGGTGCAGGGCCCCAAGGACTTGGGCCATCTTCTGCTGTTCTCTCAGGCCATAGCAGAGAGCTGGATCAGAAGTGGGGCAACCAGGACTCTAACCAGTACCCATATGAGATGCCCACACTACAGATGGCGGCATCATTCACTACATCAAAGCAACAGCCCCAGAAGATTCCATTTCATCAAAAGTTTTTGATTGCCTGCTGTGTACCCTTTGTAGGAGGTAACGGAATTCTATAGGAAATGTTCCTAGGAAACTGTCCTACATTGGCGAGGCTCCCCCTTGTTGCAGTTACCACATGTGGAGTCCAGCCCCTCCTACTCCAGCGATCTCCACCTCTGTCACCTTCAGATGTTCCTGCAATCCTGCTCTTACCAGCTTTCCCTAAGCCACCGCATCAGCTTCCACTGGTCCCTCCTATAGTCCCAAATCTGAACGTGCCACTTCTGCACTTCTAACGTTCCAGTGCCAAGGCACTGCTTCAGCATGAAACCCAGGTTACTAGATTTAGCCCCTGTTGACAGCTGCAGCCTCATTCCTCCCACACCCTGTGTTCCAGCCAAACCTGTCCCCCTCCCACTTCCCCATTGGAACCTTTACACAGAAGCATCTCAAAAAGCTCATGGGAAATGTGTATTGTGAAAAAATTCTGCATGGATTTCAAAAGTTTTCCATCAAAATAAACTTAATTCTGTTTTTCTGCAAATGATTTGAAGTCCCCTTGTGCATGTACTACCCTCTCCTTGAAACACCCTTTTATTTCCTTGTTCTGGGCAATACTCACATTCTCAAATCTCCACCCGCAAGCTTTCTCTTCAGGAGCTCCTCTCAGTGTCCCTCAGCCTACATAGGTCCTTTTCTGCCCTGGCCATCCCCTTGAATCCCTGTGGAGCTCTCTGATGTCACTCCATGGATGCCGGTTATGTCGCTCAGATTGGCTCCTCCCTGTGGGCAGGGATTGTGCTATTAGTCTTTTGTTGTTGTTGTTGTTGTTAAGATTTTATTTATTTATTTGAAAGGTAGAGTTCCAGACAGTGAAAGAGAGAGAGAAAGGCCTTCATTCCGTTGGTTCACTCCCCAAATGGCCACAATGGATGGAGCTGCGCTGATCCAAAGCCAGGAGCTTCTTCCTGGTCTCCCATGCAGGTGCAGGGGCCCAAGCACTTGAGCCATCCTCCACTGCCTTCCCAGGCCATAGCAGAGAGTTGGACTGGAAGAGGAGCAGCTGGGACTAGAACCGGCACCCATATGGGATGCAGGCGCCACAGGCAGAGGATTAACCTAGTGCGCCATGGCATCGGCCCCTGTGCTGTTAGTCTTTGAATCTCTTGAGAGAGCCCAATAACTAGCCCCCACAGACATTCAACAACAACTCTGTGGTAAATGTGTCATGGTCTCCCAACATCAGAAGTACGTCATAATGATTGACATCCATGCACATTCTGGCGAGCCCAGCTTTGATTCTTGGCCTTGCTGATGCTGCCGTACCACAAGAAGGCAGTAACCCCCTTGGAAATGAGTGATTTAGTGTGTGTGTGCATGTGTGTATGTGTGTGTATACAGGCCCTCTAGTCCCAGCGATGGGGTAAGGTATTGCAGATTCACTATTAAGACTGCTTAATGTTAACAGGTAGTAAGATGGTCAGTTTCACTCTGCAAACCATGAGTGAATGCAGTCTTTGGAAGACATATTTTCAGCCTGGCAGAGTGAAACTTTTTTGTGTTTGTTTCGTTTTTGCAGATGCTTGCTCAGAAATCTGGCAATATCATCAACATGTCCTCAGTGGCTTCCAGCATCAAAGGTCAGTCAGTCTGTCTGGGGATCATGACACTCAAGGCACAAAGCTTCAAGGGCTATGGGTTGGGGAACAAGCACAGCAGAGATCCTAAAACCTGTGCATAATTTCAATGTGACTTTTGTAAAATGGGCATCAAGTTCCTTAGCCATCAGACCCTTTGCCCTAGATGTCAACCAATGGTAAAATTTGGTAAAAAATTGTTTTCTTGATCTTCCCTTTCATTCCTTCCAATGAATATGGAAATGAACATTGAGCTGAGAGAAGGAAACGTATCATGTAATTCATCAAAAATGTTGCATTGAGCACCTACAAAGTGCCTTTGCCCCCAGAAGAGTTCAGTCTAAAGGAGAGTGTAGGCAGGCAAACACCATCTTGGGTGTGGTAATCGCAATGTGAAGTGCTGCCACCATGTGGAGCGGGTGACTCTGCCGGTGGATTTGAGGAATGCTTCCCAGAAACGTTCCTCCGGACCCAGAGAAGTCAGTCGAGGGAAGTGAAGGGCTGGGATGGCAACATATAATGAACATAATGTCGCAATCTGGCACAGGGGGATTTGTGAGTTCAGACTGCAGTAGCTGCTCCTTGAGGTACCGTTCCTTCTCTGCAAGGACACACACAGAGTGTGCATGAGAGAAGTGTGCAAAGAAGCGCTGAGGCCTCTGGTTTTATTGTTATTTGGTTTATTTTCTTTTGCAATCAGCCTAAGGGTTATACTAACTGCAGTAGAAACACCAAGACAACTGCTGTTAAATATGTGCAGCATCTCAACACCTAAATCTCAGTTAAGCTGAGCCTATGCTGAATAATTTCCTAGATTCAAAAAACACTGGCTCTGTTAAGGGAGAAACCTGAAATCGGTTTGTATGAAAGGGGAGGCGGGTGGGAGAAAGCATGAGAATGGCTACTGGGGAAACTCACCTGTGTTCCTTTGACTCTAAATGTGATCCCTTCCATCGCTTTTCCATGCCTTTGCCCTCAGGAGTTGTGAACAGGTGTGTGTACAGCACAACCAAGGCAGCCGTGATTGGCCTCACCAAGTCTGTGGCTGCAGACTTCATCCAGCAGGGAATCCGATGCAACTGTGTGTGCCCAGGTGAGGTAGGCACTGCCAGGCAGTGAACTTGTCCTTTCTGACATCCTGTTTGCTCCTGTGAAAGGTATCTATATAAGCTTGTGTGCCACATGTTGTGTTGCAATCTGTCATTGGGAGAATTTCAAAGGAAAGAGGCCCTAGCTTTATTAAAAATAACAGTCTAGTGGGAAGTGGGAATGGAGAGCCTAGGTCATTAGGTCATAAGCCACAGATTCAAAGGGTTTAAGTGCTACTTGCGCATGGGATAATTCAGGATCAAATGGCTGAGGGACAGAACTTGCCAGGGCTTGCCTTTTAGAAGCAGACCGGGGTGATTTTGTCAGGGCAAGAATGTCAGGGAAAAAATGAAAACCAGACCATGCACAAAGGATGGCATAGAGAACAGAGGAGGCTCCCAGAACAGGGGGGTTTACTAGAGTCATTTCAGCTACCAGGGGTGGCCCATGGGTTATAAAGGGGGCATTATCCCTTCTTTGAAAGGGGAGCCAGCAAACCATGGCCTGCAGGGCAAATCTGACCCACCACCTGTTTTGTAAATAAAGCTTTACTGGAACACATCCACACTCAATTTGAGTATTAGCTGTGTGTGGCAGCTAAGTAACTGCCACAGATCAAATGGCTCTGAGTGCCAAAATATTGACTTGCTGGATCTTTACTCAAAAAGTGTGCTGGTTCTCATATAAAAGAAAGGAGAACTTTTTTTTTCTTAATAACTGTGATGTGCCTATTAAATAGTGTCACAATGAAAAACCTTTGACATGTTAAATTTAGCAGTTTATTTTGGGGACAGAGGGAGACCACCACAGATTCCAAAGTGGACAGCCCTCAGAACCAAAACAGGCTGTAAGAACTCCAGCCAGAAATGCGACCAGGCAGTATTTATAGTTTGAAAATGGAAGTATAAAGATGGCTTAACTGGTTACAGCTCTGAGTTGCTCCTAGTCTAATCAATTGGCCACCTGCAACTAACTGAAGTTCAGCTGCTCTAATTGACCCAAACTCAGCTGTTTGCTGCACAAGTGGCTCCTAAGTTAGGTCTTCAGTTAGTTGATTGATAAACCAGGTGCAGCTCATTAGGGAAGAACTCAAGTGGGGAGGCGATCTCAGACTGAATTCAGGCCAAATTTAGTGTAATTTACCAATAGATCTGCCCTTTCACCTGATTTCATCCACCCAACATGGAACATGGTGCCCAATAAGACTTAATGCCCTCTGAAAAGAAATCAAGCATTGCAAACCCAGAATCAAAGTTTCTGTCAGTTGTTGACAACCAGTATTGGGGGTTGTGGAGGGAAAGTATCTCAAAATCACCTCTGGGGCCTTTCCAAACTGCAGAGCTTGTGAGAATGTGGAGGAGTTGATGGGGAGGACTGTGTGTCATTTGGAAAGTACCACAGGAAACTCGCATTGAATCTTTTGCTGATAACCACTCACTTAAAGAGGGAAAACTACTAAATATCATTCAAGGCTACAGAATTTCAATGATCAAGATGTTCTGTTGAATATTTCTTTTTCTAAGATTTGTTTATTTATTGGAAGGGCAGATTTACAGAGAAAGAGAGACTTTATTTTACTTAAGTTATACAATGTTCATGTATTTCATATATACAGATTTAGGAACATAGTGATACTTCCCACCCACACTCCACCCCTTCTTCCTCCTCCCTCTCCCATTACCACTGATAGAGACACATTGACAGAGAGGGGGAGATCTTCCATTTCCTGGTTCACTCCTCAAATGGCTGCAATGGCTGGAGCTGGGCCAACCTGAAGCCAGGAGCCAGGAACTTCTTCCAGATCTCCTATGCAGGTGCAGCGGTCCAAGCACTTGAGCCATCTTCTACTGCTTTTCCTGGCCATAAGCAGAGAGCTGGATCAGAAGAGGAGCAGCCAGGACTCGAACTGGCACCCATTATGGTATGCTGGCAACACAGGAGGCGGATTAACCTACTCCACCATGGCACCAACCCCGCAGGCTAATTTTTAAATTGATTATTTTGAATGGACCATGAATGATGTTAGAATGTTCAAATGGCCCCTTAGCAAAAAAAAGTTCCCCCACTCCTGGAAAGAAGAATACAGGAGAGGGAGAGGGCAAAGGAAAGGGAGAGAAGAAGGAGGAGGGGGAGGGGGAGGTGATGAGTTTCCGTGTGCACATTGGTAATTCTTGCATCTTGCTCTTCCTGGAGCCAGATGGCCAGGGGAATATATGGCAAAATGACTTGGAAAATGGGGCTGTTTCAGTAGCTGGGTTTATTTGAAGGTTGGAAAATATGTTATCAACTCCCTGGAACAAGGAAGTAGCTGTGACTCACTGAGCCAGTGATAGGAGAAAAGCTGAGGAGTAATGAGTGTGGCTGGCACGGTGCTGATGGTAACCAATCTCCACCCATCTTGTGCAAACTGTGGCACAGCGTGTTCATCATTGCCATGGACACAACAGAGTACAGTTGCAATCGAGTTAACCTGAATGCTTGATCCTTGTTTTTTTCAAAGAATGTTGCTTATTTCATAGCCATTGGTACTAGCCATATCTAAGGTCTCACATTCATTTACTTCTGTAGGAAGAAGTTGTTAAAGCTATAAATATTTTTGAATTTTTAGAAAATTTATTTGAAAGGTAGAATGAAGGAGAGAGGGGCAGAGACATAGATCTCCAACCACTGGTTCAGTCCCCAAATGCTTGCAACAGCCAGGGTAAAACCAGGAGCCTACAACTCCATCCTGGTATCCCACATGGGTGGCAGCAACTCACTTGAGCCATCACCTCTGCCTCCCAGAGTGTACAGTAGCAGGAAACTGGAATCAGAAACAGAGCCAGGGAGCCAGCTCTGTGGTGGAGCAGGTAAAGCCACTGCCTGTGGCACCAGAATCCCATATGAGCGCTGGTTCGAGTCCTGGTTGCTTCCAATCCAACTCCCTGCTAATGCACCTGGGAAAGCAGTGGAAGATGGCCCACATACTTGGGCCCCTGTACCCACATGGGAGACCTGGAAGAAGCTCCTGGTTCCTGGCTTTGCACCAACCCAGCTCCTGTTGTGCAGGCATTTGGGGAGTGACCAGCAGATGGAAGATCTCTCTGCCTCTTTCTGTAACTCTGCCTTTCAAATAAACAAATAAATCTTTTTAAAAAGGAGAAGAAGAAGAAGAAACAGAGCCAGGACTTCAGCCAGGAACTCTGAAACGGGATACAGGCATACCAAATGCCCGCCCCCAAAGCAATAAGGATTTTGAAGAGAGTGTTTGTAAAAGCTTTACCAAAAGCTGGTGCTAATGAAATGTTACTGTTGGTTAAATTTAGGACTTTAAGAAGGCTGTTGATAAGGGGAATGAGGAAAACTGGGTAAAAGATATCTTTGTTGTGTTGTTTCACGTAGTTTATCAACACCATTACCCAAGTCATGCAAAAATAGAAAATATTTGTAATGCCTTCTGCGATCTAGCTATGGCGATTTCTACCCAGGATGTTAAAATCATTGCCTGTTTCTAACATGTGAGCAGAGAGAACCTGAAAAAGGACTCCAAAAAGGAGTCAGGACTCCTAATTTTTAAGATGTCCAGCTTCTCTGGAAAAAAAATGGCAGATGGCACTAAAGTAAAGAAGGGGAGTAGTGATAAGTGTTGTGGTGCAGCAGGTTAAGCCGCCTCCTGGGTGCCCACATCCCATATCAGAGTGCTGGTTCAATTTCTAGCTATTCCATTTCTAATCCTGCTTCCTACTAATGCATCCTAGGAAACAGCAGATGATGGCATAAGAGTTTGGGCCCCTGGCACCAACATGGGAGATCTGAATGGAATTTTATGCTCCTGGCTTCAGCCTGGCCCAGACCTGGCCATAGTGGACATTTGGGGACTGAGCCAGTGGATAGAATTTATCTCTCAAGCACTCTCACTCTTGTTCCACCTTTCAAGCAGATGAAAATAAACATTTTTTAAAGGGAGTTTCTAATCAAAGATCAGGAGCATGGTCTAAAGATGAAGTTAGGGGTATAACTAAAATCACTTGCTTCAAACACCAGAGGTCTGTCTAGTCTGAAAAAGATTTAAAAAGCCCCCTTCAAAGAGAACTTATGGATTTTATGAGTTAACAAAAAGGGGGACTTGGAACGTGAACCAAATGGGATTTAAAAAATTTTAGTGTCATTATTATTCTTTTTTAAAATAAAATAATTTTAGATTGCATTTTATTTGAAATGTGAAATAGTAGTTAAAAATAGAAATTGAAAACCAATAAAAACAGGCAAGATGGTGAGGAACCACTCAAAAGCACCAAGGGCTATGGCGGCCGTGGAGGATCCCTGAGGATCCTCACGTGAACTTGACAGAAAGAATGGTGTGGAGATCATTGAAGCAAACCGAGCCCTTGCTTTTATTCTTTTACCTAAATCTCAAGGTTATTGTGAGAATTAACTAAGATAATATATGTAAAAGTACTTAAAATTTATAAATCATAATGTAAATTCAATGTGACTAAATATATGTCTTTGAGAGTGCTGGATGATTAATTCAGAGTCCCTGAGCATCACAAAGAATCATATTTTATGTTTTTAAAAATCATAGAAATGTTATTAAAAGTTGTAATTGGGGCCAGCGCTGTGGCATAGCAGGTAAAGCCACCATCTGCAGTGCCAGCATCCCGCATGAGCACCAGTTTCATTCCCGGCTGCTCCACTTCCTATCCAGCTCTCTGCTATGGGAAAGCAGTAGAAGAAGGCCCAAGTCCTTGGATTCCTGCACCCATGTGGGAGACCAGGAAGAAGCTCCTGGCTCCTGGCTTCGGATCAGTGCAGCTCCGGCTGTTGCGCCCATCTGGGGAGTGAACCAGTGGATGGAAGATCTCTCTCTCTCTCTCTCTCACTGCCTCTGCTGCTCTGTAACTCTGCCTTTCAAATGAATATATCTTAAAAAAAAAAAAAAAAAAAGTTGTACCTAAGAGGAGGGGCAGGCAGAGATGAACCTATTATTTGAAGACAAAGGAGAAGGATGTTGTTGATTGTTGTATTGTGTGGAAAGGAAAGTTTAATAATGAATTTCTTTTTCAGTTTAAGTAATTAACCGATCTGAATGCACCTTTTGATTTAGGAACAGTTGATACTCCATCTCTGCAAGAAAGAATACAAGCCAGAGAAAACCCTGAAGAGGTATACAAATTGCAAATGTGTTTCAACTTTTTTGTTAAAAAAATGTCCTCCTCCTTAGGTAGAACAGAAAAATTCATTAGAGATAGGAAGTAGAATAGTGGTTTCCAGGGATTGGGAGAATGGTCAGTATAGAGTTATGATTTAATGAGTACAGAGTTTCAGCTGTGTGAAAGAAAAAGTGCTATGAAATTGGATGGTGGGTGATGGTGGCACCACAGTGTGAATACACTTAGCATTTGCTGTACTGTACTTGCTAAATGATTAAGGTGGTAGATGTTATGTGTGTTTCATTACAACTTTTCAAAATGAAAAAAAAGAATGCTTTGTGATCTGTCACGGCATCTGTGGGTTTTGATACAAGACAAATAGTTTGAGAAGCATGGATGAATCACTCTAACTTTGGTTCATGATTCATTAAGACAGCCGGCTATTGGTGCCTCTGAGATTTCTCTTGGGTTTAGCCCCTTGAGGGAGTTACAGGTAAGCACATATGTCAGTTCACGTCACTGATGTCTGGGATGGTCTGTGGTCACAGGCACTGAGTGATTTCCTGAAGAGACAAAAGACGGGAAGGTTTGCAACCGCGGAAGAAGTAGCCCTGCTCTGCGTGTATTTGGCTTCTGATGAAGTAAGCACCATTCTTTCCAGGGAGTTCATTATCCTCAGTTACATTTGGCCACTATTTGCTCATCAAAATAATGACATTTTAAGAGAGCTCATAGAGTTTCCATGCTAAGATCCTACATTACAAGATAGGGATAAATTCTGATTTAAATTATTCAAAGAAAAGCCCATTTTGCTGTGAGCCTCTGTGCTTCCTTATTCAACTTCACATGTCAAGAAATCTTATAGGGTGGACATTTGATGCAGATGTTAAATGTGATTTGGGATTTAAAACACACATACACACACACACACACACACACACACGGATTGGGATATCAGCATCCCTTATCAAGTACCTGGGTTTGAGTCCCATTTCAGCCCCCAATTCCAGCTTCTTGCTAATGTACACCCTGGTAGACAGCAGGTGATGGCTCAAGTAGTTGGGTAGCTACCACCAGGTGGGAGACCTAAATTGAGTTCTTGACTCCTTACTTTAGCCTCACCCAGCCCTAGCTATTGGGAGCATTTTAGGCAAATAAACTAATAGGTAGATTATTCCCTATCTCTCTCTCTCTACCTTTTAAATATAAATAAATATGTTAGGGAAATCTCGTAGCATGGCCAGTGTGAATCTCAGTGAGCTAAGCTGTCACTTACAATGTTAGCATCTCATAATGGAGCACAGAGCTGCACTGCTGCTAATCCAGCTCCCTCTGCACGAGCCTAGGAAGGCAGCAGAAGATGGTCCAAGTACTTGGATCCCTGTCACCCATGTGGGAGACCTGGATTAGGTTCCAGGCTCCTGGCTTTGGCCTGTGCCAGACCTGGCAGTTGCAACCATTTGGAGAGTGACCCAGCAGATGGATGATCTCTCTTTCTCTCTACTTCTCTATGACTCTGCCTTTCAAAATAAATAAATTTTAAAAAAGGAAAGAAAAAAAGCTTGCAGCAAACAAAATGGAGGACTTAAAAAATTAAAGTACTCAATTTTCTGAGAGGTAGTTGATTTCTAAAATTATAGTTGGGGGCAGTGTTGTGGATAATGATGAGTTAAGCTGCCTCCTGCAATGCCAGCATCCTATATGGTCGCCAGTTCGAGCCCCAGCTGGTCCACTTCTGACCCAATTCCCTGCTGATATGTCTGGGAGAGCAGCGGAAGATAGCCCAAGTCCTTGGGCCCCTGCACCCATGTGGGAGACCTGGAAGATGTCCGGGCTTCTGGCTTCAGCCCCTGTCATTGCGGCCATTTGGGGAGTGAACCAGGAGATGGAAGATCTCTCTCTCTCTCTCTCTCTCTCTCTCTCTCTCTCTCTCTCTCTGTAGCTCTGCCTTTCAAATAAATAAAATATATCTTGAGTAAACCTAAGTCAAACAAATGACTTTGCAGGATTACGAGAACATGAGATACAATGGCAAGTGTGTTAGCCAGCCTTAACTGTGTCTGGGAAGTACAGAATTGATATGTGTTGTTTTAGTTTTACTGAGAACTTCTTTGGGAGAATTCCACTGGCTCTTTTTTCGTATTAATTCTTATTTGTCATCATGTATGGAAATTCCTAATTCTGTTTTTTCCACTCTGCGTCTGTAGTTGCCAGTTCCGTTCTTAACAGGTATTGTGTATTTTTAATTGACATCTAAATGAGAAAGCGAAAACCATGTTTATAAGATGGAGAGCACGAGAATATCGTCCTCTGCTTTTGTCTTTGAATAATACACAAGCAGGAAACTAATGTATGGGAAGGAGAGGGGGAAAGGTGAGTGTGAACAGGGATGGTCCTGATGAGTTAGCTCCTCTTTACAGGAACCTGGTGAACACCCTGTGGTTGGTGAATGTGACAAATACAAGGGCTGAAAAGTGTTGGTGACAGAGAATCACAGCCTCTCAGACTGTTGTCACCAGTTATTAGTAGCTAGGGAAATGGCTAGACAGATATCAATGCCGTGAGCGTTGGTAGCCCTTGGGTTTCTCTGAATCCAGACTTTCAGAAAAGCTTATTTGATTTGGAGGTATCGCTGATGAGCAACGTTACTCTTGTTTAGCCAGAACTTGGGTTACCAAATACTTGAAAATATTGTGGCTTGAAATGAAGAGCAAAAGGAACTTGGGCTTTTTAGAGGGGCCTAGAAGAGTTCCTATAAATATCAGAGAGCTTGCCTTTTAAAAGAACTCAAAGAAGTTGGGGCCATTTCTTTGCTAAAGTGATTAGTAACCCCCTAGTTTTCCTACTTTATATCATCATGCTCCTATTTTGAACGTTTAAAATTGCTGTACTGGCCGGCGCTGCGGCTCAATAGGCTAATCCTCTGCCTGTGGCGCCGGCACACCGGGTTCTAGTCCTGATTGGGGCTCAGGATTCTGTCCCAGTCGCTCCTCTTCCAGTCCAGCTCTCTGCTGTGGCCCAGGAGGGCAGTGGAGGATGGCCCAAGTGTTTGGGCCCTGCACCCACATGGGTGACCAGGAGAAGCACCTGGCTCCTGGCTTGAATCAGCGCGGTGCACTGGCCTCAGTGCACCACCAGAGTGGCCATTGGGGGGTGAACCAATGGAAAAGGAAGACCTTTGTCTCTGTCTCTCTCTCTCACTGTCCATTCTGCCAGTCAAAAATAAAATAAAATGAAAAATTAAAAAGATTTCTCTAAAAAAAAATTGCTGTACTAGTGTTAATGATGCCTTTCCTTCTTTCTGCTTCCATTGTTTCAGGCTTTGGGTGAATTTAAAACCAAGAATACAAATTATCCATTTTAAGTTAAAAATGTTTTAAACTTCTACCTCAAGGATCATCTCAACTCTAATTCTTTGGAAAATGAAAACTTTTGTGAGGACAAACAATAATTATTTTATAATCCTTTGTTTTATACAGATGTAGATGTCAAACTAGAATGGAATAATATTTTCATGATATTGTAGTTTATAGTAATTATTATTCATATAAGTATTAAAAACACACTTAGTACACCTCTGCCCCTGAAATTACTTATATGTATTGGTCAAGAACATATATGATATTTGTGAGATTTTTAAAAACTGTTTGGCTATTATATGACTGCTTTATGACTGACACACTTACATTCAGAAATTTATTTATGACATAAAACTCAACTAGTTTTCAGTAGTTCTGTTTCAAAATAAAAATATGGTGTTTCAGCCTGCACTTGATCCTAAATTGTTGATGGCTGTATATCATTAGTCCTTAATTTTGTGATTCTGAGACCAAACACCCAGCCAACCCTGCTTAGCATGTGTCATGTGCTCAGATGCCAGCCAGAAGCCACTTAGCTCTGGATCACAGGAATGCTCAGTTCTAAATCATCTGAAATTTAATTTGGATTTTCAAAATTCATTTTGTTAGCTTAAGAGTAAATTGTTGAGTTTTCCCAGTCATAGAAAAACTGAAGAAACAGGCTGTGTCAACCTTGGTTAACCTTGTGTCTTCTTGTGTTTGTCACTGCAGTCTGCCTACATCACAGGTAACCCCGTGGTCATCGACGGAGGCTGGAGTCTGTGATTTCAGGGCCCTGCAGGGAAGGCAGGCCCTTCCTGTGCACAGCCAACTGCTTATGAAGAGAAGCCACAGATCAGCAATTAATGACATTTTAATCAAAATAAGCTCTTTTTAATAACTGTTACTGGGTCTGATTCTCTGAATATATTAATCTCTTTCTAATCTTTTCTGAAATCATTGTAAACTGAGGAAATAAAAAATATTGAAGTCATTGTAAGAAAATAGTTTTTAAGACGAACTTTTATTTGTGAGCACCTGTCTTAGTTCAGACTGCTGTAAGAAGTTACCATTGGCTGGGTGTCTTAAACAAACACATCTCACAGTCTGGAGGCTGGAAGTGCAAGATCAAGGTGCCAGCAGAGCCAGTGTCTGGTGAGGGCCCACATCCTGGTTTGCAGCTGATCGTCTGGTCCTGTCCTCACATAGGGAAGGCAACTCCCTCCTGTCTTCTTACCCTGTCCATGAGGTGTCCACTCTTATGACGCAATCACCTCCCGTTGGCTCCACCTCCCAAATATCGTCATCTTGGCAGGCTTATGAATTTAGGGTAGTTATAAACATTCAATCAGAGGCAGGTATCTGACCTAGCAGTTAAGACGCCTGCTACGCTGCCTTGTGTTCCACAGCAGAGTTCCTGGGCACAATCCCCAGCTGTGGTTCCTGATTCCAGTTGTCTGTAATTTGGACTCTAGGAGACAGCTGTGATGCCTTACATACTTGGGTCCCTCCCACCCACATGGGAGAGCTGGATTGAGTTCCTAACTCCTGGCTTTAGCTCCCCTAGCCATAGCAGGTATTTGGGGATTGAAACAGTTGATAGTGATAGTGTTCTCTCTCTCTGCCTCTCAAGATCAACAAAATTTTTAAAGATCAGTTCATAGCAACATATAAATGCATATGAAGAAAAGAAATTTTTAAAAATTATTATTGAGACAGAAACAGAACTCCTCTCTGCTGGTTCAGTTCCCCCCTTCCCCCATGGCCACAGCTGGGCCAAAAGAAAACCAGGAACTCAATCCAGGACTCTCATGTAGGTAGCAGCCCAATTACTTGAGCTGTCACTGCTATCTGCCCGAGTCTGCATGACCAGAAAACTGAAACCAGGAACTCTGATATGGACACCAACATCTTAATAGTAAGGCCAAATACCCACCCCACTCCAAAATAAAAATTTTCTAAGGAAAAAGTAATTTCTATTTTTTCATTTTCCAGTATTCAAGTATTTTTGTATAATGCTGCATTGTATAATGCTGCTATGTGTGGATACTAACTTAAGAATTTTATATTATCATAAATCAACACTAAAGGCAGGAAGGAGTTTGGTCTCAATAACTTAGAATAAATTATATAAATTTAGATTTCAGATATGTTGTTTGACCTTTATACAAAATAAAAATAATCTAGTTCTTACACTTAATGAATATCGCCACTTTTTTTAAGATTTATTTTATTCATTTGAAAGACAGAGTTACAGAGAGAGGTAGAGACAGAGAGAGATGTCTTCCATCCACTGGTTCACTCCTCAGATGGCCACATTGGCCAGAGCTACACTGATCCAAAGCCAGGAGCCAGGAGCTTCTTCCAGGTCTCCCACATGGGTGCAGGGGCCCAAGGACTTGGGCCATCTTCTACTGCTTTCCCAGGCCATAGCAGAGAGCTGGATCAGAAGAGGAGCAGCCAGTCTAGAACCGGCACCCGTATGGGATGCAGACGCTTCAGGCCAGGGCTTTAACCCGCTGTGCCACAGCGCCGGCCCCTGTCATCACTTATTAATTGAGTACTATTTTCTTAATATAACTAAAGAATATTTATTAAAATAAGCAATGAAATCGACACATTGATACTTAATTAACTGACAATATTGGAAGCTTGAAGATTTTTTTTAAGGTAGGTACAGATTTCTTAACCAAATTCCAGGGGCCTACATTGCGGTATAATGGGTTTAACTACTGCCTGCAATTCTGGCATTCTGTATTAGAGCAACAGTTCGAGTCTCACTCCACTTCTGATCCAGCATCCCTGCTGACGCACCTGGGAAGGCAGTGGAAGATGGCCCAAGTACGTGGGCACCTGCTATACACGTAGGAAACCGGATGGAGTTCTTGGCCTCTGGCTTCAGCCTAACCTGGCCTCAACCATCTGAGCCATTTGGGGAGTTAACCAACAGATGGAAGGTATCTCTGTCTCTCTTTCTACCTTTCAAATAAATGTTTAAAAAAATCTTAAAAATTCCAGGGAAACAAAGAAGAGTACATGAAATTTGGAATTTGTCTCTGAATAAATAAATATACATGAATCAAAAAAAAAAACAAGAGATAAATGAAATTAAAATTTTCAAGAAGATGTTTCAATTTATGGTTGATAATTCCATAATACTGTTAGGAAGAAGATTTTACCTTTTAATTTTATATTTGTTTTGTGTTGGTTGCTATCTCAGAAGATGAAAGCCAATGAGGAAGGCCCAATGTTGTGGCAAAGCTGTTTAGGCTGCAGCCTGCAACACCGGGAGTCCATATTGGAGCACTGGTTCTAGTCCCAGCTGCTCTGCTTCTGATCCAGCTCCCTGCCTCTGATCCAGCTTCCCTAGGAAGCAGCAGGGCTGGCTCAAGTGCCTGGGCCCCTGCCACCCACGTAGGAGACCCTGATGGAGTTCCAGGCTCAGACCTGGCATTGCAACCGTTAGGGGAGTAAACTAGTAGATGGAGGATCTCTCTCTGTCTCTCTGCCTTTCAAACAAACAAACAAACAAATGATAATAAAAGACCAAGTGGGAAGAGGCATTTGGCAGTGTCTAAGATGCTACTTGAGACACCCATATCCTATATCAGAGTAACTGAGTTGTAGTCCTGGCTCTGCTCCGGATTCCAGTTTCCTGCTAATGCACACGACGGAGACCCAGATTGAGTTCCAAGTTCCTGGCTTTGGCCTGGCCCAGCCCTGGTTGTTGCAGGTATTTGGAATGAATGAACCAGGAGAGGTGTCTCTCTCTCTCTCTCTCTCTCCCTCTCTTGCTCTTTTTCTGTCCTTCAAATCAAGTGAAGATAAATAAAAACTTTTTTTAAAAAAAAGATTTAATTTATTTATTTGAAAGGCACAGTTATGGGGAGAGAGGAAGAGATCTTCAATGGTTCACCCCCCAAATGGCAACAACAGCCAGGGCTGTTGTGCCAGAGGAAGGTAGCAGCCAGAAGCCTCCTCCAGGTCTCCCGTGTGGGTGCAGGGCCACCTTCCTCTGCTTTTCCAGGCACATTAGCAAGCATCTGGATCAAAACTGGAGCATCCAGGACTTGAATCAGGGAGGCAGCCATGGCTTTACCAGCTATGCACAACTCGGGCCCCTGTAACTTCTCAGCTAATGAATGAACAGAACAGGAGCTTGTAAGAATGACATAAAATGCTGCCTGCTGTGAGCAGAGATGGGTGTATGTAGCGCTATGAACAAATGAATTCCCAAAAAACACAATGAATTCCTCAACAGATTCTAACAAGAACAAATGCTCTTCTCTCCCCTAACCATAAACTACAAAACATCACAAACAATAGAAACAAAAAAAGCCACTGTTCTCCAAAGTCATGTTCATCATAGCAGGTGATGTATGAATGAAGATCGTATGACTGGGGGAAAAGGAAAAATATATTTCTCTTCTGTGGTAAGAGGAAGCTGGAGATCCCCGGCAGTTTTTGAAAGCTTCGGGAGGGAAGAGTTCACTTAAGGAAAATAATCATCTTACAGGCCCTGAAGAAGGATCCTGGATGGAACCTAGGTTTGTCACGAGGGAGGAGAGCCGGGGGTGAGTCGTTCCTGACTTGTGCAGACATTTACTTGGGGTTAGTCCCTCCTGCCGGACTCGCGGGGATGGAAACTGGCACTTGAGATAAGGAGTGAAAACCAGGTAAGCAGCGCTCGCACTCAGACTCACAAAACACACTCAGCTGAAGGGGAAAGTGCAGAGGAAAGAAAGAAAGGAAGAAGGAAGGGGGATGAAATGAACAATCACACTCTTGCTGGAAGGGTTAAAATATAAACCAACACAGCAAGGGCGAGAAGGGCGGAAAGAACGAGTCCTTGGTGTTGCCATTTAGTTTATTTAATAAATTCTGGACCCACAGACTTCATTAATTGGTTTAGGGACCGGCAAAGCAAGCCATTGGCTGCGGCCGGCATCGCTGCGCGCCTCACGCAGGGTCTCGTCATCACCCGGGAGCCCTGGCGCCTAGGGCCGCCCGCCCTGGATGAGCGCCTTTCGCTGCGCTTCTCGGGGGAAACTCGCTGGTCCTGCCGCCAGGGACCCGGGCAGCCGCCCAGTGAACGGCAGCACTGGGCGGCTCCGGCGCCCGGGGCAGTGGGCCTGTGGGGGCTCTGGCGGCAGCAGCCCCGGGTAACCCACAGCGGCCTCCCGACCCCGCGGAGGACGCGCCCAGGCTCGTTCTGGAGTCTCTTTGGGCATCGCCGGCCCGGACCTGCCACATGCAAGACCGCCCGGGGCGAGTGCGGGGCGAGCGCGGCTGCCGCTTCCCGGCCCGCGCAGTAATCGGCAGTAGCCGCAGGCTGGGCTCGGCCGGGGGCGACGCGGGCAGCCCCGTTAGCCCGTCCTGAGCGGCAGGGCGGAGCGCGCCGCCAGCGCCGGGACGCCAGGTGAGTGGGCGCGGGGACCCCCTGAGGGGAGCAGACTCGGCGCCCGTGGCGGGGACCGTGCAGGCCTTGCGGAACGAGGTTGTTTACCCCTGGCGTGCGTGCGTGTACTGTGGTGTGTGGGTGTACTGTAGCTTGCTGTTGGCGGGTGGGGGGTTTTCCCGCTTGTTTTTGTTCTCTAATCAACCAGAGGTGTTGCTTTTGTGACTAAGGTATCAGTCACCCTGGTGGTGCAGATAACCAGGAGACCCTGTTGACTGGAGAGCCTGGAACCCGGGCTCAGAGCGCTCCTTGCGGCTGTGGCTTTTCCACTTACAAGCGTCAGCTTGTTGTCTCACCCTGGATGCTGGTGTGATGTGTCGCCCCAAAGACTAACGAAGCCGCCCTCTGCCCGTCAGCGGGGCGACGCAGAGCAGACGCCTTCGCCAGGCAGCCTGCTTTCGCGGAGACTGAACCCCTTCCCCCTGCCCAGCCGCCTAGGGGCCTCCGCTTAGTGTGACTGCTGTCGCACAGCGCTCTCCTGCAGGGCATTCCGGTTTGCTGTTTCTCGCACTGAAGTGTGACTGAAACGCTTCAACTCAGCAAATACTTGTGTGTCTTCTCTGTGCCTAGGAGGTGTGAGGACAGGGAATACAGATGTGAATTAAAGAGTTTCTGCCACACGGGATTTCAGAGTGCAGTGGATTCGATCCACACCAGTGGTGACTTACCCTGAGACCGGGGAGGGACCTAGTGGCAGAGACCTGAACACATGGCTTGGGGTGAGCAGGAAGTCGTGTCAGCCACTCTTGGAGAGATTCCGTTTCTAGAGATTCTGACTTTAGTAGATCTAAAAAAATTAACTCTTTAAATTTTTTATAAATGCATTTTCCCCTTGGAGAGTATAGAGGAGAGAAACAAGTGTTGAGTTCCTTCTCGGGACAATTTCCTTTCCTTCATATCTCATTATGGAGTATTTTCACTTCATGAGTCAATCAAGTGACCAGTTTAACCAAATATGATAGCGGTTGTTTTCTTTGGTAACCTGGCCACATGGGGCTTACACACTTCACACTTTCACACAAGCTCATTCACAGAGAAGCATTTTGAATCATTTTAGTGACTGTCAAGGACAGTGACTGCCATCTGAAATGAATTCTTCACTTCTGGATAGGACTCCTTTTGGGAAAATTTATTTTAAATCAGAGTTGGTAAAATTCAGAAGCTGGACACAGTCTACATAACAATACTGTGTGAGACTCTATTCTCAGTACAAAAATGTTTCTAGATAAAAAATAGGAGATTGTTATTAATATAACAGTATAGAGTATTTAATAAAAAGTCACAGTGACACTCTTTAATGTATGTAGATAAAACACACAGAGACCCCAGCAGTACTTTAGTACACACCTGCTGATGTAACCAAACCACAACTAAGGAGCTTATAAATAACAGAAACTTATTTCTCACAATTTTTTGTTTTAAGATTTATTTCTTTATTTGAAAAGCAGAGTTAGGGGCAGGGGAGATAGAGAGAGATGTCTTCCATCTGCTGTCAGGCCTGTCCATTCCACAGGCAGTAAGTCCCTAGAATAACCAGGCTTCCCCCCTGCAGAGATCATTCAGCAGTAATTGAGTTGATAGTAGTTTACATGTTTTACTTGATCCAGAGCTTAAGGACATTTATACATTGATGATTTCTTTATTTCATCTGAAATAGTACTGAAAGACTGAAAGAAATTTAAACGTCTAAATGAGTCAGATAACCTGAAAAGAAAAAGCTGGTTTAACAACTATGTATGGGAAAGCCTATGTACAGAAACTGTGTGCAAAAGGTGCTGCAGCTCTGCCATTATCTGTCCATTTGTTGGATTTAAGGATAAGGTTTCATTTGATGAAAGATTTTTGGCTTAGAACTTAAAACCATTGCTGTAGACGATTCTTAGCAGTGTTTCATCTTTGAAAAACACAAGAACGACAAATGACCTTAAATTATAGTGGGTGGAATTAAGCTACTTAAAATCAAAACACCGGAATGAATCTACGGAAAACATTAACAAAGAAAGCTTTTGTTTTCTTGAAAGTTTTAATAATTACATATTCTTTTTTAAAAAATGCATTTAAGATTGCATTACAAAGTCTTCTTGTAAAAATCTGAGCAATATAAAGTAAATATTACATGCATACCTTAATTCTGTTTCCCTTCCCAAAAACAACTACTGAAAACATTTTTTCCTATTTCATTACATGCTTGTATCCATAAAAACTCATATTGTTCTTTGAAGTCCAATTTTCCCTCAAGTATGAGGGAAAGATTAAGGGAGTTGTTCCTTTCAAGTTCACATTTCTATCATGTGGTGGCATGTGTCCCTAATATTGGAAAGTAAGGTTCAAGTCAAGCCAATTCTTGCTAAGTATGTGGATCTGTCCTACAGGAAATTCTGAATGTTAGGTATATTAAAGAGAGGCATGAATGGTCAACAGCCTTTTCTTATCCTTGTAGAAAACAGTTGACCCCCCTCCTACAGGCAACTGGATAATCACAACAGTCATAAAAGCCAAGTCCCCACTCTTCTGCAGAAATCTCTATTTTATCCATGGAAATTTGATTAAATTTGAGTTATTTACTGAATTTGAGAGGTTTATAAAATTTTGGCATTTAAAGCAGAATAAAGTTTTACCAATATAGTTTATAGACTGTAGAACAGTCAAAATAATACAATATTTTGATTGAGAAGCAAAAAAAAAAATCTGTTGCTTTTCTGTATAGGCACTTCAGTGTTTTATTTAACAGGTACCTTGCCTTCCTGGTTCTCAATTTAATTTTCTGATATACAAAAATCTCCCAAAACATCTCAGTTTAATTGAATTTTTAAAAAGGAAAAACTCCTTAATTCTTAGACTCTTAAGGCATGCCTAAAGCAAATTATCTGTTAGTTAACTAATAATTTAGGGTATGTAAACAGTATTTGTCATGTGAATAGTCATTCCTTTAATTTTGGCACCAGTGTTGTACAGCCTAAACAGATTAATGACATTTTTTGCTTATAATAAACTGTATAACATTTGTAACAATGGAAAACAGTGAAGCTGAAGATAGCATAAAATAAAAAATAAAAGTATTTATATTTGCTTTTGGAATGTACTCTCAAACTTAAAATTGACTATAGCCATATAAAAGTGGGATTTTAAAGATAATATTATAGCAAAAGCTACTATATATAAAGTGTATATATAATTGTATTATATATAATAGCTTATCTATACAATGCATATGAAATTGTGTATGTATATATGTGTATATATACATATATATGTAAAATGATTTGGTATAAATAAATGACATGAAGTCAAAGATGCAGATTAAAGAACTATGACATTTTGTACATTTTTATACCTTTTTACTATGAGACTTGGCTAATATGGGCTCTGTGATTTGAGAAATGCTATTTAGTCTTTGGGTTTTAGTACTTTTATCTGAATACTAAAGAGGTAGAACTAGATAACTTTTAAAGGCCTTTCTATCATTAGTCCATTGATTTTTTTTTTATTTTTCTTTATTCAAATAATAATTTAATAATAAGTAATAACTTAATAATTTAATAATAACAAATAATAAAAGAGTTACAGAGAGAGGTAGAGACACAGAGAGAGAGGTCTTCTACCTGGTGGTTCACTCCCCAGATGGCTACAACATCAGGAGATGGGCAGATCCGAAGCTGGAAGCCAGGGTCTTCTTCCAGATCTCCTAAGTGCATGCAGGGGCACAAGCACTTGGGCCATCCTCTGCTGCTTTCCTAGACACATTAGCAGAGAGCTGGATAGAAAGTGGAACAGCTGTGACTCAAACCGGTGCCCATATAGGATACTGGCACTGCAGGCCGGGACATTAACCTGCTGTGCCCCAGCGCTGGCTCCAGTCCATTGATTTCTGATATTTGGAAACCATCTGGTTTCTCTGTTGCCCTCACTTAACTTTTCCATCCCCAGACACTCAGTCTTGGATAGATTCCTTTTTTAAAAAATGTATTTACCTGGTGGTGGGCGCTGTTTCAAAGCAGTGGAGCTGCCATGTGCAGCACTGGCATCCCATATGGGCGCCGGTTCGAGTCCCAGCTGCTACCCTTCTCATCCAGCTCTCTACTTATGGCCTGGGAAAGCAGTGGGAGATGGCCCAAGTACTTGGGCACCCACATGGGAAACCCAGAAGAGGCTCCTGGCTCCTGGTTCAGACTGGCCCAGCCAGGGCCATTTGGGGAATGAACCAGTGGATGGAAGATTTCTCTTTCTCTCTCTCTCTCTCTCTCTCTCTGTAATTCTGCTCTTCACATAACTAAATATGTCCTTTTTTACAATGTGTTTATCTGAGGAGTAGAGAGAGAGCACTGCCATCTACTGATTTATTCTCCAAGTGCCCATAATGATCAAGGCCTGGTAGCTGAAGTCAGTAACCTGGGATGTAGTGTGGGTCTCTTACTTGAGTGACAGGAACCCAGCTACTTAGGCATCACTGCTGCCTCCCCAGGTCTGAACTTAAATGAAACTGGAGTCAGGAGCCAGAGCTGGGCATCAACCCCTGGTGCTCCAATGTAGGACACAGGTATCTTTTTTTTTTTTTTTTTTTTTTTGACAGGCAGAGTGGACAGTGAGAGAGAGAGACAGAGAGAGAAAGGTCTTCCTTTGCCGTTGGTTCACCCTCCAATGGCCGCCGCTGCAGCCAGCGCACCGCGCTGATCCGATGGCAGGAGCCAGGATCCAGGTGCTTTTTCCTAGTCTCCCATGGGGTGCAGGGCCCAAGCACCTGGGCCATCCTCCACTGCACTCCCTGGCCATAGCAGAGAGCTGGCCTGGAAGAGGGGCAACCGGGACAGAATCCGGCGCCCCGACCGGGACTAGAACCCGGTGTGCCGGCGCCGCAAGGTGGAGGATTAGCCTATTGAGCCACGGCGCCGGCCAGGACACAGGTATCTTAACTTCTAGACCAAATGCCCACCCCTCATATTCTTTTTTTTTTTTTTTTTAAGATTTATTTCTTTATTTGAAAAGCAGAGTTATACAGAGAGAGGAGAGGCAGAGAGAGAGGTCTTCCAACCACTGGTTCACTCCCCAATTGGCCGCAATGGCTAGAGCTGTGCTGATCTGAAGCCAGGAGCAAGGAGCCATCTCCGGGTCTCCCATGCAGGTGCAGGGGCCCATGGATTTGGGCCATCTTGTACTGCTCTCGCAGGCCATAGCAGAGAGCTCAGTTGGAAGTGGAGAAGCCAGGACTCTAAGCGGTGCCCATATAGTATGCCGGCACTGCAGGCAGCAGCGTTACCTGCTACGGCCATCCTCCACTGCACTCCCTGGCCACAGCAGAGAGCTGGCCTGGAAGAGGGGCAACCGGGACAGAATCCGGCACCCCGACCGGGACTAGAACCCGGTGTGCTGGCGCTGCAAGGCGAGGATTAGCCTAGTGAGCCGTGGCACTGGTCATCCCTCAGATTCTTAACAGTACTCTTTTTTAAAAAAAATGTAAATTTTAAAAAAAGATTTGTTTATTTGAGAGCCATAGTTGCATACAGAGGGAAATACAGAGAGAAATGTCTCATTAGCTGGTTCTTTACCCAGCTGGCCACAACAGCCGGACAGAGCTGGGCAGATCCAAAGCCAGGAGCCAGGTTTCCCACATTGGGTGCAGGGGCAGAAGCACTTGGGCCATCTTCCACTGCTTTCCCAGGCCATTAGCAGAGAGCTGGATGGATTGTCGGTGCCACAGGCAGAGGCTTACCTTACGACTCCACAGCACTGGCCTCTCTTAGCAGTGCTCTTAAACTTTGGGACCGGGAACTATATAATGATTAAGGGTTCAATTCAACAGGAAGATGTAACTATTGTAAATGTATATGCACCTAATCACAGGGCACCAGTTTATTTAAAATATATGTTAAGGGACTTAAAGGGAGACTTAGATTCCAATACAGTAGTAGTGGGGGACTTCAATACTCCACTCTCAGAAACAGACAGATCATCTGGACAGAAGATCAACAAGGAAACAGCAGATTTAATCAACACTGTTGCCCAAAAGGATCTAACAGATATCTACAGAACTTTTCATCCTACACATAAAGCATTTACATTCTTCTCAGCAGTGCATGGAACCTTCTCTAGGATTGACCACATACTAGGCCATAAAGTAAGATTCAGCAAATTCAAAAGAATTAGAATCATACCATGCAGCTTCTCAGACCACAGCAAATGAAGGTGGAAATTAGCAACTCAGGAATCCCTAGAGAGTATGCAAACACGTGGAGACTGAACAACATGCTCCTGAATGAACAATGGGTCATAGAAGAAATCAAAAGAGATATCAATAACTTTCTGGAAGTAAATGAGGATAACAACACAACATATCAAAACTTATGGGATATGGTAAAAGCAGTGTTGTGAGGAAAGTTTATAGCAATAGGTGCCTACATTAAGAAATT
This sequence comes from Oryctolagus cuniculus, assembly GCF_964237555.1. Taxonomy (NCBI): domain Eukaryota; kingdom Metazoa; phylum Chordata; class Mammalia; order Lagomorpha; family Leporidae; genus Oryctolagus; species Oryctolagus cuniculus. The sequence continues at coordinate 62,127,230 of NC_091439.1, forward strand.
GGAAAGGCACCAAATAAATGAGCTTCCAATGCATCTCAAGGATCTAGAAAACCTGCAGCAAACCAGACCCAAATCTAGTAGGAGAAGAGAAATAATTAAAATCAGAGAAGAAATCAACAGGATTGAATCCAAAATATTACAAAAAATCAGCCAAAGGAAGAGCTGGTTTTTTGAAAAAATGAATAAAATTGACACCCTATTGGCCCAACTAACTAAAAATAAAGACCCAAATCAATAAAATCAGAGATAAAAAAGGAAATGTAACAACAGACACCACAGAAATAAAAAGAATCATCAGAACTTACTACAAAGAGTTATATGCCAGCAAACAGGGAAACCTATCAGAAATGGGTAGATTCCTGGACACATGCAATCTACCTAAATTGAGCCATGAAGACATAGAAAACCTAAGCAGACCCATAACTGAGACAGAAATTGAAACAGTAATAAAGGCCCGCCCAACAAAGAAAAGCCCAGGACCAGATGGATTCACTGTTGAATTCTACCAGACATTTAAAGAAGAACTAATTCCAATTCTCTCAAACTATTCAGAACAATCAAAAAAAGGACAATCCTCCCAAATTCTTTTTATGAAGTCAGAATCACCTTAATCCCTAAACCAGAGAAAGATGCAGCATTGAAAGAAAATTACAGACCAATATCCCTCATGAACATAGACGCAAAAATCCTCAATAAAATTCTGGCCAATAGAATACAACAACACATCAGAAAAATCATCCACCCAGACCAAGTGGGATTTATCCCTGGTATGCAGAAATGTTTCAGTGTGCGCAATGCAATCAACGTGATACACCACATTAACAGACTGCAGAAGAAAAACCATATGATTATCTCAATACACGCAGAGAAAGCATTCGATAAAATTCAACACCCTTTCATGATGAAAACTCTAAGCAAATTGGGTATAGAAGAAACATTCCTCAATATAATCAAAACAATTTATGAAAAACCCACAGCCAACATCCTATTGAATGGGGAAAAGTTGGAAGCATTTCCACTGAAATCTGGTACCAGGCAGGGATGCCCACTCTCACCACTGCTATTCAATACAGTTCTGGAAGTTTTAGCCAGAGTCATCAGGAAAGAAAATTAAAGGGATACAAATTGGGAAGGAAGAAATCAAACTATCCTTCTTTGCAGACAATATGATTCTTTATTTAGGCGATCCAAAGAACTCTACTAAGAGACTATTGGAACTCATAGAAGAGTTAGGCAAAGTAGCAGGATATAAAATCAATGTACAAAAATCAACAGCCTTTGTATACACAGGCAATGCCATGGCTGAGGAAGAACTGCTAAGAACAATCCCAGTCACAATAGCCACAAAAACAATCAAATACCTTGGAATAAACTTAACCAAGGACGTTAAAGCTCTCTATGATGAGAATTACAAAATCTTAAAGAAAGAAATAGAAGAAGATACCAAAAAATGGAAAAATCTTCCATGCTCATGGATTGGAAGAATCAACATCATCAAAAAGTCTATTCTCCCAAAAGCAATTTACACATTCAATGCGATACCAATCAAGATACCAAAGGCATTCTTCTCAGATCTAGAAAAAATGATGCTGAAATTCATATGGAGGCACAAGAGACCTCGAATAGCTAAAGCAATCTTGTACAACAAAAACAAAGCCAGAGGCATCACAATACCAGATTTCAGGACATACTACAGGGCAGTTGTAATCAAAACAGCATGGTACTGGTATTGAAACAGATGGATAGACCAATGGAACAGAATAGAAACACCAGAAATCAACCCAAACATCTACAGCCAACTTATATTTGATCAAGGATCTAAAAACAATTCCTGGAGCAAGGACAGTCTATTCAATAAATGGTGCTGGGAAAACTGGATTTCCACGTGCAGAAGCATGAAGCAATTCCCCTAGCTTTCACCTTACACAAATATCCACTCAACATGGATTAAAGACCTGAATCTACGACCCGACACCATCAAATTATCAGAGATCATTGGAGAAACCCTGCAAGATATTGGCACTGGCAAAGGCTTCCTAGAAAAGACCCTTGGAGGCGCAGGCAGTCAAAGCCAAAATTAACTATTGGGATTGCATCAAATTGAGAAGTTTCTGTAGTGCAAAAGAAACAGGAGAGTAAAGAGGCAACCAACAGAATGGGAAAAATATTTGCAAGCTATTCTACAGATAAAGGATTAATAACCGGAATCTACAAAGAGATCAAGAAACTCCACAACAACAAAACAAACAACCCACTTAAGAGATGGGCCATGGACCTCAGTAGACATTTTTCAAAAGAGGAAATCCAAATGGCCAACAGGCACATGAAAAAATGTTCAAGGTCACTAGCCATCAGGGAAATGCAAATCAAAACCACAAGGAGGTTTCACCTCACCCGGGTGAGAATGGCTCACATACAGAAATCTACGAACAACAGATGCTGGCGAGGATGTGGGGAAAAAGGGACACTAACCCACTGTTGGTGGGAATGCAAACTGGTTAAGCCTCTATGGAAGTCTGTCTGGAGATTCCTCAGAAACCTGAATATAACCCTACCATAATACCCAGCCATCCCACTCCTTGGAATTTACCCAAAGGAAATTAAATTGGCAAACAAAAAAAGCTGTCAGCACCTTAATGTTTATTGCAGCTCAATTCACAATAGCTAAGACCTGGAATCGACCCAAATGCCCATGAACAGTAGACTGGATAAAGAAATTATGGGATATGTACTCTATAGAATACTATACAGCAGTCAAAAACAAAAGAAAAGTCATTTGCAACAAAATGGAGGAATCTGGATAACATCATGCTGAGTGAAATAAGCCAGTCCCAGAGGGACAAATATCATATGTTCTCCCTGATCAGTGATAACTAACCAACCACAAAAAAGGAAACCTGTTGAAGTGAAATGGACACTATGAAAAACAGTGACTTGATCAGCCCTTGCCCTGACTGTTGATGAACAACTTAATACTTTATCCCTTTTAGTATTTTTTGTTCTACTTAATACTAATACTATTGGTTGAATTCTGTAATTAATACACAGTTATTCTTAAGTGTTGAAACTTAACTGAAAAGTGATCCCTGTTGAATATAAGAGTGGGAATAAGAGAGGGAAGAGATGTACAATTGGGGACATGCTCATTCAGACTTGCCCCAAATGGTAGAGTTAGAAACGTGCCGGGGGATTCCAATTCAATCCCATCAAGGTGGCATGTACCAGTGCCATCTCACTAGTCCAAGTGATCAATTTCTGTTCATATTTGATCAGAATGATGGGACTAAAAGAGTCAAAGTGATCACATAAACAAGAGTAGTGTCTGCAAATACTTACTGATAGAATAAAAAAGGGAGAGAACAATCCAACATGGGAAGCCCATGAGAGTATTTCAGGCATGGAAAGCCAAGATACTGTGGCAAAAAAAAAAAAAAAAACAAAAAAAACAAAAAAAACAAAAAAAAAAACACAACAACAACAAATGAAAGATGTCCGCGAGTGGTATCCCAGTAGAAACAACAGGTCATCGAAGAAGGAGGTACCTTTCTCTGAAGGGAGGAGAGAACTTCCACTTTGACTATGACCTTGTCTAAATATGATCAGAGTTGGCAAACTCAAAAGGCCTCTGTAGCCTTGGCAACTCATGGCAAGAGCCTAGGGTGATTACTGATGCCATAAACAAGAGTGTCAAATTGTTAAGTCAACAACAGGAGTCACTGTGCACTTACTCCTCATGTAGGATCTCTGTCCTTAATGTGCTGTACATCGAGATTTAATGCTATGACTAGTACTCAAACAGTATTTTTCACTTTGTGTGTCTGTGTGGGTGCAAACTATTGAAAGGTTTACTTAATATATGCTAAATTGATCTTCTGTATATAAAGAGAATTGAAAATGAATCGATGTGAATGGAAGGGGAGAGAGAGCGGGAGAGGGGAGAGTTGCGGGGGGAGGGAATTCATGGGGGGGGGGGCCATTGTAATCCATAAGCTGTACTTTGTTAATTTATATTCATTAAATAAAAGTTAAAAAAATAAAAAAAAAAAAACTTTGGGACAAAGGAAGTAGTTTAGTTTGGATTTTATTTTATTTTTTTAAATTGTTTAGTTTTAATTTTTAGTTAATATTTAACAGATTCAATCTGATTTATAGATACAATTGTAAGAATCTAGTAATATTCCCTTCCTTCTCCCTCCTCCCAGGCACAATGAAAACTAGTTAAAAAAATTTTGAAAAGCATAGCATTTCACTGAAATTAGTGTTCTGAATAACTGACAACTATTTTATTACATACCAAATTTTGGTTTAAGCATTCTCTTTAATGCAAATCTCTAAATTATACTATATATTTAATGTTTTTTAAAACAGACAATATTCCTATTGTTTTTTCTTTTCATTTTCTTGAGGTTGCAGAACCGCTTTTCAAATCAGCTATTATTAACAGAAGATCTTTTGGAGCCGATTCAGGTGTGAAGGTTCTTGTTGAGGATTCATTTAGGAGCAAGTTCAGACACCCAACTCAAAACTTGCTTAATTAAAGGAACTGATTGGCTCGCCTAGCAGAAAAGCAGGTGCTTCTGGATGTTCCAACAATGTGGTTATTAATTTCTCTTTCTAGATAAAGAGTCTGCTTTGCTTTGTGACCACATCATTCTTTGGAAGGCTTATCTTGAGTGTCTTGAGGATTTTCAATAGCAAGTCTGGACTTAGAAATCCTTACAAAAAGAGCGTTCTTTCCCAAGGATTCCAGTAAACACTGTGGTGAAGATGATGGGAGAACAGGGAGATTTTGTTTGGAGCATGAAACTATATAAACTATATAAATTCCCACTGTGCAACATGCCAAGTTGTGATTTTTATGTTTAAGAGGATCATAAATAACATTAAAGAAATCAGTTCTTGAAGCTTTCATTTTAACCTCTTATACTTGGTTACCATTTTAAAATGTTCTGCCTAAATGGCAAAATTGGCTGATTTTGTGAATTTGATAAAAGAGGTGATTCTGGTGGCATTGCTAAGAACTTTAATGTAATTCTAATAAGGAAGATGAAAATATGACAGCAATCAGTGTAATATGCACCTAAGCCAGAAATCGATCTTGAAAGAGATTCAAAATCAAAGTCAATGGGATTGAGGAGTGACTTCCTCAAGATTTGGGAGACCTTGTCCTGTGCAGTGGGAAGGGCAGAAAGATTCCCAGAGATTTGCGGTGGTCATGGAAGAGGGATCTAAGTGGTCAGCAGTAACCAGCACTACTGCATGCTAAACATGTGCACAGTTGCAACTCTGACTGACCCCATTTTATAGGTAAGGAGTAAGTCACACAAAAGCTAAGTAGTTTGGGGTATGATGGAGCTGGACTTCAGATGCAGGCTCTTCCACCGCCTGAGCCAGCAGATTTCGCCACTTACTGTGATGTTAGGGGTAATTTTCCGTGGTTTGGGGTATAATACCCCAGCTCTCTAACCTCATCTATCACTCTCAGCTGCTGGCCACAGGCTCCAGCACAGTTTCCCTTCAACCCTTCTGGCTTTCAGACTGCCATGCCTTTAAGACAAATGCCGTGAATCCAACATCTTCCTGTTAAAGTAATTGTCTTTCTCGTTATCAATCTAAATGTTGGAGTAACTTCTTAAATTTAAAAATAATGTGAGGCTGGCCCTGTGACGACATAGCCCATAAAGCTGCTGCCTGCAGTGCTGGCATCCCATATGGGTGCTGGGTCCAGCCACAGCTGCTCCACTTCCGACCAGCTCTCTGCTTATGGCCTGGGAAAGCAGTAGAAGATGGCCCAAGTCCTAGGACCCCTGCACCCGCGTGGGAAACCCAGAGAAGGCTAATGGCTCCTGGCTTCAGATCAGCCCAGCTCTGGCCATTGTGGCCATTTGGGGAGTGAACCAGTGGAAGGAAGACCTCTCTCTCTGTCTCTCTGCCTCTGCCTCTCTGTAACTCTGCCTTTCAAATAAATAAATAAATCTTTAGAAAATGCATATACATACATAGTATTATATAAACATAAATCTATATTTTGTATAGGATAAAAGTCTGAAGATTTTCTGAAATGCCACCCTGCTATCACTGTTTTGTAAAGAAGATCATAATGGTGGTGGTGAGATTATGATGTTCTCTGAAATTTTAAATACAAACATCTTGGCCCTTTATTAGACTAGGAAATTGATTCCTTTTTGCAGTCTGAATCATCCCTGTCCTTCTGGCCCTGTCTAGTGCCTGGCATATATTAGGCTCCCAAATATGTGCTGAATTAGAGTTTTCCCTTCTCTTGTGTAATTTTGTCTTTGATGCTACCTAAGTTTTTAGTTTGTACCTCTGTTATAAAACTCACCATACTGGCTGCATTAGGAATAAGTTTGGTTGCTCATAAAAAGAAAATTTTACTAATAGTGGCTTAACAGTTACCTCAAAAGTTGACAGCCCATGACTGATGCAGCAACTCATAGATAGCATTGAGGAAACAGCTCCTCCTGTCTTATTTATCTACTATCCCAGATATGGGGCTGCTATTGTCAAGGTTGAAATATGACTGTTATGCCACCAGTCATTGTATCTACATTCTAGAAAGAGAAATGCTAGAAGGCAGACAGCAAAAATTATATTCCTCTAGAGGCTTCCCCAAAGACTCCCACTTAGATCTCATACATAAATCTATGACACATGGCCACCTCTAGCCACAAAAGTGGCTAGGATTTGGAGTGTTTGTCCTCTCAGCCTCTATAGCTTGGAAAGTCCAGGCAGAAATGTTTGAAGTGGTTGTTTATTTATCAGCCTACAGTCTGCCTTACAGGATTGTAGGTACTTGGTATACGTTGATCTTTCCTGTTATGCTGTAAATCTTCAGAGAACAGAGTGTACTTTGGTAACTTCAAATTGCCTGTAATTACTAGCCATGACTACCATTTATCAGAGTGTCTAGGCATTGTGGCAACACAGTCAGTGGGGTTATGTTTTACATTTTAATTTAGAAGTAAGCACGAAGCAGGAATTAATGACTCTGATTTCTCTGGAAATAATGGAATCCAGAGATTTCCCTTTGGTGACTCATGCCTCATGTCTGCCTTGGAAAATTACCTGGAATTTTCCTGCTTCATCAAGGTGACCCATCAGAGGGGATAATTTTTAGTTATTGTTCAGGATGTTTGAAGTATAACTTAAAAGCAAGGGAGAGGGACCGGCACTGTGGCGTAGCGGGTAAAGCCACCGCCTGCAGTGCCTGCATCCTATATGGACGCCGGTTTGATACCCAGCTGCTCCTCTTCTGATCCAGCTCTCTGCTATGGCCTGGGAAAGCAGTACAAGATGGCCCAAGTCCATGGGCCCCTGCACCCACGTGGGAGACCGGAAGAAGTTCCTGGCTCCTGGCTTCGGATCGGCGAACTCTGGCCATTGCGGCCATCTGGGGAGTGAACCAGCAGATGGAAGACCTCTCTCTCTCTCTCTCTCTCTCTCTCTCTCCTCTGTCTCTTCCTCTCCCCTCTCTATGTAATTCTTTGAAGTAAAATAAATAAATCTTTTTAAAAAAAGCAATGAAGAAATAAAGAAAATCAAGAAATGAAAATGCAATTGGTCATTCAGGGCTTTTTCAACATAAGCAAAAAGGTACAAAACAATGAGGATAATATATTGGAATGAATCAAAAGATGACAATTTGAAAGTTAAGTATAGTCTATTGTCATTCAGTGTTCCAAGGGAAGAAATAAGTAGTTTATTCACTTACACCCAGAGATGCTCAAATTGCTGTTCTGTGTCTATTCTGTTTCCCCTTCAAAACAGACCTTGTTCCTCTTCCCTCTTCTCAATTATAAATCATGAAGGATGAAGATAAAACAATTGAATGTGAGGATGCAGGCCCATCCACAGAGATGAACCACACAGCCACTACTTGTCAAGAATCGCAGGTAAGTCTGTGATAAAATGTAGAACATCTCCACCATTTGTTTAAGGAAGAGACTATATATGTCCAAGCTATGACAGAACCATGTTCTCTTCATTCTCTACCATTCAGTTAACAGTTCTCTCTCCATTATTCATTCCCAAACTATACAGTGCAGAATAGGTATCACTACCAGTTTTCCCAGCTGTGGTCTTTAGCAGCTAGTGCTACTTGAGGCTGGAAAAACAAAGAGCCTATGAAATGGTTTTAGTCCTGGCCTGATCCCTAGGATGGTTTTGATTTCTTCCCTCTCTTTTTTTTATTGCTTAAATTCAAGTAGATAAGTGAATGTGAATTGGTTTTCATTACAGATAGTTATCTTTTCCTTGGACCACTTGTGTTATTACCAACTATTGTGCTGAATTCTATCTTAAATAGGCTGGTTTTTAAACCTAGTATTATAAAATCAATATGGAAGTTTATGTGACCCAAGTGCTTATAGTACTAAAAATATTGTTTCATTGATAAGTACTCCTAACATAGTCCTTGTTCCACTCCCTAAACTAATTAGCTAGAGATGAGAGTGTGTGTTTTCATTATGAAATGTTGTCTGTGATTCTAGTAATGGAGATTTGATTTGAAATATGATGAACTAGTAACTTTAAAATGTGTAGAAAAGTAGTTTTAAGGGCTTTTTTTTTAGGGGCAGATGTCTGACCTAGAAGTTAAGATACCAGTGAAGATACCCTCATCCCACTTCAGAGTACCTGGGTTTGGAACCCAATTCTTATTCCTAACTCCAGTTTCCTGCCAATGCAGACCCTGGGAGGCAGCAGTGATGGTTCAAGTAATGGGTTCCTGCTACCCACATGGAAGAGGTAGATTGGCCATTCCAGGCATTGAGGAGTAAACCACTGGATAGGAGTTCTTCCTCTTTCTTTCTCCTCCTGTATGTGTGTGTGTGTGTGTGTGTGTGTGTGTGTGTATGCACACGGATCTGCATTTCCAATAAATAAATAAATAAAATTATTTTAAATACAGGAGGAGGCAGTTATGAACCTCAAAGGAAATGAACCAACAGAAGGAAGCATTCTATTGAATAGTGGTGAAAAAAAGCTGCAAGAAACACCAACTGAGTCAAGTAATTTACAAATGCTGAGAGAAATATTGGCTTGCCCTCCACATGGTTTACTTGACAAAGTCATAACAAATGGTATGTAAATGGTGAGGGTGTATTCAGAAAGAAAGGGTAAAAGGGGAAGATGTAGTGAGAGATTCCAAATAGTATGGCTTAAAAGGAAAAACAGTTTCTTTCTCTCCCACAAAAAGACTACTAGATAAGCAATACACAATGATGAGTAGCTCTCCTCCACACAGTCATTCAAGGACCCTGGCCAATAGAGTTAGGTCTTCAGCCCAGGGCTTCAAGATCACATTGGCCATCACCACTTGAGGCAGCAGGAAGGGGAAAAGAACAGAAATCAAAGGCCTTTCCTTTTCTTTATCTGAATAACTTCACAGGGTTACTTTAGGGCTCCAGTGAGAAAAATGGGAACTCATTTATAAATAGAAAAGCACTACATAGTGCTGCTTGTTACCATTGTTAAAGTAATGCAGCTGGTACTTGAGTAAGCATGGCTTAATTTTTACTTCCAATTAAATTTTGTTGTCTTACAAGTTGGGATCTTGGTTTGTAATTCAACTTCTTCCAGAAGGGCTGCCATTGCCTAAAATATTTTAGAATTTATTAGTTTGATTAATAAATGGGTGTTCTGATTCAGTAATGCCACTTTCTGCATAAAAAGGATGTAAGTTGTGTATGATGTGGTATGTGCAGTATATTAAGAAAAAGAATGTGGCTGGCGCCGCGGTTCAATAGGCTAATCCTCCGGCTGCAGCGCTGGTACACTGGGTTCTAGTCCCAGTCAGGCACCGGATTCTGTCCCAGTTGTCCCTCTTCCAGTCCAGCTCTCTGCTGTGGCCCGGAGTGCAGTGGAGGATGGCCCAAATTCTTGGGCCCTGTACCCCATTGGAGACCAGGAGAAGCACCTGGCTCCTGGCTTCGGATCAGTGCAGTGCGCCGGCTGTGGCAACCATTGGAGGGTGAACCAACGGAAAAAGGAAGACCTTTCTCTCTGTCCCTCTCTCTCTCACTGTCTACTCTGCCTGTCAAAAAAAAAAAAAAAAGAATGTATCAGTCAGTCAGCTTTTCATCACTACAGTGAAATACCTGAGGCAACCTAACTTTATAAAGGAGAGAGGCTTATTGGCTCACAGTTTTGAGTCTAAGATCAGGTACCCACTGGTCTGGTGTCTGCTGAGGGTGTTCTTGCTGATGGAGCGCCATAGTGGTACAGAACATCATGTATGTGTCTGCCTCTTCTCATAAGAAGTCACTAGGGCCAGAGTGGTGGCTCAATAGACTAATCCTCCTCCTGTGGTGCCGGCACACCAGGTTCTAGTCCCGGTTGGGGCGCCGGATTCTGTCCCAGTTGCTCCTCTTCCAGTCCTGCTCTCTGCTGTGGCCCGCAAGTGCAGTGGAGGATGGCCCAGGTCCTTGGGCCTGCACCCACATGGGAGACCAGGAGAAGCACCTGGCTCCTGGCTTCGGATCGGTGCAGTGTGCCGGTCACAGCGCGCCAGCCTCAGTAGCCATTGTGGGGTGAACCAATGGAAAAAGGAAGACCTTTCTCTCTGTCTCTCTCTCTCACTGTCCACTCTGCCTGTCAAAAAAAAAAAAAAAAAAAAGTCACTAGGATGGGCCCTACCCTAACAAACTAATCTAGTCTAATTACTCCCCCAAAGACCTCACCTCGAAACACTACAAGTGGATTTTTCTACCCTCTTAGTACTATGGACAGAATGCGTTAACCCTTAGCACATGAGCCTCTAGGGAACAGTTAACATCCAAACTAATATCCAGACCATAGCAAAGGAAAAGTGGGTTGAAAATTGTCTATATTGACAAATTTGAAGACAGTTTCAAAATCTGTATTGAGGAATGGTCTTATCATTGAAATTAGTATCTGGCCTCCTATAAGAAGTATTTCAAAAAGTTAATGGAAAAAAGGAATGAAGAGATAAGTTTATTTTGGTGAAAACATTTTTTGAAATCCATGCATGGTTTTTCATCATGCATTTTCCACTAAATTTTTGAAGACCCTTTTATGCATGGATTTCAGCTTTTTTAAATCAAAATAATTTTCCATTCCATTTCCACAAACTTCAAGTATAGTATTTGTTATACTCACTGAAAAATGAAAAATGAGACTTACTTGTAATTATACTGTATTTGTGAACTCTGAAAGACATTTTTATCACTTTCATCTGATACAATGAAAGCCAATTATACTATGTTGAGCTTTAGGCTCTAGATTTTTTTTTTTTTAATATTTATTTATTTGAGAGGCAGAGTTACAGAGAGAGTCCACTGGTTCACTCTCCTAATGGCCTCAATGGCCAGAGCTGAGCCAACCCGAAGCCAGGAGCCAGGAGCTTCTTCCAGGTCTCCTACGTGTGCTCAGGGGCCAAAGCACTTGGGCCATCTTCCACTGCTTTCCCAAAGAGAGAGCTAAATTGGAAGAGGAGCAGCCAAGACAGGAACTAGCGCGCACATGGGATGCTGGTGCCACGGACAGAGGTTTAACCTATTACACCACAGTGGTGGGCCCTCTAGATAAGTTTTTAATAAAATCAAGTAAGGCTCTGAACTAGCATGGAGAAAATCTCAATATTTATTTAGAGAAACCACGTGCCAAAGAATGCACTAGCTGATAAAGCAATGGATAATTTAATGCTTTTCTGTCCTTTATATTATTTTTTTAACTTTCCCCACTCAAAATATGGCAAATTTCTAGTTAAAATATTTACAATAAAATAGATACAGGTTGACATAAAGGAAAGGGTAAAATGAAGGATGTGATTTTGAGACCTGTTTTTAAAACATTTATGATCTTTTTTTACAAAACTTCTTGAAAACTAGGATTCACAATAAATATGTTTTCCACATATTTTTCTAAAATTCATTCTGTTTCTTGGGTTTACAAGACTGTTTTTGTCCTATATTCCTTCCTGTGCCCATTCAGGATATAGAGATATTCTTCTTCAATAAATCTTATGGAAAATATGATTTTCCAAAATCATAACTAAGAAATAAATTACTGGCCGAAGTATGATTTAGAGAAACCATATAAATGTACATTTGCTATGTGTTTATAACTGTATTTCAAATATGGGGAAAAAAGGAGCTAGAGACTTTGAAAAAAAAGTGATATTGAAATGGGAAAGTAAAAAAAAATTATTTCTATGTTGCTGAATTTAGTATAAAATTAGTTTTTTTATATCATAAAGTAGATTTAGTAGCTGACAAATCCTGCTTTCCCATTCTACTTCCAACATTGCATTGAACTTTTAACCCCTAAATCCAATTGAAGAATACAGAAGGCCCATGAATTATTTCATTGTCTTAACCCTGAATAATCTGGAATAACTATGTGAAGTTTTAGAAACAAGGATATTGAACTCAGTTTCTAGCAGTATCATAGACAAGACTCAGTGGAAAAATCCTGTCACTTAAATCAATGAAAAATCTGAAAAAACTGCGTAAATCTCTTGATATGTACTTGTGATCTTTCAAGCAAATAACCAATTATCAGACACCAAAACCAAAGTACAAGTAGGGAAGGTAAGTAGCACTCAAACTGGCTTTCACCCTAGAGCTTTCTGCCAAACTCCAGTGACCTTGAGTTTGATTTGAGAGCCCTGAAGGCACAAGAGGCTAAGCTCGAGTCTGCCCACATTGGAAGAAGTATAACAGGAAAAACCATTCTCCTTCACCCACATAAAGTGGGATTCCAGTGTGCCGGTGAATCTGAGGTAAAACTGCTCTTCAAGTGAGTGTGCAGCTAACCCTGTCTGGACTGTGGTTGTTGGCTGAAACAAAGGAGTCTCCACTAAAAATATGTAACTTCATTCTAATTTGTGCCCCAAATTCACAGGAAAATAACCCCAAAGTGAAACTGTATCTGTTAGAAGCCAATTCAGACCCCATCCAGGAACACTCCCACCTAACCCAAGGCTCCAACAAACCCTTAGAATTCCGAGGAAGTGCTCACTGCTGCAAAAACCAAATTAAAAAAATCACAAAATATGCACAAAGAAACAAAACAGAGATCTCAAAAGTTTGCATTTCAGAAAAATATAAAATATTTTGATAGATATAAAGTTAAAGAAGATTTAGCAAACAGGAGTGTAAAACAAGTAACTATTTAAAAACAATCATGTGTGAATGAGAACCAACTTGAACTTTTAGAAATGAGAGTACAGTAATTTTAAAACTTTCCATTGAAATTGAAAACTCCATGAATAAATTAGGCAGCAGATTAAGTGAAAAGAGAATCGATGAACTGGCAAGTAGATCTGAAGAGATCATCCAGGGTGCAGGACACAGAAAGAGGGAAAACAGGCTTAGCAACATGGAAACAGTGGGACTGCCTAACCTCACAGAAAGAGAATCGGGAGAATGGATAAAATAGGGAAGAGGAAATTGTTGAAGAAATAAAGACAGAATTTTCTAGAAGTAACAAAAAAAAGTATAAATCCTAAGCAAACCAAAAGGAAGCCACACCTAAATGTTCATTCTAAAACTGCAGAAAACCAAAGAAAACGATAACTTAAAACAGCCAAAGGAAACTTATCCATTACACAAGCTGAAATTCGACTTCTCAACAGCAACAGTGAAAGCCAGAAACCAAAGAATAATATTTTCAAGGAACTGAGGGGAAATAATTCTCAAACTAGAATTTGAGGTAAACCTGGGGGTATGCCTAGAAAAATTATCTTCTAAGAATGAAAATAAAGATAATTCTCAACAATAAAAGTAAGAATTTACTGCAACAGATCCTCATGAAAAATATAATGGGTTCTGATACGTGTATTTGTGTACCATGAATAGCTTGTTTGCTAAATAGGGAATTATAACAATGTAATATGGAATTTGCATTTTTGTGCATAATTTTTCCTGGCACATTAATGTTTTTGTATCATTAAGCAATAACAAAAGAAAAAAGATCAGGTGTATGCTTCCTTACAGTAAAACCTTACTCACATGAGAACTTTGTGAAAACTGAAATCCTATGGAGATGCTTTCTTTTCAGTAGCTGGTTGAGGGGCTTCAGGGACTATGTACGTTCCACAGCATTAAGCCCGCTAATGAAAATACCCAGGTAGGTGAAGCAGCTGACAGTAGGTAAAGGAGCTGCCATCACTTAACCTTCAGCTTAAAAAATTATTTTTGAATGATGAAGAGAGCACAGTATGGATCATATTTTGAGGAAACTGCTTTCTACTTGAAATAGATGCCATCAAAAATATACATCTTGAAGTAGGAAATGTGGTTCTGGATTTAAGTCTGCAAAGAACGGACTGTGCTAGTACTCTTCTTAGGATTGTTTTTGAGTTCTGATTGATCTGCCCTAACTATGCTTTCCTCATGACTTGAGTCTGCATTTTTAGTGTACCTTTCTGTTGAACACTTTTTATTTATTTATTTATTTGGAAGGCAGCCTTAACAGAGAGGCAGAAGCAGACAGAGAGAGGTCTTCCATCTGCTGGTTCACTCTCCAAGTGGCTGCAATGGCCAGAGTTGGGCCAATCCGAAGCTAGGAGCCTGGAGCTTCTTCTGGGTCTCCCACTTGGGTTCAGGGACCCAAGCATTTGGGTCATTTCTGCTGCTTTCCCAGGTACACCAACAGGTAGCTGGATCAGAAGTGGAGTAGCCTGGATTCAGCTGGCAGCTATATGGGTTGCCAGCCCCACAGGCAGCAGCTTTACCCACTACACTACAGCACAGGTTTTCACTTTATGATATTAACACCCTTTTTTAAAAAATTTTTTAACTTTTATTTAATGAATATAAATTTCCGAAGTACAGCTTATGGATTACAATGGCTTCCCCCCCATAACGTCCCTCCCACCTGCAACCCTCCCCTTTCCCGCTCCCTCTCCCCTTCCATTCACATCAAGATTCATTTTCGATTCTCTTTATATACAGAAGATCAGTTTAGCATACATTAAGTAAAGATCTCAACAGTTTGCTCCCACACAGAAACATAAAGTGAAAAATACTGTTTGAGTACTGGTTATAGCATTAAATCTCAATGTACAGCACACTAAGGACAAAGATCCTACCTGAGGAGTAAGTGCACAGTGACTCCTGTTATTGACTTAACAAATTGACACTCTTGTTTATGGCATCAGTAATCACCCTAGGCTCTCGTCATGAGCTGCCAAGGTTATGGAAGCCCTCTGAGTTCACCGACTCTGATCATATTTAGACAAGGCCATGGTCAAAGTGGAAGTTCTCTCCTCCCTTCAGAGAAAGGTACCTCCTTCTTTGATGACCCGTTCTTTCCACTGGGATCTCACTTGCAGAGATCTTTCATTTAGGTTTTTTTTTTTTTTTTTTTTTGCCACAGTGTCTTGGCTTTCCATGCCTGAAATAGTCTCATGGGCTTTTCAGCTGGATCTGCATGCCTTAAGGGCTGATTCTGAGGCCAGAGTGCTGTTTAGGACATCTGCCATTCTATGGGTCTGCTGTGTATCTCACTTCCCATGTTGGATCGTTCTCTCCCTTTTTTATTCTATCAGCTAGTATTTGCAGACACTAGTCTTGTTTATGTGATCCCTTTGGTTCTTAGTCCTATCATTATGATCAATTGTGAACAGAAATTGATCACTGGGACTAGTGAGATGGCATTGGTACATGCCACCTTGAAGGGATTGAATTGGAATCCCCTGGTATGTTTCTAACTCTACCGTTTGAGGTAAGTCAGCTTGAGCATGTCCCGAATTGCACATCTCTTCCCTCTCTTATTCCCACTCTTATATTTAACAGCGATCACTTTTCAGTTAAGTTTCAGCACTTAAGAATAATTGTGTATTGATTACAGTATTCAACCAAAAGTATTAAGTAGAACAAACAAACAAAAATACTAAGAGGGATAACATATTAAGTTGCTCATCAATAGTCAGGGTGAGGGCTGATCAAGTCACCGTTTCTCCTAGTGTTCATTTCACTTTAACAGGTTTCCTTTTTGGTGCTCAGTTAGTTGTCACCTATCAGGGAGAACAAGTGGTATTTGTCCCTTTGGGATTGGCTTATTTCACTCAGCATAATGTTTTCCAAATTCCTAACAGGGATCACTTTTCAGGTAAAATTTAAACACCTAAGAATAATTGTGTGTTGATTACAGAGTTCAACCTATGGTACTAGAACAAAAAAAAAATACTATAATGGATAAAGTATTACATTGTACATCAACCGTCAGCACAAGAGCTGATCAAGTCACTGTTTCTCATAGTGTACATTTCACTTCAACAAGTTTCCCCTTTGGTGCTCAGTTAGTTGTCCCTGATCAGGGAGAACATATGATATTTGTCCCTTTGGGACTGGCTTAATTCACTCAGCATGATGTTTTCTAAATTCCTCCATCTTGTTGCAAATGACCGGGTTTCGTTGTTTTTGACTGCTGTATAGTATTCGATAGAGTAGTACATGTCCCATAATTTCTTTATCCAGTCTACTGTTGATGGGCATTTGGGTTGGTTCCAGGTCTTAGCTATTGTGAATTGAGCTGTAATAAACATTAATGTGCAGACAGCTTGTTTGTTTGCCAATTTCATTTCCTTTGGGTAAATTCCAAGGAGTGGGATGGGTGGGTTGAATGGTAGGGTTATATGATATTAGTGCCCTTATGAAAGGAAATACTTCAGGGTAGTACCATAATTGTCCCAGATGAAAGGTTTTGAAATCTCATGATGAGTGATGACCGAAATAAATAAGTGAGCAATTCTAAACAAACATTGACTATGTAAAAAAGGAATAATAATGTCCAGTTCAAGGCAGAACTGAAATACTGGTTTGATTGGAGTTTGGGTATTCTCATGTTCCTATGAAGAGTGTAAAAATAACAATCATTTCCCTGTGTAATGGTAGCTACTAATATATATTTGTACTAAAATTATTTTAAAAAATAACACTATGTGAATGATAAAAAATTAAGATAAGGGTTCCTTCTGGCAGCGTGAGGAAGACAGGGAGTGGGATTGGAGGAGCATGTAGGTGCATTCAAAGATACTGGAAAGATCCTATTTCTTAATGTGGTTGCTTATATGAAACTGCTTTCATATTACTGATTTTCTTCATAATGCATACATGTTTATAAATATTGGTGTATGTATTCAATAATAACTTACTGATAAAAACTAGTTGTCCTGGTTTATTTCAGTTGTCATCATCGTTCTCCTGTGGGCTGTAGTCTGGTCAATTACTGGCAGTGAATGCCTTCCTGGAGGAAACCTATTTGGAATTATCATCCTATTCTATTGTGCTGTCATTGGAGGTAAACTTTTTGGGCTCATCAAGTTACCCACACTGCCACCACTGCCCCCTCTTCTTGGTAAGTGCTAAACTTGCTGTTTTCCTCAGAGTAAATAACATTTTTTAAATAGTGATTTGGATTTGAATAGATTTGGAAAATAAAATTGAAAAAAACCTATATTTATTATGCTGACACCATTTGTTCGACTTAAAGCTTTGTGAGCTAGTTGGTAAACATGACAATTTTTTGAAAATTATATAAACATATTTTATGTATTATATATTTATATAGTTTATATATTTTTTGAAAATTTTATAAATTTAACTTAATTAAAATACAAGAGCAATTAGTGCTCAAAACTGATAACTTTCTAATTTACTACCTTTCTCCTGATCCAAGATCTTGAGATTATGGAATACTGTATAATAGTGGCTGTTTCACATCTCTTCCCAACTCCATGATCAGTGATATGTTGGTGCCTTTAAATTGGCTATAGCAGAAGTTTCTATGTAACGTAAGAATGCTGCAAACAGGGCTTGTTGTAAGTCATTGTTAGTGTTGACAAAAAGGGTCCTGTATTTTCATTGTTTCATTTTCACCTTGCTCCTTGACATAAATTGGTATCAACCAACCTTCATGGTAACACTAAACTCACTCATCAGTGATGCAAATGGCTTCTTTGGATTATCGCTTAAGAGTCAGGCATTTATTTGTAGTTTGATTTTGTGAAATCTTGGTTGAACTGCAATCATAGTTGCTCATGGATTCAGAGTTTACAGTAAAAGTTGTTATATAAATATTTGTAAACAGTGTATGCCCTATCAGTAAAATGTACAATAAACATATATATGTATAGAGAATGCATATTTTTTTGGAGAGCTACTTGTTAAGCATCTACCAACACACAATGGAATGTTTTTAAAACATAGACCATGGGGCCGGCACCTTGGCACAGCAGGTTAACACCCTGGCCTGAAGCACCAGTATCCCATATGGGTGCTGGTTTGAGACCTGGCTGCTTCACTTCTGATCCAGCTCTCTGCTGTGGCCTGAGAAAGCAGTAGAAGATGGCCCATTTCCTTGGGTCCCTGCGCCCACGTGGGAGACCTGGAAGAAACTCCTGGCTCCTTCAGCGCAGCCCCAACCATTGCAGTCAACCGGGGAGTGAACCATTGGGTGGAAGACCTCTCTCTCTCCTCTCTCTGTGTAACTCTCACTCAAATAAATGAATGAATCTTTTTTAAAAAATGTAAAAAACATAGCCAAAGATAGTGCTTCCAGAGGCAGTGAGAACTGCCCAAACAAAATACACACACACACACACACACCTTCTTTTTTAAGAGTTTTTATTCATTTATTTGAGAGGTAGAGTTACAGACAGAGAGAGGTAGAGACAGAGAAAAAAGTCTTCTATCTGCTGGTTCACTCCCCAAATGGCCACAATGGCCAGACCTGGGCTAATCTGAAGCCAAGAGCCAGGAGCTTCTTCCAGGTCTCCCATGTGGGTGCAGGAGCCTAAGCACTTGGGCCATCTTCCACTGCTTTCCAGCCCATAGCAGAGAGCTAGATCAGAAAAGGAGCAGCCAAGACAGGAACTGGCGCCCATATGGGATGCCGGCACTGCAGGTGGAGGCATAGCCTAGTATGCCACAGTGCCTGCCCCCACACATTAATCTTCAAACCAGCCATTGTACATCTTTTGTTTGTTATAAAAATTCTACATTACATAATTTTGATGTATCACAAAGGTAGTTTATGCTTATTTCTAACAGATTTATTAATCACTGAGTTTTATTCAAATGCTAATAATACCTTTTACACAGTTATATATATTTGTACACATTTCCTGGATCAAATTTTTTTTCCTGTTGACTTCTTTTAGTGAGGACAATAGACCAAAATTAGTTGCTTTTGAATTTCTGGTCAGCTATTGAAGCTAAATATAAAAAGAAGCAAAATTATTTATATCTTACTCTGCAGGATCTCCCAATATGTTTTTAAATCTTAAGTAAAGCAAAGAATTTCATGCAGTTCACATAATTTCTCATGGATGCTTTTTCATTCTTGAAGTTGTTAACTGAATTGTTGTTAAAATTAGTTGTTTCTAAATATGCTTGTATGCTATGAGACAAAGTTGACAGGCCATCCCTTTTTCTGAAGAAACTCACATTCATTCACTTATATTACTAACTGTGGCTTCTTGCTACTCTATTAATAGAATGGAGAAGTTGTAACAGGGTTGCTCTCAAAACCCAAAATATTCATTATTTGCCCTTTTACTCAAATGTTTGCTGACCCCTCATCTAAATCAATCACTCTCAAAACTCACTATGCAGAGGATGACCTGGGGATCTTGTAAAAATGCAAATTCTTATCCAGTAGATCTGGGGTGAGTCCTGAGATTCTGCATTTCTAAAGCTCTAAGGCCATGTTTAAGTAGCAAGGTCATTATGACTGCACATAGGGAGCATCTAGGGAAATTTTAAAGGCTGATGCCCAGGTCCCACCCTGGAGATTCTGAATTAATATGTATGGAAGATGGCCTGGGTATCAAAATTTTTAAAAGCTCTCCAAATCATACCTGTATAAGTATTTATTGGTATTTCAGGCAATCAGTTATAGCATGTAATTTCAGGAACTATTTACATGCGAAGGGATGACCAAACTGGCATTATGTAAAACATTTTATATATAGAATTTAATCATACTCTCCAAATGCTAAATCTTGTTTCTCCCTTTTAGTTTTCAGTTTTTTTGGCAGAACATTGATGATTTTTTTTGTTTTCTCCTCTAATTTATTATGTTATTTTAGTTTTTTTTTAAGACTTATTTATTTATTTGAAAGGTTAGTTACAGAGAGAAAGGGAGAGACAGATCTTCCATTTGCTGATCCACTCCCCTAAATGGCCACAATGGCTGGGACTGGGCCAGCCTGATGCCAGGAGCTTCTTCAGGATCTCCCTCATGTGTGCGGAGGCCCAAATAGTTGAGCCATCATCCATTGCTTTCCCAAGCATATTAGCAGGGAGCTGAATTTGAAGTGGAGCAGCTGGGACAGAATCATGGGATGCAGGCCTCACAGGTGGCAGCTTAATTGTGCTACACCACAGCACTGGCCCCAGTGTTTTAAATTTAAAATTTAACTTAATTTCACCCAAGGACTAAATATCAGGAAAGTGGTTCCTGTGGTTATAGAGGAGTATCTTCTACATGTCAGTCTGAAAAATATTTTCTGTATTTGCAAACTAACTAGATTTGTTTGATTTTCCATTCAAGGCATGCTGCTTGCTGGGTTTCTCATCAGAAATATCCCAGTGATCAGTGATAATGTGCAGATCAAGCACAAGTGGTCTTCCTCTTTGAGAAGCATAGCCCTGTCTATCATATTGGTTCGTGCTGGCCTTGGTCTGGATTCAAAGGTATGAAGTGTGGGTCGCTGGTTATTGATTAGGGATTTTGATCCTCTGATATTTATCTTTAGGAAACAGATGTGGATACTTCGCATGATATTCTAAAGAAAAGAATAGAATTTATTTCATGCAAGCAGGGCCTTGTGCTTCACAAGAACCCAGGAGATGTTTTCATACTGTTTTCTTGGAGAAAGGTGGGATTAAAAAAGCTTCTCCTTTTCTCTGAGAGAGATCTAGGCCATTGTTGTAGATTCTGGTTGAAGAGGACAAAGCATATTTTGGTGTGCAAATCCCTATACAGGTGTTCAGGGCTAACTATACTAGCTTAGGAAACTGCCTAGTACTTGGAACAAGTCTTAGGAATATTGTTTTTAATGCTTTTTCATGTGTGGGTTTTTTTTTTCTTAAAGATTTATTTTGAAAGGCAGAGTTAGAGAGAAAGAGTCTTCCAACCACTGGTTAACTCCCCAAATACCCAAAATGGCTAGGACTGGGCCAGACCAAAGCCAGGAGCCAAAAGCTTCATCTGGGTCTTCATGCTGGTGGTGGGGCCCTAGTACCTGAGCCATCTTCTGCTGCTTTTCCAGCTGCATTAGCAGGGAGCTGGATTAGAAGTGGAGCAGCCAGGACTCAAAGCAACACCCATATGGGATGCCGGTGTTGCAGGTGGTGGCTTCTCCTGCTGTGCCACAACACCAGCCCTGCAAGTGTGTTTTTGAATGCAGGAATGAGTGTTCTTGAAGGGTGAGGTTCTCCACCCTAGTCTCATCCTGGGGTTACAAATTCTAAATAAAACCCATACTGAAAGGTTAAGTCAGCTAGTGCGGGCATTATGAGCACAGGCCCTGGAAGCAGCCTGCCTGCGTTCACACCTACCCTCCCCACTCACCAGTTTCATGATGTAGGGCAAATGACTTAAACTTATACCTTTTTAGATGAGAACAGCTAGAAAAAGATGAAATAATGCTACCTATCCATAGGATTGCTATGAAGATTAAATATGCAAACTCTAAGACACTTAGAATGCTAAAGTGCTTGTTAAATAAAACTCACTACCTGGGAAACTCACAGTGACCCAGACATGACCCGAATACTGAAGACAAAGCATTTAATAAGCTCATCTTCTCTGCTTGTCTGCAGGGGATTATGTTAGTATGTCTGCTTTTGTATTTCAGGCCCTGAAGAAATTGAAGGGTGTTTGTGTAAGACTCTCTCTGGGTCCCTGTCTAGTGGAGGCTTGTGCAGCTGCTGTTCTTTCGCACTTCCTGATGGGCTTGCCATGGCAATGGGGATTCATACTGGGGTAATGATTTTTTCTTTGTCATGTGAAAATGTGCAGGGATGTTAAGGGCTCTCTTGAATTTCACACAAGAGAATGTACAATTCCATGTTCTTAAGGGCACCAGGAAATACAAGATATTCCAATATCATTTCAATAGTTTTAACTTGAAAATAGAGTCTGTGCCTTTGTAGGTGCTTCTCCAGTGATTATAGTAATTCAAGCTGTTGAAAAAGTCACGTTATCTTACCTACCTCTGATTGCATGCCTGTGGAGAGATGCTAGATCTCACCTCAAAGTCTGCACAGAGAATAATAAAAACAGCAATAGCTGTCAACACCTACCGTTGTTTCCCCTCAGCCATCAGGCTACTATGACTCCATGGTTCTGCTGTCTCTTCCTTCCATGATTGGTTTTTACTTCCAATGGTTAAGAGCCATGAGAAGTAAATAGAGAAAAGTACTTAGTAAGAATTAAGTGTTAATGAGCAAGCAGGAGTCAGAAATCCTTACTTCTCATGCTAAGACTCTGGAGCCCTATGTCTGCATTTGGACCCGAGCTCTGTACTTTTCCAGTTTGTGATCGTTGACAAGTTATGAATCTCCCTGTACCTCAGTTTTCTCATTTGTAAAATGAAGGTAATTGTATCTACTTCAAAGGGTCATTGCAAAGATTAACTCAGCTTATCAATGCAGAGTGCTCAGCATGGTGTTTGGCACATAGTGAACCCTAAAAAATGCTTTCTGCTGTTAGGACTGCTGCTATTATTAGTTTCATCGTCACTTTCATATGGCTTCCTCTGTTGTCTTGTTTTACATACCAAGCCCTGATAGAAGGCTGCTGATACTAAGCTCCAATCTAAAACATCCGTGGCAATTTCTCAGGGTTTATGAGTTAAATGTTTTGTTTCATAAAAGGCAGCTTCCTGGGACCTAATCCCATTAGAACTTTTTTTTAAACTCTTATTTAATGAATATAAATTTCCAAAGTACAGCTTATGGATTACAATGGCTTCCCCCCACCCATAATTTCCCTCCCACCCATAACTCTCCCTTTCCTTCTCCCTCCCCCCTTCCATTCACATCAAGATTCATTTTCAATTCTCTTTATATACAGAAGATCAGTTTAGCATATATTAAGTAAAGATTTCAACAGTTTGCACCCACATAGAAACACAAAGTGAAAAATACTGTTTGAATATTAGTTAAATCATTAAATCACAATGTACAGCACATTAAGGACAGAGATCCTGCATGAGGAGTAAGTGCACAGTGACTCCTGTTGTTGACTTAACAAATCGACACTCTTGTTTATGGCATCAGTAATCACCCTAGGTCTTGATATGAGTTGCTAAGGCTATGGAAGCTTTTGAGTTCACCGACTCTGATCATATTTAGACAAGGTCATAGTCAAAGTGGAAGTTCTCTCCTCCCTTCAGAGAAAGGTACCTCCTTCTTTGATGACCTGTTCTTTCCACTGGGATCTCACTCGTGGAGATCTTTCATTTAAGTCATTTTTTTCCCCCAGAGTGTCTTGGTTTTCCATGCCTGAAATACTCTCAGCCAGATCTGAAAGCCTTAAGGGCTGATTCTGAGGCCAGAGTGCTGTTTAGGACATCTGCCATTCTATGAGTCTGCTGTGTATCTCACTTCCCATGTTGGATCGTTCTTTCCCTTTTTTATTCTATCAGTTAGTATTTGCAGACACTAGTCTTGTTTATGTGATCCCTTTGGTTCTTAGTCCTATCATTATGATCAATTGTGAACAGAAATTGATCACTGGGACTAGTGAGATGGCATTGGTACATGCCACCTTGAAGGGATTGAATTGGAATCCCCTAATATGTTTCTAACTCTACCGTTTGGGGCAAGTCGGCTTGAGCACACCTTTTCCCTCTCTTATTCCCACTCTTATATTCAACAGGGATCACTTTTCAGTTAAGTTTCAACACTTAAGAATAACTGTGTATTGCCGGCGCCGCAGCTCACTAGGCTAATCCTCCGCCTAGCGGCACCGGCACACCGGGTTCTAGTCCCGGTTGGGGCGCCAGATTCTGTCCCGGTTGCCCCTCTTCCAGGCCAGCTCTCTACTGTGGCCAGGGAGTGCAGTGGAGGATGGCCCAGGTGCTTGGGCCCTGCACCCCATGGGAGACCAGGAAAAGCACCTGGCTCCTGGCTCCTGCCATCGGATCAGCGCGGTGCGCCGGCCGCAGCGCGCTGGCCGCGGCGGCCATTGGAGGGTGAACCAACGGCAAAAGGAAGACCTTTCTCTCTGTCTCTCTCTCTCACTGTCCACTCTGCCTGTCAAAAAAAAAAAAAAAAAAAGAATAACTGTGTATTAATTACAGAATTCAACCAATAGTAATAAGTAGAACAAACAAAAAAAATACTAAGAGGGATAACGTATTAAGTTGTTCATCAACAGTCAGGACAAGGGCGGATCAACTCACCATTTCTCATAGTGTTCATTTCACTTTAACAGGTTTCCTTTTTGATGTTCAGTCAGTTGTCACCGATCAGGGAGAACATATGGTATTTGTCCCTTTGGGACTGGCTTATTTCACTCAGCATGTTTTCCAGATTCCTCCATTTGGTTGCAAATGACCGGATTTCATTGTTTTTGACTGCTGCATAGTATTCTATAGAGAACATGTCCCATAATTTCTTTATCTATTCTGCTGTTGATGGGCATTTGTGTTGATTCCAGATCTTAGCTATTGTGAATTGAGCTGCAAATAAACATTAAGGTGCAGACCATTCTTTTCTTTCCCAATTTAATTTCTTTTTTTTTTTAATTTAAAAATTTTTTTTGACAGGTAGAGTGGACAGTGAGAGAGAGAGACAGCAAGAAAGGTCTTCCTTTTGCCGTTGGTTCACCCTCCAATGGCTGCCACGGCCAGTGCACTGCGGCCGGCGCATCGTGATGATCGGAAGCCAGGAGCCAGGTGCTTCTCCTAGTCTCCCATGGGGTGCAGGGCCCAAGCACTTGGGCCATCCTCCACTGCACTCCCGGGCCATAGCAGAGAGCTGGCCTGGAAGAGGGGCAACCGGGACAGAATCTGGCACCCCAAACGGGACTAGAACCCGGTGTGCCGGCGCCAAAGGCAGAGGATTAGCCTATTGAGCCACGGCACCAGCCCCATTTTAATTTCCTTTGGGTAAATTCCAAGGAGTGGGATGGCTGGGTTGAATGATAGGGTTATATTCAGGTTTCTGAGTAATCTCCAGACAGACTTCCATAGTGGCTTTACAAGTTTGAATTCCCACCACCAATGGGTTAGTGTCTCTTTTTCCCCACATCCTCTCCAGCAATTGTTGTTGGTAGATTTCTGAATGTAAGCCATTCTCACTGGGGTGAGATGGAACCTCTTTGTGGTTTTGATTTGCATTTCCCTGATTGCTTGTGCTCTTGAACAGTTTTTCATGTGCCTGTTGGCCATTTGGATTTCATCTTTTGAAAAATGTCGGGCCGGCGCCGCGGCTCAATAGGCTAATGCTCCACCTAGCGGCGCTGGCACACCGGGTTCTAGTCCCGGTCAGGGCGCTGGATTCTGTCCCGGTTGCCCCCCTTCCAGGCCAGCTCTCTCCTATGGCCCGGGAGTGCGGTGGAGGATGGCCCAAGTGCTTGGGCCCTGCACTGGCATGGGAGACCAGGAGAAGCACCTGGCTCCTGGCTTCGAATCATCTCTATGCGCCGGCCGCAGCGCACTGGCCGTGGCAGCCATTGGAGGGTGAACCAATGGCAAAGGAAGACCTTTCTCTCTGTCTCTCTCCCTCTCACTGTCCACTCTGCCTGTCAAAAAAAAGAAAAGAAAAGAAAAGAAAAGAAAAGAAAAGAAAAGAAAAGAAAAGAAAAAATGTCTATTGATGTCCTTGGCCAATCTCTTAAGTGGGTTGTTTGTTTTGTTGTTGTGGAGTTTCTTGATCTCTTTGTAGGTTCTGGTTATTAATCCTTTATCTGTAGAATAGCTTGCAAATATTTTTTCCCATTCTGTTGGTTGCCTCTTCACTCTCCTGTTTCTTTTGCACTACAGAAACTTCTCAATTTGATGCAATCCCAATAGTTAATTTTGGCTTTGACTGCCTGCGCCTCCAAGGATCTTTTCTAGGAAGTCTTTCCAGTGCCAATATCTTCCAGGGTTTCTCCAATGTTCTCTAATAATTTGATGGTGTCGGGTCGTAGATTTAGGTCTTTAATCCATGTTGAGTGGATTTTTGTGTGAGATGAAGGGTAGGGGTCTAGCTTCATGCTGCTGCACATGGAAATCCAGTTTTCCCAGCACCATTTATTGAATAGACTGTCCTTGCTCCAGGAATTGTTTTTAGATCCTTGATCAAATATAAGTTGGCTGTAGATGTTTGGGTTGATTTCTGGTGTTTCAATTCTGTTCCATTGGTCTATTCATCTTTTTCTGTACCAGTACCATGCTGTTTTGATTACAACTGCCTTGTAGTATGTCCTGAAATCTGGTATTGTGATGCCTCTGGCTTTGTTTTTGTTGTGCAAGATTGCTTTAGCTATTCGAGGTCTCCTGTGCCTCCATATGAATTTCAGCATCATTTTTTCTAGATCTGAGAAGAATGCCTTTGGTATCTTGATTGGTATCGCATTGAATGTGTAAATTGCTTTTGAGATAATGGAGTTTTTGATGATGTTGATTCTTCGAATCCATGAGCATGGAAGATTTTTCCATTTTTTGGTATCTTCTTCTATTTCTTTCTTTAAGATTTTGTAATTCTCATCATAGAGATCTTTAACGTCCTTGGTTAAGTTTATTCCAAGGTATTTGATTGTTTTTGTAGCTATTGTGACTGGGATTGATCTTAGCAGTTCTTCCTCAGCCATGGCATTGCCTGTGTATACAAAAGCTGTTGATTTTTGTGCATTGATTTTATATCCTGCTACTTTGCCTAACTCTTCTATGAGTTCCAATAGTCTCTTAGTAGAGTTCTTTGGATCCTCTAAATAAAGAATCATATCATCTGCAAAGATGGATAGTTTGACTTCTTCCTTCCCAATTTGTATCCCTTGAATTTCTTTTTCTTGCCTGATGGCTCTGGCTAAAACTTCCAGAACTATGTTGAATAGCAGTGGTGAGAGTGGGCATCCCTGTCTGGTACCAGATCTCAGTGGAAATGCTTCCAACTTTTCCCCATTCAATAGGATGCTGGCTGTGGGTTTTTCATAAATTGTTTTGATTATATTGAGGAATGTTTCTTCTATACCCTGTTTACTTGGAGTTTTCATCATGAAAGGGTGTTGAATTTTATCGAATGCTTTCTCTGCATCTATTGAGATAATCATATGATTTTTCTTCTGCAGTTTGTTAATGTGGTGTATCACATTGATTGTTTTGCGAACATTGAACCATCCCTGCATTCCAGGGATAAATCCCACTTGGCCTGGGTGGATGATTTTTCTGATGTGTTGTTGTATTCTATTGGCCAGAATTTTATTGAGGATTTTTGTGTCTATGTTCATCAGGTATATTGGTCTGTAATTTTCTTTCAATGCTGCATCTTTCTCTGGTTTAGGGATTAAGGTGATTCTGACTTCATAGAAAGAATTTGGGAGGATTCCATCTTTTTTGATTGTTCTGAATAGTTTGAGAAGAATTGGAGTTAGTTCTTCTTTAAATGTCTGGTAGAATTCAGCAGTGAATCCATCTGGTCCTGGGCTTTTCTTTGTTGGGAGGGCTTTTATTACTGTTTGAATTTCTGTCTCAGTTATGGGTCTGCATAGGTTTTCTATGTCTTCCTGGTTCAATTTAGGTAGATTGCATGTGTCCAGGAATCTATCCATTTCTGATAGATTTCCCTGTTTTATGGCATACAAGTCCTTGTAGTAAGTTCTGATGACTCTTTTTATTTCTGTGGTGTCTGTTATTACATTTCCTTTTTCATCTCTGATTTTATTGATTTGGGTCTTTTCTCTTCTTTTTTTAGTTAGTTGGGCCAATGGGGTGTCAATTTTATTCATTTTTTCAAAAAAGCAGCTCTTCACTTGGCTGATTTTTTGTAATTTTTTGGATTCAATCCTGTTGATTTCTTCTCTGATTTTAATTATTTCTTTTCTCCTACTAGATTTGGGTCTGGTTTGCTGCAGATTTTCTAGATCCTTGAGATGCATTGAAAGCTCATCTATTTCGTACCTTTCCAATTTCTTGATGTAGGCACCTATTGCTATAAACTTCCCTCTTAACACTGCTTTTGCTGTATCCTATAATTTTTGATATGTTGTGCTGTTATCCTCATTTACTTCCAGAAATTTTTTGATTTCTTCTATGACCCATTGTTCATTCAGGAGCATGTTGTTCAGTCTCCACGTGTTTGCATACTCTCTAGGGATTCCTGAGTTGCTAATTTCCACCTTCATTCTGCTGTGGTCTGAGAAGCTGCATAGTATGATTCTAATTCTTTTAAATTTGCTGAGACTTGCTTTATGGCCTACTATGTGGTCAATCCTAGAGAAGGTTCCATGCACTGCTGAGAAGAATGTAAAATCCTTAAATGTAGGATTGAAAGTTCTGTAGATATCTGTTAGATCCGTTTGGGCTATAGTGTCGTTTATATCTACTGTCTCCTTGTTGATCTTCTGTCCTGTTGATCTGTCTGTTTCTGAGAGTGGAGTATTGAAGTCCCCCAGTACTATTGTATTGGGGTCTAAGTCTCCCTTTAAGTCCCTTAACATACCTTTTAAATAAACCGGTGCCCTGTAATTAGATGCATATACATTTATAATAGTTACATCTTCCTGTTGAATTGAACCCTTAATCATTATATAGTATCCCTCTTTGTCTCTCTTAACAGTTTTTGTGTTAAAGTTTATTTTGTCTGATATTAATATGGCTACACCTGCTTTTTTTCATTTCTGTTGGCATGGAATATCTTTTTCCAACCTTTCACTTTCAGTCTGCATGCATCTTTGTTGGAAAGATGGGTTTCTTGTAGGCAGCAAATAGATGGGTTTTGTTCCTTAATCCATTCAGCCAGTCTGTGCCTTTTAACTGATAGAGTTAAGTCCATTAACGTTCAATGTGACTGTTGATAAGTATTGACTTTGCCCTGCCATTTTCCCAAAGATATTTTCTAGTATATGCTTTGAGCTTCCTATGATCTTTTACTGGTAGGTTTTCTTCCTTTACCTTCTTTCATATTGATGGCTGTGTTTCTGTGTGTAGCACATCTTTAAGCATTTTTTGCAAGGCTGGATGAGTGGTGACAAATTCTTTCAATTTCTGTTTGCTATGAAAGGTCTTTATTTCACCTTCATTCACAAATGAGAGCTTGGCAGGATATAATATTCTGGGCTGGCGGTTTTTCTCTCTTAGTACCTGGGCTATATATCGCCATTCCCTCCTAGCTTGTAGGGTTCCTGATGAGAAGTCAGCTGTGAGTCTGATTGGAGATCCTCTGAGAGTAATCTGACGTTTCTCTCTTGCACATTTTAGGATCTTTTCTTTATGTTTCACTGTGGTGAGTTTAATTACAATGTGTTGTGGTAAGGATCTCTTTTGGTCATGTTTGTTAGGGGTTCTATGAGCTTCCTGTACTAGGATGTCTCTGTCCTTCTTCAAACCTGGGAAATTTTCTGCTAGTATCTCATTAAAAAGGCCTTCTAATCCTTTCTCCCTCTCCATGCCTTCAGGAACTCCTAGAACCCGAATGTTGGTTTTATTAATAGTATCCTGTAGATTCTCGACAATGTATTTTAGATTTCTAATTTCCTCTTCTTTTCTTTGGTTTGACTGTATACTTTCCTGTGCTCTGTCTTCTAAGTCTGATATTCTCTCTTCTGCTTCACCCATTCTGTTTTTAAGGCTCTCTAATGTGTTTGTCATTTGATCTATTGAATTCTTCATTTCATTATGATTTCTCGTCACTATCACAGTTTCATTTTCTACTAGTTGTTTCATTTCATTTTGATTCTTCCTTAATATTTCATTTTCATGAGAGAGATTTTCTATCATGTCCATTAAGGATTTCTGTAGTTCAAGAATTTGTTTTTGAGAACTTGTTAATGTTCTTATCAATTTCTTGAGATCCGCTTCTTGCATTTCTTCTATCTCATCATCTTCATAATCTTGAATTGGGGTGTCTATTTCATTTGGGGGCATCAAAGTGTCTTCCTTGTTCTTATTACCTCAGTTTTTGTGTTTGTTGTTTGGCATATTGGAGATATTCTTTGGTTTCTTCACTGTGGTGCTTTTTCTCGTTTTACTATGACTAGATTTAGTGGACTCTCTGTTTTTGATGGATCCTTAGAGGCTGTGATGGGTGTGACCAGAGAGCTCTGTTTGGTTCTTCAGGGTTAAGGGTCTGCCAGAGGTGACTCACCCAGATTGTTCTCTTGGTTGCTTGCTTGCGCGTGCTCTCTCTCTCTCTCTTTCTCTCTCTCTTTTTTTGACTCAGTTGGGAAGTAATTCCACACAGCTGAGTAGAATTGAGGGTAGTTGATGTATGATGTATTCGTCTGCTCTACCCCTGGGACCACACAAAGAGTTTATGCAGTCCTCAGTGTGGTCTCAAATTTCTCTGCAGTCTCTCACCGGGTTGCCAAAGTTACCAAGTTTGTGTACTCGGTGAGTTCCCTCGCCCCCCCTCAGATTTTCACAGTCTCAGTGCATTAGCTCCACACTTTCACTAGGTCCTAACCTCCTATTATTTCTCCCCACTAGAGTCAGGTTTTTCTGCTTGGCTGATGGTGGGCGCCTCTTTACATATGTCCAAAATGGTGCCTGCTCTTTGTCTTGCTCGGCTTTTTAAGGTGAGTGGAGAGAGAGGCTAGTGTCCGTGCCAGTTCCCCTTATTCATTTTTTTCTCTCCTCCAGTCAGTCTGGTGAACTTTCCCAAGCGGGGCTTCAGGCCTCGTTCCCTGTAGGCTCTTTCTACCTTTCCCTGCCAATGTCTTGGTTACTGGGGTTTTTGTCTCACCTCCCCTTCCAGCGCTGGCGCACAGACTCTGCAGCTGGGCTTCCACGTGGTGGGTGACCTTGCTCTCCCCATAGGTCCTCCGTGTCACATCCACTAGATCCGGAAGAGTTTCCTTTGCAATTTTTTCCTGAGACTACCATAACTCCACTTTTATTAAACTATCTTTTCCCGGACTATTGGTGTGTGCCCTTACTATTCCGCCATCTTGGCTCCGCCCCCCCATTAGAACTTTATGTACTATTCATAAGTAGATATTTTTAGGCAACCTAAATAGTTCCAAAGCAAGTTGTCCATGAGTATGCTTTGGAAAACTGTTTTGCAGAACTTTCATGTGTTTATGTATTCCTGGTTCAGTACTTCTTTGCCATTTCAAAGACTGTAGTTGTCCAAGTAAAATCTTTTTTTTTTTTATTTATTTTTTTTGACAGGCAGAGTGGACAGTGAGAGAGAGAGAGAAAGGTCTTCCTTTGCCGTTGGTTCACCCTTCAATGGCCACCGCGGCCGGCGCGCTGCGGCCAGCGCACCGCGCTAATCCGATGGCAGGAGCCAGGAGCCAGGTGCTTTTCCTGGTTTCCCTTGGGGTGCAGGGCCCAAGCACCTGGGCCATCCTCCACTGCACTCCCTGGCCACAGCAGAGAGCTGGCCTGGAAGAGGGGCAACCGGGACAGAATCCGGCGCCCCGACCGGGACTAGAACCCGGTGTGCCGGCGCCGCTAGGCGGAGGATTAGCCTAGTGAGCCGCGGCGCCGGCCCAAGTAAAATCTTTAAAAGAGTAGAGGTTATTATAGTTTCAAAAAAAATGAGTAAGCTACTGTCATAAACGTTTAAAGTGCTGCGTGTTTAGTTTTGTTCTAGGTGCCGTATCACCAGCGGTCGTGGTGCCTTCCATGCTCCTTTTGCAGGGAGGAGGCTATGGCGTTGAAAAGGGAGTCCCGACCTTGCTCATGGCTGCTGGCAGCTTCGATGACATTCTAGCCATCACTGGATTCAACACGTGCTTAGGCATGGCCTTTTCCACAGGTAAACTTATGCTGTTCTCTTGCACCCTGAACACATAGCTTAAAGTGGTATAAGCGAGGCCAGCATTATGGCACAGCAGGTTAAGCTACTGGCTGTGATCTAGCACCCCATATGAGCCCAGGTTTGTGTCTAGCTGCTCTACCTCCTATCCAGCTACCTGCTTATGCACTTGGGAAAGCAGCAAAAGATGGCCATGTGCTTGGCCCCCTGCCAGCCATGTAGGAAACCCAGCTGGAGTCCCAGGTTCCTGGCTTCAGCCTGGCTCAACCCTAGTCATTGAAGCCATTTGGGAAGTAAACTAGCAGTTGGAATTGCTCGCTCGCACTCTCTCTCTCTCTCTCTCTTTCTCTCTATAATCATGTCTTCCAATTAAATCTTTTTTAAAAAAAATGGTAGAACCATGACATATTTGCTTGATACCTGATTAAGATCAATCAGAAATAGGAAAAACAATGTCAGAGTTATGTCCCTAAGGAGGGACCAGAAGCTCCCTATATTCACTCCCTTCTTTCCTCTAAATAGAGACTGCCCAAGTCAAATGTAGGAGTGTAGATCCAAGGTAGGAAAGTTTTGAAAAAGACAACAGCTTCTGCTTGGAGTGACCTGGGAAAGTTTAATCTCAGAGACATCACACAAAGGATGAATAGGTTTCTCAATGAGCACAAAAGACAGAGAGAGGATAGTCCAAGTGAAATGAACAGCATGCTTCTGAAGGAACCATCCCTGTTCTGTTATCCATCCACCTTTTGTGACTCATAGCAGTGATTTTAATGAATGTCTTATTGGTATTTAAAAACACGAACATATTTTGTTTGAAGTAGTGATCAAAGGGGAACTGGATGTGAATGAATGCTACACTTGATCTCAGCCAAAAGGCCAAGAAGCAACTTGACACTTTTATTATCCTTTGGCACAGCACAGGTTTACGTTCACTTCCTAATCTGTGTCCAAAATTGAGAAATAAAATGACTTTATGTTAGTGAAGAAGTACACTTGTTGCTGAAGCTTAGCTTCAGATTCCTTAGTGGAAGCATGCCTTCTGATAAAGGTATGCATTCTCATTCTCTACAGCCCCTGGAGTTACCTTCCTGTGTGATGAGTATGTATGGTCACATAGAACCACACGTCTTCCCATTGTCCCAGAGTCTACCTTCCATCCAATCCTTAGTAAACTAAGCTTCTCAAAACATTGTTTTCATAATAGTACTTTCTTGTTCACAACCAGTGAGGATATGCTGGTATCTGTTAGGTCAAACCTACAGCATTGTCTATATTTTAACTCTACCTACTCAAGCTATTGTTCGTGCTACTTTCCTGTTATACTCCTTTTTTTTTTTTTTTTTTTTTTTTTTTGACAGGCAGAGTGGACAGTGAGAGAGAGAGACAGAGAGAAAGGTCTTCCTTTGCCGTTGGTTCACCCTCCAATGGCTGCCGCGGCCGGCGCTCTGCGGCCGGCGCACCGCACCGATCCGATGGCAGGAGCCAGGAGCCAGGTGCTTTTTCCTGGTCTCCCATGGGGTGCAGGGCCCAAGCACCTGGGCCATCCTCCACTGCACTCCCGGGCCACAGCAGAGGGCTGGCCTGGAAGAGGGGCAACCGGGACAGAATCCGGCGCCCCAACCGGGACTAGAACCCGGTGTGCCGGCGCCGCTAGGTGGAGGATTAGCCTAGTGAGCCGCGGCGCCGGCCCTGTTATACTCCTTTAAAACACAGAGCTCAGCCTTAGCTGCACACTAGAACCACCTGGAGAGGTGTTTGTTTGTTTTTTTTTTTTTTTTGAATATGGTTAAGTATACTCTACCTTAGACCAGTTAAATCAGAACCTTTAGGATTAGAAAGCAGTGCAGGCAGGATTAGGAACTACAGCATCAGAGCAACTGTTTGCTTGAATCAGGGTCAGGTAGGAGGAGGAAGGCCAGGACTGGAGAGAGGAGTTGGGAAGAAGAGTCCATTTGGTGAACCTTCCTAGTTGATTTTGCTATATCTCCTCTGTCCCAACTTCTAAGGGTGGTCCTTAGACCTTTTGGATCTGAGCCCACCAGATTTACTGAATCAAAATTTTCAGGAAGAAAGGCCAAGAAGTTCTTTTTTCTTTAAATACCTCAACAGGGGCTAGTGCTGTGGCATAGTGGTCTAAGCCTCCACTTACGGTGCTGGCATCTCATGTGGGTGCAGTTCTAGTCCCAGCTGCTCCTCTTCTGATCCAGCTCTCTGCTATGACCTGGTAAGCAGAAGATGGCCCAATTGCTTGGGCCCCTGCATCTGAGTGGGAGACCTAGAAGGAGCTAATGGCTTCGGATAGGCCCAGCTCCAGCCATTGCAGCCATTTGGGAAGTGAACCAGCCAATGGAAGGCCTTTCTTTGTCTTTCCCTCTTTGTCTGTAACTCTGTCTCTCAAAAAATAAATTTTTAAAATCTTTAAAAAAAAAAACAAAATGACTATCAAGATTGAAATTAGTTTGCCATATTCTGTACATTCATAATAAATTACGATAACACCTTGAGCAGCAGCTTAGTCTCATAGGTAAGTTGACTTTTGTTGAAGTAAACATATAAAAAGTGCATAAATAATACCTTATACCACCTTTTAAATTTGCCTCAAATGATATGTATCCTCTTATAAGATAGACCCATTTTATTAAACATTTTAAATCATATAAATTTCAGAATGTGAAAAACAGTTGACATCTGTAACAGTTCCTTCTGTGGTATCAGGTGCATTGTGTTGATGGTTGTAGGGTAAACCTGGTTATACCTAGGGACTTAGAAGTCTGCCTGAATTTTTCTTTTTTGTGTGTTTCCAGGGTCTACGGTATTTAATGTCCTCAGAGGAGTTTTGGAAGTGGTAATTGGTGTGTCAGCTGGATGTCTTCTTGGATTTTTTATTCAATACTTTCCAAGCAGTGACCAGGTGAAAGAAATTCATGCTGTGCAAGTTTGCTCTAAAATATCACTGGAACACTTTCCTCAAGCTGAATGTGAAGGCCGTGTTTGAGAAATTTTAAAATTGCTAACTACTCCCTATGTCCAGGAGATTTATGAAGGAGGCTAAATATATAAGATTTTAATGCAATCCTGGACTTTTTTTTTCTCCAACTTATATTTTGTATAATTCAAACTTGACTGTAAAACAAATGGCATCAATTCCAAAATAACAGTTTATGTAAGTTTTAAAAATTTTCATGATACTCATGGCTTTTGGGAGGATGCCTTTTTTTAGTGTCAAAATTATCTTAGATTCTAATGCTAGCAGATAGATGAGACTTTAACATCTCATTATAATACAGTCATAATCCAGTCAATTCACAATCTGAATTCTTTTTTTTTTTTTTTTTTTTTTTTGACAGGCAGAGTTAGACAGTGAGGGAGAGAGACTGAGAGAAAGGTCTTTCTTTTCCATTGGTTCACCCCCAAAATGGCCACCACAGCCTGCGCACAGTGCTGATCCGAAGGCAGGAGCCAGATGTTTCTCCTGGTCTCCCATGCGGGTGCAAGGCCCAAACACTTGGGCCATCCTCCACTGCCTTCCCGGGCCACAGCAGAGAGCTGGACTGGAAGAGGAGCAACCAGGACAGAATCTGGCGCCCTTACTGGGATTAGAACCTGGGGTGCCGGTGCCGCAGGTGGAAGATTAGCCTAGTGAGCCATGGCGCCGGCCACGATCTGAATTCTTAATATATATACAGTGACTTTTTAAATTGGGAGACTAAGGTTTTGCTTGTTTCCCTTCTCCTTTCTGAATCTCTTAGGGTAGGTAAACATACATAAAACTATTCTTTCTATATTATTGGAATTATTTTGAGATTTTAGAGCATTTTAATGGGATTAGAAACTGAACTAAAGAAAAATCTTCTTAATTAAGAAAATTAATGTTTCCATTATCAGTGTGTATGGTAATTTGGATTTCTCTTGTTCTCCTAAAAAACTTCAAGGGAAGTTTTATGAATACATAAAATAATGTTCTAAGATTATTCTACTGATGCAACAGAACAGGAAAATGATAGCTACACTTGTTTCTTTCTGTATGTTAAATGATGTGGTAAGTACTTTAACGTCATCCCCTCCTGCCACACTGTTCAGTAGGGCAGCCCCTAGCTGCGTGTGGTGGTAGCAGGCACAGAACACTTCCGTGGACAGATACAAACGTGTTCTTCATCACTGAAAAGAAATTCTGTTGGGAACTGCTGTTCTAGTATAATCTATCCAACAATCCATACAGAGAGCACTGGTACTATGACCATTTAACTGATGAGGAGATCGAGGCTTAGGCAGGGTAAGTAACTTGAACAAGGTCACACAGGTAGGAAGCAGTGGAGCTGGGTGTAAACTAAGGAAATCTCCCTCAAGAGCTTGCCTGCCTCCAAGCTAGGCACTTTGAAAAGCCTGCTTTCTAATCTGATCAAGAAGTTTACCAGACTGAACAGGGAAAAGTGAAAGAGAGAAGGGTATACAGGTCTCAGACTGTAAAACAAAAACACTACTCAGTCTATAGCTTCTTCAAGAATTCAAGGATTTAGAAAGAAAAGTCAAGGGGGCATCACATTAAGAGTAAACGTGAACCCTGAAACTAATAGAGAAAGGATATCTTTAACCTTCACAACAACTCAGCAATACACAAGTCGATGCTTTCAGGATGAGGAAACTGAGTTCAGAGAGGTTACTGCAGTGATGGACAAAAGCTGCAGTTTTCGCCCTGGCTTGTCTGGCACCAAAGCCCGTAAGTTTTTTTCTGCTGCTCCATTGAGCCCCATGAAATCCTGCAGTGATAACTGCAGATGGAGAGAACTGGTGTTCCTGAAAGGGGAACCTACATTTGTGCATATTCCTTACTGTGCTTTGGCTACGGAAAAGAAAATCAGTGCTGTGGTGTGCATTTATGTGTACAGAGTTTTCTTTTCCTCTAACTCCCAGATGTAGGGAAAAAAAATCAATCATTAAACGAATCAGTTATGTGAAATAAGTACTATCTCTTTTTTCTCCTAAAGGTCAACCTTGTGTGGAAGAGAGCATTCCTTGTTCTGGGCTTCGCTGTGTTTGCTGTGTTCAGCAGTGTGTATTTTGGTTTCCCCGGATCTGGAGGGTTGTGCACACTGGTCATGGCCTTCCTGGCAGGGATAAAATGGGCCAAAAAGAAGGTGAATTTCATCTTAAATTCTTCTGCTCAGGACTCTATCCTAATCAGATTATTTTTTCTTTCCAGATAACTTTCTTAACATCAAATTGATACAAATTTTTAAATCACGAATCTCTTTTCTTTATATATACAAATATACTCCCAAGGTGTATATATATATATATATATATATCATTTTCTCTCTTATTTTCAATCTGTAACTAGATGTCTTTTCTTTACTTAAAATATTTTTTTAAGATTTCTTTATTTATTTGAAAGAGTTACACAGAGAGAGGAGAGGCAGAGAGAGAGAGACAGAGAGAGGTTTCCATCTGAGGGTTCACTCCCCAGTTGGCCGCAAAGGCCAGAACTGCACCAATCCGAAGCCAGGAGCCAGGAGCTTCCTCTGGGTCTCCCACGTGGGTGCAGGGGCCAAGGACTTGGGCCATCTTCCACTGCTTTCCCAGGCCATAGCAGAGAGCTGGATTGGAAGTGGAGCAACCAAGTCTCGAACCAGCACCAATATGGGATGCCAGTGCTTAAGGCCAGGGCATTAACCTACTATGCCACAGCGCCAGCCCCTTCTTTACTTAAAATATATCATGGACATGTTACCATGATGACTTCCCTGTTCTCTCTCTTTTTTTTTTAAAGATTTTATTCACTTATTTATTTGAAAGTCAGAGTCACACAGAGAGAGGAGAGGCAGAGAGAGATGTCTTTCATCCACTGGTTCACACCCCATTGGCCACAACAGCTGGAGCTGTGCCAATCCGAAGCCAGGAGCTAGGAGCTTCCTCCGGGTCTTCCCATGTGGGTACAGGGGCCCAAAGAGCTTTAGCCCTGATATACTCTGAAAACAAAATTTAAAAGTTAGAAGATATGGGAGGTGGGGGAGCAGGCACTATGGTAGTAGTTAAGATGCCACTTAGGACACTCACATCCCTGTCAGAGTTCCTGGCTAGAGTCCTGACTCCTCCACTTCCAATCCAGCTTCCTGCCCATGGGTACAGCAGGAGGCAGCAGATGATAGCAAAAGTATCTGGGTCCCTGCCACCCACATGGGAGACCCAGATTGAATTCTGGGCTGCTTAATTTGGCTGACCCAGCCTTGGCTGTTGCAGGTGTTTGGAGAGTGAACCAGTGTGTGGAAGATTCTCTTTCTCGCTCACTCTCTCTTTTTCTCTTTCTCTCTCTTCCTTCCTTTCAAATAAAATAACAATAAATAAAAATTAAAGATATGAAGGTGTAGACTTAAGCACAGCAGGAAAACACCACTTGTTTTGCCCATACCCCATTTCAGAATGCCAGGTTTGAGTCTTGGCATCATTCCCCATACCAGCTTCCTGCTAATACCCTGGGAGCCAGCAGACGATGACTCAAGTTTTTGGGTTCCTTTTACCCACATGGGAGACCAAGATTGAGTTCCTGGCTCCTGGTGTCAGCCTGGTCCATCCCAGGCTGTTGCTGGCATCTGGCATTTGGGGAGTGAGCCAGCAAATGGGAGATTTCCCCACCCCACCTCTGCCTCCCTTCCTCCCTCTCTTTCCTTCTTTAATACAGATTAAATAAATGAATTTAGAAAATTAAAAAAATAAAAATAGTGATGAGCTTTTAGTATAAAAGTTAAAATACTGTTTAGAACACTCTCATCCAACATTAGAGTACCTGGGTTCAAGTCCATGCTCTTCTTCCAGTGCCAGCTCCCTGCTGATGTATATATACCCTTGGATGCAACAGGTGATGGCTCTGACAGCTGAGTCCTTGCCACCGACATAGGAGATCTGGATTGAATTCTGGGACCCTCACCTAGACCTGGCCCACTTGTGAGAGTTACAGGTGTTTGAGAAGTGAACCAGTGGGTGGGATATCTCCTTGTCTCTGCCTTTTAAAATAAATAAAAATAATTTTTAAATCCAAAGATATGAGGAAGGGTGGCAACCGTATCTTTGTTCTCACAGAACTGGTCACTATCATTAAATGATAAAGGATCTTAAATGTTATCTAATAGAAACTTATTGTTTTACTGATGAAAATGAGTGTTGAGAGCCAAGTGGCTTGCATATAACAGGTGGCAGATGTGAACATAAGTAATTATCTGATTCTTTATGACCTGAGAACTTAAATTTTTGCATGCCCTAAGACTAGAAGTATTTAATACTCCATTTAAATCACCCCATTCACATATGCTCTACTTTTAATATTTACGAGCAAAGTAGAAATAGAATCTTCACCCTATATAAACATATCAGAAATAATAATAGTGAAGATACAGAAAAAATTCTTCCCTGATAAACAGGTGGATATGTATATACATATATATGTGGAACTGTAGATCCTTAAAGATGTGAAACAATAAGCATAGAACGTTCCACTAAATATAGATTCTTATTAATTGAAAAAAAAATCTGTTCAATGTACATTCTTAGACACTGTAACAGCTTCTGCTAAATTGGCCTTCAAGAAAAAGGCATTAGCGATTTCTCTGCCATCAGTGACTGAGTGTTTCCTGAAAATCTCAGAAATACTTGACATTGTTAAAACTTTTTAGTACTTTTTCCAGTGTGGTACCCCACACCTCCCCCCTAAAAAAAAGTTTTATCATTTTATTTTGTGTTTCTCTGCTTAATGAATTTCAGCATCTTGAGTTTTCTTCTCATTTACCTTCCTCCTTCTGGGAATCATTGTGCATGTTCATTGCCCATTTTTCTACTAGGGTCAGTGCCTTGCTCCTTGGTTAATGCTCCTTTTTCTCATATCCATGGCACAAATATTTTCTTCCAGTTTATCACTTTTTGTTTGTTTTATGAATTTTTTTTGCCATTAAGCATCCTGACTTTGTTATAGTACACATGCCAGTCTTTTCCTAAGGTCTTTGTAGTATGTGTTATAAAGATAGTTTGTGTTAAAAGTTAGGGTGTGCCGGGGAAGTTGTTGGCCACTAGGTGCTGCTGGCCACCTTGGACTGCAGGAGCCTGACACTGGAGAAGCCCCCAGGGCTAACCCAGTACTGAAGAAACCAGTGCCTGCTGTAGGATCCTGCTATCTCTTTAACTAATGCTCCTTACTGACAAAGTTTAACATGGCACTCACTGGCAAAAAGAAGTACTGAAAAAGATCAAGCTCAATGAAAGAATTGTAGCCAAGGGGCAATAAATTGGTAACTGGCTCAGTGATTTACTATATCCGGGTTTATTTTTGCGTATGACTTGATATAACTTTAAATATTATTTTTGTAAAGATAAAATTGGAAATAACTTAAAGGCCAGTCAATAATGAAATGATTGAATACACTATATACTTCCATGCCATAGGTTAATTTGCAGCAATAATGAGATACATGTCTATGTAAGAATCATATAAGAATCCTTATAATTAACATACTGTATAAGAATCTTTATAAATAACATCCATTTGCAACTAATACTTAATATGCTACTGTGCACCATGTATCTTAACTGTTAAAGTGTCTTCAAGGAATTTTTTTCTATGTTCCAAGTAATCTCTTATTTATTGATGCTACAAAAATAAAGCCCATCTTAGGTAAAATTATTTAAATTTCAATATAGTAAAATGCTTTGAATTTTTTTTTATTTGACAGATAGAGTTAGACAGTGAGAGAAAGAGACAGAGAGAAAGGTCTTCCTTCCGTTGGTTCATCCCCCAGATGGCCGCTATAGCTGGAGCTATGCCAATCCAAAGCCAGAAACCAGGTGCTTCCTCCTGGTCTCCCATGCAGGTGCTGGGGCACAAGCACTTGGGCCATCCTCCTCTGCCTTCCTGGGCCAAAGCAGAGCTGGACTGGAAGAGGAGCAACCGGAACTAGAACCTGGCACCCATATGGGATGGTGGTGCCACAGGAAGATGATTAACCAAGTGAACCACAGCGCCAGCCCAATGCTTTAGATTTGTAACTTCATATATTAAAAATTTCTGTATATGTTTTGTTGTTTGTTTTTCTTTTAGGAAGATGTTGAAGCAATTGTGGCAGTTGCCTGGGATATTTTTCAGCCCCTTCTTTTTGGACTGATTGGAGCAGAAGTATCCATTGCATCTCTCAAGCCAGAAACTGTTGGTAAGAATTTCAAAGAGGTACCTTTGCTAAGATCAACTCTTTTTATAGTCAGTTGAAATAGTTCCAGTAGGTATATGGTTCCCACTGTTGCAATGACATAAAAAATTAACTATGATCTAAATCTTTTAGAGTGGTTGGTTAGAAAATAATTCTGGTTAATGTAAGACAGTCAGTTTTATGCAGGTAATACTGTTCCTTGTAAAGAAAAGCAATGGAACTGGTGCTGTGCAGTTCCGGCATCCACATGGATGCTCCACTTCTGACCCAGCTCCCTGCTAATGTGCCTGGGAAAGCAGCAGAAGATGGCCCAAGTATTGTGCCCCTGCACCCAGGTGGGAGACCTGGAAGAAGCGCCTGCCTCCTAGCTTCAGATCAGCCCAGCTCCTGATGTTGCAGCCATTTGGGGTATAAACCAGCAGATAGAAGACATTCTCTCTCTCTCTCTCTCTCTCTCTCTCTCTCTTTCTCTCTGTAACTCTGCCTTTCAAATTAATGAATGCTTTAAAAATTAGCAAAGAAAAACGACATTGCTGACCATTATTCAGACAAGTCAGTTCTTTAAAAAAATTTCCCCAAGGACATGAATGTTCATCGAGTTTACTTCTGATGAATGGTCAGAATTTTAAAGATAGTCCTATAATAGAATAAAATGGAATAAAAAAATTTTTCTGTTCATTCATTCTCTTATTTATTCACACATTAAAAATCACATTAAAACTCTCTTGATTGAAAACACTGCACTGCACTTTGTTTCTGTGCATATCCTCATTATTTCTTCCTTTCCTCCCATCATAGTATTTTTCTGTCATTAGGAATCCTATTGTTTGCTGCCTCCTTCTGAATCTCATACTTAGATACTTCCCTTTCTGTCATACATCTTTAAATATCCCTGTTATAGTTTTCTTCTCTTCAGAATTTAAAGTCAGTGTGTGTGTGTGTGTGTGTGTGTGTAGGGAGAGAGAGAGAAGTCCATTCTTACACATGCTGCAGTGCACATGACCCTGAGGACATAAAGCTAATTGAAATAAGCCAGTCACGAAAAGGCTGACACTGTATGATTCCACTTACATGAGGTATCTAATGTAGTCAGTCAGAGATAGGAGTAAAAAGGGACTACACAGGGGGATATGTGTAGTTGTTTAATAGCTACAGAGTTTTTGTTTTGTGAGATAGAAAAGTTCTGGAGAGATTGGTTGCACGATGATGTAAATATACTTAATGCTACTGAACCATACAGTTAGAAATGTTTAAGATAATAAATGTTATGTGCATTTTACAATTAAAAATAATATGTATTAAAATTAAAATAATGTTGGAAGTCTTATATATGGCCCCATACTTAATTTCACTTCTGCCCACAGCCCTTTTCCATTTGATTTCCCATTCTTTTCTGTACAGTGCACAGTTCTGTGTGTGCTGTCCCTAGCTTGAAGTTTGTCATGCACTGTATCATTTAGTAAACTTTAACTGGAAAAAAATGTGATTCTTATCATAAAGCATAAGAGAGATAATATTCAAGTCATTTTTGTAAAATATTTAATTAATATCTGATATTAATCTAGGAGAAACAGGAGACACCTTATCTTAAGCAAATGTTCTGATTGATCCTTAATACTGAGTTTTTGATAAATTTTGTCTAAACATTTTTGGGTTTTGAATTTTTTAATCTTGCTTTTTTAAGATTTATTTATTAGTTTCAAAGGCGGAATTACAGAGAGAGGGAGAGACTTAGAAAGAAAGATCTTCCATCTGTGCTTTCACTCCCCAAATGGCCACAACAGCCAGGGCTGGGCTGATCCGAAGGCAAGAGACAAAAGCTTCTATCCAGGTCTCCCACAAGGGTGCAGGAGCCCAAGGACTTAGGCCACCCTCCACTTTCCCAGGCCTTAGCAGAGAGCTGGATTGGAAGCAGAGCAGCCGGGACATGAACCAGCACACATATGGGATGCTGACACTACAGGCATTTTGGCTTTACCCACTACACAACAGTTCCGCCTCCCCCCAATTTTTTTTTATTTATTTTTTGTTATTTTTGTTGATAGTATTTTGAATCAGTAACCATGAGATGCAGTTTCTCTCTAGCACTTCATTATTTCTAAAAATTGAGTATTTTTTACAGGATTTTGTGTTGCCACCCTGGGCATTGCAGTATTGATACGAATTCTGGCCACATATCTGATGGTGTGTTTTGCTGGTTTTAACATAAAGGAAAAGATATTTATTTCCTTTGCATGGCTTCCAAAGGCCACAGTCCAGGTAATGATGGATAGGATCGATTAGCATTTTAACTGCTGTTTCTATGTTGATACCTTGAAATATTGAATAAAGGGGTTTGTTTACATTTGATGACTGTAGATAACTGAAGTTTAATTTATAAAAAGTATTTAGACTAATCTGCTCTTTAAAAGTTTTGAGTATATCAATTCCTTAAATAGGATAGCTCATGTAAATTTCATTGCTCAGCAGAATATAACTAAACATCCTATAAATCCCTGTACTACAGGGAAGTAGTTGTAGCTGGAGAAAAGGCTTGACATTTTTATCAGCACTCTCTAAATTACCCAAAGAGAGAGTTTTTAGCTCTTTTCAACATCTTCAAAGTGGAGAATAAAACAAAATAGCGTGGTTTATCTTGATATTTGAAAATATTTCAATATGAATTTGATTGATAATCAATTATGCTGAACCAGAGTCTTATATATAATAGAGAAAAGTATATTTCTTGAAAAACAACTTAGAAAATTATTTCCACTAGCCCCCCATATCCAAGGTTTTGCTTCCTGCACTTTCAGTTACTGATGTATTAGATGAAAAATTCCGGAAGGAATCCAAAAGTTCTAAATTGTGTGCCATTCTGAGTGAGTAGCATCATGAAATCTCACGCTGCCATGCTGCATCCCACCCAGAACATGAGTCATCCCTGTGTTTCCATGCAGTATGCTCTACCTGCTTGTTAGTCAATAGATCAACTGTTAATAGATCAGCTGTTTTGGTATGCAGTGCTTGTGTTCAAGTAAGACTTATTTTACTTGATAATGGCCCCAAAGCACAGGAGTCTTGTTGCTGGCAATTAGTATATGACAAGGAAAAGCCACAAAGTGCTTTCTTTAGGGAAAAAAAGTGAAATTTCTAAAATCAATAAAAAAACCTCATAGTATATATTGGGCTATAGTACTATCCTGGGTTTCAGGTATCCACAGAGGGTCTTGAAACACATTCCTTCTGGTTATGGGGGATGAGCGGAACCAGCTGAACCTCCAGAGAGATGTTTCAGTCACTTGACCCAATATTTGTACACTCCAAACTACAAGTAATAAAGAACTTATAGATAACTACATCAAATTGTTTATGCATTTGGTAGGATACCTGTAATTGCTAATTAAGTTAGAATCATGTAGATTAT
Organism: Oryctolagus cuniculus; assembly: GCF_964237555.1. Lineage (NCBI taxonomy): Eukaryota > Metazoa > Chordata > Mammalia > Lagomorpha > Leporidae > Oryctolagus > Oryctolagus cuniculus. The sequence goes on from NC_091439.1 coordinate 62,171,731, forward strand.
GATTTTTCCAACTGTAATAGTTGTTTTTCCCATTTATATCATATATTTTTAGACAAATTACATCAAACAAGATTTAACACTTCTATCTCTGATTATTTTATAATTATTTAAATATGTAAATTTATACTATTATTAAATGAAAATCAGATGTTCTTAATTCAGGAGGCATTTGGTGGTGTTTATGTTTTGTACCTATATTCCACAATTTCTGTGACTGTGGGCTTGAAAGTTATTCCAGAGAAATTATTCCATCAAGCTTCCAAAAATATCTGGGATAATGACTGAAAGTATTGTGAGAATAATATGTGTAGTACAATAAATGGAATAGTTCCAACCTCACAGTGTTTCCAGCTTCCACATTTAATAACTTTAATAGGTAAGTATCAAAATAACGACTATACACGCTTATGTATCAAAGATTTCTTTCTCTAAGATTTATGTATTTATTTGAAAGAGTTACACAGAGAGAGGAAGAGACAGAGAGATATTCCTTCCACTGGTTTACTCCCCAAATGGCTACAATGGCCGTGGCTAGGCCAACCTGAAGCCAGGAACCTGGAGCTTCTTTTGGATCTCTCATAGGTGCAGGGTTCCAAGCACTTGGGCCATCTTCCACTGCTTTCCCAGGCACATTAGCTAGGAGCTGGATTGAAAGTGGAGCACTTGGATCTCAAACCAGCGCCCATATGGGATGTCAGCGTCGCAGGCAGCAGCTTTACCCACTATGCTACAACACTGGCCCCAAAATTTGTTTCTAACTGTTGAAGTTTGAATGACAGCACTTTGCTACCACCAAAACAAATTTTAAGATATAGAGCAATTATCTAACATGTGTTGGATAATATGTGTTCTTTGGAAGCAAGTATTATATAGAATTTGGTTTTTCTCCTGTCACTTCATGAGAAATAAAACATACATATGTCTATGTATATACGTATGTATACATATATATAAATTTTCTCTCTATTAGTGTTTGTCAAAATTTTTTATCTATGACTGCTATGAAAAATATAATCACAATTCAGGGGCCGGTGCTGTGGCACAGCGGGTTAACGCCCTAGCCTGAAGCACCAGCATCCCATATAGGCGCTGGTTTGAGACCCAGCTGCTGCACTTCCAATCCAGCTCTCTGCTATGGCCTGGGAAAGCAGTAGAAGATGGCCCAAGTACTTGGGCTCCTGGTCCCATGTGGGAGACCTGGAAGAAGCTCCTGGCTCCTGGTTTCACACTGGCGCAGCTCCGGCCATTGCGGCCAACTGGGGAGTGAACCATCAGATGGAAGACCTCTCTCTTGCTCACTGCCTCTCCTCTCTCTGTGTAACTCTTTCAAATTAATAAATAAATCTTTAAAAAAAATCATGATTCAACATATATAAACACACTAAGACATACATACAAAAAAAGAGCAATGTGTGTTAGGCAATTCTTGTCACAAATTCATAAAATGTAGAATCAGTTATGGCAGGACGTGATCTGCAGTAACATAGAGCACCCAACACACAGAGACGAAATGAGAAAAATGTTTATTTCTGTCTCAGCAGTCTAGCATGGGCACTCCAGAGCCACAGTGTGAACACCGTCCCCAGCATGTGCCCTCCATCCCTGGGTCTGACTTCCCTTTTTCTCATCCAGTAATAAGGTTGATGTGTCCGTGCCTTTTCAGGGTACAGTCTACATGTAGTATTTATCACCTCCACTCTCCCCTTAATTGTTAGATACACAGCTACATCTATTTGCAAAAGAGGCTGGATTAAAAAAAAATAACTCTGGACAGTAGTGTGACCAGCTAAAACTTGGGAGTTTTATTAAAGAAGGAAAAAGGACATTTAAATATCTGTAGGCAACTAGTAGTCTCTGACATTCTGTCCAGAGTACATTGATATTTTCCTCTGTTTCATTGTTTTACAGGCCAGCATTGTTCTGCTGTGTACAATAAGTGATAACTAGGTTGATTACTAGATTTTCCCCACATGTGCATTGAAAGTATTGTATATTACCTCTAAAATTAAATGAAAATTTTTGTCATATTTTTCAATAAATATATTTTTAAGTTATTTATTTGAGAAGCAGAGACAGAGTCAGAGAGCACTTGTGCCCATCTGCTGGTCTACTCCCCAGGTGAATGCAATGGCTGGTTCTGTCCTGGTCCCAATGAGAGGATCCAGAAACTCAGTCCAGGTCTTCCACATGAGTGGCAGAAACCCAGTTACTTGAGCCTTCACTGTTGCCTTGTGCCTTCTGGGTCTGCATTAGAATAAACTGGTCAAGAATCAGCCAGGTATCAAATCCAGGTACTCCAATATGGGATGTGGATATCTTACCAGTATATATTTGTTTATATATATATATTTAAAATTTATTTATTTATTTGAATTACAGAGAGGATGTGGAGAGAGAGAGAGAGAGAGAATCTTCCATCTGTTGGTTCGTTCCCCAAATGGCTGCAATAGCCAGTGCTGGGCCAGGAACTTGGAACTCCATCTGGGTCTCTGACATGGGTGCAGCAGCCCAAGTACTTGGGCTATCTTCTGCGCTTTTCCAGGCACATTAGCAGGGAACCAGATAGGCAGTGGAGCAGCCAGGACTTGAACTGATGCCCATATGGAATGCTGACATTGCAGGCGGAAATTTAATCTGCTATACCACAACACTGGACCCTTTTACCAGTTATCTTAACAGCTAGACTGAAAACCTACCCTTCCACAGATGTATTTTAAATGTAACATTTCACCAACTCCTGAAACAAAGAGTTAATCAAAAGCCTAAGTTAACTTCAAGATTTAAATGAGCCCACCACTTTGATGATAGGTGACAATTAGTTTAGTCTCTAAAGCAATACTTATTTAAAACTTTTTCGTCTTCCAATAGGTATCTCTGCATCTTTGTGTCTTATTCTTAATTCCAGATTCCTAAAGATAAAAGAATGACACAATGACTTTCATCTTTACTCGGGAGAAATTTAGTATATAGGAACATCATGCTGTGTTTAATTCATATTGTGAGTCTGTATCTGCCATGTGTTGTGAAATGTACTTGCTTGATATTTATGTAGCCCTACCCTATGCAAACACGTACATTTGAATCATCAGTTTGTCTCCAAGAAAGGGCAGGGAGAGTTTTTAGATAATCAAAACAAACTGCAGTACACTTTGGAAGGAGGCTCATAGAACTTCTTTGGTTGAGTAAAAGAGTAAGCAATTTGTTTCTGCAAACAGTAAAATCATTCAATATTTTATATATGCTTATCTTATGATGTTTCTAACTTTACTCCTAAACTTTTATAGGCTGCAATAGGATCTGTGGCTTTGGACACAGCAAGATCACATGGAGACAAACAATTAGAAGATTATGGAATGGATGTGTTGACAGTGGCATTTTTGGCCATCCTCATCACAGCCCCAATTGGAAGTCTACTTATTGGTTTGCTGGGCCCTAGACTTCTTCAGAAACTTGAACATCAAAATAAAGATGACGTTGAAGGAGAAGCTTCTACACAAGCTTAGAGGTGAAAAGAGAATGCCAAACATAATGATTAGAAAACAGCTGCCAGAGGCTGCTCTTATCAAGTGAATATTGAAATATGTAATAATGTTCAAGCTTAAAATGTAATAAAACCAAAGAGTACTATTTCTTGAAACATTTTTAGTGCTTCCCCTTACTATGTGAGGGCTAATGTTCTGCATCTCCAAACCTCTGTCATCTACCTCCAATCCCTCTACCTTCAGTCTGTCACTTTGTTTTTTTAATATTACTTCATTATTTTTCTTGATTTCTAAGGGTATACTTACATCTATGTTCACATACTATCACAATTTAAAATTAACTTTGAAAAACCAAGTACAGCATCCTCTTCAGTTAGCCAGGTTCATGATTTATGGTCATATGGGCTCTCATGCCTAGAATTGTTTTTGACTATGCATCTTGTTTTTTAAACAACATAATGTAGTCCATCAATTTCTGTCCTCACTTTCCCTATGAATCTGCCTCTTCTCCATTTCTACTTTACCTCCTTTCTGTGAATTATAATTGGTTCCACCAAAATTTTAAAGAACATGAAGTATTTTAATTGGTTCTTGCTCTTGCCCTGTCTAGATGTCAGAAGACCTTATCCTGGTGCTAGTGCTGTGGTATAGCAACAAAAGCGACCTGCAATGCCTGCATCCCAAATGGGTAGCGACTCATGTCCCAACTGCTCTACTTCCAATCCAGCTCTCTGCTAATGTGTCTGGGAAAGCGGTGGAAGATGGCCTAAGTATTTGGTACCATGCAACCCAAGTGGGAGACTCTGATGATGTTCCTGGCTTCTACCAATCCCACCTCTGCCCAGTGAGGCCATTTGGGGAATGAACCAATAAAAAGAAGCTCTCTCCCTCTCTCTCTGTAACTCTGCCTTTCAATTAAGTAAATCAGTCTTAAAAAAAAAAAAATTACCTGATCCTATCTCTTAGCTGACTACTCAGAGTCCTGTTTCAGTGGTCCTTCTGAATCTTCCTTCTCTGTGGGAGTGCCCTGTGTCGCTCCCCCTCTTCGTGGAGGAACGACACAGGACCCTGCGCTGTTCTTTCGTCTGCTCGGCCCTCCCTGAGTTTGCTGCTGGTTCTTCCCGGGTTGGCTACCATCCCTTCCACCTCCGTGGAAGGGCGGTTCCCCCTAGCCACTTTCCCCACTTCCACGGGGGAGCGGCACACCGCCGGCCGGCTCTCTCGGGGGCTGCACAGGTGTTCCTTCAGATAGATGTTCCCCTTAGATGTTCCTGGTGCATGTTGTCTCTCTCCTCCTTTATAGACCTCTACCACCAATCCCAACTCTGCTACCCACACGCTGAGTACGCTGCTCTCCTCCAATCAGGAGCAGGTCCTACAGTTTATTGGTTGAACTGGAGGCAGCTGTGTAGAAGCTGTTTCTCCCTTCTCAGTGCCATATTGTGGGAGAGCAGATGCATAGAATAAGTCTTAATTCCAGTAACTTAGTCTAATCCGGGTTGCTCCCCATACCCTGATTAGCCCTTATTTTTTCATTCCTTGTGATGAACATGTTCAGATTCTTCAGTTCTTCAGGTGAAAGACAGCTTATTTTCAAATCTTTGCAAGCCTCATCAATATTAAATTAATTAGGATTAGACAATCTGCTGTGATGAAGAAAAAATAGAGTGCTTGAAGGAAGATAGAATAGAAAAATAGAATAGAAAAAAAAACACTGTGCTTGAAAGAAAACGAGCTGGTTGTTGGATGCTGGCGTGTCTTTCTATCATGAACTTTTTCTGGGCCCTAGTTTAGCATGCAGGTGAAAAGTGGTCCTCTACCATGTTTTCTTTCTACCCTTCCAGATGAAGGAAAACAAGAAAGGACGTGTGAAACACTTTACCTTTAAGGAAGTGATGTGGAAGTTGGACACATCTCTCTCCCCTCCTTCTATTGAGGATGACTTATTTCCAGCTGTGTAGAGGCTGAACAGAAACTCTCACTAAGCGTCAGTATCTCTGGGAAGAATAGAAGGTCAAATTTGGGGGCCAGAACAACAACATTTTTGTTGGATGTTACCGTGATTTAGTAACTCATTATTTAAAGACAATACCTAAACCAAAAAGAGTGATTTATATGGCAGGAATTTCAAACTTTGTGACATGCCAGCAGAGAAAATATGAGAAGAGAGGCTTATCTGCGTGAATTATATTTTATCCCACTTTGTAACAGTCCATTTCTGCTTTTTTGTATTACCCATGTCTTCTCTGGTTGTAGAACAGTAGTGTTGATGAAGAGTTTATGGCTTTTATTATGTATATGTATACTTGAAGTATTTATTATTTCTTATCATATCCCATCTAAACTCTTTAAGTTAAAATTCACAGTTCAATCTAATTTTGAGGTAACTATTAAATATGTATTAAATGAATGAAATATGAATATTCTTATCCCACCTAGCTGATCTGCAGAAAACGTCTCTCTTCATTAAACGTCGATCTCAGGCTCTTCCACTAAGACAGTTCTGTTCAAAGCTAGCTGAATATTCACCCTCTCCAAGCAGGCTTCATTTTTGTGTCACCCTCAATCTGGTTGCTCTGTGGTTCGATAATGTCAGTTTGGACTGGATTAATTTATTCCAAAGGTCAGATAGATGTTTCAAATTGGACTTCAAAAGTTACATACAATGGGGGCATCATCAACTTAATGATTATTTGTTCTTCCACTTTTCTACAACTAGATTTATTCAACAAATACAGTTGTCTCTCAGTATCAGTGGGAAATTGGTTCTAAGAGCCTCTCATGAATACCAAAACCTATGGATAATCAAGTCCCTGATACAAAATGCATATAATCTAAACACATTGTCCTGTACACTTTAAATCATCTCTGTGTCACACATAATACCTAATACAATGCCTGCACATCCTTTCAGTTTTGTGAGTGTCCAGCTACATGGGTTCAGTGTAGTACTGAATTCCAGTTTTGCTTTTTGGAACTTTCTAGAAATTTTTCCCTAATATAATTGAACCACAATTGGTTAAATCCCTGGTTGCGGAACCTATGGATGTGGAACCCATGTTTATGGAGGGCCAATGGTATTTTCTGAGAGCCTTTGGTAACCCAGGCATATCATCAGAACTCATACTGTTCCTGTCCTTAAGAATTTGACAGTCTATAAAGGAGACAGATGCAGATTGTAAAGCAATATAAGTGCCATTGTGTAGGAACTACAGGGAGCTCACAGCGGGGTCACCTAATTAACCTGGTGGGGAATGGGGAGTGGTGCAATTAAGGCACAGTTTCCCAGAGAAGTAGGCCTTTGGTTAAGGGATGATTAAGATTTGGCCAGCAAAAGGGATGTGAAGCCAATGTAGATGCAGTTAGTCTGTGTGCCATGTCATCAGTAGCATTTTCTCCAAGTAAAAGGCTTTGAATACATGTTAACGTCTACAGTTCAACTAAATTGAAATGCTATTAACATATTTGTAGCCCCAGAGAAGAAATAGAAATGAATCTAGTGTGTGGAAATGAGTAAAGGGCACTATAAGACACCGCTGACAACCTATACCATTTTGTAGCTGCATGGAACTGGTTCTTTCCTGTCTCTCCTCATTAACAGCCACCATCTAAGTATCTATGTCTTGTACTAGTCTTTTGACTCCCACCAGAGGATCTCTGAAATCTGTGCCCATTGCCAGATACTCTCTGTTAGAATGTATTCATTGCTAGACTGTTGCTGTTGTAGGTAGTGGAGATGGTGAAGTCAAACTGGAAAAGGCAAACCATTCTGCAGGGCTCAGCTTGTGAAGCCTCAGATTTGTTACCACTGGAATGTCATAAAGTCTATCTTCCATGATGAACTCAGAGTTAACATGATAGAGTACTGAAGGAACATACTGCGACCCAACTTTAGACAAACAGTTACTCAAACGTTTGAGTTCCCTGTTAGAGCAAATAAAACACTTTTTTCAGTTTGTTTATCTTCTAAAATATCAGCTCCTTAGAAGCAGGAACTTTGTCTTGGTCATCCTTTTTTTTTTTTTTTTGTAAGATTTATTTATTTATTTGAAAGGCAGAGTTTACAGAGAGGCAGAGTGAGAGAGAGGGAGAGATGTCTTCCATTTGCTGGTTCACTCCCCAGATGACTGCAACAGCTGGAGCTGCACCAATCAGGAGCCAGGAGCTTCTTCCAGGTCTCCCATGCAGGTGCAGGTCCCCAAGGACTTGAGCCATCTTCTACTGCTTTCCCAGGCCATAGGAGAGAGCTGGATGGGAAGTGGAGCAGCCAGGACTCAAACCAGAGCCCATGTGAGATGCCAGCACTGCAGGCCACAGCCCTACCTCCACGCTGCAGCACTGGCCCCTTGAGCATCTTTGAATCCTCAGTGTTCTGCACAGGGCAAGGAACACAGTAGGCATTTACTAAATGCTAACTGACTGAATCAGTGAGGTGATTTTCCAGTATCAGAAAATACTTGCTCCATGGCAGTTCTGATATTCATTTGCTGAATCTGTCTGTCAGTTTGGACTGCTTTAACAAAATACCACAGACTGGGTGACTTAAACAACAGAAACTTATTAGAAGCTGAACGTTCAAGATAGGATGGCATCACGCTCCAGCTCTGGAAAGGTCTCTCCTGGCTTGTCAATGGCTGATTTCTCACTGTGTCCTCACGTGTGTGTGGGTGTGTGTGTGTGTGGGAGGGAGAGAGAGAGGGGTTGGAGATGAGAGGGAACACTCTGGTGTGTCTTATAAGACCACTCTAATCTCATTGTGAGGAATCTACCCTCATAATGTCATGTAAACCTAATTGCCTCTCCAAATCCCGACATTCAAGTATCATCACACTGGGGAGTTAGAACTTCAGCATGTGAATTTGAGGGAACATAATTCAATCCATAACACAAGTGTCATATTTTCAGTGATAGTGCTAAACAAACATTGCAAATTCTTGTTCAACACTGTTGTTTTGCCTAGGGTTGGTGCTGTCCATTCTGAGAAGTATGTTTTTCTAGGCAGATTGTTTAAGCTTTAACACTTTGTTTTGACACATTCCAGTATTTCTCTGTTATTAAGTTGAATGTCCTAAAAATTTCCTCATACATTTGCAGATACTCATTCATTACGTAGTTTTAAAATTAGAATTTTTATTACAAAATAGTTTCTTTCCATTGCAGAACATTTAGAACACAGAAAACTACAAGGGAGAAAATTAAAACTCCCTTTTTTTATATAGCAAAACAGTTTTATTTTTAAAGAGTGAAGGGATGAAAAGAGCAGAGGAGAAGCAGCTTGGAGGACCTTCTTCAGAAGGAAAAGGCCATGGACAGGCAGGGATCAGGGGTTTCATTACCTGCAGAAAGTCGGTACAAAGACCTGAAAGAAAAGTGTTCCTCAACTAGTGAGCTCCTCCTGCTGCTTTTTTTTTTTTAATTTATTTATCTTTCCCTTCAAAGAAAACTTTTATTTAAGGAATACAGACTTCATGCATTTCGTAAGTACAACTTTAGGAATATAGTGATTCTTCCCACCATATCCGCCCTCCCACTCCTCCTCTTCCCTCTCCCATTCCCACTAAGATACATTTTGAATTAACTTTATACACAGAAGACCAACTTTATACTAAGAAAAAAGTTCAACAACAATTTGCACAGTCCAAAAAAACAAAAACAAAAACTATTCCTCAACAGTCGATATTCTTCATCTTCACAATCTAGTATTGAAGTGTTTTATTCTTTTGGGGGCATCATGTTGTATTCCTTATTCTTGTTTCTTGAATTGGTGTGTGTTTTTGTTTTTGTTCCTTTTTTTGTTTGTTTTTGTTTTTTGCTGTGGTTCTTTTATCTTTGCACTAGTCTGCATGGATTAGTGGAGTGTCTGATATCAGAGAATACCTAAAGGCATTTGGTGGGTGTGGCCAGGGAGTTCTCTTCAATGCTCCAGGGTGAAGGTAGTTTTAAAGCAACACCCAGGTTGGGCATGGTAAATCTCTCTCTCTCTCTCTCTCTCTTTTTAATCAGAGGCGACAGTTTTCTTCTGTTGGCATAGACTCAGCTCATTTCCTCTCCTCAAAGGAGACCAGTGCCTGGCCGCTAGCCCCAGTGGGTATAATATCCATCTGCACTTCCACAAGGACCACACAAAGGATCTGTGCAGTCCTCGGTGTAAGCAGATTCCCCAGCAATGTCCCTCACCAGGGAACCAGAGATCCCTGAGCGTGTGGAGCCTCCCACAGTGACTGCCCAAAGTCCCAGCCATACCCTGAGCCTTCCCACACAGCTTCAGTGTTTTCAAAGCCCCACAGTCAGTGTTTTCACAGTCCTGGGACACAAGCCTCCCACAGTCACAAGCACCCAGCCCCCTGTCAGTTCTCCCTGCCCAACTCAGGAATCTGCTCAGCTAGTTGCTAAGTGAAGATAAGAGCTGGTGCAGCCTGTTATGGATGTCAAATATGGTGCCCACTCCATATCAGCTTGTTACAGAACAGCATTGCATGGTGATCAGGGTGAGAGTAACGTGCCCCCCCCCCTTTTTTCCTCCACTATGCCCCACAGGGCTCCAAGCCAGATTGCCTCCCAACTTTTCCTGTAGCTTTATTGCCAGTGACTTAGGCTGCTGCAGCCTGGTCTCACCTCTCTCTCCAAAGCTGGTGTGGAGGCTCTCAGCTGCTGGGGTCCTGATTTGTGTGTGCCCACTCCCTCCATGTAGGTCCTCTGTGTCCCTGTAATTTTCGTGGAGTTTCCTCTTTCATTTTCTCCCTAACTCCTCCCTGAGACTGCACTCTCCCCACTTTTTTTAAACTATCTTCTAGAGGAGAGCAGTAAGCTCCCTCCCTACTCTGCCATCTTAATCCAATCCAAAACTACTCTTAATACCCATTTTATTTTGATGCTTTTACATTATACTCCTGCAGTATTAGGGCATATATCATTCATAGAAAGATACATCATCCAGGTCGGCGTTGTGGCGTTGTGGCGTAGAGGGTAAAGCTGCCACCTTCAGTGCCAACATACCATATGAGCACCGATTCAAGTCTCAGCTGCTCCACTTCCAATCTAGCTGTTATGCCCTGGAAAAGCAGTAGAAGATGGCCCAGGTGCTTGGGCCCCTACACCCACGTGGGAGACCCAGAAGAAACTCCTGGCTCCTGGCTTCGGGTTTGTCCAGTTCCAGCCATTGCAGCCACTGGGGGAGTGAACCAACAGATGGAAGAATTCTCTTTCTCTCTGCTTCTGGCTCTCTGGCTCTCTGGCTGTTTGTAACTCTGCCTTTCAAATAAATAAATAAATCTTTAAAAAATATATATCATCTACTGAATTAATTGGCTAAAAAAATAAATGCTTTATATTTAATTTTTGTGAAGATATATGAGGGCACTTCAAAAAGTTTATGGAAAAATTGAAAATACAAGTTCACTTTGTTGCAAATGTTTCTGAAATCTATGCGTAAAAGAGATTTTCTCGTAGTTCATGACAAAATGTATATCATGAAAAAACTACATATGGATGTCAGAATTCTTTGCATGAAAATAAACATTTTTTTGAGAGGCTGAGAGACACAAAGAACTCCCAGGCACTGATTCACTCCCCAGAATGCCCACAATGGCCAGAGCTGGGATTTGCCTCTCATTCACTCATGTGGATGGCAGAAACCCAATTACTTGAGCTATCACCACTACCTCCCAGTGTCTTTATTAGCAGGAAAGTGGAGTCAGAAGCAGGAGCCCAGAATTGAACCCTGATACTTTGATATGGAATGCGGATGCCCTAACTGGCATCTTAATCACTAGGCTAAATGTTCACCCTTAAACTCATTTTTATTTTTTTAGATTTTTTTTTATTAGTTTGATAGAGTTAGAGAGAGAGAAGGAAAAGTCTTCCATTTGCTGGTTCACTCCACAAATGGCCACAAAGGTTGGGTCTGGGGCAGACCGAATTCAGGAGCCAGGAGCTTCTTCTGGGTCTCCTGTGTGGGAGGGGCCCAACCACTTGAGCCATTCTCTACTGTCTTCCAGGTGCATCAGCAGGGAGCTACAAAGGTAGCAGAGCAGCCAGGACTGGAACCACATGCGATGCTGGTACTGCAGGCCACATTATAACCTGGTGAGCCACAGTGCCAGCCCCTAAGCTCATCTTTTAAATTCATTGTCCATGAACTATTTGAAGTACTCTTATAAACTGAAGAACTTTTATTGTATATAATGAATGCTAAGCCTTCAAGAAATAATTTATTCATTTGGCAACATTCAGACTTTACAATGAATGAAACAAATTCCTTCTGTATATAAAGAGAAAAGAAAATGAATCTTGATGTGAATGGAAGGGGAGAGGGAGTGGGAAAGGGGAGGGTTGCGAGTGGGAGGGACATTATGGGGGGGAAGCCATTGTAATCCATAAGCCGTACTTTGGAAATTTATATTCATTAAATAAAAGTTAAAAAAAAATTCCTACTATCATGGAGTTTATATATATATATATATATATATATATTTATTTATTTGACAGCTAGAGTTATAGAAAGTGAGAGAGACAGAGAGAAAGGCCTTTCTTTCGTTGGTTCACTCCCCAAATGGCTGCTACGGCTGGAAATACGCCGATCTGAAGCCAGGAGCCAGGTGCTTCTTCCTGGTCTCCCATGCAGGTACAGGGGACCAAGCACTTGGGCCATCTTCCACTGCCCTCCCGGCCACAGCAGAGAGCTGGACTGGAAGAGGAGCAACCAGGACTAGAATCCGGTGCTTGTATGGGATGCCGGCGCCGCAGGCGGAGGATTAACCAAGTGAGCCACGGCGCCCGCCCTCAAAATACTCTTATTAACTGAATATGCACCAGGCATTATGCTACGTATGATAGCATACAGTAGTAAACAAGATATTCAATGGCTCTGCTTTTAATGAAACTTGAATTCTAGTACTGATGCTATGGAGAATATAAACATAACTAAGACACAAAACTTGAATTCAAGAACCTTACAAGAAAACATGTACAAATGGTTGTCATCCAAATGAATCATTCAGAAGTGTTCCCAGTGGGGAAATTGATTAAAAAAAAAAAAAAAAAAAAAAAAAAAACAGGCCGGCGCCAGGCTCACTAGGCTAATCCTCCGCCTTGCGGCGCTGGCACACCAGGTTCTAGTCCCGGTCGGGGCGCCAGATTCTGTTCCGGTTGCCCCTCTTCCAGGCCAGCTCTCTGCTGTGGCCAGGGAGTGCAGTGGAGGATGGCCCAAGTGCTTGGGCCCTGCACCCCATGGGAGACCAGGAGAAGCACCTGGCTCCTGCCATCGGATCAGCGCGGTGCGCTAGCCACAGCGCGCCAGCCACAGTGGCCATTGGAGGGTGAACCAACGGCAAAAGGAAGACCTTTCTCTCTGTCTCTCTCTCTCACTGTCCACTCTGCCTGTCAAAAAAAAAAAAAAAAAAAAAAAAAAAAACACACACAGAGAGGAGGTAATACTTGAATGGGACCTTTCAGAATGCAGAGCATTTGGATGGCTGCTTAATAATAGAGAGCAAAGTGAAGATGGAAACAAGCACAATAGCGAAGTTTAAAAACAATAAAGCCTGGAGCATAGTAGGTAGTTTACACTTGAGGTTCATAAAGAGAAACGGTGAGAGAGAAAATTAGAAAAGAAAGTTGGCACTGAAATCAAACTAAACAGATCATTGGCCAAATTTTATTGAATTGATTTCAGAAGATATTTTATAACTTTTCATGTCAAGTATAGTGGGAAAAATATCATGAATAAGGTTCTTTTTCCTCAAATGTTTCTTTCTGTGATGTTGTAAATATAATTATTTTAACTAACTGATAATTGTTTATAAGAAAATGTATCATTTTTTAAACCACTGTTAAATTTTCATTATGCTACTTTCAAATAAATGGACATTATTTTTAAATGTTGTAGAGGATTTTTTTTTTTGAAGACGTATTTGTTTATTTGAAAGTCAAGACTTACAGAGAGTAGGGGCCTTAGAGAGATCGTCCACCTGCTGGTTCACTCCCTAGATGCCTGCAATGGCCAAGGTTGAGCCACAACGGAGTCAGGAACCAGGAGCTTCATCTTGGTCTCCCACACAGATAGCAGGGGCTCAAGTATTTGGACCATGCTCCCCGGCCATTTGGAGGGAGCTGGATTGGAAGTGGAGCAGCTAGGACTCAAATGGCACCCATATGGGATGGGATGCCAGCATCGCAGGCAGCAGCTGTAGGCTGTTGTGCCACAAAGCTGGTTCCAGAACATTACATTTCCATATAACTTATTTATATTGTTCTCTGTAACAGATGAAAGCTGAGTTGTGCCATTTTAAAAGCAATAGCAGTTTTTAATTGATTCAAATTAAATCTAGCTTTTGTCCTCTGATCTCGTGAGAATTGCAAAACTCATTTGTTAATGTTCCCTCCTTCCCGTTTAGATGGACCTTAAGTATGTAACTTTCCCAGAGTCCATCCTTATCTGGAGCACAGAGCAGTGCCACGCAGGGCACTGGATGCCCACAGACGTCCTCCTTCCCAACCCTGGCGTTTCCCCCTACTCCCAGTGCCCTTGGGAATCTACCTGCTTTTCCCACGAGAACGAAGCAATTCCTGTGCTCTGTAATCACAAAGACCCTTGTATGTTCCTAAAACAAGGAAGAAAGTTAACTTTCAATTGTTCCTGAGGTAGCTATACCACACTGAATGCAGGAAACTGTTATTTTAAAAAATAAAAATAATTTATTCAGTCACCCAAAAAAGAGTTGTAACTGGAATCAGGTCTTACGTGACCAATAAGAAAGGGAGAAAGAATACACTCCCAGTAGAGGAAATAACTTTAGGAAAAAACACTGAAGAATACATTGTTCAGCAGTGAACGCTGTGTTGCCTCTCAGGAGAGAAGTTAAACAGGAAAAGACAGTTTGTCTTCTACCAGGCTTGGGCTTTTTCCAATAGCAATTGTTTTTCGTGTAACTCAGGAAACTTGAGGCTTCTATTAAAGAAGCTTGGTGGGGCGCACCTCCAAGCAGAGCAGCTCTGTGTTCACTTGTTTCACCAGGGAGAGAGGTTCGGGGAATTACACTGAGAAGTATATTTCCTGTTTGCTTTGTGCCGAGCCTTGCCCCAGACGCTTTCCACGTCTCATCAACAACGCAGCCTTCGGAGCTGAGCAAACAACGTCAGGCACATTACGTAATGCTTCGGTCCCACAGCTAGCACACGCCACTGCTAAACGCTGAGCCCGGGTACTCGCTCTTCTTCCAAGGACTTAGGCGTACCGGTGCGCTGAGTTCCGCTAAGTTACTTCCGGCACGTGCAGCCCCTGCCGCTCCTTCCTAAAACGCCCGGTAACGTCAGCTCTGTCCCTTTACTCTTACAACCCTAGACGTCAATTTTCGGAGGACACAGCGAAAGGAAAGAGGTGAATAGACCGAAAACACGTCAGAATTCTCAGGGGCCCGGCACCTGCCCCACCCTAGGCGCGGTCGGGCAGACGTCACTCTAGCGCGCTGCCGCCTCCGGCCCCGCCCGCTGCCGTTAGTCCCGCCTCCCGCGGCCGCCCAGGCCCGGCTGCTCGGCGGCGCTACCGCACCCGGGGCCACGCGCAGTGGCGCGTGGTTTCTGCGACGGTTGCCGGGCGCCTGGGGCGCTCCCACGCCGACGAGGATTGTTAAAGAAGTCGTAGGTAGGGCCCGTTTCTCCCTAGTTTCCAGGCCTGTGGTCGTTTGTTTTCCTTCAGTTCGAAGCACTCCCGGGCTGCTTTCCCAAGCGCGCGGGGATAGTCCTGGCCGCCTTCCCCTCCGCGTCTCGTTTCTTCACTCTTTCATCGCACATCTCTCTTCGCTCGCTAACTCCTCTTTTTCCTCCTTTTCTCACATTTTATTGGTAATGGCGAGTAGGAAAAAAGAGATTTTTCTGTCAAAATTAACTGCACCGTTATTATTTTACCGAGCGAAGGCAGGTACGCGTGGTGCATCCCTGCGAACGAACTATCGCATGCCCCCCTGACGGGATGGGTTGCTGATCCCGGGTCGGCGCCCGCCGTCCCCCGCGCCCTCACCCCTGGACCCCCATGTGGCTTTGTCACAGCCGACCAGCTGGTTAGGTCGGTGTGTTTTTGTTTTTTTTTTTCCCCCGCATTCAGGACAGTTGCATGTGCGGGATGTGTCCGGCAATACATTTAGGAGGCCTCTGTGGGTGTGCGGCGCCTGTGGACGATCAGACTGGGGGATTGGACGCCGCTCCCATATTTTCCACGGGGTAAATTAGCATTTGTGCAACAGAAGTGCAAAATTGACACTTACTCATTCACTCTCTCCCACTATGTGTGTTTGTGCCTCAAATAAATAAAAGATAATTTTTTAAAAAAGCAAGGCAGGCCGGCGCCGCGGCTCACTAGGCTAATCCTCCGCCTAGCGGCGCCGGCACACCGGGTTCTAGTCCCGGTCGGGGCGCCGGATTCTGTCCCGGTTGCCCCTCTTCCAGGCCAGCCCTCTGCTGTGGCCAGGGAGTGCAGTGGAGGATGGCCCAGGTGCTTGGGCCCTGCACCCCATGGGAGACCAGGAAAAGCACCTGGCTCCTGGCTCCTGCCATCAGATCAGCGCGGTGCGCTGGTCGCATCGCGCTGGCCGCGGCGGCCATTGGAGTGTGAACCAACGGCAAAGGAAGACCTTTCTCTCTGTCTCTCTCTCTCTCACTGTCCACTCTGCCTGTCAAAAAAAAAAAAAAAAAAAAAAAAAAAAAAAAAAAAAAAGCAAGGCAGTGATTATGGGTAGAGCTGCAGATGGATAGATTCAGGGCTGGAGGTGAGAGAGTTTCTGTTTGATACTGCTTCTTTTTCACTGTAAAGTGTCAGTTGTCCCCTTCCCTCCGGGCTGTCAGATTTCCCCATCAAAACCCCTTTCCCTTTAAAAAAAAAAAAAAAAAAAAAAAGTAAGTTATGAGGCAAAATCAGAAGTAAGGAGGAATGTTTGAGTGGAAGGTTACCGGGTGTTGAGAAGGTACAAAATAGCCATGCAATGGGAGACCAGGAAGAAGCACCTGGCTCCTGGCTTTGGATTGGCGCAGCGTGCCAGCCGTAGCGGCCATTTGGGGGGTGAACCAACGGAAAAGGAAGACCTTTCTCTCTGTCTCTCTCACTGTCTAACTCTGCCTGTCCAAAAAGAAAAAAAAAATAGCCATGCTGGGTAATGGAAACCAGACAGACTAGAAAAAGTAGAATGGTGTTCGGGGTTTGCTGCCTTGTCAGTAGGTGGCTGAGATAGGTGGAAGAGAAAGATCATAGGCACCACAGAGATCAAGGAACTGAAAGATGGGAATGTTGTGCGGATCCACCTGTATAATAATTGTTAATCTAGTAAATTAACTAGTCCTTGACCACGGATAACCTGCCTTTCCAGGTCAGTGGGTTACCATGTTGCTGAGAAATTGTCAACCACTTGCCCATCTGGTTTTTTAAATTGTGACTTTTGTTTTTTGGTCCATGCCTTTGTCTTGGATCATACTTTTAAATGCACTTACCAAAATTTTGTCCTGTTTTCTTTGTGTTCTCAACCATTTCTGTGAATATGTGTTTATTAAAATACAAGTATAGGGAGAATGAAGAATGAGGTTTGGAAATCCTGTTTCCCTTGTGGGAGATCTGATCTATATTGTTTCTAATAATAACAACAACAGATAGCATGTTGGATAATCCTTTGTTATGTGCTATGCTTTTATTTTATCTCATTTGATTTTTGAATTGCCTTTTTCATTTGAGGAAATGGAGACCCAGAGAGGGTAAGAGTCTTGACCAAGATCATATACCTAGTAAGTGGCAGAATTATTAACCACAGTGTTTATGAGTCTCATGTATGTCACCATTGCAGTTTGCCCCCCCTTTTTTTTAAAGGAATGTCATGGATACATTCTTTTTTTTTAAGATTTATTTATTTATTTGAAAGAGTTACAGAGAGAGAGAAGAGACAGAGACAGAAAGACAGAGAGGGCTCTTCCATCTGCTGGTTCACTCCCCAGTTGACTACAGCAGCTGGAGCTGCGCCAATCTGAAACCAGTAGTCAGGAGCTTCTTCCAGGTCTCCCACGCAGGTGCAGGGGCCCCAGGAGTTAGGCCATCTTCCACTGCTTTCCCAGGCCATAGCAAGGAGCTAGATGGGAAGTGGAGCAGCCAGGACTCGGACGGGCACCCATATGGGATGCCGGCACTGCAGGCGGCAACTTTACCCACTATACAGCAGTGCTGGCCCCTGCCTTTTTGCTTTTTACACTTCATTATATCCAAAGTGACATCAAAGCAACACTCTGCTGGGTAATGGCTAATTGCAAACCTATCTTAACAATATATAGCAGTTTGTATGTGTTTAAAATCCAATAAGACCAACTTATCCACAACTACTGTTAGGTAAACTAAGGAAGCCAGAAACAATTATGAAATCAAATTTTGTTTAATTATTTAGTAGAGAAATAGATGGGATTGTGAGTCACTGGGAAGTGTTTCTTGGGCCACTCTTACGTCCCAGATGTGCCTCTGCAATAGCCCGCATTCACTAAATTCTATATGCAGGAGAGAATGCAATTGCCTTTATGTGGTGGGCTCTCACTGTGTGTCAAATAGAAGAATGGTAGCTAAACAGGCAATCTTAAAAGTGAGGTGGATGTATCATTAAAGGACGGATACTCTGGTAAGGATATATATGAAGGGACTGTCAGAGCTTTTGGAAGAAAGAACTTCTGAAGTAATGAAGTTATCTGGGCAAAAATCAGTGTTGGAAGGCAGCAGATAGAATGCATTATGTTTCAGGGAGGTAAGGCATGGCAGGTTAGAAGAGTAAAATGTAGTGTAGCTAAAGTATAACGTATTGAGAATGAGAAGATATGTATGAATAGGTCAGGGCCAGGCCTCATATGCTGAATTTAAGAGGTGTTGACATTTTTCTTATATGTGAAGCCATTGAAGAACATTAAGCAAGGAAATGCTGTAATCAAGCTTACATTTAAGAAGATTATTCTCCATTATAGAAGTTATTTTGGAGAAGAACAAGACTAGAAGTGGGAGAATAGTTGAAAGGCCACTAAAGTATTTAGGAAGGAAATTGTTTATGGCTTGAATTGTGGTTTATGGCAATTTACCTGATGAGAAATGGACCATTTTTTAATATTTAGTAACTTTTATTAACATGAATTAGTAACTTTTTAGATGTCAGGAAAGGAGTAGGAGGTGAAAGTATGACTTGTCTGTTTCTAATTTGAGCAAATGGTGGCTTTATCTCTGAAACAGGAAATTAATTCTCTGATGAAGGAATAGATTTGATGGGAGAAAAGCTTGAGTTCAGTTGTGCATATACTAAGCTTACGATGCTTATAAGACAAGCTGAGATATTCAGTTAGGTTGGATAAATTAGAATCTCAAGAGAGCTCATCTAGGCCAAACTCAATCAGCATGTTAGTCATCACCAGAATCTAAGGAATAGAATAGCTTTCTTAAAAAATGCACATAGAATGGGAAGAAAATAGGGCATAGTGTAAAATTCTAGGGACCTCCACAGTATAAGGAGTGAATAGAGGAAAGCAGCCAGTGCAGATGATCAAGAAGGGACAACCAGAGTGGTAGAAAAGGTAGAGCATGTGACAAAATAATGTGAGAATTCAAAAGGGGAAGACAACTTCCAGTTTTGTGGTACACACTGAGAAAACTTTATTTGGGTTGCCTCTTAAGCAGTAAATAATCATTTACAAAAAAGAAATGCAGGGGGAGAGTATTCCAAACAAATAAAAGAGAACACATAAAAGCATGGAAGAGCAGTTAGCAATTTCACCTGCCTGAAATGTAGTATCAAGGGAAAGAGCCAGAGGGAAAGCTGGCAAGATAGTTTGATGCCATATTGGAAACCTCAGATTCTGGATAAATTGTTGGTAACTTTGTTCTGTAATTGAGAAATTTCGTTTGGTTCTAAGGAAAAGGCAAAAATGTGAGACATGCTCTGAAGCCTTATAATACCTTACACTGTGGCATGACTTTGGCCCCTCAAAAATTCATGTTGAGACATGATCCTCGATGTAGCAGTGTTAAGAGTTGGAGGCTCATGAAGTGAGCAGACTGTGGAGAAAGGCTGTGTCCTCATCAGTGGATTATAAAGTCCCTTATGAATGGGCTGAAAGGAGACAGCTGAGCCCTTTTTGCCTTTCTGTCCTTTGCCATGTGAGGATAACACTGTTCTTTCCTCTGGAGCACACAGCATATTCAAGTCACTGTTTTGGAAGCATAGAGGGCCCTCACAAGACACCAAACCTACTGGCACCATGATTGTGGATTCCTAGTCTCCAGAACTTTAACAAAATAGAATTCTTATTTATAAATTACAAGTTTCAACAATTTAATTATAGCAGCAGGATTGGACCAAGATTAAAAAAAAAACAAAAACAAAAACAAAAACAAACAAACAAAAACACGGTACTGAGAAGTGGAATGTTGCTATAAGAAACACCTGAAATTATGGAAATCACTTTGGAACTGGTTGATGGATAAAGGCTATAACCATTTTTGAAGTACATACTAGAAAAATCTTAGATTTCTGTGAAAAGAG
This sequence comes from Oryctolagus cuniculus, assembly GCF_964237555.1. Taxonomy (NCBI): domain Eukaryota; kingdom Metazoa; phylum Chordata; class Mammalia; order Lagomorpha; family Leporidae; genus Oryctolagus; species Oryctolagus cuniculus. The sequence goes on from NC_091439.1 coordinate 62,191,751, forward strand.
CATTAAGGATAATTCTTGTGCAGGCTCAGAAGAAGAGATCCATGGTCTGCTAAAAGATTATCAAATTGTGGTAGAAATATGGACAATAAAAGCCATTCTACTGAGATTTTAAACAGAAATGAGGAATATCTTATTGGAAACTGAAGAAAAGGTTATTCTTTTTACAAAATGGCAAAGAGATTGGCTGAATTGTGTCTATATCCTTTTTCTTTGTGAAAGGCAGAACTTGAGAGCAGTGAAGTGAAAGAAATACCTAAGTGAAGTGTTTAGGGTGCTCCATAGTTGCTTTGACTGCTTACTGTCAAATGTGAGATGAGAAATGAATTAAAGATGGAATTTATAGCAAAAAGGAAGCAGAATCTGAAGAGCTGGAAAATTTTCTCCTGGACAGGTTGTAAAGACTAAAATGGAAAGTTTGGGTGAAAATACCAAGGATGTAGCCAAGTAAATCTTTTAGTAAGAAAAGAAAGAAGCCAGGTATGATTTCCATCAGGGTCATTGGAAAGTGGCCCTGAAGGCATTTTTCTGAGATCTTTGAAGCTGTCACTCCCCTCACAGACCCAATGTTGTAGTTCCAGAGGGCAGAATGGTTTCAAAGGCAGGGCCGTGGTACCCATGGAATTTTGGAACTTGATGCCCAGGGCTGTCTCCAATTTCTGCTCCACACAGTCCTGTACGGCACTCCCTGGCCACCCCAGGTGTGGGCAGCAGTGGGTCCAATTTCTCCTTCACAGGATACAAGCAGTAAACTCTGGTGGCATACACATGTCACTAACTCTGCAGGCTTGCAGATTGCATGAGCTGTGGAGCCATGGCTACCTCCACCTGGATTTCAAAAGACTCAGCCCAGGGCCAGGAAAAAAACTCCCATCAGGTGGGGCCACTTCAGAGTCTATACTAGGAAAATGCCTGGTAGAACTGTGTGATTGGAGTTACCACTGAAAAGCAAGATGAGGCCATGATTGGTGGCACCTCTGGGGCAGGGCTTCCCTCAAGATCCTAGACCTGTAGAACCACCATCATGCAAAGCCAGCCTAACAGAGCCACAAACCTGGGATCCAACATGTAGAGTTACTGCACAGGCTATGCCCAGCAGAGCCTTGAAAACAAGGCTTCCAGGAGACTCAGGGAGCCACCCATTGTCCTACTGTGTTCAGAGGGCAGGACAGAGTTAAAGAAGATTGTTCTGAAGCATCAATATTTATTGTTTGCCTCGTTAGTCTTTGGACTTAATTAGGACCAAGTATTTCCACCACCACCTCCTTTTTTCCCCCTAATTCTTTCCTTTGGAATAGGTGTGCATATCTCCTGTCTGCCCCACCATTGTATTTTTGAAGCACATAAATTGTTTGATTTCATAGACTCACAGCTGGAGAGCATATGCCTCATGATGAGGGGACTCATCCATATATGATTTAGAAAAGACTGAAGAATTTTAGTTGATGCTAGAACAAATTAAGATTTGGGGGACTACTAGGATGGAGTGAATGTATTTTATATTAAAAAGACATGAAATTTTGGAGGCCAAGTGCAGAATATTATGGTTTGACTATTTGTATCCCCTCAGAACATCATGTTGAGGCTTAATCCCCAGTGCAGTAGTGTGAAGAGGCAGAGCCTCAGGAGGTGATTATGCCATGAGGGAGGACTCTGCCCTCCTCGATGGAATTATAAAAGTCCCTATCAGTGGGCTAGATGGAACTCATGAGACTCTTTTTGTCTCTGCATCCTTTTTTTTTTTTTTTTTTTTTTTTTTTTTTTTTTTTGTGACAGGCAGAGTGGACAGTGAGAGAGAGAGAGAGACAGAGAGAAAGGTCTTCCTTTTGCCGTTGGTTCACCCTCCAATGGCCGCCGCGGCTGGCGCGCTGCGGCCGGCGCACCGCGCTGATCCAATGGCAGGAGCCAGGAGCCAGGTGCTTTTCCTGGTCTCCCATGGGGTGCAGGGCCCAAGCACCTGGGCCATCCTCCACTGCACTCCCTGGCCACAGCAGAGGGCTGGCCTGGAAGAGGGGCAACCGGGACAGAATCCGGCGCCCCGACCGGGACTAGAACCCGGTGTGCCGGCGCCGCTAGGCGGAGGATTAGCCTAGTGAGCCGCGGCGCCGGCCTCTGCATCCTTTTGCTATGTGAAGACACAGCATTCATTTTCTCTGAAGGCCACAGCGTATTCAACCCACTGTTTTGAAAGCAGACAGATCCCTCACAAGATGCAGAACCTACCTTGATCTTGGACTTCTAGCCTCCAAAAACTTTGAGATGCTACAATGGTTTAAATGTTTATCCCTTCCAAAACCGATGTTGAAATTTACTTACCATGGTGACAATGTTAAGAGGTGAGACCTTTAAGAGGAGTTTAGGCCGTGAGCCTCCCACCCTCATGGATGGGATTGATTACTTTATAAAAGTAGTTGAGACTCTTTCTTCTCTTGCCCTATGCCTTCAGCTATAAAAGAACTCAGCAGTCCTCCACTGCAGAAGATGTACCAGGAAGGCCCTGATGCCAGTGCCTTGATCTTGAACTTTGTTTCCCAGAACTTGGAGAAATAAATTATCGTTCATTAAAAGTCATCCAGTCTGTGGTATTATATTAAAGCAGCACATGACAGACACCTTACCATTTAATTGTGGTAACAAGATCTAGGCATATGAAAAGAATAAAAATTTAAGTTAATATCTGGTGGATGAAAGCAAATGCTAAATACTGAGGTTAAGTGTCCCTAATCAGAAATTCCAAAATCTAGATTACTCCAAAATCTGAAATTTTCTAATCTCATGTGACAGGTCAGTCAAAATGTAGATACACTAAAATATTTTATAAAATTACTTTTAGCTATGTGTATATGGTACATATGAAACATAAATGAATTTAGTGTTTAGACTTGAATCCCATCTCCAGCATACCTGATTATGTATATGGAAATCCTGTAAAATTTTAAAAATTCAGAATTTGAAACGCTTCTAGTGTCAAGTATTTCTGGTAAAGGAATACTTATTTGGGTAAGGAAACAATCTGTATAGAAATTTTTAACAGTGACAATGAGTTTAAATTGTAATAGTAATAGTTTATCCTCATTATATATCATTCTGATTAATAATGCTAACTAGTAATTATTTTTTAAAAAGCTGATCTAGTTGGAGTGCTTTTTATAGAAGTATTTTCTTTGTGGATATAGTTCTCAAATTCATTATTTTAGAAAGATTTATACTGCAGTTCTTATCTGATGATCCTTGATCTAACCTCAAGAAAAGTCCTTTGAAAGGAAGCAATAGTTCCAAGGATTCTAAAGCAGCACATGTAAACGCAGATATTGGAGCATATGTTTCACCTAACATTTACTGTCTAAGTATGTATTAAATGCCTGTTATGTGTCAGTGGTGTGCAGTGACTAAGGGCACAGACTACATATTAAAACATGCCAGAATTCCAAAAGTTGCAGTTTCATTGAGAATAATTTATATTGAATTCTGCATGTGTTATTATTTTTGAAGGAAATTTCAGTTCTTAATTATTAAAGCTACTGTCAAATTTAATTGGCATTTCTTAAATCTGTAGAGCAGAGAAGTGAGGAATGATTTTAAAGTATTTAAACCATAAAATGAATGGTTCACATTTCGGAGGCTTGATAATTGGCCATAAATTTTTGCTGAATGATCTATGGTGTATCACTAGGTGTCTCTATTGTGCAACATTGATCCAAAAAGATAAGCCCTTAGGTTGCACATGAACACACCAGGGAAAGACATGAAGCTCTTTGTATGAACTGATAATACATATATGACATTAATCTAGGAGGCGAAGTTTCCAAGTAGCATGCATTGGTATTTGTTTACCCTGTTTTTTCAGTAAGTTTGCATCAGAGAATAGAATGATAGACTTAAAACTGAGAAACTAAGATTCTCCATCTCTGCCCCATTTGATAGATCTAGACTTAAGATGCAGTGAGGTGAAATGACAAGATTTACTCAGTACTATGCAGCAAGTGAAAAGTAGAGATTTTAGGTTGGCGCCGTGGCTCACTAGGCTAATCCTCTGCCTGTGGCGCCAGCACCCCAGGTTCTAGTCCCGGTTGGGGCACCGGATTCTGTCCTGATTGCTCCTCTTCCAGTCCAGCTCACTGCTGTGGCCTGGGAAGGCAGTGGAGGATGGCTCAAGTGCTTGGGCCCTGCACCCGCGTGAGAGACCAGGAGGAAGCAGTTGGCTCCTGGCTTCAGATTGGCACAGCGCGCTGGCTGTGGCGGCCATTTGGGGGTGAACCAACGAAATGAAGACCTTTCTCTCTGTCTCTCTCTCTCACTGTCTTAACTCTGCCTGTCAAAAAAAAAAAAAAAAAAAATAGAGATTTTAGATTGCTAACTTCTTTCTACAGTGTCCCAGTGTTCATTTTGTATATGTATAGTCAAACAGATATTCTAATAAAGCATGAAAGTAAGACCTCTAAATTCACCAAAATTTTCTACTGCTTTGAAAGCAAAGCCTAGCAACATGGTAACACTGCATACTTCTAATAAAAATTTTGAGTACCATAGCCTTTAATGTAAGTTATATAAGTATCTCAGTCCCTATAATAGCAGAGTATGTATTTATTTATACTCTGCCTCATTCTCCCTCTCAAAAAGGATTCTAAGAAGCTTATGTATGGGGCTGGCACTGTGGCGTAGTGGGTAAAGCCACCGCCTACAGTGTCGGCATCCCATATGGGGCGCTGGTTCAAGTGCCAGCTGCTCCACTTCTGATCCAACTCTCTGCTATGGCCTGTGACAGCAGTAGAAGATGGCCCAAGTCCTTGGGTCCCTGCACCCACATGGGAAGACCTGGAGGAGGCACCTGGCTTCAGATCGGCACAGCTCCTGCCGTTGCAGCCATTTGGAGAGAAACCAGCGGATGGAAGACACCTCTCTCTCTCTCTCTGCCTCTCCTTCTCTCTCTGTGTAATTCCAACTTTCAAATAAGTAAATAAATCTTAAAAAAATTAGAAGCTTATATATATAAATTTAGTGTAAAATTTTTAAAACTGAGGTAATCATAACTGTAAGATATTATAAATTGGCATGCCAGTAGGGAATTTCTTTTTTTATTCAAAATAAACAAAAGGAATGCCATGATTTCCCATAAACTTACCCAGTAAAGTTCTATTTGGTTGGCATGTCTCCAATTTCATTCCTGAGCTGTAAAAAATACAGTACTATGCCCCTTAAGAGATGAGAGATTGTCATTTACCCGTATTCATACAATTTGTATACTTATGATTTCAAAACTCTGTTCCTTCCATTATTCTAGCCATCCAGACATACAATGTGAAGACTCCTTGTAAGATTCAGTCACTAGAACCCTTAGACCCCAGGATTACCACAGTTGCTTCTGGATTAATCAGGTAGGCTTTTGTTTACATCAGATTTATTTCAAACAGTTGTACAGTTGGCAACAAAGTATTCTATTAAGCGATCAACTCCTTAAAAAAAAAAAAAAGAACAACTATTTTTTTAAATATTGATTTATTTATTTGAAAGGCAGAGTTACAAAGAGAGAGAGAGAGAGAGAGAGAGAGAGAGAAATCTTCCATCTTCTGGGTCACTCCTCAAATGGCTGCAATGTCCAGAGCTGGGCCAATCTGAAGTTAGGGGGCCAGGAGCTTCTTCCAAATCTCCAACATGAGTTCAGGGGCCCAAGCACTTTGGCCCTCTTCTTCTGTTTTCCCAGGAGTATTACCCGGAAGCTGGATTGTAAGTGGAGCAGCCAGGGCTCAAACCAGCACCCATATGGGATGCTGGCACTGCAGGAGGTGGCTTTACCTGCTACGCTACAGCACCAGTCCAAGAACAACTATTTAAAAATAAGACTCATGAGTTTATTCATTCATTCATTTATTTATTTATTTAAAAGGCAGAGTTACAGAGAGAGAGGGAGAGACAGAAAGATCTTCCATCTGCTGATTCATTCCCCAGATGGCTGTATTGGCTGGATATGGGCCAGGCCAAAGCCAGGAACCTGGAACTCTATCTGGATCTCTCATGTGGGTGCAGGGGCCCAAGGATTTGGGCCATCTTCTACTGTTATCCCAGGCACATTAGTGGGGTGCTGGACTGGAAGTAGAGCAGCCAGAACTCTAACCAGTGCCCGTATGGGATGCCAGCATTGCAGACAGTGGCTTAACCCACTGTGCCACACAGGTCCCTACTTTACATTTGAAATTGCAAGACTTATATTAAGGAAACAAGCATTTTATTTATTTTTTTAAAGATTTTATTTATTTGAGAGGTAGAGTTACAGACAGTGAGAGGGAGAGACAGAGAGAAAGGTCTTACATCTGCTGGTTGACTCCCCAGATGGCCGCAACAGCTGGAGCTGCGCCGATCCAAAGCTAGGAGCCAGGTACCTCTTCTTGGTCTCCCGTGTGGGTGCAGGGGCCCAAGCACTTGGGCCATCCTCCACTGCCTACCTAGGCCACAGCAGAGAGCTGGATTAGAAGAGGAACAGCCAGGACTAGAACCGGTGCCCATTTGGGATGCTGGCACCGCAGGCAGAGGATTAACCTACTGTACCACGGCACCCGGCCCCAGGAAATAAACATTTTAAATTGATGAGATAAAAGAGAAAGAGTTTCCCAAGGAAGAGATAAATTCCAAGAAAGATGGTTGTAAAGAGATGTCTAAAGCAAAGAGTGAAGGGGACATTAGGGAAAGAAGCAAGGCTTATATATCAAGATACCCTTTTCTGGTTATTTAGACTCCTGGTTTTTCTTCTTCAGCTTCCTTGTAAAGTTGTGCCAAAAATCTGTCCAAGCCTGGTTCTAGTTCTTCAAAATTTCCTCCCTAGATTTTTGTTCTTTAAAGCACAGCCTTTTTCTAGGTTGTTTACTGAATCCTTGTTTGCTTTTACATCATAATTGCTAATTTCTTATATTATTCAGTATTTTGCTTTTTTTAATGATTTGAAAAATATTTTTAGGGTTGGAATCTCTTACTCTTCTACTAGATATCTTTCTTATTCACAAGGCAGAAATGATTTTATTGCTATTTTGTGTATCTTGCATCTTTATTTTTTATTTTTTTTAAAAACTTATTCTTTCCCCCATAACCACCCTCCCACCCACAAACCATCCCATCTCAACTCCCTCTCCCATCCCATTCTTCATTAAGATTCATTTTTAATTATCTTTATATACAGAAGTTCAACTCTATAGTAAGTAAAGATAACAACAGTTCGCACCCACACAGACACACAAAGTATACAATACTTTTTGAAGACCTGTTTTACCATTAATTCTCATAGTAAAACACATTAAGTGCAGAGGTCCTACATGGGGAGCAAGTGCACAGTGACTCCCGCTGTTGATTTAACAACTGACACTCTTATTTATGACGTCAGTAATCACCAAGGCTCTTGTCAGGAGCTGCCAAGGCTATGGAAGCCTCTTGAGTTCACAAACTCTGACTTTACTTAGACAAGACGATAATCAAAGTGGAAGTTCTCTCCTCCCTTCAGAGAAAAGTACCTCCTTCTTTGATGGCCTGTTCTTTCCACTGGGATCTTACTCACAGAGATCTTTCATTTAGGTCATTTTTTGCCACAGTGTCTTGGCTTTCCATGCCTGGGAAACTCTCATGGGCTATTTAGCCAGATCTGAATGCCTTAAGGGCTGACTCTGAGGCCAGAGTGCTGTATAGGGCATTTGTGATTCTACAAGTGTGCTGTGTATCCTGCTTCCCATGTTGGATTGTTCCCTCCTTTTTAATTCTATGAATTATTATTAGAAGACACTGGTCTTATTTATGTGATCCCTTTGACACTTAATCCTATCTTTATGATCAGTTATAAATTTAAATGAATCACTTTTTTTTACAATTTTTTTTTTAACAGGCAGAGTGGGCAGTGAGAGAGAGAGACAGAGAGAAAGGTCTTCCTTTTGCCGTTGGTTCACCCTCCAATGGCCACCACGGCCAGCGCGCTGCGGCTGGCGCACCGCGCTGATCCGATGGCAGGAGCCAGGAGCCAGGTGCTTTTCCTGGTCTCCCATGGGGTGCAGGGCCCAAGCACTTGGGCCATCCTCCACTACACTCCCTGGCCACAGCAGAGAGCTGGCCTAGAAGAGGGGCAACCAGGACAGAATCTGGCGCCCCAACCGGGACTAGAACCCGGTGTTAAATGAATCACTTTAAACAGTAAGATGGTATTGGTACCTGCCAACTTAATGGGATTTGGAGTCCCATAGCAAGTTTTTAGCTTTACTGTTAATGGTAAGTCCGAAGGAGCATGTGCTGAACTGTATATCTCCTCCCTCTCTTATACCCACTCTTATTTTTAACAGGGATCAATTTTCAGCTGGATTTAAACACCTAAGAATAATTCTGTGTTAATTGAAGAGTTCAACCAATGGTATTTAGGAGAAAAAGAAAATACTAAAAAGAACAAAATAGTAAGCTATTCCTCTGCAGTCAGGTAAAGGGCTGATCAAGTCATTGCTTCTCAAAGTGTCCATTTCACTTCAACAGGTTTCCTTTTAGATGCTCAGTTGGTTGTCACAGATCAGGGAGAACATATGATATTTGTCCCTTTGGGACTGGCTTATTTCACTCAGCATGATGTGTTCCAGATTTCTCCTTTTTGTTGCAAATGAATGGATTTCAATTTTTTTTAATCTCTGTGTAATATTCTATAGAGTACATATCCCATAATTTCTTTATCCAGTCTTCTATTGATGGGTATTTAGATTGATTCCATGTCTTACCTATTATGAATTGAGCTGCAGATAGCGCTTTTATTTGCTAATTTAATTTCCTTTGGGTAATTTCCCAGGAATGGGATAACTGGGTCGTGTGATAGAGCTATAGTCAGGTTTCTGAGGAATCTCCAAACTGAATTTCATAGTGGCTTTACCAGTTTGCATTCCCACCAACTGTGGGTTAGTGTCCCTTTTTCCCCAAATCCTCACCAGCATCTGTTGTTAGTTGATTTCTGTATGTAAACCATTCTACCTGGGGTGAGGTGAAACCTCATTGTGGTTTTGATTTGCATTTCCCTGATTGCTAGTGATCCTGAACATTTTTTCATGTGTCTGTTGGCCATTTGGATTTCCTCTTTTGAAAATGTTTGTTTAGGGCTGGCGCCGCGGCTCACTAGGCTAATCTTCCACCTGTGCCGCCAGCACCCCGGATTCTAGTCCCGGTTGGGGCACCGGATTCTGGTTGTTCTTCTTCCAGTCCAGCTCTCTGCTGTGGCCTGGGAGGGCAGTGGAGGATGGCCCAGATCCTTGGGCCCTGCACCCGCATGGGAGACCAGGAGGAAGCACCTGGCTCCTGGCTTCGAATCGGCGTATTCCTGGCCATAGCGGCCATTTTGGAGGTGAACCAACGGAAAGGAAGACCTTTCTCTCTGTCTCTTTCTCTCACTGTCTAACTCTGCCTGCCCAAAAAAAAAAAAAAAAAGAAAAGAAAATGTTTGTTTGGGTCCTTGGCCCATCTCTTAAGTGGGTTATTTGTTTTGTTGTTGTGGAGTTTCTTGATCTCTTTGTAGATTCTGGATATTAATCCTTTATCAGTTGCATAGTTTGCGATGATTTTCTCCCATTCTGTCAGTTGCCTCTTCACTTTCCTTACTGTTTCTTTTGCAGTACAGAAACTTTTCAATTTAGTGTAATCCCTTTTGTTAATTTTAGCTTTGACTGTCTGTGCCTCTGGGGTCTTTTCCAAGAAGTCTTTGCCTGTGCCTATATCTTGCAGGGTTTCTCCGATGTTCTCTAATAATTTTATGGTGTTGGGTCATAGATCTAGATCTTTAATCCACATTGAGTGGATTTTTGTGTAAAGTGTAAGTTAAGAGCCTTACTTCATACTTCTGCATGTGGAAATACAGTTTTCCCAGCACCATTTGTTGAATAGACTTAACCAAGGATAAGTAATCTCCAAATTGACTTCCACAGTGGCTTTACCAGTTTGCATTCCCACAGTGGGTTAGTGTCCTTGCTCCAGGAATTTTTTTTTTTTTTTTGACAGGCAGAGTAGACAGTGAGAGAGAGACAGAGAAAGGTCTTCCTTTACCATTAGTTCACCCTCCAATGGCCATCGCGGCCGGCGCACTGCGCTGATTTGAAGCCAGGATCCAGGTGCTTCTCCTGGTCTCCCATGCAGGTGCAGAGCCCGAGGACTTTGGGCCATCCTCCACTGCACTCCTGGGCCAGAGCAGATAGCTGAACTGGAAGAGGGGCAACTGGGACAGAATCCGGCACCCTGACCGGGACTAGAACCCCGTGTGCCGGTGGTGCAGGTGGAGGCTTAGCCTAGTGAGCCACGGCACCAGCCTCCAGGAATTGTTTTTAGATCCTTGATCAACTATAAGTTGGCTGTAGATGTTTGGGTTGATTTCTGGTGTTTCTATTCTGTTCCATTGGTCTATCCATCTGTTTCTGTACCAGTACCATGCTGTTTGATTATAACTGCCCTGTAGTATGCCTTGAAATCTGGTATTGTGATGCGTCCGGCTCTGTTTTTGTTGTCCAAGATTGCTTTAGCTATTCGAGGTCTCCTGTGCCTCCATATGAATTTCAGCATCATTTTTTCTAGATCTGAGAAGAATGTCTTTGGTATTTTGATGGTATCACATTGAATCTGTAAATTGCTTTTGGAGATATGTACATTTTGATGATATTGATTCTTCCAATCCATGAGCATGGGAGATTTTTCCATTTTTTTGGTATCCTCTTCTATTTCTTTTTTTTTTTTAAAGTTTTGTAATTCTCATTGTAGAGATCTTTGACATCCTTGGTTAAGTTTATTCCAAGGTATTTGATTTGTGTGTGTGTTTGTGTGTGTGTGTGTCGCTATTGTGACTGGGATTGATCTTAGAAGTTCTTTCTCAGCCATGGCATTGTCTGTGTATACAAAGGATTTTGATTTTTGTGCATTGATTTTATATCCTGCTACTTTACCAAATTCTTATGAGTTCCAAGTCTCTTAGTGAAGTTTTTTTGATCCCCTAAATAAAGAATCATATCATCTGCAAAGAGGGATAGTTTGACTTCTTGCTTCCCAATTTGTATCCTTTAATTTCTTTTTCTTGCCTGATGGCTCTGGCTAAAACTTCCAGAACTATATTGAATAGCAGTGGTGAGAGTGGGCATCCCTGTCTGGTACCAGATCTCAGTGGAAATGCTTCCAACTTTTCCCCATTCAATAGGATGCTGGCCGTGGGTTTTTCATAGATTGCTTTGATTGTTATTGAGGAATGTTCCTTCCATACCCAATTTGCTTAGAGTCTTCATTGTGAAAGGGTGTTGAATTTTATCGAATGCTTTCTCTGCATCTTTTGAGATAATCATATGGTTTTTTTTCTGCAGTCTGTCAATGTGGTGTATCACATTGATTGATTTGCGCACATTGAACCATCCCTGCATACCAGGGATAAATCCTACTTGGTCTGTGTGGTTGATCTTTGTGATGTGTTGTTGGATTCTACTGGCCGTATCTGGCATTTTTAAGTTCTCAATTTAGTTAATGTTTATTCCACTAATATGTACTGAGTGTCTACCATATGCCAGGCACTATGTAGATCAAAATAAAACCAATTATAGTCCCTCCTCTGATTGAGCCCACAGGCTTCCAGTTCCATCTCCCATGGCATAGGCTCACCACAGCTGATCTTTTCTGCTGCTTACAACCCAAACCTGTGGATAAAATGCAGATAGAAACCACCTGAGGTCTGCAGAAAGCAAACAAAGCCAGTGAGTTGTGAAGGAGAGTCAAACTACACGGGTGAATTTTTCTTTTTTTTTTTTTTTTAATTTATTTATTTGACAGGTAGAGTTATAGACAGTGAGAGAGAGAGACAGAGAGAAAGGTCTTCCTTCTCTTGGTTCACCCCCAAATGGCTGCTACAGCCAAACTGCGCCAATCCGAAGCTAGGAGCCAGGTGCTTCTTCTTGGTCTCCCATGCAGGTGCAGGGGCCCAAGCAGTTGGGCCATCCTCCACTGCCTTCCCGGGCCACAGCAGATTACTGGACTGGAAGAGGAGCAGCCGGGACTAGAACCTGGCGCCCATATGGGATGCTGGCGCCGCAGGTGGAGGATTAACCAAGTGAGCCACAGCACCAGCCCCTACAGGTGAATTTTTCTTTCTCTGAGACTTTCTCCTGAAAGCAAGGCCCCATTCATGCAATTGTGCAAGGGCAATACAGGAGGCCATAACAATGGTAGAAAGCCCATTTTTGTAGTTTGAAGATCTGGGCAATGGACTGAAGACAGTGTAAGAAATCCTTGATGGTAGATTTTTTTTTTTGTTTGTTATTTCCACTAGGGTTTTTCCTCATTTATAGCCCCTACTTATGGCATTATGGGTAGCTTTATGTCTATATATGAAACCAACCAAGTATCTTGGGTCGCCTCAAGTTGTGCATGCATGAAACAGACCCAAAGCAGCCTAGCAAAAGCTTTGAAAGCAACTGAGGTTGGAACTGCTGTCTATTGAAAGCAAAAGAGAACTGATAATCCATATGTAAACAAGTTAACTGCCTACTAAAATAAACACAGATTTTAAATACTCTTTGGAGAATTTTAATAGGATCCAAATTCTGCATAATATTATGTCTAGCATATACTCCAAATGCTTGATATGTAAAGAACAGTAAATGGTTTTCTACTTCAAATATTTCATATGTTAAGAACAAGAAATGATTATCTAATAGAAAAGAAAATCACCAGATGTAAACCCAAGATGATGCAGATTATTGGGATTATCAAAGTCTTTAAAGCAGACACTACAACTATGTTTTATGTGGTAAAGATTAAAGATAAGTGTAGCTGTTATAAAAGGGAAGATACTCATTTATAATAGAAAAATAGAAACTGCAAAGAAGAAACAAAATTTTGAAATGAAGAATACAGTATCTTAAATAAAGAATTCTCTAGATGAGCTCAATGGCAGCATAGAAAAGAATGAAGAAAGAATCCATGATAGAAAATTATATAACCTTCTTGGTTTTATATATATATATGTATATATGTATGTATATATATATATCTGTAAAATAGAGATAGTAAATACTTCATAGAGTGGTAGGAGTTAGATGACATCATTTGTGTGAAGTGTTTAGCATAGTTCAGCAGTTATTATATCGTTTAATCATGTTAACCAATAAAGTAAGTGCCACTATATTGTTATTTTTAGATAAGGAAATAGAGGCCTATGAAGATAAATCACTTCCCATAGTTACAAAACCATAAAAGGGAGAGTGGAATACATTCTGCCTCAGATTCAGAGTCCTTTCTTTTAGTTACTTGGGATACCACCTACCAATTCTACTCTTTACAGAGTGTTAAGAAAGACCTGAGTAACTGCCAGTCACAAAGGGTGCTTGACTCAGGATCAAACTTCATTTCTAGTTGCTAGTCTATACATTTGTTATACAGATTCCTTACCCAGGTTCTCTTTGAAGTTCTAATGCATAATCTGCTGTCCTGGATTCCACGCCCTGCCATCCTAATCATAACACAGTTGTAGATCTTAAAATATGCTTCCTAGTTTCTGGATAACTCTACTTGTGTGATTCCTGGTGTTGTGTATGCCTGTTTTCTGGCCATCTGCCTAGTATGACTTAGAGCTTCTCATTTCAGTCACAGTCCAGGTGTCACTTTGATCACAATGACATCCTCATTTATTTTCTTTAGTACTTATCACAGTCTAAAAATGATGTTTATTATTTCCTCCTGCCATCCCTCCACAAGAATATAAGCTCCATGCAAGCAGAAGTCTTCTGGTTTGGTTTATTCATTTGCTTCCAAAGTCCAAAAGAATAGGCATTCAAAAATTGAGTGAATTAATAACTTTGTGTCCTTAACTTACAACTTACGTGAACTATAGCTCAAATTTTTAATGATTCTAGACCTCAGTCTATCCCTTCAGAATCTCACACAATTTATGTGATTCACTCACCCTTCTTGTTCTTAGAACTTACTCCCTTGTTTTTAAGAGTTTAGCACCTGATCCAACAGCTAATGACAAGGTAATCACTCTAAGACAAGGTGGCAGTTTTGACCATCATGTTAATTTCACTTTGAACGGACTTTCATCTAATTTTTAAATCAAATTTTAAAAACAAATACTAGTTTATGCTTTAATAAAGTCATACTCAGTTATCACAGGATTTACACAGTAATACTTTATTTCATTGAAGTGAAACAGTCAATGCAAAGAGCCTAGCATATGATAGACATTCAAATGCTAACATTTGTTTTCATGTCCTTCTTATTGAAAATTTTTATTATCAGTATGGGTGTTCGGTGCTACAGGTAAGACCCCACTTGGGACACCAGCATCCCATTTCAGAGGGCCTTGCTATTAAGTCCTGACTCTACTCCCACTTCAGGCTTCCTGCTAATGCACTCTGGGTGGCAACAGGTGATAGATCAAATTACTTAGGTCCCTGCCACCCACATGGAAGGCTTGAATTGAGTTCTGCTCTCCTGGATTCAGCCTGACTAGCTACAGCTGTTGTCATTTGGGGAGTGAACCAATGATAGAGGATCTCCTATCTATCTGTCTTTTTGTCTCTGTGTCTCTGTGTTTTAAACAAATAACCATAATAAAATAAATAAACCAGGGCCAGTGCTGTGGCATAACAGGTAAAGCTGTGACCTGCAGTGCCAGCATCCCATATGGGCACTGGTTCGAATCCTGGCTGCTCCACTTCTGATCAATCTCTCTGCTATGGCCTGGGGAAGCAGCAGAAGATGGCCCACGTCCTTGAGCTCCTGCACCCATGTGGGAGACACAGACAAAGTCCCTGGCTTCAGATTGGCACTGCTCCAGCTATTGCGGCCATTTGGGGAGTGAACCAACAGATGGAAGACCTCTCTCTCTCTTTCTGTCTCTCTCTACCTCTGCCTCTGCCTCTCTGTAACTCTGCCTTTTAAATAAATAAATAAATCTTTAAAAATAAAGTTTTAAAATTTTTTTCTTAGTTTTAAAATTTCTTACCTTTGAAAAATATAGACACTTGAAACACTGTGGGGTATGTATGATAAATTCCTATACATTACCTAATAATTAAAACTTGAAATCTTTAATTTGTCCTCAATAATAACTCAAGAATTCAGAGAAAAATATTTTTGAGAGTACATTTAGTTTAGGTCTTTTAAAGAACTTTTTAATTTCACACAACAAATTTTAAATCAAGTAAGGAAGCACATTTGAATTTGCTAATTTTAAGCTGTGTTCCTAGCAAACTTTTATAAAAAATAATCTGTGTAAACTTTTGAATTGAAAGTATAAATCTTTTAAGATTATACTAGGGGAAATGTATGCATGCTTGACTCCCTTGTTTACTGAACTGATATAAAGCTTAATGAAATTTTTTTTTGACAGGCAGAGTTAGACAATGAGAGAGAGAGACAGAGAGAAAGGTCTTCCTTCCATTGGTTCACCCCCCAAATGGCCACTACGGCTGGAAATACGCCGATCTAAAGCCAGGAGCCAGATGCTTCTTCTTGGTCTCCCATGCAGATGCAGGGGCCCAAGCAGTTGGGCCATCCTCCACTGCCTTCCCGGGCCACAGCAGAGAGCTGGACTGGAAGAGGAGCAACCGGGACAGAATCTGGTGCCCCAACTGGAACTAGAACCCGGGATACTAGTGCCACAGGCAGAGGATTAGCCTGGTGAGCCGCGGACTAGAACCCAGGGTACCAGCGCCACAGGCAGAGGATTAGCCTGGTAAGCCATGGTGCCGGCCACTTAATGAACTTTCTGTAAGATACAAAGTAGCTTTGATCATTATTTTTTTTTCTAAAGATTTATTTATTTATTACCTGAAAGGCAGAGTTGCAGAGAGAGAAAGAGGTCTTCCACCCACTGATTCACTCCCTGAATGACCCCAACAGTGGGAGCTGGGCTGATCCAAAGTCAGGAGCTAGGAGCTTCTTCCAGGTCTCCCACGTGGGTGCAAGAGTCCAAGGACTTGGACCACCTTTTACTGCTTTCCCAGGCCATAACAGAGAGCTGGATCAGATGTAGAGCAGCCAGTACTTGAATTGGTGACCAGATGGGATGCTGGCACTGCAGGCGCTGGCTTTACCTGCTACACCACAGCGCTGGCCCCTTGATCATTCTTAAATTAGATTATCAAAATGATTAGTGTTAGAAAAAAAATTATTCTCAGCCAGCACCAGGGCGATGTTGTCATTGACCTGTACAACAAGGAGCGGCCATGCCCAGAAGTGCATGCAAGAAACACAACTGAAACCTAATATTCAAGATTCCCCCACAGCCTGCTTGAATTTTTTGAAGTTGTGCAAAATAAAATATTATAATTATTTCCTTAATCGCAATGTACAGAGGGATTTTATCATACAGACTGGTGATCATACAGCCACTGGTCATGGAGAAGAGTCTATTTTTGGTCAACTATATGGTGATCAAGCAAGCTTTTTTTGAAGTAGAAGAAGTGCAAGAATTAAACACAAGAAGAAAAGAACTGTGTTCATGGGGAACAATGGCAGTGATCAGCATGGATCTCCGTTTCTTATTATTACAGGAGAAAATCTAGATTACCTTGTTGGTGTTCACACAGTGTTTGGCAAAATGACGGAAGGCATGGACATAGTTAAGAAAATTAATGAAGCCGTCGTTGACAAGCACTTTGTACCATATTCAGACATCCGGATAAATCATTCAGTGCTTTTAAATTATCCATTTGATGACCCTCCTGATTTATTCCTGATCAATTACCAGAACCCACAAAGGAACAGTTAGATAGTGGTCAAAATAGGAGCAGATGAAGAAATTAATGATTTTTTTTATTTTTTTTATTTTAATTTTTGACAGGCAGAGTGGACAGTGAGAGACAGAGAAAAAGGTCTACCTTTTGCCGTTGGTTCACCCTCCAATGGCCACCGCGGCCAGCGCGCCGCGCTGATCCGATGACAAGAGCCAGGTACTCATCCTGGTCTCCCAAGGGGTGCAGGGCCCAAGGACTTGGGCCATCCTCCACTGCACTCCCTGGCCACAGCAGAGAGCTGGCCTGGAAGAGGGGCAACCGGGACAGAATCTGGCGCCCCAACCGGGACTAAAACCCGGTGTACCAGTGCAAGGCAGAGGATTAGCCTATTGAGCCGCGGCGCCGGCCCAGAAATTGATGATTTTAAAGGAAGATCAGCTGAAGAAGTACAAGAAATGAATGAAGAAAAAGAGGCCAAAACTCAAGCTATTCTTCCCAGAGATGGTGGGAGACCTACATGACACAGATATTAAACCTCCAGAAAATGTGCTGTTTGTTTGGAAATTGAATCCAGTGACTGTTAGGTAAGAAGTTAGATATGAGCTTATGTGTGTGTGGCAGGCCGTATGTCCAGCATATGCATCTGCATCTCAAAGTCATCCTCACAATGTTTCAGGGGCAGTCTGGTATTCGCATCCTGCCCTGCCCCCTTCTACCTGATAACCTGCCAGGTGGGGGGTCCCCACCCCTTCTGCCTGACAAATCTTTCACAATCTCCCAGATGAAGCCCAGTATCTGCATTTCAAATACCCTGCTCCGGATCCCTATTCTCTAGGGGGTCCTGCTCACCCTTCCTCCTGGCTGATACCTTCAAGGGAAAACTCAGTGAGGAGCTTCTTAACATTTGCATCCATAAAGTCCTTTGTTTCAGGAGGAAATGTACCTTCAAGGGAAAACTCAGATAGAAGTTTTTCTATTTACATCCAAAAAGCCCTTTGTTCCAAGAGGAGCAGAGGTGGGGAAGCAAGACCCATCTCCTTAAAAACCCCTGGCATCAACTGGACTGCGTGCTCAGCCCTCTGCCTCTCTGCTGAGCTGCCCACCTGGCCTGGTCAGGTGTAATCTCTCTACTCAACCATGTAACCTCGCTCCTTCCTCCCCACCCCTAGTCCGAGCAACTGGGCACTCTCTCAGGCTCTGTCTGGAGAGGTGCCCATCCATCCTTATGGATGTCCCTTCCCTAATAAACCTTGCTATTTTACCTCCCACTACTCTCTGTCTCACCCCTGAATTCTTTCTTGCGCGAAGACAAGAACCCTGCATTTCTCCAGTAACAGTGACCACAGATGAAGATCTGGAAATAATATTCTCAGGATTTGGGCCAATAAGAAGTTGTAAGGTTATCCAAGATTGGAAGACAGGGGAGTCCCTTTGTTATGCTTTTATTGAATTTGAAAAGGTGGGAAATACGCTAAGAGTGATTTCAATGAGTATGAAAAGGAACAGGATAATTGCTCTAATTTGGTTCTGAAAGATAAAGTAGAACCCAAACAGGATGCAAAATTCAATCTGATACTAGATGAGGAGGCAGAAGAGAAAGTCAAGTCACTCACACACAAGTAGAAAACACAAGAACAAAACCTGGCACAGATCTGAATAGAAAGAATGTGAGACTACATGCCTGTCAAAAATATTAACCAGAATATCTGCAGGGAGATGGGATTTGGTCACCATGAAGAAGAGGAAAGCTGTTGAGAAAAACAAAAGAGTGAAAAGAAAGACCAACCTCAGAACCAAAGTTGCAGCCAATCTTGACAAAGGGATGGCCACTATAGTAATAGTCACAAACCCAAATACCAAACTGATTCTTATGAAAGAGAAAGGAGTTAAAAATAGAGAAGATGGCCCAAATCCTTGGGCTCCTGCACCCACGTGGGAGACCTGGAAGAAGCTCCTGGCTCCTCCTCCCTTTGGATCAACTCAGCTTTGGTCATCGCAGCTATTTGGGGAGTGAACGAGCAATGGAAGACTAACCTCTCTCTCTGGCTCTACCTCTCTCTGTAACTCTGTCTTTCAAATAAATAAAATATCTTTAAAAAAAAAAGAGAGACCAAAGCAGAAGTTCAAAGAAATCTAAAGAAGAATCTCATAGGATTAAGTATCAAAGGGATCACGTAAACAAGACTAGTGTCTGCTAATACTAACTGATAGAATAAAAAAGGGAGAGAACGATCCAACATGGGAAGTGGGATACACAGCAGACTCATAGAATGGCAGATGTCCTAAACAGCACTCTGGCCTCAGAATCAGCCCTTAAGGCATGTGGATCCGGCTGAAAAGCCCATGGGAGTATTTCAGGCATGGAAAGCCAAGACACTGTGGCAAAAAAAAAAAAAAACAAAAAAACAACAACAACAACCTAAATGAAAGATATCCGCGAATGAGATCCCAGTGGAAAGAATGGGTCATCAAAGAAGGAGGTACCTTTCTCTGAAGGGAGGAGAGAACTTCCACTTTGACCATGGCCTTGTCTAAATATGATCAGAGTCAGTGAACTCAGGGGGCTTCCATAGCCTTAGCAGCTCATGACAAGAGCCTAGGGTGATTACTGATGCCATAAACAAGAGTGTCAATTTGTTAAGTGAACAACAGGAGTCACTGTGTACTTACTCCTCATGTAGGATCTCTGTCCTTAATGTGTTGTACATTGTGATTTAAAGCTATAACTAGTGCTCAAACAGTATTTTTCACTTTGTGTGTCTGTGTGGGTGCGAACTGTTGAAATCTTCACTTAATATATGCTAAATTAATCTTCTGTATATAAAGATAATTGAAAATGAATCTTGATATGAATGGAATGGGAGAGGTAGCGGGAAAGGGGAGGGTTGTAGGTGGGAGGGAAGTTATGGGGGGGAGCCATTTAAATGGCTGTACTTTGGGAATTTATATTCATTAAATAAAAGTTAAAAAAATAAAAGAGTCAAATTTGTTTAAGAAACAGTTTTATCACCTTTAGATCATTACTGTTCACCCTGGTTAGGCAAAATAGTATAAACATGATGTGGCGCACAAAATTGTTTTTTAAAAAAAAGCTCTTAAATTTCTAACATAAATACTTTAATTTAGGTAATGTAAAACCCTGAGATTGTCCTCTGTATAAAAAAAGTTGCATTTAGTCACTTGTGCTAAGAATGGTACCTTATAAAACCGATAGCCAACAGGAATGGTGAATTATGAGTTGTAATTTTTTTAAAGGTTTATTTATTTATTTGAAAGTCAGAGTTACACAGAGAGGAGAGGCAGAGAGAGAGAAATCTTCCGTCTGCTGGTTCACTCCCCAGATGGCCACAACAGCTGGAGCTGTGCTGATTCGAAGCCAGGAGCCTCTTCCGGGTCTCCCACGTGGTTGCAGGGGCCTGAAGTTTTGGGCCATATTCTGCTGCTTTCCCAGGCCATAGCAAAGAGCTGGATTGGAAGAGGAGCAGCTGGGACTAGAACCGGCACCCACATGGGATGCTGGCACTTTAGGCCAGGGCGTTAACCCACTGCACCACAGTGCCGGCCCAATGATTGCAATTTTAAAACCATACTTTAAGTGAAAAAAAAAAAAAAAACAAAAAAAAAAACATAAAATTTGCTTCAGCATTAACTGTTCAGTATAAACCAGTGTTTAAATTCACCAATACAGGTTTCCTCAGTCTTGAACATTTTTGTATTTCTATGAATATCAGGTTTATCAACAAATATTTCTTTTAGCATTCAGATCCAGATTTTCTAGTTATTGTTAAATAGCAGATAGCCTGGGGTGAGTATTCCCTAAATTATTAGTTATTACTGTGTTATTTGCCATTGTTCTTTCTCTGCTATTTCTTGTTGGTGAATTACATCCTATCCTGCTAGCTGCATTTTCTCCAGCTTTTCCAGAATCAAAGATTTTAAGGGCAGAAGTTTGGGTTTACCTATCCTGAACTAATAGCACCATTGTGATTACATCTTCCATAGATAACTGCCCTTGTTTTGGAAGAACTTCCTGGAATGTTGACTTTACTTCTGGCATATTGGAATTGTTGGATACAGTTTTTTCCTGAAAGTTCCAGTCTTTTTTCCTGCAGCTTCAGGCATCCAATCTGATATTACCAAGATGACTGAGCATTCTCACTTCAAGCCTTCAGAAGGAAAGATGCATCCCTTCCTGGACAGTTCATCTGTTGCCCAGGATAATGGTGAGATTCGAAAAAAATATAAAATAAGGCTATTCTTCCTACAGTCATAGCTGGATCACAGAGAAGGTAGAAATAACAGATATTTTAAGATAAAAATTCCCAGATGTTGTTACTCTTGTAATGAAGTTCTAGTTCATTCTTCAAAAGAAAACCTTATAGATAGATATCTTTAAATATTGGACCTACAGATCTTTCATGTGAACCTTATGAACAGCTAACATGTACCAGTAACTATAGATGGAAGTATTAATGTAGTTGATCATATTTATTTTTTTCTTTTACAATTTATCTTTAATTGATACATAATACTAGGACATGTTTATGGTGAACTGTGTGGCAGTGTGATACATATATATGATGTGCAGTGATCAGGTCAGGGTAATTAACATTTCCATCTCTGCAGACTTTTTAAAAAAGATTTATTTTATTTACTTGAAAGAGTTACAGAGAGAGAGACAGAAAGAGAGGTTTTCCAACTGCTGGTTTACTCCCCAAATGGCCACAACAGCCAGAGCTGAGGCAATCCAAAGCCAGAGGCCTGGAGCTTCTTCTGGATCTCACACATGGGAACAGAGGCCCAGGGACTCAGGCCATCCTTCCACTGCTTTCCCAGACACATTTGCAAGGAGCTGTATTGGAAGTGGAGCAGCCAGGACATGAACCAGCACCCATATGGGATGTTGGCACTGTAGGTGGTGGCTTTACCCGCTACAGCACAGCACCAACCTCTTTCCTCAGGCATTTATGGTGCCTTTGTGTTTAGAATCCTAGAACTCCTCTTCTCCAGTTCTTTTTTTTTTTTTTTTTTTTTTTTTTTGACAGGCAGAGTGGATAGTGAGAGAAAGAGAGACAGAGAGAAAGGTCTTCCTTTGCCGTTGGTTCTCCCTCCAGTGGCCGCCGCGGCCAGCGCACTGCGGGCTGGCGCACTGCGCTGATCCGATGGCAGGAGCCAGGTACTTCTCCTGGTCTCCCATGGGGTGCAGGGCCCAAGTACTTGGGGCCATCCTCCACTGCACTCCCTGGCCACAGCAGAGAGCTGGCCTGGAAGAGGGGCAGCCGGGACAGAATCCGGCGCCCTGACCGGGACTAGAACCCGGTGTGCCGGTGCCACAAGGCGGAGGATTAGCCTAGTGAGCTGCGGCACTGGCTTTCTCCAGTTCTTTATAAAATATTTAACAAGTTGTTATAAACTATAGTTATCCTACTGTGCTATAGGACACCAAAACTTATTCCTTCCATCTAACTCTGGTTTGTTTCTCTGTTCCCACTCACCTCTATTTTCCTAGCGTCTCTGTAACTCTGCCTTTCAAATAAATAAATAGATCTTAAAGGAAAAAAGACATGCAACTGATTTTTTAAGATTTATTTTGTTTATTTGAAAGGCAGAGTTATGGAGGGACAGAGGGACAAAGAGAGAGAGAAATCTTCCATCCACTGGTTCACTCCCTGAATGGCCTGAGCTGGGCCAGGCTGAAGCCAGGAGCCAGGAACTTCATCCAGGTTTCCCACACAGGTGCAAGGTCCCAAGGACTTGGGCTGTCCTCCACTTCTTTTCCCAGGCACATCAGCAGGGAGCTAGATCAGAAGTGGATCAGAAGTGGGGCCAGCGCTTTGATATAGCAGGTAAAGCCACCACCTGCAGTGCAGCATCCCATATGGGCACCAGTTCGAGTCTCAGCTGCTTCAATTCCGATCCAGCTTGGTGGTATGGCCTGGGAAGGCAGTAGAAGATGGACCAGGTCCTTAGGCCCTTGCACCCATGTGGGAGACCTGAAAGAAGCTCCAGGCTCCTGGCTTCGGCTCAGCCAAGCTTCAGCCATTGTGGCCGTTTGGGTAGTAAACCAGTGTATGGAGGACCTCTTTCTCTCTCTCTCTCTCTCTCTCTCTCTCTCTCTCTCTCTCTCTAACTCTGCCTATCATGGAAAAAATAAATCTAAAAAAAAAAAAAATTGAGTGAGACTTGAACCAGTGCCAAGATGAGATGCCAGTATTGCAGGCAGTGGCTTCACCTATTAAACCACAACACAGGCTCCATCACAACTGATTTTTTATGTTGTTTTTTGTAACCTGCAGCTTTACTGAATTTCTCAATTCTAAATTTTTTGTTGGAGTCTTTAAATTTTCCTACATACAAAGTTGTCATATGCAAACAAGTATAATTTGACCTGACTTTCACTCTTCCTGCTTGCGTGCCTTTTTTTTTTCTTCTTAGCTGATTGCTCAGGCTAACACTCCCATTACCACATTTTTTGTTTGTGTGTTTGAAAGACAGAGTTACAGAGAGATGTAGAGCCAGAGAGAGAGAGGTCTTCCATTCTGCTGGTTCACTCCCCAAATGACTGCAACAGCCAGAGCTGAGCTGATCCAAAGCCAGGAGCCAGGAGCTTCTTCCAGGTCTCCCATGTGGGTGCAGGGGCCCAAGGACTTGGACCATCTTATGCTGCTTTCCCAGGCCATAGCAGAGAGCTGGATCGGAAGAGGAGCAGCTGGGACTCGAACCGGTGCCCATATGGAATGCCGCCGTTGCAGGCTGGGCTTTTAACCCACTGTGCCACAGCGCCGGCCCCCCATTACCACATTTAGTAAGAGTGGTAAAAAATGGACATCCTCCTATTATTTCAAATCTTAAAGGAAACCTTTCAGCTTTTTCTCATTCAGTATTTATTATCTTGGCTGTAGTTTTTTGTGGATAGCTTTTACTATATTGAGACACATATCTTCTATACATAATTTATCTAGTACTTTTCCATATATATTGAAGTGATCATATGTTTTCTGTCTTTTACTTTGTGGCTGCCACTGCCAGAGCTGAGTCAAACCAAAGCCAGGAGCCTGGAACTCCCATGTGGGTAGCTGGGGCTGAAGTAGTTGGGCCATCTTCTGCTGCTTTCCCAGGAAAATATGCAGGGAGGTGGATCAGAAGTGGAACATCCACATGGGATCCCGGTGTCATAGGTGGCAGCCTAACCTGCTGTGCCACAACACTGGCCACCTATGTAATGTTTTTCACTTATTAATTTACATGTGTTGAGCCATCCTTGTATCTTTGGGATAATCCCATTTGATTGTGGTGTATGGTCTTTTTGATGTTCTGTTGGATTCAGTGTGCATGTTTTTTGTTGTTTTTTTTTTTTTTTTTTGGAGGACTTTTATATCATGGGCGTTGGTCTATAGTTTGCTTTGATTGATGAGTATTGTCCAGTGATACTAGCCTCATATAATAAATTTGGAAACATTCTTAAAATTTCAGGGGATAGAGAATAAGTATGGGTTCTTTTTTTAAAATTTTTCTAGAGCAGCTGGCACTGTGGTGCAATAGGCTAAGCCACTGCCTATAGCACTGGCATTCCATATGGGTGCTGGTTTGTATCCCAGGTGCTCTTCAGATCCAGCTCTCTGATATGGCCTGGGAAAGCAGTAGAAGATGGCATAAGTGCCTGGGCCCTAGCAACCATGTGCTATTTGAACCTCCTGACTCCTGGAGTTTTATCCATCCAGCTCCATCCATTGCAGCCATTTGGGAAGTAAACCAGCAGATGGAAGACTTTTCTCTCTGTCTCTCCCTCTTTCTGTCTGTAACCACCTCTCAAATAAAAAATAAAATCTTAAAAAAAAAAACTGCTAGAATTTAGCAGTGAAACAGTCAGTCTTAGGCTTTTCTTTGCAGACTTTTATGACTGATACAGCCTCATTCATGTTACTAGTCTGTGCAGGTTTTTCTTTCTTTATGGTTAAAATTTGGAGTATCTGGAAATATATCCATTTCTTCTAGATTTTCCAATTTGTTGACATACAGTTATTCGTAATAATCACTAATAATCCTTTCTATTTCTGTGGTATTAGCTTTAATGTCTACTTGTAACTTCTGTGATTTTATTTGGACTTTTTCTTTTTTGGTTAGTCTAGCTGTAAGTATGTCACTTTTGTTTATCTTTTCAAAAACTACTGTTTTTCCTTGATTTTTTTTTTTTTTTTTTGATAGGCAGAGTTAGACAGTGAGAGAGAGAGAGAAAGATCTTCCTTTTCCGTTGGTTCACCCCCCAAATGGCCGCCACGGTGCTTCCTCCTGGTTTCCCACGCAGGTGCAGGGCCCAAGCACTTGGGCCATCCTCCACTGCCTTCCTGGGCCACAGCAGAGAGCTGGACTGGAAGAGGAGCAACCGGGACAGAATCTGGCGCCCCAACCGGGACTAGAACCTGGGGTGCCGGCGCCGCAGGTGGAGGATTGACCAAGTGAGCCGCGGCGCCGGCCTTTCCTTGAGGTTTTACATATTTTTTCTTCATTTCTTTCTGCTCTGATCTTTGTTATTTCTTTTATTATATTAAATTGGTCTTTGGTTTGTTCTTACTTTTCTACTTCCTTAACTTGCATCATTATGCTGATTATTTGAAATAATAATTTCTTATGGCAGGGAAGTATATCTAGTACCAATAGCTGTCCAACCTTCGTATTTCATTTAAAATCTTTTGAAGTCTCATTCAGGAATGTGATTGAAGATAGAGAAAATCAGTGGTAGAAAATATCTCAGAATTCTAGTTCTGTCCACAAAATAAAAGGACTACAGTTTCTGATATTTTCTTTTGAAACTTTGCTCATTATTATGAACTATTGGATATATTAAATTCCTATATGATGGGGCTGGCGCTGTGGCTCACTTGGTTAATCCTCCGCCTGCGGTGCCAGCATCCCATATGGGTGCTGGGTTCTAGTCCCGGTCACTCCTCTTCCAGTCCAGCTCTCTGCTATGGCCCTGGGAGGGCAGTGGAGGATGGCCCAAGTGTTTGGGCTCCTGCACCCACATGGGAGACCAGGAACAGGCACCTGACACCTGGCTCCTGGCTTCAGATCAGTGCAGCGCCGGCTTTGGCGGCCATTTGGGGAGTGAACCAACGAATGGAAGACCTTTCTGTCTCTCTCACTGTCTATAATTCTACCTGTCAAATAAAAAAAATTTAAAAAAAATTACTATATGATAATTTGAAAACATGCACATGGTTTGGGTTAATAACTTTTAAAATGAATATTTGGAGCTGTTTTTGCTGTAACCTTATCTGATTGACTGATAAAGCTTTATGATAAAAATAAACATTAATGTCACATAACCATATTTGTTTTCATGTGGATGTGTCATCCTGTTTTTGTTTTTGTTTTTTTACTTACAAATTATTTTTCTTCTAGATCTTAGCATGCACACCACAGAATCAAAAACTGAATCTTTGGATAATAAAGACTTTGTAACATCTACATCCACTGAGGTAAAAGTCTTAAAACTCTAATGTAATATATGATATAAAAACCAGTCTGGGAGTGGGCACTTGGACCAGTGGTTAAGACACCAGTCAAGACATCCACATCCTGTATCAAGTGCCTGGGTTTGATTCTGGCTCCAGTTTCTGGAGAACTTGGGAGTCAGCATGTGATGGTTCCTGTAGTTGGGTTCCTGCCACTCGTGTTGGAGACAGATTGAGTACTCTGCCCCTGGCTTCAGTCAGGACAGCCATGGCTATTGTAGGCATTTAGAGAGTGAACTAGCAGATAAGAGACAGAGAGAAAATTAAAATCCATCTGATCTTGTAATTCATTTGTAATATTTGCTGTTAGTTTCCTGTTATATGTCTTAAAAATGTAAAGAAGTAATTTGAAATAGCCAGTTTTAATGAGTTTTGATATGAGTACGAAGGATGGAACAGATATAAAAATGTTGAATGCAGAGTATTTTATAGCTAATATAGTCAGATGTTAGGAATAAGAGAAACATTGCTTATTAGTTTTCGGTGTGTCTAGAAAAAACGTGGTCATTTAAACTAATAGATACAAAGATGTAAAGACAACTCCAAATTTATTAAAATGTTCTGTGTATTTGAGGAACCGCATTTTTTTGTAAGTGTTTAAAATAAGTCAGTAAACCATTTGTTGGTTTAGTTTTTGCTAATAATAGGTGCTTATATTTAGAAATACAAATTGCTTATTTTTTAAAAAATAGAGATTTATACAGTTCTTAAGGGCCAATAAAGTCCCTTTTAAAAGTATTTTAAATATTCAGCATTACCTCCAACTACTTATTTAGCTGTGAAGACTCCATTTTAATCTGTCAACTTATTGAAAATTCTGAAATAATAAAACTTAACATGTTTATTGTGTATTACCTTTCATCCACCCTAATAAAATTTTGTCATTGTGTCTTTAGCCCTTTTATACAGTAACAGAATTTTCAGAAGCCTCTACAGCAGCACTCCAACCGCTCAGTTATGATCAGGTTTGAAAAACTTTGACTTTAAAGAGTTAAATTATTTTTAGCCACCATCTGCTATGGTTTCTCTATCTCCCTGGTTACTAAGTGTTAACTTTTCCCTG
Organism: Oryctolagus cuniculus; assembly: GCF_964237555.1. NCBI lineage: Eukaryota > Metazoa > Chordata > Mammalia > Lagomorpha > Leporidae > Oryctolagus > Oryctolagus cuniculus. Next base: position 62,219,029 of record NC_091439.1, read on the forward strand.
CCTTAATCTGTCAGTGCACTGTAATCTTTGTTTTATTTCCTATATCAGTGCGATGTTCTCTCTCCAACTGTACTCATAATTTTATCAGTACACTCAAAATATTGGTGTGTGGAGGCACAGGATTTGGAGATACCTATTCCAGAATTAAATCTACCCCAGATTTTTGTTGTTATAAGTTGTAATTGTTTTTTGCATTGGGAGAAACTTCTCAATATTCTCACAATCCAAAAAAAAATACTCACAAATTCTCACAATTCATCAATTTCTTTTTTTCTTCCAATTGAACAGTTTTGTAAGTAAACTGACTACCATTCTAAGGCCTGGAAGAATGAGATATACCCATAAACTATCTAAATGTATTATCAAGAATATTAGTGAAAGCATGCTTGAATTTCTGAAGACTTGACCTGTTTTTCTTATTTTTCCTTCAGTTATTTAAGTTTTCATATGAAATGAAATCAGGTCTGCCATTTAGGTTGCTTTGGTGAATAATCTTTGGGATCCATACTGAACACATAACTACTATGTCACACTATTCATTATCCAAAATATCTTCAGGATTTCTTGGAAAATGCATATCATGAAAAACTGTGCATGGGTTTCATAAATTTTTACATCAAAATAAACTGATCTCTTAATTCCACTTTTCCATGAACTTTCAACAGTGCATTATACTACAATAAATGATAAATGAAAATGATGGAGACTGCAGCCTGTAAAACGCTAAATCAAGGTACCATGCAAACTGTACTGCTGTAACACCCCAAATTCCTGCCAGTATAGATCATGAATGTGAAATCCTCCATGTTAACAGTATAATATGAGTTTAGTTATGAGATTTAGTGATTTTAGTACACTTTTAAAAAATCTCCTTGTTTTACTTCAGATCCTCAGTGATCCTAACAGTAATGTATACGAAGAAACTATCCTGTCAAAAACAGAGGAAACAAAATCACAGAAGAAAATGAGAATGCACATTCCTAGTCCTCTAAAAGGAACATTGAATAAATTTATTACAAATGGTATGTGAAATAAGAAATCTAAATGGAATCTGTATGGACAAAGTAAATATTCCCTTGAACTTTTCAAAAGCAAAAGCAAAATAATGCTTTAAAAAGTCTATAGTTTCATCTTTGCATGCCTTTTTATGTTAAATTTTTGGGATTAGAAGCAGCATAAATTAAAGATTATTATTTACAACCCACCTTGACACTTATTTTTAAAGTAGTAAGAACTTTGACCTCCTGGCCATATGCAGCTTCTTATTAAAATTAGGCCTAAAATTGTAAAACAGCAGCAGCCATGCAAAGAGTTCTATAAAGTTGCTTTCCCATGAAAATTTTTTTAAAGGTTTATTTTATTTATTTGAAAGGCAGAGTTACAGAGAGTGAGGGAGGAAGGGAGAGACAAAGAGAGAGAAAGGTCTTTCATCCACTGGTTCACTCCCCAATTGGCTGCAACAGCCAGAACTGGGTCTTGCTGAAGCCAGGAGCCAGAAACTTCATCTGGATCTCCCACATGGGTGCAGAGGCCCAAGGACTTGGGTCATCTTCCACTGCTTTCCCAGGTGTACAAACAGGGAGCTATATCAAAAGTTTAACAACCAGGGCTCAAACTGGTGCCCACATGGCATGTGGGCACTGCAGGCGGCGACTTTACCCACTACGCTCCTGCACTGGCCCAATCTCATGAAAATTTTAAATCCTTTCATTGTCACTAAATATTTTTGTATGTTTCCTTGTTTAATAATAATTATTCTATTTGATTAAACTTAAGAAAGAGAACGATATTTTGACCTCAAGAAGTATCAAGCCTGTAGAGAACAAAACTAAATATGATGAAGGATAAGTAACATTTTCTAAAATACTCAATTTTGTTTTTAATTAAATTGTATTTTCTTATTTGCTTCTTTCTAACTTCAAACTTTTGAAAGCAAATTTTACTCATTGATTTTTCATCAGTAAAGATTAGTTTTTAGTTAGTGTACAATATTATTTTGAGGAGCCAGGGTTGTAGCAGAGTGAGTAAAACTGCCTGCAACTCCAGAATTTCATATGGGTGCCAGTTCATGTCCAGTCTACCCCTCTTCCAATCCAGCTCCCTGCTAATCGCCTCAGAAAGGCAGCAGAGGATGGCTCAAGTATTTGGGCACCTGCCACCCATGTGGAAGATTTGGATGAAGCTCTGGGCTCCTGGTTTTGGCCTGGCTTTGCACTGGGTTATGGCCATCTGGGGATGAACCAGCAGATAGAAGAACTCTCTCCCTCTCCCTCCCTCTCTCTGTGACTCTGACTTTCAAATAAATAAATAAATCTTTTTTAAAATCAATACTATCTTTTTATTTTATTTATTTATTTATTTTTTGACAGGCAGAGTGGACAGTGAGAGAGAGAGACAGAGAGAAAGGTCTTCCTTTGCCGTTGGTTCACCCTCCAATGGCCGCCGCGGCCGGCGCGCTGTGGCCGGCGCACCGCGCTGATCCGATGGCAGGAGCCAGGAGCCAGGTGCTTTTCCTGGTCTCCCATGGGGTGCAGGGCCCAAGCACCTGGGCCATCCTCCACTGCACTCCCTGGCCACAGCAGAGGGCTGGCCTGGAAGAGGGGCAACCGGGACAGAATCCGGCACCCCGACCGGGACTAGAACCCGGTGTGCCGGCGCCGCTAGGCAGAGGATTAGCCTAGTGAGCCGCGGCGCCGGCCCTTAAAATCAATACTATCTTGAAGGCCCTGAATCTTTCTTTTTTTATTTGACAGATAGTGTTAGACAGTGAGAGAGAGAGAGAGACAGAGAGAAAGGTCCTCCTTCCATTGGTTCACCCCCCAAATGGCTGCTATGGCCAGAGCTACGCCAATCTGAAGCCAGGAGCCAGGTGCTTCCTCCTGGTCTCCCATGTGGTGCAGGCACCCAAACATTTGGGCCATCCTCCACTGCCCTTCCAGGGCCACAGCAGAGAGCTGGACTGGAAGAGGAGCGACCGGGACTAGAACCTGGTGCCCATATGGGGCGCCGCAGGTGATGGATTAACCAAGTGAGCCATCGCGCTGGCCCCCTGAATCTAACTTTTTCTCTGAACTTCAGTGATCCTCATATTTCGTAAGAGATTAGACTTCTTTGGAAATAGATTTTCTGCACATGGATCTAACATGTATGTTCCTATGCTCCTGTCTACTTAGTAGGCAGTTTCTATAGTGTGGATGTTAGGAGTAGGGCCAGGGCCAAAGGGTGAGAAGGAAATATATTGGTCACCAAAGGTTTTCACCTGTGGTCAGGCTGCAGTTTCTTCAGGAAAATTATTTTAATGGGCCAGAATTTCTCAAAATTTTATTACCAGCTTTATAAAGTTAGCAGTCTTTGGAAATTTATGATTCAAAAATAATATTCTGGAGAGTTCTGATTTCTAGTCCCACATGTAAGGAGCTTAGAAGTCATTACTCTGCCCTGACAACAAATAAAGGGTGAAAATTGAATGTTTCTTAAATCCTTGAGAGAAACAGGTCATAGAGCAAATGACCCTCCTAAAATTTTGGAGAAAGACAGGTGGACAGAGAGGCTTCTCACTTAAAGGATTAGAAACTCCTGTGGGAATGAGTGACTGAGTAGTACAATCTGAGTTGTAATTGCAAGTTGGCTGAAACTCATTCTGAACAAATCTGGAGTCAAAAACTCCAGGAGAGGCCCCATTGTGGGATGGGGAGGTCCACAGTTTTATGTTTTACCCTCCCTGGAGCCAACTAGCAGAGGGAGGTAGTAGTCACTGTGAAAGAGAGCATGGCATTATGTGCTTAACAAGGCCAGCCCTCAAGAGAAACCATTCACCAGAGTCAAACCTACAGGAATTTTACAAGAGCCTAACCAACCTAGGGGAAGGAAAATACCTAGTTCCAGGCCTCTCTGGTCTTCTACACAGGAGGAAGGAATTAACTCCAGCCTGCTCTGGCCATCCTGTACTGAATTTCACAGTCCTTGGGCATAGGACCTAGTCATGCACTATAGAATACCCCCCACACACACACCCTTCCCTACAAAAATATTACTATAAGTTTGCTTAGCAAAGGCCCTTTTACTCAGTAGATTATGCCCACCTTCCAATTAAAATTTAGAAGATATATTAAAAGGAAAAAAGAAAAATCCACCTATAACAGACTATGGATGTTAAAATTATCAGACTATGGTTAATATGCTAAGCTGGTAGAAGTAGACAACATGATAACATATAGATATTGTGCACAGAGAGAAATTGTAAGAAGAAAAAAATGCTAAAGATTAAAAACACAGAAAAGCAGCATGCCTTTGGATGGGTTCATTAATGGAAAGAACATAGCCGAAAATGTCTCTGAGATTAAGAATAAGTCAATAACAAATTCCAAACCTGAAAACAAAGAGAGAAAAAAGCTGAAAAATTAATAGAATATCCGAAACCTGTGGAACAGCTACAAAAGGTAGAACTTACATGAATTGGAAGAGAAGCAGAAATGAACTTAAAACATATGTGAATCAATAATGACTAATATCCCCAAATGAATGTGAGATACCACATCAAAAGTTCAGGGACTCACAGAACACCCAACAGGATAAATGTAAAACAAACAAGTGAAAGGTCTACATGTAGGCATATCCTAGTCAAACTTCAGAAAATCAAATATATGTCAGAGTAGAACAAAAAACAAGACCTAGTTATAGATTATACAAATCACATATTGATAAAGGGATATGGAAAGATATACCATCCTAACATTAATAAAAAGAAATGTGAAGTAGCTATATTAATTTTAGACAAAGTAGATTTCTGAACCTTGAAAGTTACTGGGGATTAAGAGGATCATTACATAGTGATAAAAGAGGTTAATTTTCGGAAAACTCATGGCAATCTGTAATGTATATGATACCTAGTAAGACAGCATCAAAATACATGAGTCAAAAACTTACAAAACTGTGAAGAGAAATAGATTTTCTGGTTGGAAACTTCAGCCTCCTTGTATCAGAATAGACAGATCTGGCAGGCAGAAATTCAGTAAAAAGATAGTTGAACTCTGATAGAATTAAAAAGGAGCAAACGATCCAACATGGGAAGCAGGATACACAGCAGACTCATAGACTAGCAGGTGCTCTAAACAGCACTCTGGCCTCAGAATCAGCCCTTAAGGCATTTAGATCTGACTAAATAGCCCATGAGAGTTTCTCAGGCATGGAAAGCCAAGACACTGTGGCAAAAAATAAATAAATAAATAAATAACCTAAATGAAAGATCTCTGTGAGTAAGATCCCAGTGGAAAGAACAGGCCATCAAAGAAGGAGGTACCTTTCTCTGAAGGGAGGAGAGAACTTCCACTTTGACTATGGCCTTGTCTAAATAAGATCGGAGTTGGTAAACTCAAGAGGCTTCCATAGCCTTGGCAGCTCCTGACAAGAGCCTCAAGTGATTACTGATGTCATAAATAAGAGTGTCAATTGTTAAATCAACAACAGGAGTCACTGTGCACCTGCTCCCCATGTAGGACCTCTGCACTTAATGTGTTTTACTATGAGAATTAATGGTAAAACTAGTCTTCAAACAGTACTGTATACTTTGTGTGTCTGTGTGGGTACAAACAGTTGAAATCTTAGTATGTACTAAGTTGATCTTATGTATATAAAGATAATTAAAAATGAATCTTGGCCGGCGCCGTGGCTCACTAGGCTAATCCTCCGCCTTGTGGCGCCAGCACACCGGGTTCTAGTCCCGGTCGGGGCGCCGGATTCTGTCCCGGTTGCCCCTCTTCCAGGCCAGCTCTCTGCTGTGGCCAGGGGGTGCAGTGGAGGATGGCCCGAGTGCTTGGGCCCTGCACCCCATGGGAGACCAGGAGAAGCACCTGGCTCTGGCTTCAGATCAACGCGATGCGCCGGCCGTGCCCGCCGGCCGCGGCGGCCATTGGAGCATGAACCAACGGCAAAAAGGAGGACATTTCTCTCTGTCTGTCTCTCTCTCACTGTCTACTCTGCCTGTCAAAAAAAAATGAATCTTAATGAAGAATGGGATGGGAGAGGGAGTGGGAGATGGGATGGTTTGTGGTGGTAGGGAGGTTATGGGGCGGGGGGACTGCTATAATCCAAAAGTTGTACTTTGGAAATTTATATTTATTAAACAAAAGCAAAAAAAAGTATTCCTCAAAAATGAACTTTTCTCAACCTTAAAAAAAAATATATATATAGTTGAACTCAACAGTACCATCAATCATCTGGATACAATTGACATTTGTGGAATGCTTCATCCAACAATGGCTGAATACAGATTCTTTCTAAGCTTACTTGAAGCATTCACCAAGCTAGACCATATTCTGAGCCATCAGATGTGCCTCAGCAAATTTAAAAGAATGGAAATTACAAATGTGAGCTCTCAAATAACAAATGGTTTAAATCAGAAATAATAACAAAATGAGCTGAAAAATACCAAAATAGGAGCTTGGATTGTGGCTTAGTGGGTAAAACTGCCTCCTGTAATACCATTTGGGTACCAGTTCAAATGCTGGTTGTTCCACTTCCTATCTAACTCCCTGCTACTTGCCTGGGAAAAGCAATGGAGGATGGCCCAAGTACTTGGGCCCCTGCCACCCACATGGGAGAACCAGATGAAGCTCTTGGCTTCAGTCTGGGCCAGTCCTGGCCACTGTGGCCATCTGGAGAGTGAACCAGTGGGCAGAAAATCTCTGCTTTCCTCCCTATCTTTCCCTTCCTTCTTCTCTCCTTTTCAATTAATTCATTTTAAAAAACAAAGTTAGAGGCCAGCGCCACAGCTCACTTGGCTAATCCTCCACCTGCGGCACCGGCACCCCAGGTTCTAGTCCCAGTTGGGGCACTAGATTCTGTCCCGGTTGCTCCTCTTCCAGTCCAGCTCTCTGCTGTGGCCCAAGAAGGCGGTGGAGGATGGCCCAAGTGCTTGGGCCCCGCACCTGCATGGGGGACCAGTAGGAAGCACCTGGCTCCTGGCTTCAGATTGGCGCAGCACACGCCAGCCTCAGCGGCCATTTAGGGTGTGAACCAACAGAAAGGAAGACCTTTCTCTTTGTCTCTCTCTCTCTCTCACTGTCTAACTCTGCCTGTCCAAAAAAAAAAAAAGTTGGCTCAACATTCAAAGGTCAATGAATATAATCCATCACATGAGAGCTAAGGATGAAAAATTACATGATTATATCAATGAATATAAAAAAAGACATTTGACAGGACCCAACATCTTTTCATGACTTAAAAAAAAAAAGGCTAAGAGCAAATTAAGAATAGAGAGAACTTCCTTAACTTCAGTAATGTCTATTAAAACCCTACAGCTGCTCTTCTCTTTCCGGTCCCAGGCGCTTCGGCAGCCGCGGGTTACAGTGCAGACATGGCCAAGTCCAAGAACCACACCACGCACAACCAGTCCCGAAAATGGCACAGAAATGGCATCAAGAAACCGCGATCACAAAGATACGAGTCTCTGAAAGGGGTGGACCCCAAGTTCCTGAGGAACATGCATTTTGCCAAGAAGCACAACAAGAAGGGCCTGAAGAAGATGCAGGCCAACAACGCCAAGGCTATGGCTGCGCGTGCTGAAGCTATCAAGGCCCTGGTCAAGCCTAAGGAAGTAAAGCCCACGATCCCGAAGGGTGTCAGCCGGAAGCTCGATCGGCTTGCCTACATTGCCCACCCCAAGCTTGGAAGGCGTGCCCGTGCCCGCATTGCTAGGGGTCTCAGGCTGTCCCGGCCACAGACCAAGGCAAAGGCCAAGACTGAGCCCCAAATCAAGGGCAAGGTCAAGGCTCAAATCAAGGCCCAAGCTCAAGCTCAAATCAAGAGCAAGGGCAAAGGCAAGGCCCAGGCTGAAACCAAGCCCAAAGCCCAGGCTGAAACCAAGCCCAAGGCCCAGGCCCAAGCCAAACCCAAAGCTCAGGCCCAAGGCAAGCCCAAAGCTCAGGCCCAAGGCAAGCCCAAGGCCCAGGCCCAAGCCAAGCCCAAGGCTCAGGCCCAAGCCAAGCCCAAGGCCCAGGCCCAAGCCAAACCCAAGGCTCAGGCCCAAACCAAGCCCAAGGCCCAGGCCACACCTGTAGCCCCAGTTCCGGCTCAGGCTCCTCCCAAAGGTGCCCAGCCCCCCGCAAAGGCTCCCTAGTAACAGCCTTTGCCTGCCAATGCAAGGGCAGAAGGACTGGTGTGACCCCTGGGCTGCTGTCTGCGTGGGGCTAGTGTCCTCCTGTGCTGTTTGTACAAATAAACCCGAGACAGGGAAGAAAAAAAAAAAAAACCTACAGCTAACATTATACTTAATGATAATGAACAAGAAACTTTTCCTGTAATATTGGGTGCAAGACCAGGATGCCTCCTCTTACCACTTTTTTCAACATTGTGCTTATTAATGTCCAATACAGTAAATCAGAGAAAAGAAATAAAAAGATTCAGAAGGAAAAAAAAAACTTTTCACAGATAACATAACTAGATAGAAAAATCTGAGAATCAAGGAAAAAAACTCCTGCAGCAAATAATAAGTGAGTATGATAAGGTTGCAGGACAAAAGAGTAATATACACAGGTTTATTGCTTTCAGATGTGCCACAGTGAACAAGTATAATTTGAAATTAAAAAACAATACCATTTGCACTAGTACCACACAAAAAATGAAATTCTTAGATATGAAAGTAACAATAAATATACACAAGATCTATATGGGAAAATAGAAAAATCTGAGGAAAGGAATCAACAAATTAAATAGAGATTCTGTATCCATGAAAGACCCAATATTGTCTGATGTCAGTTCTTTCTATTGTGATCAGTAAATCGAATGCAACTCCAATAAAAATCCCAGAAAGTTTTTTCTTATGGATATCAATAGACTGATTCTAAAGTCCATGTAGGCAGCAAAAGACCCAGAATATCTAATGCAATATTGAAGGAGAAGAACAGAGAGAACTGACTTACACAATTTCAAAGCTTAACATAAAACCATGAATGTCAAAACTCTGATGTTGGGAAAGACTGCACAAATAGATCAGTGGAACAGAATAGAGAGCCCAGAAATAGACTTAAATAAATATGACTTCCATCAGCTGATTTTGACAAAAGGGTAAGGGAATAAAGTACAGCAAAGATAGTCTCTCAGCAAAGGGTGCTGGATCAAGTAAGTGGACATCCACATTAAAAAAAAATCAATCTAGACCCAAACCTTACACCTTTCACAAAAATTTACTCAAAGTGGATCATAGACCTGAATATAGAGCACAAAAGCTACAAAATTTCTATAAAGTAGCATAAGATAAAATGTAGATGACCTTGAATATGGCAATGACTAGATAGAACACCGAACACACTCCGTGAAAAAAATAATCGATAAACTGAAATTATGTCGCTCCCCCTCTTCGTGGAGGAACGACACTAAAACCTGCCTAGGCTTCATATCCGAGTCACGGCACCATTATGTCGCTCCCCGTCTTCGTGGAGGAACAACACAGGACCCTGCGCTGTTCTTTTGTCTGCTCGGCCCTTCCCGGGTTTGCTGCTGGTTCTTCCCGGGTTGGCTACCGTCCCTTCCACCTCCGTGGAAGGGCGGTTCACCCTGCCACTTTCCCCACTTCCGCGGGGGAGCGGCACACCGCCAGCCGGCTCTCTCGGGGGCTGCACAGGTGTTCCTTCAGATAGATGTTCCTGGTGCATGTTGTCTCTCTCCTCCTTTATAGTCCTCTTCCGCCAATCCCAACTCTGCTACCCACACGCCGAGTACGCTGCTCTCCTCCAATCAGGAGCAGGATCAGCTCCTGCAGGTCATCACTCAAGTTGGCGAGAGGCAGCTGTGTAGAAGTTGTTACTCCCTTCTCAGCGCCATATTGTGGGAGAGCAGATGCATAGAATAAGTCTTAATTCCAGTAACAGTCTAGTCTGAGTTGCTCCCCACAAAATAAGTTAACATTAAAAACTTATCTGGAATATACTTTCTTTTTTTAAGATTTATGTATTTATTTGAAAGTCACAGTTACACAGAGAGAGGAAAGGCAGAAAGAGAGAGAGAGAGGTCTTCTATCCTCTGGTTCACTTCCCAAGTGGCCGCAATGGCTGGAGCTACGCCGATCCGAAACCAGGAGCCAGGAGCTTCTTCCAGGTCTCCCAAAGGATTTGGGCCATCTTCTGCTGCTTTCCCAGGCCATAGCAGATAGCTGGATTGGAAGTGGGGCAGCTGGGACTCTAACCCACGCCCATATGGGATGCCGGTGCTTCAGGCCAGGATGTTAAACTGCTGCGCCACAGTGCTGACCCTTGGAATATGCTTCAAGAAACAAACCACAGACTGAGAGAAAAGTATTTCCAAAAGACAAATCTGATAAAGACTATTAACTAAAATATATAAAGAGGAACAGGCATTTGGCATATTTTCTTGGAATGCCCATATCCCATATCAGATTACCTGGGCAAGTTCTAGCTCTACTTCCAATTCCAGCTTCCTGCACACTCTGGGAGGCAGCAATTGATGACTCAAGTACTTGGGTCCCTGCCACCCACATGGTACACCTGGATTATGTTTGGGGCTTTAGCCTGGCCCATCCCTGGCTGTAGTGAGCTTTTGGGGAACAAAACAGTGGTTGGAGGATCTCCCCTCCCCCTTCTCTCTTTCAAATAAATAGTTTTTATACACACATAATGTATGTGTACACACAAATTCTTCAAACTCATCAATAAGAAAAACACTCCTATTAACAATGAAACACTGGAACACACACCCTGCAAAATAAGGTATATATACGGCAAGTTAGCATATGAAAAGATGCTCAACATCATGTCATTATGAAGCTGCAAATCGAATCTCAAAATGTCTATTTTACTCAAAGACATTACATTTCAGGTACTCTATTAGTTGCCTCGGATCAGGGAAAACATGGTATTGGTCTTTTTGGGACTGGCTTATTTCACTAAGTATAACAGTTTCCAGTTAGATCCATCTTGTTGCAAAAGACAGGATTTCATTTATTTTAACAGCTTAGTACTCCATAGTGTATATATATACCATAATTTATTTTTTTTAAGGGAAGGGGTTTATTGGGAAAACCCAGCAGACCAGAGAGAAGGGGCGAGGAAGAAAAAAGAGGGAGAAGGAGAGTGTAAGAGAGAGAGACAGAGAGGAGAGGAGCAAGCGAGGAGAGGGGGGAGGGGGAGAAGGAGGAGAGAGGGAGAGGGAGGAGAGAGGGGAGTGGGAGAGAAGCCTTTCTTTTTTTTTCATAATTTCTTTATCTGGTCAACAGTTGATGGACATCTGGGTTGATTCCTTAAACAAAGTTTTAAAGCATCTTTTTTTTTTGGAAGATTTATTTATTTGAAAGGCAGAGTACAGAGAGAGAGAGAAATCTTCCATCTGCTGGTTCACTCCCCAAGTGGCCACAACTATAAGGGCTGGGCCAGATCTAAGCCAGTTGCCTGGAGCTTCTTCTGGGTCTCCCACAAGGATTCATGGGCTCAGAAGTTGAGCCATCCTCTGCTGCTTTCTCAGGCACATTGGCAAGGAGCTGGATCAGAAGTAGAGCAGCCAAGACTCAAACTGGTGCCCATATGGGATGCCACCATCGCAGGTGGCACTTTGACCCACTATACCACAACACCGGCTCCTGGAACATCTGTTTTAACAAATTTTTATAGTTTGTCCTAAAGATAAAAGAGAACTATATGTTTTCTAAAATCTGAAATTTCTCACAGATAAGCCAGGAAAGAAATCTAGCTGTCCCATATACATTGCTTTGTCATATTGTGTGCCCAAATGGGACTCTGAGAATGGCACATTGAAAAGAATTATTAGGAACAAGGAATCTTTCTCATTAGGAGAAAAAAAAAATTGTACTAGTATTCTAAAAGTTCTTGGTAGAACTATTCCCAAAAGAATTTCTCAGCTGTGGTATTTAGGTACTGTACTGAAGTAACATTAATTTAGATGCATCAAAATTTTATTTATTAAGCAAATGTTTGTGCTTACCTATAGTCCTAATTGTTAGAGAGCCAAAAGAAAATCTTACTTCAACCAAAAACATAATAGTAAATCTTTAACCATGTGCTTACTAAGTGCCTCAGATGCATTGTAGTCAAAAATATATCAAGTATCACTATGCTCCTAAATCTGTATATATGATATACATGAAATTTATTTACCTTAAAAGCTAAATAAATTGATTTTTTTAAAATAGCAAAAAAAATCATCTCATCAGATAATTCTGTTCCTATTTTTTCCTCCTTTTTTAAGAATATAAAATGTTTTTAAGTATATAAAAAATGTTATATCTTTTAGCCTAGAAATTTCATAATAATCATCTTTGTTCTTTTTCCTCATGCTGTTGCCAGTTACTTTGTTTATAAATCCTATCATTTCTACTTACATCATATTTATTTACTTTGAGTTTTATTACAGAATTCAAGGTACTTTATGTTTCAGTTCCTAATTTTCATTCTACTCTTACCTCTCAAAAGTTCTTATTACAACCAGACAGGTTTATTCACCTTTCAGTGTGTTCTTGACTTTACCTTGCTGTATATGTGTTCAGCCTGTCCCTCAATAAAACATGCCTTAATTCTTTGCTTATTAAAATCTCATCTTTCAAGGATCAATGAATTCTTTGCAGCACTTACATAATTTTAATTTGTGCGTATTTCTATTTTTCTTGATTAAATTGTTGGTTTCTTCAATAGGAGCATTAATACTATAGGCACTATTAGGAACTTCCATATATGCAATCACTCAGCCATGAAAAACAATGATATCCTGTCTTTTGCAACAAAATGGATGCAACTAGACACCATGATGCTTAGTGAAATAAGTCAGACCCCAAACAACAAACATCATAGGCTTTCTCTGATTGGTTGTAGCTAACATAGAGTATAGTTGTCAATAACCCTTGTCTGTACCCCCTGCAGAACAGTGATTTAGCTACCTTTAACTTGTAAAGCTCTTTAGAGGAGCATTCAGCCTGTGATTATAAAGTCAATTGAAAGTACAATATTGCAGACAGTTAAAAAAAAAAAAAAAAAGGAAGGGTAGGTGGAGGGTGGGAGGGAGGAAAAATATCATTGTATCCTTAGAATTGCACCTGTGACATTCATGAAATCTGTTCTGTATATATTAACAAATTTAAAAGTGAAAAAAAAACTTCTAAATTGCTTGGATATAAATTAGTTATTATGTAGATGAGATGCCATGCAAACTGTTGGTGACTGTTAGGAAATGTCTTTGAATTTTATAAGATACTTCAGTTCTTGATTTTAAACTGGAAGTCCTAAGTAAATCAATATTGGTATTTACATTCAAGGCATAAAGTACTATGTAGGCTAGTAAATATACTTCATCGCTAGAATATGGAAAGGACCATAATTGGTGAAATTGTTCTGATTTTAATGTGATCAAGTGTATTAACTAAATCCATTGGCCATTTCTGACTGCATACCTATCCAAGATCTTTGCAGCTTTTAATACCAGTGAACGCTCTTTCCTTACTGAAGCATTATCCTTGACTTCTGAGGCACTACTTACTCCTAAATTTATTCTTCCCTTAATACTTCTTCCTTCCTTGTTTCTTTTATTTCACTTTTCTTCATAACTCCTTTTTCTTTTTCTATTCCCTCCTTATTTATTTATTTTCTTTAAAAGGCAGAGAGACAGAGAGATCTCCTGCCTACTGATTTATTCATCAAATGCCCACAATAGCTAGGGCAACAGCCAGAGAGAGGGATCATCCATCTGCTGGTTCACTCCTAAGATGACCACATCAGCCAGGGCTGGGCCAGGCCAAAGCCATGAAACAAAAGCTTCATCTGGATCTCCCACACGTGTAGCAGGGGTCCAAACACTTAGACCATCTTCCATTAGTTTTCCTAGGCCATTATCAGGGAGCTGGATCAGAAATGGAAAAGCCAGGACATGAACTGGTACACATATGGAATATTGGCATTGCAGGCAACAGCTTTACCAGTAGCAATACCAGCTCTTGTGAAATTCTTAGCCATTTAAAGAATTAATGCATAGTTTTTTAACTGTTTTCTTAAATAAAAGCACTCTCTTTAAAATCTGTCCAATAAGTTGAAAGTCTTTTAAGCAGATATTTTTCTTCAGCCATATCAGTAAGCGATGTTAATCTATACTATGTACATTGTATAACATTGGCTATTAATATATGAATATGTTGTATAAAATATGTATATATTATGCATTTACTATATTATAAAATATATAATTGTATAATTATACATTTGATAAAATATAATTCTTTTTATTTTTGTATCTATGTTTATGTAGATAAGTTTTTTTCTGTTTCAGGAGTTATACTCCTTATGATATGGTGTATAACCTGGTCACTCTCAGGCCCTGCAGTGCTTCCTGGTGGAAATTTATTTGGACTGTTAATTGTTTTTTATTGTGCTATAATTGGGGGTAAACTTTTACAACTAATTAGAATACCTTCAGTGCCTCCACTTCCACCTCTTCTTGGTAAGTATATAATTAGATCTCTTTTCTTTGTTACTATCTGTAAATTGTGAAAATCTTCTAGTCTAGCTGTATATTAATTGAGAAATATTTTAATGTAATATGATCTATATAGCTTCTTTATGCATTTACTGTTTGTGTGTGTGTGTGTGTGTGAGTGTGTGAAGAGAGAGAGAGAGAGAGAGAGAGAGAGAGAAATCTTCCATGTTCTAGTTCACTGCCTAAACAGCTGCAATAGGAACCTGAGAGAGAGAGAGAGAGAGAAATCTTCCATGTTCTAGTTCACTGCCTAAACAGCTGCAATAGGAACCTGAAACTCCATCTGGGTCTCCCACATGAATGGCAAAGTCCCAGGTACTCAGGCCATCATCCTCTGCTTTCTGTGGTGAATTAGAAGGGAGCTAGATCAGAAGTGCATCAGGTGGGGTTCAAACCAGTATCCATATGGGATGCTGGCATCATAGACAGTGATTTAAATTACTGCATCACAATGCTGGCCCTGAGAGGGCTCTGTTATAGTTGTATTTAATCTCTCCACATACACCCACAGATTTTTTTTTCAAAATCTGTTTTTAAAATAATTTGCATATCTTCAATGTATAATTCCTATTGTTTTATAATTTATTAGGATGTTCTTGATTTTAAGTATAATATGGAAGGAGAAAAATTTACAATAAACTGAATTTTCCTATAGATAATCTAACTCAAATACAATTACAAGAATCAAATTTTGTAGAGAGGTCCTATGATTTTTTTTTTAGTAACCTATTTAGGTATCTCCACAATGTATAATCACAGATACACCATCTGCCTCAACTGTATTATACCAGATTTCTTTTTTTTAAGATTTTGTTTATTTATTTGAGAGGTAGAGTTACAGACAGTGAGAGGAAGAGGAAACAGAGAAAGGTCTTCCATGTGCTGGTTCACTCCCCAGGTGGCCAGAACTATGCCAATCCTAAGCCAGGAGTCAGGAGCTTCTTCCAAGTCTCCCATAGCGGTCCAAGGACCCAAGTACTTAGCCATCTTCTGCTGCTTTCCCAGGCCATAGCAAAGAGCTGGATCGGAAGAGGAGCAGCTGGGACTCAAACCGGCACCCATATGGGATGCCAGCTCTGCAGGTGGAGGATTAACTTGCTGTGCCACAGTGTCAGCCCCTATACCATACTTCTTCATCACCTTTGTCCTATAGGTCTTCAGCTGAACAAAGGAAAATTAGTGGAAAAGTTTTTGTGAGCTATGCCTCTTATCTTCTAAGTAATCAATACATCTAAATTATTCAGTGCACAATCAGTAAAGATAATCTCTACATGGTATCTCTAACCCTCTTTCTGTGTCTGTAATACCCACCTAGAAGCAGCTCCTAAGTGTTCATCAAATCTTTTTCCTCCTCTCCAAAATCTTTACATTTGCTGCAGCTTAGACTGTTTCTAGCATTTGAATGTACTATGGGCATAGACTTCTAACAGGTCCATTTCCAGTTTTAGCTCTAATTCACCAGAACATCCCATAGAAAACACAAGACTCAATATATCACTTGCTGCCTAAAACCCACCAGTGCCTTACTAAAGGGGAGGGGAGAGTTCCGTTATCTGGCCATTCCAGCTCATTCTCCCCACTCCTGTCCTTGCCTATTTGTGTTCAGTAATTAGATTTAAATTTTCATTTGAATGTGGTGTTTCTTATCTCCATTCCTTTTTTATTCTATCTCCACTACTGCTATGTAACCTGCCTTTCACCAAAGCAATGAGAGACAGTGTTCTTGAAGAGAAGTAATTAAACATTTTTATTTTCTCACTTAGAAAAATGAACTAAATCAGACTTACTGTATCTTCTTTCCTTTAAGGGATGTTACTGGCTGGTTTTATCATCAGGAATGTTCCATTCATCAGTAAGCATGTCCAAATTCATAACACATGGTCTTCAACTTTAAGAAACATTGCGCTTACCATTATCCTTATACGAGCAGGGCTTGGACTTGATGCAAAGGTAGATTTGCAATTATAACTTGATTAAAGTTATTTCAAATATTAGGCAGTGGTGAGAAAAGAAGCAGAATTTTTATTATAGTTGTTCCAATTGGAGTCTGTAAGCAAAACTAGGCTAAAGAATAGACTTTCCAGAAATACTGCACCTTAGTTCTATCTCCAGCCAACATTATTACTGATATGAAGAGAAATTGCTATGAAGGAAGGTCTCTACTTGAAATCATTTTTTTAAGATTTATTCGTTTATTTATTTGAAAGCCAGAGTTACACAGAGAGGGGAGAGACAAGTGAAGAGAGAAAGAGAGAGTGCTTTCATTCGCTTGTTCACTCCCCAGCAACCAAGACTGGGCCAGGCCAAAGCCAGGAGCCAAGAGCTTCATCCTGGTTTCCCACGTGGGTGGCAGGAGCCCAAACACTTGAGCCATCCTCCACTGCTTTTCCCTGGCCATTAGCAGGGAGCTGGATTGGAAATGGAGCAGCCAGGACTCAGAATGGTGTCAATATGGGATGCTGGCATCAGAGGACACAGCCTAACCTGCTATACCACAGCACCAGCCCCAAGATCATCTTTAGTGATTTGCAGATACAGATGTCTCTAATATAGCATATCTATTAGTAGTATACTGTTTTATGGAGAACTTTACAGTTAATTAAGAATTAGTTCCCTCTGTAAGGGGATTTTTTTTTCTTTTTTAGGGAAATTAAGAATTTCAATAATATTTTTGTTTCATTACTACTCCACAAATGTATGATCTTAATTATTTTTGAATAATTGTAAAAGCTAATCTTTTATTTATTTATTTATTTTTATTTTTTGACAGGCAGAGTGGACAGTGAGAGAGAGAGAGACAGAGAGAAAGGTCTTCTTTTTGCCGTTGGTTCACCCTCCAATGGCCGCCACGGCCGGCGCGCCGCAGCCGGTGCACCACACTAATCCGATGGCAGGAGCCAGGTACTTCTGGTCTCCCATGGGGTGCAGGGCCTAAGCACCTGGGCCGTCCTCCACTGCACTCCGTGGCCACAGCAGAGAGCTGGCCTGAAAGAGGGGCAACCGGGACAGAATCTGGCGCCCCGACCGGGACTAGAACCCGGTGTGCCGGCGCCGCTAGTGAGCCGCGGCGCCGGCAAAAACTAATCTTTTGAAAGACTTCCTAAAATATTACAATCTAGGGATCATAATCTATGTGAATTTCAAGATGATTGTTCATGAATGTAAGAGCTAGTCAGATAAGTGCGGCAAATATATGGGTTTAATGGAAATACTATCTCAAAAGTATAAGTAATTAAATCAAGTGATAATTTATTCAGTTCTCCGGTAGAAAATTTGAACCATGAAAGATTGGAAGACTTCTCCCTTTTTAAGTTAATTATGCAGTTTTTAAATGATTTTTCTCTTTTTGACACACTGGTATTTTCTATGTAATAAGTTAACCAGTTTATTTCCAAAATTAACTGATATTATCATTATACCATATATTAGGGAAAGTAGAAGTAATTATTTAATCACAAAGAAATGAATCTTTTTTAATAATTAAAATTTAGGGGCCAGCGTTGTGGCATAGCATTTAAAGCCGCCACCTGCAGTGCTGACATCCCATATGTGCTCGGGTTAAAGTCCCGGCTGCTCCACTTCCTATCTAGCTCTCCACTATGGCCTGAGAAAGCAGCAGAAGATGAACCAAGTCCTTGGGCCCCTGCTCCTGTGTGGGAGACCTGGAGGAAGCTCCTGGTTCCTGGCTTCAGATTGGCCCCACTCTGGCCATTGTGGCCATTTTGGAGAGTGAACTAGCGGATGGAAGACCTCTCTCTTTGCCTCAGCCTCTCTATAACTCTGCCTTTCAGATAAATAAGTAAGTCTTTAAAAAACAAATAAATAAAATGTAATAGTGTTTTATACAATGTGAAACTGTTTGTAATCCAACCCATGGTGAGCTGTTTGAGTATTAGAGCTCTAAGACCAATACAATAGGAACAATCTGGTCAGATGAAATTTAGTTTTAGTAAATTTAGTTTACTCAAAAAAGGCTCTATATTTCATATTTGCTTAAATAATTTTCTTGTTGGTCATTATAAAATTTATCTAAATGTAACCTTTTTTGTTTCAGGCTTTGAAGCATTTGAAGGGAGTTTGTTTAAGACTGTCCATGGGTCCGTGTATCATGGAAGCCTGTTCAGCTGCTGTTTTTTCCCACTTCATTATGAAACTTCCCTGGGAATGGGGATTTCTATTAGGGTAATTTTTTTCTCATTTTTCCCTATGAAAATATTAAGGATTCTTAGGTTAAATTATTGAACAAGTCAAATATTACAGAGACAGACTCTTTGTTAAAGTTCTCTTCACAATGGTAGAAAACCATGGAAATTAATTGATCAAAAGTATAGCTGTGTCTGAAATCTATCATATCTTTGACAAACCTTCATAGTCCCTAAATGTATAGAGTGAAGTTAATTCACTTCATTGATGTATTCCTTCTCTTCTGTATTGTTACATGGCTGTATATTGTAACCTATCCAGTGGCCTCTTTCTTCTATACTGTTTGTATGAGAGAAAGAGTTTATGTAGAGATAGACACAGAAATAAAACTCTCTCATTTTTAAAAACAAGAAAAGAAATAAAAAATCTTCTCCTAGATTCACTGCTTCATCTGTTTTTGTCTGCTCTACAATTGGTTAATATCCAGATTCCTCAAAATTAACTTTTGCCTCTGCCAGCAGCGCAGCTCACTAGGCTAATCCTCTGCTTGTGGCCCCGGCACCCCGGGTTCTAGTCCTGATTGGGGCACCGGTTCTGTCCTGGTTGTTCCTCTTCCAATCCAGCTTTCTGCTGTGGCCTGGGATGGCAGTGAAGGATGGCCCAAGTGCTTGGGCCCTGCACCCGCATGGGAGACCAGGAGGAAGCACCTGGTTCCTGGCTTCGGATTGGTGCAGCACACTGGCCGTAGTGGCCATTTGGGGTATGAACCAACGGAAAAAGGAAGACCATTTTCTCTGTCTCTCTCTCTCAATGTCTAACTCTGCCTGTCAAAAAAATAATAACTTTTGCCTCAACTTATCCATTCCAATGAAATTTGCAGCAAAGGTCATCCATTGCATACTTGGTGCCAAATCCAGTGGATTTTTAAAATTAATTTTCATTATAAAATATCTAAAGACATTTTATTTGTTGAAAAATTAGAACTTTAGGCCAGCGCCGCGGCTCACTAGGCTAATCCTCCGCCTTGCGGCGCCAGCACACCGGGTTCTAGTCCCGGTCGGGGCGCCAGATTCTGTCCTGGTTGCCCCTCTTCCAGTCCAGCTCTCTGCTGTGGCCAGGGAGTGCAGTGGAGGATGGCCCAAGTGCTTGGGCCCTGCACCCCATGGGAGACCAGGAGAAGCACCTGGCTCCTGCCGTCGGATCAGCACGGTGCGCTGGCCGCAGCGACCATTGGAGGGTGAACCAATGGCAAAGGAAGACCTTTCTCTCTCTCTCACTGTCCACTCTGCCTGTCCAAAAAAAAAAAAAAAAAAAAGAAAGAAAGAAAGAAAGAAAAATTAGAACTTTAGATAAAAATAAAGTGTCTTTTCCTGTATCTTCAAATTCTAGTGCCTATACTCTACCCAAAGTGATGTCATGATTTTCACACTATTGTTCTAAGCCTTTAAAAAGAATTCTATACTTCTAAAATATATCTATAGGCAGGGCTGACGCTATGGCGCACTAGGTTAATCCTCCGCCTGCAGCGCCGGCATCCCATATGGGAACTGAGCTCTAGTCCCGGTTGCTCTTCTTCCAGTCCAGCTCTCTGCTGTGGCCCGGGAGTGCAGTGGAGGATGGCCCAAGTCCTTGGGCCCTGCACCCGCATGGGAGACCAGGAGGAAGCACCTGGCTCCTGGCTTCAGGTCAGCGTAGCTCTGGCCATTGCGGCCATTTGGAGGGTGAACCATCAGATGGAAGACCTTTCTCTCTGTCTCTCTCTCTCTCTCTCACTGTCTGTAACTCTACCTGTCAAATAAATAAATAAATATAAATATATATATAATATATATAGGGAACTCAAAGACATTTGTGAAAATTGAATTAAAAGATAAAATTTTTGATGCAAAAAACATTTTGAAATCCATGCATAATTTTTTACTAAAACACATTTTTCTATGAACTTTTTTTTAAAGGATCTCCTCCAACTTATACGTAAGCACACAGGAAAAAAATGTTATTTCTGCATTTTTATATAAATCATATGAGAGAATGTTTCCCTTACAATTTTCTCTCTTTTTTTATTTATTTTTTGCCAGGCAGAGTTAGACAGTGAGAGAGAGAGAGAGAGAGAGACAGAGTTATAGACAGTGAGAGAGACAGAGAGAAAGGTCTTCCTTCTGTTGGTTCACTCCCCAAATGGCCGCTACTGCCGGCACTGCACCAATCCGAAGCCAGGAGCCGGGTACTTCCTCCTGGTCTCCCGTGCGGGTGCAGGGACCCAAGCACTTGGGCCATCCTCCGCTGCCCTCCTGGGCCACAGCAGAGAGCTGGACTGGAAGAGGAGCAACCGGGACAGAATCTAGTGCCCCAACCGGGACTAGAACCTGGGGTGCCGTCGCTGCAGGCAGAGGATTAGCCAAGTGAGCCACAGCACCGGCCACAATTTTCTCTTTTTACTCATAGCGTTCTTAAGATTTATCTTTTTAAAACATGTAGATATTTTAATTGTGTAATATTATAATAAATGACACAACCAGATTTTTATCTACAATGTTATAGCAAATAGCATCTTATTTTTCCATTTTATTCAAATATGAGTTTGTCTATAATAGTTACCAGGATTATTTGCACTTTCAATTTTTATAAATGTTGCCCAGATGCCTTCAACAGATCACATTACACATCACCAACAGAGTTTAAGAGTACTTGTTGTGGCCGGCGCCGTGGCTCACTAGGCTAATCCTCCGCCTTGCGGCGCCGGCACACCGGGTTCTAGTCCCGGTTGGGGCGCCAGATTCTGTCCCGGTTGCTCCTCTTCCAGGCCAGCTCTCTGCTGTGGCCAGGGAGTGCAGTGGAGGATGGCGCAAGTGCTTGGGCCCTGCATCCCATTGGAGACCAGGAGAAGCACCTGGCTCCTGCCATCAGATCAGCATGGTGCGCCGGCTGCAGTGCGCCAGCCGTGGCGGCCATTGGAGGGTGAACCAACGGCAAAGGAAGACCTTTCTCTCTGTCTCTCTCTCTCACTGTCCACTCTGCCTGTCAAAAAAAAAGAGTACTTGTTGGCCTTTCAAATCCTTCAAAATTTTTGATATTATCAAATTTTAGGAATTTTTTACATTCTGGTAAATGAAAGATGGTATTTGTTTGTTGTTTTCACTTAGTTAAATTTTATTATTTATAAGCTTTAATTTATCCTTTTGATTTTTCTTTTGACTAGCCTGTTCATATCATCTGGCTGGTTTTCTTTTGAGTTATTCTTCTCTTCCTTATTGATTATATCTGTTTTACAATCTATATATTATAGGTATTGCAAATATATTGTCCTAGTATGTCACTAGATATTTAACTTTACTTGTGATAAATTTTTTTCAGTTTTTAAAAGGGTGTATTATCACCAACAAATAAGAGTTAATATTTAAAATCATGCACTTGACCTTGGAAATTGAAAATCAAAAGGGGGGGTAAAAAGCAGACTATAACTATTTTTATTTAATAATAGTTTTTCAAATGTAATTGGATTTTTCTAAATTTGTCTTTAATGTCATTCTTATGTGTCACACAAAATGTCCTTTTTACCCATGGCCACAAATATGTTTATTAAGAAATATTTATATATATTATTTTACTTTTAAGTTCGATTTTAAAAGTGAGATCTTGGAACAGGCATTTAACTTAGCAGTTATGATGATCACACACTCATATTGGAGTGTCTAGGTTTATTTCCAGCTCTGGCTCCTGACTCCAGCTTCCTGCTAATACAGCCCTTTGGAGTCAGCAGTAATGGCTCGAGTAATCAGGTTCTTGCCACCTGAGTGAATATTGGGATTATGTTCCCAGCTCCTGACTCCAGCCCACCACAGCCTGGCCCCTGTAACCATGTAAGGAGTAAAACCAGTGAATGGGAGCTCACTCTCTCTCTTGCTTTCTTTCTCTCATTACTTCTCTCTTTCTCTTTCTCTCTGTCTTCCCTTTCTTTCTCCCTGCTGCTCAAATTAATTTAGATCTGTTTTCAATCATTTATGTATTTATTTTCCAAATTTTAATGTTAATTTTAAATTTACAAAACAAGAATTGTGAGGTAGTAAAATAATAAGTTCCCATTTACCCCATCCAATTTCTCCATTAATATCTCATAATAGTGTATTAGCCAAAATTAATGAACCACTTCCAACTTCCCTGTTTTTTATTAATTCAAATTCAAATTCCTTTTAAACCTCTCACCCCTCCTAGCCTGTACTAATCAGCATTCTATATTTAGACTGAAGTTTTGTTTTTGTTTTTTGTTTTTGTTTTTTTTTTTTTAATTTTAGCTCCACATATAAGGGAGAACATGTGGTTTACCTTCTGTGTCTGGCTGATTTCCCTCAACATGATGCCCTCTAATGCCATCCGTTTTGCTGCAAATGACCCAATTTCGTTTTATACCTGTATAGTATCCCATTGTATCACCACGCTTTCTTAGTCCATTTATTCATCTGATGATGGACACCTTCATTTCCATATTTTGTGAACAATGCTGCTATAAATATTGTAGAGTTCTTTGAAACTGTGAGTTTGTGTCTTTTGAGTATATACCCAGGAATAGGATTGCTGGACTATATGACAGTCTATCTCTAGTTTTTTAAGAAATCTTGGGGCCAGCATCACCACCCCAAGCAAGTAAAGCCTCTGCCTACAATGCCAGAATCTCATATAGGCGCCAGTTCATGTCTCAGCTGATCCACTTACAATCCAGCTCTCTGTAAATAACCTAGAAAAAGCACTGGAAGATGGTCCAAGTGCTTGGTCCCCTTCTACCCACATGGGAGACTCAGATGAAGTTTGTGGCCACTTAGGGAGTGAATCAGCAGATGGAAAGCCCCTTCTCTCTTTCTCTCTCTCTCTCTCTCTTAAATAAATAAATAAATTTTAAAAAGAAAGTTAGAAAGAAATATCTGTACTGTTGGCCATCTTCTACTGCTTTCCCAGGCCATAGCAGAGAGCTGGATCAGAAGTGGAGCAGCCAGGTCTTAAACTGGTGCCCTTATGGGATGCCAGCACTGCAGGCAGTAGCTTTACCTGCTGCGCCATAGCACTGGCCCCAAGTTGCTGTCTTTTTGACAATGACTATTCAGATAGGGGTGAGGTGATATCTCATTTTGCTTTTGATTTGTATTTTACTGATGGCTTCTGATATGCATTTTTTCATATATTTGTTAGCCATTTGTATTTTTTAATTTAAACATTTTATTTAATTACAGGATACAAACCAAGAAATGCAGTCTGTATATTTTGTAATTTTTGCCCTCTGAACACTCTTATAACCAACACACAAACTAAGAACACAACATTATTAGGACCTCAAGAGTCCTTACTTTTCCTCCCCTCTGGTATTTCTTTCTTTCTTTTTTTTTTAAATGGGGAAAGAAGAGTATGTTGTATCATGGCATAATTCAGTGAAATAATATTTATAACTAAATACAAAATGATTTGACATCCACACAGTTTTATACTCTGTATTAACATCCACAAGTAAGAGAAAATATATTATATTTATCTTTCTGCATCTGACTTATTTCACTTAGCATAATGACTTCCAGTTGCATCCATTTTATTGCAAATGTCAGGATTTCATTCTTTTTATGGCTGAGTAACATTCCATTGGAATATATACCATGTTTTCTTGATCCAGTCATCAACTGGATTCCATATCTTTGCTACTGTTAATTGAGCTTTTATAAACATGGGAGTGCAAGTAAGTCTTTCATATGCTGGTTTCATTTCCTTTGGATATATTCCTACGAGTGGAATGGCTGGGTCATATGGTAGATCTATTTTTAGTTTTCTGAAGAATCTCCATACTGTTTTCCATAGTGGTTGTACCAATTTAAATTTCCACTAAGAGACTATTATAAATCATGAAAGAATTTGGCAAAGTTCCCCTATATAAAAGATCATGTCATCTGCAAACAGGGATGATATGATTTGAAGTCTTCTTTGTCAATTTGTCTCACTTTGATATCTCTTTCTTGCCTAAGGGATCTAGCTAAAACTTCCAGAATTATATTGAATAATAGGGGCTAGAATGAACATCCTTGTTTGGACCCAGAGTTTAATGGAAATACTTCCATCTTTTCACTGTTCAATGTGATGCTGGCTGTGGGTTTGTTATAGATTGACTTTTTTGTGTTGGGGTACATTCATTCTGTACTCGATCTTGTAAAGGTTTTTTTGTTATGAAAGGATTTCGTATTTTATAAAATGCTTTTTTTCCATCTATGGAGATAGTCACATGGTTTTATCCTTCATTTTGTTGATGTGATGTATCAGGTTTATTGATTTGCATTTATTGGACCAGTTCACCCCTGAATCACTAGCATAAATCCTACTTTGTCATGGTGGATGGCCTTTTTGATGTGCCATTGGATTCAATTAGCTGTATTTTGTTGACAATTTTTACATCTGTGTTCACCAGAGATATCAGTCTCAAATTTTATTTCTTGTATCTTTTTCTTGTTTTGAAATTAAAGTATTCTGGCTTCACAGAATGAGTTTGGAAGGGTTTCCTCCCTTTCAGTTTTTTGAATAGCTTAGGAAGAATTATAATTAGTTCTTCCCTAAATTTGGTAGAGGAGCTAGTGCTGTGGCATTGTAGGTAAAGTCGCCACCTGCAACACCAGCATCCAATACAGTGCTGGTTCGAGTCCCAGCTGCTCCACTTCCAATCCAACTCCTTGCTAATGTGCCTGGGGATAGCAGGGGAAAATGGCCCAAGTTATTAGGCACTTGTTCCCGTGTGAGAGACCCAGATGAAGCTCCTGACTCCTGCCTTTAGCCTGGCCCAACACCAGCCATTTGGTCATTTCGGACATAACCATCTAATAGAAGATATGTCTCTCTCTCTCCCCTCCACCCTGCCTCTTCTTCCTTTATCTTTCTGTAACTTTGCCTTTCAATTTAAAAAAAAAATAAATCTTTAAAAAATAATAAATAAAAGTTCAGTAGAATTCAGCAGTGAAGCCATTTGTTCCTGGATTTTTCTTTGTTGGGAAGCTTTTTATTACTGATTCAATCTCAGCCTTGACTATTGGACTATTCAGCTTTCTATATCTTTGTACCTCAATTTCGTTAAATTGTATATGTCCAGAAATCTGTATATTTCTTCCAGATTTTCCAACTTGTTATCATATAGCTGTTAGTAGTAGGTCCTGAAGATTCTTTATATTTCTATCCTGTCGATTTTAACATCTTTTCCATTTCTGATTTTATTAATTTGGGTTTTCTCCTCCCCTCTACTCTTTTTGGTTAGTTAGGCCAATGATTTTATCAGTTTTGTTTATTTTTTTAAAAGGCTGTTCATTTCACTGATCTTTTATTTTTCTATTTTATTCTTTTTCTAATTTTTAATATTTCTTTCCTCCTACTAATTTGGGGTTTGGTTTGTTCTTGTTTTTCTAGGTCTTTGAGATACATTGTTAGATAATTTATTTAATACCTTTCCAATTTTTTATGTGGGTATTTGTTGCTATAAACTTTCCTCTTAACACTGCTTTTGGCTGGCGCCGCGGCTCATTTGGCTAATCCTCCACCTACAGCACCGGCAACCTGGGTTCTAGTCCCAGTTGGGGCACCAGATTCTGTCCTGGTTGCTCCTCTTCCAGTCCAGCTCTCTGCTATGGCCCGGCAGGGCAGTGGAGGATGGCCCAAGTCCACCCGCATGGGAGACCGGGAGGAAGCACCTGGCTCTTGGCTTTGGATCGGCGCAGTGCACCAGCCATAGCGGCCATTTGGGGGTGAACCAACGGAAGGAAGACCTTTCTCTCTGTCTCTCTCTCTCACTGTCTAACTCTGCCTGTCAAAAAATAATAATAAAAAAACACTACTTTTGCTATGTCCCATAAATTTTGATATGTTGCAATTTCATTTTCATTCATTTAAAGTAATTTTTTTAAATATTTATTTATTTGTTTATTTGAAACAGAATCAAAGAGTGAAAGGGGGAGATCTTCCATCTACTCGTTCACCCCTCAGATGTCCACAACAGCTGGGGCTAGGCCAGGCCAAAGCTAGGAACCAGGACCCTCCATTCAGGACTCCCATGTGTGTTACGGAGACCCAAGCACTTGGACCACCTTCCACTGCCTTCCCAGGCACATGAGCAAGAAGTTGGATCACAAGACCAGTGCTCTCACAAGAATCGCCAGTGTCACAAGTGGTGGTATAATGCACCACAGTGCTGGCCCCTCAAGGAATTTTTTTTCTACTTTTTGATTTCTTCTGTAACTCACTGTTCATTCAGGAGCTTTTTTCTTTTAAATATTTATTTATTTATTTATTTAAAATGCAGAGTTACAGAGAGAGGGAGAGAGAGAGGGAGAGATGGGTCTTCTATCCATTGGTTCACTCCCCAGTTGGCAACAATTTCTGAGACTGGGTCAGGACAAAACCAGGAGCCTCTTCCATATGGGTGGCAGGAGCTCAAGTAAAACCAGGAGCCTCAGCCCATATGGGTGGCAGGAGCTCAAGTACCTGGGCCATCTTCCACTGCTGTCCCACATGTGCTAGCAGAAAGATGGATAAGAAGTGGAGCAGCTGGGACTTGAATCTGCTTGTGTCTCAGGCAGCATCCACTGAGTTGCAGTACTGGATCCTCAGAAGCATGTTGCTCAGACCCCATGTGTTGGTATATTTTCTAGAATTTCTTCTGTTGTGAATTTACAGCTTTATTCCATTGTGATCAGGAATACATGGTATGATTTCAATTTTTTTATCTTGTTGAGACTTGTTTTGTGGCCTAGTATGTGGTTTCTCCTAGAGAATGTTCCGTGGACTGGTGAAAATAATGTGTATTCTGCAGCTGTGGGTTGAAATGTTCTGTAAATATTAGCGTGGCCAACACTGAGGTGTAGCAGGTAAGACTGCTGCCTGCAGTGCTGGCATCCCATGTGTTGGTTCAAGTCCCGGCTGCTCTACTTCCTGTCCAGCTCTGTGCTAAGGCCTGTGAAAGCAGTAGAAGATGGACCAGGTGCTTGGGCCCCTGCACCTGTGTGGGAGATCTGGAAGAAGCTCCTGGCCCCTGGCTTCTGATCCACCCAGCTCCAGCTATTGCAGCCATTTAGGGAGTGAACCAGCAGATAGAAGACTCTACCCACCCCGCCCGCCCCTCTCTGCCTCTGCCTCTCTGTAACTCTGCCTTTCAAATGAACAAATAAATCTTTTTTAAAAAATATCTATTAGATCCATTTGCTCTATAGTGTAGAATAGCTCTCTTGTTTCTTTGTTGATTTTTGGTCTGATTGGGCTGTCCATTGATGAAAGTAGGGTGTTAAAGTTCCCCATTATTATTGTACTGGAGCTTATATCTCCCTTTAGGTTCATTAACATTTGTTTAATAAAACTGAGTGCCTGGAGCTGACATTGTGGCATAATAGATAAAGCCACCACCTGAAGCACTAGCATCTCATATGGGTACCAATTTCTGTCTCAGCTGCTCCACTTCTGATCCAGCTCTATACTAATGGCATTGGAAAAGTAGCAGAAGTTGGCCCAAGTGTCTGAGTCTCTCTCTCCCACATGAGAGATATGGGTGATACTCCCGATTCCTGCCTTTGCTCAGCCTTGGTTATTGCAGCTATCTGAGCAGTGAACCAGTGGGAGGAAGATTCTCTCTCTCTCTCTCTCTCTCTCTCTTTTTCTCTTTCTCTCCATCTTTCCTTCTCTGTATTGTGACTTTCAAATAAATAAGTAAATCTTAAAAAAAAATTGCATCCCCTAGCATTGGTTGCATATACATTTACTATACTCATCTTGTTGAATTGATCCCTTAAGCATTACATAATGACCTTCTTTGTCTATTTCGACATTTTTTGTCTTACAATCTGTTTGGTCTGATATGAGTATTGCTACTCTTAATTTTTGAATTCTATTTTCATGAAATATCTTTTGTCATCCTTTCATTTTCAGATTGTGTGTATCTTTATTG
This sequence comes from Oryctolagus cuniculus, assembly GCF_964237555.1. Lineage (NCBI taxonomy): Eukaryota > Metazoa > Chordata > Mammalia > Lagomorpha > Leporidae > Oryctolagus > Oryctolagus cuniculus. The sequence goes on from NC_091439.1 coordinate 62,247,599, forward strand.
GTGAAGGATGTTTCTTATAGGCAACATATAGATGGGATCTTGTTTTTTTTTTAAGGAGAAAATGTAATTCATTGCAGAAAGATAAATATAGATATAGATATAGATATGTATAAGTATAAAATACAGAGAAGAAGAAAAAGTATATATCCATACTTTCCTTTCTTTTCCCTGTTTACTTCAAAGGTTTGATAAGTTTTCCAATATAAGTTTCTAAAGCATGACCTTCCACAAAAAGGAATGTCACAACAAATCATATTATATACACTTGAGATTTCCTATAACCTTGTCCTTATTGATACTGTATTTATTAATTTATTTTATTTTGCTTTTTTGTTTTTTTCCATGTTTTCTTTTTGTAATTTTATTTAAAGTATGCAAATTTCATGTATTTCATGTATATAGATTTAGGAATATAATAAAATATCCCACCCTACCCTCCCTCGTGCCCATGCTCCCACCCTTCTTCCTCCTTCCTCTCCTAATCCCTCTCCTAATTTTTAAAGTGATCTAATTTCAGTTTACTTTAATGCTACATTAGTAAAGAGTTCAACAAATAGTAAAAAGGAAAAAAAAAACAAACACCAAACACCATTCAGGGCTGTAAGCAACCACTGAATCTCAAAATGTCAATTTCACTCCTATACATTAAATATTTGATACTCTCATTAGTTACCACAGGTCAGGGAAAATATATGGTATTTGTCTTTTTGGAACTGGCTTATTTTACTAAGTATAATGGTTTCCAGTTGCATCCATTTTGTTGTAAGACAGTATTTCATCCTTTTTTATAGTGTGTATATATATACCATAATTTCTTTATCCAGTCAACAGCTGATGGACATTTGGGTTGATTCCATATCTTATCTATTGTAAATTGAGCAGCAATAAACATAGGGATACAGATAACTTTTAATATGCTGATTTCATTTCCTTTGGGTAAATTCTCAGGAGTGGGATGTCTTAGTCATATGGCAAATCTATATTCTGCTTTCTGAGGTAACTCCATACTGTCTTCCATAATGGCTGTACTAGTTTACATTCCCACCAACATTGGATTAGCATGCCTTTTCCCCCCACATCCTTGCCAGCACTTACTGTTTGTTGGTTTCTGCATGAGAACCATTCTGACTGAAGTGAGGTGAAACCTCCTTGTGGTTTTGATTTACATTTCCCTGATAGCTAGTAATCCTGAGCATTTTTCATGTGTCTATTGGCCATTTGAATTTCCTCTCTTGAAAAAGGCCTGTTCAAGCCCTTTGCCCATTTCTTAATAGGATTGTTTGTTTTGTTATTGTTGAGTTTCTTGAGCTCGTTTTTTAAAAGATTTATTTATTTATTTGAAAGTCAGAGTTACACAGAGAGGAGAGGCAGAAAGAGAGAGAGAGGTCTTCCATCTGCTGGTTCACTCCCCAATTGGCTGCAACAGCCGGAGCTGCACTGATCCAAAGCCAGGAGCCAGGAACTTCCTCCAGGTCTCCCACAAGGGTGCAGGGGCCCAAGGACTTGGGCCATCTTCCACTACTTTCCCAGGCCATAGCAGGGAGCTGGATCAGAAATGGAGCAGCCAGGTCTCGAACCGGCACCCATATGAGATGGCAGCACTCCAGGCCAGGGTGTTAACCTGCTATGCCATGGTGCCGGCCCCCATTGAACTCATTTTAAAAAAAAAAAATTTGTTAGGCCGGCGCCATGGCTCAATAGGCTAATCCTCCACCTTGCGGCGCCGGCACACCGGGTTCTAGTCCCGGTCGGGGCGCCGGATTCTGTCCCGGTTGCCCCTCTTCCAGGCCAGCTCTCTGCTATGGCCAGGGAGTGCAGTGGAGGATGGCCCAGGTGCTTGGGCCCTGCACCCCATGGGAGACCAGGAAAAGCACCTGGATCCTGGCTCCTGCCATCGGATCAGTGCGGTGCGCCGGCTGCAGCGGCGGCCATTGGAGGGTGAACCAACGGCAAAGGAAGACCTTTCTCTCTGTCTCTCTCACTGTCCACTCTGCCTGTCAAAAAAAAAAAATTTATTTATGTATGTATATATGTATGTATGTATGTATTTTAAAGGCAGAGTTACAGAGAGGCAGAAGACAGGAGTGGTGTTGAGGGGGCAGTGTCTTCAGTCCTCTGGTTCACCCCCAAGATGGCTTCAACAGCTGGAACTGTGCCAATCCAAAGCCAGGAGCCAGGAGTTTCTTCCAGGACTCCCACACAAGTGCAGGGGTCCGAGGACTTGGGCAATATTCTACTTCTTTCCCAGGCCATAGCCGAGAACTGGATCAGAAGTGAAGCAGCTGGGACTTGAACCAGCGCCCATATGGGATGCTGGCACTGCAGGCAGTGGCTTTACCTGCTATGCCACAGTGCTGGCCCCTTGAGCTCTTTACAGATTCTGGATATCAATCTTTATCAATTGCACAGTCTCCAAATATGCTCTCCCATTCTGTCAGTTGCCTCTTCACTTTGATGAGTGTTTATTTTGCACTGCAGAAGCTTCTCTACTTGGTATAATCCCATCTGTCAATTTTAGCTTTGATTATCTATGCTTCTGGGTTTTTTCCAAGAAGTATTTGTCTATGCCAGTGTCTTGCAGAGTTTTCCCAATGTTCTCCCTTAGTAATTTGATGTTATCAAGACATAATTTTAGACCCTTGATCCATTTGGAGTTGATTTTTGTATAAGGTGTAAGGTAAGGGTCTTGTTTTATACTTCTGCAAAGGAAGATCAAGTTTTCTCAGCACCATTTGATGAAGAGACAGTGCTTTCTCCAGTGATTGATTTTAGCTCCTTTGTCAAAGATCATTTGGTTGTAGATGCATGGATTTATTTCTGGAGTTTCTGTTCTGTTCCATTGGTCTACATGCATATTTTTGTGCCAGTGCCAGGCTGTTTTGATTGTAACTTCCCTGTAGTTTCCCTAGAAACCTGGTATTATAACGCCTATGGCTTTTTGTTGCTGCTGTTGTTGTATAAGACTGTTTTTGCTATTTGGGATTTCTTGTGTTTCATTATGAATTTTAGCATCATTTTTTCTAAATCTGAGAACAGTGTCATTGGTATTTTGATTGGGATCACACTGAATCTGCTTTTGGTAATATGGACGTTTTGATTATATAATTCTTCCAATCCACAAATATGGAAGATTTTACCATTTTTTGTGTCTTGTATTTTTTTTCTTTAATGTTTTATCATTTTCATGTGGAGATCTTTGACACCCTTGGTTAAATTTCTTTCAAGGTATATAATGTTCTCTGTAGCTATTGTGAATGTGATTTATCTTAGAAGTCCTTTCTCAGCCATGGCATTATCTTTGTATAGAAAGGATATTGATTTTGTGGGTTAATTTTATATCTTGCCACTTTATCAAACTCTTTCATGAGTTCCAGTAGTTCTCAGTGGAATCTTTTGGTTCCCCTATATATATAATTATGTCATCTGCAAACAACGATAGTTTGACTTCCCCTTTTCCAATTTGTGTCCTTTAATTTTTTTCCTGATGACTCTGGCTAAAACTGCTAGGACTGTGTTGAATAGCAGTTGTGGGCTTCCTTTTCTGGTTCCAGTTCTTAGTGGGAAAGCTTCCAACTTTTCCCCATTCAATGATTTGTGGATTTGTCATAAATTGTCTTGGGGCTGGCGCTGTGGTGTAGTGGGTGAAGCCATGACCTGCAGTACCAACATCTCTTATGGGTGCCGGTTCAAGTCCCAGCTGCTCCACTTCTGACCCAGCTCTCTCCTATGGCCTGGGAAAGAAATAGAACATGGCCCAAGTTCTTGGGCTCTGGCACCTGTGTGGAAATCTCAGAAGAAGCTCCTGGCTTCTGGCTTCAGATTGGCACAGCTCCAGCTACTGAGGCCATCTGGAGAATGAACCAGTGGATGGAAGACCTGTCTGTCTGTCTGTCTGTCTCTCTCTCTCTCTCTCTCTCTGACTCTGCTTCTCTGTAACTCTGCCTTTCAGCTAAATAAATGAAAGTTAAAAATATAATAATAAATTGTTTTGATTATGTTCAGAAATGTTCCTTCTATACCCAATTTGCTTAAAGTTTTCACCTTGAAATGATGTTGTATTTTATCAAATGCTTTCTCTGCATCTATTGAGGTAATCATGTTTTTGTTCTTCAGTTTGTTAATGTGATGTATCCTATTGATCAATTTGTGAATGTTGAACCATCCCTGCATACCAGGCATAAATCCCCCCTGGCCTGGGTGAATGATCTTTCTGATGTGTTGTTGGATTTGATTAGCTTATATTTTGTTGAGGATTTTGCATCTATGTTCATCAAGGATATTGGTCTATAGTACTATTTCTCTTTTGTATCTTTTTCAGGTTTATAAATTAAGATGATGCTGGCCTCATAAAGGGTTTGAGAGAATTCCCTCCATCAGTTATTTTGAATAACCTGAGAAGAATTGGAATTAATTATTTAAATGCCTGGTGGAATTCAGTAGGGAAGCCATCTGGTCCTGGGCTTTTCTTTGTTGGGAGGATCTTTATTACTGATTAAATCTCTGTTTTGGTTATTGATCTGTTTAGGTTTTCTATGTCTTGATAACCCAGTATTGGTAGATTGTGTCCAGGAATCTATCCATTTCTTCTAGATTTTCCATTTTGTTGACATATAGCTATTCATAGTAATTCTTGATTATTCTTTTTTTTAAGATTTATTTTATTTATTTAAAAAACAGAGTTTCAGAGAGAGGTAGAGACAGAGGGAGAGATCTTTCATCCACTGGTTCACTCCCCAGTTGGCCGCAATGGCCAGAGCTGAGCTGATCTGAAGTCAGGAGCCGGAAGCTTCCTCCAAGTCTCCCACGTGGGTGCAGGGGCCTAAGCACTTGGACCATCTTCTACTGCTTTCCCAACAATAGCAGAGAGTTGGACTGGAAGAGGAGCAGCCAGGACTAGAACCAAGTGCCCATATGGGATGCCGGCACTTCAGGCCCGGGCTTTAACTCGCTGCGCCGAATCGCCAGCCCCCTTGATTATTCTTGATTCTTGATTATATCTTTTATTTCTGTGGTATATGTTGTTATAATTCCTTTTTAATCTCTCACTTTATTATTTTTGGTCTTCTCCTTTTTGTTTATCGGTTATTTGGGCCAGTGGTGTGTCAATTTTGTTTATTTTTTAAAAAACCAGCTCTTCATTTCACGGATCTTTGTGTTGTTTTGTTTCAATTTTGTTTATTTATTATCTAATTTTAATTATTTCTTTCCTCCTACTAATTTTGGATTTTTTGTTGTTGTTTTTCTAGGTCCTTCAGATACATTGATAGCTCATTTATTTGATACCTTTCCATTTTCTTGATGTAGGCACCAATTGATAAAAGCTCCCCTCCTAACACTTCTTTTGCTGTATCCCATAAGTTTTGATATGTTGTATTGTCATCTTTATTCATATCCAGAATATTTTTTATTTCCCTTTTGATTTCTTCTGTGACCCACTGTTCATTCAGGAGTATGTTTTTATTCTCCATGAGTTTGCATATGTTCTAGAAATTCTTGAGTTGGAGATATCCAGCTTCATTATATTGTGGTTGGAAAAGATGCATGCTATTTTGGATCTGGCTAAAAAGCCCATGAGAGTTTCGCAGGCATCGAAAGCCAAGACACTGTGGCAAAAAATGACCTAAATGAAAGATCTCTGTGAGTGAGATCAAGGTGGAAAGAAAGGTCCATCAAAGAAGGAGGCACCTTTCTCTGAAGGGAGCAGAGAACTTCCACTTTGATTATGGCCTTGACTAAATAAGGTCAGAGCTTGTGAACTCGAGAGGCTTTCATAGCCTTTGTAGCACATGACAAAAGCCTCGGGTGATTACTGACATCATAAATAAGAGTGTCAATTGTTGGGGCCAGTGCTGTGGCACAGCGGGTTAATGACCTGGCCTGAAGCGCTGGCATCCCATGTGGGCGATGGTTCAAGTCCCGGCTGCTCCACTTCCAATCCAGCTCTCTGCTATGTCCTGGGAAAGCAATGCAGGATGGTCCAAGTACTTGGGCCCCTGCACCCATGTGGGAGACCCAGAAGAAGCTCCTGGCTCCTGTCTCCTGGTTTCGGATCAGTGCAGCTCCAGCCATTGTGGCCAATTGGGGAGTGAACCAGTGGATGGAAGACCTCTCTGTCTCTCTCTGACTCTCCTCTCTCTATGTAACTATGACTTTCAAATCAATAAATAAATCTTAAAAAAAAAAGAGAGAGAGAGAGAGTGTCAATTGTTAAATTACTGACGGGAGTCACTGGGCACTTACTCCCCTTGTAGGATCTCTGTCCTTAATGTGTTGTACTATGCATATTAACAGTAAAACTAGTATTCAAGCAGTACTTTATACTTTGTGTGTCTGTGTGGGCTCAATCTGTTGAAGTCTTTACTTAGTATATATTAAGTTGATCTTCTGTATATAAAGATAATTAAAAATGAATCTTAATGAAGAATGGGATGGGAGTGGGAGTGGGAGATGGGATGGTTTATGGATGGGAGGGGAGGGTGGTTAATGCAGGAAGAACCACTATAATCCAAAAGTTGTACTTTCAAAATTTATATTTATTAAATGAAAGTTTTCTATTAAAAGAATACAGAATTAAAACATCCAACAATGAGAAAAAAGATGTTCAGAAAAGTGAAATGTTTTTAGAATATTCTAAGAACTTTTAAATAGCAAATGAAAGTTGTAATATGTTATAGATTCAGGTAAGTATAAACATTATAATCTCTACACTAGAAGCAGGGTAGAACTTTCAGTCTAGTGGAGGGAAATACAGGTGGTAAAGCCACAGAGAAAAGCAAAGAAGTTAACACAGCCTAAATGAGGAAGAAGAGGTGAGATGGGACAGGGACACACAGGCGCTTGTGTGTGCCAGAGGTATCTCATATATATTGACTTGGAATAGCTACACTGCTGTTGGTTCATTTGTTAAACTCTACATTCGTTTCTTTTCCTATATATACAATATTTTGCAATGGAAAATTGTTTTTTAAAAAATATATTTGTCTCTTTCAACCACAAAAAAAAAAAAAGAAAAGATGCATGCTATCATTTCAGTTTTTTTGAATTTGCTAGGCTTGCTTTATAGCCTAGCATATAGTCTATCATAGGGAAATTTCCATGCACTGATAGATAGAATGTGTATTCTGCACTGTGGGATGAAAGATTCTATACATACATATCAGGTCCATTTTGTCCATAGTGTTGATTAGCTCTGTTGTTTGTTGATTTTCTGTCTCGTTAATCTGTCCATTGATGAAAAGTGGCTTATAAAGTCCCTGGTTACTATTGTATTGGGGTCTATGTCTTTCTTTGGGTCCATTAACATTTGCTTTGAATAGTCAGGCACCCTGACATTGGGTGCATATACATTTATTATAGTTATATCTTCCTGTTGAATTGATCTCTTTATCATTACATACTGCCTTTTTCTGTCTGTTTTAAAGTTTTTATGTTAATGTCTATTTTGACTGATATTAGGATGTCTACACCAGCTCGTTTTTGCTTTCCATTAGCATGGAATATCTTTTTCCACCCTTTCCCTTTCACTTTCAGTCTGCATGTATTGGTGAGATGTATTTCTTGTAGGCAGCAAATACAAGGTCTCATTTTTTAATCCATTCAGCCAACCTGTATCTTTTAATTGGAGAATTTAGGCCATTTACATTCAAGGTTACTACTAATAACTATTTGGCCCTGCCATTTTCTGTAAATATTCCTATTGTTTGCTTGGATTTCCTTTGTAGTTTTCCTGGGAGATTTTCTGCCTTTACATTCTTTCATAATAATGACTATCCTTCTGTGTTTCTTTTTTTTAAGTTTTATTTATTTATTTCAGAGGCAGAGCTACAGACAGAGAAAAGGAGAGACAGAAATGTCTTCCATCTGCTGGTTCACTCCCCAAGTGGCCATAATGGCCAAAGCTAGGCTGACCCGAAGCCAGGAGCCTGGAACTCCTTCTGGGTCTCCCACGTGAGCACAGAGGCTCAAACACTTGGGCCGTTTTCCACTGCTTTCCCAGGCCATAAGAGGGCTGGATCAGAAGAGGAGCAGAGAGGACACAAACTGGCACCCATATGGGATGCCAGTGCCATGGGCAGAAGCTTAGTACTGACCCCGCTTCTGACCCCACTATGAGATATGTCCCCAGTATGCAAGGAGTTTTGAGTCTCTGCAGTCAGACTGAGTGGGTACACAGGAACCAACATACAATCTGCAATATTCTTAGATCCAGGGCTTATGCCCAGGACTCCTACAGTTACAGCGTATGAGGTCAGCTCTAGATCCTGTAAGTTTCTCTTTCTCTAGCTCTAGTGGCTTCTAGTAGCAGGAGCACTGTTTGTTGTTCCCTGAATCAGAACAAAGTTTAGCAGCAACTCTACCACAGCAAACTGAGGCTGACACTTTCATGGGAGAAGAGGGAGGAGATTCTGTAGCCTCCCTTTGTGGAGCAAAGTTGTCATTCAGATACCTGTCAGCTCCCCAGGCTGGTCTTGAAATCAGTGGGGACTGTGGAATTCTCCTTCAGTTAAAGCTATCAGTGGTGGGGGCTGCTGCAGCTTTTTACTACCTTATCTTGGCAAGATGGTATTTCCCAACTGGAAGTAAGTCACATAGATGCAGGGGTGCCTAGTAGCATGGCTAGTGGCAGCATGTCTGTCCTGCCTGTTCTGTCAGTCCTCCACTGAAAATTTCTCTTCATCAGTCCCATGGAGATATGGTCCTTCCCTTGTTTCTCTTATCTTTCTATGGATGAGAGCAGTGTGACTTCTTAACATTCAGACATCTTGGATCCAAGAATCAGCCATTTGTATTTCTTTTTTAAAAAAGAGCTATCTATTCGATCATTTGCCATTTCTTTTTTTTTAATTTTAATATTTTTTTAACTTTTATTTAGCAAGTATAAATTTCCAAAGTACAGCTTATGGATTACAATGGCTTTTCCCCCCATAACTTCCTTCCCACCCACGACCCTGCCAACTCCCGCTCCCTCTCCCATTCCATTCATATCAGATTCATTTTCAATTATCTTTATATTCAGAAGATCAATTTAGTATATATTAAGTAAAGATTTCAACAGTTTGCACCCACATAGAACATAAAGTGTAAAATACTGTTTGAGCACTAGTTATAGCATTAATTCACGTTGAACAACACATTAAAGACAGAGATCCTACATGACGATTAAGTGCACTGTGAATCCTGCTGTTGACTTAACAATTTGAAACTCTTGTTTATGGCGTCATTAATCACCCTAGGCTCTTGTCATGAGTTGCCAAGGCTATGGAAGCCTCTTGAGTTCACCGACTTCAATCTTATTTAGACAAGGTCATAGTCAAAGTGGAGGTTCACTCCTCCCTTCAGAGAAAGGTACCTCCTTCTTTGATGGCCCGTTCTTTCTACTGGGATCTCACTCACAGACATCTTTCATTTAGGTTTTTGGGTTTTTTTGTTCTGTTTGTTTGTGGTTTTTTGCCAGAGTATCTTGGCTTTCCATGCCTAAAACACTATCATGGGCTCTTCAGCCAGATCCAAATGCCTTAAGGGCTGATTCTGAGGCCAGAGTGCTGTTTAGGACATCTGCCATTCTGTGAGTCTGCTGTGTATCCCACTTCCCATGTTGGATCATTCTCTTCCTTTTTTATTCTATCAGTTTATATTAGCAGACACTAGTCTTGTTTATGTGATCCCTTTGACTCTTAGACCTATCAGTATGATCAATTGTGAACTGAAACTGATCACTTGGACTAGTGAGATGGCATTGGTACATGCCACCTTGATGGGATTGAATTGGAATCAACTGGCACATTTCTAACCCTACCATTTGGGGCAAATCAGCTTGAGCATTTCCCAAATTGTACATCTCCTCCATCTCTTATTTCCACTCTTATTTTTTAACAGGGATCAATTTTCAGTTAAATTTAAACACTTAAGAATAATTGTGTGTTAATTATAGAGTTTAACCAATAGTATTAAGTAGAACAAAAAAAAATACTAAAAGGGATAAAGTATTACATTGTACATCAACAGTCAGGACAAGGGCCGATCAAGTCACGTTCTCATAGTGTCCATTTCACTTCAACAGGTTTCCTTTTTGGCGCTCAGTTAGTTGTCACCAATCAGGGAGAACATATATTTGTCCCTCTGGGACTGGCTTATTTCACTCAACATGATGTTTTCCAAATTCCTCCATTTTGTTGCAAATGACCAGATGTCATTGTTTTTTACTGCTGTATAGTATTCTATAGAGTACATGTCCCATACTTTCTTTATCTATTCTGCTGTTGATGGGCATTTGGGTTGATTCCAGGTCTTAGCTATTGTGAATTGAGCTGCAATAAACATTAAGGTGCAGACAGCTTTTTTTGTTTGCCAATTTCATTTCTTTTGGGTAAATTCCAAGGAGTGGTATGGCTAGATTGTATGGTAGGGTTATATTCAGGTTTCTGAGGAATCTCCAGACTGACTTCCAAAGTGGCTTGACCAGTTTGCATTCCCACCAACAGTGGGTTAGTGTCCCTTTTTCTTCACATCCTCGCCAGCATCTATTGTTGGTAGGTTTCTGTATGTGAGCCATTCTTACTGGGCTGAGTTGAAACCTCATTGTGGTTTTGATTTGCATTTCCCTGATGGCTAGTGATCCTGAACATTTTTTTTCATGTGTCTGTTGGCCATTTGGATTTCCTCTTTTGAAAAATGTCTGTTGAGGTCCTTGGCCCATCTCTTGAGTGGGTTGTTTGTTTTGATGTTGTGGAGTTTCTTGATTTCTTTGTAGATTCTGGTTATTAACCCTTTATCTGTTGCATAGTTTGCAAATATTTTTTCCCATTCTGTCAGTTGCCTCTTCACTTTTCTGACTGTTTCTCTGTATTGTTCCAATTTTAGTATATGTGCTGCCGAAGTGAGCACCACTTTTCTGACTATTTCTTTTGAAGTACAGAAACTTCTCAATTTGATGCAATCCCAAATGTTAACTTTGGCTTTGATTGCCTGTGCTTCCGGTGTCTTTTCCAAGAAGTCTTTGCCAGTACCTATATCTTGCAGGGTTTCTCCAATGTTCTCTAATAATTTGATGGTGTTGGGTTGTAGATTTAGGTCTTTAATCCATGTTGAGTGGATTTTTGTGTAAGGTGTAAGGTAGGGGTCTTGCTTCATGCTTCTGCACGTGGAAATCCAATTTTCCCAGCACCATTTATTGAATAGACTGTCCTTACTCCATGGATTGGTTTTGTATCTTTGATCAAATATAAGTTGGCTGTAGAATGCAACAACACATCAGAAAGATCATCTGCCCAGACCAAGTGGGATTTATCCCTGGTATGCAGGGATGGTTCAATGTTCGCAAATCAATCAACGTGATACACCACATTAACAAACTGCAAAAGAAAAACCATATGATTATCTCAATAGATGCAGAGAAAGCATTTGATAAAATTCAACACCCTTACATGATGAAAACTCTAAGCAAATTGGGTATAGAAGGAACATTCCTCAGTACAAAGCAATTTATGAAAAACCCACGGCCAGCATCCTATTGAATGGGGAAAAGTTGGAAGCATTTCCACTGAAATCTGGTACCAGACAGGGATGCCCACTCTCACCACTGCTATTCAGTATAGTTCTGGAAGTTTTATCCAGAGCCATCAGACAAGAAAAAGAAATTAAAGGGATACAAATTGGGAAGGAAGAAGTCAAACTATTCCTCTTTGCAAACGATATGATTCTTTATTTATGGGATCCAAAGAACTCTACTAATAGACTATTGGAACTCATAGAAGAGTTTGGCAAAGTAGCAGGATATAAAATCAATACACAAAAATCAACAGCCTTTGTATACACAGGCAATGCCACGGCTGAGAAATACTGCTAAGATCAATCCCATTCACAATAGCTACAAAAACAATCAAATACCTTGGAATAAACTTAACATAGGATGTTAAAGATCTCTATAATGAGAATTACAAAATCTTAAAGAAAGAAATATGTTCTCTCTTGCCTTCTCTTTGATGGCTTTTGGGAAGCTAGATGCCATGCCCTGGGGCAGTCCTGTGGAGAAGCCCCCCTGGCAAAGATTGAAGCCTGCCAACAGCTGTGTGAATAAAGAGAATGCAGATCTTCTACCCAACCCATGAGAGGTTCTGAGTCAGAGGCATACAACTAAGGCATACTCAGATTCCTGACTCACAGAAGTCATGAGATAAATGATTTTTCTCTTAAGATATTATGTTTGGAGATAATAACAAAAACAGATACATAAGACACTAGGCAATTCCAGTGTGCAAAATGTGCAGGCACCACTGAATGGGGAAGATATGTGGTTTCATAGAATTGTAGCTTCCATTCTTCAATTCCACAGGGAAATCAGGAACATAAACTGTACCATGGATGTTGTACAGCCAGGCACAAAGGAGCTGAACTTTGACTTTCATCATCACTCAGTCACTTAACAGGAGTTGTCTGAGGCAATGGAAGAGGGAGAAACCTCCCCAGGGTTCCCAGGTGGGCTCTTGCTGGCAGGGCAAAACTCTTAGAATCCTACAGATGCTGATAGCTGGCTGCCAAGAAGCAGGAGCTGGAGGTTGTGTGATCGGGACTGCTCAGTGTATTGTGGTGGAGTCACCAAGAGTATCTTGACCCAGGAAACACTTCAAACTCTAAGAAGTAATTATGGAGGCTTGCAATGTGGTACAGCAGGTTACACTACCACTCACAGTGCCAGCATCCCATGTTGTAACAACAGTTCTACTCCTAGCTGCTCCCTTTCTGATCCAGCTCCCTACTAATGTGCCTGGGAAGGAAGTGGAAGATAACCAAAATACTTGGGTCCCTGCCACCCATGTGAGAGATTTGGGTGGAGTTTCAAGCTCCTGGCTTCATCCTGACTCAGCCCTGGCTATTGTGGCCATTTAGGGAGCTAGCCAGAGGGTGGAAGATCTCTCATCCTCTCTCACTCTGTCTTTAATAAAGATAATATAAAAATACTAAAATTTTAAATAAAAGAGTGAATGTGGAAGAGGTGAGGCAAAGTTCTGGATGGGATATGACATTTGCAGCAGCAGTTTTCCCATTCCTCATACATATCATCAACCACTCCTAGGAATTTTCTCCTTTACCTTTGTAGCAATGGTGATTATACTCACTTTCCCTGGTTTTGGGCAGACACCTCTATCCCTTATGAATCAAGAGTATTTGGTGGTGTGGAAGGTAGGTTTGTCTAGCCATTCTGACAGTGGTCTCTGCTTTCTCTGGAGATCTCCCCTGCTCTCAGCATATGTCAATTCTGGACCTGGAGCACATTTAGGGGCATACCATATTTTTTGTAGTGATCTTTACCTACACATAGTTTGGCTTGTGGTTTCTTTTACTAAGCCTAAATTGTCTTCCTGGGATCCACTTGCTTTTAGTCCATTGAGGTTTCCGCTTTTGTTCTCTAGTTGAGTTACTGCTTTTCCTATTATCCTTATAGCTTCATATCAAAAGATTTAAGGGCAAGGAGAGAGTTTGCTGTTGTGTACAGTCTAGCATCCTGAACCACATCTTTATAAAATTTTAGCCAGCACTAAAGGATGCCTGGGAAGTTTTATCACCATTAGATGGCATTCATGTGAAAACACAATCTTTGCTCTTGGAATTGTTATAAAGGTTAACATATTCAGAGTTTATAGTGAAACGCTCTTTGGTAAAAGGATGTTTTCTAGTTAGCTTTCCATGTCTTTGTTTCAGCTTTGTGCTAGGTGCTGTCTCTCCTGCTATTGTTGTCCCTTCCATGCTGCTTCTGCAGGAAAACGGATATGGTGTTGAGAAAGGCATCCCAACCTTACTAGTAGCTGCAAGCAGCTTGGATGACATCCTGGCCATCACTGGATTCAACACATGCCTGAGCATAGTCTTCTCCTCAGGTATGCAGAAAATACAACTACATCATATCATTCATGACCTTTTTAGTCAGTTTTTTAAACAAGGTTTCTGGCTTTCCTTCTTAATTTACTACCAAGACTTTCCAATTTAACATCCTTTTATTTTTCATGGAAAGTCATTCTAGAATAGAGAATCAACTTAAATGGATCAAGAAACTAATGCTTAACAGAAATTATTCATTTTTAAAAACATGTGTTTCCAGCAGACTCATAGAATGGCAAATACCCTACACAGCACTCTGGCCTCTGAATCAGCCCTTAAGGCATTCAGATCTGGCTAAAAAGCCCATGAGAGTTTCACAGGCATGGAAAGCCAAGACACTGTGGCAAAAAATGACCTAAATGAAATATCTCTGTGAGTGAGATCCCAGTGGAAAGAATGGGCCAACAAAGAAGGAGGTACCTTTCTCTGAAGGGAGGAGAGAACTTCCACTTTGAATATGGCCTTGTCTAAATAAGATTGGAGTTTGTGAACTCAAGAGGCTTCCATAGCCTTGGTAGCTCATGTCAAGAGCCTCGGGTGATTACTGACGCCATAAATAAGAGTGTCAACTGTTAAATCAACAATAGGAGTCACTGTGCACCTACTCTCCATGTAGGACCTCTGTCATTAATGTGTTGTACTGTGCAAATTAACGGTAAATCTACTACTCAAAAAGTACTCTATACTTTGTGTGTCTGAGTAGGTGCTGTCTTTGAAATCTTTACTTAGTATATACTAAGTTGATCTTCCATATATAATTAAAAATGAATCTTGATGAAGAATGGGATGGGAGAGGGAGTGGCAGATAGGATGGTTGCGGGTGGGAGGGAGGTTATGGGTGAGGGGAAGCCGCTATAATTCAAAAGTTGTACTTTGGAAATTTATATTTATTAAATAAAAGTTGAGGCCGGCGCCACGGCTCACTAGGCTAATCCTCCGCCTTGCGGCACCAGCACACTGGGTTCTAGTCCCGGTCGGGGTGACGGATTCTGTCCCGGTTGCCCCTCTTCCAGGCCAGCTCTGTGCTGTGGCCAGGGAGTGCAGTGGAGGATGGCCCAAGTGCTTGGGCCCTGCACCCGCATGGGAGACCAGGAGAAGCACCTGGCTCCTGCCATCGGATCAGCGTGGTGCGCCGGCCGCAGCGTGCTGGCTGCGGCGGCCATTGGAGGGTGAACCAAAGACCTTTCTCTCTGTTTCTCTCACTGTCCACTCTGCCTGTCAAAAATAAATAAATAAAAGTTGAAAAAAAAAATGTGTTTCAATTAATTTGATAATCCATATTGTTATTCTTAATCTGCTTATGCTATTTTAGAATTTTATCATAATTTTCACTAGAAAACTTTAAGCACAGTATTATTAAATTTATTATTAATTTTTATTTAATTTTAATAGGTATTAAAATTACTACTGTTTAATATGTATTTTTAATTAATTTTAAAAATTTATTTGAAAAGCTGAGAGACAGACAGAGATCTCCCATCCACTGATTCATTCCCCTAAATGCTTGTAACAACCAGGGTTGGGCCATGCTATAGCCAGGACCCGGGAACAC
This sequence comes from Oryctolagus cuniculus, assembly GCF_964237555.1. Lineage (NCBI taxonomy): Eukaryota > Metazoa > Chordata > Mammalia > Lagomorpha > Leporidae > Oryctolagus > Oryctolagus cuniculus. The sequence continues at coordinate 62,263,026 of NC_091439.1, forward strand.
AATGCAGGTTTCCCCCATGGATGACAGGGATCCAGTGACTTGAGCTATCACTGCTGCCTCCCAGGGTGAGTGTTAGCAGGAAGTTGGAATCGGGAGCAGAGCTAGGACTTAAATCCACACATTTCAACATGAAATATAGTCATCTCAAGTGGCATCTTAACTACTGCATCAAATATCTACTCCAACAGATTTTTTTTTTAATTTTTTATTTTTTGACAGGCAGAGTGGACAGTGAGAGAGAGAGACAGAGAGAAAGGTCTTCCTTTGCCGTTGGTTCACCCTCCAATGGCCGCCGCAGCCAGCATGCTGCAGCCAGCGCACTGCGCTGATCCGATGGCAGGAGCCAGGTACTTATCTTGGTCTCCCATGGGGTGCAGGGCCCAAGTACTTGGGCCATCCTCCACTGCACTCCCTGGCCACAGCAGAGAGCTGGCCTGGAAGAGGGGCAACCGGGACAGAAACCGGCGCCCCGACCGGGACTAGAACCCGGTGTGCCGGCTCCGCAAGGTGGAGGATTAGCCTAGTGAGCCGCGGCGCCGGCCCCAACAGATATTTTTTAAAGGTACTTTGTACCATCCTAAAAAAGTAAGAGGTTGCTCTTTTATTAAGACAGTTTAAATATATAGCACCAGGACAACCATATGCTTTTTGGTAATTTGTGTGACAAGAGTCTTAACACCAGTTCTAATCTCGAAGATTATATCTGGCCTTGAATGGCACTACAGAAGTTGTAAAAGTAAACATTTCCACATTTGTTTTATATATATATACACACACACATATGTATACACATATATATATATATATACACATACAGGTACATAAACTTGCCATTTGTTCCTTATCCTCTTCAAAATTAGGTATTACTATTATTTTTACCATTGTGAATGTACTAAGTAGGATCTCTTTTTTTGCTAGTTAAGAATGGTATTAGTTCATCAAAAATTTTTCCATGGAAGAATGACAGAAAATTCATGCTTCAAGTAACCAGCCTAGAAATCACAGACAGCAATGTAAAGCTAGTGTACCAGATCAGACACAGAATGCTGCCAGTGCAGTGAGTGTACAGGAAGAATATGCAGCCACTACAAAAAGAGTCTGTGGCCTTGACAATAGAACAGTACCAGTGCACTGCATTGACATCCTAGAGGAACAGCAAATAGAACTACCAGAGAATTTGGAACCTGCAGAAAATAGTCATTCACAGGCACAGAGTTCCCAGCTATCTCACCAACTGTCTAATTGACGTGTGCATGTACCTTCCTCTTTAAGTCTAAAACATTGTAACACTAAGCCATTTTGAGACTCATGTGTAAATGGTATAGCCACATGCAGATATTTTATATTGCTTCCTGTCTCATAGCTCAGTCTGACAACTTGGGTTAGGCAAAAAAAAAAAAATCCTGTGGCTTTAGGTATCTTTAGTAAAAAGCTGAACAAACCCAAAATTTATTGCCATTTCTTTTTTATTATTATTTATTTATTTGACAGGTAGAGTTACAGACAGTGAGAGAGAGAGAGACAGAGAGAAAGGTCTTCTATCCGATGGTTCACTCCCCAAATGGCCGCAATGGCCAAAACTGCGCCGATGCAAAGCCAGGAGCTAGGTGCTTCTTCCTGGTCTCCCATGCAGGTGCAGGGGCCCAAGCACTTGGGCCATCCTCCGCTGCCCTCCTGGGCCTCAGCGGAGAGCTGGACTGGAAGAGGAGCAACCGGGACTAGAACCCAGTGCCCCTATGGGATGCTGGCGCCGCAAGCAGAGGATTAACCTAGTGAGCCATGGCGCCGGCCCCTTGCCATTTCTTAAGAAATAAACCATATAAAACAAAAGATAGCTGTCATGATTATTCAGTTTTGCCATAAAGCAAAGTAATTTTTATGTAAATATACTGAGTAAACACACAAACAAATATCCCTAACAAAATACTGTCAGACCAACTTGAACATGTCCCTAACCAGCTCCTGGAAAAGTACTGATAGTTGTGAGGTACAAATGACCACTAGAATTTGGCTATGCCCAGTTAGTGGGGATTTTTTAGTCAGGTTTGTACCAAAGATCCTTTACAGCTGAATTTGCCTGCTTTGCATTAATTCATACAACGTGTACCTTCTATGAAGAAATAGTAGATCTGTCATGATGAAATCAAAATAAAAAATAATTGAGAAGTACACAGGAAATTTGTCTTAAATATCTTTAAATTACATATGATATAAACTTATAGAATAAGAACTACCCTTGCCATTGTCTAAGTGTTAAATCAATAATGTATGAATTATCTGCAAGACTAGCAAGTGACTTGTTAATCATGTAACGCCTTGCTGGGGAGGGGACACTCAAATGTATGCTAAAGCAATTGTTTTCCCAGTGAGTTAAGGATTTCTGAGTGTTATTAAACTATAGTCTAAGTTGTAAAAGTAAGTTAAAAGAAGGAAGCAGAGGAAGGCTTTCTGGTGTATACATGCAAACATAAAACTTTTCCTTATCAGTAGTAGTTCCATCTATGTCCATTTTGTCCATGGTTAAGCACAATGGTTGATAAAAGATCAGAAACTGTATTCGTAAATAGAAACAGCATTCAAAAAAGAGAATTTCAATAACATTTCCTCCCATGCAACCACTCTATTTCAACGAAATAAACATGATAAAAATCTTAACTCAGATGTCTGTTTTTACACACTTACCTTAAAGTTCACATAAATTCTTCCCACAGCTGAGAAGAAAAGCATTCCTTTGTAGCAATTCCATAAAATAATTTCCAATTCACAAAACATCTATTAGTAAAACTAGCAGCTCTTATGGAGAGCCTTAACATTAATACTTGGCCCCTCTGAGGTATAAATGCTACCATATTTGCACTGAGTATACAGGTATGCCAGTACTCATCATGTCTGCATAAAATTGGGAATGATGTCATCCTGACTTATCATTTCTTTTTTTTTTTTATTTGACAGGTAGAATTATAGACAGTGAGAGAGAAAGACACAGAGAAAGGTCTTCCTTCCGTTGGTTCTCTCCCCAAGTGGCCACCACAGCTGGCGCTGCGCCAATCTGAAGCCAGGAGCCAGGTGCTTCTTCCTGGTCTCCCATGCAGGTGCAGGGGCCCAAGCATTTGAGCCATCCTCCACTGCCCTCCCGGGCCACAGCAGAGAGCTGGACTGGAAGAGAAGCAACTGGGACTAGAACTCAGTGCCCATGTGGGATGCCGGCACCACAGGCGGAAGATTAAGCAAGTGAGCCACAGTGCTGGCCCTTATCATTTCTTATAATAATAAAATTTAATTTTAGAGAAAAAGATATACTTGAGCCCAGTGAAACAGCAGAATTCTGAATTCCTAACCAATACAAATGCTTGTTACATTTAAAAAGTGTTTAACATTGCATATTGATTTTTAAAAAATGAACAGGGAGCCTATGTTATAGCACAGTGGTTTAAGCTACTGCCTGCAACACTGGAATCCCATATGAGCAGTGGTTCTAGTGTTGGCTGCTCCACTTCTGATAATGTACCTGAGAAAGCACTGGAAGATGGTCCAAAAATGCCTGGGCCTTGCTTCCCACATAGAAGATCTGGGTTAGGCCTGTCCCAGTCCTAGCCGTTACAACCATTTGGGAAGTGAACCAGCAGGAGGAAGATTTCTCTCACTCTCCATCACCCCTTCAATCTCTGTAACTCTGCCTTTCAAATAAATAAGTAAATATTTTAAAAATAAAATGAACAAGAAAAACACATAAATACTTAGATTCAACAGGATACCACAGAAGCATACAGTAATAAGTGTGAAATCAGTCAAGCTCTTCCAAAAGAGAAAATCCTTTTAAACTTCCAGCAAGTTTCTGTAAAAATAGTATACTTACAAGAAAAGTGAGAAAGGAGCACCTAGAATACCCGCAAGAAGCTTGCTGTACTATTCAGCACCACTGCCCCAACTTGGATAGCCAAAAAGAAACAAGAAGTCCATTGACAACAGTTCAATAATTTATTTTCCATCAATGCTGCCAGCTGAAGTTATCATTGTTACCAGAGACTAATAAAAAGTCTAGTGAAGATGCAAAGATAACTATGTTTCCTGTGAGAACAAGTGCTCAGGCTCCCCACTCAATCACATGTTCTCTGGAAAATATAATCAGAATTCCAAAAATGGAGACAACAATGCCTCTTATAAGAAATACTAGTTCCTTGCAAGCATTACTCATAGCATCTGTGTCATCCACCAGACTTCTTGCTACACATAATGGAATAAGTGAAACAATGCAGAAAAATAGAACAATGGGGCAACTATTGGTTGTATATTGGAAGGGCACATCCAAGCATCAAAAATACCATCCCAGTTGTTCATCCAAAGGAAAACTGATCAAAGCTTTGATGCCAGGCATGGAAGTGATGACACTCCTGTCTCCATGGCCCAAGGCAGCAGCAGCCAGACAGAAGTGAGAGCTCTTCAAATTAAGTACTTTGAGTACTAGTCGTGTTAAAAATGTTCATGTTTGTTGGCCATTGGCATTTTGGAGTGTTTTGGAAGTTGCTTTTTTTTTTTTGGTAGTCTTTTGCCAGTTTCTTATTGGTATGTTTATCTCTTTTTCTTTGTGATTTGTCAAGGTTCTGTATAAAATTAACAATAACTCTTTGTCTGTATTCTATAGTTTACCCACTTGTAATTTCCCTTTTAATTTTATCTCAATTTTTTAGATTCAGAAATTGTAAATATTTTTATTTCAATCTGACAGTCTTTTCTTCACGACTGGTATCAGTTATTCTTTCAAAAAATGATTTTTGTGTTCCTCTTCTATTGTGCCAGCTACTGTGCCAGACACTGAGGATAAAGAGTGAACAGTGATTCTAGCTACTACTGAATCCTTGCTTGATACTTTTTTTCAGTTTCATACATGTTCCCACTTATTTACAGGTATGGAAACTAAGGGTAATAGGTTAAGTAACTTACTTAAGGTTAAAGACCCAATGAATAGAGGCGCCAAGATGCAAATCTGACAGTCTGATCTCAGACCCACACATTTGACTACTGTTCTGATCTGGCTCCCTACACAGCATACAGACAAGACCAAGTGACTCAAGTTCTCAAGTTTACATTGAACCCATAATTACAAATACAATGAACATTACAGAGTATATATACCATGTGAACATGTTATAGGAAATGAAACCCAAGTGATGGAGCACCAAAGAAAGTGAAAAACCAAGCAAGTACATGCTTATAAAATCCTCTTCTGCCTCATGACACTAAACTGTCACTTAAAATTTTAAGGATGTTTAAAGTTTTATTTGTAAATTGGATCTTTATTTCATCTATATTTTGGAATATGGTAGGCGTCAGGATCTAATTTTATTTAATTTTTTGCCAATTATTAAGGCAGTACTTTCTACTTTGTTGTTGAATATTACATAGTTCTCAAATAATGGAAATGTGACTTTTATCCTGTTGAAATTCTTAAAATTACTAAGTTGATTGGTTTACTTTTCACAATTGTTTCTATCTACTAATTTTGGGTATAATTTGCACTTACTTTTCGAGTTCCTTGAGAAGTAATAAGTTGTTTATTTCAGAGCCTTCTGCTCTTTTGATGTAGGTGTTGATTGCTATAAACTTCCCTCTTACTATTGCTTTTGCTGTATCCCTTATATTTTGGTATTTTGTGTTGCATTTTTATTCATTTCAGGAAAACTTTTATTTCATTCTAAGTTTCTTCCTTGATTGTTCAGGAGTAAGTTGTTTAATTTCTATTATTTATGTAGTTGCCCAGGTGTTTCTTATTATTGATTTCTAGTTTTATTTTGATCAGAGAATATATTCTATGATTTCTAATCTTGTAAATTTGTTGAGACTTATTTTATGACTTACTATATGCTCTGTTCTGGAGAATGGTCCATGTTCTGTTGAGAAAAATTTGTATCTGAAGTTGTTGGATGGAATATGTTCTATAGATATCTGTTAGGTTCAATTGATCTAGCAATTTAACTTTGCTATTTCTTTGTTAATTTTGTCTGGATAATCTGTCCTTTGCTGAAAGTAGGGTGTTAAAGTTCCCTGATATTGTATTGGAGTATATCTCTCCCCCTTTAGATCTATTACATACAGATTAAATTAATTAATTAAATACAGATTTGGGTGCACTAATATTGGGTGCATATCTATTTGCGATTGTTATTTTTCTCTTGCTGGATTGAACTCTATATCATTGTATGATTTTCCTTGTCTGTCTATACTGCTTTTGGTTTAAAATCTATTTTTTCTTGAATAACTGTGGCAATTCCTGCTTTCCTTTGGATTCCATTTGCATGAAATACCTTATTCCATCCTTTACCTTTAAGTCTATGTGTGCCCTTTAAGGTTAAACGAGTTTCTTATAAGCAGCATATAATTGGGTGGGTTTTTTTAAATCTATTTGGTCACTCTGTCATTTAGTTGAAGAATTTGATCCATTTACTTTTAATGTGACTCTCAACAGGCGGTGGCCTTGCTGCTGCCATTTTGATAATTGTTTTCTAGTTTCACTGTTGTCCTTTCTTTCTCCCTTTCTTACAGTCTGTGTGTGTGTGTGTGTGCGCGCGCACGCACATGCATGCACGCATGCAAGTTATTTTCTCTAGTATTCTTTTAATTATTTTTTAAGTCTGTTATAGATTTTTACTTTTGTGATTACTGTGAGGCTTATCAAAAGCATGTTTGGTTACAACAAGCTATTGAGGAATTATAGCAAGATGACATTGATTATAAATATAGGAAAAAAAGAGATAACAAATGCTAAGAAAGAACTCTGTACCTGTACTTTGTTGTTCCCAACATTTTGAATTTTATGTCCCATATTTTCCTTTCTATTTTGTGTATTTCTTAGCATTTATATGTAACTATTTTTGTTGTCTTTGGTCTTCATACTAAAGATATGAATGCTTTACTGACCATGTTTACAATATTAGAGCATTCCAAATTTATATAGTTACTGTTACTGGAGTTTTCTACCTTCTGCTATCCTTTTTACTCATTAGTGTCTCTATCTTTCAGCTTGAAGAACTTGCTTTAGCATTTCTTGTTAGACAGGTCTGGGGGTAACAGAATTATCTTTGTATTTCTTTCTCTAGGGTTGACTGTTTTTCCCTCAGATCTTAAGCCTGGCTTTGCCAGTGTTCTTGGCTAGCAATTTTTGTCCCTAAGTACTGTGAAAATCTTATCACACTCCTTCTTGGCCCATAAGGTTTCTGGCAAATTGGGACCCCTGCATATGTTATTTTTTTCTCTTGTAGCTTAGATAATCTTCTCTTTATCTTTAAATGCAAAGAGTTTGATTATAATATGTCTTAGGTAGAGTTAGTTGGGTTGAATCTGACTCATCTCTGGCCTTCCTGTTCCTGAATAGTTGTATCTTTTCATTATTAACTCTTTGAATATGTCTTTTAACCCTTTGGCATTCTCAACTCTCTCCTGAACCTGAAAAACTCAGATATTTGCCCTTTTCATGCTTCCCCAAAGTTCCCATAAGCTTTTTGCAATCTACTTGATTATTTCTCTTTTCTGATCTAATTGTATGTTTTCAAAGAGACTGTCTTCAAGCCTACTGATTCATTCTTCCATTATGACTTATATGACATTTTTAATTATACTTAGTGTATTTTAATTACTCTCATATCTCTGTCAAGTCTTTCTTAGAGTATAATTGTTTCTCTGTGTTCACTTGAAATTTATTGAGTTCCCTTAAAACAGCTATTTTGAAATCTTCATCTATTCATTTGAAAATTCCAATTCCTAGATGATTGGCTTCTGGCATCTTATTTTGTTAGGTGATGTCATGGGTCCCTGGAAGTTCTTGACACTTTCTGGTGTACAACATCATCTGTGCATTGCAGGATTCATTAAATTAATCTTGCTTTATTTGTGGTTATCCTTCCAGAAATTCTAAGGAGTCTATTTATTTTCTCTGAGTCTGTGGACACTTCGGCAATTCCAGCACTAGATGGTATCCTGAGTCAAAGTTTGCCATAGATCAACTGTTAGTGTGTTCTGTATGTTTAGTCCCAAAATGTACCCCAAGATCAAATCTGTCCCAAATTCACAGTTTGCACATAATTCAGAATGAACTGGGAAAGTGTCTACAAAGGGGTGGTCTGGAGTAAGCATTAAGTCTAGCAGTTAAAGCGCTAAGTTGCTCCTATATTGGAGAACTTGGGTTTTATACCCAGCTCTAGCTCCTGAACCCAACTTCCTGCTAATGCAGACCCTGGAAGGCTGTAGTGATGGCTCAGGTAATTGGATTATTGTGACCCACATGGAAGACCTGAAATGAGTGAGTTCTTATATCCCAGCTTTGGGAGGCCTGCCCATTGTAGGTATTTGGTGTTTCCTTTTGTGGGGAGCAACTCGGACTAGACTAAGTTACTGGAATTAAGACTTATTCTGTGCATCTGCTCTCCCACAATATGGCGCTGGGAGAGAAGAAAACAGCTTCTACACAGCTGCCTCCAGTTCAGCCAATAAACTGTAGGACTTGCTCCTGATTGGAGGAGAGCAGCGTACTCGGCGTGTGGGCAGCCGAGTTGGGATTGGCGGAGGAGGACTATAAAGGAGGAGAGAGACGGCATGCACCAGGAACATCTAAGGGGAACACCTGTGCAGCCCCCGAGAGAGCCGGCCGGCGGTGTGCCACTCCCCTGCGGAAGTGGGGAATGTGGCCAGGGGGAACTGCCCTTCCACGGAGGTGGAAGGGATAGTAGCCAACCCGGGAAGAACCAGCAGCAAACCCGGGGAGGGCCGAGCAGACAGAAAGAACAGCGCAGGGTCCTGTGTCGTTCCTCCACGAAGAGGGGGAGCGACATAATGGTGCCGTGACTCGGATATGAAGCCTAGGCAGGGCTTAGTGTCGTTCCTCCACGAAGAGGGGGAGTGACACCTTTCTCGTGTGTGTGTGTGTATGTGTGTGTGTGTGTGTGTGTGAAATAATTTTTAAAACTGTTATAAATAAATATAAATTAATAAATAAATATAATTAATAAATATAAATATAAATTAATTTTTAAAACTGTTGTCCATTCCTACAAGTCCCTTCTTAGAGCAGAAGTAGGTCCAGATGCCTAATCCAGTGGTTACCAAAGCCCTGATGCTATGCCACACCTATATCCCACAGCCTACAAATGGGCTTGGAGTGGTACTTTAGCCAATCTTACTGTGGTCTGCCTGCTGTTGTAGTAGACTCATAGCCCAAGGCCACTCCTCTGAACCACTACCAGTGGTGCTGGCTACGATATAAAACTGATCAACTGGTGCCAGAGTACTCCATTTGACAGTAGAGCAGGTCCAGAGACTGACACTGGAACAAAGACTTCTAGAGTCTCCAACTCCAGACACTGTCCTGGGGCAAGGATTTTTAGGATCTGCTCACTATTGGATTTTACCAGCCTGACATTTAGACATAATATAGTCCTGTGGTTGTTTCCTTTCCAAGAAATCATTGCTAAATTCAAGATCATGGAGCTTTTCCCCATCTTCAATCTTTTGCAAGTGAATATATAGTTTTTCTACATCATTTGCAAAAGATACTGTCCAAGTATGAAGACACCTCAGAAATCTGAATATAGACCTACCATATGACCCAGCCATCCCACTCCTGGGAATTTACCCAAACCAAAAGAAATCAGCATATGAAAGAGTTGTCTATACCCTCATGTTCATTGCAGCACAGTTCACAATAGCTAAGATATGGAATTAACCCAGATATCTAATCATTGACACACACACATATTAAGGAGTACTACTCAGCTATTAAAAAAAAAAGAATGAAATCCTGTCTTGCAACAAAACAGATGCAACTGGAAACCATTATGCTTGGTGAAATAAGCCAGTCCCAAAGACAGATACCATGTGTTTTCCTTGATCTGAGATAGCTAATGGAGTACCTAAAATGTAATGTATTGGAGTGAAATGGACATTTTTAGATTCAGTGATTGATTGTATCTTCTGTTGAGGGACAGTGTTTTTTTTTTTTTTTTTCCATACTATTTGTTGAACTCTTTTACTTAGTGTAGGGTTAATTTTATGATCATTATATAAACTGAAAGTAGATCTTTATAAAAATTAAGAGTGGGAATGGAAGAGCGAGGAGGAAAAAAGATTGGAGTGTGGACAGAAGGGAGGGGAGGGTAGGAAGTGTCACTGTGTTCCTAAATCTGTATATATGAAATACATGAAACTTGTAAAACTTAAAATTTTTTAAAAGACACTATCAATTATGTGATCTTCATGCCTTATCAAAAATCATTTGGCCATTTATTGAGTGTTTATCTCAGGGCTTTATATTTTCTATTCCATTGTTCTATGTGTTTGTCTTTATGCCAGTGAATTACTGTTTTGATTACTGAAGTTTTAAAATCCAGTAATGTGAGGCCTCAGCTTTGTTTTTCTTTCTCAAGATTGTTTGGCTACTTGGGGGTCCTATGATATTCTGTGTGAATTTTAGGATTCTTTTTCCATTTCTGTTAAAAATATTAGAATTCTGATAGGGAAGGCATTGCATCTGTGGATTGCTGTGGGTAGTATGCCCATCTTAACAAAATTATGTCTTCCAGTCTATGAACATGAAATGTCTTTTCATTTATTTGTGTCTAATTTCTTTCATCAATGTTTTCTGGTTCAATATAGAACTCTTTTGCCTTCTTAGTTATATTTATTTATTGTTGATACTGAATTATTTTACAAATTTATCTTCTGATTTCTCATAATTAATGTATGAAACACAACCAATTTTAAGTGTTGATATGGTTTCCTGCCAGTTTGCTAATTTGTTTATTCTAATATTTTTGTGGAAATTTGGGGGTTTCGTACATATAAGATTCTGCCATCTGTGAAGAGAGTTAATTTTACTTTTTCCTTCCCAATTCTCAATGCCTTTCTATATTTTTCTTGTCTAATTTCTTTGGCTAGGACTTCCAGTACTTTGAGAATAGAAATGGTGAAAGCAGGCAACTTTGCCTTGTTCCTATTCTTAAACAAAAAGCTTTCAGCTTTTTACTACTGGTTATGATATTGGCTGTAGGGTTTTCATATAGGGAATTTATCATATTGAGGCAATTTGCTTCTATTTGCTGAGGTATTTATCATGAAAGGGTATTGGATTTGTCTAGTGCTTTTTCACATCGAATGAAATGATTGTGTGTTTTGTTTTTCTTCATTTAGTTAATGTGCTGTATTGCATCGAATAATTTTTAAATCCCTTTGAATTCCAAGGATGGATCTCACTTTTGTCATGGTGTATAATCCTTTAAATGTGCTGTTGAATTTGATTTGTTAGTATTGTTTTGAGGATTCCTGGATAATCATCAGGGATACGGTTAGAATGGCTTTCATACAGAAATCAACAAACAAATGCTGGCAGAAAAGGCACACTAATCCACTATTGGTGGGAATGTAAACTGGTAAAGTCACTGTGGAAGATAGTTTGGAGATACCTCAGAAATCTGAATATAGCCCTGTCATACGATCCAGCCATTCCATTCCTCAGAATTTACCCAAGGGAAATTAAGTTGGCAAATAAAAGAGCTATCTGCACCTCTATGTTTATTGCACCTCAATTCACAATAGCTAAGACATGGAATCATCCTAAATGCCTATCAGTAGAAGACTGGATAAAGAAATTATGGGATATGTACTCTATGGAATACTGCACAGTGGTAAAAAAATAATAAGACCCCATCATTTGCAACAAAATGGAGGAATCTGAAAAACATCATACTGAGTGAAATAAGGCAGTCCCAAAGGGACAAATATCATATGTTCTCCCTGATCTGTGACAACTAACTAAGCACCTAAAAGGAAACCTGTAGAAGTGAAACTGACACTATGAGAAGCAATTACTTGATCAGCCCTTGTCCTGGCTGTTGAAGAACAGCTTGCTATTTTATTCTTTTTAGCATTTTCTTTTTCTCCTTAATACCGTTGGTTGAACTCTTCAATTAACACAGAATTATTCTCAGGTGTTTAAATCCAATTGAAAATTGATCCCTATAAAAAATAAGAGTGGAAATAAGAGAGGGAGGAGATGTACAGTTTGGCATATGTTCCCACGGACTTAGACCTAAGGGTAAAGCTAAAAATTTTCCATAGGAATCCAAATTCCATTAAGTTGGCAAGGACTAATGCCATCTTACATGTCAAAGTGATCATATCGAGTGTGTAACTGATCATATAAATAAGATTAAGTGTCAAAGGGATCATATAAATAAGACCAAGTGTATTGTAATAACAATAGATAAAATTTGGGCCGGCGCCACGGCTCAATAGGCTAATCCTCTGCCTTACGGCGCCGGCACACCAGGTTCCAGTCCCCGTCAGGGTGCCAGATTCTGTCCTGGTTGCCCCTCTTCCAGGCCAGCTCTCTGCTGTGGCCAGGGAGTGCAGTGGAGGATGGCCCAAGTACTTGGGCCCTGCACCCCATGGGAGACTAGGAGAAGTACCTGGCTCCTGACATCGGATCAGCGCGGTGCGCAGGCTGCAGTGTGCTGGCCACGGCGGCCATTGGAGGGTGAACCAACGGCAAAGGAAGACCTTTCTCTCTGTCTCTCTCTCTCTCACTGTCCACTCTGCCTGTCAAAAAAAAAATAACAATAGATAAAATTTGAAAAGAGAGAATGATCCAACATGGGAAGCAGGCTACACAGCAGACTCATAGAATGACAAATGCCCTAAATAGCACTCTTATCTCAAAATCAGCCCTAAAGGCATTTGGATCTGTCTGAAAAGCCCAGGAGAGCAATTCAAACATGGAAAGACAAGACACTGTGGCAAAAAAATTAACCTACATGAAGGATCTCTGTGAGTGAGACCCCAGTGGAAAGAAGGAGCTATCAAAGAAGGAAGGAGAAAACTTCCATTTTGCATATCGCCCTTTCCAAATACCGACGGAGTTTGTGGACCTAAAAGTCTTCCATAGCCTTGGCAGCTCATGCCAAGAGCCTTGGTGGTCACTGACATCAAAAATTAGAGTGTTAGTTGTTAAATCAACAACAGGAGTCACTGTGCACTTACTCTCCAAGTTGGACCTCTGTCCTTAATGAGTTGTACTATGAGAATTAATGGTAAAACCAGTTTTCAAACAGTACTTTTTACTTCGTGTGTCTGTGTAGGTGTAAACAGTGGAAATCTCTACTTAGTATAGAGTTGGTCTTTAGTGTATAAAGTGAATTAAAAATGAATCTTAATGAAAAATGGAATGGGAGAGGGAGTAGGAGGTGGAATGGGAGTGGGGGTGGGCAGGAGGGAATGGGGGGAAGAAACACTGTATTCCTAAAAGCTGTACATGTGAAATTCATATTCATTAAGTAAAAACCTTTAAAAATCATCAGGGATATTGGTCTGTAGTTTTCTTATAGTATCCTTGGCTTTAGAGTGATGCTAATCTCATAACATTAATTTGGAAGTGTTCCTTCCTCTTCAATTTCCAAAGAGTTTAGGCTTTCTTTGTTGAGAGGTTTTTCAATAAGTATAGATCTATTTGGATTTTTTATTTCATGATTTTGTCTTGGCAGATTTTATCTGCTACAAATTTGTTCATTTCTCCTAACTTACTCTTTAAAAAAAAAAAGAAAAAGATTATTTATTTATTTGAAAGGCAGAGTTACAGAGAGACAGAGAGAGAGATCTTTCTTCCTCTGGTTTACTCCCCAAATGGCCACAATGGTCATAGCTGTGCTGATCTGAATTGTGAGCCTGGAACTTCTTCCAGGTCTCCCTCATGGGTGCAGGGGCTCAAGGCCTTGGACCATCCTCTACTGTTTACCCAGACCATAGCAGAGAGCTGGATCAGAAATGGAGCAGCCATGACTCGAACTGGCAGCGTCCATATGGGATGTCAGCACTGCAAGGTGGCAGCTTTACCTGCTATGCCATAGCATTGGCCCCAATGGTGGACTCCTATAATCCTCTTTATTCATCTTTTGTAATGTCTCTTCTTTCATTTTTAATTTGAGTATCTTTTTTGTCTTAGTCTAACTAAGAGTTTATCAGGTATTGAACTTTCAAAGAATTCTTAGTTTTACTGAATTTTTTTCCTAATCTTTATTTTGTTTATTTCTTCTCTAACATCTATTAGTTCCTTCCTCCTGGTAACATCAGACATGAGTTTGTTCTTTTTTTTCCTTGAGGTAAAAGTTAGATTATTGATTTGACATCTTTCTTCATTTTTAATGTTGGCTTTTACCTCTGTAGACTTCCCTCTTAGTACTGTTTTCACAATATCCTGTAAATTTTGGTATATTGTGTTTTCACTTTTATTTGTATCAGAATATTTTCTAACTTTCCTGTGATTTTTTCTCTGTCCTATTGATGGTTTAAAACTGTATTATTTAATTTCCATATATTTTTTACTTTCCCTGTTTACCTTCTGTGCTTTTCTAGTTTCATTCTATTGTGTCAGAAAAGATACATGGTATGACTTCAGTCTTCTTAAATCTCTTAAATATTGCAAGCTAACATGTAATATGTCTCAGAGAAGGTTTTTTGTAGTCCTCAGAAGAAAGCAGATTTTACTATATTAGAGTTAAGTGCTCTGGAAGTGTCTGGTCCAGTTTGTCTATAATGTTTCAAATCTTCTGGTTTCTTTTTTTTTAAACACTTTATTTTTTTATTTGACAGATAGAGTTAGATAGTGAGAGAGAGAGACAGAGAGAAAGGTCTTCCTTCCACTGGTTCACTCCCCAAATGGCTGCTGTGGCTGGAAATACGCCGATCTGAAGCCAGGAGCCAGGTGCTTCTTCCTGCTCTCCCATGCAGGTGCAGGGGCCCAAGCACTTGGACCATCCTCCACTGCCCTCCCGGGCCACAGCAGAGAGCTGGACTGGAAGATGAGCAACCGGGACTAGAACCTGGCGCCCATATGGGATGCCGGCGCCGCAGGCAGAGGATTAACCAAGTGAGCCACAGCGCCGGCCCCCAAATCTTCTGGTTTCTAATTAATCTTTCTGTATGGTCATTCTATCTGTTACTGCAATTGAAGTGTTGAAGATTCCTACTATTCAGGCACTGCTGTCTATTTCTTCCTTCAGTTTTGTCAGTGTTTGCTTCATATAGTTAGGTGCTCTGCATATCTATTTATAATTTTTTTTTAATATTTACTTATTTATCTGAAAGAATTACAGAAAGAGAGGCAGAGAAAGAAAGATCGTCCATCTGCTGGTTTACTCCCCAGGTGGCTGGCAACAGCCAAGGCTGAGCCAGGCAGAAACCAGGAGCCAGAAGCATCATCTGGGTCTCCTACGTGGGTACAATGGCCCAAGCACTTGTCCACTGCTTTTCTCAGGCCATTAGTAGGGAGCTGGTTTGGAAGTGGAGCAGCTGGGACTTGAGCACCATCAGTGTCACAGGAGGCACCTTTAAAATCCACAGTGCCACAATGCCATTTTCCTGATAAATTGCCCTTTTTTTTCATTATATAATATTCTCTCTGTGACAATGTTTACTTTAGGTCTGTTTTCTCCCTTTTGGTTACCATTTGTATGGGATATCTTTTTCTGTCTTTTCACTTGCAGCCTATACGTGTCCTTGTAGCTAAAGTGAATCTCAAAAAATTAATTAATTAATTAATAAAGTGAGTCTCTGTAGACAACTTGGGTTTTTTAAATCCATTCAACTAAACTATGTCTTTTGATTGAGGAATTAATTCATTAATATGTTGTCGCTCCCCGTCTTCGTGGAGGAACGACACAGCACCCTGCGCTGTTCTTTCGTCTGCTCGGCCCTCCCCGGGTTTGCTGCTGGTTCTTCCCGGGTTGGCTGCCATCCCTTCCACCTCCGTGGAA
The DNA here is from genome assembly GCF_964237555.1 of Oryctolagus cuniculus. NCBI lineage: Eukaryota > Metazoa > Chordata > Mammalia > Lagomorpha > Leporidae > Oryctolagus > Oryctolagus cuniculus. The sequence goes on from NC_091439.1 coordinate 62,278,817, forward strand.
GGGCGGTTCCCCCTGGACACTTTCCCCACTTCCGCAGGGGAGCGGCACACCGCCGGCCGGCTCTCTCGGGGGCTGCACAGGTGTTCCTTCAGATAGATGTTCCCCTTAGATGTTCCTGGTGCATGTTGTCTCTCTCCTCCTTTATAGTCCTCCTCCGCCAATCCCAACTCGGCTGCCCACACGCCGAGTACGCTGCTCTCCTCCAATCAGGAGCAGGATCAGCTCCTGGAGGTCATCACTCAAGTTGGCAAGAGGCAGCTGCGTAGAAGCTGTTTTCTCCTCTCCCAGCGCCATATTGTGGGAGAGCAGATGCATAGAATAAGTCTTAATTCCAGTAACTCAGTCCAGTCCGGGTTGCTCCCCACATATGTAAAGCAATTACTGATAGGCAGGGACTTGCTATTGCCATTTTATTCATTGTTCTCGTGTCTGTGATTATTTTTGTTTCTTTGCACCTCTTGCTGCCTCCCTTTGTGTTCCATTGACTCCTGTTTTATAGTGATATGCTTTGATTCCTTTCTCACTTTTATTTGTGTATCTTCTGTAGATTTTTTTATCACTATAGAATTACATAAAACATGACAACCTATTTTAAACTTATAACAAGTTCAATTACGTACAAAATTTTACTCCTTTACATTTCCTTTTCCATACCTTACATTGTTTTTATTCTGTACCCATTCATGTATTTCAATGAAGTTATTTGTATGCTTTCATATTTTAAATTCCATATTTGAGTTAAACTTGTTCTCAAACAGTACTTTATATGTTGTAGGGGGGCAAACTGTTGAAATCTTTACTTAGTATAGAGTTGGTCTTCTGTATATAAAGTTAAACTAAAAATGAACCTTAAGAAAGAATGGGATGGGAGAGGGAGTAGGAGGTGGGACAGGAGTGTGGGTGAGAGGGTGGGTATGGGGGAAAGAACCACTATGTTCCTGAAGTTGTACTTATTAAATTTGCATTCATTAAATAAAAGCTTAAAAAAATGACTTAGCACTAGTACAGTATTCAGTAGTCTGTATTTGTCTGTATATTTACCTTTTTATGTAGATTTATTGATTTATTGATTTATTTGAAAGTCTGAGTTACACAGAGAAGGAGAGGCAGAGAGAGAGAGAGGTCTTCCATCCACTGGTTCACTCCCCAATTGGCCGCAACGGCAGAGCTGTGCCAATCCGAAGCCAGGAGCCAGAAGCTTCCTCCAGGTCTCCCACGTGGTTGCAGAGGCCCAAGGACCTGGGCCATCCTCCACTGCTTTCCCAGGCCATAGCAGAGAGCTGTATTGGCAGTGGAGTAGCCAGGACTCGAACCAGTGCCCATATGAGATGTCGGCACTGCAGGCAGTGGCTCTACCCACTACACCACAGTGCCGGCCCCAATATATTTGCCTTTAATATAAAACTTTAGGAGCAGGCATTGTGGCACAGCCATTAAGCTACCACTTATGATGCCCCTGTCCCATATTGGAGTGCCTGCTGAGTCCCATCTACTCTCCTTCCAGCTTATGAGCCAGGAAAGCAGCAGGAGTTGTCTCAAGTACTGGAGCCCCTGCCCCCCATGTGGAAGATCTGCATAGAACTCTATCCATCTGGATTTTGGCTTGATTCAGCCCCAGCTGTTGCAGACATTTGGGCAGTGAACCAGCTGGTGGAAGATATCTCTGTCTGTTTCTCTCTTTGTCACTCTGCCAATTAAATACATATTTTTAATGTGCAAGTTTATATTTTTATACCTCTGTGTTACTGTCTTCTGCCTTTTCATTTCTGCCTAAAGTGTTCTCCCTAATATTTCCTGTAAGGAAGATCTAGTGGTGATGAATTCTTTCAGCTTTATTTATCTGGGGACATCTGTTTCTCCCTCATTTTTGAAAGATAGTTTCATTGTATATACTATTCTTGGTTGGCAGGTCTTTTTATTTCAGCACTTTGAATACCTCATCCCACCTACCTCTGACTTGCAAGTTTCTCTGATAATCTTACAGCAACTAGTTTAGATGTAACTAGATGCTTTCTCTTCCTGTTTTCAAGATTCTGTATTTTTCTTTGACTTTGACAGTTTGATTACAATATATCTCATTGTAGGTCTCTTTGGGTTTACTGGAGTTCTTTGACCTTCTTGAATTTGAATGTTCATTTCCTTCCTCAAATTTGAGAAGATTTTGGCTGTTTCTTCAACTGACTCTCTGCTCCTTTATATCCTCTCTCCTTTCCAGAAGTTCCATAATATGCAAATTAGTCCACTTGATGACATGCAATAAGTCCTTTAGGCTCTCTTAACTTTTCTTCATTCTTTTTTTTTTTTTTTTTTTTTTTGGCTTCTCTGACTTAATCATTTCAAATGACCTGTCTTCACCTTCACTAACTGTTTCTTCTACTTGATGCAGACTCTTTTTGATCCCTTTTAGTGAATTTTTAAATTCAGTTATGATATTCTTCACCTCCAGAGTTTCTGGGTGGTTCTTCTTATAGTTTCTTTATTTTTTTCAAAGATTTATTATCTATTTGAAAGACAGACTTACAGAGAGAGAAAGAGTTTTCCATCTGCTGGTTTACTTTCCAAATGGCCACAACAGCAGGGCTAGAACAGGCCAAAACCAGGAGCCAGGAACTCCATCTGGGTCTCCCATGTGGATGTCAGGGGCCAAAGCATGAGGGCCATCGTCTACTGCTTTCCCATGTGCATTAGCAGGGAACTGGATTGGAACTGGAGCTGCCAGGACACAAACCAGCACTGATATGGGACGCTGGCACTGCAAGCAGTGGCTTAATCTACTGTGCCACAACCTGTTTATAAACAGCCCCCTGTTTATAATTTCTGTCTCTTTGTTGACATCCTCAATTTGTTCATACCTCATTTCCTGACTCCTTTAGTTATGTATCCATGTTCTCATTGAGCTGCTTTACGACAGTTATTTTGAATTCTTTGTTACATAATTCATAGTTCTCTATTTCTTTGAAGTCAGTTTCTGGAAATATAATTTGCTTCTTTGCTTTGATCCTATATCCCTGTCTATGTATGCCTTGTATGTGTGTTTATTGTTGGAGGGATTAGGGCTTTTAGAAAGGCTGCCACCTTTCCTAGTCTCCACTGACTGGCTTCATGTAGAAGACCTTCACCAAGAAGCTTGGAGATAGATTATAGGGGCTCTCTAACTTCTGGGGCTGCATCAACTTTGAGTTTGTGCATGCAGTAGCCCAATTAGAGGGGTTTGCCAGTTTCTTCTTCTGTTTAGTTCTTGCTCCCCCTGGTGTCTCCCTGTGGTTCTGTAATATGTTCCTTATCTGTGTCCTTTGTTCTCAGTGGTTCTCAGGCATCTAAAAAGTATGCAGATTGGGAGACAGGTAAAGCAGAGAGCAGTAACCCAAGGAAACCTCCCAAAAATGTCCTGCTCTTCTCTTTCACTCCTGATGATTTTCTCCCAATCATGCCAACCTGTGCCAACTTGGGGAAGGGCTATTGTGTGTACAAATAAGCAGTTTTTCTTCCATGCTTTGGACTTGCCTGGGGTACTACAACTTTTTAATTGGCTTATGGAGTTCTGTAAAGGCTTTTTTTACGGTTGTTCAGAGAGTGTCTCTATGGCACATAAAGGTTTGGAGCTTCCTAATTCATCACCTTGTTGATGTCACTGTTTCTATTTTAAGATTCATTTTATTTATTTGAAAGGCAGAGTTTCATAGAGAGGGAGAGACGGAAAGATATTCCATCCCCTGGCCCACTCCCAAAATGACTACAATGTTTGGGGCTTGGCCAGGAGCTTCATCCAAGTCTCCCACATAGGTGTAGGAACACAAGCACTTGAGATATCCTCCACTGCTTTCCCAGGCCATTAGCAGGGAGCTGAATAGGAAGTGGAGCAACCGGACTCTGATTCCTATATGGGATGCTGCATCACAGGCAATGGTTTCACCCACCATGCCACAGCGCTGGCCCCACTATTTTTTTATTATTATTATTTTTTTTTTTGACAGGCAGAGTGGACAGTGAGAGAGAGAGAGACAGAGAGAAAGGTCTTCCTTTGCCGTTGGTTCACTCTCCAATGGCCGCCACGGCTAGCACGCTGTGGCCGGTGCACCACGCCTATTCGAAGGCAGGAGCCAGGTGCTTATCCTGGTCTCCCATGGGGTGCAGGGCCCAAGCACTTGGGCCATCCTCCACTGCACTCCCTGGCCACAGCAGAGAGCTGGCCTGGAAGAGGGGCAACCGGGACAGAATCTGGCGCCCCGACTGGGACTAGAACCCGGTGTGCCGGCACCGCAAGGCAGAGGATTAGCCTATCGAGCCGTGGCGCCGGCCCCCACTATTATTTTTAATATAAAAAATTTCCAAAATATATATTTACATAGTTTAGTGAGTCCAATACCTAAACTACTTTAGTAAAAAAAAAAAGTTTCTTGTGACCCAGGGTTAATTTTTTGTTGCTTATTCATGCTTTTTACTTATTATAATGAGCTACAAATATAAATGTATAATATCCATGGGTATAAAATATATTGAAAACTCAGTTGACTCAGCTATTGCAAGGACTGGCCCAGGAGCAAAATTTTTATGTTGTTAAATTGTTTTTATTTTTTAATGTTTAAATGATTTGTTTCTTTCTCAAAGTAATGCATCAGAGAAAAATCATTAATATAACTGCACTGGCCATCTACTAGGTCTTACAGGTGCTCCGTTTTCACTTTCTCGCTGTTCCTTTGCTTTAGCCTGGTCTTACAGGCTTGATTAAGAGGACCACATTGTAACTTATTATTTCTTCGTTTTCTAGCCCTTAATACAATGGAAATTTCTGAGTTGAGTCCCTATTAAATTCTTTGCAAGCACATATTTAATTTATCTAGTAAATCTACATGCTTTCACATATGTCCCTATTAAAGTTTCATTTTCCTAATATATGTTTTATAAAATGCTTGCCTTTCTTCATGAATCATCTAGAAATGGTTTTCTGATATGTAGCATCTGTGAAAATATTTCTGTATGAAATGTTTCCCTTATTGTGTGCCCTTACAGGTGGTATACTTAATAATATCGTATCCTCCTTCCGGGATGTACTTATTGGTGTGCTGGTAGGAACTATTCTGGGACTTTTTGTTCATTTTTTTCCAAGTAAAGACCAGGTAAATTAAAAACTAACCTATTCTGTAGTGTTGTATTAGAGATTTCTTTTAAAATCTTTAACTTTTGGAAGATCCACGAAATACTAAATTTAGTACTTACCTCCCTTTCCACAAAAGTAGCCTCATGCTTGCTCTGTGCAAAAACAGCACAATAGTGATTGATACAGGTCAATGTCTTCGATTGAAGACTTATTTCCTGGCTTGGCAGGTAAGGAATATCAGAAAAATGTCATTAAACTCAGCTTATCACTTTCATTCCACCAAACCTTTTCTCCACTAAATTGATTATTGATGTTTGATGTTTTTTTTCCTAATCTTTCGTCCACAAAACTTAACTATTGAACATTTTATGGAAATAGAGGTTCCTATTCATTGCTGCATACTTTCTGACTTAAATTTGCTGCTACTTTCCTTTGACAGAGGCAACACATTGAATTTACCCTTTATTGCCCTAAAAGATGTCTCATTACCCCCTGTATTTCTGTGACCTCCATCCTAATTGACCTGTAACAATTATTTTGGATAAAAAGATACTCAAAATTTTAATTTTAATAATTAATTGGATAGTATATGGAACTGAAGGTTATAGGGGTCCCTCCTATTATCTTCAATTACAATTAAAGTATTATAACCACTTTAATAACATTCATATCAGATGTACTAGAAGTTGAATCTTTAGTAATCAAAAGTCTTGTTACTTGCTAGTAAGTCTGCTAAAATGCATAGTGAGGAAGGAAATTGACATTTTAGACATTCTTTAATATACTATTTTGCAATATATCAGGTTCAAAAATAAATGATGATGTCAAATTATGTGTCATGTATTTCATGTAAATTAATTTCTAAATATCTATCTAATTCTAGTCAAAACTCCCATTGAAGAGAGCATTCCTTATTTTGAGTATGTGTGTTTCTGCTGTCTTAGGCAGCCAACGTACTGGTTTGCATGCAACTGGAGGATTATGTACATTAGTGATGTCTTTCATTGCAGGGACAACATGGTCTGAAGAAAAGGTGAATATTTTTAATATACCACTTTAAAATGTATTTTTATTTTCATTCACCACTTATCAATTGTACACATTTATGGGGTACACTGTGATATTTCAGTATTTGCATACAATGTGTAATGATGAGATCAAAGTAACTGGCATATCCATCCCTCTCAGATAATTACTATTTCTTTGTGTTGGAACCATTCAAAGTCCTCTCTATTGCCCATTTTAAAATATTCAGTTAATTGTTGTCAACCATAATTATCCTACTGTGCTACAGAACATTCACCAGAAGTTAGTTCTCCTATCCCACTGAACTCTTGTACTTAGTACTCATCCTCTCTCCATCTTCCCTCTTCACACCCTTTCCAAGGTCTGATAACCACTATCTATTCTTTACTTCCATGAAATCAACTTTTTATCTTTCGATAATACAATTTTTAAATACAAAATGGCAGCAGATATTGTGACACAACCATTTAACCCAACAGTTGGGATACCCACATCTCATATTAGACTGCGTTGGTTTGATTCCTGCCTCTGCTCCACTTCCAATCCATCTTCCTATGATTACCTGGGAGGCAGTGGGCAATGACTCAAGTACTGAATATCTGGTACTCATGTGGGAGGCCCAGATGGAGTTGCTATTTTCTAGCTTCAGTGAGGCCTGACCCCAGCTGTTGTGGGCATTTGGGAGAGTGAACAAGTAGATGAAGATCTTTCTGTCTCTCTCTCTTCCAAGTGAATAAAAATGAATAAACATTTTTAAAAATAAATAAAAGAGGCCGGCGCTGTGGCTCACTAGGCTAATCCTCCACTTTGCAGCGCCGGCACACGGGGTTCTAGTCCTGGTCGGGGCGCCGGATTCTGTCCCAGTTGCCCCCCTTCCAGGCCAGCTCTCTGCTGTGGCCAGGGAGTACAGTGGAGGATGGCCCAAGTGCTTGGGCCCTGCACCCCATGGGAGACCAGGATAAGCACCTGGATCCTGCCATCGGATCAGCGCGGTGTGCCGGCCACAGCATGCCGGCCGCGGCGGCCATTGGAGGGTGAACCAACGGCAAAAGGAAGACCTTTCTCTCTGTCTCTCTCTCTCTCTCACTGTCCACTCTGCCTGTCAAAAAATTTTTAAAAATAAATAAATAAATAAAAAAAGACAAAATAACTAATTTTTCTATAATGGACAATTAGGAAATCCACTCATCCTAGATGAAAATGTTCCCAGACCATTTGTGTCCACAAGGAAGTGTATGAATCAATAAGGAAATAGAATATTGGTGCCAGCACTGTGGTGCAGCAGGTTAAAGCCCTGGCCTGCAGCGCCAGCATCCCAAATGGGCACTGGTTCGAATCCTGGCTGCTCCACTTTTTTTTTTTTTTTTTTTTTTTTGACAGGCAGAGTGGACAGTGAGAGAGAGAGACAGAGAGAAAGATCTTCCTTTGCCGTTGGTTCACCCTCCAATGGCCGCCGCGGCCGGCGCACTGCTGCCGGCGCACCGCGCTGATCCGATGGCAGGAGCCAGGAGCCAGGTGCTTTTTCCTGGTCTCCCATGGGGTGCAGGGCCCAAGCACTTGGGCCATCCTCCACTGCACTCCCTGGCCACAGCAGAGGGCTGGCCTGGAAGAGGGGCAACCGGGACAGAATCCGGCGCCCCAACCGGGACTAGAACCCGGTGTGCCGGCGCCGCTAGGCGGAGGATTAGCCTAGTGAGCTGCGGCGCCAGCCTGCTCCACTTCTGATCCAGCTTCCTAATAATGTGCCTGGGAAAGCAGCAGAGGATGGCACAGGTTCTTGGGCACCTGCACCCTGGTGGGAAACCCAGAAGAAATTCCTGACTTTGGATCAGCTCAGCTCTGGCTGTTGTGGCCATTTGGGGAGTGAACCAATGGATGAAAGTCCTCTCTGCGTTTCTACCTCTCTGTAACTGTCTTTCAAAGAAATAAAATAAATCTTTTAAAAAAAAGATAAATCAACTTCGGACTTTTAAAAATATATATTTAGGAAAAACACTTAGAAATACACTAAAATGCAATCAGAAGTTGAGTTATCAAATCAGGCTTTTCCCCAAATTGTATTTAGTATAATTATATAACTTTTATTAATTTAATTCTTATACATTAACATTTTAATCATATCATTAATCCATGAAGATTATCCCCCATCACTCCTATCAAACTCACTTCCCACAATTAATGATTTCATCTAACCAATCCACTAATTTTAGACATTTCAATCTTTTTCATTTTTTGTATTTCACATGATGCTGCCATAAACAATCCTGCCAATGTGTCTTTTTTACATCTGCACAAAGACTTCCATAAGCATACATTCCTAGAAATGGAATTTTGGGGTTACAAAAAAATCTACTTTTATTTTGATGGTATTGTAGAATTACTACTTGCAAAAGATTTTAGTTGTTTATACCCCTACTAACAGTGTAGGAGAGTAGTTAATACTTGAAATTTTCAGCAATACTGGAGACTCTCAACTAGTTCTTTTTTTATTTTTTTAACCATCAGATGAGTAAGAAACTTTATGACATTGTTTTTTTTTTTAATTTACATTTCCCTGATTTGTAGTGGAGTAAGTTTCTTCTCATATATTCCTTAACTACTTATTGATACTTTGCCCATTTTATTTAATTATTTACCTTGTTGTTTCTGTCTTATAGTTTGTGTGTTAGGGCTTCTGATCCTTTGTTATATATTCATTGCATATAATATTTACTTATCTTCAACATTGTTTATGTTGTCTTTTGTATAAAAGTAAAATTTCCTATAGCCAAACTTAATCCATTTTTCCTTTAGGTTTGGGATTCTGAATTTTTTGTTTGTGTTGTTAAAATTTTTTAATTTATTTGTGTGAGAGACATTGAGAAAGAAGCAGATGTATAAGAGTGAGAGAAACAGAGACAAACAGCTCCCATCTGCTGGCTCATACCCCAAAAGCATTCTATGGCTGGGTTTGGACTAAGCCAAAACTGGGAGCTGATAACTCAATTCAGATCTCCCATATAGATGGCAGCAACCCAACTGCTTGGGCTATCACCGTTGCCACCCAGGGTCTGCATTAACAGGAGGCTAGAATCAGCAGCTGGAGCTGTGAAGTGAATCCAGGTACTCTGATATAGGATGCTAGGTTAAATGTCTGCCCCATGAATTCTGCATCCTGTTTAAGAAAGACTCTATATCCAAGATTGTAAGAGCATAAACATTATATACTACTTTCTATATTATCTTCTATTATGTTGATAATTTTTGTTCATTATGTTTCTACATTTAGTTCTTTATCTAGACTTTATTTTGTGAATACTGTGGGGTAAAGATCTATTCATATATGTTTGTATGTGTTGTTATAAGCATTTGGAGAGTTAACCAGTGAGTGGAAGCAGTCTCTCTCCTTTTCGAATAAACAAATATAATAATTTTTAAAAATTAATGAATAGGCCCAAGTGCTTGGGCCAGTGCTACCTACATGGGAGACCTGGAAGAAGCTTCTGGCTCCTGGCTTCAATTTGGTTCAGGCCTGGCCATTGCAGCCATTTTGGAAGTGAACCCAGCAGATGGAAGATACCTGTCTCTCTCTCTCTCTCCCTATCTCTGTAATTCTGCCTTTCAAATAAATCTTTAAAAAATAAACCTAGATTTTTTTCCAAATTATAGAATTCTTTTTCATATGAAAAAAGAAAGAAACAAGATGAGACCAGGGTTGTGACATAGCGGGTAAAGCCACCACCTGTGATGCCAGCATCCCATAAGGGTACCTGTTCGAGCTCTGGCTACTCCACTTGCATTCCAGCTCCCTGCCAATGCACCTGGGAAAGCAGCAAAAGAAGTACTTGAGTCCCTGCACCCACATGGGAGACCAGGATGAATTTCATGGCTCCTGGCTTCACTCCAGCCCAGCTGTGGCTGTTACAGCCATTCAGGGAGTGATCCAGCAGATGGAAGATCTCTCTATCTCTCCCTCTCTCTCTCTCTCTCTGTTAACTCTACCTTTCAAATAAATAAATTTTTTTTTTTAAAAAAAAGGAGGAGGAGAAGGAGGAAGGAGGGGGAGGAGAGGACAGGAGAAGGAGGAAGAGAACTAAAGAAGAAAAGGAGGAGGAGAAGGAGATGAAGGAGAAGAAATGAATAACTTTTAAAGATTAAATATAGGGGCCAGCACTGTGACACAGGGGGTTAAAGCCCCAGCCTGCAGCACCAGCATCCTATATGGGAGCCAGTTCAAGTCCCTGCTGCTCCACTTCCAATCCAGATCCCTACTGTGCCTGGATAAGCAGTGGAGGATGACCCAAGTCCTTGGGCCCCTGCACTCACATGGGAGACGTGGATGAAGCTCCTGGCTCCTGGCTTCAGATAACTCAGGTCTGGCTGTTGCGGGCATTTGGGGAGTGAAACAGCAGATGGAAAACCTCTCTCTATCTCTCTCTCTCCCTCTCTAAGTAACTCTGTCTTTCAAATAAATAAAATCTTTAAAAAAATTAAATGTAACAAATAATGTACCCTAAAGAAGAAATAGCAATACTGATTTTGTTTGTTTGTTTGTTTGTTTGTTTTTTAATTTTTTACGCTCGGAGTTCACTTTTTTTTCTTTTTTTTAACTTTACTTTTATAAGCAGCAATCAGAAACCCCAGTCATAAGGAATAGTTATGAAGGTGGTTCATGCCCCAAGAAGGTACCTCAGAGTTCCTATATATGTTCTGTAAACAAAAATAAACCGACGGAGCAGAAAATCTTTCCATGCAGATTGCTGCAGAAGAACCAGACTGTGGTACCAGTAGAGGCCGTCTTGTAACTAATTGGGAAGTGACACTGGGAGGCATTCATTCACAAAAAGGGGTGCTGGCCAGGCATCTGAATAAGAATCTAATACCCATCTTTGATTTGATTTTAAGAAAAAAATAACTTTGAAGTATTCAACATTGTTCTTCTGGAAGCAGGTCTAACAGAAAATCAGATTTTTTTCCCTAGTAGCTAGTGACATTTTTACCTTGTAGCCTATGACATCATAAGGATTCATTTTCCTGGGACTAAGTTCTAGGATGATTGTTAGCAGAGTTCTTCTCAGCTCCCTTCTCCAAGTCCAGATGTTTGCATGAGCCAGATAGGTTCTCATTAGGAGTGATGCAGTTTCTGTCGCTGTTCAGTTACCTTACCAGCAAAGATTTGTGCTCTAATTGTGCATCTTTTGATCTCCCAAGATCTCACTTGTTCTGTGGCAAAATGATCAAATCACATTTTTTAATTATACATTAGTAGGTTTCTTTTAATCAAATTTTACCTAAATGTTTGTATAAAAGAATCAACCTACTCAGTTTTTATTAACTGGGTTTTAACATTTCTCCTAAAAATGAAGCAAGTTTATTAAATGTGGTTAAACTTCAAATCTCTCAAATGCATTTATCTTCTATGTGCCACAGTAACTATATTTCTCCTTTCCACAGATTAGAGTCCAAAGTTTTGTTACAGCTGCATGGAATGTTTTTCAACCTCTTCTTTTTGGTTTAGTTGGATCAGAAATATCTGTGTCAGCTCTTGAACCAAATACCATTGGTAAGAATAATTAGAGCACAAAAAATATAAAATTCAAAAATATTTAAGAAAATTATCAATTTTAAAATTTTATTTACAATATATCTTTTTAAAAAATCATAGATACTATGTAACAGACATATATTTGCTCTTCCTTATACTGTGTGATAGCTTTGACTCTTCCCTGGATGATCTGAGAAAATAGAGATTAAGATTTCTTTTCTGTGGGGAAATACTTGATGCTATCAGGAACTTTTAAATACTTCCATTTAGAAGTATTTACAAAAGGTCTATTTCTTCAGAATTGAATTCAATTTAAAATTTGTTAGTTCAGGGGCTGGTGCTGTGGCACAGTGGGTTAACGCCCTGGCCTGAAGTGCAGGCATCCCATGTGGGCGCTGGTTCTAGTCTGTGCTGCTCCTCTTCTGATCCAGCTCTCTGCTGTGGCCTGGGAAAGCAGTAGAAGATGGCCCAAGTGCTTGGGTCCCTGCACACACGTGGGAGGCCCAGAAGAAGCTCCTGGCTCAGCGCAGCTCTGCCCGTTGCAGCCATCTGGGGAGTGATCCAGCAGATGGAAAACCTCTCTCTCTCTCTCTCTCTCTCTCTGTCTCTACCTCTCTCTGTAACTCTGTCTTTCAAATAAATAAAATAAATCTTTTTAAAAAAATGTGTTAGTTCAGAATTGAATAAATGTCATCTATCTTCTTATATATGATGTTTCTACCATTAGATAACTCTTGCACTATATGCTGAATTCTCAATCATATTTGTATTTTTAAATTTTTATTTATTATTTATTTGAAAGAGAGAGAGAAAAAGAGACATGAAAGACAGAGATCTCCCATCTGTTGGTTCATTGTCTAAATGCCACAACAGCTGTGGCTTAGTCATGCAGAAGCCAGGAGCCAGGAACTCAATCAGGTCTTCCCCATGGGTTTTGGAGACCCAGCTACTTAAGCCATTGCTGCTGCCTCACAGGGTTCATTTTAGCAGGAAACTAGAAGTAGAAGAGAAACTAGGACTTGAACCCTGGCACTCCAACATAGGATGCAGGTGTCTCAAATGGTGCCTTCACCGCTAGGCGAAACACATATTCCTGCATTTTTTTGTAAAAAGATTTATCTTATTTATTTGAAGGGCAGAATTACAGAGAGAGGTAGAGCCAGAGAGAGAGATAGAGAGGTATTCCTTCCGATGGTCCACTCCCTCATGTCCACAACTGCCAGAGCTGAGCCGATCCAAAGCCAGGAGCCAGGAACTTCCTCTAGGTCTTCCACGTGGGTTCAAGGGCCCAAGGACTTGGGCCTCTTCCACTGCTTTGCCAGGCCAGTGCAGAGAGCTGGATCGGAAGTAGAGCAGCTGGGACACGAACCAGCGCCCATATGGGATGCCTGCGCTGCAGGCCAGGGCTTTAACCCATTGTGCCACAGTGCCAGCCCCATCATTTTTTATAATTATTAAATTCTAACTTAAAACTAGACATAAAGAAGCAGTAGCTTTAAAATGTTTTCAAAAGTTCTAGAAAGCATATCTCTAGGCATATGCTTTCTTCCCAAATGTTTTTTCATTTATGTTTGTTTTTATCTGTTGTAGGCGTTTGTGTTGCTACCCTCAGTCTGGCATTGTGTGTTCGAATTTTAACCACATTTCTGTTGGTGTGTTTTGCTGGTTTTAATTTTAAGGAGAAAATATTTATTGCTTTATCATGGATTCCCAAAGCTACAGTCCAAGTAAGAACATATTAAATCATTCTAATAATTTTATGATTTTATTTTTTTAAATTCTGAATGAAAAAGGTAAGGCTTACTGGCCTTACTTTTAGAATGCTTGTTTGATAATAGTTATTTATTAATACTAATGTAACCTCTTTAAAACTGAGATTTGAAAGCAATTATTATGAAATTGAAAAATATACTTTTACTGACACACTTCTTAAAGTTTATGAGATTGTTCCTAATTTCCTAAAATATAAAAGAGTTTATCTAGAAATTATAATTTTTATATTTTTTCTAATTTTTTAAATACATCTTTTCTATCCTGCTGCTCATTCTACCACATGAATACACATATATTATTTTAAATTATACATTTCTATGGATATTTGATTAATTTCAGAGTCCCTGCAATATCCTTTATAGGAAGGACAGGAACATTATTTGCTTTGTTTCTCATTATTTTTCCATGGCACTTAACACAGTGCCTGGCACACATGAGGTAAATAAGCATTGTGTGCCTAAAATAAATATGAATTGCATACCTACAAGAATGAATTAATAAATGAATGAATGAAAAAGGCGACCTTGTAGTTTTGTCCTCTAATTCAATGATATTCTCCTTCTAAAAGATATTGCTACTTGTTAGACTGTTTTAACCTAGCAACATAATTCCTCATTTAATTGGAATTCTCTGCACTGTTATTCCAAAGCAGAAGCTTGTAAATTTCTATGCAACAGAATTCTCTTGGTTAGAAAATCAGTCCCAAGGGACTAGATTGCCTATTTTAAATGCCATGGTACTTGTCTATAACATTAGGCAAGTCACTTCTTAATCTCTCTATGCTGCCATTTCCACATTTTCCAGTGAGTCTGTAATTGAATCTACTTCATAAGCAGTGTTGTGAGGATTAAATGAAATAACACACATAAAGTGCTCAGCACAGTCTCTGGCACATGATGGTGCTCAAGCAGTGATGTTACTAATAATTAATTAATTAATGTTATTAATTTTAACTTCAAGTAACATAAATAATAATAGCTTTTTGTTTCCAATTTCTGCTGTAGGGATAATAAATCTGCAAAAGGAGTATCTGTCCATCCCTCTATTTTGTCTCCTTCCAACAATACATTTGCAATTTTGTTTCATTATTTCATAATTTTTGTAAAGCAGGGAAAAAAAGAAAAGCAGATGTTTCCTCAAGTCCTTCAGTATTATTCCTCTTCTGCCTGATCTTGTCTCCTGGATCTAGGCTGTCATCTGTACAAAGAATATCAAACTGGTTCCAGTGAGTAGCAAGAAATACAAAATTAGTTATTTATGCAAGTAGACAGTCACAACAGCAATGACAGCTGATAAAAATGTGATAGATGAATTGGATGAACAAAATTTTTTAAGTTTTCACTTTCATCTCTTCCTCCATTCTCTGCTGTTTGAAGATACTAATGAAAATTCAAGCAGAACCTTTATATAAATAAATAAATTGTTAAAAATATTCAAGTAGAAAAAATGGAAGATGTTAAGAGGGCACATAAAGAATGTGGTTATAAATGTAAGATAAGTTTGCTAACTGGATTCTTCTGAAGAAATAATATTAAATCTAAGTTACTAGGTGGAAATCATTTGTCATCTAATAGCAGTCTCTATATGGTATGTTTCACTTGAGGATTAAACAAATTAATAAAAGAAAAGCTTTAAGAATGGTAACTGCCATATGATAAATTATATCTAACTATATAAGCATTATTAATTTCATAATTATTAACATCATCTCTTAAAAGTCACTGGCTTTGGCAGCTCTTTTATGTTCAAAATCTCTTCTAAACGCTAAGATTCTTTAGAGTTGGTTTTCTACCTGATTTATGTTTCTCTCCCTTGAATCAAATACACTAGCTTATATTTAGTAAACAAAAAGTTACATATATAATATATATATATACACATACAAGTGTTGTGTATATATATATATAAATGAAACCACTTTTATTCACTGACTTGGAATATAGAAAATGATCTTAAACTGGGGGTTCTTTTGTCATAATCTTTGATATTAGACTAATATTTCTACCAGTACATTGTCACTTTATAACTTCATAAAAATATGTATCTGTATTTAATCCCTAAAAATGATGGCAATTTCAGATGCAAATTAGCAAATATAAAGAAGGATAGCAAGACCTTTGTTTTAAGTAATTAAAAATAAATATGATATAATAAATCTGGGGAAATTTTTTGTGGCACTGGAGGTCATTTTAAAACAAAGAATTCAAAGGAATTCATCCCTTGACATGCAGGGAATGAGGACTGAATGGGAAGAGAAACTTATTATCTGAATACATGCTGTGTGCCAGGTGTTCTTTCTATTCTCATATTTAATCCTCACAACTATTCCAGTGGGGTTAAGTATGAGGGTACATCAGAAAAAGGTTTGGAAAAATGGAACCAAAAGATAAGTTAACTTTAGTGCAGAAAATCTGATATGCATGCCTGCTTTTTTCATAATACACATTTTCCATGAACCTTTTGAAGTACTCTCACGTTGTTCATTTTACAAGTAATTAGAAAGAGTTTGAGTTGGTTGTACAAGATCACTCATGTGGTTACAGCAAAAACAGAACTCAAACCCAGTTTGTTAGAATCCAAAACTCCTGTCAGTCCTGTGTCACACCACCTCCCAAGTAAGAACAATGAGAACAGTAAATCCTAGCGAATCTTGGAAGCCTTAGTATCTTGTGTTTTCTTATTGCTGCCAAGAACCCAGTGGTACATGGTAAAGGCAACTAAGTAAAACGCTGCTTCAAATGGAACACTTAAAGATCTGAGGGTAATGTGAGCACTCAAATGTTTCAACAGGGAAAGGCTGAGAGGACAGGAGTGTAAAATCTGCTCCAAAGAGTTTGAACACTGAGTTGTCCTTCCTGTGCTATTCTCCCAGATATATTCACTAAGCAGAACACAGAACTGATGCATAAGCACTTTTACTCTTGTCTCATTTTTTTCTATTAGCCTAGTACTAGCAATTTTTTGTTTGTTATTTTAAAAGAGCCATTTACTTTTATTGCATGTTAACTGTGTTTAACATCTTTCCCCCTAAATGCAGGCTGTATTAGGTCCTTTGGCTCTAGAAACAGCAAGACGCACTGCACCCCACTTGGAAGCATATTCGAAGGATGTGATGACAGTAGCATTTTTAGCCATCTTGATCACAGCTCCAAATGGAGCTCTAATTATTGGCATATGGGGGCCCAAAATACTTACACGCCATTATAATCCAAACAAAATAAAACTGCATTTGTCAGCATTAGAACATCATTAAAAGGTATATTTATTACATCACTGACCTGCTTCTTTTCATGAATTATCTCACATGACAAATAATTAAATGTAGAAATAAGTGGAGACTGTTCATAGAACCCAGGATTTAGTGACTATATAACTCACTGTACTACTCAATTCTTTATTTTTAAAGTTAATTTAATATAAATAATATTAAATGAAATGCTCCCTTAGTATTTACATGTTTAAGAACAACGTAAAAAAAAAAGTCTATAAATACCCTAGTAAAGTCATCTATCAGGTTGAGTTTGCTGTCATGATACAAATTAAGCATAATAAGAATTAAATGACCTTAATGACAGCAATAAAAATCTTTGACTATTGAACTTGGTAAAATAGACTAATCCAAATAGGAGGAGTAGAACTCTCCATCACTTTAGTAACTGTTTTAAAAATCATCCAAAAAAAAAAAGACAGCAATAAAACAAATCACATTTAAATGGGTCAACTAAATAGGTTTTTTGTTGTTTTTTTAAACATCATCACTTATATATAAATGGAAATACAGATCATTAAAAGTGTGTGAATACAGAACATGAAATTTAGTTTTTACTTAAGCAGTTACATGAATAAGGTTGTTCTTAAGTTTCTTCCTTGACAACCCCATTTGAACCACTGAACAAATTATACTTAAATTATCAGTAGTAAAAATTCAGATTTTTTTTTTTTTTTTTGACAGGCAGAGTGGACAGTGAGAGAGAGAGACAGAGAGAAAGGTCTTCCTTTGCCATTGGTTCACCCTCCAATGGCCGCTGTGGCAGGCGCACCGCGCTGATCCGAAGGCAGGAGCCAGGTGCTTCTCCTGGTCTCCCATAGGGTAAAGGGCCCAAGGACTTGGGCCATCCTCCACTGCACTCTCTGACCACAGCAGAGAGCTGGCCTGGAAGAGGGGCAACCGGGACAGAATGCGGCGTCCCGACCAGGACTAGAACCCGGTGTGCCGGCACCGCAAGGCAGAGGATTAGCCTATTGAGCCACAGCGCCGTCCAAAAATTCAAATTTAAACATGAAAATATGGAACAACAGCAACAAAAGAAAAGGAAGTACCTTCATTACCAAACAAATTAACAAATTTGCAGACACTCAGATACTTTCTGAGGCATATCAAAACACCTACATCAAAGGTTGCATTTATTTGAGAGGTATCAATACATTTTCAGTGCTGAGACTATTTGTAGCACTTACAGTATACACAAAGCAGCATTAGACTACTATGGTTCACATTTGAGAAACACAGATTTAAGCTTTTTGCTACAACTTGCCAATTTAACATTATACCAGTGCAGTGAAAGGTCATCATTTCCTATTGTTTTCTTCTGAAACTCAATAAGCAAGTTATTTAAGTACATGAAATAATACCATGTCTTCTTCCTTATAACAGTAAAATTTTTAAAACTCAAATACTTTGTATTATGGAAACTATCCAGCTGTACAAAGGCTCCCAAATACAGGACAGTCATAAAGTTTCTTCTTTGTAGATTCCATTAATTTATAGTTATTTTAATGCAGATAAATGCAGGACACTACTCCAGATTATTGGGCAACAAAAATATCAATGTGTCATTACCTGTATTTAAGTATGAGCATACTACAACCACAACCATGGCAAATTAATGCCCTCACATGTCCTCCACTGCTTCCAGGGTTCCTTTCCAAGTCACAGGAGCTAGTTTAATAGATACCGTTGAGTTTCTGTGTATACAAAGGCTGTTGATTTTTGTGCATTGATTTTATACCCTGCTACTTTGCCAAACTCTTCTATGAGTTCCAATAGTCTCTTAGTAGAGTTCTTTGGGTCCCCTAAATAAAGAATCATGTCATCTGCAAAGAGGGATAGTTTGAGTTCTTCCTTCCCAATTTGTATCCCTTTAATTTCTTTTTCTTGCCTAATAGCTCTGGCTAGAACCTCCAGAACTATATTGAATAGCAGTGGTGAGAGTGGGCATCCCTGTCTGGTTCCAGATCTCAGTGGAAATGCTTCCAACTTTTCCCCATTCAATAGGATGTTGGCTGTGGGTTTTTCATAGATTGCTTTGATTGTATTGAGGAATGTTCCTTCCAAACCCAGTTTGCTTAGAGTTTTCATCATGAACGGGTGTTGAATTTTATCAAATGCTTTCTCGGCATCTATTGAGATAATCATATGGTTTTTCTTCTGCATATCATGTATGGATTTCTTTAATTTGTCAATTTGCTTCTGATTACCTCTAAGTAATCCTATGATCAATTTTTTTGAGTTTCTGGCATTTCTTCAATCTCTTCATTTTCACATTCTGTATTGAAGTGTTGTTGTGTTCCTTTGGAGGCATCATGTTGTCTTCCTTATTCTTATTTCTTGAGTTGCAGTGTCTATTTTTGGGCATTTGTGGAGATACTCTTTTTGTTTTCCTGTAATGGCTTTTATCTTTGAACTATGCCTCTGTGGATTAGTGGAGTGTCTGCTTTTTCAGTGAATACCCTGAGCCATGCATTGGGTGTGGCCATGGAGCTCTGTTCAGTGCTCCAGGTGAGGGGAGTGTCCAGGGTGACACTCAAATTCTTTTTCATTTTTATTTTATCAGAGGGGCGAATTAATCTGCTCTGTTGGTGTAGACTCGTGCTTACTTCTCCTCCAAGGAGATCAATGCCTGGTTGCTAGCCCCAGTGGGTATAATATTCATTCACACTGCCACAAGAACCACACAAAGGATCTTTGCAGTCGTCAGTGTGAACACAGATCCCTCAGCAGTGACCCTCACCAGGGAATCAGGGAGCCCCAAGCATGTGGAACCACCCACAGTGACTGCCCAAAGACCCATCCCTACCCTGCCCCCTCACACGCAGCCATATTGTTTTCACAGTCCCAGCACATACTACTCCCACAGTCAGGAACACCCAGCCCCATGTCAATTCTCCCAGCCATACTCAGGTATCTCCTCTTAGCTGGTTGCTGGATGCAGACATGAACTGGCGCAGTTGTTACAGATGTCCAAAATGGCACCCGCCCTCTCTCATCTAGTTACAGGACACTGGTGCCAGGTGGTTGGAAAAAGAGAAATATGCCCCCTTTTTATTCTCTAGATTGGCAGGTACACTGATCCCCACAAGGCTCCAAGCCATACTCATGCCAAGTTCTTCCTGCAGCTTGGGCTGCTGCAGTCTAATCTCACCTCACTCTCAAAAGCTGGTGCTGAGTCTCTTAGCTGCTGGAGTCCTGAGCTGTGTGCATTCATGCCCTTCACTTAGGTCCACTGTGTCCCTCTAATTTGTGTAGAGTTTCCTCTACCATTTTCTCTGGATCTCTTCCCTGAGATTAGACTCTCTCCATGTTTTTTGGTGTTTGTTGTTGTTTTTTGATTTTTTTTAACTCAGAACTTGTTTTTTTTTTTGTATAAAAATTTACTTATTTATTTGAAGGTCAGAGTTACACAAAGAGAGGAGAGGCATAGAGGTCTTCCATCCACTGGTTCACTCCCCAGTTGGCCACAGTGGCTGGAACTGCACTGATCCAAAGGCAGGAGCCAGGAGCTTCCTCCGGGATTTCCCACGCGGGTGCAGGGGCCCAAAGACTTAGGCCATCTTCTACTTCTTTCCCAGGCCATAGCAGAGAGCTGCATTAGAAGAGGAGTAACTGGGACTCTAAATGGCACCCATGGGATGCCAGCACTGCAGGTAGTGGCTTTACCTGCTACACTACAGCACCAGCCCCTCATAGCTTAATATTAAGGAAAGGAGATTCAACTAAATAGATTTTAAAATCTGGTCTTGGTGATTATACCTGAAAAAATATGGTAAATAAAAGAACCATAGTTGGAGGATATGTGTATGACCTAGCAGATAAGACACCTTTTGGAATTCCCAAGTCCCAAATCTAAGTATCAGGATTCAATCCACAGCTCAGGCTCCTCATTTCAGGTTTGTACTAAAGCAGACCCTGGGAAGCACCAGTTGATGGCTCAAGTAGTTGGGCTCCTGCTACCCATATGGGACAGCTGAATTGAGTTTCCTTTTCTGGAGTCTCTCTCCAGCTGTTTTGGACATGTAGAGAGTAAATAAGATGGCAGTGTTCCCTATCCCTTACTCTCTTGCTCTCTCTCTCAAATTAAAAAAATATTTTTTGAAGAACCATAATTGGTCTTACATTCATTCTGGAATATCCTTAAAATGTAAGTCTGGTTTAGCAGTTTTTACATGAAACACTATCTTCAGTTTTTATTTACAAAATTAAATCACAAATGGAAATGAATTGTATTTTTTTCTGTTAGTATTAAAAGACCCAAGCATTAAAGGGAGCTGGTAGAAATGAGAAATCCAGCCAGAGCCAGTGCAGTGGCTTAGCAAGTTAAGCTCCCACCTACAGCGCTGGCATCCCGTATGGGTGCCAGTTCAATTCCTGGCTGCTGCACTTCGGATCCAGCTCCCTGCTAATGTGCCTGGGAAGGCAGCAGAAAATGGTCCCCAAGTGTTTGGGCCTGTTCTGTTTGCAGTTGCATTTTATTCTGAACTTGACAGCATAAATTTGTTTTCCTCTGAACTTCTTACAGTTCATCTACAGTTTTCTGTATACCTTTCAAAGGTTATGAATCCAAAGTCTTTGTGTTTCACACTTCCACCAATCATTATTTTTACATTGTTAAGGCAGGTCCAAAGAAGCCATGTCTTCTCCCCAAATCTCAATGTAAACATTTGTGAATTCTTTTGCTGTAGCTCCAAGTCCTGCTTCTTGTTCTATATAAGACGTAAACCACCCAACAGATAACTTTGCCATCATTTAGAAGTGACCATTTCATATTTTCAATAGCTCTTTCAGTGTCTTCCATATCTGAAAATGTATAAATCCATAACCCTCAGAACTACATTCATCACAAAACATCTTAACATGAAAGACTGCCAGCAAAAAAATAGATCATGCAATACTTTATTACTAATGGATTTGTCCAAATTTTTGGTAACTATGTTATCTACTTTTGTACAAAGATGAGTGGCCAGGCACCAAGACCACGTGGTACATACTGGCTTGTCCTTGTACCAAAAGTAAGGAAATCCAAAATACATTTCGCATCTGCCTGGCCAGGAACTGTGGGGGATCCTGTTCCTTCAGAATCAGACACAGAGGACAGCACAGGTTATGTGAGGGTGCCAGTCACTCCACCCAGAGTGGTGAGAGCTAGCTGGCCGTACCCAGGAGTGAGCTCTTCAGTGAGAAGAGACCAAGTGCCAGAACCCTGTAGGGGACAGAGGCCAGCACAGAGGGACAAAGCTCACCGAGAATCTGAGCTGCTGCATTTTCTTTTTCTTTTTCTTTTTTTTAATTATTTTTTTATTTTTTGACAGGCAGAGTGGACAGAGAGAGAGAGACAGAGAGAAAGGTCTTCCTTTTGCCGTTGGTTCACCCTCCAATGGCCGCCTCAGCCAGCGTACCGCGCTGATCCGATGGCAGGAGCCAGGTACTTATCCTGGTCTCCCATGGAATGCAGGGCCCAAGCACCTGGGCCATTCTCCACTGCACTTCCCTGGACACAGCAGAGAGCTGGCCTGGAGGAGGGGCAACCGGGACAGAATCCGGCACCCCGACCGGGACTAGAATCTGGTGTGCCGGCGCCACAAGGCGGAGGATTACCTATTGAGCCGCGGCGCCAGCCTGAGCTGCTGCATTTTCAAGTGTGCAGCATGCTAAACCCCTGCAGGCTGCAAGCTTTGGGCTAAGATGGTCCTGTCAGTTCTGGCCAAAGACCTGGAGCCCATAGGTCCTCCTGGGAGCTGCAGCGGGCCGTGGCCTTGGCTATTTTGCCTGATTATTTTATAAAAAGAAAAAAATATGTCTCCAGCAATGGAGATGCAGACTTTTTGTAAAATTGGGGGGTAGGGGATGATGAAGATATTTTAAGGATTTTGATGGGTCAGGGTAGGAGGGCTTTGTTTAAAATAATGTGTGTTCTGAGCCAACTGCTAGGGGAAGGGACCCACTACTGTTTAAATGCACTGTCTCCAGTGACCTCAGCTTTTCCCTTTTAATTATGAAGAAGTCCAAACCTTCAGAAAGGTAGGAAAAACAAACACCCACATAATTACCACCCAAAGCAGTAATTGTTAACATTTTTTCAGGTTTGCTTCACATGTAATTTTAAAATTTGTGCTAAAATAAATTATTACAGGCACCATGCTGATTTTGCTCTCTATACTCAGGCATATATATATCCAGCATGATGACAACTCCATTATCTCTTTAAAACCAGTTGCCAGTAATTCCTTAAATTATTAAGTACCCAAATATTTTCAAATAGATTCCCCAATCAGAGCAATTATTATAAGCCAAGATCTAATCAAGAACCAAACCACACGTTGTTATGACTTATCTTGTAATCCAGCACAATTCCTCCACACTCACACCCCTGTAAAATGGCATTGACATTTTGAAGGGACCATGCCTGCTACCACATAGAACATACCCCATTCTGGATACGTGAAACTTCATTTCAGTTAGTTTACTCCTCTACCCCCTGAGTTTCCTGAAATGGGATGTTAAATCCAAAGATTTGGGTATCTTGAGCATTTTTGGCTAGAGTCATCTGTAGGTGATGCTGTGTACTTTAAATGGCAGCACGTCAGGAAGTGTTTTTAATGTCTCATTCCACTTCAGTGATGCCAGTTTTCACTACCAATTTGAGGTAGTGACTATGAGATCTCTACATTGTAAAGGTACGTTTTTCTAATTAATCTTGAAATATCTTCACTCCATGCAAAATATTCAATACTTTAATAAGTTTTTTTAAATTTAAAATTGTTTATTCATTTGAAAGTGAGAGAGAGAAGAATCTCCCATCTGCTGATTCACTCCCCAAACGGCTGCAACAGTCAGGGCTGGGCCAGACTGAAGCCAGGAGCCAGTAACTCCATCCTGGTCTCCCATGTGAGTGGCAGGGGCCCAAGTACCTAACCCATCTTCCGCTGCTTTCCCAGGAGCATTGACTTCCCAGGCACATTAAAGGGGAGCTGGAGTAGATGTGGGGCAGCTGGGACTCAAACTAGACACTCCCACATGGGATGAGCATCACAGGCACTGGCTTACCCATCAGCACCACAACACCAGGCCCTCTTTCTCCATTTTTAAATTGGATTGTTTTCTTGGTATCGAATTGATTCCTTATATACTTTGCATATTAATTTCTTCTAAGATACATGGTTTTCAAATATTTGCTCCCATTCCATATATTGTCTCTTTATCTGTTGATTGTTCCCTGTACTATGCCGAAGCTTTTTGGTTTTGTGTGATCACATTTGTCTGTTTTTGTTCTTGTTGCTTATGATTTAGGATATTTCCAGAAAATCAGTGCCAAGACCAACATCTTGCATCTTTAACTATATGTTTTCTTGCAGCAATTTCAGAGTTTAGGGTCTTATTTTCAAGTATTTGAACCATTTTGAGTTGATTTTTGTATATGAGATGAGATTATGGTCTAACTTCATTTTTCCGTGTATGAATACCCAACTCTCCCAACACCATTTATTGAAGAGTGTCCTTTCCCCATATTGTCTTCTTGGCATCTTTGTTAAAAACAAATCAAAGATGTGAATTTATTTTGGGGCTCTTTATTTTGTTCTGGTGGTCTACATGTCTGTATGGTGGTATCATGCTGTTATGATTATAACTTTGTAGACTAATTTGAAATTTGGTAGTGTAGTGCCTCCAGCTTTGTTGTTTTTGCTGAAAATTTGCTAGTTGGGCTTTTCTGTGATTCCATACAAATTTTAGGGTACTCTTTTTTTTAACAAAAAATTTATCTTTTTTTAACATTTATTTAGTAAATATAAATTTCCAAAGTACAGCTTATGGACTAAAATGGCTTTTCCCCCCCATAACATCCCTCCCACCCGCAACCCTCCCATCTCCCGCTCCCTCTCCCATTCCATTCATATCAAGATTCATTTTCAATTATAATATATACAGAAGATCAGTTTAGCATATATTAAGTAAAGATTTCATCAGTTTGCCCCCACACAGAACACAAAGTGCAAAATACTGTTTGAGCACTAGTCATAGCATTAATTCACATTGAACTACACATTAAGGACAGAGATCCTACATGAGAAGTAAGTGCACAGTGACTCTTGTAGTTGACTTAACAAATTGACACTCTTGTTTAAGGCATCAGCAATCTCCCCAGGCTCTAGTCACGAGTTGCCAAGACCATGGAAGCCCCCTGAGTTTGCCGACTTTGATCTTATTTTGACAAGGCCATTGTCAAAATGGAAGTTCTCTCCTCCCTTCAGAGAAAGGTACCTCCTTCTTTGATGGCCTGTTCTTTCTACTGAGATCTCACTTGCAGAGATCTTTCATTTAGGTTTTTGTTTTGTTTTGTTTTGCCACAGTGTCTTGGCTTTCCATGCCTAAAATACTCTCATGGGCTCTTCAGCCAGATCCGCATGCCTTAAGGGCTGATTCTGAGGCCAGAGTGCTGTTTAGGACATCTGTCATTCTATGAGTCTGCTGTGTATCCCACTTCCCATGTTGGATCGTTCTCTCTCTTTTTTATTCTGTCAGTTAGTATTAGCAGACACTAGTCTTGTTTATGTGACCCCTTTGACTCTTAGACCCATCATTATGATCAATTGTGAACTGAAACTGATCACTTGGACTAGTGAGATGGCATTGGTACATGCCACCTTGATGGGATTGAATTGGAATCCCCTGGCACATTTCTAACTCTACCATTTGGGGCAAGTCAGCTTGTGCATGTCCCAAATTGTATATCTCCTCCATCTCTTATTCCCACTCTTATATTTAACAGAGATCACTTTTCCATTAACTTTAAACACCTAAGAATAACTGTGTATTAATTACAGAGTTCAACCAATAGTATTAAGTAGAACAAAAAAATACTAAAATGGATAAAGTATTAAATTGTACATCAACAGTGATGACAAGGGCTGATCAAGTTACTGTTTCTCATGGTGTCCATTTCACTTCAACAGGTTTCCTTTTTGGTACTCGGTTAGTTGTCACCAATCAGGGAGAACATATGATATTTGTCCCTCTGGGACTGGCTTATTTCACTCAGCATGATGTTTTCCAGATTCCTCCATCTTGTTGCAAATGACCAGATGTCATTGTTTATTACTGCTGTATAGTATTCTATAGAGTACATGTCCCATAATTTATTTATCCAGTCTACTGTTGATGGGCATTTGGGTTGATTCCAGGTCTTAGCTATTGTGAATTGAGCTGCAATAAACATTAAGGTGCAGACCGCTTTTTTGTTTGCCAATTTAATTTCCTTTGGGTAAATTCCAAGGAGTGGGATGGCTGGGTTGTATGGTAGGGTTATATTCAGGTTTCTGTGGAATCTCCAGATTGACTTCCACAGTGGCTTTACCAGTTTGCGTTCCCACAAACAGTGGGTTAGTGTCCTTTTTCCCCACGTCCTCGCCAGTATCTGCTGTTGGTAGGTTTCTGTATGTGAGCCATTCTGACCGGGGTGAGGTGAAACCTCATTGTGGTTTTGATTTGCATTTCCCTGATTTCTAGTGATCCTGAATATTTTTTATGTGCCTGTTGGCCATTTGGATTTCTTCTTTTGAAAAATGTCTATTGAGGTCTTTGGCTCATAAAAATATTTATCTCATTTATTATTTGAAGGCAGAATTACAGAGGACAGAGGCAGAGAGAGAGAGAGAGAGAGGTCTTTCATCCACTGGTTCACTCCCCAAATGGCTACAATGGCTGGATCTTGACTGATCTGAAGCCAAGAGCCAGCAGCTTATTCTGGTCTCCATGCAGATGCAAGGGTCCAAGGACTTATACCATCTTCTACTGCTTTCCCAAGCCACAGCAGAGAGCTGGATCTGAAGTGGAGCAGCCAGGATTTGTACCGGCACCCACATGGAATGCTGACACTGCAGATGGAGGCTTTACTCGCTATGCCACAGTGGCAGCCTCAAGTATACTCTTTCTGTTTCTATGGAAAATGACACTGAAATTTTATAGAGGTTGCATTAAATCCATCAGTTGCTCTGAATAGCATGGACATTTTAACAATATCCATTGTTCCAATGCATGAGCAACGTATGTTTTCTCATTTATTTGTCTCGTCTTCAATTTCTTTAATCAATGTTTTATAGTTTTCAAGGTATACATCTTTCATACCCTTGGCTAAATTTATTCTAAGTATTTTATTGTGGCTATTGTAAATGAGAGTGTTTTCTTGACTTTGTCAGTTTGTAATTAGTGTCAGAAACACTGCTGGCTTTTGTATATTGGTTTTGTATCTTGGAGCTTTACTGAATTCATTTATTCTTGCTAGTGGAATCTTTAGGGTTTTTTGCATAACAATTATGTCATCTGCAAAGAGACGATTTCACTTCTTCCTTTTATTTCGTGCCTAATTCTCCTGCCATAGCTTCTAGTACTGTGTTGAATAGAAGATGGTGAGGGTTGGCATCCTTGTCTTATGCCTGATCTTAAAGGAAAATCTTTCCATTTTTCACCACTGAGTATGATTTTAGTTGTGGGTTTATCATTTATGGACTTTCTTGTATTGTGGCACATTCCTTCTTTTTTTAATTTATTTATTTGAAAGTCAGACTTACAGACAGAGAGGAAGAGACAGAGACATGGAGATCTTCCATCTGCTGGTCACTCCCCAGATGGCCACAATGGCCAACACTGAGTCAGAACAAAGCCAGAAGCCAGGCGCTTCATCCAAGTCTCCCAAAAGGGTGCAGGAGGCCCAAGTACTTGGGCCATCTTTCCATGTTTTCCCAGGCCATTAGAAGAGAGCTGGATCAGAATTGTAGCAGCCAGGACATCAACTGGCGCCCATATGGGATGCCAGTATCATAGGCAGCAGCTTTACCTCCTATATCACAATGCCAGCCCAATGCACATTCCTTCTATACTTGATTTGTTGGAAGTTATTATGATAAAAGAGTGCTGAACTGTTGTGAAATAAATTTTAGGTATCTATGTAGATTTTCATATATTTTTGTCCTTCATTCTGTTAATGTGGTATATTACATTTATTGATCTGTATCTATTGAACCTCCCCTGGAGAGAATTTAATCTATGGCTGTATTCCCAGAACTGAGGTAAGCAGTCATCTATTTTTGGCTTATATCCACATAGTAAGGTGACCTTTCAATGAACAAAACTTAGCTTTTATCCTCCTGTGGAAACAGGAGAACTCCTATGCAGACATAGTTGCAAATTGAGGGAGAGAATCTTTTACCATAGGTTTTGAAGACACAGGGAAATACACCACTTGCTCACACTGCTTGTACATTCTAGTCCTTCTCATGCCCAATCCTTGATGTGCTACTTCCATTGTGTTATGGATTACTGATGGCCAGCCTGCCCTTATGACATGGTAGCCCTTATGACAAAGTCATGATGGGATTTAGAGCCACAGGGTCACTTAAAGCCCAGGGACAGGCAGTCCATTTCTACCTGCATCCAGTAGCATGCCAGGAGCTATTATGATAGGTAAGTATGATGGCCAGTGCCACAGCTCAATAGGCTAATCCTCCACCTGTGGCGCCGGCACACCAGGTTCTAGTCCCTGTCGGGGCGCCGGATTCTGTCCCGGTTGCCCCTCTTCCAGGCCAGCTCTCTGCTATGGCCCGGGAGTGCAGTGGAGGATGGTCCAAGTCCTTGGGCCCTGCACCCCATGGGAGACCAGGAGAAGCACCTGGCTCCTGGCTTTGGATCAGTGCGGTGCGCCAGCCGCAGCAGCCATTGGAGGGTGAACCAACAGCAAAGGAAGACCTTTCTCTCTGTCTCTCTCACTGTCTAACTCTGCCTGTCAAAAAAAAAAATTATAGAATTATATAGTGTATAATTATTTGCAGATGGCACCTCATAGGACTGTGTTGTGATTCTCCTTTTGAGATTTGCCATAAAACTCTGCATGGTGTCTTCCCACAGCATACATCTCTGTATAACCCACACAAGAGTACTCCTTGCACTGGAGCTGAACCTGCTGTAGAGCTCTTTGCTTCTCTAACTCCCTATCAAACCTATGGCCAACTTCCTGTCAAAGCCTTGCGTATCAGTCAGCAAATGTGTCAGAGCAGTGTTCCAAGTATCAAATATGCTGCCCCAGAGGCCTCCGAGGCATTGTACCCCCTTCTTCATGGTAGGAAGATGAAATGGTGATAGGTGAGATGAAATGGTTTGTCCTCCCTCAGAACCCTGGAATTCCTAAAATCTTTGCTAATGTGTTAGGTTCTTTCATCCTTAGACAGGTTTGCTCTCACTGTTGGGGATATGTGTCTCCTCAGGGTGACCAACATACTGTCTACTTCCTACACAGTGCATTGGAACTGATAAAGGACAAATGGGGGCCGGCGCCGTGTCTCAATAGGCTAATCCTCCACCTACCGGCGCCAGCACCCTGGGTTCTAGTCCCTGTCGGGGCGCCGGATTCTTTCCCGGTTGCCCCTCTTCCAGGCCAGCTCTCTGCTGTGGCCTGGGAAGGCAGTGGAGGATGGCCCAAGTGCTTGAGCCCTGCACCCTCTGGGAGACCAGGAGAAGCACCTGGCTCCTGCCTTCGGATTAGCGCGGTGTGCTCGCGGCAGCGCGCCAGCCGCGGCGGCCATTGGAGGGTGAACCAACAGCAATGGAAGACCTTTCTCTCTGTCTCTCTCTCTCACTATCCACTCTGTCAAAAAAAAAAAAAAAAAAAAAAAAAAAAAAAAAAAAAGGACAAATGGGATGCTCTGTAGAATTTATAGGTAGTTTGAGTCTTTGGCCTATATTGTGACAAAGGGTAGAAAAGCTAATATGAGGGGTCTTGAAAAAGTTAATGGAAAATTAGGAGTATGGAAAATTACACATGGCTCTCAAGCTGTTTTACAACAAAACAAACCTCTTTTAATTCCATTTTTCCATGAGCTTTTTGAAGTCCTTTTGTGTGATATAGATCTTGGTTAAGACCCTGAATGTAGGGATCTTGTAGGGCATAGTGGGTTAAGCCTCCGTCTGTGGTACCAGTGTCCCATTTGGACACCAGTTCAAGTCCCAGCTCCTCTTCTTCCAATCCAGCTCCCCACTAAAGTCTTGGGAAAGCAGTAGAATATGGCCCAAGTTCTTGGGCCCCTGCACCCACATAGGAGATCCAGAAGAAGCTCCTGGCTCCTGGCTTTGGATGGACCCAGCTCTGGTGGTTGTGGCTATTTGGGGAGTGAACCAACAGATAAAAGACCTCTCTGTCTGTCTCTCCTTATCTGTAACTCTGCCTCTCTAATAAATAAATAAATAAATCTTTTTTTAAAAATGGAAGAAGGTGGAGGGAAAGAGGAAGTGGAAGAGTGCTTTGCTCCAAAATAACATTCTGTTAACTCAGAATCTCAGATGGGGATCAGGAGTCTAAATTAAAAAAAAAAAAACACTCTGAATGTATGCTGTTGTCCTTCCAATGAATGTTGAATTGCTTCTGGTAAATTTCCCTCCAAGTACTGCTTCAGCCATTTTACAGTATATATCTATCAATGATCGTTACATTTTCATTCAGTTCTAAATGTGCTCTGATCTTTATTATAATTTCTTCTTGGTTCCATCTGGAAACGTTTCTTCTAATTTCTACATGTGTAGACTTACTTTGGATACTTTATTATTGATTTCTAATAATAGTGCTTTTATTCTGCATACCAATGTAAAAATTCAATACTTGCTTTTACATCTAATTTCTGGCCAGTTTTTACATATATTTCAAGTGTGCCTGGAAAGAACAGATATTCTTTAACTGTTCATCCAGAAGGTGTTGCAGCACAACAGATTAAGCAGCAGCTTGAGATGCCCACATCCTGTATTGGAATGCCTGGGTTTGATCCTGGCCACTTCTCTTCCAACCCAGCTTCCTGGTAGGCTGTTGATGATGCTTAAGTGCTTGTGCCCCAGCTACCCAAGTGGGAGGACCAGACAGAGTTTCAGAATCCTGTCTTTAGCGTGGCTCAGCCCTGGCTGTGCACCTGGAGAGAGAACCAGAAGATGGGAGATAACTTTCTCTCTCTATCCCTCTCTTGCTCACTCGCTCTGCCTTTGAAATAGATGAAAACAAATAAGCAATTTTTAAAAGAGTTCTATAGCATCTATATTGTTTTACTAATTTTATGCCCATCTAGTCAATTACTGAAAATGCTAAAATCTTTCACTGTATTTGTAGGTTTGTCAGGGACATTTTGCAAGCCTATTAACTTTGCACTTACTTCTTGTGAGAAGTAGTGTTAGGTATGTACATTTTAGAATTGATATACCCTCCTCATGAATTTTTACTACTTATGTAATACCCTCGTCATGAATTTTTACTACTTATGTAAGTGTGAGGGGGTACATTTCAGGATTTCTGTACTGAGCAATGAAAAATGTGACCACGAGGTGGCAGTAGCACACAAAAGTTCTATTTTGGTGTTTGATTGACAGGCTTGCTGTGAGAGGAAAGTTCTCCCAGCAAGAGGCCAACCAGGGGAGGGAGACATGGGCCCCACCTCCCGGTGGGAAGAGAAGGATTACAGCAGGGGTATCCGTGTCTCAGTGATGTCACTGAGCAGCATGGCATGGAGGAGAACCGAGATCAGAGAACTCCAAAGGGCAGCGGCGGCATGGAGCCTCCATGGCTCAGGGCTTGCTTTATCTGTAGCAAGCACATTACCGACATGGTTTCACAGGCTATGTAAAGCAGGCAGGCTCTAAATGGCCAAAACTTAGCTTATTCTGTCACTGTTTAAAGCAATTGGATATGTAAAAGCTGGAGTTTGGTCCTGGTGTGCTTTTGAACTAATGAGTCTCAGCCTATTATGAAGAAATAAGCTCAGGGGCCAATGTACAGAGGCTTTCTGGCTCGTTTACATAACACGCAGTGACTAGTGACTCCCTGTATTCTTTCTTGCTCAACATAGTTTATCATACTTCCTCATTTTTTAAAAAGGTTTGCTCATATTTACTGATATTATGGAATAGATTGGATTTCAGTAACTATAGTCTGCTTTTTAATTATTTATTATTCAAATTGTGCTCTTATATGAATTTTGTTGCATTTCTTGATCCCATTTAACCAAAACAGCTCTGAGTAAGGTCACCAATGACCCACATGTTATCAAATCCACGTTTTAGATTTTCCTTCATGTGTGCACACATGTACTTAACAAAATTTCCAACTGGCATGTCAGACATGGAAGTTAGTATTTTTCTTTGTTTTTGTTTGCTTAATCTTTGTAACTTACACTGCAATTTCCCCCTTATTTGTGATGTATTACTGATATCTGGCTTCATCTTTTTTGTCACATAAATGTTACCTTTTGCCACACAGGTTTTCCCTCTCTTCATCTCCTATTTTCTCTCCCTCTCTCTCATTCTATACGTGTGTGTGTGTATTTAATAATACTGTATCACATCACATCAAAACTGTTAGTGCAAATTGAGGACCCAAGTTTTTCCTCGAACATATCTGTCGCATATTAAACTTTCATGTATTGGTACTTTGTCCATATTTTCCTACCATTCTGCTTAATGAATGCAATTTGTTTTCCTTTCAGTATTTATTTTTTATTTATTTGAAAGGCACAGCAGCGGAGAGGGAGAGAAAGAAAAGTCTTCCATCTGCTGGTTCTCTCTTCTAATGGCCACAACAGCTGGAGTTGAACCAGGCAGAAGTCAGGAGCCAGGAACTCCATCCAGGACTCCTACGTGGGTGGCACGGGTCCAAGCATTTACGTCATTCTCCACTGCATTCCCAAGACCATTAGCAGGGAACTGGGTTGGAAGCAGAGTAGCCAAGACTCAAACCAGCACTCCAATATGGGATGCTGCCTTAGCTTGCTCACCACAATACCAGTCCTGAACACTATTGTTTTTCTTACATTAACTTGATTCCAGTAACTATAATATTTGTTGATACCTGCTGAGAAAAACTCCTCTCAAAAGTCTTTTTTCCCAATTTTCTATTATTCTATATGAATGTTAAGATAACTTAATCCAATTTTATTTATTTATTTTTATTTAAGAGAGACAGAGTTCCATACACTGGTTCCCTTCCCAAATGTCTCCAGTGGCCAGGACCGGGCCAGGCCAAAGCTGGAAGCCAGGAACTCAAACCAGGTCACACATTAGGTGGCAAGGAGTCATCACATGCAGCCTTTCGGGGTCTGCCCTGGCAGGATGTTGGAATCCGGAGCTGGGAGCCTGCATTCCAGCCCAGGTACTCCGATGTGGTATGTGGACGTCCAAAACCCACAGAATAACTGCTAGGCTAAACACCTGCACTAATCCAATTTTTAAATACCCATATGATTATAAAGTGAATGTTATTGGATTTATATATAATTTCAGCAGGTGTGTATTTTAATAGTATCTTTTTCATATGTTTAAATCTTGTTCAATTATCTTTGGTAATATAGTATTTTTTCCTTAAAGGTCTTGTATTTTTTAAAGATTTATTTATTTGAAAGGCCAAGTTACACAGAGAGAGGGACACATTGAGAGAGAATCTTCCTTCCGATAGTTCACTCCCCAAATGGCTGTAATGACTGGAACTGGGCCAGTCTGAAGCCAGAAGTCAGGAGCTTCTTTCTGAGTCTCCCACGTAGGTGCAGGGGCCCAAGCACTGAGGCCATCCTCTGCTGCCTTCCCAAGCACAACAGCAGGGAGCCAGCTCGGAGCCAAACAGCAAGGTCTCAAACAGGCACCCACATGAGATGCCAGGATCAGGTGGTGGTTTTACCCAGTACACCACAACGCCAGCCCCTCTATTTTTCTTGGTAGGTTTATTTTACTTTTATTATTTTTGCTCTGAAGTATTTTTCCCATTAGCATTTCAGGGCACTTAATCATAAATTTTGTATATTCCTCATTTCTAAATATATTACCAAAACTCCCTCTTCCCTTTTTCCTAATCTCTGTGGTTTCCTAGGCAAATAATATCAAAAAGTTTTCTATTTTCCTATATCTGTAATTATTTCACTTTAAACTCTACAGTCACAAATCCCCCAAGATAATTTTTAATATTAATTATAGGAGGGGCCGGTGCTGTAGCTTAATAGGTTAAGCATCTGCCTGCAGCACTAGCATATCATATGGGCACAAGTTCGAGTCCCGGCTGCTCCACTTCCAATCCAGCTCCCTGCTAATGGCCTGGGAAAGCAATTATGATGGCTCCAGTGCTTGGCACCCTGCACCCATCTGGGAGACCCAGAAGCTCCTGGTTCCTGGCTTCGGATGGGCCCAGCTCCAGCCGCTGTGGCTATTTAGGGAGTGAACCAGCAGATGGAAGACCTCTCTATCTCTCCCTCTCTCTCTGTAACTCTGCCTTTCCAATAAATAAATCTTTAAAATATTCATTACAGGAGCTGTTCCTAACAGGCTGCATCCCATATTGGAACCCCTTGGTAGTAGTTCTGGTTCTGCTTCCAATTCCTACTTCCTGCTAATGCAACACCTTGGAAGACAGCAGGTGATAGCTCAACTCGTTGGATCCCTGCCACCCATGTGGGAGACCTAGAATGACTACCCTGTTGCAGGCTTCAGGTCCTTTGCAGACATTTGGGAAGTAAGTCATCAGACAAATGCTGTCTTCTCTCTCCACCTCTCAAGTAAATAAAAATTAAAATGCTTACTTAAGGATCTTCATAAATATTGTTTAAACTTCTATTTTACTCAAGAACTTCCATTAGGAAGAATGTTCCTGATTGTTCACCAATCTTATTAATATAATCATATTTTTTCTCCTTTAATTCATTGTTAATATCTTGATATTGAAACACCCAGGAATTCCTGAAATACAACACTGTCAAAATGTATTGCTTGCTCTTTTTTTTTAAAAAAAGTACTAGGTTTTTACTTAGTATTTTCGTATGTAGAAGATTGATCTGCTCTTTTGGTCTTGTGTTTATTGAGTTTTCATAGTAATGCTATATTGACGATATGAAATGAATTGGGAAATTTTTCCTTTTAAAAATTGCAATAATCTACTTAATATTGGAATTATACTTCTTGCAATCCTAGAACTTTTTAAATTATGGATTTTTTAAAAAACTACTTTCCATTCTCATTTTTGTAATTGGTCTATTATTTTAAATTTCTGCTTGGGTCAGTTTTGGTCATCCATGTTTTTCCAGAAAAAATTTCCTCTGGGTTTCCCAATCTGCTACCTGATAGCTGCATGCAGCATTTTCGAGCAGCCATCTTTGTGCAGACTTCACTTCTGAGTATCACGCTACAGAGCTGAAGACTGACTACTTCCAAGCTTTCCGTTTCTTCACTTTGTTGAATGGGTGCAGTTGATTCATGTGTGATGGTGCAGAGAAAGTATGATGGTCATAATGGAAAGTTACAGGGAGCTTGAAATTGTAGTAAACTGCTTGTTGACATTTTTATTTTCTCACTAGTACAGGGTTTATCTCTATAATTAAGTGATTTACTACTCTTTCCCCCTTTTCTATATTATTTTGGAAAATTACAGCCTTATGAAAACTCAGGAACTTAACATTGTGGTGATGTATTTGACTAGTGTTCTAAGAGTCACAAATACACCCCTCACCATAACTGTTCAAAACAGAATATTTTAGTAAGCAAAGACTCAGGCACTTCAGCCAGGGGAAAGACAGTGATGTCATCTCTGGATGAAAGATATCTTTGTGAACAGATGTTCAATGTCTTTCAAGACTGCAACTGATACAACTTGCACAATACGATTACTAATAACTAGTACAAACTGTACTTGTTACACTGCATTAAAATGATGCTTGCCGCAACTTGACTACTAAACTGCATTTCTGAAGACTAGCTGACTTGCTGAACATGATACAGTAAGTTTATCATGACAAACAAAAGCGCAACCTCGGATGATGCATCAGTTATGAAAAAAATGAAAACAGCCTCCAAGCGTCTTCTACAATCCATCTGTGTGCCGCAAAGGGCCAGCATGGCCAGCAAGGCAGGGAGGCAGGCACAGAGCTGCTGCTCACGTTTTTAGTGATTCTTAATCCCCCCTAAGGTAGAAGAGGTCGCCTAACATGATTTATGTAGATTCCATTGAGTTTGCTTTATTTAGTTTTCTTCATATTTTCACGAATCATCTAGTGAATTACTCATTAAACTTTAAAAATGTTTCAGCTGAGGGGCTGACATTGTGGTACAGTGGGTTAAGCTGCTGCGTTCAAGTCTCAGCTGCTCCATTTCCAATACAGCTCCCTGCTATTGTGCCAGGGAAAACAGTGGATGACTGTCCAAGTGCTTGGGCCCCTGTACCCACATGGGAGACCCAGACAGAGTTCCAGCATCCTGGCTTCAGCCTGGCCCAGCCACCACCCCCTTTTGTGGCTATCTGGGGAGTGAACTAGCAGATGGAAGATCTGTCTCTCCTTCTCTGTAACTCTGCCTTTCAAATAAATATTTAAAAACAAAAGTTTCAGTTGAATGGAAAAATTTCTTGTGATAAAGCCTATAAATATCAAGACATGGGTCAAGATAGAGTCTGCATAAATTTTCCACCTGGATATACCATTTCAAACACTAAATTGTTAACTGTTAAGCAAAGTATATCCTGCCTTCTTAACTACCACTTACTACTTATCTTGATTCAAATTCATCCCTAAATCATTTGTACAATCGGGGATCACAGTGATGTCCTCAGGGCCTATTGTATGCAGGATCCTATATTAAAAAAATTGTCTCAAGTCTAATAGGCTTTTAATGTTTACTGTATTTTTTGGTCCTGTCTCCTGTTACCAGCTGTCTCATTTTGTTGTTCATTTGACTCTAGAAAGACCCTTTCCAAACCTGTGACTAATTCAGGAAGAAATCAGATAACTAATCTTATTAGAATTGGGTGTGAACAGTTAGTAGACTGAAGGTGGGGACCTGAAGCACTAACTGAATAAAGACAAGTATTAGTAACATCCTTCCTAATCATCTCCAGATTGGTGATGCTGCCACAGAAGAATTCTAGATGGGTGCAGTGGAATTACGAGGTTTCCGGTACCTGTCAAATAAAATACCTGACAGAATTTCTTAAGGCCGCTGTAAAACAGTGGATCTTTAGCTCTCTGTAGAGGAAGAGAGTCTGACAGCACATTGCTAATGGAAGACTAGGATCACAGTGAGGAAGTTAGAACCATGTAGATCAGCAACTGGCTTAATTAGCTTCCCATACACTTATTAGCAAATTAGGTTACAAAATACAAAAGCAATTTAATGACTCATCATCTGAGGCACTGAACTCAAAGCTGGTCTGTAATGTGCTTTTCATAATACAACTTGCTTAATTACCCAAATGAATGAATCATTAATACCTCAAGCCTGCTAACACTTTTGGATGCCCGATATTTATGTAATGGTGGTGCTCATTTGCTGACTAAGACATGAGTAGTTCCCTCGGCAAGCAGGAGAAGCAGCCCTCAAATCAGGCATGTGACAGTTTAACAGCAGGGTGGTTTCTTTCAAGTCCTAGAAACCTAAGACATGTATCTCAAGAGCTAAATTACTTCTTTTGTATTGATTCAGATGCATGTGGTTGTTTTTTAAGGCATACTTCACAAGTGATGGCAACTGATAATAATGCTCATATAAAGGAGTTATTAAAATAAAAGCTTGCTTCTGTCGCTCCCCCTCTTCATGGAGGAACAACACTAAACCCTGCCTAGGCTTCATATCCGAGTCACGGCACCATTATGTCGCTCCCCTTTTTCGTGGAGGAACGACACAGGACCCTGCGCTGTTCTTTTATCTGCTCGGCCCTTCCCGGGTTTGCTGCTGGTTCTTCCCGGGTTGGCTACCAACCCTTCCACCTCCATGGAAGGGCGGTTCCCCCTGCCACTTTCCCCACTTCCGCGGGGGAGCGGCACACCGCTCTCTCGGGGGCTGCACAGGTGTTCCTTCAGATAGATGTTCCCTCGTGCATGTTGTCTCTCTCCTCCTTTATAGTCCTCTTCCACCAATCCCAACTCTGCTACCCACACACCGAGCACGCTGCTCTCCTCCAATCAGGAGCAGGTCCTGCTGTTTATTGGTTGAACTGGAGGCAGCTGTGTAGAAGCTGTTTCCTCCTCTCCCAGCGCCATATTGTGGGAGAGCAGATGCATAGAATAAGTCTTAATTCCAGTAACAGTCTAGTCCGAGTTGCTCCCCACAGCTTCCAGCCCCAGGCTCCTGAAAAATTTTGCACAGGTGGGAAAATATTTGGCATAGTTCTTTAACATATTTCAACTGAAAAGCTGTGGGAGATAAAAACCTTATTCTGAGAGTATGGTCATCATACTTCCTATTAAAATTATGAGTGGATTCACTTTCAATTTTTTAAGTGCTGTAACCTAACAAAATTAAAAGTTCATAATCTTGCTTCACATTTTTAGTAAATTTACCTACTGCGAAATCTTAAGTATGGGAAACCACCAAAACAGGTGTAAAGACATATTGCTATGCATTGAATGATTTTACAAAAAGAAAAGCACTCATGACCACAGCCAGAATATCCAGACTTTTGATGAGGATTTTTCCTAAAGTTGTGTGACTAAGTGTGGAAAAACAAATTGGTTAACCTGACAGTGAAGCTCATTTAAGGATGCTAAAGAAAAAGCCTCAAAAAAAATTCCCAGGACCAGTGCCTATGGCGTAGTAGGTCAAGCCTCTGCCTGTGGCACTGGCATTCCATAAAGGCACCGGTTCGAGTTCCAGCTGCTCCACTTCCAATACAGCTAGCTCCCTACTAATGGCCTGGGAAAGCAGTAAAAGATGGCCCAAGTGCTGGGCACCTGCACCCACATGGAAGACCCGGAGGAGGCTCCTGGCTTCAGATGGGCCCAGCTCCAGCCATTGCAGCCATTTGGGCAGTGACCCAGTGGATGTCAGACCTGTCTCTACCTCTCCTCCTCTCTTGTCTGTAACTCTTCCTCTCAAATAAAAAAAAAAAAAAAAAAAAAAAAAAAAATCTTTAAAAAAAAATCCAAAGCCAAAGAAGTAGTCACAATATTCTGTGGTGAGAGGAAAAAACAGCAGATTTCAACATACACCTTATAAAACTTCTCAGAAACCACAAACACATTTCTAAGTCCACCTTTAAAATTCCAGCTACTGGTCATGAGAAAGCTAAGATCACACAATAGCACTTCCTTATATTACATGTAATAATCCAAGCACCATGCCTAGGTAGTGTCTGACACATAGAAATGCTCAGTAACTTTTAGCTTTATTACTGTAGGAGTGTTTAAGTATGTATGTCTGCCTTCTGCACCTTAATTATAAAAAAAAAAAGTTAACTCAATGGATTACACCTTTATTAGACAGACTTAAGAGTAACTATTAATGTGAGAACTGAAAGACTCTTACTAGTAGGCTAAAAAAAAAGTTCTAAACTTTTAAGAGATTCTCCAGTATATTTTGGAAATATTTTTATGTATTTCCTTAGATAATGTAATTGTTAGACAGAAATGTTCATATCAATACAAGTTTGAACAAAACTATTTTTCATTTCAATGAGAATTCAGATATGCTGTATTTTTGTCTAACTGACCTTCAAAATGTAGCAGTCCAGAAGTCTGTCAAGTGTTCCTGCCACCCCATCCCAGCTGTCACCAAGTCAAATGCCTCAAAACACACACACACAATCTCTCTCCCTCTCATTTTTTTTCTAACAGACACAAACAAGCCTTTTGCAAACAATTCTTTTATAATGTAAATAACTGTTCCTCACTGGAATTTTTATATCCAGTTTACTTTTCTGAAATTAGGATATTCATGTTAATTAGACAATAGTCTCTTTAAAGGAGTTTATCTTTATGAACACTCAAATAATTCTTGATGGTAACATGTTCCCTAATCCAAAAAGAATGGGTTGTGTAAGACCAAAAGGTGAAAAAAGATACACTTCAAATGATCAAAACCAAAGCAATATGAAAAATAATATATTTAACAGAAAACACGGAAAAATTTATTAAAGTACAGATTCTGCTGGAAATATTGTTATTCAAAGAAACAGCTTTGAACCCACTGCCCAAATTTAGATTTTCTTCAGGTAATTAAAATCAGAAATGTTGATTTTACTATTGAAAGATACATTAACTCTTGAAGTCAGAATGAGGTCTGACAATCTAACGTCTACATAAATGACTGAATATATAAAGTATCAAATATAAATACTAGTGTAGCAAGAAAATAAACTGGCAGAAACAATGATTCAACCAGTGGTAATAATTATGACCACCATTTCATATTTTCTACACACAAAGGATGAGAAAATATTGTAAGACTTTACAGCACACAACTGATTCCAATCCTAATTCCGTACATTATACTTCTTTCTTCTTCAGTATTAGTGGACCCACATTATCTCCTGTCAATTCATTGTGTTTATTATGTGAGCCATCACAGGCAGGAAACTAAAAAGAAAAAAACAATTACAAGTGTTATTTTAAAAATGTTTCATTAAGTAGAAATGTTTCTTTGCTCTCACAAAGAAAACATCATGTACTTATCAAAAAAAATGATCAGATACCTTTTCTAGGTAATGAATATAATCTATGTCTAAACAAGCCATATTTCCATACCCAGCAAATCTAACAATCCAAACAGTTAATTCATTATTTGGTTTAGATTTTAACACAAAACCTTTGGATGACTCCATCTGAATGACTATACTAGGTTTAAAAAAGAGTCAAAAAAAAAAACCTCCTAGACTCTATTATGCTCTACTTTTGCATACATCTCAACTTATTTACATGTAAAAAGAATGGAATGTAAACCCTAAATTTAAAAATTCACTCATATCCCATCCAGATATATGTAACAGCAATTAATATTTTGTTCTATTTTTCCCAAGCATTTACTGTACTCATTTTTCAAAATTAAGATCATATTATAGTATGCTTTTCTTATATGACATCAGGATCTCAGATCATTAAATATTCTTTAAGAATATGATATGTAATGGTTTCTAAGATCCCATCACTTGTATTACAATTGTTCCCATACTTTCAGATCTTTAGTTTTTAAAATCCTGCTATTACAAAGGATGCTGTGCTTAAAACCTCAACGTGTAATCAATGCAGTACAAGACAGATTCCATCAACTATCTACAGTAACTACTCTTCACTTTGAATTCCTTTCTCCTTAAAAAGCATCTATAATTATAACTACCATTTACTACCTCATACTATGTAAGGCACCTTACATAGATCAACTCACGAAATCCTCAAAAACATCTGCAATGTTGATACATGGCAGATTAAAAACAAAAACCTGAAGATCAGAGATTAAAAATTAAGCAATCTGCTCTAGCCCAAGCTGGCCACCTGCCCAGCTTGACCGAGTGACAGGCATCAGATTGGAGCATTAGTTATTGACCCACAGCTTCAGCCCTTTTCCATTCAACTTTATATCCTCTCAAAAAAATAAGTTTTTTAAAAATACATGTTACTTGCTCAAGCGCTAAGCATTGTGAAAGCATCAGTTTCCAGACTTCCTTGCAGCTTTATCACTTCTAAGGTAGGTAGTATCAATCACAAAATGTAAACTGTAACTTAGGAATAAGGACTTTTAATACCATAGGAGAATTATAAACAATATGAAAACAATCATCTCACAGAACCCCCACAACTGAGGAATTAACAAGCCAAACAAATATAACTGCACAAAATGTTAGTGTACGTATAAATGGACATCTTACCGTCTTAGAACGCCAACATCTACAGTAGGCTGCTTTAGTTAGGCACAGATCTTCGATGTTGATTTCATTTACCACTTTTGGATTTTCCTTTTGTATTTTAAGATTAATCAAGCTGTCCTTCTGTTGTTTTTTCTTCGGGAAAAATGGTCGAACTGCAAGGTAGCCAAGTAGTGCGAGTACACCAAGGAATGGCAGCAGCCGGAGCCATTCTGAAACTAAACATATACAGACTTGTTAGGGTCTGTAGCGCTGTTGTAAAAAAGCAAGTCCACATTCATCCATGAACTTATTTTGATCTCTTACTTCATGTACTAATTTCTTATTTACCTTATCTATGAAACTGTAATTAAGTAACACAATAAAGCAAGCTTCACCCACGGTCACCTTATTTTATTTATGGGTTAACCTGACACATAAGAAGGTGGAGACATAAATTTTTAGAAACAGGTCTTATTTAAAAATCCTATCTCACTGCTCCCATTAAGTATATTTGTGTTTGTATTTATTTTTTTTCCCAGGAATTACAATCACCATAAATATAAATGAAATTCAATGTGTGATGAATTTATTGGCTTAGAAAACATTTTCACTTTTTTAAAAGAATTACTTGCTTATATGAAAGTCAGAGTTAGAGAGAGAAAGGGAGAGACAGGGAGAGATCTTCTGGTTCACTTCCCAGCAACAGCTTAAGCTAGGCCAGACTGGAGCCAGGAGCTTCATCTGGTCTCCTACATGGGTGGCAGGGGCCCAAACACTTGGGCATACTCCGCCGCTTTATCAGCCGAACTAGCTGGGAGCTGGATGAGAAGTGGAACATCCACGACACAAACTAGTGACCATATTGGGATGCCGGCGTCATAAGCGGTGGCTTTACCCACTGCGCCATGAGATCAGACATCAGAACCTGCCTGATGTATATTGAGCTCAAATACTTTGAAGGGAAAATATTATCTACAAATTGCAAATATAAGAAATAATTTAAAGTGGCATGTATTTCACACAGCAACTTTTTATTCTTATTGTTTCAACATAAGAAAATAACATTTATTATACATTTGGAATAATTATAATCCTACCAGTAAGAGTTGGTAATATTTTGCTATATTTCTGTTTTTCCTTTTTTGCTGTTGTATGTTAATATAAGCTGTAAATGCTTTAAAAACAATGAGACTGGAAGTAGCTATTGTGGTAGAGGTTAAGTCATCTGCATCTGTATCACAGCTAGTCTGCTTCCAATCCAGCTTCCTGCTGATGCATCCTAGGTGGTAGCAGATGACAGCTACAGTGCTTGGGCCCCTGCCACCACGCAGTAGACCCAGATGGAGTTTCTGGCTCCTGGTTCATCCTGACTCAGCTCTGGCTGTTGAGGGCATTTGGGGACTAAAGCAGTAGATAGAATATACTTCTCTTTCTTTCTCCCTTTTCAAGTAAATGAAGAATTTTTTACAAATAAAATTTTTATGAGGCCATTAATGTACAGTCTATATCCTACTTTTCAAACTCAATAAATACACCAGATAATTCAATCATCTCCTCAAATCCTTAATATAGCTTGAAAACACAAATTTTAATGGCTGTAGCTACCTATCATATCCCTCAATCACAACATAAGATCTACACAAACAGGGACCTTACTTACCTGATCACCACTACAGCCCCTAAATAATGTAATTTGTTTAATTTCCTTTTCATTGAGGC
Organism: Oryctolagus cuniculus; assembly: GCF_964237555.1. Classification (NCBI taxonomy): domain Eukaryota; kingdom Metazoa; phylum Chordata; class Mammalia; order Lagomorpha; family Leporidae; genus Oryctolagus; species Oryctolagus cuniculus. The sequence goes on from NC_091439.1 coordinate 62,321,835, forward strand.
ATAATTTACAGTTCAATTTGTTGAGTAAGTTTGAGGAGTTGTGAAAGTATATACACCTGTAAACACCACCTAAAATGAAATATAAGTTATTTCCATCACCCCAGCAAGGTTCCTCTTCTACTTTTTCAGTCACCACCCTTTTTATTTTTATCTTCAATTAAATGAATAAGCATTTTCTGAATAAGCAAATCTGATCAGTCTCCTAATATTAAGTGTTTTCAATTTTATTACTACATAATTATTAAGGACCCACCATGTAGAGAGACGCTGTTACATGCAAGTGCACCTGCTGCTATCTTATTTGTCTCCATATACCCAATGTGTAGTACCTGGCACAGGGCAGGATTTCAATAAGCAGCTAGTTTCCAGTTTATCTGTGGTATAAATCCAGTTTTTCATATACTTGGGTTTATTTTAACCATAAAGCAGGAATTATAATCATTCATTCATTTGTTCAACAATATTTTCTCCGTACTCACCCCATTCCGGACATCACTATTAGACAGGCAGTTAGGTAAGGTCCCTGCTCTCTTAGGGGATACATTTTAGAAGAGCCAGACAATACACAAGCAAACAAAGATCATCGCACACCATCCTATGAAGGAAATAAACAGGATGGTACAGGAGAACAAACGACTAAGCTGATGCAGAGCACTAGGTTGGCTGTTAGGTAGGCTAGGTAAAGGGATCACAGAAGGTTTCTAAAAAAGGACCTTTAAGCTCAAATCAAAAGAATGAAGAGAAACTATGCACTCAAAAGATTTGAGAGTAAAAACTTCCAAGGTATACAAAAAATACATACAAAAAAATCGTCCAACATCATCGGACTTTTAGAGGAACAAATGACTGAAGTAGGAACTCTCAGTAAAAACTGTAGAGCACTATTATAAAGAAAGCTATTATTGCATTTCACCTTGAAGCTAGTGATGCACATGTTTCCTGCCTCACTGAACAAAAGAGTCAACTCCCATCTCTTTTAACAGAGACTTACATAAACCAAGACTTCCATAAATTTCAGCTAAATTGTTTGAATTCCATTAAACTGACATTTGAGGTAACTCCTTTAAGGTGTAGATTGACTTACCTTTGTTCATGGTTCACCATTGAAACGGTATAAGTTAAAATTCAGAAAGACTATTTAAAATCGTTAATAAAAACTTTCAGTGTCTTTAAAAACTGTAAAATCTCATTGACATAAGCCAAGTGATACTGGTACAGAAGATACAAAAAGCCCTATCACTTTTGACTAAATGCCTCTAAGCCAGAATCCTGCCCAGGTGGAATGGACAGCAGCACCAAAGGAGCTTCAGCTGGTCTCAGTCAGTCAGTCCCCTGCCACACCATGGGACTAGGGTCTGGTGTGGTAAGCCCTTCATCCTGGGAAACAAGGTGCAGCCGGAATGGGGGGGTGCCCTCTTGACCCCATCACACAATGCATGTTTGTGGGGAACTTGGCATTAAACTATTCATAGAAGACCTGCTTCTGGGTTTGTATTTCAACCATAGCAGAGCACCTCCCTGTTGCAGACTACTGAAAGTCAGCCCTCCATAGGGGTTTGAAAAAAAATTTAATTAAAAAAAAAAGAGAACACTCCCCATCACAAAGGAGCTTTCCATCTAGTATGGAATACAGACCCACAGAGGATTATAGTACAGTGTACTCTAGGCACTCATATATAAGCAATGCAGAGGAAGAAGTGATTAACTCTAGCTCAAATGAGCAAAAACTGAACAAATCTTGACACCTAAACAGGTCTCTGAAAGACTACAAGGGGCCAGCATTGTGGCGCAGCAGGTTACCCCACTGCTTGCAAAGCCAGCATGCCATGAGTGCCCATTTAAGTCCTGGCTGCTCTACTTCTGACCCAGATTCCTGGAAAGCAGAGGAAGATAGCCCAAGAGTTTGGGCCCCTGCCATCCTTGTGGGAGACCTGGACAGAGTTCCAGTACCCTGGCTTCAACCTGACGCAGCTCCGGCCATTGTGGCCATTTGGGGAGTGAACCAGCAGACCAAAGATCTCTCTCTCTCTAATATTTTCAAATACATAATCTATTTTTTTTTTTTTTTGACAGGCAGAGTGGACAGTGAGAGAGAGAGAGAGAGAAAGGTCTTCCTTTGCCCTTGGTTCACCCTCCAATGGCTGCTGCGGCCCGCGCGCTGCGGCCGGCACACCACGCTGATCCAAAGGCAGGAGCCAGGTGCTTCTGGTCTCCCATGGAGTGCAGGGCCCAATCACTTGGGCCATCCTCCACTGCACTCCTGGGCCATAGCAGAGAACTGGCCTGGAAGAGGGGCAACCGGGACAGAATCTGGCACCCCGACCGGGACTAGAACCTGGTGTGCCGGCACTGCTAGGTGGAGGATTAGCCTATTGAGCCGCGGCACCGGCCTAAATAAATAATCTTAAAAAAATAAAATAAAAAGTACTCACTCAGTGTGTTATTTGCTAATTTGAATGTAAAACAATTGAGTTTTCCTAATTTTTCCCTCAGTTAAAAATTTTCACTTCCAAAAGCCTTTCTTCCTCTATCAGTGAAGATTTCCATTTTCTAATTTAAAAGGGGGGAAAAATCACTTGTTTAAAAAAAAAAAACAGACCACATAATCCTGAGCAGGTTCCCAGTATCTATATTTAACTTCTATGTTCCACTATTCAGATGAGCAAGAAGACTAAAGAAAGTAGAATAAAGAACCAGCATCATCAAAGAAACAAAATCTAGACAGAAAGGAATATTTCAAAGCAACCTGAGTAGCAAAGAAATTTTAACATGTTTTCTGAAAGGTTAGAAACAATTCAAAGAAAGTATCTCCTAAAAACAACTGGATTTAAGAGAGCGCAGGTTCAACCTATATAGTGAAACTGGCTATGACAACCTATTCCTGATCAAGACGTGAACAGAGGCAGGCATGTAGCTTAGCAGTTGAGACACCATGTCTCATTATCAGACCTATGTTCACTACTAGCTCTTGATACCAGCTTCCTGCTAACACAGTGGCAGGCAGTGGTTTGGCTCTAGTAACTGGGTTCCTGCCACTCAGACCAGAAACTTGGATTGAATTCCTGGCTCCTGGCAGGCATCTGGGGAGTGAACCAGAGGATAAGAATTCTGTCTCTCTCAAATAAGAAAATGAATCATTAAAAAAATTATAAAAATCTATTATAATTTTAAAAAAAAATACTCATGGGTATCAATCAGGCACTATATTATACAGAATTTGGACAGTTTTTTTTTTTTTTTTCCTTTTCAAATCTGCTAAAGCTTACATACAGGAGTGGGTATCTTGCACTGTGGTTGTCACTTGGGACACTCACATTCTCTATCAGAATGCCCCGTTCAAGTCCCAGTCCTCCACTTCTGATTCAGCTTCCTGCTAATGCTCACCCCTGGAGTCAGCACGTAGTTGGGTCACTGCCAGACACATGGAAATCTGGGTTTAGTTCCAGTCTCCTAGCTTTGGCTAGGCCCATCCCTGGCTGTTGCAGGCATTTGGAAGTAAAGCAATAGATGGAAGTTTTTTCTGTCTCTCCACTTTTTGAGTAAGATGAAAATAAATTTTAAAGATTACTTATAGTAATACCATAAAAATAATTTTGACAAATTGGCTGCTGTTAATTTTATATCCTATTTTCTTATGTACCATTTACAGCTAAGACGCAGAAATGTTTTCTATTTTTTAACTGTTGAAAAGATGAAAGTAGAATATTTTAAATGGATGACTTTACTATTATCACTCAAAACTCAGCAGAAACTGAATTCAGGACTGAAAGGCCAATAAAATAAAATTAATGACCAACTAAAAAAATCTCTTTTCCATTCATCATTATGAAACAGTCTGGGTATCTGTAACATTGGCTGACACGCAGTAGGTGCTCAATAAATACTTCAATAATTTATAAATTGTGAAATAGCCATATGGAAGAAAACATTTAAATAAAGATACTTTTACTACAAAGGCTAGTCAATACTTAAGTACACTGGCTTTTTTTTTAAAGGATTTTTTTTAACATATATTATTTGAGAGGTAGAGTTACAGACAGAGAGAGGGAGAGACAGAGAAGAGAGGTCCTCCATCCACTGGTTTACTCCCCTAATGGCCACAATGGCCTGAGCTGAGACAATCTGAAGCCAGGAGCCAGGGGCTTCTGCTGGCTCTCCCACACAGGTGCAGGGGAGCAAGTGCTTGGGCCATCTTCTACTTCTTTCCCAGGCCATAGCAGAGAGCTGGATCAGAAGAGCTACAGCCAGGACTAGAACCGGCACCTATATGGGATGCTGGCACCACAGGCAGAGGATTATCCTACTGCACCATAGCACTGGCCCCACTGTATAAGCTTTTAAAATAGAACAGCAACAACAAAAGTCTTCCAATTCAAAAGTCAAAAAACAATTTCCAGAAATACAGTCTAGTTATGAAATTTTGCCAGTTTGAATTAGTATGCTTCTTAGAAACATAAAAGCTGTTTTTTTTTTTTTTTTTTTAAGATTTATTTATTTAAAGGCAGAGTTACAGGAGAGAGAGAGGAAGGGACACACAAGAGATCTTCCATCCACTGGTTCACTCCCCAGATGGCTTCAACAGCCAGAGCTAGGCTGGTCTAAAGCCAGGAGCCAGGAGCTTCTTCCCTGTTTTCATGTGGGTAACGGGCCTAAGGACCTGGGCCATCCTCTGCTGCTTTGTCAGGTGTATTAGCAGGGAGCAGACCGGAAGTGAAGCAGCCAGGACTCGCCAGCATCCATATGGAATGCCACCGTCTCAGGTGGTGGCTTTACCCTCTGTGCTGCAGTGCCGGCCACAAGGCTTTACTCCTAAACATAATCAGTGTCTGAGGCTTTAGTATCTTTTCCAGAATAACACAAACATGTCAAAACTGACAGTTTAAGTTTGTTAGTGCTATCTGTCCTGAAACAGCCAATTCTGAAACAAGAATTTGTAAGTGGAACAGAGTTGGAAAACATACATCTACAAGAAAACTTGTACAAGAAGTCCAAAGCACTTTATATGAATAGCCCCCAAACTGGAAGTAACCCAGTGTCTTCCAACAGAATAGATAAACCAGTTACGGTATTTTCAAGGAGTAGAATACTGGTCTGTAGTAACAAGGAATGAATTACCGATCTACTAGATGAACCTCAAAAACCTTTATGCTATCAAAATCATTAGAGAGGATGAATAGACTAGAAAGGAGCAGGAGAATCCTTTGATTTTCAGTAGAGACTACAAGGGTGTATTTGCTTGTCATTACTCAGCTAAACACTAAGGCTCTGATTATTGTATGTAAATCATACTTTAATTTTAAAAAAATGGAACAAAGTGAATTTTTTTGGAAAGCATTAGATTCTTTACAGAATTGGACTTATTAACATATATACATATAAAAGGTTATTTCTGAAAGGCTGAATAATTTTATTTTAAAAAAATCTGATTTGGGGCTAGCATTGTGGCACAGCAAGTAAAGCCGCCATCTGCGATGCCACCACCCAACATGGGCGCTGGTTCTAGCCTACCAGATGCCCTGCTTCCAATCCAGCTCCCTGCTCTTGGCCTGGGAAAGCAGCAGAAGATGGCCCAAATGCTTGGGCTCCTGCACCCATGTGGGAGATCCTGAAGAAGCTCCTGGATCCTGACTTCTGGCTTCTACCTGGCCCAGCCCTAGCTGTTGTGCCATGTGGGGAGTGAACCAGTGGATAGAAGATCCTTCTCTTCTCTTCTCTTGCTTTGTAACTATGATTTTCAAATAAATAAATCTTAAAAAAAAAAAAAAAGGAACTGGGCTGTTATGGTAAAGCCACCACCTGCCTCACTAACATCCCATGTAAACCATTTAAGGAGTGAACTAGCACATGGAAGATCTCTCTGTCTTACCTTCTATCTCTGGAAACTCTTTCAAATAAATACATCCTTTAAAAAAAAAAAAACTAGTGGGCTGAGCCTCCGCCTACAGTGCTGGCATCCCATATGGGTATAAGTTCTAGTCCCGGCTGCTCCTCTTCTCACCCAGTTCTCTGCTTAATGGCCTGGGAAAGCAGTAGAAGATGGCCCAAGTGCTTGGGCCCCTGCACCCATGTGGGAGACCTGGAGGAACAAAATAAATAAATGAAATAAAAAAAGCTTATATGATAACAGGTAGAGACTTTTCAAAAGTCAAAGTATTAGAATACACTTACACTTCCAAAGGCGGAGAAATTTATCTTAAAAAGTTCACTCTCGAAAACATAGTATATGGTAATTAAGGACCTGAATGTGTTTGTGAGAATGCAGAGCAGAGGGCTGGTGCTGTGCCTTAGTGGATAAAGCTGCCGCCTGCAGTGCTGGTATCCCATCTGGGCGCCAGTTCAAGTCCTGACTGCTCCACTTCCTATCCGGCTCTCTGCTATGGCTCTCTGTTAATCAGTAAAAGATGGCCCAAGTCCTTGGGCCCCTGCAACCATGTGGGAGACCCGGGGGAGGCTCCTGGCTCCTGGCTTCAGATCAGCACAGCTCTGGCCACTGCAGCTAATTGGGGAGTGAACCAGCAGAAAGACATCTCTCTCTCTCTCTCTCTCTCTCACTCTCTGCCTCTCCTTCTCTATGTAACTCTTTCAAATAAATAAATAAATCTTAAAAAAATAAAAAAAGTGCAGAGTCACCATGAGAGTTCACAGCTTAAAAAAAAAAAAAAAACTAGCTCTGAAAAGGGAAGGAAATAATAGACAATACTGGGAACTATAACCTTCTTTTGCTCTAATTTCCATAGAAGAAAACAGAAATACTTTTCAGCCTCTTAAACTTTTTCATGCATTGGTAAAATGTCTTAACTGGCTTTTAATTTCAAAAGTCTACCTATGGATTCCACGAGTAGCTCATTCAAGAAAGTCCAATGTCACTAGGTATACTTCAGAATGTATCTATTCTGAAGAGGAAACTCAAAAAGGGTGCCTTAAGTTCTTCCACAGTACTCCAGAGACCCTGCAGCTGTTGTCCAATCTGCAACAGAGTATCTCATACAGCAGTTACTACAGTACATTCTTGTTTCCTGAACAGATACAGAGAACTAAGCTGCAGACACAATATAATGAGACTTGTTAAATATAGTTGTCATTTCTGAGAATATTAAATATTTAACATCTTTAAAGTGGAAGTTACTATATATTTTAAAGCGAGAAAGTAAAGTGTTTTGGATCAGTTTTCTTAATGCCTTTAACAGGGATTAAATATTCGTTGACAGTGAAGATCTTAAAGACACCTTTCTAAAAATCTCCCAGCTACTAAGTCTAGTATCACACGTTCTGATCTGCTTCAGTTTCCCAACAGCTAGGCACAGGAGTTCTATGTTTGCCTCTTTGCTCCCCATCCTACTCAATGAGAATGGTTTCCAAATGTATCCCACACAATACAATACAAACTGCAACGCTCCCAACCCAAGGAAGTCTCCAAATACAGACTGCCTTCTGCAGATTTACATCCTTTGGCTACGAATACCCAATTGTAACATTTTTGTATATCGGAGGCACCCTACCTACAGAACGTTAAGTATGTTAACTATTAAGCTTCCTTTCCTAATTCTGGGCCCGTCATACCAGCCTTCGAATACTTTCCGGGTAAGGCATCTCTCCTCCAACTCGTCACCTCAGCTGCCCCCAGGACTGGACCTCGGACGCCCCCACGGCAGGTCGGCTCTACCCTGTGGACCCGGAGGCTACCTTCTAACTTCTCTAAGCAGAACAGACACATGTGTGTGTGCCCCCTGCACCCAAAGCTCTGAGGGGGACACCCAGCCCAGGGCTGACGCTGCCTGTCACAGAACAAGACGGCTCGGACAATGATAACCTAATCTTACAACAAACAAGGACGCTGAGGACAGCGATAAGGAGACGAAACAGACTGGCCGGCGACCAGCTCAGCAACTTCTCGGCAAAAACCGACCTCGCTCCTCCCAACGACGCTGGACACAGCCCGAGGACACGAAGCCGCTGGCCGCGCCATCCACCGCCGCCGCAGCGTCCCTCCGCGCACCGGGTCACGGGGCGACGGGCCACTCGCCAGGCTCCGCTCCGCCCCGCAGAGCCAGGATTTTCATAACCATCCCTCCCCACCCCCTCGTGGAGAGGGTGCAAGGATGGGGCCTGGCTGCTGGGAGGGTTACCTGTGAGCCGCGCGAACCCGGTAATGCTTTCCGGGACCGGGAGCCGCTTCAGGTACGCGGGGAGCTGCACCTTCACGATGCGGGCCACGCTCTCCAGCACCATCCTGGCGTGCGGCTTCCGCTCCTGTCCAGAGCCCCACGCCGAGCTGCTGCGCCTGCGCAGGGAGCGGAAGCGGCCGGCGGGCGCTCGCGGCCTCGGTCGCCCCGACGGGCGGGGCTGCGGGCCGAGAAGTGAGTCTCCGGGCGCCGATTGGCCACGGCGAGTCACGTGCGCGCGCGGCGGGCTGCGGCGCCGCGGGAACTGCTAGGTGAGCGGGGAGGCCTTCCTGGGAGCCTGGAGTTTGAAGGCCGGCGCTGTGGGCGTGTTCCGCCTGGGAGGCCCTGGAGGCCAGCGGGAAGGATTTCTGGTGCTGATAAGGCCTGTGGGTGCTTTCTAACGGCGAGTGTCTTTCAAAAGTGAGTTTCTCTCGCCGGCGCTGTTTCGCCCCTGGGGTCTCTGCCCCTTTCTTCAGCCTCACCCAGGCTCCCGCGGCCCCTGATTCTGCTCCCTCACCCCAAGGGCAGGGTATTTTTCTAGAAGGAAAGAAGTTAAACCAGGAACTGCCCCTTGGCAAACTTGCGGCAGCCCTGCTCCAAGGTTTTTGGCACGCAGGCAAGACCCCTAGTAGGCCTGCCTTAGGTATTTTCCGTTCTTTTTGCAGATCATGTCTTCTGCATTAACTAAAACTCTTCGAGGTAATAGAAAAACACAAAGCCTTAGGGTTTTCTCTGTGCAGCAGGCCTTCAGCTAAAATGTAAAGCCTTTTTTACTTACTTTTATTAAGTATAAAGAAGATTTGGAGGGTGAAAGGAGACATCCTCAGTCTCTTGAATCATTCCTTGCCACTATATTGTGTCATATGTGGGCTGAAGTTAGGATCTCTGAAAGACGCCGTGGCCGCTTGCATGGGGCGTATACCGTTAGTTGCAGTTTGCTTAACCAACCACACATACCAAGGAACTGAGAGTCGGTATTATTTTTTTACTTTTTCTTTGGCATTTTTATTTTAAGATGGAAAAGGAAGAATAAAAATTTTAAGGCAATCTTTCTCTGTACTAAATTTTTTATTGTCTTGTACCAAAAACAAAAAGTTCAGAGGGGTAACAGAAATTAGATAAAACTATCTTCTGTCGGTTTAACCTGTTCAGAATTGTCCAAGTAAAATCACAGTGGAAATTCTATGAGTATATTTGAATGTAAATTCATAGCTGTGACCTAGAGTAATATAGAAGGTGTACAGAGTTAAAAGGTTGGCATTTATGTTAGAGTTTTTCTTTTGGGAGTTTGTTTTTGGCGTCGGGGAAGAAGGAACTGGAGCATCTTTATCTAGAAAATAATGCAACTCAGCCAGCAACCTTGTTATCTGAACTGTTGGCTGTCTAAATATCTGCTCATCACATATAGAAATACCACTGGGGAGCTGTTTGAGGTAGCGGTAGGTTGTAAGTGGGGAAGAAAAGTTAAGAAAAGGCTATTAAATATATGTTTCTTAGACACTTTGTCATCCTGATGAGGCAAAACATGCTGTGTTGAATGATATTCTTAAGGCTTTCAGACAGCTTTTTCTTAAAGAATTAAACTAATACCTCAATTTAGAAGTATAACAGAAAAATCTCACGTGCCAAATGTACAATTATTGTACATTTATCAGGGATATTTTCTTAGATTCCCTTTAAAATTTAAATCCTGTTTTTACATATATTTTTAATTTGGATTTCATTTTCGCAACCGTGCCTTCTTGGCAGTACATAAAACAGAGAGAGGGTCTGAAGATAACGTTCTAAAAAAGGAATGACAGGCTTACTTACCACCTTGTGACATAGTATTCAAATTCAGGTCTCACTGGCGTTTCTTACATTTAAACTCTCCTTAAAAGACATAATTTGTTTTTTATAGTGGTTGAACCAGTGCTTTGATACTAATCACATAGACTATTGAATACCTAATTAAGATTGTTATGAGTACAAAGGGAATTGAGAAAATGAATTAAAAGTAAATGTGAAGGCAAAAACCAGGCCAGCGCCGTGGCTTACTAGGCTAATCCTCTGCCTTGCGGTGCTGGCACACCAGGTTCTAGTCCCGGTCGGGGCGCCAGATTCTGTCCCAGCTGCCCCTCTTCCAGGCCAGCTCTCTGCTGTGGCCCATGAGTGAAGTGGAGGATGACCCAGGTCCTTGGTCCCTGCCTGGCTCCTGGCTTCGTATCAACACAGTGCACCAGCCGCGATGCGCCACTTGGGGGTGAACCAACGGAAAAAGGAAGACCTTTCTCTCTGTCTCTCTCTCTCACTGTCTAACTCTGCCTGTCTAAAAAATAAAAAAATTAAAAAAAAAATTTTTTAAAAAAGCATAAGCCAAAAGATTTTGAAATCCATGAATAGTTTTTTTAAAATACACATTTTTCATGAACTTTTGGAAGACCCCCTCACCCTCCCATGCATGGATTTCAAATTGTTTTTGCACTAAAATGAAGTTATCTTTTAATTCCATTTCCCATGAACTTTTGGAAGTACCCTCAAGTAAAAAGTTTAAGGGAACCCCATGCAGATTTCTGGAGCTCCTTCTCTGTTAGCTGTATGGAATTTTATCTCCCTTCTCCCCATTACTGTGTCCTATTAAGTCAAAGAAAAGTTTATACAAGTTTTTTAGACAAAAAAAAAATTAGATTTCATCATGCACACAAAGGTGAATGTACAGGACTTCTCAACAGGAACTCTAGAAACTAAGCACATGGGAATAATGCTTCAAAGTTTCACAGAAAAATTAGAATTTTGTACCAAGCCAAATGATCAACCAGTTGTGAAACTAGAATAAAATAATTTTTAAACTCGAAAGGGCTCAAGAAAATACATATTCCATGCATTTTTTTCCCAGAAGCTAATGGAGAGTATGTTCCTCCTAAATGAATAAACCAACAAATGGGACATGTGATCAAGGAAACGAAAGAGAAAAAGAGTCACTGATCCATGATTGGGTGAGTAGATGAAATTAAGAGAATATAATATGTTTAAACAAATTGAGAGACTTACCTTGAGCTGGGTTTGAGATTAAATTGATAATTATTACATAGAAGCACAGTGAAAATAATATCTGTTTGTTTTTCCAAAGTTATTTTTTATTTAATTGAAAGAGTTCCCCTCTGCCACCCTATTTTCCAAATGTCCACAACAGCCCCCAGTTTCAGCTAGGACTGAAACTGAGACTCAGGAACTCAAAACAAGCTATCATATGGATTCAGGAACCTAGTCACTTCAGCTTCACTGGGTCTGTATTATGAGGAAGCTAAACTGAGGAGCAAGAGCGGAAACTGATTCCAAGCAACTCCACTATGGATGTGGGCATTCCAACAGCTAGGTCAAACACCACCCTGCTCAAATATTTTTTAAGGGACCAAGAAACTCATTTTAAAATGAGTATTTTGACTTTGGTGTTCAGCATTCTTACATTGTACTTCCTCTTTATTGGAAGGAACTTCATTTGAACTGCTTTGCATTGCCCACAGCTTTAAGAGGAAGTACAGAAAACTGGAAATAAAAGTTAAATTACAAAAACAAAACTGGAGTTTTGCTATTTGTTAATTATTGTAAGTCAGTAATTAAACTATTTTTCAGTTATCTTCCCTAGAACTTTATATTACCAAAAAAAAAGCAGTCTATAGAATTCCCTCTGTAAAATTCTTAGCCCCCTAATGAAATAGAATGAGTTGCTTTTTTTTTTTCTTAAGATGTTATTTATAAAGGCAGTTTAGAGATCTTCCTTCCATCTGCTGGTTTACTCCCCAAATGGTTGCAGTGGCCAGAGCTGGGCCAGGCAGAAGCCAGGCACCAGGAACTCCATCCTGCTCTCCCATGTGGGTGATAAAGGCCCAAGTATTTAGACCATGTTCCACTGCTCTGCCAGGCACATTAGCAGGAAGCCGGATCAGCAGCAGAACAGTCAGGACCTGAACCCATGCTCACAGCTTCACAGGCAGTAGCTTAACCGACCACACCATAACAGCTACCCCTAGAATGAGCTTTGAAAGAACCTTTATACTCTATAATTCCATGAGTGTATATTGATTGATCACTGTTGGAATCATTGACTAGAAAAAAGATTATGATTAAAAGCAAATATAGGGCTCAGTGTTGCAGTATTGGTGGGTGAAGCTGCTGCTTATAACACCAGCATCCCATTTGGGCACTGGTTCAAACCCAGCTGCTCCTCTTCTGATCCTGCTCCCTGCTAAGGTGCCTGAGAAAACAGTGGAAGATGGCCCAGGTGCTTGGGCCCTTGCCATCCATGCTGGAGACCCAGAAGAAGCTCCTGGCTTTGGCCTGGCCAAGCCCTGGCCATTACAGCCATTTGGGGAGTGAACCAGCAGATGATCACTCTCCCTCTCTCTAACTCTGCTTTTCAAATAAATAAAACATTTTTAAAAAGTAAATATAAAGACATGTATATGCATAATTAAAGGCTTAATTCCATAGATTTTGGAAGTTTTTCTTTTTTTAGAAGCCATATTTTTTCCCTTAGAAATTCTGTGCTCACTGTGATCTGCATATATAATCATTAAGTAGTAAAATAATAAAGTAATAGGGCACATTCTCATTTACCTCAGAAGTCTGGAATTAGTCTTCTCTAAGCATTGATAAACTAAACATTAAAGAAAACAAGAATCTGACTAATGCTTTGTTATGCTACTTGTGTGTTTAGAATAAATTAATAAATAAAGTAAGATGTGTTCACCTTTGAGTTAGTAAACTCAGAGCAGCATTTTCACCCTAACTGACATCAGGATGGTGGAATATGAAGTCCCAGCCCTCAAAGGGTTTCAGAAATACTGATGATAACAACCACTCACAGACAAGATGATTATCTTTAACGGAGCTTGGGACTCCAACTCAAAGGTTTCAGCACGTAGGTAGAGCAAAAACTCCAATAATGGATGCATTGAAGAGGGTAAGAACAGTTTACTTGACTCACATTGTCCTCCCCAAGGCACCACAGCTCAGATCCAAAAGAGGCCTCCATGGCCTAGGAATTCTTGCAGGGGGAAAGAGTGAAGGGAATGGCTAGTTTCCTTAAGTTTGTTTGATGCTGCCCAAGGAGACCACTGCTGATTTACTGCATGCAAAACATTCAGGGAGGGGCCAGCGCTGTGGCTTAGAGGTTAAAGCCACTGCCTGTAGTGCCAGCATCCCTTATGGGTAGCACTTTGAGCCCCAGCTGCTCTACATCCAATCAAGCTCTCTGCTATGGCCAGGGAAAGCAGTGGACATGGCCCAAGTCCTTGGGCTCCCTGCATGGAGACCTGGAAGAAGCTCCTGGCTCCTGGCCTCAGATCGGCCCATCTCTAGCCATTGTGGCCATTTGGGGAGTGAACCAGTGGATGGAAGACTTTTCCTCTCTCTACCTCTCCCTTTCTGTAACTCTGCCTTTCAAACAAATAAATCTTAAAAAAAAAAAAAAAACTAAACATTCAGGGAATCTCATAACTGAATAGTCTGGGAATAGTTAGATGCTGGATAAAAGGCTGAGGCACACCAGCAGCTAGTACTTAATTCCCAACAGATGGCCATGGATCCTGGTAACTGGCTTGTGGGACTCCACCACGAGGCCTGTGAATGAACTCCACAGCATGCCTCGTTCTATAGATTCTCTTAACTGGGAAGCATCACCCAACTTGCCCCTTGTAGCCAGTGCCCCACCATCCTCCATGGAGGCCTGCATACAGCACACAGATTTCTGCAACTGGCTGCACTGCTGCACTGGAAGAAGGCACACAACCTTGAACACTTCAGCATACTGTCCCAGAAAAAATAGATGGAGGATCTCAGCACCCAAGCTCGACTGGCTCTCTGCCTATCTCCACTCCACAAGACAGCCAGAGCAATGGAGTAAGTAAAAGGTCTGGGAGACCCTCCAGAATCTCTACTCAGGTTGACTAGTGATGAAAACCGTGCCCTCCTAAAGCTAGTCTCCAAAGCCAGAGTCCAGGAAAGGGCCAGTCTTGCTCTTTTGTAACAACTCTCTTTGATGGGAACCAACCAGAATCCCATGAGAACCACATTAATCTCTTCCAAGAGTGATGCCCTCAGTGACTCAATCACCTCCCACTAGGCTTCACCTCTTAAATGTTCCACAGGCATCCAACACGTGAACCCTGGGGGACAACATCCATATTGTATCACCATAATAGCATAGGATGGAGTGAAGGTGGGAAGAATGTATCACTATGGTAATAGTAGTAATTATGAAAATTGTGGATATGCCTGACCTCCTCCTAGACAGAATGGCCACAAGAAAAACAAAAAGAAAAACTATGCATATGGAGGGGCCAGAGCTGTGTCACAGCAGGTAAAGCCGCTCCCTGCAGTGCCGGCATCCCATATGGGCGCTGGTTTGAGTCCTGGCTGCTCCACTTCCGATACTGCTCTCTACTATGGCCTGGGAATGCAGTAGAAGATGACCCAAGTCCTTGGGCCCCTGCACTCACATGGAAGAGCTGGAGGAGACTCCTGCCTCTGGCCTCAGATCGGTGCAGCTCCAGCCATTGCAGTCAATTGGGGAGTGAACCAGCAGATAGAAGACATCTCTCTCTCTCTCTCTACCTCTCTTTCTTGAACTCTCTATGTAACTCTTTCAAATAAATAAATCTTAAAAAAAATGCATATGGAGCATCAACTCCTCTGCTGCAGTTTTGAAGGAGTTTCTTATATTCTGAAACTGCTGCAGATTTATCGTACCAATTAAATGCCTGATTTTTCCAGTTAATCATTCTAAGGTGAAAGCATAGACAGGATAGGAACATTTGGGTGACAAGAATTAGAACTTTGAACCTCCATATTCCCCTCAACCTCCCTTGTTCTCAGAGGATCAGCCTCTACATGGAGGGCCTTGGTGACCACTTTCCTCCTCAAAAGCTAATACATGCTGTCCTCAACTTCCCGTCTCCCAATGCCTCCAGTTAAATTCCCAAACAACTTGGTTAAGAAAGTATGAAGCCTGCTCTGGAAGGAGACAGCATACACAAGAATTAAAAGACTTTGCCAGGGCTGGCACTGTGACATCGTGGGTAAAGCTGCCACTTGCAGTGCTGGCATCTCACATGGGTGCCAGTTCCAGTCCTGGCTGCTCCACTTCCAACCCAGCTCTCTGCTATGGCCTGGGAAAAGCAGTAGAAGATGGCCCAAGTGCTTGGGCCCTTGCACCCATGTGGGAGACCCGGAAGAAGCTCCTAGCTCCTGGCTTTGGAACAGCTCAGCTCCGGCCATTGTGGCCATTTGGGTAGTGATCCAATAGATAGAAGACCTCTTTGTCCTTCTCTCTTTCTGTAATTCTGTCTCTCAAATAAATAAACCTTTTAAAAAGAGAAAGAGACCTTGCCAATTTATTTATTTTTGTTTTTTTTTTCTTGGTTTTTTTTTTTGTTTTTTCTTTGTTTTTTATTGTTCTTTTTTTCTTTTCTTTTTGTTTTTATTATTTTTTTTGTTCTTTCGTTGCTTTTTTTTTTTCTTAGACCTTGCCAATTTAATCAGCAGGAACCTGGCAGGTATCTATGGAAGTGAGTTCTAAGAGTGTTATTACCAAGGAAGAATAAATACAAAATAAAATCAAGGCAGATTTATTGGCATAAATATACTCACCCAAGAATCAAGATGTATTATGTTGGCATTAATAGTTTGCTAGGATGAGGCTTGGTCTCGGTAATAGTGTACAAGTGAAATGGTCCAAATGCCAGATATTTCCTGAAATACAAAGACTCTTAGCCATCCTCAATTTTCAAGTCACTTAGGAATGCAATGATGACGGGAGCATCAGCATTCCCAAAGAACCCTGAAATAGCAATCTTTGTTTGCCAGACATGATGATGAATACTGTGGTAAAATTGGGGTTCCTGATCTCAGTGGCAGGGATAGAATCCCAAAGTGGTAGAGACATACAACTATTAGAGATAAAGTGGGCAGGGTTACCACAATCAATCAAAGGATAGAATGTTAATCATACTGTTTTGACCCCATGAAAAAAGATGCTAATGGTGAAGTGATCAAGAGTTCTTGAAACAAAAAAAGAAGACCTAAATGAAAGATCTCTGCGAGTGAGATCCCAGTGGAAAGAACGGGGCCATCAAAGAAGGAGGTACCTTTCTCTGAAGGGAGGAGAGAACTTCCACTTTAACTATGACCCTGTTGGAATAAGATCGAAGTCGGCGAACTCAAAAGGCTTCCATAGCCTTGGCAACTCATGACTAGAGCCTAGGGAGATTACTGACGCCATAAACAAGAGTGTCAAATTGTTAAGTCAACAACAGGAGTCACTGTGTACTTACTCCATGTGGGATCTGTCCTTAATGTGTTGTACAATGTGAAGTAATGCTATAACTAGTACTGAAACAGTATTTTACACTTTGTGTTTCTGTGTGGGTGCAAACTGATGAAATCTTTACTTAATATATACTAAATAGATCTTCTGTATATAAAGATAATTGAAAATGAATCTTGATGTGAATGGAATGGGAGAGGGAGCGGGAGATGGGAGGGGTGCAGGTGGGAGGGAAGTTATGTGGGGGGAAAGCCATTGTAATCCATAAACTGTAAAAAAAAAAAAAAAGAGTTCTTGAAACAAAATAGATAACCTACTAAGATGCTTATTGATGGATAGGTATAAAAATTCTGAGAAATAAGTTAACATGTTATTGTGAAACTAGAAAGATCTCATCTCTTTCTCAGACTTTGGACTCCTTGACTGATGAAAAGAAACTGCATTCTTTTGCGAAAGCTACATTGGAATCACAGCTGTGTATCATGAATTGTTCCCAAACCAGTCTGCACATTTCAATACCTTGTAGGATAATTCAGTTATAATCTCTCAGGGTGAGACCTAGGCATTGGTATTGTTTTTTATTTGAAAGAGTTACAGAGAGGTAGAGAGAGACAGAGGTCTTCCATCCACTGGTCCACTCCCAAGATGGCTGCAACGGCTGGAGCTGCGCTGATCTGAAGCCAGGAGCCAGGAGCATCTTCCAGGTCTCCCACGTGGGTGCAGGGGCCCAAGGGCTTGGGCCATCCTCCACTGCTTTCCCAGGCCATAGCAAAGAGCTGGGTTGGAAGAGGAGCAGTCGGGACTAGAACCAGCGCCCATATGGGATGCCAGCGCTTCAGGCCAGGGCTTTAACCCACTGCGCCACAGCACCGGCCCCGGTATTGGTATTTTTAAAAATTGCCCAGGTGGCCAGCGCCGCGGCTCAATAGGTAATCCTCCGCCTGCGGCACCGGCACACCAGGTTCTAGTCCCGGTAGGGGCGCCAGATTCTGTCCCGGTTGCCCCTCTTCCAGGCCAGCTCTCTGCTGTGGCCCGGGAGTGCAGTGGAGGATGGCCCAAGTCCTTGGGCCCTGCACCCGCATGGGAGACCAGGAGAAGCACCTGGCTCCTGGCTTCGGATCAGCGCGGTGCGCTGGCTGCAGCACGCCAGCTGCAGCGGCCATTGGAGGGTGAACCAATGGCAAAGGAAGACCTTTCTCTCTGTCTCTCTCTCTGCCTGTCAAAAAAAAAAAATTACCCAGGTAATTCCAATAAGGAGAAAATTTAGGAAATCACTGCTCTAACCATTCTCTAGAGGGACCAGTACCAGCTTCCTGGAGAAAGGAAAGTATCCAGATCTCTTAAGGTCTATTGCATACTATCTCTAATCATATACTAATATCTGAAGACCCAGAATTCCACACTGAGAAACTGGTCAGCATAGAAGACCTAAGTCAAGTGATAGATGGAGTCTTGGCATGAGCAGCTAACAGTGGATCCAGAGGAACCCATCTCCAGTCCCAGGTATGTAGCTATATAGTCAGAATAGATATATTTTAATAATAAGCAATCAGACTTTTGGTTTTCTAACCCATGGTGTGAAATGCTGTTAAGGGCAGAATGAGCTATGCTTTGAATATTAGTTTGCATGTTACTCAAAGGTCCTTGTGTTCAGTATTTGGTCCCCAAAGTCTTATGTTAATGGTTAATGGAGTAAGGGTGGTACCTTAATCCAATTATGGTTTCTGGAAGTGGTACCTTTGGGAAATGTTTAGATTGGAGTAAGTAGTTAGGGTCAAAGAGGGCAAGCTTAGGGTGCAATACTTTAAACCCTGCTTGAGAGTGAACATCCAATTCTAGCTCCATATCTAACTCTTAACTTTTTGCCAGTGCACACCTGGGTGGCAAGAGGTAATGGCTCCAGTACCTGATTCCTTGCCACCCTCATGGGAGACCTGGATTAAGTTCCAGACTCCTGGCTTCAGCCTAGCCCAACCCAGTTATTTCATACATTTGGGAAGTGAACCAGTGAATGGAAGATCTCTGTCTCTATCTCATTCTCTCTCTTTACTTTGCTTTTTAAGTTTTATTTATTTGGGCCGGCACTGTGGCTCAATAGGCTAATCCTCCACCTGCGGCGCCAGCACACCGGGTTCTAGTCCCTGTCGGGCACCAGATTCTGTCCCGGTTGCTCCTCTTCCAGTCCAGCTCTCTGCTGTGGCCCGGGAAGGCAGTGGAGGATGGTCCAAGTCCTTGGGCCCTATACCCGCAAGGGAGACCAGGAGAAGCACCTGGCTCCTGGCTTTGGATCAGCATGGTGTGCCAGCTGCAGCGGCCACTGGAGGATGAACCAATGGAAAAGGAAGACCTTTCTCTCTGTCTCTCTCTCTCTTTCTCTCTCACTGTCCACTCTGCCTATCAAAAAAAAAAAAAAGATTATTTATTTGAAAGGCAGAGTTAGAGAGAGATTCTCCATCCACTAGTTCACTCCCCAAGTGGCCACAGTAGCCAAGTTTGAACCAGGCCGGAGCCAGGAGCCAAGCGCTTCATCCAGGTCTTCCACAATAGGAGTAGGAACCCAAATACTTGGGCCATCTTACACTGCTTTTTCAGGCATATTAGCAAAGAGCTGGATTGAAAATGGAACAGCCAGGACTTGAGATAGTTCTCATATGGGATACCAGTATTATAGGCAGTGGCTTAACCCACCATACCACAATGCTGGCCCCTCTCTGCTTTTCAAATAAAATCAAAATAAATAAAAATGTTTTTAAAGTATTCATGGTGTATAATGATGGCTTTATATAAGGAGAGCACATAGAGATGATTATGCTCACTGTCTTTCTGCTTCCTGGCTCAACATATGGTCATTCCTTTGCATACACTCTGCCACTGTCAATCTCTGTCTTACCACACAGGAGACCCTGATGGGGCCCATCCAGTCTTGGACTGTGAACCTGCAGAACCATGAGCAAATATAAATCTTCCTTCTTTGAGGTATTATAGTGATGAATAAAAGTGACTAATAGGGGCCGGCGCTATAGCTTAGCAGGTAAAGCTACTGCCTGCAGTGCCGCATCCCATATGGGCACTGGTTTAAGTCCTGGCTGCTCCACTTCCTGTGCAGCTCTCTGCTATGGTCTGGGAAGGCAGTAGAAGATGGCACAAATCCTTGGATCCTTGCACCCACGTGGGAGACCCGAAGGAAGCTCCTGGTTCCTGGCTTTGGATCAGCGCAGCTACACCCATTGCAGTCAATTGGGGAGTGAACCAGTGGATGGAAGACCTCTCTCTCTCTCTCTCTGCCTCTCCTCTCTATATAACTCTTTCAAATAAATAAATAAATCTTTTTTAAAAAATGACTAATACAAAAAAGCTACATGGAAGCTCAAGACTGCCTTCTGCCACTCCTCATCAAGATAGTAAATGCAAAGCAGCATTGCATGCCTGAGGAAATTGCAGATATTAACACTGTCATGCTGGCATGAGGATTCTTACCACATTGCCATTTCCACTACCTGTGTGGTCACCAGGTAGGTCTTACAGAATACTGTAAAAACCAGGTGGGTAATGAAGGATAACAGCACATTATTGCAAAGCTTAAGCAAGCGGAGATGACATTTGCAGTAACTGTCTTAGATATGATATCTTCTTTGGAGGAAATTAATAAACATGACATGATATTGATCTGGAATTACCCCCACACACACACACTGCAGTCAGTAAAGAAAATTAGCAGATTGGGTTTAGATAGCAAGGACAACAGTAACCCTCCTACTATCTTATCCTACGTCAACTCTCTTTTATGGTATTAAGAGACCTTGGTAATCTTGTTACACCATAGAACATCACATTGATTCATTATAGTAGTGAAATTAGCAAATAGTATCCAGCATTTACACACATTGGTAAGACATATGCATGGTAGGAGGTACACTAGAAACCCTACAAAACTTCCAGGACCTACAAGTGTCTTAGGGGTCCAGTAGCCTGAAACATGTTAGAATATCTATTCAGGACAGTAGAAAATTGTGTCTTTTAATCAAGGTAGTCACATCTTCTGTTCTGAAACCAAAAATTAGTTTCATCAATAATTAACCACTATATAAATTGAATTATACATAGTGCATTCTTTTGTGTCTGACTTCCTTCATTTGAGATTCATTCATGTTACTGGTAAAAGTTGTACATTCATTTGCACTATTATGCAATATTCTACTTTATGTATATACTACAATTTATCCATTTTACTGTTGTAGGAAGTTGGAAATGTTTATTTTTTTGGCTATTATGAAAAGCACTACTATGAACATTCTTGTATATACCATTATGGTGCACAAAGATACACCTTTTTGGCAGTTGCTCTATTATACCCTAATAACCCACTTAAAGAATTTTCTGGTCCCTGAAACTTTAGTTGCTTCCAGTGTCCTTGTGTGCAGTGGAGGAATGCTTCACAGGAAAAATGGTTTCAATTAATTAGACGCAGATGGTGTTCACCAGCAAGTTTGAACTGCTTATATCACTAAGCCAACAGAAAAGGGGATCCCTGTACTGGCAACGGTGAGGCTCCTACTTAACAGGAGAAAACTGGATTCAGTATTACTTCATGTATAATGTAGGGTATTCACTCAGATGCATTCAGTGCTCTCTCGGCCAGTAGTCCAATAAAAAAAAAAAAAAAAAAAAAAAAAAAAAGGAGGGGGTATGACCCCCTAAGGACCTCCACTAGGACTCGGATCATACAAGACTGTTATCTTGGTTACTTCACCTGTAAAATAACTCCATTCAGCTTAGCTGTTGGTAAAGATTGAGAGAAGTCTAGAATAGGTGGTAAAAGAAAGCAGTTGTGCTTATGACTCTAGGCCTTATGACCAGTGAAAAAGCAGGTTCTATGAAACTGTGTTTTGTTACTTCTTTTCTTCTCTACTGTGTATGAAGAATTCTGGGGTGGCTAATGTTTTTGGTTTTGAGTGAACATATGACTGAATTAACACCACTGCATGATGACTTAGTAGCTGACAGGAGGATACTGGTGAAAAAAGAGTGAGATGAGGGTATTTATTTCACTGCTCCCTTTGTTAGAGGTTACCTCGTAACTGGATTGCCTTGTAGAAATCAGGCTACCTTGTAACTGGGTGCGTACTCTAACAAAAAGCCACTGCATCCCTTGAAGTGAATTTTTCACAATTTTCTCTCCTTCCAGATTCTGGTAACTTCCTCATCCCTTTGTGTCTTTGGGTGTAAAGGTGGTACAGCTCCCCTGCTGTTAGCCCTGGGTTACAGAACTATCCCTTATGATTCCATTGTACCCTACACACAAATTTGTTATCAGTCCCACTGTAAATAAATCCTTACTAAATGATCCCAACCTGAATGTTATTTGTTTCCTATTAGGACCCTTACAAAGGACCTTTTTATATCTCGTTTTGCTTCTTGTATAAATGCTACTTGGATAATAGCATGGCCACACCATCTATCTATCTGTTAGTTTTACAGGGGTGTGTGTGTGTGTGTATATATATATATATGTACATGTATATATTTGTATATATACATGCTATATATATATATATATGGTGTGTGTGTAAATATTTAAAATTTGTGTCATAGTGGGTTAAGCTGCCTGCAATGCCAGCATCCTGTATGGACGCTGGTTCAAGTCTAGGCTGTTCCACTTGGCTTCTACCTTCAGCCTGGCCCAGCCCCAGCAATTGTGGCCATTTGGGAAGTGAACCAGCAGATGGAAGATGTCTTTCTCTGTTTCTCCTCCTCTTTCTATAACTCTGCCTTTCAAAGAGACAAATCTTTTAAAAATTTTTTTGTCTCTTGAAAATAAGCTAAAGGTGTATTTTATTAGCCCAAGGTGACACTTTGTCTTTTAGTTGGGAATACTAATTTACATTTAATGTGAGTACTGATATATGGAGCTTTAGAAGTGCCACCCTACCGTATTTTATTTGTCCCACCTGGTTTACAAGTTTTCTTTTTAAGGATTTATTTATTTGAAAGTCAGAGTTAAACAGAGTAAAAAGAGGCAGAGAGAGAGGTCTTCCATCCACTGGTTCACTTCCCAATTGGCTGCAACTGCTGGAACTGCGCCGATCCGAAGCCAGGAGCCAGGAGCTTCTTCTGGGTCTCCCACGCGGGTGCAGGAGCCCAAGGACTTGGGCCATCTTCCACTGCTTTCCCAGGCCATATCAGAGAGCTGGATCAGAAGTAGAGCATCCAGGACACGAACCAGTGCCCATATGGGTTACTGGCACTGCAGGCGGCAGCTTTACCTGCTACACCCTAGTGCCGGCCCCAAGCTTTTTTCTTTACTTCCTTTGCAATTTATCAAGTTTTTAGGAAATTAGTTCATCTTTTTCTTAGACTTTTAGTTCTGTGTTCACTATTCTTTTGTTGTTGTTGCTCACTATCTTAATTCCTCTAGGAAGCTGATTGCTCATCCCTGACTTCTAAAATTCTAATATGTATATTAGTACTTCTGCCACTCTATGGACATTGTAAAAATACCCTCTAACACTTTATTTGTGCTCCCTAAATTTTTGTTGCTGTTATGAATTAAATCTGTATGTTTTAACACAGTATTGCAGCCTTTTTTGTAAAGTTAATGTTCACTTAGATTTACCTACATATTTTTCCTTTTTATTGCTGTTAATTCCTCACAGAATATCAGCACTTCCTTCTTACATCATTTTTCTCTGCCCAGAGGCTGCTCTTTCTTTTAGAGCAGATATGCTTGTGCTGAATTCTTAGTTTCTGTATGTATGAAAATAACTTTATTTTGCACTATTTTTATAGTTATTTTTTTTATTTTTTATTTTTATTTATTTATTTTTTTTTTTTATTTTTTGACAGGCAGAGTGGACAGTGAGAGAGAGAGACAGAGAGAAAGGTCTTCCTTTTTGCCGTTGGTTCACCCTCCAATGGCCGCCGCGGCCGGCGCGCTGCGGCCGGCACACCGCGCTGATCCGATGGCAGGAGCCAGGAGCCAGGTGCTTTTCCTGGTCTCCCATGGGGTGCAGGGCCCAAGCACCTGGGCCATCCTCCACTGCACTCCCTGGCCACAGCAGAGGGCTGGCCTGGAAGAGGGGCAACCGGGACAGAATCCGGCGCCCCAACCGGGACTAGAACCCGGTGTGCCGGCGCCGCTAGGCGGAGGATTAGCCTAGTGAGCCGCGGCGCCGGCCCTATAGTTATTTTGATATGGAATTTTATGTTCACAATATTTTCTTTCAGTAAGTTGAAGATAGCATAATTTGAGTTGCGAAGCAGCTTTCTTATTGCCACTCATGTAATAAAGTAACTTATCTTTGTCCTCTGGTTGCTTTTGGTTTTGTTTTCTAGGTTTTAGCAGTTTTACTATGATGTGACTTGGTGTGATTTTCTTGCTTTTTCAGGTGGCTTTTATTTTAGACATCTTTTCAAATGATGCCTTCTTCCATCGGTCACTCCTTTCCTGGGTCTTTACTTATACCTAAATTAGACATTTAAAAAAAAAAAATCCTTGTTCTGTATATCTCCTCTTCTCCCCACTCCCTAATTTTTTATATTTTCATCTCTTTCTCTAAATACACCTGCATATTTTCTTCTGAAATTTCTTCCAGTTCCTTGATTGTCTTTAACTCTATAATTGGCCATTAGATCCATTGATTGGATGTTTGTCTTTCAGCTGTAGAATTTTCATTTGGTTTTCTGTGTTTCCAGGCACTACAAACATTCCTATTCTTATGTTTTTTTTTAAGTTTAAGAACATATTAATTACAGTGATTTTTGAAGTCCTTATAATTTTTATGGGTTGCTTCCTGTTTTCTCTTGCCTTTTTGTATACCTGATTATTTTTGTGTCCTGAATATTACATATAAAATATCACAGAGATATTTTGAGGCTGTGGATAACATTACTTTCCTCTAAAGAGGATTTCTTTTGCTTCTGTTAGGCAGCTAGACAAGGGCGATATATAGACTTGCATCACCACAATATAGTTATGCCTGAGATGACTCTGTTCCTGTAAGTTCTGATCTACTTTCAGTTCATTCTGATTCTTCAGGATCTCAAATGAAAACCCTAGTGAGGCAGGATAGATAACTGGCATAGGGCAAGTGGCCTGCTCTACGGCAAGCACTTTTGGTGTCATAACCACCTCTTGAAAACAAGTCCTGATCAACAATAACCAAGCAGTTATACCCCAACCATTTTTTAATACTGGACAGGCAATCAAAAACCAATTTTAATAGCTCTAAGCTTCATCTTAACCACTGACCAACCTTTGCTTTATTATAATAGTAAAACACATACATCACTGGGGGGAAAATTAAGATTCTAGTGAAATACACAATGTATGTTAGAGTGTGTTATCCCAGTAGTACTACATGACAAAGACTCACCCATCAGTAAAGGATGCTGCCACAAGCTGGAAAAGCCTGATAAAAGAATCTCTACTGGCACCTGGGACACAGCTCATTCTCTAGTGTGCCCACACTCACTCCTTCAGTGTGTACTTCTGCTTTGCAATAAAAATTTTTTACTGGCCCTTGTGTCCTTTCTTCAAATTCTTTCCTGTGTTGGTGACCAGAACCTGGACCCCTCATTCCACACAATCCTTGGTGAGCCAAGCAGGAGTTGAAAGCCCACTGAGAAATCAGCCAATGAATCTTTCTGTCAACTGTAATCTCTGTTGTGGTTGAGAATCTTGGACTGTGTCCCTCTACCCTCTCTTCTTCACGCCATTCTCACCCACTATGGACTAATTCCTCTTAACCCAATGATGTTTGCTCCCTCCAGCAACTGTTGGGAGGTGGGAATGCCAAGAGCCAACATCATCCAGATAAGATGCCAGGGATCCATTCTGATGAAGCCTTGTAAGAATGGTTGGGATTTGCTCCAAGGCATTGGCTGGGAAGTCTCTTATCTTTATTGCAATCTAGCTATGATATTTTTTACATTGTCTTCTAAAACCCCTACTTTCCTGTTAAAAACATAGTATTCCACTGCCATAGCTAAGGAAATATTGGGCCCTGGGTGGCAAGCCTCTTTTTATTGATGGATAACAAATTCTGCCACACTGTAGACCCTAAGTATCCTTGCTATACCTGTGGAAAATCTTGAAGCTCCTGTCCAGCATCAAGTCTAGCCTCACCCTCTATAAAGACAGGTGAATTCGATGGATGAATTATTATTAAGTGCCCCTCCACCACCCAGGGTCCAACTACCTCAACCTCAACCTGCCTAAGTGTGAAGGGATGATGGGACTTCCTCTCTCTCAAGTCCTGATTCTGTTTTGCTCCCTACCAGCCCCCAGCCTCCACCCTATAATCCAGTCTGTGTTCCTTTACTAGGAAGTAGTTCATCTGGGGTCACCTGTAGTGGAGCAAATAGACTTTGCCCCCTGGGGGAAGTAGCCAATGGAGAAGCTAGGATAATAAGTACATGTTCCTTTCTCCGTGACTGATCTAACTCAGTGCAAACAAAACCTGGGGAGATGCTTGGAAGGTGCCACTTAGATTATTGAAGAGTTTCAGGCCTTAACCCTAGCCTTTGATCTAACCTGGGTGACTTACATATTGTTCTATCTGTTGTACCATGGAAGGAAAACAGCAAATTTGTGCTGAAACCCAAGTTCATACCGAGTCCCTGACAGCTCAGCAACCGAGCTAATATGCTATGGGAGCCACGGCAGTTCCTCAAACATATCCCAAATGGAACTATCAAAGAGGTCATGGGGCTTTAGGGTGCTAAAGCCATAGAGTTACCTGATTGGTGACTGGGATAAAAGAAAAAAAAAATACACTGTTAAGCCAATCAATTATGACAAAATTAGAAAGCCCAGCTGTAGTCCAGAGACAACTGATAGAGGCCTTAAAGAGATACAGCAACATAGAACCCAGCACACCTGAGAGACAGGTCTTGGTCAGTATTCATTTCATCAGTCAGCCCCAGACATTCAGAGAAAACTCCAAAATTTATCAGTAGAACCCCCAAATTCCCAGTAACCAGACGCTAGCTACAGTGTTTGGCATACTTAGTAACAGAGACAAAGCTGAGGAGAAAAGGGGGCTCTACTTCAGGGAACAATGTTCTTTACAACAAGCTCTCATGGTGGCAGTTTCTATAAACCAGTGCTCTGCAGCCTCACAGTCAACCTAAGGGGTGTCCAGGTGTAAGTGAAAAATCCAAAGGAGAACTTAAAGTGGGAAACCAGGACATTGGCTCAAATAATGTCTCCACCTGAGAGAGCCACCCAGACCATGTCCTCAATGCAAACAAGAAGGATGCTGGAAATGAGATTGTCCCCATCTCCAAAGGGAGGGGAAGAATCCTAATTCCCTTATGTCACTGAGGACTGATGGCCTGGGAACTCAGGTAGCAACCACAACTCATGATTATTTCAGTCCTAGAAACCCAGAGAACCCTGGATGTCACAAGTAACAATACTGATTTGATGGACAAAGGAACCATTTACTCTTTTTAAAATTCCCAGACAGGACCCCTGTCCTTAAAGATGTATTACCAGAGTTGAGAGTAAATCTCTTTCCCAATTTCTTACCTTGCCTCTAGCTTGCCAAATAGATGTTCTAGTCACCTAGCACTTTGAGGTAATGCTGGAATGCCTAATGCCTCTACTTGTCAGAAACTTGTTGTCCTCCTTGGGCAAGTCCCTTTAGCTAAAAATGCCCCTGGACCAGAACTCTTACTATGATGCTAATAGATACTAAGGCAATACTCCATTTAGATAAACTCCCTGTTAAGTTTCAACATAAATCAAACCCTCAACTCTGGGACATTTCTGGACAGGCCACCTATTATGTCCCTGTCAAAATCTTAAAGGATACCACCAGTTTCCCCCTATTGATGTCAGTATTCCTTAAGGTCTGTGCCTAATGGGGACTCCAACCTCTGATCAATAAATTTCTTGAACATGGGGTTCTACTTTAATGTCAGTCCTCCTACAGTACTCTTATTCTGCCAGTCCCGTGGCCAAATGAGGAACATTGCATGATTCAGGGTCTCAGGACCATAAATGAGGCTGTCATCCTGCTCCACCCTATTGTATCAAACACCTATACTATTCTAGCCCAGTTCCATAAAGGCACCATCTGTTTTATGGTCCTGGCCTTAAAATGTATACTTCTACATCCATAATCCCAATATTTATTCATCTTTGAGTGGAATGACCCCCTACTTAAATGTAACAGTACATGGATATGGTCCTTCCCCAAGGTTTTAGGGATAGCCCAAATGTGTTTGATAACACCCTTGTTAGGAAACACAAGGAGCTCAAATTAAAGGCTGGGGACATTTTACAGTACATAGATGATATTCTTTTTGTGACCCATCAAAGGAGTACTCAAATAAAAATATTATTCAGGTTTTAAATTGTTTAGGGGAATGAGGGTATTAAGTTTCTCCAGCTAAATCCCAAGTTTCTTAATAGAAAGTGGCCTATCTGGGATACATCATGAAACCAGAAAGCAATTAACTGAAAAGGAGACATGTTACAGATAGGACCAGCATTGTGGCACAGTAGGTTAAGCCACCACTTATGATGCCAGCATCCCATCATCTCTCCTTGTCTGTAATTTTGACTTTCAAATAAATAATAAATCTTTTTAAAAATGTAAGAACATCCTTGGGGATGGCAGGCTCCTCCAGGATCTGGATTTCAAGATTTAGACTCATACCAAGCCTTTACATGAAACCTTAAAGGTTCCAAAATGGATCCACTTGAATGGATCAAGAAATGTCATGAGGCTTTCCAAGAAATTAAGAGGTTATTGATGGGGCTGGCCTTGTGGTGTGGTGGGTTAAGCTACCCTGTAGTGCCAGCATTCCATATGGGCACCAGTTTGCCTTCCAGCTCTATTTCCAATCCAGCTCCCTGCTAATGTGCTTGGGAAAGCAACAAATGACTCAAGTGCTTAGGCCCTTGCACCCACATGGGAGACCCAGATGAACTCCTGGCTCCTGCTTCGGCCTGGCTCATCCCTGGCTGTTGTAGCCATTTGGGGAATGAACCAGCAGATGGAAGATTCTCTCTCTCTCTCTCTCTCTCTCTCTCTCTCCCCCCTCCCCTCCACTCCCCTCCTCTCTCCCCTCTTCTCTCTCGCCTCTCCCCTCTCCCCTCTCTCCTCTCTCTTCCCTTCAAATTAAATATTTTTTTTTTAAAAAAAGAGCTTATTGACCACTGCCCTTGCACTAGGAATCCCTAATTTTGATATGTCTTTTACCCTATTTTTGACTGAGCAAAAGGGAATTCCTCTTGGGGTGCTTACTCAAAAGTTAGACCCACTCTCACAGCCAGTGACCTATTTCTCCAAACAGCTGGACTCAGTAGCCACAAAATGACAAAATGGATGCTTAAAGGCAGTGATTGCTACTCACTTCTGGTGGTCAGCTGCCAAGTGAACTTTAGGTTAGTCCCCCAAGGTTTAAACTCCTCACCAGGGGCAGGGGGGTTCTGGATGTTAAGAGAAACACCAATGATTAACATAAGGATGCCTCACTAAGTACCAGATCTTTCTTTTAGATTTACCAGAGAGAACTCTCAATCCAGATAACTTTCAAAGTATGCCTAGTTCTCAGTCAAGCCACTTTCCTTCCCTTTGAAGATGTTAAAGAGCTAACTCCTGTGTAGAGACTTCAGAGCAGAGTACACTTGACCTCAAAGATGAGCCTCTAGAAAACCCAGATGATGAATAGTCACTGATGGCAGTAGTTTCATAAAATGAGGGATCAGAATGGCAGGATACACCATAGTGAGTGAGTCTCAGTCAAATGTGGAAGCTGAAACATTACCTCCTGACACTTCAGGTCAAAATGCCAAACTCATTGCTTTACCCAGATCCCTAAAATTAGGAAAAGACAAGACAGTCAATACTTTTTTAACTATGCTTTCCTTGTGTTGCATGCCCAGGCAGCAATCTGGACTTACTATAAAAAACTTCTCCTATTAAACATGGCCAAGAAATTGTGGCTCTTCTATAGGCATTTTGGAACCCCTAGAGGTAGCTGAGATTCTTGAAGAGGGCACCAAAAGGGAAACAATCATATTGGCAGAAGGTAAGGCAGCAAAATGAGCTGCTACATAAGCAGCCCTGGGTGGCCAGCATTGTGGCACAGCAGATTAAGCCACAGCCTGCAATGGCAACATCCCTTGTGAGCACTGGTTCTAGTCCCAGCTGCTCCACTTTGGATCCAGCTCCCTGCTAAAGCACCTGGGAAAGCAGCAGAAGATGGCTGAAGTCCAAGTGCCCCTGCCACCCTTGTGGGAGACCCAGAAGAGTTCCAGGTTCCTGGTTTCATCCTGGCCCAGTCCCAGCCACTGCAGCCATCTGAGGAGTGAACCAGCAGATGGGAGATCTCTCTTCCTCTCTGTTTCTCCCTCTCTCTGTGTAACTCTGCCTTTCCAATTAAAAAAAGAATTTAAAAACCTTAAAAAAAAAAAAAAAAGCAGGAGCACTGAAAATGGTTCTGATCCCCTAGTCTCTTGTCAGCAGCTAAAAGCTCCCACTATACTATTCCCAAGATAGAATGACCCCAACAACCAGGCTATACTAAAGACCCCAATGGATGAGGGTACCTACATCCTGAAATAGTGCTACCAATGGGCTCTCAGTAGAAAATCATCAAAAACTTGTACGATTCACCCAGCTGGGGATGGAAACTCTGGCTCAGATGGCTTCTCACAGTTTGGGAGGCAATGGATTATACACTGACACAAGCAGTGACTAGATCTTTTTTTCTCCTTTTGTCTTCAAAAATATCCCTGGCAGCTACAA
Source organism: Oryctolagus cuniculus (assembly GCF_964237555.1). Taxonomy (NCBI): domain Eukaryota; kingdom Metazoa; phylum Chordata; class Mammalia; order Lagomorpha; family Leporidae; genus Oryctolagus; species Oryctolagus cuniculus. The sequence goes on from NC_091439.1 coordinate 62,352,065, forward strand.
CAAACCACACCTTCTACTTAACCCTGTACAGGGAAGGAATCACATATTGGTGAAAACTGAAAATTTGACTTTACAAATATGCCTAAAGCAAATGGTTTTAAATATTGACTAGTTTTTCTTGACACCTACTGGATGAAGCCATTCTAACTCAAACAGAAAAGGTGCCAAGAGGTATCTAAGGTCTTGCTAAATGAAGTGATTCCCCATTTCAGGTTCCCAAGATCCCTCCAAAGTGATAATGGCCCTTTGTCTCCAAAGGAAGCCATCAGGTAACCTCCTCTGTAGACATCACCTGCCACCTCCATGTGTCTTGGAAACCTTGGTCATCAGACAAAGTTGAGAGAGTAAACCAATTCCTTAAACACACCCTGGCTAAATTATGTCAAGACACCTTTGAAACTTGACTGAAGCTGCTGCCCAGTTTCCCTTCTTAAAATAAGTATGGCACCTAAAGTAAACTTACTGTTAAACTCCTATGAAAGGATATGTGCATGGCCTTTCCATACTGCTGATTTTCACTTTGATCCATATACCCAGGATCAAATAAAGTACACTATTAATTTGGATCATATACAAAAAGCTCTTGGAGAATATAGTAACAAAATTTTTCCAACACCATATCCCAAGGGTCATAAACAGTCTTTTTCTTAGATCTTTTGTTACTAAAGACTTGAAGAAGGGGATTTCCACCTGCTCAACTACAGCCTGAATAGAAAGTGTTCTATCAAAGTACTACCCAACACCCCTACCATAGAAAAAGTTCAAGGTATCCCTCTCCAAGTTAACTTCTCCAGAATTAAACTTATTCCTGACTCTGCCCTACAGGAATAGGCAGAGGAACCTTCATAAACCTGTGACCTCATGGAGGATCTGAAGCTGCTATTCTGCCCAAGTCAATCTCTGTTGGGTTTCTGACTCCAGCTTCTTGATAATGCTTACCCTGGTAGGCGGCAAGTGGTAACTCAAGTAGTTAGGTCCCTGCCACCATGTGGTAGACCTGGATTGAATTCCTGGCTCCTGAGTTGAGCCTGGCCCAGGCTTGACTTTTGCAGGCATTTGGGGAAGCAAACAATGGGTGAGAACATTCTCTTTCTCTTTGTCTCACTCTCCTGTTCAAACAAACAAACCTTTTTTAAAGATTTATTCTATTTAGTTGAAAGTGAGAGTTACAGTCTTCCATCTGCAACAGCCGGAGCTGGGCTAGATCAAAGCCAGGAGCCAGGAGCTTCTTCCAGGTCTCCCATGTGGGTACAGGGACTCAAGCACTTGGGCCGTCCTCGGCTGCTTTTTCACATCAGCACATCAGCAGGGAGCTGGAAGGAAGTAGGGCAGAGGAGACTTGAACTGGCACCTATATGGGATGCCTGCATCACAGGTAGAGGCCTAAACTGCTATGCCACAATGCCAGCCCCTCAAATAAACATTTTTAAAAGTTATTTTAGGGGCCAGTGCTGTGGCGCAGTGGGTTAAAGCCCTGGACTGAAGCGCCAGCATTCCATGTGGCGTGAGTTCGTGTCCTGGCTGCTCCTCTTCCAATCCAGCTCTCTGCTATGGCCTGGGAAAGCAGTAGAAGATGGCCCAAGTCCTTGGGCCCTTACACCCGCATGGGAGACCCAGAAGAAGCTCCTGGCTCCTGGCTTTGGATCAGCACAGCTCTGGCCATTGCTGCCATCTTGGGAGTGAACCAGCAGATGGAAGACCTCTTTCTTTGTCTCTACCTCTCTCTGTAACTCTGTCTTTCAAATAAATAATTTTTTTTTTCACAGGCAGAGTGGACAGAGACAGAGACAGAGAGAGAAAGGTCTTCCTTTGCCATTGGTTCACCCTCCAGTGGCCGCCGCGCTGCGGCCAGTTCACCGCGCTGATCCGAAGCCAGGAGCCAGGTGCTTATCCTGGTCTCCCATGCGGGTGCAGGGCCCAAGCACTTGGGCCATCCTCCACTGCACTCCCTGGCCACAGCAGAGAGTTGGACTGGAAGAGGGGCAACCAGGACAGAATCCGGCGCCCCGACCGGGACTAGAACCCGGTGTGCCGGCGCCGCAAGGCGGAGGATTAGCCTATTGAGCCGCAGCGCCAGCCTCAAATAAATAAATCTTAAAAAAAAAAAAAAGCTGTTTTAAAAAATGAAAGAATATGTTAAGGCAATTTACAGATTGTTCCAGGCATGACTCAGTAAGGCTTATTCTGCTGGGCAAAATAGAAGGGCCAGGTTTGATACTTTTACAGATTAATGGGGAGCTGGGGGCTGAAAGTGTGTTACAACATTAGTGTTACAACACTAAAACTTTGTGTCAGGAAAGTACTACATTAGGCTGTCCAGTGGTCAGTGTCCAGTAGTCAGTGTCCTAAAAGAGAAAGAAACTCAATAAGGCATTAACATGGTTTACTGTTACATACGATATACTGGGAAACCACTAAAAATTTTATTGGACTATGTTAGATTGAAAGCTGTGCTTAATCTAATGGTGATGTACAAGATAGAATGGAGAAGGAAGAGCAGAAACAGAGAAACTCATTAGGAATCTAAAGTAATAGACCAAAAATGAGTTCATGAGAGGAATCATATGTAATGAAAGGAATGTTGAGATCAGAACCACAGGATTGGTCTTAATTACTGATCTGTCACCTTCAGCAAGTCATTTAGCCTGTCTGATGATGCTTTCTTATTTGCATGTCAGTCACCTTGTAGGCCCTCAATAAATACTTGAATGATGAAATGTTTATAGCTTTGGCTTAACTCACAGAGTAGTTATATAAATACAGTAATGATGAAAAACGTTTTCAACATTTAAATTTCAGAAAACTTAAGGTGTAATATGCATTGAAGGCCTAAGGAAGCAGAAATGGAGACTGAAAGGAGCAAGAAAGGTGAAAGACAAACATTACTCCAATATATTGAGTCGATATTCACCTAAGTAGGACAGTCAGTAGACAAACCAATTTTTTTGGAAAATAGGACAAGGTTTAGGAAGAAAAGAGTGATTAATTTAATTTCAATTGTGGGAAATGTTCAGCAGGCAGTTCTGTCGTGTATATTAGTTTCATATATTCTTGAGTATTTGTCATATGAAATTCCTAAAATATAATTTCATAAACAGAGAAAAGAGTTCTCTCCTGGGGAATTTGTGTTCTTGTATTTAAGAAAGCAGGGAGAGGGGCCAGCACTGTGGCACAGTGGGTAAAGCCACTGCCTGCAGTGCCAGCATCCCATATGGTACCAGCTACACCACTTCCCATGCAGCTCTCTGCTGTGGCCTGGGAAAACAGCAGAAGATGGCCCAGAGGTCCTTGGGCCCCTGCACCCACATGGGAGACCAGGAGGAAGTTCCTGATTCCTGGCTTCTGATAGCACAGCTCCAGCCATTGCAGCCAACTGGGGAGTGAACCAGTGGATGAAAGACCTCTCTTTCTGCCTCTCTATCTCTCTCTGTGTAACTCTTTCAAATAAATAAATAAATAAATCTTTTAAAAATAAAAGAAAGGAGGAATAAGGGAGGACATATACCCATGGAAGTTTCATCTATTTCACTCATTATATAGGGCACTGACTGGTTTTAAAGATTATTTAAGTCCCCCTAATTTAATATGGAGCTATTCTTTCTGTGCATGATTATTTTAAAAATATATGTATATAAAAATATATGTATGTATTTGAAAGGCAGAGAGAGATACACAGAGACAGAGATCTATCTGCTGGTTCACTCTAAATGCTCGCATCAGCCAGGGTTGGGTCAGGCAGAAGCCAGGAACCACAAACTCAATCTGGATCTACTACACGAGTGGCAGGGACCCAAGTACTTGAGCTGTCACCTGCCGCCTTCCTGGGGTGTGCATTAGCTAGCTCTCAAATCCAGGCACTCTGATATATGGGATATGGTGCCCCAAATAGTGACTTAATCATTCGATCTAATGCCCACCTCTCTATGCATCATTCTAAATAAATGTCACTACTAGTACCTTCCTATAATCAAGGTATACATGTGCTTTTCTATCCAAATTCCTTATGAAACATAATCAAATACTTAAAGTTATATGGATGATACATTTGTCTCTTACATTTTAAATGTTTCTATTGCCCCTTGAAATCTTTTTCTAATAAGTTCTGGTGTTTAGTTTTTGTTGGTATCAATTAAAAAAAAAAGATTTATTTATTTGAAAGGCAGAGTTAAAGAGAGATAGAGAGACAAAGACAGAGAGAGACATCTTCTATCTGATGGTTCACTCCCCAAATGCCCACAACAGCTGGAGCTGGGCTCAAACTAGCGCCCATATAGGATGCTTGCATTGCACACTGCAGCTTAACCCACTGCACCACAATGCAAGCTCTTGAAGTCATTAGTAGGTTTCTCTTAGCTGCTTTTAAAATTAAACTTTAATGGACACTTACCTTAGCAGTAGCTCCATGTTTTAGAAATAAAAAATTTGTTCCCAGAGTTTATTTGGTTATTTTTAGACTGCTGTAGTATTATACTGAATCTGTCTTAGAAGTTAAATTCCTAACAGTATCCAGCATCTTTGATGACTTTGGGCAAAAAGTGCTTCATATATTAAAAAATTGATTTGAGGGGCCTGCGCTGTGACGCACTAGGTTCCATATGGGTGCCGGTTCATGTCTCAGCTGTTCCACTTCCAATGCAGCTCCCTGCTAATCTGCAGCAGCAGATGTCCCAAGTGTTTGGGCCCCTGCACCCATGTGGGAGACCTAGATGAAGTTCCTGGCTGCTGGCATCAGCCTGTCCCAGCCCTGGCTGTAGCAGCCATTTATGGAGTAAATCATCAGATGGAAAATCTGTCTCTCTTTCTCTCTGTAACTCTGCCTTTCAAATAAATAAGCTAACTTTTAAAAACAAAATAAAAAGCTGATTTGAGGGGCCAGTGTTGTGACATAGTGGGTAAAGTTGTTGCCTGTGATATTAGCATCCCATATAGACAATGGGTCACGTCCTGGCTGCTCCATTTCCAATCCAGCTCCCTGCTAATTGCCTGGGAAAAGCACTGGAGGATGGCCCAAGTGCTCAGGCCGTTGCCACCCAAGTAGGAGACCTGGATAAAGCTCCTGGCTCCTGGCTCCTGGCTTCAGTCTGGCTCTGCTGTTGCAGCCACTGGAGAGTAAATCAGAGGATGGAACATCTGTTTCTCTTTCTCTCCTCCTTTCTCCCTCTCTCTGTAACTCTGCCTTTCAAATAAATAAATAATTTTTAAGTTGATTTAAGGGTTAGAACAAACCCTCCCATCATCTCTTGCTCTCTCATTTTAATCTAGTTTCCTTTACATAAATTGAATTTTGGTAATACAGAAACTTGGTTGTATGGCACTTATTTGCTTTTCCTATATTTTTGCCTAGGACAATTCTGTATTGTACATCCTTTTCTTGTTCTCAGAATAAAGTATTATGTGCTTTTCCTTGAGATCACAGATATAATATATAGTGGTATCCTCCTAACCCAGTAGTCAGATGTTAGCTTCCTCAACTGAAGAAACCTGGATGTTAGGGGAAAAATGATCAGCAAGGAAAATTGGTGTTATAGCTTTATATGTAGCAAAAATATTTGTCTCTTTTTGAGGAGTTAAGAGTTTCACAAAGGTGAATTCTCCATGAAACTGAAGCTTCAGTTATTGTTATGGACAGGAAGTCAGTGCAGCTGCAAGGGCCTTAGCATCACTGGTGTGGTAGTAAATGTTTAACAGCCATCTCTTGCTGGGGCATGAGAGTAAAGCTCTGATTTTTGGTGTCTGCAAATGCCCCTAGAGTAAGTTCTCCTACTGTGTTCCATTTCAAGCTACCATAGGACATCACTGAATACACAGTTGAGAAGAGGTATATTATACTCTCAACAATTATATAATACTTCCACCATGAGAACCAAATTGATGTAACCACAAAAGCATGAATAATAGTTTAATGTACTAGAAAGAGGAAGTAAGTTTTGGGTATTGTTTACTGAGTCTTACATATTGGATTTTAATATAATTGTCAGTTATGTAACTGCTTTATAATAGTGACTTCTAACAATCATCCTACAAAATCCCTAAAAATATTTAAAGCAGTTCTTTTAAGTCTGTATAAGCCAGCTCTAGCACACTACCACATGTACTCCTAGTTTTGGAAGTGATTGAAGGATTGAACAGTATCGTTACCCAGGACAGCACCTGAGTAACCTGAATAAATGCCCACCACACTTTAACACTGCTTATCTTTGAGAACAGGAGAATGTCTATAGATACCAGAATTATTCCTCAGACAGGCCAGCTAGAACTGGCTAGATCCAAGATGGTGCCTGGGTGACCTCAAAAGACCTTCCACATGTGCTAATTTCCTTATTAAATGGCAGGTGCTGACCACCATGACAGGAAACCTCAGACTATAAAAGGACTGAAAAGAGGTGGCACCCAAGTTCTAAGAAATTTCCACCTATTCCAAGAAAGCCATTAAAATCCCTCCCTTTAATTAGCATATTCCTCTCCCGAACTCCTGCTGCCCAAATCTATGACTCTTCAATCTTCAATAAGCTGAGAACCTGATTTGCGAGCTAGGCTTCCACTTCTTCACTAAATTAGCCACTAAATTAGCATGTGCTACTTGTGCTTAAGTTTTGGTCTTGTTACTGGCTTCACAACACTGAACCTAAAAGGGACCCCCTTTTAGGGTCTCAATCTTGCTAGAGGAAGCAGAAATTTATTGGAAACAATATGAATTGAGGTAGTTCTGCTACCTTATGATTCTTTTAAATATATATAACACTTGGATTTATATAGTCAATCCTTAAATTATGTGGTCTCACAAAAGAATGCTATTGATGCCTTCTCATATTCCCCCATGCATATGTTACTATTAATGACTATTAATTTTAAGGCTACTGTAGATGTTTAATTTAATCCATGTCACTGGTAAAAATAAATACTGACAAAAGGAATCGAGTAAACAAGGGCAAAAAATATGGAAAGAATATATATGAGTGGCAAACACACACATGAAAAATGTTCAATATAATTAGTTATAGGGGAATGCAAATTAAAATAAATAAGAGATACCATTACATACATTTTTTAAAAGACTATTGATTTATTTGAAAGGCAGGGTTACAGGGAGAGAGAGAGAGAGCTGCTCGTTTACTCCCCAAATGGCCACAATGGCCAGAGCTGGGCAGATCAAAAGCAAGGAACTTCCTCTGGGTCTCCCACTGTGTGCAGGGGTCCAAGCACTTGGGCCATCTTCTGCTGCTTTCTCAGGTGCATTAGCAGAGAGCTGGATTGGAAGTGGAGGAGCCAGGACTCTACTGGCACCCACATGGGATGTCAATGCTTCAGGAGGCAGCTTTACTCACTACGCCACAGCAGCCAGCCCCAATTACACACTTATTAGAATGGCTAAAATTCACAAGACTAACCCTAACAAAGCAGGAGGAATTGGAATTCATACACTACTTGTGGGAATGTAAAACGGTATAACCACTTGGCAGTTTGAAAGTTTGACAGCTTCTTAAAAAGTTAAACATATTCCTCTCATGTGATCTTGTCATTCCACTCCTAGCTGTTCTTCCAAGAAAAATGAAAGCACATGTCCATACAATCACTTGTACAAGAATGTTAACATGGGACTTGCATTGTGGCATAGAAAGTAAAGTAGCCGCCTGCAATGCCAGCATCTCATATAGGCCTGGTTCAAGTCCCAGCTGCTCCACTTTTGATCCAACTCCCTGCTAATGCCCTGAGGAAAGAAGTGGAAGATGACCCATGTGGGAGATTCAGATGAACCTCTTGGCTCCTGACTTCTGCCTGGCTCAGCCCTAGCCATTGCAGCCACTAATGGAGTGATCTAAAGGTGGAAAATCTCTGTGTCTGTCTCTTGCTTCCTCTGTAACTCTGCCTTTCAAATAAATTAAATCTTAATAATAATAATAATAATCTGGCTGTGGTCCAACCAGTAGAGACAAGGAAAAGGCAACTGCTTTATTCTTTTTTTTTTTTTTAAGATTTATTTATTTACTTGAGAGAAAGAGTTACAGAGAAAGGGAGGAAGAGACACATAGAGAGGTCTTCCATCTGCTGGCTCACTTCCCAAATGGCCACAACACCCAGAGCTGGGCCAGTCCAAAGCCTGGAGCCTGGAGCCAGGAACCTCATCTGGGTCTCTCATGTGAGTACCAGGGTCCAAGCACTTGATCCATCTTCTACTGCTTTCCCAGGCCATCAGCAGGGAGCTGAATTGGAAGTGGAGCAGCCGGGACTTGAACCAGTGCCCATATGGGATGCCAGTGCCACAGGCAGATGCTTAACCTACTATGCCACAGTGCCAGCCCCCAACTGCTTTATTCTGGACTACCTATTTCTATTCTTTCAGAGTGAAACTAGTTTAGGGAGCCATAAGCACACTTCTGGCTTACACAGAAGAAGTCAGACAAATGAAATGCTCTTTTCATTACATATTTATTGTTCAACCAAATTATCTTCATCTGAATGCCTATGTTTACATTTACTCCCCCCTAAATTCTTCAAATCACTTGTTTTACACATGACTATTACTCTTATAATGAGATTTTCTCATTATAATTTAAAATGACATTAATATTCATTAAACTGTTGGCTTTTCAGACTTGCTGAGTGAACACTAGGGCTACCCATGGAGCCATCAGGAGTATCCTAAGTGGGAGTGGGGATTAGCGATAGAGGGAAAGGGAGACAAGAATCTGAATGGGTAAAGCTTTGGTCTCCAACCCAGAAAGGTTCTCAGTTTTACAAATGATTTCTAGAGGGGTGGGGATGTGGGGGGCTGGAGGGGGTGGTGAACAAATCATGAAAACCATCTATTTAATTACAATGCCAAACTCAGAGTCTGTTCACAGTAGGTGCTCAATAAATATCTGTGAAATGAATCTTGATTGAATTTTAAAAGCCTCTCATTTCCTTCTATACTTCTGCCTCCCTCCCCAGCCCCTTGAATCCTGTCTCAACTGGCATATAATTTTTTTCCTGCCATTTGAGTTTCTCAACATGGGAACATACATTTAAGAAAAGGTGTTAACTGTCCACTTTAAAAAGTACCAATACAATATACCAATGTACCATCTTTGTAAAAGCACTGATTTATATACATATTCACACATTGATTAGCAATGCAATTCTCTATTAAAAAATCCTATTAAACATATCCAAACACCTCAATAAAACCTCAATAGTGAGGGGGAAAAATCATACAACCATATGGAAAAATGTGCCTACAAATTAATAATCTCCTACCTTAGTTCATTAACCAACATTTTTTTCTTTGGTTAGTTTTTCATTTTGCCTCCAGATTGATTCCAAAGTCTGCAACTTTTCTCATGCCCAACTCAATATTGTCACACAGCCCTCTTCTTTACTAAGAAAGTTGAGATCAACTATGATATTGACTTTCTGCTTCCTCTAACCTAGTTTCATTTCATTTTTACCCACTCTAATATCCTTTCTTCTTCTTTTAAAAAGATTTTTATTTATTTAGTTGAGAGGAAGAGTTACAGACAGAGAGAAAGGGCATCCATCCACTGGTTCACTCCCCAAATGGCTCCAATGGCTGGAACTGAGCACCTGAAGCTAGGAGCCAAGAGCTTCTTCAGGTCTCCCACATAGGTGCAGGGGCCCAAGCACTTTGGCCATCTTCTACTGCTTTCCCAGGCCATAAGCAGAGAGCTGAATCAGAAGAGAAGCAACCAGGACACAAACTGGCACCTATATGGGATGCCAGCGCCACAGGTAGAGGCCTAGCCTACTATGCCACAGCGCCAGCCTCACATTCTTCTTCTTCTTCTTCTTTTTAATATTTATTTATTTATTTATTTGAAAGTCAGAGTTACATGGAGAGAGGAGAGGCAGAAAGAGACAGAGAGAGAGGTCTTCCATCCAATGGTTCACTCCCCAATTGGCTGCAATGGCTGGATCTGCACCAATCCGAAACCAGGAGCCAGGAGCCTCCTCTGTGTGTCCCATACGGGTGCAGGGGCCCAAGGCCCATCTTGTACTGCTTTCCCAGGCCATAGCAGAGAGCTAGATCAGAAGTGGAGCAGTTGGATCTCGAACTGGTGCCCATATGGGATGCTGGCGCTTCAGGCCAGGGTGTTAACCCACTACACCACAGCACCAGCCTCACTTTCTTCTAATTTCTGATGGGTTTCTCCCTTGTTCAGAATCAAGTACTCCACCTATATTTTTACTCCAGGTCTCATATCTTCTCAGAAAACTGCCTTCATCCATCAACCCCTCTGTCCTGTATCTCATTTCTTTTATGAATTTCAACTATAAATTTACCCAAATCTCTCCCATTCCTAAAAAAAAATTTCCTTTGACAAAGTCCCTCTAAGTCATGCCAACCTCTCCATTTTCCACCTTTCATTAACCACCAATGTACTTAAAGTCAATACAGGTTGAGCATTCCCAATAGAAAAATCTAAAGTGCTCTAAAACTTAAGCACCAACACGATGCCACAGGTGGACAATTCCATACCTGACCTCATGTGAGGTCCCAGTCAAAATAAAGGTGTATTAAAGATCATAGATAGGGGCCAGCACTGTGGCACAGTGGGTTAAATCCCCAGCCTGCAGCACCAGCATCCCATGTGGGTGCCTGTTCGAGTCCTGGCTGCCCACTTCTTATCCAGCTCTCTGTTATAACCTGGGAAAGCAGTAGAAGATGGCTCAAACCCTTGGGTCCCTGCACTCATGTGGGAGACCTGGAAGAAGCTCCTGGCTCTTAGCTTTGGATTGGCACAGCTCCAGCTGTTGCAGCTAATTGGGGAGTGAACCAGCGGATGGAAGGCCTCTTTCTCTCTGTCTCTACCTCTCTCTGTAACTCTTTCAAATAAATAAAAGTAAATATTTTTTTAAAAACATGGATAAAATTACTTTCAGGCTATGTATGTAAGGCATATATGAAACAAAAATGAGTTTTGTGTTTAGACTTGGAGCTTCTCCCTCATTATATATTTTGCATTATATGAATGTGACTATTCCAAAACAAAAAAACCCAAAGCATTTTTGGTCACAAGCAATTCGAATAAGTGATACTCAACCTGTATCACCTCACCAGAACTCTGAGTCACAATTGACAAAGTTTAGCTGTACTAATCATTAGTACATTTGAACTATCTGTATCACTTGGCATCTGATATTTTGAGTAGGCAAATATTTTTTGGATGAATAAAGTGGGAATGTGATGAAAAGAAGAAAGGTAGGTGCCTATAAACTCAAGAGAACTCAATGGGTTACAAATAGCTGGAGTAGCAAGACTCTAGTCACCCACTCCCCATCTTGCCAGAGATGCCCACATCCTAGTTGCTGGACTATGTGAATGAATATAGTTACATGGCAAAGGGGAAAAAAAGGTTATTGATCATCTATCCTTCAGTTGGCATTGTGTATCTTGGATTATCCATGTTGGAGTACCTGGTTGGATTCTTGCCTCCTCTACTTTTGATCAGCTTTCTGACAATGCTCACCCTGGAAAGCAGCAGGTGATGGTTCAGGTACCTGGGTCTCTGCTACCCATGTGGAAGACAGATTGAGTCCCCAGATTCTGGCTTAGGCTTGGCCCAGCCTTGGCTGTTGTGGGTATTTAGGGAGATAACCAGCTAATAGAAGATCTACCTCAATCCCTTGTCAAATAAAATGGAAATGAACATCAAAAGAGGCAGAAGAGTATATCCAAATGAGATAAGCAAGACTCAGCTAGCCATTGCTGGTTTGAACACAGCAATGGTTCATGAGCCAGGGAACATGGTAGTTTCCAGAAGCTGGAAAAGGTAAGAAAACAGATTCTGGTCTAAAACCTCCAGAAATAAATGCAGTCCTGCTTATTTGATTTTAGTCCAGTGAGACCCATTTAATTCTCTGGTGTCCAGATCTATAAATATGTTATTTAAAGCTACTTAGGGGGCTAGCACTGTGGTGTAGCAGGTAAAGCCGCCGCTTGCGGTGCTGGCATTCCATATGGGCACCAGTTCGAGTCCACTTCTGATCTAGCTCTCTGCTGTGGCCTGGGAAAGCAATGGAAGATGGCCCAAGTCCTTGGACCCCTGCACCCACGCAGGAGACCGGAAGAAGCTCCTGGCTCCTGGCTCTGGGTCAGCGCAGCTCAGGCCACTGTGGCCATCTGGGGAGTGAACTATTGGATGGAATACCTCTCTATCTCTGCCTCTGCCTCTCTGTAACCCTGCCTTTCAAATAAATAAGTAAATATTTAAGAAGAAAAAATATATAAAAATTTAAAACAGCTTCTTAGTTTGTGCTAATGTGTGTCAACATCAAAGAAAGTACTACAATAACCATTTCCAATTTTTCTTTAAAACATAATCATATGTCACTTAAGGATGTGATTACATTCTAAGAAATGTGTTATCCAGTGATTTTGTCATTATTCAAACATCACAGTGTACACCTACACAAACCCAGATAGTGTAGGTCAGTCCCTCAGTGTGGCCTATTAATGCAACTGCTGCTGGTATAACATACATACTGCTTTTACAGAAAACTTTTTTTAATAAATAGGCGTACACTCTAAAATCATGAGTAAAAGTACAGTATAGTAGACACATAAATAACATCACTGTTTCTTATCAAGTATTATGTACAGTACCTAATTGTATGTGCTATACTTTTATACTGGCAGCACACTGGGTTTGTTTACACCAGAATCACCACAAACATGTGAGTAATGCATTGTGCTATGATATTAAGAAAGCTGTAATGATACTAGGTCACAGGGATTTTTCAGTGTCATTATAATTTTATGGGACCACCATCACATATGTGGTCCATTCTTGACCCAACACATCATTATGCAACACATGACTAGTTGAATCTTAGGAATTTTTCTATTGGATTTCATCTACTGAGAAGGTGGGAGACAGTGCTGGAGGTGGTGATAGGAAGGAAACCACCATCAAATAGTTTACCCACTTTCTTGTTGACCTTCACACTGCCAGCTGCTGGCTTATTATCATATAGAAGTGCTAAAGTCCTATTACCAGAAATAAAAACCCTTATGAAAACCTAACAGGGTGTATACTTGTTTTAGGAACAAAAGTATATGGCAAAGAAAAATCCTATGAAATTGCCCTTTTCCACATTTAGCAGGGTAGAAAAGAAAGCTTGTTTCCTGTTATGAAGCCCCAGATAATGGCAGTGAAGAAGAATGTGAGTCAACCACTCTGGCTCTAAAAAAAGAAAAAGGATCCCAGAGTCAGCTGAAACATACAGTGACACTCAAGAGAGTTCAATGTACAGATTGCTTGGCCACCAATCCAAATATTCTTAAAGCTTTTGTGCAGCCACTCAACATGATTTCACACTCAATTTTCCCCCACTGTGCTTGAGTCCTTCCTCTAGGCCAAAAGAAGTGACTCCTGTTGGAAACTTGGAGACTTTCTGATAATGGACCAGAAAGGCAGGCAGCCTCAATCTGATGGGCAGAAGGTACATGGGTGTTTTTTTGTTTGTTTGTTTTTTTTAAGATTTACTTATTTATTCTGAAAGTCAGAGAGAGAGAGAGAGAGAGATCTTCCATCTGCTGGTCCACTCCCACAATGGCTGCAACAGCCACCAATGGGCCAGGCTGAAGCCAGGAGCTTCATCCACATCTGCTATGTAGGTTCAGATGCCCAAGCACTTGGGCCATCCTCCATTTCTCATCCCAGGCTGCCAGCAGAGAGCTGGATCAGAAGTGGAGCAGCCAGGACAGGAAGCAACACCCACAGGGGATGCTGGCATTGCAGGTGGTGACTTTACCCACTATGTCACAATGCTGGCCCCGGTTGGTGGGTCTGGCTAAGTGAATTTGGAACTCTGGAGCATTTTACATAGGAAGGTAACACAAACTGGGCAAGTGGAGTTAGAGAAACCCTTTTTGCAGGATGACTTGTAGCCATAACTGCTTTTCCATAAGAAATCATGTTCTTTGTTCTAGAATAGAAATGACTCTTGATATACACCCAAACTCTTTAAAGCCTTCCTCCTTTGACTTTCACTTTAGAATCAGGTTTATTAATTTATTTGTCCTACCTGTCTCGCATTTCTTGACCCTACAAAAGAGTCACAAGGTTAAATTCAACTAATTCCACTTTGGGTATGTGATAAAAGGATTTTTTTCTCATTTATTTTTTTGTTTGAAAAGCAGAGAGAGAAACATACAGTGATCTCTCATCTTCTAGTTCACTCCCTAAATGCCCCCAACAGCCAGGTCAGGGCTGGGCTAAAGCAGGTACCTAGGAACTCAATCCAGAGCTCCCATGTGGGTGTCAGGTGTCACCTGTTGACTCCTAAGGTGTACGTTAGCAGGAAACTATATTGGTCAGCAGAGATTTGTAGCATTTAAGCAAGAGAAATATACTAGTAAAGTTCTCCTAAATATGAATATATACTCATATATGAATTGGCTCACTTAATTATGGAACCTACTATATTCTGCTATCTGTAAAGTGGAGAAATAGGAAAGCCAGCATAATTCAATCTGAGCTTAAAAGCCTGAGAACTAGAGGGGAGGGTACGATGGCATAAGTCACAGTCTTAGTCCAGAGGCCAGGAAACCAGAAACATCAATGTCTGAGGGCAGGAAGAGATGGACATCCCAGCTCAAACAGGAAAGAGGCTTGCCCTTTCTCTGCCTCTATTTTCTTTTCAGGGCTCCCAAAGACTGGGTAACGTCTACACACATTGTTAAGGGCAATCTTCTTTATTTTCAGTCTGTTGACTCAAAGCTAATCTCTTCCAGAAACTCCCTCACAAATACACTGAAAATTAATGTTTTACCAGTTTTCTGAGCACCCCATAGCCTGTATAGTTGACACATAAAAGTAACCATCTCGGCTGGCGCCGTGGCTCAATAGGCTAATCCTCCGCCTTGCGGCGCCAGCACACCGGGTTCTAGTCCCAGTCAGGGCACCGGATGCTGACCCGGTTGCCCCTCTTCCAGGCCAGCTCTCTGCTATGGCCCGGGAGTGCAGTGGAGGTCGGGCCAAGTCCTTGGGCCCTGCACCCGCATGGGACACCAGGAAAAGCACCTAGCTCCTGGCTTCAGATCAGCGTGATGTGCTGGCCGCAGCGCACTGGCCGCGGCGGCCATTGGAGGATGAACCAACGGCAAAAAGGAAGACCTTTCTCTCTGTCTCTCTCTCTCTCACTGTCCACTCTGCCTGTCAAAAATAAAAAAATAAATAAATAAAAATAAAAGTAACCATCTCAAGTCCACCTCTTATCAACTTGGCACCCATATAATCTCCTTAAACTATACTTTAATCTCCAAATAGACAATAACAAGGTTGCAATTTCACCGAAAGTGACACAACTAGAAATGTATTAATCCCTTCCCCAGCAGAGGTAGTAAGGTCCTTGGGTGATGGTCATTTTTCTCCTGATATCACATAACAGAAATAAGAACAATTAATAATACTTAAATACCAATATAAACTCAGTACATCTTATGTTACATGATAAAGGAACAGAAATCAAAGATATTTAACATCTGTGTATATATATACACAAATAACAAAATAAAAAATATTCACAAGGCTTTGATATTTTTCTTCTCACTTCTTTCTACACATCTATCTTGCCTCCAAAGTCCTTCCCTTTCCTTTTGTCCCTAATTATAACCTTATCATCCAATCCAGCATTAGACATTAGGTTCTATCCCTAAAATCTTCCAGAGGAATCATCCTTGTTCCCCTACTCCAAAATAGTAAGAAGAAAAACAAAAAAGCTAAATTCACACACATCTATAAATGTCTAGTAATTTCTGGATTTTTTTTTTAATCTCAATTTGTCTCAAAGCATCAACTTTTTTTTTTTTTTTTTTTTGGACAGGCAGAGTGGACAGTGAGAGAGACAGAGAGAGAGAAAGGTCTTCCTTCCGTTGGTTCACCCCCGAAATGGCCACCACGGCTGGCGCTACACCGATCCAAAGCCAGGGACCAAGTGCATCCTCCTGGTCTCCCATGCGGGTACAGGGCCCAAGAGCTTGGGCCATCCTCCACTGCCCTCCTGGGCCACAGCAGAGAGCTGGACTGGAAGAGGAGCAACCGGGACTAGAACCCGGTGCCCATATGGGATGCTAGCGCTGCAGGTGGAGGATTAACCAAGTGAGCCATGGCCCTCATATTATTCTTCTACCAGGTATGTGCATGAAATCCCAATTGCATTACTACTTCCTTATAACTTTGAGATTTTAAATTTAATATGCTTGATGATGGAGTATCTCCGAAATTGCCACATCTTTTCACTACCAAATGAGCCAAATTATTGGAGTAAACAAATGTTTTAAAAATGTACTGTACTGGCCAGTACCACGGCTCACTAGGGTAATCCTTCGCCTGCGGCGCAGGCACCCCGGGTTCTAGTCCGGGTTGAGGCACCAGATTCTGTCCTGGTTGCTCCTCTTCCAGTCTAGCTCTCTGCTGTGGCCTGGGAAGGCAGTGAAGGATGGCCCAAGTCCTTGGGCCCTGCACCCACATGGGCGACCAGGAGGAAGCACCGGCTCCTGGCTTCAGATCGGCGCAGCACGCCAGCAGTAGTGGCCATTTCGGGGGTAAACCAATGGAAGGAAGACCTTTCTCTCTGTCTCTCTCTCTCTCTCTCTCTCTCTCTCTCTCTCTAACTCTGCCTGTCGAAAAAAAAAAAATGTACTGTACAGTATAGTTTCTTAGTTCCACTGTTTCTTTTAGTGCCTTGTGTTATGTTTGTACATAAAATAAACAACAATCCTCAATAGGTACTAGATAGTATGATCATCCCTTCACATTTACTAGTTTAACCAAGTGCAGGTAAAAAGCTTTTTTGCAGTGCTCATATTCTGGTGCAGTGAGTTAAGCCACTACCTGTGATACCAGACTCCTCTATGAGAGCTGGTTTGATTCCTGGCTGCTCCTCTTCTGATCCAGCTCCCTGCTAGTGCACCTGAGAAACCAATGGAAGATGGCCTAAATGCTTGGACTCCTGCCACTCATGTGGGAGACCCGGATGGAATTCCTGGCTTCTGATTTTGATTTGGCCCAGCCCCATGCCATTGCAGCCATCTGGGGAACCAGCAGATGAAGAATTGATCTCTCTCTTCTCTCTCTCTCCCTGCAACTACCTTTCAAGTAAATAAATCTTTTAAAAAATAGTTTTGCATCCATAGTTAATATCTATAAACTTTTTTCATGTCATTATTCCTAAACAATATAGAATAAAATATAGTATAAAGACTATTTACATAACATTTATGTCATATTAGATATTCTAAGTAATCTAGAGAGGTGAAGGTTAAATGCAAACACTATACCATTTTATAAAAGGGACTAGAGCATCTGTGGATTTTGATATTTGCAAGAGGTCCTAGAAACAATCGTAGAGACAACTGTACGTATTAAAAATTTCAGGGGCTGGCACTGTAGTGTAGCAGGTAAAGTCACTGTCTGCAGTGCCAGCATCCCATATGGGCACTGGTTTGAGTCCCAGCTGATGCACTTTCGATCCAGCTCTCTGCTAAAGCCTGGGAAAGCAGTAGAAGATAGCCCAAGTCCTTGGGTCCCTGCACCCTTGTGGGAGACCTGGAAGAAGCTCCTGGCTTCTGACTTTGGATTGGTGCAGCTCTGGCCTTGTTGTGGCCAACTGGGGAGCAGATGGAAGACCTCTGACTTTCAAATAAATAAATAAATCTTTAAAAAATAAATTTCACACAGGGGAGAGGAGGGTGTTGGGGCACAGCAAGTTAAGACACAGCTTGTAACACCAGCATCCTGTTATCTGAGTGCTGGTACTAGTCCTGAGTCCTGGCTACTCCAAATCCAATGCTGATCCCTGCTAATGTGCCTGGGAAGGTAGCAGAGAATGGCCCATGTGTCTGAGCCCCTGCAACCTGTTTAGGAGACCCAGATGGAGTCTCTGGGTCCTAGCTTTGGCCCAGCTCAGATCTGGCTGTTGCAACTGTTTGGGGAGTAACCAATGGATGTAAGATTTCTTTCTCTGCCTCCCCCCATCACTCTGCATTTCAAGTAATATAAGAAATCTAAAAAAGGGAAGGTCTAGGGGCCAGCGCTGTGGCGCAGTGGGTTAACACCCTGGCCTGAAGTGCCAGCATCCCTTTTGGGTGCTGGTTCAAGACCCAGCTGTTCCTCTTCCCATCCAGCTCTCTGCTATGGCCTGGGAAAGCAGTAGAAGATGGCCCAAGTCCTTGGGCCCCTGAACCAGTGTGGGAGACCTGGAAGAAGCTCCTGGCTCCTGACTTCAGATCGGCGCAGCTCCAGCTGTTGTGGCCAATTGGGGAGTGAACCAGCGGATGGAAGACCTCTCTCTCTCTCTCTGCCTCTCCTCTCTCTGTGTAACTATGACTTTCATGTAAATAAATAAAACTTTTTTTTTTTAAAGGCAAAGTTTAAAACAATTCCTCATTTAAGTGGTGTTGTTAAATCATTAAGATACCACATGGACCTTTAGAACCACTACATGCCACACTGCCACAATCACTCCTAAATTTAATAGAACAAATTTAGATTTATCATCATGGGCTGGCATTGCAGAGTAGCAGATAAAGCTGCTGCTGCCTGTGATGCCAGCACCCCATGTGGGCACCAGTTCATGTCCCAGCTACTCCAATTCTGATCCAGCTCCCTGCTAAAGGCCTAGGAAAAGCAGCAAAAGATGGCCTAATACTTATGCACCTGCTACTCATGTGGGAGACCTGGATGAAGCTCCTTGGCTCGTAGCTTCAGCCTTAGCCACTGAGGCCATCTGGGTAGTGAATCCAGCAGATGGAAGCTCACTTGCTCTCCCTCTCTCTCTCTGTCTCTCCCTCTCTTTGTGTAACTCTTTCAAATAATAAATAAATCTTTTTTTTTAATTGGCTATATTCTCCCATTTCTGGTCATAACAATGAGCATTTATAAAAGTTCAATAAAATAGAATACTATTTAATTTTTGATCATGTGTTACTAAGCAAATGTTGATGAAAATATCTCCAAATTTAAGA
Organism: Oryctolagus cuniculus; assembly: GCF_964237555.1. Lineage (NCBI taxonomy): Eukaryota > Metazoa > Chordata > Mammalia > Lagomorpha > Leporidae > Oryctolagus > Oryctolagus cuniculus. The sequence continues at coordinate 62,371,035 of NC_091439.1, forward strand.
GTGTTTCACAGTAAATACTAATGTTAAAAACAAATCTAAGTTACAGGAGCCGGCGCTGTGGCTTGTGGGTAAAATCACTACCTGCAGTGCCAGCATCCCATATGGGCGCCGGTTTGAGTCCTGGCTGCTCCACTTCCAATCCAGCTCTCTGCTAGTAGTCTGGGAAAGCAGTGGAAGATGGCCCAAGTCCTTGGGCCCCCACACCCATGTGGGAGACCTGGAGGAAGCTCCTGGCTCCTGGCTTCGGATCAGCACAGCTTCAGCCACTGTGGCCAATTGGTAAGTGAACCAGTGGATGGAAGACCTCTTTCTCTGCCTCTCCTTCTTTCTCTGTATAACTCTGACTTTCAAATAAATAAATCTAATAAAATTTTTAAAAATCTAAATTGTTTATACTGAAGGAAAAATCTGCCTATAAAATTTTCACATTTTAAGTGTTTCAAGAATGCTATAACTCATTTATTATTATGAGAAAGTATTTACTGAGATAGGCATTTTGAGTAGCAGTTGGGATGTTGCTTGGGACACTTGCATGGGTTTGATGCCTGACTTGGGAAGTCCAGCTCAGAGCCCAATTCCAGCTTCTTGCTAAAGTGCTTCCTGGAAGCGGGAAATGGCTCAAGTAGCTGAGTCTCTGCCCCTCAGGAGGGAAACCAGGATTGAGTTTCCAGCTCTTGGCTACAGTCCAGTCCAGCACTGGCTATTCCTGGCATTTGGGGAGTCTACCAGAGCATGGGAGATCCATCTGTCTGCCTTTCAAATAAAAAATAAATTAAAAATTATTTTACTGACTAATAAGCTTCCAGACTAGCTTCCATATTTGTTCTAATCTACCATTATTTTGAAAAATCTATATTTCAGATAATTTATATGTCATAGAATCAACTCTTAAAAAAGTGTACAATTCGGCCGGCGCCTCGGCTCACTAGGCTAATCCTCTGCCTTGCAGCGCCGGCACACCAGGTTCTAGTCCCGGTCAGGGCGCCGGATTCTGTCCCGGTTGCCCCTCTTCCAGGCCAGCTCTCTGCTGTGGCCCAGGACTGCAGTGGAGGATGGTCCAAGTACTTGGGTCCTGCACCCAATGGGAGACCAGGATAAGTACCTGGCTCCTGCCATCGGATCAGCGCGGTGCGCTGGCCGCAGTGCGCTGGCCGCGGTGACCATTGGAGGGTGAACCAACGGCAAAAGGAAGACCTTTCTCTCTGTCTCTCTCTCTCACTGTCCACTCTGCCTGTCAAATAAAAAAATAAATAAATAAAAAAATAAATAAAAAAGTGTATAATTCAGTATGTTTTGCTATAGACGCAGAGTGGTGCAGCTATCACCATTATCTAATTTTAGAAAATTTCAACAACTCATCCTCAAAACCCCACACTCATTAGCAGTCACTCCCCATTCTCTCTACTTCTAGTTCCTGGCAACCATTAGTTTGCCATCTGTCCCTGTAGATTCACTTTTGGTCCTTTCATATAAGCAGAACCATATGATATGTGGCCTTTTAAGCCTGGCTTCTTACATTTAACAGGATATTTTTTAGCTTCAAGATACATGTCGTAACATGTATCAGTATTTTGTCCCTTCTTGTTCAAACTATTCCACCTTACAACCAAATTACATTTTGTTTATTCATTCATCACCTGTTGGACATTTGAGTTGTTTCTTCTACTTGGCCTTTATGAATCCTGCTACTCTGAACACTGGTGTGTATTAGTATTAAATTTTTGTGTAGAAAAATACTTTATTTTTATCTCAAAGACTTGTGCAAGTTCACTACATGGTTAAAATCCTATTAATTTAAGGTGAAAATGTTGTTCTTAGCATGAAATAATTTATAATACCTTAATTTCACTTAATAAAAAGGAGAATTCATTGGTAAGTATAAAACTAATAATATGAATAACATTTGGTTGATGAGCTCCAAATGATCTATTCCAAGCAAAACAGAAAATCTCCTCCATAGAATTTCTAATTAAAATGATGAAATTGTATTAGACCCAGTGTCCTTGGCAAGTTATAGACTTCTATGTCAAATATAAAGATACATGAAAACATAGATACATTCATAAGTGTAGATACAGTACAAATCTTAATTATATTTCAATTAGCCCCATGTTTAAGTTATAACAATATAGTCTCACTAAAGAATTCAAATATTAGAACCTTGGCACACCTTCATTATTCAGATTAGTTAATTGCCAATTTTATATTTTCTTGATCTTTGGTATTTTTCTGTTTTGTGCCAATTCATGCAAGAAAATCTGATTTACTAGAAAGTTTTTGAGAATTCAACATAATATTCATTACAAAGGAACTATAGGGCTGGCATTGTGGCACAGATAGTAAAGCAGCTGCCTGTGATGCCAGCATCCCATATAGGTGCCAGTTTGAGTCCTGGCTGCTCCACTTCCAATCCAGTTCCCTGTTAGTGTGCCTGGGAAAGGCAGCAGAAGATAGCCCAGGCTCTTGGTACCCTGCCACCCATGGCAGGTGACCTTGAACAATCTAGTGGCCCCTAGCTTCGACCTGGACCAACCCGGGCCATTGTGGCCATCTATAACTCTTTCAGATAAATAATATTTTTTAAAAAAAAGGAATTGTTTTCAGCCCATCATCTATTCAAACTTTTTGTTGTTGTTGTTTAAAAAAAAAAAAAAAAAGCTTTATTTCTTAGAAAGGCATTGTGAGGGAAAGAGAGATCTCTTCCATCTACTGATTCACTCTCCAAATGGCCATAAAAGCTGGAACTTCTCAGGTCAAAGGCAGGAGCAAGAAATTCCATTCAGGTCTCTCACATGGGTGGCAGAGACCTAAGTACTTGTACCATCTTCAGCTGCTTTCTCAGGTGTCTCAGCAGAGAGCTGAATCAGAAGCAGAGCACTCCCCCTCAGATAAGATGCTGGTGGCAGCTTAACCCACAGTGCCACAATACCAGCCCCTCTTTTCAACAATTATGTACTTTTATTAACTTCTCAATAGGAATGTATCTTTCAGTATTTAAAACCAGACTTCTAAAAACTCCACCCAGACTAAGATATAAAAAACAATCATTTTCCTTTCTGTATTCAGATGCAGACATTTCTACCATTGTAATCCAAATAGGTTAAAAGAATGAAAATGTTTCAGCTTTATTTGCAACTGCAAAGCGGGCTCTCCATAACACTAGATTTGTGAATAGTGAAAAATTTGAGCTAATCCTAGCCAGCTTTATCCTAAGGCATCAAAATGCTTCTAGGCCACATTTCTTTAAACCAAATTTAAGTATAAATATAAGTCCACTAAATGCAAATACAAGCAAGCAAACAGAAAGCCTAGTAACAACCTATAAATAAATAAGCCTAAAAACAACCAATAAATTCTCTTCAAAGCCATCCAAAAGGAATTCAGGAATTCGGGATTACAAAATGGCATTACCAAACATAAACATGGATAATCCATACATTATGACTCATTTATTAGTCATTTTCTATATATAATCTTTTTTTTTTTTTTTTGACAGGCAGAGTGGACAGTGAGAGAGAGAGACAGAGAGAAAGATCTTCCTTTGCCGTTGGTTCACCCTCCAATGGCCGCCGCGGCCAGGCCACAGCAGAGAGCTGGCCTGGAAGAGGGGCAACCGGGACAGAATCCAGCGCCCCCACCGGGACTAGAACCCGGTGTGCCGGCGCTGCAAGGCGGAGGATTAGCCTAGTGAGCCGCGGCGCCGGCCTTTTTTTTTTTTTTTTTTTTTGACAGGCAGAGTGGACAGTGAGAGAGAGAGAGCCAGTATAATCATTTTTAAAAAATGATTTATGGGGCCGGTGCTGAGGTGCAGTAGGTTAAAGCCCTGACCTGAGGCGCCAGCATCCCATATGGGTGCCAGTTCTAGTCCTGGCTGCTCTTCTTCCAAGCCAGCTCTCTGTTGTGGCCTGCAGCAGAAGATGGCCCAAGTCCTTGGACCCCTACACCCACGTGGGAGACCCGGAAGAAGCTCCTAGCAGCTCCGGCTGTTGCGGCCACCTTGGGGGTGAACCAGCAGATGGAAGACCTCTTTCTCTGTCTCTACCTCTCTGTCTTTCAAATAAATAAAATAAATCTTTTTAAAAAATGATTTATTTGAAAAGGAGAGTGACAGAGGAAGAGATCTTCTATCTGCTGGTTTACTCCCCAAATGTTGCCAACAGCCAAGGGTAAACCAGGCAGAAACAGGAACCTGGAACCCCATCCAGGTCTCCCATGTACATGGCAGGTGCCCAAGTACTGGAACATTTACCTGCTACTTCCCAGAGTGTGCATTAGCAGGAAACTGGTTTGGAAGCACAACAGCTTGGACTCAAACCAGGCACTCAGATATGGCATGAAAGTGTCCAAAGCAGCAGCACAACCTGTGCCACAACACCTGCCCCTTTATATAACCTTTTAATGGTTAATATAAAAAATATAGTGCCACTATTGTAAAACAAAAGTTTAGATTTAAGATGTGATTTAAGATTTAGGCTTGGCCGGCGCCGCGGCTCACTAGGCTAATCCTCCGCCTTGCGGTGCCAACACACCGGATTCTAGTCCCAGTCGGGGCACTGGATTCTGTCCCCGTTGCCCCTCTTCCAGGCCAGCTCTCTGCTGTGGCCCGGGACTGCAGTGGAGGATAGCCCAAGTGCTTGGGCCCTGCATCCCATGGGAGACCAGGAGAAGTACCTGGCTCCTGCCATTGGATCAGCGTGGTGCGCCGGCTGCAGCATGCTGGCCGCGGCGGCCATTGGAGGGTGAACCAACGGCAAGGGAAACGGCAAGGGAAGACCTTTCTCTTTGTCTCTCTCACTGTCCACTCTGCCTGTCCAAAAAAAAAAAAAAAAAAAAAAAAAAGATTTAGGCTTAAGATGTTTGGAGGGCAGGAGAGCCTTGGTGGACTCATGTCTTTTTTATGATTTATTTTATTTGGAAGAGTTAACGTGCGCGAGAGGGAGAAACAGAGATAGATAGAAACAGAGAGATGTCCCATCTGCTTGTACACTCCCCAAATGACCTCAACAGACAGGTTTGGGACAGGCTGAAGTCAGGAGCCAGAACTCTTTCCAGGTCTCCCACATGGGTGGCAGTGAAATCGGACAAGACCCCCTAAAATTCACACTAAAATGTGGCCCCTTAAAGTTCTCTAGAAATGCTATCCGAGGTGCCACATGCGCTACTGGAATTTGGGGTGCCTTACGATTTCACCATGGGCTTATTACTAAATCCCCGATATCAATAAGCCCGAGAGGGTTCTTGCCTAACATTTAGAGAAGAATTCTAAATACCGGCACAGATAAACGAGGCAGCATGGTATGTTTTAAGCTTTTATTTAGTAAGAAAGGTGCATAAGAGAGGGAGAGCTTTATTTAGGGGAGAGAGGTGAATAGGGGTTCATACCAAGCACCAGGAACCAGCCACGTGGATGAACATCTAGGCCAGGAAGCCTAGAGCACAAGGCCCGAAGGCCATGTGCCCTGGAGGCGCAGGGCTACAGCAAGCCCTGTCCTGGCAAGAGGCCAGGGAAGAAGAATAGGGCCAGGCACACTGTGCCCTAGGCTTTTAACCCACTCCAAAGGGGAGTGGTTAATTAACCTGATTGGCTGGTGGGCACCCCGGTGTGGCCAGGTAGGGGAATGAGGCCACACAGGGGCGTGGCAAAGGCATCAGGTAGGAGCAGAAGGTCACACAGGGGCATGGTCTTCCAGTTCACAAATCTGATCAATTTTAACCTGTATGCCTGCCTACTTCAGCAGGGGCCCAAGTTCTTTGGCTATCTTCCACTTCCTTCCCAAGCGCACCAGCAGGAAGCTGGAAGTGAAGCAGAGTAGTGGGACTCAAACCAGAATTGCAGTAAGACGTGGCTTAACCCACTGAGACACAATGTCTGGCCCTAGGATCCATATTTTAAGCAAAATTCCATTAGAACAAAAAATTCAACAAAACAAAACTATTTTTTAGTCCTAAGTGCAATAGCCCACTTAAGGGGTGATATTGGGTATATCAAGTACTACGCAAAGGAGTACTTTGGAATATATCTGTTAGTCATTGGGTAGAATTTTACTTGTAATACTAAGGAGTACATAAATATTTTGGGCTAGCAAACGTATGTATATGTGTGTATGTGTTGCATTAGTGGGAAAATTGACATCAGCTAATAGCAAATGATTAAACTAATCAGCTTCCTGGCATTTAGCCTCATAGTTGAGATTCCAGTTAAGTTTCCTATGTCCCACATTGGAGTGCCAAGATTGATTCCAGGATCAAGCTAATGATTCCAGCTTCTTGCTAATGCAGATCCTAGGAGGCAGCAATAATGACTCAAGTCCTTAGGAGTTCCTGCCATTCACTTGGGAGACATGAATTGAGTTCCAGGTGCCCAGCTTAGGCCCAGATAAGTCTTAATCATTTTCAGCATTTGGGTAATGAACCAGCTAATGGGAGTTCTCTCTGTCCTTGTCCTTCTGCCTTCAAAAAAAACATTCTTTTATGTGTGAGCTTTGTGGTCAGACTACATAGGTTTAAGAAAGTAGTGGTACATGGGTGTACTACTTATTTCTTGTCTTGAGTTTTCACCTGTACAGTGAAAGAGAATCAGATAAGAAATTAAAGGACCTAGTACATATTATACAAATAAAAATTTTTAAAAATTTAAAATATATACAATATTTAATGACTTTTGCCCTCATATGATTTTGTAATTCTCTGTCACATCTTATTTAGAAAGGCATGTAATAAAGGAATATAATAAAATTCAAGTTATCCAAAATACTTGGGAAATGAATCATTTTCCAAAGAAGCTTTACAGCCCTCCCCACAAACTTAACAAATGGGATCCAACTTTTTTTTTTTTTTTTTTTTTTTCTGGACAGGCAGAGTGGACAGTGAGAGAGACAAAGAGAAAGGTCTTCCCTTGCCGTTGGTTCACCCTCCAATGGCCGCCGCGGCCAGCGCACTGTGGCCGGTGCACCGCGCTGATCCGATGGCAGGAGCCAGGTGCTTCTCCTGGTCTCTCATACGGTGCAGGGCCCAAGCACTTGGGCCATCCTCCACGGCAGTCCCGGGCCACAGCAGAGAGCTGGCCTGGAAGAGGGGCAACTGGGACAGAATCCGGCGCCCTGACCAGGACTAGAACCTGGTGTGCTGGCGCCGCAAGGCGGAGGATTAGCCTAGTGAGCCATGGTGCCAGCCCCAATTATTTCTTAAACCTATTACATACTTCTATACCTTCTTAGAAAGTATACTGGTTGTCACTAAGCTTTTTCATGATGAATCATTATCATTATGAGCATCAATTACAGTTCTGTGTTAAAATGTCACAATCTCTTCAAGACTATCCAAGACTTGCTAACATGAAGTTTATTGATTGAGTTGGGGTATGTGAACATGTATGGGAAAAATTATGTATTTTTACTAATCTATAAAAATTAGCATTCTTCCAAATGTAAATGTACACAACATGGCAGTATTAGTTATACCTATATCTGTATTATCAATAGAAATTACACTTTTTATCACAACTGTTGCAAACTCTGGAAATATCACTTATATTCATCCTTATTCTAAAATTTTTACCTATATTAATAAGACCTAGCCACTAGATCTAACCATGTTAATAAAACACAAAGATGTCTATCACAAATTTTTCTTTAATATTTTGACAACTGTAGCTCAAATATTTTCTTTCACAATGCAGCGGATTTCATTTTTTATATATAAGACATTATTGCTGGGTGGGTGTTCGGCATAGCTGAGAAGAAACTGGTTAGAACATGAGTGTACCATTTCAGAATGCCTAGATTTGAATCCCAGCATGAGCTCCTGACTCAAGTTTCCTGCTCATGCAGACCCTAGCATCCAGAAAGTGATGGCTCTAGTAACTGGGTTCCTGTCACCCATGTGAGAGAACTGGATTGAGTTTTGTTGTTCCTGGCTTTGACCCCAGTCACTGCAGGCATTTGAGAGTAAACCAGAAGATGCAAGTTCTGTGTGTCTCTGTCCCTGCCTCTCAAATTAAAAACAAACAAAAAAACACTACATAATCCTGACAAGGATCTGTGGCTTTATCAGATTGACAAAGTGGTTTGAACAAAAAATTAAAAATTGTGACCTCAAATTTGTCATTTCTCTGCTGGGCTCTGTAAATCCACAGTTTTAACGTTCCATTATACTTTTAAACTGAAACTTTTTAGATTAGGATTATATAAATTGGCTTCTCTGAGACTTTTTTTCACTGACTTCCCTGAATTTTTTTTTTTTTTTTTGGAGTTTCCTTTGGGTAGGTGGGAATTTTTCTACCATCCTTGGTACCCTGGCTTCTGAAGGAGTAAAACAAATGAAGAAATTAAATAAAATTAGATTCAGGTGGCATTTAAAGTAGACTTACAAGATAGTGTACTTTCTTTCTAAATTAAAAGACAGTATGAAACTCCAATAAATACTCTGAACTTAACTGCATGAGTTCAAATTCCACTTCTGCCACTTAGTAGCTGTGTCATCTTTGTACAGTAACAATCTGTATCAGTTTGTTCATTTGTAAGAAAGCCAATAAGCACAGTGCCTGGCACATGATAAATTCAAAACATTACCTATATTTATCACATACACTTGTTTCACATTATGGCCAGTTAACACCTGACTGGTTACTTTAGAAACTTACATTTATACAGTAGTGTCATCTACATCTACAGTGTCCTCTGACATTATGACATTTCAAACACACAATAACCCTGTGAGAAGGGACAGCTATTATTACATCTGGTTTAGCGGTAGAGAAACAAAGTAACCAGATCAGTATCAAACAAGAAGTCCGAGGTGGTTCCTCCCTCCTCCCCCATGCCCCCTCCTGTGCTTCTACTATATTTGGTTAGCTAGAAGAGAACAATAGCCTATTCCTGAGGGAGGAAGGAAGCGGAGGTGTCCAGGAGGCCATGAGGGCTGCCCCTGAGTGCTCCGCTACTCACAGGGCGGGTCAGACCAGAAAACAAATCCCTATTACCTAGGATCTTGGAAGCCTGTCACCTCAGGCTCCTCCCCTGGCCTGCTAAATCAAGATCCACATTTTCAACAAAACTCCAGGTGATTCTCACGGTCTTTGAGGGGCACTGTTGGTAACTGCTCTGGTGCACTGTATGATCAATTGAACGCTACCTGTTATTTATCATTGACCTGTGAAGGTTTTTATTAGGTAATATTTTCTCCAACATAAAAAAGTTAAAAAAAACAAACAAACAAACAAACAAGGATTTTTCCATGTAGTCCTGTTTTTCCCTCCTCGGTAAACAGAACTCATTAAGGAAAGTTAAAAAAAAAAAAAAACCCTTAAGCATTTCACTGCTTACCCGCCTTTATATTCCTCAAAATTAAGGTCTTACTATATTTTGCCTGTAGAACACACCAGAGCGCAAAGTCGCCCTCTAAATACTTAAACCCGGCGGCACACTAAGGCAGGCCAGTTCTCCTCGCCTCAGCCCAGTAGCCCCGGGGTATCTCGGCGAGTACTGAGCTCTTCAACACCAAACTCCACGCGTTCTGGATCGGGTTACGCCACTTTCTGACTCAAAAACCGAACCGCAACTGAGCGGGGCGGAGGAGAGATACTTAACTATCAGGCGCGCTGTTCCCACGCCTAAACCTGACGGAACAGGGGCTGCGGGTTAGACAAACAGCCCGCCCCTCACTTTCTCGCCTCCAGCCACGCAACTCGCGGTCACTGAGCTCGGCTTCGAGGCCGCTCCGACGCTGGGGCTCGGCCCACGGGCCTCTTAACTTCTCAGTACCGACCGAGGGTCAGCAACGCACCAGGTTTCCGCACGTGGGAGCGCTGATCACAGTCAGCTGGGACCCACTTAAAATTACCGCTCCCTTCCCGAGGGGCGCCTTCCCCCCACCAGTTAACCGGCCCCGGAGGGCAAGTGAGTAAATATCATTCACCTGCCGCACGGGAACCCTCAAGGACCCTGCTCAACCCCGACGAAAGGTATCTAGTAATTAACCCTGGAGACCTCCCACTGCACACCCTTGATTGGACGCCTGAGCGAGGGCTGCGTCGGCTCGCGCTCACACCAGTCCGGGGAATTCCATTTCCTCTCCCTCCCACCAGCACAAGCACTCAGGGGCGGTGCTTGCTTGGGGCCCGCCCCACTTGGAGCCGGGGGCCCGCTGCATCTCGCGAGAGTTGGTAGGTTTGGGGGCGGATCCCCGTCCGGAAGAGCGCACAAAACTGCCCTTAAGTCACTGCAGAGCTCCAGCTCCTGTTAGCCGTCCACGTCGTTCTCGCGAGACCCGCCGCCTCCATACCAAGTGAGGATACCGAGGGACGCTGTGGGGAGGGGCGTGGGGCACCAGCGCGCAGCTGTCGCTTCCATTACCTTCCTCCCATGGTCTCCTTCCGGTTCTCGATGCTTCTCTGAGTCTAAGGGTTTCCGCCACTCGTCCACCCTCCCCCCTCAGCCTATGACCCGCCTCCGTCCCCCGCCCTCCCAGTCCAACCTCCGATCTGTTTAGTAAGAAGGTGCTGTTCCGAAAAGAAGGAAAAGGGGGTGGCCCAGATTCGCTCGGCTCTGGCCGAGGGCAGTAAACCGTCCCCCGCCACCCTTAGATTTGTGCCGTGCTCGCGACGGCGGCGTTGGCGGACTGATACGCGGCGGTGAAGAGGCAGGAGGAGGGGGGAGGGGCGGAGCGTGGCAGCTGGCAGTAGTTCCGTCAGAGCGGACATCTTGTGGCTGTGTCGTGCGCGTGAGCCCCGTAGGGCCGGGGAGGCACCAGCTGCCGCGCGGGGAGGAGGCCGAGGCCGCAGCTTGAGGGAGGCCCCGGCCCCTCTGTACGCGTGGGTGTGGACAGCCAGGGGCAGGGAAGGGGAGGCTGGCCAGTGCCGGCGGGGTAAGGGGGCCTCCGGGCGCCGGGCCGCCGGAGTGGCCAGCCTGTAGGCTTGGGTGGGGTGAGGTGGGGAAGCTGGAGGAGCCGGGGCCTCTCCTGCTGGGGGGTGGGTGGGAGGGGGGAATGGGCGCGTCCTCGCGCTGAAGCCTCGGGCAGCACGGGCGCGTGGTGGTAGTGGCTGGGCGGGCGGGCGCGCGCGGGAGCGCGCTGGAAGGCGGAGTGTACGGTGGCGTCAGGGGCGATACAGAATAGCTGTAGCTGCGGGGACAGCCACACATCCAACCTTTCTTTATTCCCTTCCCCTCCCCGGCCGCACCTTTGAGCAGAAAGCGAAGGAAGCCGGGCGGCAGCCCGCACTCCCCTGCTGCCCCCTCCCCCCGTGCCTTTCTTTGCCCTAGTGACGCCGGCGCAGCGCCGACTAGGCCCCGGCTCTTCCTCTGCCGGGCCCCGGACCCTGCCCCGCACCCACCCCTTTCTCCTACGCCTCTTCCTCTCCCACCCGGCTCTCTTCCTTTCGAGAGGCCGGGAAGTTAAACTTGTAGCCACCCCTTCGCTCTTCCCGTCACCCTCACCCCCGCTCCTGGCCGAAGCTCGCTATAGGGACTGTTGGTGGGTTTGCCACCCCACCCACCCCGGAGCGCGACGGTTTTAAGGGACCTGGATTCATCAGGGTCTCTCTTCGGGGCCTGTGCGAGTGCTGATCTGCTCCGTTTTTGCAAAAGGCGCCTGTGTCTGGCAGAGCCGGCGTGAGACCAAGAGACAATCCTTCCCCGCCGCCCGGATAATCAAGAGTTTTGGCCGGACCTCTGAGCATACACCGAGAGAGGGAGAGAGGAGCCAGACTAAAAGCACAGACTATGGCGCTGAAACGGATTAATAAGGTAACTTGAGGGGGCTGAAGGGAATTGGGGTTGTGGGAGGAAAGGAGAGCCGGGCCAGAACTATAGTTCCGAAGATAGTCTCTTGGGGTCACTTCTCCCATTGGGGGATAAAGAGCCCGGACGTGCTTTCTCAAGGCATGAGGCTTAAAGCTGGGGGAGGGAGAACACTTGTGGCAAATGAGGTGGTGTTCTGAGTATATTACGATGGAATCTGCAAATTATGGGTGCGGGAGAGTGATGTAAGACGCCTCGACTTTTCTGCTTCTTAAAAATTGGTCCCGTTTGGGGGTCGGAATTGCGGGGAGACACCCCAGCAGATGTCATGGCGCTCCCTGTTTTTGGTGCTTGAAAAACTGGTTTTAGTTGTAGGAGCAAGGCTTTAGGTCTTCTAGAAGAGAGATCAGAAAAATCTGGTGGGTCCCGAACTTCGCTAAGGTCGCAGTTAGGACTAAGTCTCTTGGCCTGTGCTGAAGGGTAGTGCTTGAGCCGTGGAACTTCATAGACTCGGGGCAGCTTTAGGCCCGGCTGAGTGGGCTTGGGAGGAGCCGGGGTGACACAATGTTGCCACTTCCTCTGTGCGGTAGTTGCAGATTTTCACCCGAAGCTGTTTATCGGAAGCACACTGGGAACTGATGTAAATACCTTCTGGAAGCTCCCTTTTTCTTTTGGCTGGAGTTAGGTGTCGGGGGAGATGGGGGTGAGATGGCTGGAAGGGAAGGCTGGGTGTACCTATTTTTGCCTCAGTTCGTTTAATAACACTCGCAGGGAAGATTGTTTGGCGACTTAAAATGTGGTTTCATAGTAAATTATCGATCTAAGTTGAAAGAAGCTAGGATTTTTGAAACTCAGGCGGTGAGCGGAACCTCCACCTCCGGTGGTTTAGTCTCATTTTCTTGCTCTAACTTCTGTCCCGCATTTTAAGATGGCGGCTGCTCTAACTGGTTCAGGCTCTTTCTGGTATCTCCTTTAGAAATAACGTGAAATAATATTCTGTGTTAAACGTTAACTTTTATATCAGGTTGTGCACTGCTTTAGGACCCCTTGTTCAAGACTTACCTGAATTGAAACTCTGAGACTGTATTTCCCTTTTTCGTAACTTGTGTACGTGTGGTGTATTTGATTCTTGCACAATCGAGGAGGGTGGAGTATTTACAGCTAACTTGAAAAAAAATGTCATGGAATAAATTCAGCCTTATTGGAAAATAGGAGATGGGACAGGAAGGTTGCAGGTTCGGAACTGGCGTTGATAGGTTACTTTTTAAAATTCCTTGGAAGGTATTGGAAGAACTTGGCTTCAGGAAAATAGATCTGATGCTGCTTTATTTGCATTTAATTAGTAAGTGTGACTTTGGAGTTTATTTAGCAAAACTGGTGTCTTGCAAGAGATGAAAGTTTAAATCTTAATACGCTACTGAAAAATTTTTAAGGCCTTCATCCCATTGTTTTATGCAGAATACAAACTTAAATATTCGTTTCTGAGATTATGGAAAAAGAAAGGAAGAAAAACTTTTGAGGATTTAAGAACTAAAGTATAAGGAATTATTTAATAAACCCCTTTACATGACCACTTAACATGTGGATGCATTGCTGTATTTTGTAGTGTACTTAATATGAAGAATACAATGTAAAAATCAAAACCCTCAGGAAATTATTTCAGCCCACTAAGATATGGAATGTTTCAGATCCGTAGCGTTTTTATATAAGTGGAACAGGACACTTTAAAGGAAGGTCTCATTGATTTTTTCTCTTTTACAGGTGATACCCAGCTGCTGTGACACCACTTTAATGATTTAAAAGCTCTAGAGAGGCAATATAAAATAATGGTTAAGAGTGTGAACATAGGAGCACAAATGCTCATTAAAATTCAAGCTCTGAATAAGCTTACTTACGTGCCTTTATAAGATAGATTTTTGTTACGAATGAACAATAGTTGTGTGCCTAATGATATATACTTGGCAACTGTTCGAGACACTGAGATGGCAGTAGTGGACAAAACAGATTTTCAGGTCGTAGTTTTTTTGAGGATTAATAGGTTAATATGTGGTTTTGAACAGGCCCATGTTGCATGATACTCTAAACAGTTATTACTGCTATTTTAATGACAGAACTTAAAATCCTTGTTTACTAAAGAACATTGACTTCTCATCTAGTATGCTTAGTTACTACCATCTATATCTTACTGTAAATATTTTGGTGATACAATAGATGTCACTTTTAAATTGGTAAATATGAGACGTTGTTAGGTCGCCCTATAGAAGATTTTGATGTGGTTTGTATTTAAATGTTGCTGTCAGAACCACATGAGGAAACTTCTAAAAATGATACTAAATCCAGTTGTAGTGAATGGACAGCTTTGAAGGAGCATGCTGTTTATTTTACTTCTGTTGTAGAAGTAGATACAGTAGCCATTGATATCCATACATTTCTTGTGTCATTACTTATTTTATTTTATTTTATTTTATTTATTTTTTTTTTTTTTGACAGGCAGAGTGGACAGTGAGAGAGAGAGACAGGGAGAGAAAGGTCTTCCTTTGCCGTTGGTTCACCCTCCAATGGCCGCCGCTGCAGCCGGCGCACCGCGCTGATCCTGGCAGGAGCCAGGAGCCAGGTGCTTTTCCTGGTCTCCCATGGGGTGCAGGGCCCAAGCACCTGGGCCATCCTCCACTGCACTCCCTGGCCATAGCAGAGAGCTGGCCTGGAAGAGGGGCAACCGGGACAGAATCCGGCGCCCCAACCGGGACTAGAACCCGGTGTGCCGGCGCCGCAAGGTGGAGGATTAGCCTATTGAGCCACGGCGCCGGCCTTGTCATTACTTATTTTAAATTCTTGTCTGAAGCCCCCAAATTAGAAATACTGAAATAATTTGTTCTTCACTAACTTATCGAAGTACTTATTGGAGTACTTTTAACTGTTAGTAGTTCTTTCAAACAGCCTTACTCTGTCTTTAGTTGTATCCTTTATTTGGAACAAGCAGTATGGTCTTAAATAAGGTGATAAACAAGAATAAATTGAGATGATGGTTGTTGGGTGCCATAGACAAGTTTAACATTCCCATTTGACAACATGACTGTAGTACATAGGTTTGTGGGATATTTCAGGACTTTGCATTATCTAAAGTATTACGTGAACTAGGCCTAAAAGATTAGCTCATGTATCCAGTGTTTGCTATGTGTTTGGACCGTTGGAAACACTTGTATAAGTTCAGTTCATTTTATAACAGACCTAGAAAGTAGACACAATTTTATCTCCATTTTGAAATTATAAAGGTACTTAAAAATATGAAAAATGCAGTTAAAAGATCAAGTTTTTGGCACCAAAATTAAGTGTGCATTTGAGGGATCTTCAGAATGCTGATAGAAATGTATATTATGAGAAAACTGTATGGCTGTCAATTGTATTTGCAGCAGAACACATACCAGCTCCATTTTTCCATGAACTTCTTGAGATGCCTTTATAGAAAACTAGGGCACCAAAAGGTTAGGGAAAACACACCTGGGCTTATTACATTGTGGCAGAGTTAGATTAGCACTCGGGCCATACGGCTCCAGAGTTTGTGCTCTTGAACATTTGGATTTCATCTTTGAGATTTTTGTCATTAAAAATGGTTTTCCTTTTTACGTAGTATTGCTTATAACAGCTGAGACCAGACTAATTTTTGTTACCGTGCTTTCCAAGTTGTTCGTGAGTAGCAACTTTGTGATCTTCAAGACCTGGATGTGAGATACTTCATTTTATGGATGGAGTACAGGCACAGAGGTTCATATATTTGTCTAGTAACACAATTAGTGACTGAGATTCAAATCAAGATGATCTGCCTCAAGAGGTCAAACTCAGACGGGCCATTTCAACTCCCCTGTTTATAGTGAATGTATTTTTAATTTTCACTACCTGAAATAAGCTCCTTTTCCCTTTACATTTAAATAATTGGGGTTTAGTTTTACTGTTACGTTGTAGTTGACTTGTGAATTTAGATTTTAGCTGATAACACATTTGGAAGGACTAGAAACTACCACGTGTCAAGTTCTAGGGGTCTCTTGAAGTGAATAATACTTTCTGGTTCCCAGCGAGTTTATAGAGAATAGACTAAGTCTTTGATATGTTTTTTATATCGTTCTCAAGGCTTGTTTGTAGTCAGTTTAGTATGTAGGACTATCGTGGGATTGAGGGATACTGATCATATAGACATTAATAATTTAGAAAAGGAACAACTGACACGGTGTTTTTCTTATGTTTTTCATATGTAGTTCAGTATTCTTGTTAGCACTGGAAAAACAGTAAATTCTAGAGAAATCTCTGAAGCATTTGGCTCTAATGACCTCTTTCTGTTAAAGAGGAAACTAGATTCCTGAGGTGAAAATGTTGAAGATTAAATTCTCACGTCATGGATTAGCTTTTGTATGATTTTCAAAGTTACTTTTTTTGAAAGGCAGACACAGAAAGATTTCCCATCCACTGGTTTACTGCTCTAAATGCCTGCAACAGCTGGACTGAGCCAGACCAAAACCAGGATCTGAGAACTCATCTGGGCCTCCCATGTGGGTGGCAAGGCCAGCTACTTGAGGCATCACTTGCTGCTTTCTAGGGTGCACGTTAGCAAGAGCTAGTATCCAAACTCAGGCCCTTTAGTACAGCATGTAGGCATCCCAAGCTGTGTCTGATACAGTACCAAGGCTTACCTCTACATTCTTTCAATAGCAGTTTCTTCTATCCATTTATATAAGACCTGACTGTATATAATGTATTAACTTACATATGTAGTTTTTTTTTTTTTTAATTATTTGAAAGAGTTACAGATTGAGATAGCGTGCACGAGAGTGAGCAAGCTTCCATCCACTGGTTAGTTCTCCAGATAGCTGTAACAGCTGGGGTTGGGCCAGGCTGAAGCTAGTAGAAGCTTCATTCAGGTTTCCCATGTGGGTGTCAGGGGCCCACTTGGGCCATCTTCCAGTGCTTTTCTCAGACCAATAGCAGGAAAGTGGATCACAAGTGGAGCAGCCAGGACATGTGGGATGCTGGCATTGCAGGCAGTAGCCTCATCTGCAGTGTCACAGTGCACAGCCTATGTATGTAGTTGAGACGCGAGTAAATATTTATACATCAGAAGAACATTGAGAGTTTTTAAAGAATTCAGCAATGTGGGGTCTTAGTCATTTTCTCTGGAGACAGACATTTTGAATGTTCTCTCAGTGATTGAGAAAGTGAAGCCCTTTGGTTAAGAACCACAGATATAGTTGGTAATCATTTAATCAATACTGAACTAAGGGCGTTATCTGCATTAGGCACAGTAATCTAGTCTCAGGGGATTAAAGAAAAATGAGTAAGGCTGTAATCATCAGTGAGAAGCTGCTTTAAATGGAGAAAAAGGGCAAATAAACAAGAGTGGGTGTTTGTCACTTTGTGTAACTTCAGCTTTCAAGAATAAGTTTAGTATGGCAAACTATTACTGTAAAGAGAAATATTGGTATTTACATGCCATGGTTGCCCATTAAAGACATACTAGATAATTTTCTGTATTCCATCTTGTCGTTAGTGTGGCTTATCTTTTGTAACATTAATTTCCCTTGTCAATATGAACCAGTGTTTTGGGAAATTAGGAAATTCAACTGTTTCCATTCCTTAACTGGAAAATTTTATGCTCTTGTTCTGGTATTGCTAGCACAGTGGTGATCTTACAATCTTACTTCAAAATCGAATAGTGTAATTGAGAACAGACACATTAATTATCTGATGAACCAATTTGTTTTATTATATAGGGTTTATTCTCAGATCTGCACCCATAACCTTGTTACGTGGGAAGGGGGAAAGTTCTGTATCCTTGTACTTGGTCCAGACATCTGATTCTATTTCCCAACTATGCATTCAGCATAATCTTCAACCTTCGACCATTTGTTGTATTTATCCTTTGAAGTCTATGTGGTGATTTGTTGTTTGGTTGCTTGGTTCCAGTTGGAATATTTATTAATCCTAGCCATTCTATTAAATGGCTAATACATAATGAGATGTTTTCTACTCCTGGGCTACTGTTAATTTTTATTTATGTCCGTAATATTTGCTTTCATGGATTAAAGCTCAGAAATGAAGTTTGACATGCTGTCTTTCCCATTTCATAAAATGCTTAGAAAAGAACAGCTTTGAATAATCTTAAGTGACCTTCAGTGATGATCTAAAGGAAGAAAATTGTAGTATTACTCATTAAGTTCATTTATAGTATCATGTCTAATGAAGAAGCATACTTGTCATATCTATAATTACAACTAAACAGGAAGTTAATACCTTGCTAGTGAGACATTGTACAGCACCTACCTGTTAATCCTTACAATAATAGAAACTTTCAGGATTTCTCAGAAATTAAAGTGAATTTTAAAGGAACTATTCCTTGTGACCCTGTTTGAAATTTTTCATTTTATTTAGAAAGCAGGGAGAGAGAACTTATGTCTGCTGGTTCACTCCCTAATACCCACAACAGCCATAGTGGGCCAGCTGAAACCAGGGGCTTAGAACTCAATCCAGAACTTCTGTTTGGGTGGCAGGGACCCAAGTACTTGGGCCATCACCTGGTGCCTCCCAGGATGTGCATTAGAAGGGAGCTGATCAGAAGCAGAGTAGCTAGGACTCAAAAACCGGTCACCTCCCACTGGGGATATTAGAGTCCCAGGCAGCATTTTAACCATTGTGCCAAGTACCTGTCCCCTTCTTTTGATCTCAAGCTTGGAGTTCTAAGAATTGGTTTTAGCATCTTTTTAAAAAAAGATTTTTATTTGAAAGGCAGAGTTTTAGAGAGCAGGACAGACAGATCTTCCATGTGCTAGTTCACTCCTCAAATGGCCACAATAGCTGTGGCTGAAGCCAGAGGCCAGAAATTCCATCCAGGTCTCCTTTGTGGGTGGAAGGGCCCAAATTACTTGGGCCAGCTCCTGCTGTTTTCCCAGATACATTAGCAAGGAGCTGGATGGAAAGTGGAGCAGCTGGGACTGGCGCTCATGTGGGATGCCATGCTTGCATCTTCATGTGCTATGCCATAACTGTGGTCCCCATTCATGATTTTGCCAAACTGCTTAGGAAATAATTGCTAGAAACATTTCTGAGAAGTTTATATTTGTATTTACATAAGGTATATAGGAATTCCTTTTAAACTTATTTACAGTTAGCTTGATAATTATATGAACAAATCAGTGTTGTCTGCCTAGTAGACATAATTATACTGCATTTTGACCTTTATCATTGATCTGAATTGTGTTTTGCGAGGTTCCTAGTGAGTGATTCGTAACTTCAATTTCCTTCTTTCTAACGCACCTAACTTAACCCCTGCTTCCATGTGATGCCCTCATTTCATCCAGCCCCAAAGGGAGTGTTCACTGTCATTTAGTATGGGTTTGAGGCAAGGACTGTCTTTCAGTGCCAATTCACAATCAAAATCTTATCTTTAAGGCAAGTAAATTTAGTTCTGAAAGAAATGGACTCAACACACAGCAGATTAGCTTTCTATAGTAGTGTAAGCTTTTAAGTTTCCCAAAAGCACTGTTAGGAATTGTACCTATTTGAATCTCATTCCATTCTCATTGAATCGATTGTATTAGAAACTGCAAGATGAGTGGAGATTTGGGTAACAGATTGTTGGAGTTTATAATTAGGGGTAGAATCTACGTACTTGGTCTTATCACAGTAACTGAGTTGACAAGTTTTGGGGAATAATGAAATTTGGACAATATAGAATGTGTTACTAATGGACTTGTATTCTGACAGTAAAAGCTTTGTTTCCATAAATAGTGCCTTTTCAGTTCTTCTGATATGATACACAAGTAGAGGTTGTCATTGAAAGAAAGTTAAGAATGCTTAGTTGATTTTATTAGAGGCATTAAATCTTATTAGAGGTTCATTGAGCCTGGCTACTTTATAGGTTCATTATGCATAAGCAGCTTTTGTACTTCTAATTTCTAAACTTTGAAGGCAGCAGCCATTTCCTATACTTCCCTAGCAGTGCTACATGCCTTGGTCTCCTGTTCTGAGTGTATTATTCTGCCAGCACCATGTATCTATCATTGAGTGAGGAACATGTAGAGAGCAGAAAATTTAATGCCATATTTAAACAACGACAAAGGCTGATAGACACTGACCAAATTATTTCCCAATTTTAACTGTCAGAAGTCTTTTCTTACAGAGATCAGATCTTATCACATTGTCAGCTTCATCTTAAAATTCCACAGAAGAAATGTTTTCAGAATTAAAAATCATATAACCATTTTTTAAGGATTTATTCGTTTATTTGAAAGCCAGTTACACAAAGAGAAGAGGGGCAGAGAGGTCTTCTATCTGCTGGTTCAATCCCCAGCTGGCCGCAACTGCCGGAACTGCCCCAGTCCAAAGCCAGGAGCTTCCTCTGGGTTTTAACCACAGTGGGTGCAGAAGCCCAAGAACTTGGGCCATCCTCCACTCGTTTCCCAGGCCATAATAGAGACAGCTAGATTGGAAGTGGAGCAGCCGGGTCTCGAACCAGCATCCATATGGGATGCTGGCACTGCAGGTGGTGGCTCTACCCGCTACGTCACAGCACCGGCCCCATAACTATTACTGTTTAATGTACTTCGAGATGAGAGTACTTTAATAGTTTGAGTTGAAAATGTTGGTTATCTGTTGAAAGATCTTCTTGGTGAATGAATCCCCTGAGCCCAGCCTCCTTCACCATCATGGTGCTTATTAAATCTTAAGGAAACAGGCAGCTAAATCAGGTGTATTAAACCTGTTTCAATCTCAGATTTGTTTGTAGGACTTTTAACATAATGTGGTAAACTAGACCATTTAAGAGTTTCGGGGATCTCATTTATCTAGGTTAGAAGAAAATGGCAGAGTGGTCTTCTAACTGCTTTTCCTATAAATGTTTTATGCTTCTAAAGAGAAGTAGCATTCTTGCCACTGGAAAAGGACTAGATTCTCAAGAGTTGTGTAGAAGGTTTCAGTGCAGAAGATAATCCTAAAAGGAGTTGGCCCCACAACAGCACACAGAAGTGTCTGATTTTTTTTTTAAGAACAGAACAGTTTTAAAAAGATTTAACTCATTGTCTGAATTTTTTTTTCAAGTTTATTTGAAAGAGAAAAGAGAAACATGCATGTACACTCAACGTTTCCATCTACATATTCATTTCTCCAAATGCCCATAATGGGGTCTGGGCCTGGCTGAAGCCAGGAACTCCACCCAGGTCTCCCACATGAGAGGCAGGGACCCAGATACTTAAACCGCCGTGTATCTGTTGCCTTCCAGGATGCACATTAGCAGGAAATTGGATGGGAATCTGAAGTGGGCTCAACCCCAGTCACTCCAAAATTGATGCACTGTACTCTGAATGTGTGTGTACTTGATTCCTCTTAATGTCCCTTCAGAGTGAATGAATCCTGTAGTAACTCCTGCTCTATATGACTCTTCCCCACCAGCTCTTCCTGTTTTGGCCAAGAGTTCACCTGAGTTGGGCATTCTCCTGTTAGTGGAGTGTGAATTTTATGTGGGCCACATGTCAGCTGTCTGGTCCACAATACTGTTCATCTCTACTATGAAGCAATGAGCTGACAGTTTTAGTTCTGTAAATAATTAAGCTTGTGAAACTTACAGGCACTAATAGATGTTTACTAAAATGGAAATGGTAGACAAGATTACTTTTGAAAATTCGAGTAGGTGCTCTATTGAAAATGACCTTGGGTCCAGTAAATTGTTTCCTCTTGCAGTGGACTAGATAATTGTTCTCTGATTTGGCCTTTGTTTAAAGGCCGTGTAACTTGAAAAATAACACTTGATTTACACTCTGTGAGATACAGATGAACATTGGTGAGATACAGATGGACATTGGATAGTTAGGCCAACTGAACTGTAGGAAAAGCGTTAATTTACTTCATATGTTCATTCTGAGACATTGATTCATTGAGTGATAAAAGGGTACTTGCCGATGTGTCCGAAAAAGCAGCAAAAGTTGGCCTGAGTGTTTGGGCCTCTGCATCCACATGGGAGATCCTTAAAGTACGGAAAATGAAATTAAAAGGTCAGTTTATTTTGGGGGGGGGGGGTAAAAATTTGCAATCCACATACGGTTTTCATAATCGTAGGCCATTACCTTTTTGAAGACCTCATGTAATGGACTTCAAATTTTTACACTAGAATAAACTTTTTTTAATTCTCTAAGTTTATTTGAGACAAGAAACAGTGTGCTCCTCTCTGCTTATTCACTCCCCAAATGCCTGCAATACCCAGGGCAGGGCTGGGCTGGGCTGGAGCCAGGAATGGGGAACAGAATCAAGTTTCCTACAAGCGTGGTAGGAACACAGTTAATTGAACCATAACCATTGCCTCCCAAGATCTGCATTATCAGGAAACTGGAGCAAGGAGTTGAACACAGGTACTCTAATATAGGATGTGGGCATCCTAACTGGCATCTTAGCTGGTTGGCCAAATGCCTGCTGCCCATAGACTTTGTGAAGTATTCCTCCTGGAAATTGTTTTGCATTTGAAGTTCTCTTTCCTCTGTGCCAAATACCATATCAGGTTCTTTAACTTAAATAAATCTTGAATGCAAGAACATCCTATGGAGAAATGACCCTTTATAAAACTTACCTTTAGTCCTACTTCCATGTTCTACATATCTTGAGTCTCAGGGTGTCCTACACCTAATGGTTCTGTTCCCCTCTTAAGAGGCTCCTAAAATAGAGATGAGTTCTATTTCTATACGGTAGTTGGGAGGGTAAAACCATCTTGGCAACTTAGTTTACATTCTTCACTCAACTAAATGCTTCCTGTGGTTTCCTAATGTAGTTACATATTCAGTCTGTCTTAGTAGGAATTCCTGTGATATGATTTTAGGGTATGGTACACAAGTTAAAAATCTTAGTTTAGGCCAGTGCCGCAGCTCACTTGGCTAATCCTCCGCCTGCGGCACCGGCACCCCAGGTTCTAGTCCCGGTCAGGGCGCCGGCTTCTGTCCCAGTTGCTCCTCTTTCAGTCCAGCTCTCTGCTGTGGCCCAGGAAGGCAGCGGAGGATGGCCCAAGTGCTTGGGCCCTGCACCCTCACGGGAGACCAGGAGGAAGCACCTGGCTCCTAGCTTTGGCTCGGCTTAGCTCTGGCCATAGCGGCCATTTGGGGAGTGAACCAACGGAAGACCTTTCTCTCCGTCTCTCTCTAACTCTGCCTATTAAAAAAAAAAATCTTAGTTTGGCATACGTGCATTTTGGTGTTAACAGATTCTTAGCAGCCGCTGTCATAAGTAGTGTTGAAAGCCAATGTTGGCCGGCACCGTGGCTCACTAGGCTAATCCTCCACCTAGCAGCGCCTGCACCCCAGGTTCTAGTCCCGGTCGGGGCGCCAGATTCTGTCCCAGTTGCCCCTCTTCCAGGCCAGTTCTCTGCTGTGGCCCGGGAGTGCAGTGGAGGATGGCCCAAGTCCTTGGGCCCTGCACCCGCATGGGAGACCAGGAGAAGCACCTGGCTCCTGGCTTCGGATCAGCGCGGTGCGCTGGCTGCAGCACGCCAGCTGCAGCGGCCATTGGAGGGTGAACCAATGGCAAAGGAAGACCTTTCTCTCTGTCCACTCTGCCTGTCAAAAAAAAAAAAAAAAAAAGCCAATGTTATGCATGGTGTCTGTTACTTTAAACGATTAAAATTTTGAAAACCTACAAAAGTGGTATAAAACAAAATGTATGTGCAGTAATATAGAAATCTGGGCTAACATCTCATGAAGGGCGGGAGAAGGCAACCTGAGAAGTACTTAGAAAGCTTCAGTTATTTCTAGAACATTTCTTAAGATTGGAAGGAACTATAATAAAAATTTTTAGTAATACATGTGTGCTTTAATGATGCGATTTAATTAAAAATTACAAGTGAAGATTGACCTCTGGTGCTCTGCCAGTACTTTGAAAAAACCAAATCTGATTTTTTTAACTCCTGGTTGAAAGCAACCAGTGATTTTTTTTCATTGCCGCTGGGATAGTCTTTGAAATGGGGCTCTAGTTTCTACCCCCTCTGCCACTCTTACTTGTCTTGGTATTTTCAGAACTAACATGTTTGGCACACACACAAAAAAAGTACAGAAAAGTAAATGTGTTAATGGTGAAGTTTTAGATAATAGCATTGCATTTTTTGTTTTAGTAATAGATTTAAATTTACCTCTAGTTTATGTGGCATTAGGATGCATGACTGTTCCTTATTCTCCATAATGTAAGTTTCAGACTTTGCTTCATTTACATTTCTGATTTTCCAGGAAGATTCAGCATTATATTGTACTTTAGTAGGATAATCTACATAATTGGTAAAAGGGACCAGGTAGCATGTTTCTTAACATGGGTCCATCCCCACTACATTTTTTTCATTCTTGGTGTGACCCAGATTTAGTAAGGGAGTTTGTTAGAAGCAAACTGGATACTTAAAGGAATATGTTATCTTTGCTGCTGAATGTGGTCTCTCTGGCTACTTTACCTTGTAATTTTAAGGCACTGCCAACAGCTTTGGGTCATATCTCTTCAAGCTCTTGATTATAGAATGAGTGTCTCTTCTAGTATTGATTTGAAAATTCGTGGGCAGGGATAGACAATGGACTAGTAAAATCAAGTCTGAGCTTATATTATATTCCAGCCCTTTAAGGTAATAACTGAAGCAGAGGCAACAAAATTCTGTGGTTAGCCATGTCCTTATAATTGGTTCAGGAGCTTAACTCACTCAAGAATTAAAGTCGCGTATTTATGTTAAGGAAATAAAGCAGTTCCCTGAGTGAAAAGGTCTTATTGAATAACAAAGTGTCAACTACAGGTAAGCTTTTCTATGATGACTTACTCTATTCCTCAGATTTTTTTCCCTGCCAAAGATGCTGTATCTTATTACTCATTCTGTGAGCATAACGTCATTAAAATTATTTGGGATCTCAAAAATAAGTGCTGATACATGATTTGATTAGCATTGGATACTATTTGAAAGGCAAGCATGAAAAGTGAAATTAGTATTATCTTTTTTGACAGAGTTGGAGCGAGAGACAGAGGTGTTTTTATCTTTAAAAATGGCTATTTTGATCCTTAAATGTTACCATGGTCATTTTTCTCAACATTGAATTTGAAGTAGATTTTGGTGTGTAGGTTTATTGGCTCCATTTTAGGCAGTTAATTATAGCTTCAGAGGTGTCTTGATCATGGAAAGTTTGAGAAACACAGCATTTATAAATGATTTGAGAGTAACCAGAACCTGAAATCGAGTGAATAAAGAGCTGAAATTCAGCATTAACTAGCTGAAGTTACCATTACGCTAAAGGAACAACAGTATTGAAAAGGCCTTAGTGATTCATAAATACTAGTGTGCAGAAAAACTTGTTTCCAAGAAATACTTTTCATTCTTTGTAGTTAAAGTATAATTTTCAAGTAGTAGTATGTTGATTTGTTCTAGTTAAGTTCCATAGTTTTTAAAGAGTTATTTTTGTTTTGTACACTTCAATTTAATGTGAGAGAGACACCAAGATACCTTCCCATCTGCTGGTTTACGCCCAGAATACACTGAACAGCCAGGCTGGAGCCAAGACCTGGAATTCAGTCTAGGTCTCCCAAACTGTCATCCCCAAAACTTTAGAACAGCAGCATGCCACAAGTGGAATATTCTGTATATTATCTCATTTGACAGGTCACAAAGTGCAGGCACTAAAAATGTATAAAATTACTTTAAGGTACAAAGTATCTACAAACATAAGTGAATTTCATGCTTAGACTTTAGTCTTGAGTCCCATCCTCAGGATATCTCATGTATATGGTAAGATTCCAGAATTTAAAATATTTCTGAGTACAATCATGAAAGGCAGAGTGATAGAGAAGATCAATCTTCTATCTCCTGATTCACTTTTTTTTTAAGATTTATTTATTTAATTGAAAGCACAAAGGAGGAGAGGCAGAGACAGAGAGGTCTTCCATCTGCTGGTTCACTCCCCAGTTGGCTGCAACGGCCAGAGCTGTGCCAATCTGAAGCCCGGAGCCAGGAGCTTGTGCAGTGGCCCAAGGACTTGGGCCATCTTCTGCTTTCCCAGGCCATAGCAGAGAGCTGGATAGGAAGTGGAGTAGCAGGGACTTGAACTGGCGCCCATATGGGGTGCCGGCACAGCAGGCGGTGTCTTTAATAACTATGCCACAGTGCTGACCCTCCGGTTCACTCTTGAAATAGCTACAATGCCCAGGACTGAGCCAGGCTGGAGCCAGGAGCCAGGAACCAAGAACGTCATCTGGTTCTCTTAATATGGGTGATGGGCCCAAGGACTTGGGCCATCATTTCCTGCTAACCCAGGGATCTGGATCAGGAAGCAGAGCAGCCAAGACTCTTGGTCTTCTGTATAATGGTGCTTCTGTATAATCCGCTGTAGCATTCCTGGCCCCTGGTTCCCTCTTGTGAATATGTTGAACATGTGAGATACGATCTGATCTGTCATCTTCAAGATTGAGTCTTATGGTCTTTGATAACCTAATCATCTGAGTTTGAGAAGTGAATTGGCAGTGTATCAGCGTGATTATTGTCCAATGCACTGGCTTAAAAAGTTTTTTGTTCTTGTTTTAAATTTATAATGCAGGGGCCAGCGCCG
The DNA here is from genome assembly GCF_964237555.1 of Oryctolagus cuniculus. Taxonomy (NCBI): domain Eukaryota; kingdom Metazoa; phylum Chordata; class Mammalia; order Lagomorpha; family Leporidae; genus Oryctolagus; species Oryctolagus cuniculus. The sequence goes on from NC_091439.1 coordinate 62,397,352, forward strand.
TGGTATAGTGGGTAAGACTTCTGCCTGCAGTGCCGCATCTCACATGGGTGGTGTTTTGAGACCTGGCTGCTCCACCTGCGATCCAGCTCTGCTGTGGTTGGGGGGGGGGGAGTGGAGCAGAGGGAGAGGCTCCTGGCTCCTGCCTTCAGATGAGTGCAGCTCCAGCCATTGCAGCCATTTCGAGAGTGAACCAGTAGATGGAAGACACCTCTTTTCTCTCTCCCTCTCCCTCTTCCTGCCTCTCTGTAGTTCTGCCTTTCAAATTAAAAAAAAAATCTTAAAATTTATAAAGCAGAGATTTCCTGCCCTCTGATTTATTCCCCAGATGCCCACAACACCCAGGCCTTGGCAGGCTGTAAAGCCAGGAGCCAGTGACTCAGTCTGAGTGTCTATATGAGTGGCAGGGACCAAACCCATTGAGCTGTCAGTGCTGCGTGCCTGGATGTATACCAGCAAGAAGCTGAAATTGGGAATGAAGCCAGGACCTGAACCCAGGCACTCTGATGTTGGTTGTGGGCATTCCAAGTGGCAGCTTAACCCACTTTGCCACAATACCTGCCCCAAAGTAGCACTTCATTTGAGATGAATAGGTTTAGATTCGTGCCTTTCAAGATGAAAACTTGTGTAATCACTTTTTATTCACCAATGTCGAATCTTCAAATGTTATACCATCTCTTTTTTTTTTTTTTTAAGAGTTACGTATATTTTTTAAAGATAATGGCAAGAGTTGGAGAAGGAGAGAGATCATCCATCTGCTGGCTCACTCCATGCCAAATGGCCACAACAGCCAGATCTGGGCCAGGCAGGAGCCAGGAACCCAACCAAGTACTTGGACCTTCTTTCCCTGCCTTCCCTAGCACATTAACAGGAAGCAGGGTAGCCAGGGCTATTGGCTTAACCCACTGAGCCACAAGGCCCACCCTAGCCATTTCAATTTTATTCCACTGCTGATATAAAATGCAAACTTACCAATTGAAATAAGAAAACTTGCTCACAAATTTAGATGTAGGTAGTATTGGGGTTTGTGTAATTTAACTGTCCAGCCTGTTCTGTAAGAAAATTTCTAATGATGTATCATCTTTTCAATGATTCCACTTTGCTAAAAGCTTTAAAAGGTGAAAAATTTTTGGGTGGGGAACATCTAATTGGTCAAGTGTCTGTTACATTTTGTTCAACATCCGTTGAAATTTTTTTAAATATTTCCTTTATAAACCCCTGAATGAATCATTGCTATAATGGTATCTTTCTGTTTTTGAAGTAATTTTTGAATCACCATAACTTTATATCTGAATTACAGATAACTGCAAAAAATAATTACTGGCTGGGTTTTTTTTTTTTTTAACTGATGAGCTTTTCATATATTTTGTAAGTTACTATATTTGAGTGTATGAATAGTATTTTGACAGGCTCCATTTCTTTGGTATGTACCGCAACCAATTAAAGAATGTTTATGCTTCAGAAATTGCTTCTTTTAAAGGAATTTTTTTCAAGATATACTTTAAAGCATGACAGCAGGAGAGAGAGAGATCTTCCATTCTGATACACTCCCCAAATGGCTGGAACAGCCAGGGCTGGGTCAGGTGGAAGCCAGAAACTCCAACCAGGTCTCCCATGTGGGTGGTAGGAGTCCAACTGCTTAGCCTACTACTGCTTTCTCAGGTGCATTAGCTGGGGGCTGGATCAGAAGTGGAGCACCTGGGACCTGAACTGGCAATCACGTGATGCTGGCATTATAGGCAGTAGCTTAATCTAATACACCACAACACTGCCCCCAAGAATATAGCAGATTTATTAAGAAGAATTAGAAAAAAGTTGTTTTTAAGTCTATGTAGTGCATGAAAACATTATGATACTGTTGGAATTTCTATGTCTATGACTGCATGTACAAATGTTTCAGGTCATAACAGTAAAATGGGGTGTGTGTGTGTGTGTATGCTGGATATATTTTGTTACTCTACTGTGGTGGTCATACAGTTTACTTCTTCTAATGCCACAAGGTCCTACATACTCAAAGCAATTATTCTGGAATTTAAATTGAGAATTTCTATTCCCCTTTTCTGAACCCTGGGTGTAGGGTGGGGGGTTTGTAGTGAATATTCTGCATTTTATATCCTAATTGTACTGAAAATCAAAGAATTCATGTCTGGAAATTCTCATTTAATCGAATTCCTGTGTTTGTAGTAGAGAATAAATTGTTACAGTAGACAAGATGAAAAGAAATAACTTTCAGAGTCACACCTTACGGATACATTGATAATTGCATTACATTGTTGCCATTGGATAGATTATTTAGTATATTTTTTTAAAGATTGATTTATTTGATGGGTTTTTTTTTTTTTTTTTCTTTTTTTAACAGGAGCCAGGTGCTTTTCCTGGTCTCCCATGGGGTGCAGGGCCCAAGCACCTGGGCCATCCTCCACTGCACTCCCGGGCCACAGCAGAGAGCTGGCCTGGAAGAGGGGCAGCCGGGACAGAATCCAGCGCCCTGACCGGGACTAGAACCCAGTGTGCCGGCGCCACAAGGCGGAGGATTAGCCTAGTGAGCTGCGGTGCCGGCCAAAGATTGATTTATTTGAAAGAATTACATGGAGAGAGGTCTTCTGTCCACTGGTTCACTCCCCAGATGGCTGCAATGGCTGGAGCTGTGCCAATCCAAAGCCAAGAGCCTCCTCCGGGTCTCCCTTGGGGATGCAGGTGCCCAAGGACTTCTGCTTTCCCAGGCCATAGCAGAGATTTGGATTGGAAGTGGAGCAGCTGGGATTCAAACCAGCTCCCATATGGGATGCTGGTACGGCAGACGGCAGCTTTACTCCCTATGCCACAGCACTGGCCCCTATTGTATCTTTTTAAATTTAGGCTTTCATTCTTCTGCTTTCTAGAACTTTGTCTTTTGCATGTGACTGCATTCAGCAGTTTTTTTCTGTTTTGTTTACAGGCATTGCTTTTATCAGTATTTCCATGTGTAGATTAGAAGAGGGATAAAGTGGTTAAAACCATCCCCAGCCTCAGGTGTATTTGTGTATTTGATTTTTTTTTTAAAGGAGCAGCTCTTTCTTACACTGTAAGTTAACTTATGAGAAACTTGAGAATGTTCAAGGCTGTGTCAAAGTAACATTGGTTCAGTTTATCTTTTTAGTTTTGTTGATCATACATTGGTTCTGTCGTAAGATGGAGTTATGCTTAATATTAGATATTTTAAAAATTACTTCATATCAGACTTCCCATATTTGTTATGCATAACTCATGGCAGAATTAAGTACTTATAGATACTGGAAAGTTCTCATGAAATTTAAGAATTGTAGCTTTGTGAAGAGCAAATTGCTCTACCTAGAAGTGGTTCCCTAGGTGGAATTTCAGTAGTAAAAATGGATGTTCAGTAAAAGACATTGAGTTGAATAAGGAGATTAAATACAAAAAAGTACTTAGGTCTGAAAGTTTTCAAGTATAAACTGGAGTTAGTGACTCCCCCTCCCCACTTTTGAATAATTGTTCAAGAAGAAAGTAAAGGATTTAAGAACGACAAAAGGGTCTCTGAAATGGTCTGGAATTTTGGCAAATTTCATGAATGTTAGCTGTGCTATAAGTTCTTAAACTGAGAACATCTCACTCTTTTGATTTATTAGGTGATCAGCTTTTGTTCATGTAATAAAAACATTGATACTGCTATATGTAAACTTTAATGAGCCCTAGCCAAAGTAATTGCCTCAGCATGTGTCCATTAAACAAATATGCCTATGAAGTTCCAGGAACTAGAGTTGGGTTACTTAATGTTTCCTTTCCCCTAATGAAATATGTTTATGTGATTTTTAGGATTGCATGTCCCTAAAAGAAATGGAATTAAAATAACTAGAAGCAATTGACTTCTTAGGTTTTTTAAATTTTTAGGTTATGTGACCCAACATTTTCTTTCTCTGTGTAGGAACTTAGTGATTTGGCCCGTGACCCTCCAGCACAATGTTCTGCAGGTCCAGTTGGGGATGATAGTAAGTAACTTTCAGGTTGATGTTTATAGCTGATTTTTTTTAAAGCTACTGTATTTTTAGATAATAAGTTACATTTTTTTCCCTCTTTAGTGTTTCACTGGCAAGCCACAATTATGGGACCTGTAAGTATTAAAAATTTTTAAATCTTGGTTTTGGTTGAAGACTGTGCATTGATCTGTTTGTGGTGTTTTACTTAGTCTTTAGGTTTATTTTTTTAGGTGGTAATTTTGTTTTGGATATGCCTTAATTTTACTGCTTTAGAAAAAATAGTGTAATGAATTAGTTACTTGCTTACATGTACCTTATGTGTTATCCTCTCTGATAAGGTTTCTAGAGTATAGCATCTCTCTGGAATTACCAGGTATCTATTAGTCTCAATGCAGTTTTCCTTTTATAGTGATGTAGAATATTAATGTACTGGCTCTGATTCTACCATGAGCTGTGTTACTCTAAAGTCGTACCACCTTTCTGTACTTGTGAACAGTCTAGCTAATTGTATTTTGTAATCTATTCTTAATAAATCTTTAGTTCTATACAAAATTAATACTTCAGGCAGACAGTGATATTTTGAATATAGCAAAATTTGTTTCTATTCTGGGTAGATGAGAAACAATGTGCTGGATAATTGAATGTTGAGAATTATCGATACCATCTAAGAATTTCAGAGAATTAGAGCACACTTAAAAACATCCTGGGGTAAGACTATCTTGCACAAATACTTAAATGTTCTTTAAAATTTATTTTAAAATTGGAAGACACTTTAGGTTTTTTATTCTAAGTAACAACATGTGTATCTTACTGAAAATTTTAATATTTCTACCTCATGTGAATACTTGCTGTGTCAAGTAAAAAGGATACAAATGGACATAATAGAAATGATCCTTATCAAACTTTAGGGAAATTACAATTACTAAGGGAGACAGATAATCAAAACAATTGTTAGAAACTAAAGTAATGATGGGAATTAAGTAATACGTGACTCAAATGCTTCATAAAAGAAATTTATGGGAAAATGGGACAGGAGTTCTTGAGTTCAAGTAATTGGAAAATGTTGCAACCTAAAGAAGGAAGTATGAATTAAATGAAAACAAATTATGACAAGGCACAGATACTATTGTGGTAGGAAACTGGAGCTGAAGCCAGGAATTGAACCATGCATGATGAAGTAGGACATGAATGTTTTAAACAATAGGAGAAACACCTGGTCCTTACTCATCATTTTAGATGGGACTATGTATGTTTCTGCCACAGTTCCTGCTGGGTCCTCTTTGTCTTATTCACCTAGATTCTGTGAGTGTTTGCATTGTTAAAGGCCAATTTTCAGAGCTATACCAAATAAAACTTACCTTTGATTTAGAGCATTTTGGGATTGCCTCATTTTAAAACTTGCCAAAACTAAGAAAGTGCAGAAAAGTTAGTAATCACAATAATCACAGCTTCCTAATTGGACAGTATACAGATCTTTCAAATAGAAACTGGTGTGGTATCTTGAACTCTTCCAAAAGGTAAGTCTTCACAGCAGCCTTTTTACATGTATTAATAACTAGGGTTCGTTTTCAAAATAAATGCTTGTTTTTTTTCCAGAACTGTCTGAATATTCTGATTAACAAAAGCAAAAAATGTATATACCACAGCTGCAAAGTTTTGCCTTGGTAGTAGTAGTCTCTTAATGTGTTTGGCTACAAGAGTTAATTCTCACAGGTTGGATAATTTCAGGAAATAATCAAAAGTTAGAAAAATGTCCCACAAATAAATTTTGTCACCTAAATAAGCACATACATTAAGCTGATAGCTTTAAATGGTTAACTATGTGCTTACTATAGAGTGCATCAATGAAATGGCTTGCGTTCTTTATGCTTCTGAATGCATGTTTGTGGTAAGATATCACAATATAGTGTAAGATAAATAATAGTTTTGTGAGTTTAGTTCTATGATGTGCAGTTGTGACAAAATACAACTGGGGCACTGGGAGTATAACAACCCATAAACTACAGATTGGGTGGAAGAAAGGAATGATGACAATCACTTTTGCTTTGGGCTACTTAAGTCTGTTAAAGTGATGGCAGAATAAAAATTTGATTTTCTAAATATAGCATTTCAGTTTGAAAAGAGTATCAAACTTTCATGAGTTGCAGTCAGGAAATGCTCAATAAAAGTTATGTGTCAGGAATACTTTTAATAGTTCGTGCTTGCTTATTGATTTTTGAACGTAAGATGGAAGCACAAATAATATAACATCTTTGAAAGGATTGACAGAATTACTCATCAAGTAATTGTTGAAATTTGGGGTTCTCTCTCTCTTGACCACATTAAGTGCAATTCCCAGTCAGAATTGATGTACTAACTCTCCCTGTGTCTCTGTAAATCTGCCTTTCAAATAGATTATTTTTATTTTTATTTTTATTTATTTATATTTTTTTTTGGACAGGCAGAGTTAGAGACAGAGGGAAAGGTCTTCCCTCCGTTGGTTCACCCCCCAAATGGCTGCTGTGGCCGGCTCACTACGCCGATCAGGAGCCAGGTGCTTCCTCCTGGTCTCCCATGCGGGTGCAGGGCCCAAGCATCCACTTGGGCCATCCTCCACTGCCTTCCTGGGCCACAGCAGAGAGCTGGCCTGGAAGAGGAGCAACCGGGACTAGAACCCAGGGTGCCAGCGCAGCAGGGGGAGGATTAGCCTAGTGAGCCGTGGTGCTGGCCTAAACAGATAAATCTTTAAAAAATTGATAACAAGAATTAACTTCCTTACCTATTGTTTCTAGTATTTAATGCCTAACTTTTCTTTAAAAGAAAGATTGTATTTTATTTGACAGAGTTAGAGACAGAGAGAGGTCTTCCCTCCATTGGTTCATTCCCCAAATGGCTGCAACGGCCAGAGCTGCGCCGATCCAAAGCCAGGAGCCAGGAGCTTCTTCTGAGTCTCCCATGTGGGTGCAGGGGCCCAAGGATTTGGGCCATCCTCCACTGCTTTCCCAGGCCACAACAAAGTTAGATTGGAAGAGGAGCAGCCAGGACTAGAAACGGCGCCCATACGGGATGCCGGCGCCATAGGCAGAGGATGAACCCACTGCAACACGGTGCCAGCTCCCTGATTTTTCTTTAATTGGAAATGGAGTTGGCAGAAAGAGATGTGTTGACATTATTTGGAGAACGACTCCAATTTCCACCTGATATACGACCTAACTGTAGAAAAAAGTGCCATATCTTAATGTATTTAGCAGTATGATCATAGTCAACTTGAAAAACAATGGATAAAATAATCCTCAGTCCATAGATACTACTTTTTGCCCCATAAGGGTTAGTTTTTTTTCCAACGTTAAGTGTGTTATGTCATTACTTTTAAAGACTTCTATTAAACTTCTATTTCTTTATTTTTTAAGGAACATATTAGTACATATTAGGATTGTGGTGGGAAGTGGTAATTGTGTTCATTAAAAGGTACATAAAAGGGCAGCCAGCAGATTGGACTGAAGGGAGGACTTCTTATAAGGAAGAATGTTCCAGATAGGGAGCAGCACTTTGATTTTTATGTCCAGTAAAGCGTGTGTTTTGAAGAAGTAGAAGAAGAAAACTAGATTGATGGGATTCAGATCCCAAAATACCCTTGTGTATCTAGGATTTTGAATTTTATTAGAAAAGGTTTGGTAGATTTTGAATAGGGGCCTCAACTTGAAGAGTACTGCACCATTAGGATGGGCACAGAATTGGAAGGGAGGAAAGACTGAAGGCAGGAATATTGGTAGTAAACTATTGGCATAAAAGTCAAAAGCTAGAAACATCTTGAATTAAAATAGTGGCTGTTGGCCAAAAGAAGAAAATAATTGAAGAAATTTTTAAATTACATCTAAAATTTGGTAAGTACATTCTTTCAGGAAATGAGGAGGAATCAAGTATGGGATTATTGTTTACAACTTTGTATTGTGGTTAACTGTTTATAGATAGAAAATGTGAAATGAAGGAGATCAGCAACTTAAGATTTAGAGATTAGAAATATTGAAGAGGCATTTGTGTATGTGGTTAGGAGCAGAAAACTACATTATAGGAAAAGTTGTTTGCAGAATATATAAAAATATGGAATAGGAGTTAGAAACAGAAAATGAATTTGTAGGAATAACATCACTTTATTGATGCCACTGAGGAGAAGCTTGAACTGATGGGAGAAAAGTCAGGGTACAGGTTTCTAAAGGAGAGATCTAATATAATTGCTGGATTTCTAAGATTTAGGTCAGTTTGATAATCAAAGTATTCCTTCCCCTCACCTCCTCTTAGAGTAATTTACTGAAATAAATTTGGTATTCTAGAGCCTCCATTTTTATAGGTCTTAGTGTCATACCTCTAAATCTTGTTTTACAGGATTTTCCTCTTTTTATTGTGGAATTTTTTTTTTTTTTCAAAGATTTTATTTAGGGACGGGCACTGTGGTGTAGCGGGTAAAACCGCCGCCTACAGTGCTGACATCCCATATGGGCTCTGGTTTGAGACCCAGCTGCTTCACTTCCAGTCCAGCTCTCTGCTATAGCTGGCCTGGGAAAATAATAGAATATGGCTTAAGTCCTTGGGCCCCTGCACCCGCGTCGGGGAACCAGTTGATGCTTTTGGCTTCAGATCGGACCAGCTCTGACCCAAAGAGTTATTACATCAATTTTTTTTTTTTTTTTTTTTTTTTTGACAGGCAGAGTGGACAGTGAGAGAGAGACAGAGAGAAAGGTCTTCCTTTGCCGTTGGTTCACCCTCCAATGGCCGCCGCGGCCGGCGCGCTGCGGCCGGCGCACCGTGCTGATCCGATGCCAGGAGCCAGGAGCCAGGTGCTTTTCCTGGTCTCCCATGGGGTGCAGGGCCCAAGCACCTGGGCCATCCTCCACTGCACTCCCTGGCCACAGCAGAGGGCTGGCCTGGAAGAGGGGCAACCGGGACAGAATCCGGTGCCCCGACCGGGACTAGAACCCGGTGTGCCGGCGCCGCTAGGCGGAGGATTAGCCTAGTGAGCCACGGCGCCGGCTTATTACATCAATTTTGACTGGGAATTGCACTTAATCTGGACAAGAGAGATGGGATATTGGTAGCCATTTGGGGAGAGAACCAGTGCATGGAAGATCTCGTTCTCTCTCCCTCTGCCACTCCACCTTTCAAATAAACTTTTAAAAAATTTTTTATTTCTTTAAGAGGCAAAGTTAGAGAGACCTTGCATCCACTGGTTCACTCCCCAAATGGCCGGAGCTGGGCCTGTCTGAAGCCAGGAGTGCTCTTCAGGTCTCCACGTGGGTGCCAGGGGCCAGCACTAGCCCCTTATCGTGAAATTGTAGTGTTAAAGCTGACCTTGGGAAAGTTCTTTAATGCAATTGATGTGAAATTTGACTTTGCTTAAATATCCTCAAAAATGATTGTCTTTATTCAGAAAGATATAGCACTTAATGATGTAAAACTCAAAATGAAAGTTTAAACAGATCTTCTGGAATTGTGCTTAAAGGTTTTCTTGTTTGAGATTACTCTTTAATTGTATACAGTGAAGACATCTACCATATTATCCAGTTACATAAAATTACATGATACATGAAGTATCTTTTATTTCCAGTTCATATACCCACATGATTTTTAACCCATATTTAACAAAATTACTCACTCTCATGCCTTTTTTTACAGCTTTCAGATGATGCTTTGCAATCTTAAGGCTTTTCAAATAAAATTGTGTGGGACTCGATTTAAATAGTAGCTCTTGGGTTTACTAGTTAGGTTTCTTTGAACTGGTTGTGTATCTTGCTCATTTTTCATACCTGTAACATTTTTCTGTACATGTGTCTGTACCAGAGTAGAAGTCCTTCGGGCTCTTAAAAAATTCTTTGGCTCACATTTCGTGGTAAGAGTTAGAGTAATTGTTCTAATGTGAGAAACATCTTCTGTCCGTTAGTTCATGCTCCAGATGGCCGCGATGTTTGGGCCTGGGGCATGTCTCAGCCAGAAGCCATGAACTCAGTCTAGGTCTCCCACGTGGGTGGCAGGGGCCCAAGCAATTGTGCCTCCTTTTGCTGCTTTCCCAGGTGTAATAGCAGGGAGCTGAATCGCAAATGTAGCAGCTAGGATTCAAATCTGTACTCCAATATGAAATACCAGCTTAGCTGGCAGGGGCTTAGCTGTCTCAGCCTTAGCACCAATTTCCAGTTACCATAAATTTTATAATGTGTCTTCAGATTGGTTCTTCCCAAATCCAGAGTTAGGCAGTTTGTAATTTTTAACCTAAAAGTCCTAGACTAGGTCAGTATCTTTTATCATCAGTTTTGATTAGTGTTATGCAACTCTTTTTAGTCTTGTTTTGAATCTTGTTTCTGTCATTTATTTGTACACTAGTTACATTGGCTCATTTTACTCAACCATAAAATAGGAACAGTTAAATTTGAGAAACTCCTGGCAAGTAGTCTGAAATTCAGATGTTTGTACTAACATTGTCTAATATTTATTTATTAAGTTCTTCATACTATCAAAGACAAGTACTGATCCACAGATAGAAATCCAAAATTTTGTCTTTTCTATTTTAAAAGAAACATATTCCACTTTGTTTTCCAAATCTTGTAAACTTGTGTTCCTGTTGACTCACTGGAGAATTCTGTTTTTGAAAAGAAATTTTGCGAAGCCAGTTGGAAGTTAAATTTTCTTAAAAAGCCTATTTTATTTCTATTCTTTTAAAGGTAGATGAGTGGTACTTGGAATACCTGACATTTGATTTGCCAGTAGGTTAGGTGGCCTGTTGAAGTGCATAGTCCTTTTACTGTTAGAGGAAGTATTTTTATTATTTGAAAGGCAGAGTGACAAAGCCTTCCAGTCACTGGTTCATTCCTCAGATTGCTGCAGTGGCCACACCTCTAGGCCAGGGCAGCTAAGAGTGAAGCTGGGAGCCTGAAACTGTGTCTCCCACTTGGGTGGTAGGGTTCCAAGCGCTTGGGCTGTCTTCGGCTACTTTCCCAGGCACATCAAATGTGGGGAGCTGGACTGGAAGCAGCAGCTGGGACTTGAACTGGAGATTTGATGTGAGATGCTAGTGTTGCAGGTGGCAGCTTTTAGCTGCTATGGGCCACAAGGCCAATCCCGCTCACCTTCCTCTTATTTAATTTTCTTTGTGTAGACTATTATAGTATAATACATAATTCTGTGTGTAGACTTCATTGTTAAGTACACTCTTTAAGAATATAGAATATTTTTGTAGTAACGTTTTCTAAACACTTTAAGTAAACTAGTATTTCTTAATAGTAAGCTTTGATTGTCTTTCACATTAATATGAACTGAGTTTTGAAGTAATATAGATCATTTCAGGGTAAGTAATAGGTGGTTTTGATTCATTTATTAGAGAAATGCTTTAAAAATGGTGATGTTTTATATATTAAGCACTGATTCTAGAGCTAACCCTTTTTTTAATTTTTTTTTTTTTTGTCAGAATGACAGCCCATATCAAGGCGGTGTATTCTTTTTGACAATTCATTTTCCTACAGACTACCCCTTCAAACCACCTAAGGTAAGTATTTCTTAAAACCTTTATTATGGATACATGCTTTAATTAGAGAAATAGAGCATTCTTAGAAATTAGTTTCTATATTATAATGAATAAAATTGAGGCTAACATACACAAACTCATAGAATTTGTGTAAGTGATTTTGAGTCAGTCTTTGGCTTTGCTAACATTTGGGGTTTTTTAATGTTTTTATATAGATTTGGATAATTTTTGCTATTCTCTGAAAGTAGTAGGCATCAGATACTCAACTTCGGTATGTGGTTGCACATGGTTAAAATTTCTGCAATGCAGTATAGGTAGGTAGTCATTCAGTGGTTTTGTGTATATAGCTCTATAAATTTATCACAACATACAGGAATTGCTCAATACACTTAGATGATTGGTTTGTACATACGATTAGTCAATATAAATTCAACCTATGATAACTGTGGAAGATGGTATACAGGGAACATTGACACTTGAGTTATGTAACATACAGTGTGAAGTCTCTTATCGGTGTAAGGTACCTTTTTCCATCAAGGGCTATTTGAATATTTATATTTATAACATCATTTGTGGGCCATACAGAATTACCAACCTAAAAATTAGCCTGCTGTAGATTGAATTTCGAAGCTTTTCTGCAGTGCCTTGGCAGGGCCAGATGATTTCACAGGTCTTATTGCTGGTGGGCCAGACATTTCCAACACCTGAAATACACGATACTCAACTATATACAGGGGAAATGCATTGTCAAATATGTGCCTGTATAACTAACTGAGCTGGTCTGTAAATTTGATTATATCCATAAGTTTATTTTTTTGGATGTATTAAATACCTTCCTTACTGCTCTTTTTGATACTTGCAGTATTGTTGAGCCATGCAGAACTTCCCACCAAGTTTGTGGAACATTTTTGATCAATAAAAAGAACTTAAGGTTTTAAAAAGAACTTGCTATTATATCATTGGTAATGAAATTTTTGTCCTAAAATTATATTTTCCTTTTTAATTAAAAACAGATAGCCTTACGGGGAATCTTACAATGTATAAACAAATCAGTTGCAGTTTTTCATTCTTCCATATGTATAGACTAGATTTTAGTGATATGAATTTTTTTGTGTGACCTTAATTAATATTTCATAGTTTTCTACTTAAGTTTAGGATGCTTGTTTTTATTTGGATCAAATACTTAAAGATTTTAAAATTTATTTTAGGTTGCATTTACAACAAGAATTTATCATCCAAATATTAACAGTAATGGCAGCATTTGTCTCGATATTCTAAGATCACAGTGGTCTCCTGCTTTAACTATTTCTAAAGGTAAAATACTTACAGCAAATCTTTCTTGGGATGCTCTGATTTTCTAATAGTTAAAAGAATTTCATCCTTGAATCTACTCAGTATTTTGAGTTCCACTTTTTGTTAAGAGGTGGGGAAAGGAATAAGAAGGACGTTCTTTGTATCAGGTGAGTTTGACAAAGTGATTAAGATGTCAAAGGGAATAGTTCTTGGGTCCTTGCCACCCGTTGTGGAAGAATTGGGTTGAGTATCACCTGCTGCTCCCCAGTGTGTGTAATAGCCCCTACTTTGAATAACAGCTTTCTGCTAAGTCAACTGGTTGAGTTCATGCTCCTGCCTTTTGCCTTGCCTAGCCCCAGCTGTTGGGAGCATTTAGGGAGTGAACCAGTATATGGAAGATCTTTCCCTCCCAAATTAATACAAGGTTTTTTTGGTCAGGCAGAGTTAGAGAAAGGTCTTCCTTTTCCGTTGGCTCATCCCCCAAATGGCCGCCACGGCTGGCACACTGAGCCAATCTGAAGCCAGGAGCAGGTGCTTCCTCCTGGTCTCCCATGTGGGTGCAGGGCCCAAGCACTTGGGCCATCCTCCACTGCCTTCCCAGGCCACAGCAGAGAGCTGGACTGGAAGAGGAGCAACTGGGACAAAATCCGGTGCCCCAACCGGGACTAGAACCCGGAGTGGCAGCGCCGACCCAATACAAGTTTTAATTTATTTATATCAGGGTTACTCTTGGCATATTTGATTACTGAGACTTTTATGGAAAGAAAATTTAGGTTGAGGTGGGAGGCATTCTTTGCATAATGAGTTAACTTTAACACTTAATAGTTTATTTGTTTTTTTGTATTTCAGTTGCAAACCACTTATTGCATACTCGCCTTTTTAGCAAATATGGTATATTGTAGTCAATAGAGCTTTTAAATCTTAACATTTTCACTGTAGGAAAATCTTACTTGCTTTCTGTTATTTAAACCTATCTTTAGTTGATGTTTATGTAACCATAGTAGCTTACTTAGTAACATGAATATCTCAGAATCTTAGATGGTGACAGATTTGCTGTCTCTTTGTCTTGTTTTGAATGATTCTGGTGGTTTCCTTCTTGTTTTTGCCTCAAGTAAAACCACCCACACAAAAAACTGATGGGAAGAAAGTTTTCCTGACATGGGGCATTTCCAAAACTTTTGGAATAGGTAATGTTTTACTAAAAGTAGTTTAAAAAGTGCGCAGTAAAACAGGACATCATATAGAAGCTTTCATGTGCTTATGTACTATATTTGAATCTCCTAGCGGGGTTACTTAGAATTTTTCAAATTTTAATCTTGCCTTCATACCTAAATCTAAAGATTTTATTGTTGCCAGCATACACTAACAATGAAAACCTGTAAATATAGGAGGAGATTGCAGTAATTTAAGTTTTAAAAAAAAAATGATTTTTTAATGTGTTTAGTGTGGAGAAGCAAATAGTTCTCATCTCTAGGATCATTCTACAGTGGCCAGGGCTGGAGCTTAATGTGGGTCTCCATGTAGAGACCAAGCAACCTGGGCCATCATCTGCTGCTTCCTGGAGTATGCATTTGCAAAAAGGTGGAATCTGAAGTAGAGCCTTGCTGGCACCCAGGCACTTCGATTCAGGTTCTGGATGCCCCAGCTGACATCTTACCTCTCTACACCAAATACCCATTCATGACTTGTTTCTCAGCAGTCATTTTTTGCTTAACTTAGTAAACTCAGTCAGAACTAAAACTCACTACATTTTCCTCAATTACTGTGTAGCCAAGTCTCTTTTATCTTGTAATTTTATATCTGTAGCATCTTGGCCTACCAACCTGGGCGTATGGTTTGAAATTGTATTTGATGTCAACCAGTATATGATAGTACTTACGGGATTTTAAAGATAAGCTTATTTTGGCACCAGACATTATTCATGTATGTAGTACATGAATGCTTACTTTCCACGAACTTTTTGAAGACCCCTCATACTTCATTCATGTAACTTTTTCATGCTATCGTTTTCTGTCTTAACATTGTTTTCGTTTCACCAGTACTCTTGAGAATAATATCTTCAAGTAGATTCAAGGAGACATAACATTTAGTGGAATGGTTGGGAGTTTTCTCATAAAACTAAGGGTTGGAGAAATGAATGGATTTTAAGAATAACATGGCATGTGTGTTACTTCCTTGTTCTTAGTAAAGTTGTTTGTCCCTACTGTCAAAATGCCCAAAAGCTACTTAAATTCTAATCCAGTTAGGCTCTTGAAAAAATAAGAAGTTAATGACATTTGAGTACCTTAGAAACTCCTGAGTTGGGTGGTGTTTTCAAGTTTAGTTGGTATTGAATTTGATGCCAACAAAGCTCTACTTTTTAGATTTACTTTTACCTGACTCTATTAAACTATATCTCATTGAGATTAACTTTTGACGGTTGAGGTTTGTAATGCCTGTGTGTTAAAATACTGTTGTCACATCATCCAAACTTTTGATGCTGAATAACGAGCTCTGTGTTTACTTGCAGTTCTTTTATCCATTTGTTCACTGCTATGTGATCCAAACCCAGATGACCCCCTAGTGCCAGAGATTGCACGGATCTATAAAACAGACAGAGATAAGTAAGTGTGTAATTGTTTGAGGAGATACTGGTTTTAATACTTTAAGGAAATAATGTGGTATTACTTAATGAGTTGGGCTTACATTCTGTAACTTGTGGCAGTGCCAAGAAGACTTGATGCTTTTATTTGATAATAACTAAAAAGTACAGAAAGGTAGTTAATAAAATGGTTGTATAAAAAGTTACTAGATTTAAGTGTGTGTGACAGTGAATAGGCCCTTTAAAACCTTTTTGTTTTGATGTGTTACTTTGTCACTTTATTTTCAAGTTTGGGCAGAAAGTCTTCTCAGTTGTATTTTTCCAAAAAAAAATGCTGTTATAAACATTGAGGTCTAAATTTCTCAGATACTTGATTATTGTTCGACTTCACCGTTATAACTTACGTATGTTATAATTAATGCTAAGTGTACTTGTTCAATTAGGTACAATAGGTTAGCAAGAGAGTGGACAGAGAAATACGCTATGTTGTAGGGTAAGAGGATCTGCACTGTGGTCCATTTATTCATGGTACTGCCAGCACTTGAGTGCTGCATGCTTTAAGGCACTGTATTAACTAACAAAAGGTAACAGATGTGGCAGTTTTCTGGTAACTGTACATTTAACTGCTTGATCTCGGTTTAACTTGAAAGTATATCCAGTAGTCATTATTGCTTAAAAGTATTGTTGCATGGCAAAGCAGTTATATAGCCCTTGTTAAGAAGTGGAAATTTTAGTATCTTTATATTAAACTACCACAGTGTTTAGATTTTAACTTGAGTCCTTGTACCAATACTATGCGGAATGTGGCAATTCAGTTCAAATTTTGCCAGGAGATAGTATAGAAAGGGAAAAACACTTTAAAGCCTAAGCATCTAAACTAAATGTTCATTACTGACAAGCATGCCTCAGTGTCAGCTATATTTTGTGGCACCCTGTTTGCTAAGTGAAGCCTTTTGTTTCAAAGTGGTGACTTCTTGAGGGGCTATCTTTTAAAAATGGCATAATCGTGAACTAGTAGACAGAACTTTTATGTGTTAAAGCTTAGAAAAACAGTTGAGTCATATTTAATTTTTGAAATGAAGCTTGTTAATACTTTGAAATTTTAAACTATAAATCTAAAAGATATCCTATGCCCTTTGATGTGTATTTATTTCTTAAGGTTATCACTGTCTTTCTTGGGGTAAGTAGTCTATGGCATGAATGTTTAGGGAAAACTCAATAGTATTTGACAATATTTGAAATATTTCTCAATCATAACCTTGCTCATGTGTGAACTACCTGTGGATCTTACTAAACAAAGATGATGTGATTGTACTTCTAGAAATTTCCATTCAGTGAGTGGCAGTAGGGCTTAGTAGCACCAGTCACCACACATGTGGTTATGATTAACACAACCAATGAAACCACCCCCTCTTGAAAATTACAATATTTTACTCTTTTGCCCCTCTCCAAGTCTCAAAGGCATTTTCTCTTCTGGTAACAGCCAGAGCCAAGGAACTTCTCAAAGTCTAGGAGTCAGGTAAAATTTTGTAGGAAACACTTGGTTCTGGCTTTCATGGAAATTCTTGATGTAGAGAATATGTATGTCCCTCTGTATATTACTGTGATGAACTGGAAAATATTTTTCTTGGTGTTAGAAGTTTGTCAGAATGCATTTCTGTTGATGAGTTTCTAATAGAGAAAAGGTCTTTGATTTTTGTTAACCTCCCAATCTCAGCGCCATTTTAAGTTTGTTAAAGTAATACTGCTTTCAAAGCATAAGGTTCTCATTGCCCACACTGCCTTGAGTACCAAAGCTATGTCTCCCTTGTTGGCTTCTATTCTAATTAAGGCCTTTAGAGGTGACTTTATAACGAGTCTGAAGATAAGTTTTCCTTTTTAAAATATAATTTTTTCCACTTTATTCTTTTTAAAATATCATCTTTATTTACAGGTACAACAGAATATCTCGGGAATGGACTCAGAAGTATGCCATGTGATGCTACCTTAAAGTCAGAATAACCTGCATTATAGCTGGAATAAACTTTAAATTACTGTTCCTTTTTTGATTTTCTTATCCGGCTGCTCCCCTATCAGACCTCATCTTTTTTAATTTTATTTTTTGTTTACCTCCCTCCATTCATTCACATGCTCATCTGAGAAGACTTAAGTTCTTCCAGCTTTGGACAATAACTGCTTTTAGAAACTGTAAAGTAGTTACAAGAGAACAGTTGCCCAAGATTCAGAATTTTTTTAAAAAATGGAGCATGTGTATTATGTGGCCAATGTCTTCACTCTAACTTGGTTATGAGACTAAAACCATTCCTCACTGCTCTAACATGCTGAAGAAATCATCTGAGAGGGAGGGAGATGGATGCTCAGTTGTCACATCAAAGGAAGCAGCATTATTCTAGCAGCATCCATTCTTGTTTAAGCCTTCCACTGTTAGAGATTTGAGGTTACATGATATACTTTATGCTCATAACTGATGTGGCTGGAGAATTGGTATTGAATTTATAGCATCAGCAGAACAGAAAATGTGATGTATTTTATGCATGTCAATAAAGGAATGACCTGTTCTTGTTCTACAGAGAATGGAAATTGGAAGTCAAACACCCTTTGTATTCCAAAATAGGGTCTCAAACATTTTGTAATTTTCATTTAAATTGTTAGGAGGCTTGGAGCTATTAGTTAATCTATCTTCCAATACACTGTTTAATATAGCACTGAATAAATGATGCAAGTTGTCAATGGATGAGTGATCAACTAATAGCTCTGCTAGTAATTGATTTATTTTTCTTCAATAAAGTTGCATAAACCAATGAGTTAGCTGCCTGGATTAATCAGTATGGGAAACAATCTTTTGTAAATGCAAAGCTGTTTTTTGTATATACTGTTGGGATTTGCTTCATTGTTTGACATCAAATGATGATGTAAAGTTCAAAAGAATGAATATTTTGCCATGTTCAGTTAGAGTGCACAGTCTGTTACAGGTTGACACATTGCTTGACCTGATTTATGCAGAATTAATAAGCTATTCAGATAGTGTAGCTTTAATATGCTGCACCGTGATACTGGCAGCCCTGGAGTTCATAGATGGACTTGGGACCCAGCAGTTTTGAAGCGTGTATATGGAGTTTTAAGAAATTTATTTTCCAGGTGTAGCCCCATCTAACTAAAACTTATCTTCACCTTGTACACTTGACAGCTGATAAAAACATAACTTGGGAGTAATAATGGGTCAAAATTTACAAAATAAAGTACTGTTTTGGTGTGGGAGTTGTCATGAGGCTGTGTTGAAGTGACTTAACTATGTGGGATATTGAGTATCCATTGAAATGGATTTGTTCAGCCATTTACATTAATGAGCATTTAAAACAGATCATTTCAGGTGACTTAACATGAATGAATAAAAGTCGATGCTATTGGATTATTTTTCTGTTTGACAAGTGCTATCTGTGCCACTAACTTCTGCAGTAACAAGGGCATTACCATCTTCACTCTCCTGATTCTGACACTGTAGTTTACTTTTTTCCTAGTTACTTTGATTTATCATTGCAATTTCTTAAAATCTTGTATTCAATTTCTTGCACATGTGACTTCTCCATTTCTACAGTTTTGCACTGCTTACACTTACGTGCAATCTTATTTCTAGTCTCCACACAGATGTGGAAAGCTAGAAATAAGTGTTAAAGCTTAATTTTTATAAACATCTTAATACATAGTTTGAACATGATTTATTGACTTAATGGTTGTCTAAACTGGAACTGAAATGCATGCCTTCTGAAAATGTTCTAGCTTCATTAATTCTGTAATAAGCATAAGCATTTCATTGGGAAAAGTCAATCCAACTATATAATTTTTCCAATGAGTGAGTTTTTTTCATTTTATCTTTTGCTTAAGAGAATGGCTCCTATCAAGGTAGATGTTGTATTGTTAAAACTCTGGATTTAATTGTGAGTGAGAATTAGTAACATACTGCTCTGCAAGGTAAGAACTGCTCTTTGGCTCCATTTTCACAATAATTACTTTTGACACTCCTATATTCTCAAAATAACAGCATTAGTAGGCAAATCATTTCTTGAAAGCCAAACACGAAAAAAAAAAAAACCACTTTTATAGAATATAGTATATCCCTAATTGGCTTTCAAAAACTGACCTTTATATAGCCTTAGACTCCTTAGGTATATGGAGTTGACTTCCTTAAACCATTGATTGTCATAACTAGTAGGTATGTCCAGTTCTGTTTCTTTGACATGATGCTTATACAACATTTCATTCGTTATTTCTTAGGGAATAAGCCATAAAGGCTTCTCCAGGTTTAAGAGAACAGTAATTTAAAGGACCTGGAAAACCAACATTTTTTGAATGTATGGACACTGGACTTCAGATCATATACAGTGAAATCTGCAAAAGATTCCATGAATTTACCCTCTTTGCTCAACTAGTAATTTAACATTAGTGCCATGTGTAGGACTAAAGTGGATTTTTAACAGATTAAAAAATGATTTTGACTGTTCCTATGTATTTCCTAATCTCAATGCATAAAACTTAAATTTCTTTTAACCTATAAGAATTAGAGTCCAGTTGGCCTGTTAATAGCAAATTTACATTTCAAGTGACTTTTCCTGGGCAAGTTTGCAATGTGATAATCAGATTTTACTTTAAACTGACTAGTTTGCTTTCTTGTGTGGGTGTACTCACATTTTAAAGTATGAACCACAGTTAACTAGTGGTCTCAGGGGTAGTGAAACACTCACTTTTTTTTTTTTTTTTTAAATGGCTTAGTTGAAGTATAAGATACTGATCATGCTGTGTTAGTGATTTTGGGGTGGGGGGATGACTCAGCCATGTTTTGTGTTGACCTAACAAAACTGTTAAATGATTGTTGATTACACTTTAAAGTGAATTTGTCTATTTTATGAGGAACCCAGTGCAAGTCACTAAATATTGTCTAATAGTGACATCTGCCTAAGACTTGTAATAACTAAAGTTAATTGAGCTTAAAGGAATTGTTACCATTAAAGTCTGTGTTTAAAGACACTTTGGTCTTACTCAGTAATTCCAGCTAACAAATGAAGTCCACACTTAAAACTCTGTAAGCTTGAATTTGAACTTCTTAAACTGGTCTGTGAAGAATTATGTTGGTTCTCAAAGTGTGACTAAGACCAATGTATCAGCATCATTTGGAAAATTACTTAAATAGGAGTTTTCAGGTCCCACCACAGTCCTAATGAATCAAGCCATTGCTTACATTAAAGAACCCTCCCAAATAATGCTCATGCATGGTAGACAACCATTTCTTTTTAGATTTATTTATTTGAAGAAACAGAGCTCTTCCATCCAACTATTCACTTCAGATGGCCTCAACGACCTGGGCTGGGCCAGGCTAAAACCTGGAGCTTCTTCCAGGTCTCCCACATGGGTGGCAGGGGCCCAAACACTTGGGCATCTGCTGCTGCTTTCCTAGGCCACTAACAGGGAAGTAGATTGAAAGTGGTGTAGCTGGAACTCAAACTGGAGCCCATGTGGAATGCTGATGTTTCAGGCATTGATTGAGCCAGCCGTGCCACAACACTGGCTCCAAGTAGAAACCTTTTTGTGAGTCAGTGCCTAGTCTTGAAAGACTACAGCCGGTAGTCTTAAGTTTCTAAGTAACATTTGATGAAGTCATACTACTATGAATACTAAGTAATTAGGTTGATTTCCACATCCTTGGAATATTACAATGCATAGAACTTGATTTCTGGTATACATAATTGAGCCAGTGGGCAAAGTGTTAAAATGTGGCCAGGTTGCAGAGATCTGTCTAGGTGTTGAAGCTGGATAGTTGAACAAAGATTTGAACCTGTATCTCATTCTGTGGTCTTTTAACTAGGCAACTTTTTCTCCCCAGTAAAAATAAAGATGTCAAAAACTTCGTGTTTGAATTTAACATACCAAGTATAATGTAAGGCAGGTATAAACATTTTTTGTACTCTCCCAATGTAGTAGAAGAGTAAATACGAAAGGTATTTGGTTTTAAAAAATGGAGGAACCATGTTTAAAGTCTAGAAAGGCTAGGAACATTGAAATCAGCTGTGAATGTTTTTAAGTGTCCAGTAATGGTCAGTGTAGCTTTATTTCCTGTTAATCTACTTTCCATCTTGCTTCATTTAACTCAGGTAAAGTATTTCTGGTCATTGTTCTTTTACTTTAAATATGCTTTAGTTGAGGTTCCATCTTTCCTGGCCGGCGCCATGGCTCACTAGGCTAATCCTCCACCTGCGGCACCGGCACACCGGGTTCTAGTCCTGGTCAGGGCACCGGATTCTGTCCCGGTTGCTCCTCTTGCAGGCCAGCTCTCTGCTGTAGCCAGGGAATGCAGTGGAGGATGGCCCAAGTCCTTGGGCCCTGCACCTGCATGGGAGACCAGGAGAATCACCTGGCTCCTGGCTTCGGATCAGCGTGGTGCGCCGGCCGCAGGGCTGTGGTGGCCATTGGAGGGTGAACCAACGGTACAGGAAGACCTTTCTATCACTGTCCACTCTGCCTGTCAAAAGTTCCATCTTTCCTCAAGCACCCTCTACTTTTTTTCTTGTGTTGTAGAAAGTGGTTTTATGAAAGTCATTTTTTTTCCAGACAGTGAATTAAGCCTGTACGTAAGTTGTTCTGGTGTTTACCATACCTAGTGTCAAAGCCAAACAGGAATATGTTCATGCAAGAACAGCTAACCATTGCTAATTGCTCACATCCACATGTCTCCTAAACAACTGTATGGGGCCCTATTTCATACCCACTCAACTATCCCACCTACCTCTTTGCCTCAATAAGTATCAGTTGCACTGGCTCAGAACTTGGACCATTCTTGATTTCTTAATTTCTTAGCTTCTACAGATTTCGCGGCTGTCCTCTCAACTTAAAATTTTGTTCAGTCTGCTGATCTTAATATATTCACTGCAGCCATTATGATCTAAAGTGTCCTTTATTTTTGTTAGGCGGGGAACTCCCATCTGCGGTTCTACTCCCCAAATGCCTTTTTAGCAGCAGGGACTGAGCAGAAGCCAAAAATCAATCCAGGTCTCCCAAGTTGGTAGAGACTGAGTCGTCACTGCTGCCTCCCAGGGGTCTTAGTTGTAAAGAGCTGCAGTCAGGAGTTGAACCCAGTTACTCATGTTACAGGACTCCAGTGTCAGCCAGTGTGTAGTACCCCTCAGTAGTAGCTTCTTGAATGGTCTGCTGTTCAAGGATGGTAGGATGCCTCCTACCTAGTAGCATCTTTCCCACATGGCACGTAAAACACAACCATGTCATTCATATTGGAGCTTTGTAATGGCTTCCCATTACGCTACTGTGAATGACCTTGCTTCACTACTTTTACCTCTACTTTGTCTAATCACTTGTACTATCCTCTCTTGCCCTCCACCTCCCATCCCAACATAAGTCGCAAACCTCTGGCTGAAGAATTGACAATGGACTTTGTGGTGATGGTTGTTAAATCCACATACCATGTGGCTTTCTCTTTATGTAGTGCATTGTCCAAATATTACCTTATGAGGGTGGTTTTTCTTGGTCATCCTAAATAGTAACAGCACCTTTGCTAAAATACATCAATATGTTCAGTTTTATTCACCTTACATGTAGTAGTTGGTTCCCCCACAACCTCACCCCAGAATGTAAGCTACGAGGGCACAAATTTCTCTCTGGTTCTTTTGTATTCAACAATGATCAGATTGGCACACTGTAAATAGTCAAATACTCTATACACAAATGTATAACAGGGTACTTCAAGAAGTTTGTGGGGAAATGGAATTGAGATGTCTGTTTTGGTGGGGGAAATGTGTGTTTCCAAATACGCATTTTCCATGAACTATTTGAAGGCTTCCAGTGCAAGGATTTTTTTTTTTTTTTTTTAATTTGACAGGTCTTGCGTTGGTTCCCCCACCCCAAACGGCCGCTCCGTTCGGCACTGCGCCGATCCGAAGCCAAGAACCGGGTGCTTCCTGGTCTCACATGCAGATGCAGGTGGCCATCCTCCACTGCCTTCTTGGGCCACAGCAGAGAGCTGAACTGGAAGAGGAGCCACCAGGACTAGAACCCGGCATTCCACACGGGATGCCGGTGCCACAGGCAGAGGATTAACCAAGTGAGCCACGGCGCTGGCTCCCAGTGCAAGGATTTTAAAAGAAACTTTTGGCTTGAGGCATTTGCTGATGCAGTGGGTTAAGCCTGTGCTTGGAATAGGTGCATCAGAATGCTGGTTCTAGTCTCTGCTCCTGTTTGCAATCCAGCTTCCTGCTAATGCAGCTGGAAAGTTAGTAGGTGATGCCCCAAGTACTTGGGTTGCTGCCAACCAAATGGGAGGCCTGAGTCAAGTTTTCTGTTCCTGGCTCCAGCCTACCTTAGCTTTAGCTGTTCTGTGCATTTGGGAAATGAACCAGTGGATAGCTTGTCTCTGTCTTGTTATTCTTCCTTTCACATAAATTTGAAGTTTTAGAAACAAAAAGTTTACGTTCTAATCCTGTTTTGCATAAACATTTGACGTTCCCTAGTACTTTGTCAAAAGTACTCCTTTTTTAAAAAATTTCCAACTCAAAGTATGAACACAAAAGTACAACTACTACAGTTTATTAGTTGAACCACCTTTACTATATTGATTACTGTAAGTAAAATGCCAACATAGTGAGCATTTCATTTGTCAGTATGGATGAACAACTGTAACAAAGCAACTACACTTGCTGGGGGACGGGGACACAGTTTCTGATACATCAGTGACTCCGCAAGAAAGCAGATACTCTCAGTCCCCTAAACGAACCAGGAACCCGAGAAGGACGTTGAACATATCTATAAAGCAGTTTTGAGAACAGTTGAAGTACCTGATGTACTTAATTTTCATGGTTCAGACAAAGCCCAGGATGCAACCAATGAATGGTTTCACAATAGAAACTCATCTGATAGACACAGCTAGGAGTCTGCCTAGCTTGAGTCTAGGGTTCTGTGACAGGAGAATCTTAACAGAATTTGTACTAATAGTTTGGGCTTTGTGAAGATTGCAGTCCCAAATCTTATGCAAATGGCACCAGAAAACTCCAGAAGATTAATTAATTAACTTATTTTGACAGGCAGAGTGGACAGTGAGAAAGGTCTTCCTTTTGCCGTTGGTTCACCCTCCAATGGCCGCCGCGGCCGGCGCGCTGCGGCCAGCGCACCGTGCTGATCAGATGGCAGGAGTCAGGTACTTCTGGTCTCCCATGGGGTGCAGGGCCCAAGCACTTGGGCCATCCTCCACTGCACTCCCTGGCCACAGCAGAGAGCTGGCCTGGAAGAGGGGCAACCAGGACAGAATCCGGCGCCCCGACTGGAACTAGAACCCGGTGTGCCGGCGCCGCAAGGCAGAGGATTAGCCTAGTGAGTAGCGGCGCCGGCCCAGAAGATTAATTCTTAAAGTAGTTCCAAGTAGTAGAGCAACCAAAAGAAAGTACTCTGCATGAATTCAAATAGCTCACAGTGAAGAAAAATTAGAAGGGAACAGCAGCATGAAAGGGAGCCAGCCAAGCAATTTGCAAGAATTTTAAACATTAAACGAGTTAGGGACCAGTGCTATGGCATAGCCGGTAAACCTGCCACCTGCAGTGCCAGCATCCCATATGGGCGCCAGTTTGCTTCCCAGCTGCTCCACTTCCAATCCAGCTCTCTGCTATGGCCTGGGTAGGCGGTAGAAGATGGCACAAGTCCTTGGGCCCCTGCACTGGTGTGGGAGACCCAGAAGAGGCTCCTGGTTTTGGATCAGTGAAGCTGTGGCTGTTGGCAGCTTTTTAGGGAGTGAACCAGCAGGGAAGTGTCTCTCTCTCTCTCTCTCTCTCTGCCTCTCTCTGCAGCTCTGCCTTTCAAATAAATATATTTAAAAAAATAACAGGTTAACCAAATTGGAGTGGAGGATGTAAGATTCTTTTCACAAATGTCATGATCTGGCGCTTGGAAAATCACAAAAATTAAAAACTACTCAGCTAATAAATGAATTCAGCAAATTTTCAGAAAACAAAAACTTCTGTTTTTGTAATTTAAAAACTGCCAGGGGCTGGCCTTGTGGTGCAGAGTTAAGCCACCTCTTGTGATGATCAGCATTTCGTGTCGAAGTCCCTGTTCGAGACCAGTTACTGTGCTTCCAATCCGTCAGCTTTCTGCTAATGTGCCTGGGAAGGCAGCAGCAGATGACCCAAGTACTTGGGCCCCTGCCACCCACATGGGAGACCGAGATGATGTTTCTTACTCCTGGCTTTAGCCTGGCCCAGAACTGGCTATTGTGGCTATTTTGGAGTGAAGCAGTGAATGGAAAAGTTCTTTCTCTCCCTCTCACAATCCCTCTGCCTTTCAAAACAATTTTTTTAACCCAAGTATTAAAATTCCATTTACAGGAGCATTGAAAAGAATAAGATACTTAGAAATGTAACCAGGGAACTGCAAAACTTATATAGTGAAACATATGGAACATTTCTGAAAAAGTCTTAAATAAATGGAAAGACTTTCTATGTTCATGACTTGCAAGAGTTAACATTGTTGAGATGACAGTGATCCTCAAAGCAATCTGCAGATTGCAGTCCCTCTCAAAACCCCAATGACTATACAAAAGATTTAAAAATTCATATGGAATTGCAAAGAAATATAATATGTAGAATCAGTCTTAAAGAACAAAGATAAAGGTCCCATCCTTCTCAATTCAAAACTTACTACAAAGCTATAGTAATTAAAACAATGGTATTAGCATAAGAATAAACATGAAAGATGTACAATAAGAGTTTAAAGTCCAGAAATAAACCCTTGCAGGTATGGTCAATTTGTACTTGTCAAGGATGCTAAGACAATTCAGTGGGGAAAAAAAGTCTTCAACAAATGATGCTATGATAATCTGGTTATGTACGTGCAAAAGAATGAATTTGGACCCTTATATACAAAAAAATAGCTCAGAATGGTTTAGCCCAAAATGTGAGAGCTAAAATGGAAACTCTTAGAAGAAACTGAATACATTTCCATGCCCTTGCATTATGGCAATACTTACATATGATCTAGAAGAACAAGCAACCCAAGAAAATTAAAAGAAAATGGGCTTCATTAAAGTTGTTAATTTCTTGTGTTAAAGGACATTATAAAAGTGAAAAGATGGGGCCGGCGCTGTGGTGCAGCAGGTTAAAAGCCCTGGCCTGAAGCGCCAGCATCCCATATGGGCGCCGGTTCTAGTCCTGGCTGCTGCTCTTCTAATCCAGCTCTCTGCTATGGCCTGGGAAAGTAGAAGGTGGCCCAAGTCCTTGGGCCCCTGCACCCACATGGGAGACCTGGAAGAAGCTCCTGGCTTCGGAACGGCGCAGCTGCTGCCGTTGATGCCATTTGGGGAGTGAACCAGCAGATGGAAGACCTTTCTCTCTGCCTCTCCCTCTCCTCTCACTGTCTGTAACTCTACCTCTCAAAAAAAAAAAAAAAGAAAGTGAAGACAATGTTCAGAATGAGAAACAGTTTTCAACTCAAATCTTAAAAAGTTAGTACCCAGAATACATAAATAATTCTTAAAACTCAATAAGAAAACAAGTAATCCTGCTTGGGGAAAGATTTGATTACATATTTCTCAAAGAATATATACAAATTTCCAGGAAGCAGATGAAAAGATGCTCAGCTTCATTAGTTATTAGAGAAATATAAATCAAAACTATAATGAGGGGTCCACCTACTGCCTGGGATGCCCACATCCCATATAGGCGCTGATTTGAGATCAACTCTGCTAATGCACCTGGGATAGCAGTTGGTGAAGATGCCCCCTGTGCTCATGTGGGAGACCTGGAGGAAGCTTGGGGCTCCTGGCTTCAGCCTGGCCTAGACCTGGCCATTGCAACCATCTAGGGAGTGAACCAGTGGATAGAAGATTTCTCTCTGTCTCTCCTCTCTATCTCTGCCTTTCAATTAAAAAAAAAATCTTTAAACAACTATAATGAGATCACTTCATACCCAATGGGATGGCTATAATTTTTAAAAATCAAAAATAAGTGTTGGTGAACATTAAAGAAATGAACCCAGAGCTGGCATTGTGGCACAATCTGTTAAACCACTGCCTGTGACACAGGCATCCCATATGAGCAGCAGTTCAAGTCTCGGCTGCTCTACTTCCAGTCCAGCTCCCTGCTAATGAGCCTGGGAAAGCAGTAGCAGAAGGCCCCAGTGCTTGGGCCCCCGCATCCCACAAGGGAAACCAGATGGAGTTCCAGGCTCCTAGTTTCAGCCTAGTCCAGTACCAGGTTTTGCATCCATTTGAGGACTGAATGTCATAATAAAATTACCCCTTAATTCTATTTTCCACATACTTAAAATTTTATTTACCTTGATTTGGAAGGCAGAGTGACAGACATACAGAGAGAATCCATCCTGCTGGTTCACTCCCCAAATGCCCGCAACAGCAAGGGCTGAGCTGGGCCAAAGCCAGGAGCCAAGAACTCAATCTTGAGTCTCCTGTGTGGATGGCAGGGACCCAAGTGCTGTCTGCCAGGGTAAGCAACATCAGGAAGAAGCTGGATCAGAAGTGTATGAATAGCCAAGACTCGAAACCAGGCACTCTAGATGGGATGTGGGTGTCCCAAGTGACATCTTAATCACTGCCAAATGCTCCACATTTTCCCACATGCCTTTTAAAGTACCCTTGTACAATGGCATATCATTCAGCCACAAAAAGGAAATGTGGCCTAGACATATGATACAATGTGGCTATGTAGTTTGGCCTTGAAAACATGCTGAGTAAGTGAAGCCAAACATAAAAGATCACATATTGTATGAGTCCACTTGTATGAATATCCAGAATAGTTAAATCCATAGAGGCAGAAAGCAGGTTGGTGTGTGCCAGTGCTTAGTGCACATGGGGCCTCCTGTGTTGGTGAAGAAAATGTCTTGGAACTAGATAGAGGTGATGATTGTGCAACATCATCAACACATTAAATATCATTGAAATTCGCATTTTAAAATGGTCAGTTTTATATTCTATGTGAATTTCACCACGATACATTTTTTTAAAGATTTTATTTATTTATTTGAAAGTTACACACAGAGAGAAGGAGAGGCAGTAGCCGGCGCCGTGGCTCAATAGGCTAATCCTCCACCTTGCGGCGCCAGCACACCGGGTTCTAGTCCCGGTCGGGGCGCCGGATTCTGTCCCGGTTGCCCCTCTTCCAGGCCAGCTCTCTGCTATGGCCAGGGAGTGCAGTGGAGGATGGCCCAGGTGCTTGGGCCCTGCACCCCATGGGAGACCAGGAAAAGCACCTGGATCCTGGCTCCTGCCATCGGATCAGCGCGGTGCGCCGGCTGCAGCGGCGGCCATTGGAGGGTGAACCAATGGCAAAGGAAGACCTTTCTCTCTCTGTCTCTCTCTCTCACTGTCCACTCTGCCTATCAAAAAAATTAAAAAAAAAAAAAAAGAGAGAAGGAGAGGCAGAAAGAGAGCGGTCTTCCATCCACTGGTTCACTCCCCAGATAGCTGCAATGGACAGAGCTGCGCCGATCCGAAGCCAGGAGCCTGGAGCTTCCTCCAGGTCTCCTACATGGGTGCAGAGGCTCAAGCACTTGGCCGTCTTCTACTTCTTTCCCAGGCCATGCAGAGAGCAGGATCGGAAGTGGAGCAGCTGGGACTCGAACCGGTGACCATATGGGATGCTGGCACTGCAGGTGGCGGCTTTACCCACTACGCCACAGCACTGGCCCTGCAATAAAAAATTAATCAACCACAAAAGATAATATCAGCCAACACTTATGTAATATTTTTTAGTTGCTAAACACTGTTCTTAATTCTTTACATATGTTAACTCTTAATTCTCATAACAACTTATATAGACCTATTACATACTTATATTATTAGCCCTAATTTACAAATGAGGAAAAGGATAAAAAGCTAGATTTAATTAATTGGGTTCCAAATCTTACCTCTTAATAATGGAAGAAATAAGAGAAGTTGAAAACACAAATAAATAGTGAGAGACTATAAAAATGAGCAGACTTGAAAGATAACCAGAAGCAGTACTTCCAGAATTTAAAAAA
This sequence comes from Oryctolagus cuniculus, assembly GCF_964237555.1. Taxonomy (NCBI): domain Eukaryota; kingdom Metazoa; phylum Chordata; class Mammalia; order Lagomorpha; family Leporidae; genus Oryctolagus; species Oryctolagus cuniculus. The sequence goes on from NC_091439.1 coordinate 62,426,708, forward strand.
TATAGACTATTTGAAACTTAAACTCAGAAGCTAGGTTTAATAACCTAGTAGACAAAACTGGTAAAGAATAAATCCTTCCATATGGAGCACAATGAGATGAGAATGGATTTAAGTAACAAGGTGGGAGAAATGACTGTCTAACACCTGTCTAATTGGAGCCCGAGTTCAGTTGACTGCCTCTGGCCTCAAATATATCTTCCAACACATCTTCTGGAATAGATGAATTCTTTAAGCCTTTCCCTTTTAAAATGGTGCATGATATTAATCTTTCTCAGTAAAGAGCACTGGAGCGGTGTTTAAGGAAGTTTCTGCTGTTTCCAGTGTTGCCTGAGGGATGGCTGCTGATAACCAGTAAATATCTACAGGTCCAGAACTCAATCCATCTGTGACCTTGCAGTCTTGACCTCCTGATAACTTTTTGCAATCATCCTGATAAGGAAGTCGGAGCTCCAGAATGGCCTGGGAAGTGATGTCTAAGGTCACTCCTTGTACAAGCCTCTGCTCAGCTCATGCAGACCTCAGCTGTGGCCCACTTCTACACAGAGCTGCCAACCCTCAGCCACGCCTGGGCAGCCTGAATGCCCTTGAAGGCTTTCCACCCCAGTATGGATCCTGACTCCCATCACAGGTCCACGTTATCAGTAGCTAATCATCTACTTTCCTGCTTATAATCCAAAGGGTGGCTTATTACCTGCCCAGCAACTCCAAACCAGCCAAGCTTTCTTCTACCCAATATCCTGACCCACACAACTTCTCCAATAAGATAGGAACAGGTTCTAAGTTTGTTTTTTCTTGAATACTCTCCCTTGGCCCCAGGGTACTAGATAGAGTTTCCTTGTACCATAGTCATTCTTTATGTGAAGTTTCTCTTGTTTAACCTTTTGTGTGATTCTTCTCTCCTAATTAGATCTAGACTATCATATAGAAGAAAGAGGGAACAGATCACAGGCACTTTTAAAAAGTTAATGGCTAACTTTTTTCTAAAATTGATTAAAGTTCCTTAACTTTGGATCAAGTAAACGCACTGATTTTCAAACAGAGAAAACAGTCAACACTTAGACACATTGTGGAGAAACTATTTTACCAAAAGAAAAATGTTAATTAAAAAAATTTTTCTTTATTTGTGAATGAGACAGAGAGAGAGCACTTCTGTCCAGTGGTTCATTCACCAAATGGTGGCAACACCTGGGGCTGGGCCACAAAGAAGCAGGGAATGAGAACTCAGTCTGGGACTGCAGTGTGGGTGGCAGCGACCAAACTACTTGGTTTATCATCCGCTGCCTCCCGGAGCACTCATAAGCAGAAAGCTGGAATTGGAAGCCAAGCCAGAACTCAAACCCAGGCACTCCAACATGGAATATGAGTATTCCAAGTGATTTCTTTTTTAAAAAATATTTATTTATTTGAAAGAATTACAGAGAGAGGTAGAACAAAGAGAGAGAGAGAGAGAGAGAGAGAGAGAGAGGTCTTCTATCCACTGGTTTGCTCCCAAAAAGACTTCAACGGCTAGAGCTGAGCTGATCCAAAGCCAGGAGTCAGGAGCTTCTGCCAGGTCTGCCATGCAAGAACAAGGGCCCAAGGACTTGAGCCATCTTCTACTGCTTTCTCAGGCCATAGCAGAGAGCTGGATCAGAAGTGAAGCAGCCGGGTTGCGAACTGTTGCCCATATGGGATGCTGGCACTGCAGGCAGCAGCTTTACCTGCTACACCACAGAGCCAGCCCCTGTAATACAGTATCTTTACTAAGATATATTTACTTGTGCCTGGTATACACTTTCTTTGAATTAGCTCTGATTAAAAACTATTTGAGGTAAGCCATCAGTTTTTGTCAACAAAAACTTATTTTCTTTTATTTCCTTGAGGTAATTTACTTAGCGTTCAGCTCTTAAGTACACAGTTCATTGGCAAATGTATATACTTGTGAGATCCCAACCCCTCACAAGGTCTTGTGACTTCACAAGACCTTGGGCCCCTGCACCCGCATGGGAGATCTGGAGGAAGCTCCTGGCTCCTGGCTTCAGATCTGCGCAGCTTTGGCCATTGCGGCCATCTGGGGAGTGAACCAGCAGATGGAAGACCTCTCTCTCTCTCTCTCTCTCTCTCTCTGCCTCTCTGTAACTCTGACTTTCAAGTTAGCAAATAAAGTCTTCAAAAAAAAAAAAATAACGTATTAGGCCTGTGCTGCAGCTCAATAGGCTATCCCTCCACCTGCAGCACTGGCACACCGGGTTCTAGTCCTGGTTGGGGCACCGGATTCTGTCCCGGTTGCCCCTCTTCCAGGCCAGCTCTCTTCTATGGCCCGGGAAGGCAGTGGAGGATGGCCCAAGTCCTTGGGCCCTGCACCCCATGGGAGACCAGGAGAAGCGCCTGGCTCTTGGCTTCAGATCAGCGCTGTGCGCCGGCCGCAGCGTCCATTGGAGGGTGAACCAACGGTAAAGGAAGACCTTTCTCTCTGTCTCTCTCTCTCACTGTCCACTCTGTCAAAAAAAAAATGTATTATATATTTTTGGATATTTATTTATTCAAAGGTCAGAGTTAGAGAACGAGAGAGAGAGATCTTTCATCTGCTGCTTCACTCCCTGGATGACCACAATTGCCAGGGTTGGGCCAGACTGCACTCAGGAGCCAGGAGCTTTACTTGGGTCTCCCATGTGGGTACAGGGGCCCCTGCACTTGGACCATCTGCCGCTGCTTTCCCAGGTGCATTAGCAGGGAGCTAAATCAGAAGGGCAACAGCCTGGACACAAACTGGTGCCGTATGGTATGCTGGCGTGGCAGACAGCTGCTTTACCATCTATGCCCCAATACTGGCCCCAGATAATGATATATTTTTTAAAGAGCTCCTCATTAGGTCATCTAAGTCCTCACACCAGCACCCCCTTCCACCCCATAACTCTGACTCTCACATAAATAAATAAATAAATAAATAAATAAATTTTAAAGAAAGTAATGAGGTTAATTTAGCCAATTAAAGCAAAAGATGTTCAGCCTGAATACAAAAATTAAAATGCAGCTCTATTTTGTGTAAGATAAGTAAATAAAACATAGGAAGACAGACAAGTTAAGCCCCAGGGTGAGAGGCCTTTTTATTTTACTTTTTTCTTTGCTGAATTTCTCTTTCTTAGAACTATGCTGTCCAGTATGGCAGTCATTAGCCTTATGGGGCTATGGGGCAATTGAAATACAGTAAATGTCTCATTTTACAATTTAAAAAGTGGGGCTGGTGTTGTAGCACAGCAGGTTGAGGTGTGGCTTGCAACATATTGAAACATAACTTCAACCTCACATTGGAGTGCTTATTTGAGTCCTGGCTGCTCTTCTCTTCCTCTTCCTCTCCCCCTCTCCTTCTTTTTTTCTTTTCTTCTTTTTTTTAAAAGATTTATTTATTTATTTGAAAGGCAGAGTTACAGAGAGGCATATGCAGAGAGAGGGAGAGAGAAAGAGAGAAAGAGAGAAAGAGAGAAAGAGAGAGAGAGAGAGAGAGAGTTTTCCATCTGCTGGTTCACTCTCCAGATGGCTGCATGGCTGAAGCTGGGCTGATCTGTAGCCAGGAGCAGGAGCTTCCTCCGGGTCCCACGAGGGTGCAGGGGCCCGAGGACTTGGGCCATCTTCTACTGCTTTCACAGGCCATAGAAGAGAGCCGGGTCAAAAGTGGAGCAGCTAGGAGTTGAACTGGTGCGCATATGGGATGCTGGCACTGCAGACAGACCCTTAACCTTCTATGGCACAAGGTGGGTCTCTGCTTCTAATCCAGCTTCCTGCTAATCTGCCTGGGAAAACAATGAATTATAGCCTACATACTTGGGTCCCTGCCAGTCATGTGGGAGACCCTGACTGGATTCCTGATTCCTGACTTTGGTCTGGCCCAGCCCTAGCCCAACTTTTTGCCATTGCAGCCATTTGTGATGATTCTCTCTCTCTCTCTCTCTCTCTCTCTCTCTCTCTGTGTGTGTGTGTCTGTGTGTCTGTGTCTCCCTCTGTGTCTGTGTCACTCTGCTTTTCAAACAAACAGCTGTGTTAACAATTTAAAAATGGAAGAAAATTAACGTGTTTTCCACTAAACACAGCTTTGTAGTTTTGGTAGTGCCACATTTCACTTTATTGCATCAAATAAGATACAGTATAGTAATGCACACGTGTATCATGTAGGTCAATCCTAGTATTACACAGAAACATGTCACCAATCTCATCAGTTACTAATAGACTGATTTAGTTTGTAATTTTTTTCTGTGCTGACATAACATTGTAGCATGCTTACTGAAGTTTTTTTTTTTTTTTTTTTTTTTTTTTTTTTTTTTTTTTTGCCAATAGTACAGTTATAAAATTAAATCAGCTACCCAAGGACACTGTAAGACCACAGACTTAAGGGGAAGGCAGCTCCACTGTTTACTGGCTGTGTGCTCTCACTGTTTCCTCATCTGTAAAAGGGTTGTGCTGAGGACCAAGTACGTTATTGCAATGTAAAGTCTTTAGATTGGTCCTCAGCTAATAATAGTCATGCCCTTGGTGACAAATGTTTAATATCTTATTTACTATTTTCCTGTTTAAGGATTTATTTATTTATTTGAGAGGCAGAACCACAGAAAGAGAGAGGAAGAGACAGAGAGAGAAAGGTCTCCCTTTCTTTGATTCACTCTCCAAATGGCTGCAAAGGCTGGAGCTGCAATGATCCGAAGCCAGGAGCTTCCCCCAGGTCTCCCATGCAGGTGCAGGGGCCTAAACACTGAGGCAGTCTTCCACTGCTTTCCCAGGCCATAGCAGAGAGCTGGAGCAGAAGAGCAGCAGGGGGCCAACGCTGTGGTATAGCAGGTAAAGTGGCTGCCCGCAGTGCCAGTGTCCCGTATGGGCGCCGGTTTGAGTCCCTGCTGCTCCACTTCCAATCCCGCTCTCCGCTATGGCCTGGGAAAGCAATAGAAGATGACCCAAGTCCTTGGGCCCCTGCACCTATGTGGGAGACCCAGAAGAAGCTCCTGGCTCCCGACTTCAGACTGGTGCAGCTCCGGCCATTGCGGCCAACTGGGGAGTGAACCAGCGGATGGAAGACCTCTCTCTCTCTCTCTCTGCCTCTCCTTCTCTCTCTGTGTAATTCTTACTTTCAAATAAATAAATAAATCTTAAAAAAAAAGAAGAAGAGCAGCAGCTGGGACACAGCTGGAGCTGCAGGCAGAGGTTTAGCCCACTATGCCACAGCACTGGCCACGAGGATTTCACTCTTTTTTACGACACTATTCCGTTGCATATGTAAAAGCTCTTCAAAGGCTTCATGGAGGGGCAGGCATTTGGCCTAGTGGTGAAGACCTGGTTATAGTTCCCGTGTCTCACATCAGAGTGCTTGGGTTCAATACCTGACTCCAGCTTTCTGCTAATGCAGTCCCTGGGAGGCAGCAGTAACAGCTCAAGTGATTGCATTCCTGTCACTCATGGATTGAGTTTCCATCTCTTGACTTCATCCCAGATTACTGCAGATATTTGGGGAAGTGAAGCTGCAAAGGGGAACTCTTTCTCTCTCTCAAATTAATAAATAAGTAAAATTTAAAGGAAGAGCTGAGTATTATGGATGGCATTATGGCATAATGGGTTAAACCGCAGGCTGCAATGCTGGCATCCCATATGGGTGCCAGTTCAAGTTCCAGCTGCTCTACTTCTGATCCAGCTCTCTGGTATGGCCTGGGAAAGCAGCAGAGGCTGGCCAGAGTCCTGGGTGCCTTGTACCTATGTAGGAATCCCAGAAGATGCTCCTGGCTCCTGGCTTCAGCCTAGCCCATCTCTGGCTGTTGTGGCCACTTGGGGAGTGAACCAGATGATGGAAAATCTCTCTCTCTCTCTCTCTCTCTCTCTCTCTCTCTGGGTGTATGTCTTCCTCTTTCTCTCTAACTCTGCCTTTCAAATTAATAAAAGATAGATCTTTTAAAACATTGACACCAGAATAAACCTATCTTTTAATTCTATCTTACAAAAAACTTTTTGAAATACCCTCATGTAAACCACATTTTCTTCATTTATTCATCCACTGGAGGATACTTAAATTGACTTTATATCTTCGGTATTGTGAATAGTGCTGCAGTGAACAAGGGGGTGAAGATTATGTTTGACATATTGATTATCTTTCCTTTGAATATATATCCAGTGGTAGGATTACTGGATTAAAAGATAGTTCTATTTCTATTTTTAGAGGAACTTCTGTACTGTTTTTCATAATTGCTGTACAAATTTACATTCCTACCAACAGTGTATAACAGTGCACTTTTTTGCAACCTCAATAGAATTCATTATTTTTGGTCTTTTTTTTTTTTTTTTCGACAGGCAGAGTGGACAGTGAGAGAGAGAGACAGAGAGAAAGGTCTTCCTTTTCCGTTGGTTCACCCCCCAATGGCTGCTACGGCTGGCCGGCGTGCTGAGGCCAGCACACCGCGCTGATCCAAAGCCAGGATCCAGGTGCTTCTCCTGGTCTCCCAAGCAGGTGCAGGGCCCAAGTACTTGGGCCACAGCAGAGAGCTGGACTGGAAGAGGAGCAACCGGGACAGAATCCGGGGCCCTGACCGGGACTAGAACCCGGTGTGCCGGTGCCACAGGCAGAGGATTAGCCTATTGAGCCACGGCGCCGGCCTATTTTTGGTCTTTTTAATAATAAGCCATTCTGATTGGGAGGAGATGACATACAATCTTGGTCTTCATTTGCATTTCTCTGATAATAAGTAATGCTGAACATTTTTCTTTTTTCTTTTTTCTTTTTTTTTTAGATTTGCTTTTTCTTGTTTGAAAGGCAGATTGACAGAAAGAGGAAGAGACAGGGAAAAGAGATCCACCCTTCCACTGGTTCACTCCCCAGATGGCTGCAATAGCCAGGGCTGGGCCAGGTCAAAGTCAGGAGCCTGGAATTCCATCTAAGTCTCCCACACAGATGGCAGGAGCCATCTTCTGCTGCCTTCCCCGGTGCATTAGCAGGGAGCTGGATCAGAAGCAGAACAGCCGAGACTTGAACTGTAACTCTGAAATGGAATGCCAGCATGGTGGACATTGGTTTAACCTGCTGTGCCACAACACCAGTCCCTGAACATTTGTTCAGGTATTTGTTGGCTGTTTATAGATTTTGAGAAATGTATATTGAAATCACTTGCTCATTATAAAGTAAGATTGCTTGAGTTTTGAGAGTATTTTATATGGTCTGCATATTAATCTTGAGTGAATAGTTTGCAAATATTTTCTCCACTTCCTTAGGTTGTTTTCACGCTGTTGATTGTTTTTTCCTCTGTGCAGAAAGCAGCTCTTTAGTTTGGTGTAATCCCATTTGTCAATGTTTTCTTTTGTTGCCTGTGTTTTTGGGATCATACGCAAACAATATTAGCCCAGACCAATGTCTTGAAGCATTTTCTGTATGTTTTATTTCTGAAAAAGAGTTTACTCATTTATGTTTATATACTTGAAAGGCAGAGTGAGAGAGAGGGTGACAGAGAGACAGATCTTCCAACCACTGTTTCACTCCCCCGGATGCTCACAATAGCCAGGGCTGGGCCAGGCTGAAGCTAGTATCTGGGAATTCCATCTGATTATCCTACATGGGTGGCTGAGGCCGAGGTACTTGAGCCATTATCTGCTGCCTTAGCAAAAAGCTGTATTGGAAGTGAAGGAGCTCTAACTTGAACCAGCATTCTAATATGAGATATGGGTATGCCAAGTGGCTGCTTAACCCATGGCACCACAATGCCTATGCCTATATTTTCTTTTACTAGCTACATAGAGTTGAGTCTTAGATTAAAGTAATTTTGAGTTGTTTTTGTATATAGCAAGAATTAGGGGTCTAGTTTCATTCTTCTGCTTATAGATATTCAATTTCATCAACACTATTTGTTAAAGAGACTGTCTTTTCTCTGATGTATGTTTTTGGTGCTTTTGTAAAAAATCAGCTGCTGTAAATATGTGGGCTTATTTTTGGGCTTTCTATTCTGTTTCATTGGTCCCTGTGTGTTTTTATGCCACACTATGGTTTTTGTGTTACTACAGCTTTGTAGTATATTTTGAAATTAGGTTTTGTGATGGCTTCACCTTTGTTCTTTTTGTTCAAAATTGCTTTGGCCAGTAGATGTCTTTTGTGATACAAATTTTAGGGTTGCTGAACAGCCAGAGGCTTAGACTGGAAAATAGTCTCTAAACCAAGATGTTGGACTTTTACAAACTTCTGACTCTGCAAAAGTAATCTAATCTGGCCAGCGCCGAGGCTGAATAGGTAATCCTCTGCCTGCGGCGCTGGCACCCTGGGTTCTAGACCCGGTCAGGGCGCCGGATTCTGTCCCGGTTGCCCCTCTTCCAGTCCAGCTCTCTGTTCTGGCGCGGGAGTGCAGTGGAGGATGGCCCAAGTCCTTGGGCCCTGCACCTGCAAGGGGGACCAGGAGAGGCACCTGGCTCCTAGCTTTGGATCAGTGTGGTGCGCCGGCCGCGGTGCCCTGGCCGCAGCTGCCATTGGAGGGTGAACCAACGGAAAAGGAAGACCTTTCTCTGTCTTTCTCTCACTGTCCACTCTGCCTGTCAAAAAAAAAAAAAAAAAAAAAAAAAGTAATCTAATCTGTACCTACACGTTGAGAAAATTCCAGGGCCATTACAAGGCAAAACCAAGCTCAGATCCGAGGAAAGGAGTTCTTCCTAAAGAGAAAAATAATGCAGATAACACAGGAATCAATCTATTTTATAACGTGAAATTCCATCTCAGTTTCCTAGGATCACTGGAATAACACCCTACTGCAGAAACACCATTTCGGTAGACCTGGCTATTTCAAGACCTGAAACAACTCTGGCATTTCTTGCGTTCCCTGGCATTGTTAGGGACGTTGCTCTCAGCTGCTCTCATTGTATGCTCACAACAGATAAAAGGAATTAACTGCCCATATTTTCGGGTTCTGGAAGCAGGTATTGGAGGTTTTGCGCTTGCCCAGGTTTCACAGCTAATGAGCGCAACGAATTTTAAACTCTTGCAACAGCGCAGTGTTAGAAGCTCAAGGACTTGGGTCACATTAGATACCATCAGTACTCATTCGCCGTTCAAAGCGTCGCGTGTGCTCGGAGGTCAGCAGGTTGAGTCACTAGGCCGACCCCGGAAGCGTAGACGAGGGTCTGTGCAAAACTTGGGGGACTGAAGGGTGGTTTGTCTCCCCGTTTTGTGTCGCTAGAGTGAGGAGTCTGTATAGCTGTGGTCTCCACACACTGTGCGTCCCCATCTCTCGGTGGCTTTGTGGCTCTTTGCGCCCAGGGGTGCGTCACGAAGAGCGTGCTAGGTTTTTGCCTCCTGCTGTATCTAAGGGGGCAGCGAGAAGGAGCGCGGGCCAGGGTTCAAACTGCACCGACGCCGCAGGGTGCAGCCATTTACCCGGGGCCGCGGCTCCAGCCCCTCGGATTAGCGTTTCTCGGATGCCGGTGCTGCCGGGAGAGCGCTCAGCTGACCTGGGGGCGGGGCCAGGCCCCGGGGGCGGGTCCCGCGGCCCGCGGGCTCCGAGAGCTAGATCTTGGGCTTCTTCCGAGCGGTCCGAGTGGCTTTCCCTTGGGTCCGCACCTGCGTCAGGAGCCAACCGCTCTGGTCTCTGTAGCAGCAGGTTCCCGAGATGCGCCTGCATCTGTTCCTGCTGCTCGCTCTGTGCCCGGCGAGCTGCACCGCCCGGACGCTCAGCTACAGTCTGCGGGGGAGCTGGAGGATCCGCAACCAGAACGGCTCGGTACAGCTGCTCGGGACGGTCCCCGGCTGCGTGCACAGCGCCCTGTTCCAGGGGGGCCTGATCCAGGTACCGTGTGCGGCCCACTCGCGGGCAGCCTGCGAGTTCCCCTCGTGGTGAGAGGGGACCAGGAAGCGCCTGGCCGCCCACGAGCCCTGAGCTGTTGTCGGTTTGGCACTAACTTCCCCCCTTGGCGTGTTGCGGTGTGGAGGGGAAATGACCCGGAATGGGGTACGGGCTCGCTAGACTGAGTGACTCAAGTGGAGACAGCGTATCTCTGGAAAGCGGAAGTTCAGGGAGAGACCCTGAGTTTGCACCAGCAGGCCACCTATTGCCTTAGCTGTCGACTGCAGCGTGTTTGCAGAGGGCGTGTCCTCACTGGAGCCTAAGGTGGAGCCTTAGCCCTGGGATTCACAGAGCACGTGGGTTGAGGCGAGTGAGACCCGCAAGAGCACAACTGGATTTGTCAGAGCTATTATAAAGGCTAAGTGTTTTGTTAGCGCTGACTGGGATTTGCGGGAAGATGTTCAGAGTTTGCTCCCAGGATGTGTGGAGTGTGTGTATGTCCTCAGATTCTCCAGGTCATCCGGAGCACCTGGGCTTCTTACATCTTGTCTTTTGACATAAGAGGAACCTGTGCTTGATGTACCTGTGGGTTGAATGCGCTGTCCTCATTACAACTCTATAGAGCAGGTGTCCTTATCTGGATTTTATGCATGGTGAGGCTTGTGGAACCAGAATATTCCCAAAATTACACAGCAACTAAACTGAGAGAAACACAGTTGTAACCTGGGCCATGGCCCAACTCCTTAGCCTGGATTGTACACTGTGATGTGGTGCATGTTTGGAGCACTGTGGTTGACTGGAAGGGGGTATCATTCTTGTTTACTTCACTGACATGGCAATTGACTAGGTTTGTATAAGATTTATGATCTGCTTAGTCAGTAGTCCTCCCCCTCCATGTGTATAGGAAAGGAAATAACTGTTTAAAATGACACTAAGCACTGTTAAATATATTTTTAACAAACTTTATTGAAACTTCAGTACTTTATTTTTATTTATTTATTTATTTTTTGACAGGCAGAGTGGACAGTGAGAGAGAGAGAGAGAGAGAGAAAGGTCTTCCTTTGCCGTTGGTTCACCCTCCAATGGCCGCTGCGGCCAGCGCACCACGCTGATCCGATGGCAGGAGCTAGGTACTTATCCTGGTCTCCCATGGGGTGCAGGGCCCAAGCACTTGGGCCATCCTCCACTGCCTTCCCGGGCCACAGCAGAGAGCTGGCCTGGAAGAGGGGCAACCGGGACAGAATCCGGCGCCCCGACCGGGACTAGAACCCGGTGTGCCGGCGCCGCAAGGCAGAGGATTAGCCTAGTGAGCCGTGGCACCGGCCTCAGTACTTTATTTTTAGTTAAGCTACATGTGATACAGACCACAGCTGATCTTGATGCATTGAGGCTTCATTTACACATGCTTTGAAAATGCCTGTTTTTTTTTTTTTTTTTAAAGATTTATTTTATTTATTTGAAAGAGTTACAGAGAGGCAGAGGCAGAAAGGTCTTCCATCCACTGGTCACTCCCCAGATGGTCGCATCGGCTGGAACTGTGCTGATCTGAAGCCAGGAGCTTCTTCCAGTCTCCCACATGGGTGCTGGAGCCCAAGGACTTGAGCCATCTTCTATTGCTATCCCAGGCCATAGCAGAGAGCTGGATCGGAAGAGGAGGAGCCAGGACTAGAACCCGTGCCCATATGGGATGCCAGCACTTCAGGCCAGGGCTTTAACCCACTGCGCCACAGCGCTGGCCCCTGGCTTCATTTTGTAGGGTCTTTTCCTTGCCTTATTTTATTAATAGGATTGAACCAATGGAAAATAATTAGTGACTTTAGCAAATCAGTTTGTCCCTCGTTACAGGGTTCCATATCAGGAAACAGTGTCTGGTTACTACCTAATGAGAAGTATTGTTTTTATTATACAATAACCAACTTTACCTCATACACAATGCCTGTTAAATCTCTTCAGTCATTCTTAGAAACACTTGAAGTTTCAATAAAATGGATACGGGTCTCCAGTGGTGGTGGGTGAGGTAACAGACACCCTAACAAGAGGGACTCCATTTTAGAGCTCCCAGGAGTCCATCTTGAGAAAGTACCACTCCCCAGCCCCTTGAGACTCTGGTCTGAAACTAACTATGGTCTAAAACTCAGACAGTAACCCTTCATCCCACTTAGCAGAACATAGAAACTCCCTAGCGTGATCGCTCAAGCTTAAAACAGATAGGCTGCACTTGGATTAATGTTAAGATTGTAATTTGTTGGGCTGGTGCTGTGGTGCCGGCATCCCATATGGGCACCAGTTCAAGTCCCAGCTTCTCCACTTCTGATCCAACTATTTCTGATGGCCTGGCTTCGGATCGGCCCAGCTCCAGCCATTGAGACCATTTGGGGAGTGAACCAGTGGATGGAAGATCTCTCTCTTTTTCTGTCTTTCTTCCTCTCTCTGCCTCTGCTTCTCTAACTCTGCCTTCCAAATAAATAAATATTTAAAAAGATTGTAATTTGTCTATTGTCAAGATTGTAACTGATATTAGTTTCTCATAGGCCTTAGGTCAGCTTGACCCTAGTAACCATGTATTCCTTCTCCGTGTGGTTTTGTCTTTATAAACCCTGTTGCTTTGAGTTCTTTAGGGCATGAGCCTGCTCTCCACCATCGGTAATAAAGGACTGTCAGATTTTATTCATGTGTGGTGCTTCTCTGTTTGCACTCGCTCAGATACAACAGTGGGATGTGAGATGGGGGAGGCACTTGCTGGGTTAGGGAACACAAGGCCTGTTGAGAGTAATTATCGCCATCAGCATCATTGTTGAGTAGTGTGATCCTGTTGTCCCACCTGTTTTTGATATAACATCCCTTTTTGTTGACTTCAGGAAACATTCAGTTGGTTACAGATGGATGACACTGAGCCCAATACTGTTTATAGGTGAACTTGAGACATGACTTGGCTGAATTGGTCATTCACATAATTAACTGTCCTGCAAATATCCATTCAGCTTCTCTAATGTGGCAGGCATATTCTAAGTGCTTGAAATTGAGTGGTGAAGAAAAAGTTCTTTAACCCAGAGAACATACTAGTGGCTGAGATAGACAGTTATCAACTTAAATAGGTAATGTAAGGAAAGCTGGTATACCAAAGAAAAATTGATGGCAGAATGAGGCTGGTTGAAAAGGTTTGCTATTAAAAAAAAGTGGTGGGGGCTGGTGATGTGGCACAGTAAACTGAACTGCTGCCTACTACATAGGCCTGTATCAGCTCTGCTTCTTACCCAGCTCCATGCTAATGTGCCTGGGAAACATGGGAGACCCAGATTGAGTTCCAGGCTCATTTGGCCTGACCGATCAGTTGGTGCAGTCATTTTGGGATTGAATCAGCAGGTGGATGATCTTGCTCTCTTTTTGTCACATTCTCTTTCAAATAAATAAAAATTCTTATTTATAAAAGCTATTTGGAGCAACTGACTTTTTAATTTTTAAGATTTCTTTTATTTACTTGAAAGAGTTACATAGAGAGAAGGAGAGGCAGAGAGGTCTTCCATCTGCTGGTTCACACCCCAGTTGATAGCAATGGCCCGAGCTGTGCCAATCTGAAGCCAGGAGCCAGGAGCTTTTTCCAGATCTCCCACGCAGGTGCAGTGGCCCAAGGACTTGAGCCATGTTCTACTGCTTTCCCAGGCCATAGCAGAGAGCGGGATCAGAAGTGGAGCAGCCGGGACTCGAACCGGTGCCCATATGAGATGCTGGCACTGCAGGTGACGGCTTTACCCGCTATGCCACAGCACCAGCTCCGCAACTGATTTATTATTTTTTTGACAGGCAGAGTAGACAGTGACAGAGACAGAGAAAGATCTTCCTTTTCTGTTGGTTCACCCTCCAATGGCTGCTGCAGCCAGCATACTGCACTGATCCGAAGCCAGGAGCCAGGTGCTTCTCCTGGTCTCCCATGTGGGTGCAGGGCCCAAGGACTTGTGCCATCCTCCACTGCCTTCCCTGGCCATAGCAGAGAGCTGGTCTGGAAGAGGGGCAACCGGGACAGAACCGGCACCCCGACTGGGACTAGAACCCAGGGTGCCGGCACCGCAGGCGGAGGATTAGCCTGTTGTGAGCCGTGGTGCCAGCCTCTGCAACTGATTAAGAAGCGACTTGATAAGGTCACATTTAAGAAAAGAAAGGGAGAAAACAAAACAAAACAAAACACGAAACACATTCCTAGCAAAAAAGGAAGAGGCAGGAGTGGGAGGAGGTCATGCCCTGAGGTGGGACCCTACTTGACAAGCCCCAGGAATAGGAAGTAGGCCATGGAGCAGGAGCTTTGTGTGCTGGAGGGTGGAAGATGGGTTCACAGTGTGCTTTGAGAGCAGATCATGAAGGGCGTATAAGCCGTGAGAAATACCCTGGCTATTTTGTGAAGACTACAGTATGGGAGTAAGGCAGTACAGAGACCTGTACTCTGTAGGGGACTCTGGACAGTTCTGTGGGCAAGAGACAATGTCTCAGCTGCACCAGGGTGGTAGCAGTGAAATGGTGAGAATGGTTGTGGGAATACATTTTAGATGCGGAATCAACAGCATTTTTCCAGTTGTCTTGTTGATGAATTACATGTGCGGAGTGAGAGAAAAGGGAACCAAGGAAAATTTTAGGATTTTTGTTCTGAACTGTTGGCTAAATGGAATTGTATTTACTGAGAGACTCTGTGGCCAGCCTTGTTCCATGTGCAATTGTCTGCATTTCATATGCAGAATCTAAGCCTTAGATGTGCAGGGGCAAAAGGAACTTTGTTCCCCCTGAAGATTCAATAATTTTTTAAATTTTTTGACAGGCAGAGTGGATAGTGAGAGAGACAGAGAGAAAGGTCTTCCTTTGCCGTTGGTTCACCCTCCAATGGCGGCCACAGGTGGCGCGCTGCAGCTGGCGCACCGCGCTGATCCGAAGGCAGGAGCCAGCTGCTTCTCCTGGTCTCCCATGGGGTGCAGGGCCCAAGCACTTGGGCCATCCTCCACTGCACTCCCGGGCCACAGCAGAGAGCTGGCCTGGAAGAGGAGCAACCCGGACAGAATCCGGCGCCCCGACTGGGACTAGAACCCGGTGTGCCGGCGCTGCTAGGTGGAGGATTAGCCTATTGAGCCGCGGCGCCGGCCATAAAAGATGTATTTATTTTTAAAATTATTTATTTATTGGAGACACAGATAGAGAAACAGAGAAAGGTCTTCCATCCACTAGTTCACCCCTCAAATGGCTGGAGCTGGGCTGATCTGGAGCCAGGAGTCAGGAGCTTCTTCCAGGTCTCCCACACAGGTGCAGGGGCCCAAGCACTTGAGCCATGTTTCACTGCTTTCCCAGGCCATAAGCAGAGAGCTGGATCAGAAGAGTAGCTTGGACATGAACTGGCATGCATGTGGGATGCTGATGTGGCAGACAGAGGCTTAGCCTACTGTGCCACAGAGCCAGGCCCAATGTATTTATTTTGAAAGGCAGAGTTACATAGAGAGAGACAGACAGATCTTCCATCTGCTGGTTCACACCACAAATAGCCACAATAGCCAGGATTGGGTCAGTCTGAAACCAGGAGTCCAGCTTTATCCAGGTGTCCCATGTGGGTGTCAGGGGCCTGACCACTTGGGTCAGCGTCTGCTGTTTTCCAGGTGTATTATCAGGGAGCTGGATCAGAAGCAGAGCAGCCAGGGCTCCAGCCCATGCCCATGCAGTATGCTGGCATCACAGGGGGTGGCTTATCCCACAGTGCTGCAGAGCTGGCCTCAGATTTAGTAATTGGAGTATGGGGGCAGGTGGTGTTGGCACAGTGTGTTCAGCTGCTGCATCCTGTATTGGAGTTTGTGGGACTGAGTCCTGCCTCTGCTTCCTATCCCCTTCCTGCTAATGTGCACGCTGGAAGGCAGCACACAAAGGCTCCAACACTTGGGTCCCTGACCCCATGTAGGAGACCCAGATTCAGTTTCTGGTTCCTGGCATCCGCCTGGCTGAGCTCCAGCTGTTGCAGACATTAGGGGAGCAATCCAGCAGATGGAAGATGCCCTACCCCTTGTCACTTGGCCTTTCAAATAAATAAATAAACTTAAAAAATTAAGTATGTAAACAAACTTACAATAGGCAGGTCAGCAGGAGAAAAACAATACAAATTTTAATGTGTAAGCACATGAGAATCACACAAAGTAGGAAACTTAAAAAGAAAAAAAGTGGGCAGTCTAAGCAATCCTAGAGAAAGAGTAGGTGATTTTTAAAAAATATTATTTATTTTGAAAGAGTTACACAGAGAGAAAAGAAGAGGCAGAGAAAGAGAGGTCTTCCATTCACTGGTTCACTCCCCAATTGGCTGCAACGGCCGGATCTGTGCTGATCCAAAGCCAGGAGCCAGGAGCTTCTTCTGGGTCTTCCATGTGGTTGCAGGGGCCCAAGGACTTGGGCCACTGCTTTCCCAGGCCATAGCAGAGAGCTGGATTGGAAGAGGAGCAGCCAGGACTTGAACTGGCAGCCATATGGGATGCCGGCACTGCAGGCGGCAGCTTTACCCACTACACCACAGCACCAGCCCCAACAGTAGATGATTTTTAGGCAACCTGAAAAACAGGCAGTAATTAGAACAGAATTTGCCTGGGCTGTCAGTGTGGTGTCAACTCTCAACCTTCTCCCTGCAAGTTAATCTGGAGGATTCAGCCTTTAGGTTCTTAGGGGACATTTAGAGAAAGCCTCTTCCTGGATTTCAGGAGGGAGAGAGGGATAAGAAGTGGGCTGAGGGTAGGGTGAAGGGTGGAGAAGTTCAGGTAGACTTTGGTTCTACTTTGGGGTATCCTATTTGGAGCCGCAGCAGGTGTTTTGGAGAGCCTTTTGAACTTGTTGCTAAAGATTATTTATTTATCCCACTAACATACCACACATTGTAATAGGCATTGGAGATAGAAAAATGATTATGACTCTAGTTGAAATTTTGTCGAAGTCATGTAATAAGTCAGAAAATGTAATTGTCATGTGATGTGTTAAGTGCATATATAAGGAGGCTCTTGTTAGGAATGTTCTCACGCTGGCGCCGCGGCTCACTAGGCTAATCCTCCGCCTAGCGGCGCCGGCACACCGAGTTCTAGTCCCGGTCGGGGCGCCGGATTCTGTCCCGGTTGCCCCTCTTCCAGGCCAGCTCTCTGCTGTGGCCAGGGAGTGCAGTGGAGGATGGCCCAAGTGCTTGGGCCCTGCACCCCATGGGAGACCAGGATAAGTACCTGACTCCTGCCATCGGATCAGCGCGGTGTGCCGGCCGCGGCGGCCATTGTGGGGTGAACCAACGGCAAAGGAAGACCTTTCTCTCTCTCTGTCTCTCTCTCACTGTCCTCTCACTGTCTACTCTGCCTGTCAAAAAAAAAAAAAAAAAAAAAAAAAAAGAAAGAAAGAAAAAAGGAAAGTTCTCAGCTTTCCTGTGCAGTTTCTCACTTGTGTAAGTACTGAAAAGCAGCTATTTCTCCTCCTCCCCTCCTTGGGCTCCAAAAGATATCCTCAAGTATGCCCACATTAACAGACACATATACGCAAGAAGAAGAAAGGTTAGAAACCTGGCTTCCTTGGGGTGGGCATTGTGGCATGGCTGGTTAAGCTGCCTCTTGGGATGCCTGCATCTCAGATCAGAGTGACAGCTGAAGTCCTGGCTACTCCACGCTTTTGATACAGTTTCCTGCTAATGTGCTTGGGAGGCAGCACATGATGGGCCAAGTGCTTGGGATCCTGCCACTCTCATGGGAGGCCCAGATGGAGTTCCTGGATCATGGCTTCGGCCCAACAAAGCCTCGTCCTTGGCTGTTGCAAGCATTTTTTTTTTTTTTTAAATGAACTTAGTTTTACTTGCAT
Organism: Oryctolagus cuniculus; assembly: GCF_964237555.1. Lineage (NCBI taxonomy): Eukaryota > Metazoa > Chordata > Mammalia > Lagomorpha > Leporidae > Oryctolagus > Oryctolagus cuniculus. Next base: position 62,444,305 of record NC_091439.1, read on the forward strand.
TTTCCATGACCTTTTTTTCCCCCGTATTTATTTGAGTTACAGAGAGGGAGAGAGAGGTCTCCCACCCGCTTTTAATATCCGCAACAACCAGAGCTGTGCCGATCCAAAGTCAGGAGCCAGGAGCTTCTGGGTCTCGCACGAGGGTGCAGGGGCCCAAAGACTTGGGCCATCTTATGCTGCTTTCCCAGGCCATTGCAGAGAGCTGGATCAGAAGTGGAGCAGTTGGGACTCGAACCGGTGCCCATATGGAATGCTGGCACTGCAGGTGGTGGCTTTCCCTACTATGCCACAATGCCGGCCCCTGTTGCAGGCACTTAAGGAGTGAACCAGCACATGGAAGATCCCCCCACCCCCCACCATTCTTTTTCTTTTTCTCCCTGTCATTTTGCCTTCCAAATAAATAAATCTTATGTGTGGTGCAGTGAGGTAAAGCCCTGGCCTACAGTGCCGACATCCCATATGGGCACCCTCCACTTCTGATCCAGCACCCTGCTAATGCACCTGGGAAAGCAGTGGAAGATGACCTAAGTCATCTAGCTCCTGACTTTGGATCAGCTCAGCTCTGGCTGTTGTGGTCATTTAGGGAGTGAACCAGCAGATGGAAGACTCTTTCTCTGTGTGTCTACCTCTCTGTAACTCCATCTGTAAAATAATATAAACCTTTAAAAAAAAATCTTAAAGTTGCTAAATCTTAAATTGCTTAGAGATAAAATTTCAAAGTACAGTACATTCAGATTTTTTCTATGCATACACATTTGTAAGTATTTAAATATTTGGCTTAGCAACTTTAAAATGTTTTGTGATTCTCTTGTAGGGTAAGCACATTTCTGAAAGTCATGTGTAACCGCTCTTTTTAATTCCATTTGTACACAGCACTGATGATCAGTCAGTTATTGTTAGAGCTGGCTCCATTTTTTTCTCTACTTTTTGATGATTCTTTCAACTAACTTTAAGTATGCATCCTTTTTTTTTTTAAAAGATTTATTTTTTATTTATTTGAAAGAGTTAGAGAGAGAGAGAGAAAAAGAGAAAGAGGTCTTCCATCCGATGGTTCACTCCCTAGTTGGCCGCAACGGCTGGAGCTGTGCTGATCTGAAGCCAGGAGCCAAGAGCCTCCCCTGGGTCTCCCACATGGGTGCAGGGGCCCAAGGATTTGGGCCATCTCGTACTGCTATCCCAGGCCATAGCAGAGAGCTGGATCGGAAGTGGAGCAGCTGGGACTTGAACCAGTGCCCATATGGGATGCCGGCGCTTCAGGACAGGGTGTTAACCTGCTGTGCCACAGTGCCAGCCCCAAGTATGCATCCTTTTTAAAGAGAAATATTTAGAAGTGAAATCAGATTCAAAGGCTGTATACTTTTTAAGTTTTTAATATATACTTCTAAGTTACACTCCACAAAAGTTGTACATCCCAAGATCATTTTATTTGGAGTGCCCATTGTAGCTGCTAGATTTTAATATTACTACAAAAGCAATAACAAGATCAACTTAATTTCCAGTGAGGTTGACTATCTTCTATATGTGTATTTCATATGTTTATAGTGATCTGGGAGTCACTTATTCATGTTCTCTATCTTCCTACAGGCTTTCATCTTTTTTAAATACAGCTTTGTAAGACCTTTTGTTACATACTTTGGAAGATTTCTGACTTATTAAGGATGTACTTTGTCATATGGATGTTTGAAAGTTTTAGTATTGACATCATTTAAGTTTTTCTTTTATGGTTGTTTCTGTCATTGGTAGTATGCGGTTTCAGAGATTCTATCATTTCATCTATACACTGTTCACTAAGTGCTCCTGAAAGGCTTTTCTGCTTGTTTTTAACATAGTCACAATACTACTATCACTCGTAAGATATTTTTGTTCTGTTTCAGAGTAAGGCATCTTGTGAATATGGTCCAGAATGACTAAACATATTCTTAAAGTAGCAGGTACTTTTTTGTTTGTTAGACTAGTCTTGCCTTCCATAGAGGTCTTTTTCTTTTTCTTTTTTTTTAAACGGGCAGAATTAGACAGAGATAGGTCTTCCTTCCGTTGGTTCACCCCCCAAAATGGCCGCTACGGCCTGCGCGTTGCACTGATCCGAAGCCAGGAGCCAAGTGCTTCCTCCTGGTCTCCCATGCGGGTGCAGGGCCCAAGCGCTTGGGCCATCCTCCACTGCCTTCCTGGGCCACAGCAGAGAGCTGGCCTGGAAGAGGAGCAACCGTGACAGTATCCGGCACCCCTACTGGGACTAGAACCCGGTGTGCCGTTGCCGCAGGCAGAGGATTAGCCTAGTGAGCCGCGGCGCTGGCCTATTCATAGAGGTCTTAAGACACTTAAGGATAGAATGTCTGATTTTATTTGATAATTTAAAAAATTATTTATTTACTAGAAAGGCAGAGGAACAGAGACAGATCTTTTCACTTGCCGGTTCACTCTGCAGTTGTCTGCAACAGGCAGGGCTGGGTCAGGCTGAAGCCAGGAGCCTGGCACTCCATCTATATTTCCTATGTGGGTAGCAGGGACACAAGCACTCAGGCCATCTTCTGCTTCTTTCCAAGGTGTATTAGCAGGGACCTGGATTGGAAGTGGAACAGCTGGGACATGAACCAGCACTCGGATATGGGATGCCCATGTTGAAGTGGAGGCTTAACCCACTGCACCATAAGATTTTAGGAAAGGACTCATTTAAAGATCTAGGAGCCAGCGTTGTGTGGTAGTGAGTTAAGCTACTGCTTGTGTGGCTGGTATCCGTGTGGGTGCTGGTTTGAGTCCTGGCTGTTCCACTTCAAATTCAGCTCCCAGCAAATGGCCTGGGGAATGCAGCAGAAGATGGCCCAAGTGCCTGGGGCCCTGCCACCCATGTGAGATCAGGAAGAAGCTCCTGGCTTCTGATTTTGCTCTGGGCTAGCCCGGCTGTTGCAGCCACTGGAGAGTAAACCAGCAGATGGAAGATTTCTCTTTTTCTCTGTCTCTCCCTCTTTCTCTGTAACTCTTTCAAATAAATCAATTTTGTTTTAGATCTTTCTTTTTTTTTTTTTTTAATTTTTTGACAGGCAGAGTGGACAGTGAGAGACAGAGAGAAAGGTCTTCCTTTTGCTGTTGGTTCACCCTCCAATGGCCGCCGCAGCTGGCGCGCTGCGGCCGGCGCACCGCGCTGATCCGAAGCCAGGAGCCAGGTGCTTCTCCTGGTCTCCCATGTGGGTGCAGGGCCCAAGGACTTGGGCCATCCTGCACTGCACTCCCTGGCCACAGCAGAGAGCTGGCCTGGAAGGGGGGCAACCGGGACAGAATCTGGTGCCCCGACCGGGACTAGAACCCGGTGTGCCGGCGCCGCAAGGCGGAGGATTAGCCTAGTGAGCCGTGGCGCTGGCCTTTAGATCTTTTTAAAAAATAATTTTGCTTAAACATCAATCAAAAGTGTGACTTCAAGTAGATAAATTTCAAATGCAGAGTCATTAGCTAATTTAAATAGAAATAGTCAATTAACAGTGTTGGGGCCAGCGCTGTGGCATAGCAGGTAAAAGCCACAGCATCCCATATGGATGCTGGTTCAAGTCCTGGCTCTCCACTTCCAATCTCACTCCTTGCTAATGTGCCTGGGAAAGCAATGGAAGATGATCCAAGTCCTTGAACTCCTGCATCCACATGGGAGACCTGGAAGAAGATCCTGGCTCCTGGCTTTGGATTGGCCCAGCCTTGGCCATTGTAGCCATTTGGGGAGTGAACCAGTGGATAGAAGATTCTCTCTGCCTCTACCTCTCTGTAACTCTGCCTTTCAAATAAATAAATAAATCTTAAACAAAAACATTGTCACTCGATTTCTGGGAAGAGAGAACTATGATATATTGAAGAATTCTTTTTTTTTTTTTTTTTTTTTTTTTTGACAGGCAGAGTGGACAGTGAGAGAGACAGAGAAAGGTCTTCCTTTTCCGTTGGTTCACTCTCCAATGGCTGCTGCGGCCGGCGCACCACGCTGATCCGAAGCCAGGAGCCAGGTGCCTCTCCTGGTCTCCCATGCAGGTGCAGGGCCCAAGGACCTGGGCCATTCTCCACTACACTCCCGGGCCACAGCAGAGAGCTTGCCTGGAAGAGGGGCAACCGGGACTAGAACCCGGTGTGCCGGTGCCACAGGCGGAGGATTAGCCTATTGAGCCGCGGTGCTGGCCAGAAGAATTCATTTAATATGAGTATATATTAAATTCTGATTGTTTTAAAAGATTTATTTTATTTGAAAGGTAGAGTAACAGGGGGAGAGTTAGAGGGATAGAGAGGTCTTCCATCCACTGGTTCACTCCCCAAATAGCTACAATGGCCAGGCCAAAGCCATCTGGGCCTCCCACATGAGTGGCGGGATCTCACACACTTGGACCATCTTCTGTTGCTTTCTCAGGCACATTAGCAGGGAACTGGATTAGGAGCAGAGCAGTCGGCATTTGTGCCAGTGCTCTGAAGTGGCATGCCAGTGTTGTATGCATTCGTTCAACCTGCTGTGCCACAGTGCTGGCCCCCAAAATATTGAATCCTATTTTCCTTTTAAAGATTTATTTATTTACTTGGATGACAGAGTTAGAAAGAGGGAGAGAGGGAGAGAGGGAGAGAGACAGACAGACAGACAGACAGAGATCTTCTATACACTGATTCATTCCTCAAATAGCCCATGGCCAGGGCTGGGCCAGGCCAAAACCAGGAGCCTCGAATTCCATCTGGGACTCCCACATGGGTGGCAGGGGCCAAAGCACTTGGGCCATCTTCTGCTTTTCTCAGGCCATTAGCAGGGAGCTGGATTTGAAGTGGAGCAGCTGGGACATGAACTGGTGCCCATAGGGGATGCCGTCGTCACAGGTAGTAGCTTAACACATTATGCAACAAGACCCCACAATCTTGATTGTCACACCTGGATATATGCTTCCTTGTTTGATGCCAAATGAGATGCTGAGGATAAGGAAAGATTTGCTCCACATGGCCCAACAGTGACTCAAAGGACCATGTGAGGGTTGAATTTTTAGGTGATTTTTAAGTGTACATTGCAACCTAGAACGTAAAATTCATTTTCATGTAGCAGTGATGTCTTCCTATGTAAAGCACTATTCTTGGTTCTTTATTGTGTACTTGTTCATATATTTTCCACAACAACCCTGTGGGAAAGGTATAACTCTTCACATTGACTAAGGCTCAGAGGAGTTATTGTTCAAGATCATGGATCTAGTAAATGGTGGAACAAGGATTCAAACCCAGATATTCTTCTCACCATCTCATGTGGCCTACTGGCAAGAATAAAGGAAAATACTTACTGTTTAAATATTTTCAATGAAAGTAGTGACAAAAGCATAGTAAACTGTTCAAAATCTATTACCAAAAACATCCCATTGGCTAAAAATTTTTGATAGATCTAAGCCTGTCCTTGGAGGGTAAATTCACGTATCACTTATCTCTCTGTTCTGAGTCTCTTGGAAGTCTTCATTAGAACCATTGCTTCTGCGCCAGAGGGTACTCGGGTGCTGAGCTCTCACTGCCACTTCTTTCCTGACTTCAGATGGCAATTGCGCTTGACACTTTCCTAACTGTCCTCGGGACACGTGAAACTCTTATATCCAAATAGCTCTTCTCTCCATCTTGCCATCCCTTAGTTTGTCTTATTTTATCTATGCCTAATAAAATCCCAAGGATTTTCTCATTGTAATAGGCCTGGAATGTTGGTGCTGTCTCCTGTCTTTTCTTCTCAACTCTTACATTGTAAGTACTTTGTCTTGTAGGTCTAGCCTACAGTATCTTAGACCTAGTCTCTCATCCTCGTTTCTACTGCTATCAACCTTGTTTATTATTTTCCTTCTAAAAAGAGACTGGTTTTATTTTTTTTGACAGGCAGAGTGGACAGTGAGAGAGAGAGACAGAGAGAAATGTCTTCCCCTGCCGTTGGTTCACCCCACAATGGCCGCCGCGGCCAGCGCACCGCACTGATCCGATGGCAGGAGCCAGGTACTTATCCTGGTCTCCCATGGGGTACAGGGCCCAAGCACTTGGGCCATCCTCCACTGCACTCCCGGGCCACAGCAGAGAGCTGGCCTGGAAGAGGGGCAACCGGGACAGAATCCGGTGCCCCGACCAGAACTAGAACCCGGTGTGCCAGCGCCGCAAGGCAGAGGATTAGCCTAGTGAGCCGCGGCGCCAGCTAAAAAGAGACTGGTTTTAATGACTTTTAGAAATAGGTAAAGGATGTAAATGGTAAAAAGGAAAAAAATTTTAAAGATAGGATATATAATGAAATGTAGGTCTCCATTCATCCTTGTCTTGTAATTGTCCAGTTTCCTTCCAAACAACTGCTGTTAATGAGTTTCTTGAATATTCTTCTGTATATATTACCAACACATTGACAAATTGACATATGTAGATTTATATATTTCCTCTTGTAGCTGTATAGATGAAGGATCTTCTAGAAGTTCATGGAAAAATGCCTATTATGAAATTTTATGTATAGAATTCAACTTCTTTTTCCTTTTTATTCTCTTTTGAATTTTTAAATTTTTATTTAAGGTATACAAATTTCATGTGTTTAAGTACAAATTTAGGAAAACAGTGATACCCTCTCTCCTGCCCACACTCCCACTCTTCCTCCTTCTCCCTCTTATTTTCACTCTTCATTTTTACAATGATCTACTTTCAGTTTACTTTATACTATAAGATGAGCTCTACACTAAGCAGAGAGTTCAACAAATAGTAAGAAGAAAATGCTGTTCTTCAACAGTCTAGACAAGGACTATAAACAATCATCAAATCTCAAAATGTCAATTTCACTCCTATCCATTACACTTTTGGTACTCTGTTACCACAAATCGGGGAAATGATATGATATTTATCTTTTTGGGACTGGCTTCTTTCACTAAGTATAATGGCTTCCAGTTGCATCCATTTGATTGCAAAAAACAAGATTTAATTTTTTATGGCCCAGTAGTTTTCCATAGTGTATGTATACCATAATTTCTTTATGCAGGCATCAGCTGATGGACATTTGGGTTGATTCTAAATCAGCTGTTGTGAGTTGAGCTGCAATAAATATGGGAACACAGATAACTCTTTCATATGCTGATTGCATTTTGTTTAGGTAAATTCCCAGGAGTGGGATTGCTGGGTCACATGGTAGATCTATTTTCAGATTTCCGAGGTCTCTCCATACTGTCTTCCACAATGGCTGTACAGTTTACATTTCCAACAACAGTGGATTTAGGTACTTTGCCCTCCTCTCTCATCCTTGCCAGCATTTATTTTTTGTTGATTTCTGTATGGGAGCTGTTCTGTCTGGGGTGAGGTAAACCTCATTGTGGTTTTGATTTGCAAATCCAGAGGCTAGTGACTGAGTACTTTTTCTTGTATCTATTTGTCATTTGAATTTCCTCTTTTGAAAAATGCCTGTTCAATTCCTTTGCCCATTTATTAACTGGATTGTTCTGTGGTTATTGTGAATGGAATTGATCTTAGAAGTTCTTTATCAGCCATGGCATTGTCTGTGTATGCAAAGGCTATTGATTTTTGTGTGTTAATTTTATATGCTACTACTTTACCAAACTTTTTTTTTTTAAATATCTGTAATCCCACCATGGTTAGCACTTAAAAAGTTTTTCTTTTTGGTCTTTATTTTTATTTTTTTAAAATATTTTTAAAATTTATTTGAAAGGCAGAGTTAGAGAGGCAGAGGGAGAAAGAGGTCTTCCATCTGCTGGTTCACTCCCCAGATGGCCACAGTGGTCGGAGCTGTGCCGATCCAGAGGCATGAGCCAGGAGCTTCTTCCAGGTCTTCCATGTTGGTACAAGGGGCCCAAGGACTTGGGCCATCTTCCACTGCCTTCCCAGACCATAGCAGAGAGCTAGATGGGAAGTAGAGCAGCTGGGACTTGAACTGGAGCCCATATGGGATGCCGGCACTGCAGGCAGTAGCATCACTCACTATGCCACAGCGCTGGCCCCATCTCTGATTTTATTAACTTGGGTCTTTGTCCTTTTATTTATTTATTTTGTTAGTTCAGCCAATGGTGTATCAATTTTGTTTATTTTTTTTCCAAAAAAACCCAGCTCTTCATTTCACTGATCTTTTGTATTTTGTTTCAATTTTGTTTTCTCTAATTTCAATTATTTGTTCTTACTAATTTTGGGTTTGGTTTGTTTTTCTAGGTTTTTGAGATGCATTGACAGCTCATTTATTTGATGCCTTTACGATTTTTTGATGTAGGTAGCAATTGCTATAAACTTCCCTCCTAACACTTCTTTTTCTGTATCCCTTAAGTTTTGTTATGTTGTATTGTTCTTTCATTTCCAGAAATATTGACTTTTTTTGATTTCTTCCATGACCCACTGTTCATTCAGGAGCATGTTATTCTGTCTCCATGTGTTTGTCTATAGTCTAGAGATTCTTGAGTTCTTTATTTTTAGCTTCATTCCATTGTGGTCAGAAAAGATGCATGGTATGATTTCAGTTTTTTTGAATTTGCTGATACTTGCTTTGTGGCTTAGCATGTGGTCTATCCTAGACAAAGTTCCATGCACTGATGAAAAGAATGTGTGTTTTGTAACTGTGGGGTGAAAAGTTCTATAGATATCAGTTATGTCCATTTGATGCAGAATGTTGATTAGCTCTGATGTTTCTCTGTTGATTTTCTGTCTAGTTGACCTGTCCATTGATGAAAGTGGAGTGTTGAAGTCTCCCATTACTATTGTATTGGAGTCTATGTCTCTCTTTAGAACCATTAACATCTGTTTTATATAGCCAGGTATGCTGACATTGGGTGCATATACATTTATTATGGACACATCTTCCTTTTGAATTGATCCCTTAATCATTACTTAGTACCCTTCTCTCTCTCTCTCTCTAAGATTTATTTTATTTTATTTGAAAGATAGAGTTACAGAGAGAGGTAGAGAAAGAGAGGCACACTGGTTCACCTCCCAAATGGCTGCAATGGCTGAAACTGAGCCGATCTGAAGCCAGGAGCTTCTTCCAGGTCTCCCACATGGGTCCAGGGGCCCAAGCACTTGGGCCATCCTCTGCTGTTTTCCCAGGCACGTTAGCAGGGAGCTGTTTTGGAAGTGGAGCAGCCAGGACTCAGACACCCAAACATTGCCAGCATTACAGACTGGGATTTTAACTTGCCGCACCACAGTGCTGGTCTCTCTACTGTCTTTTTTATTTGACCTGTTGAATTCTTCGTTTCTGATATTTCGGTTTGATTTTTGTTCAAAATCTCATTCTCATGGGAGAATTTTTCTTCCATGTCATATATGAATTTCTTTTTTAAAAATAATTTGTTTATTTGAAAGAGTTACACAGAGAGGAGAGGCAGAGAGAGAGGTCTCCCATCCAATGGTTCACTCCCCAATTGGCCGCAACGGCCGGAACTGTGCTGATCTGGAGCCAGGAGCTGCTTCTTCTGGGTCTCCCACATGGGTGCGGGGGCCCAAGGACTTGGGCCATCTTCTACTGCTTCCCCAGGTCATAGCAGAGAGCTGAATTGGAAGAGGAGGAGCCAGGACTTGAACGGGTGCCCATATGGGATGCCAGTGCTTCAGGCCAGGGCGTTAACCCTCTGAGCCACAGTGCCGGCCCCATGAATTTCTTTAACTTGTGAATTTACTTCTCATTGCTTCTAATTCTCTGATTAATCCTTTGAATTCCTTTCCTGTCATTTCATCAATCTGTTTTTCTTCGCTTTTTTTTTTTTCTTTTTTTTTTTTTTTTTTTTGACAGGCAGAGTGGACAGTGAGAGAGAGAGACAGAAAGGTCTTCCTTTGCCGTTGGTTCACCCTCCAATGGCTGCCGCGGCCACGCACTGCGGCCAGTGCACCACGCTGTTCCAAAGGCAGGAGCCAGGTGCTTCTCCTGGTCTCCCATGGGGTGCAGGGCCCAAGTACTCGGGCCATCCTCCACTGCACTCCCTGGCCACAGCAGAGAGCTGGCCTGGAAGAGGGGCAACTGGGACAGAATCCGGCGCCCCGACCGGGACTAGAACCCGGTGTGCCAGCACCGCAGGCGGAGGATTAGCCTATTGAGCCATGGCGCCGGCCTCTTCTTCACATTCTAATTTTGAAGTGTTGTTGTGTTCCTTTGGGGGAGTCATGTTGTCTTCCTTATTCTTGTTTTTTGAATTTCTGCATTTATTTTTGGGCATTTGTAGGAATCCTTGTTTTCTCCTCTAATGTCTTTTGACTTTGAACTATCCCTCTGTGGCTTAGTGGAATGTCTGCTCTTTCAGTGAATACGCAGAAGGCTGTGCTTGGTGTGGCCAGATGAGCTCTGATCAGTGTGCTCACATGTAGCAAGTATCCAGGGTGACACCCATGCTGGGCATGGTAGATCTCCTCTGTTGCCAGCAGGTGGGAAGGTATGATCACCTTGGTTGGCATAATCACACCCTGACTTCCTCTCTTCCAAGGTGATCAATGCCCTTGGTAGCCCACAGCAGGTGCATTACTCACCCATGTCGCTGCATGAATTGCCCAAATGATCTGTGCAGTCCTTACGTGAGCATGGATCCCACTACAATGACTCACCCTAGGCAATCAGGGAGCTCTTAGAGTCTGGAGCTGCACACAGTGATTGCCCAGAGACCCAGCTACACCGTGCACCCTCTCATGCAGTCATAGGGTTCCCACAGTCTCAGCACACAAGGCTCCCACAGTCATGGGGTACAGAAGTTCTGTTCCTCCCTGCTAGCCTGTCCTGTTCATGGAGAGACAGATGTCCCTAGAAGCAGATGTCCCACCAGGCTGTGGGTGCTATGCCTTGGCAGTTTGAGTCCCAGAGCCTGTGATATGTTGAGAGACTGGAGGCACCTCACAGTAGGAGAGCAGCCCCATGTCACTGCTCCCAGCCACACGCAGTGTTTTGGGGAACGTGGATTTTTCTGTCTGGTAAAATCCCTGGATCACACATGTGCACAAGAGTGGCTGCAGCTGCTGCTTGTGTTAAAATGGTGTCTTGTCATTTGCTGGGTGCATGCCCAGGATCCACTGCAGCCACTACTGATGTCAAAACGTGGCCTTCTCCCAGCCGGTTGCAAGGTGCCGTTGTCGGGGATGGGGAGAGAGAAATGCACCCTTGTTTTTGCTGGTGTAGGTGGTGCCCTGTTCCCCTTAGGGCTCCAGGCTGGTCTCAATGGCAGTGTATTGTGCCAGGCTCTCCCTCCAGCTATCTCACCAGTGGCACAGGCTGCTGCATTCTGCTCTCGCCTCACTCTAAAGCTGGTGCTCCCTCCAGCTCTTGGCTATGGGGGTCATGTGTTGTCTCGGTGCTTGTTGTTGGACGTCTACATCTTCCTCACTGATCCATGGTAGCCCTCTTCCTTCTGAGGAATTTCCACTGCAGATTTCTCTGTCTCTCCCCTGTGAATGCAGTTACTCTACTTTTTTTTTTTTTTTTAACTATTTTCCCCTAGCCTAAAGCAATACATACTTTTCCTCTTTAGCCATCTTGGGATCCCCCTACTTCAAAATTGTTTGCACCAAAATAAGCTTATTTTTAAATTTTGTTTCCCACCAACTTTTTGAAATATGCTCATATTGGTTTGTAATTACTTTTTTCTTTAACACTGGTGGAAGATAAGGTCACATGGGTGCAAAAAATTTTGAAATCCATACATCAAGTTTCATAATATTCATTTTCCATGAACTGCTTAAACATCCCTTTGTATTTTTTATAATGACTTTTTTTGACACTTAGAAATCTTTTTAGTTCAGTACATATCACAGAAATGATAGTTATCATTTATTGAGTGCTACATTCCAAGAATACTTCTTAGCACTTATGTAATTATTTTGCCATCTTCGTACTGATCTTGTGAGGCATGTGGATATGATGGTTATCTCTACTGGAGAACCAAGAAGTGAGTATACAGACATGCTTTAAATGCATCCCAAGGTCCCAGGGTTCTTAGGATTAAACCAGGGCTTGAACCCTGCAAGAAAAAATAAAGATTGCTCCCCACTGCCTGTTCTACTGTCAGCTCCCCTACTTCCTAGCTTCATCTGAGGAGCTTCTTTTGTGGAATGGTTCACCTGCCCATCCTCACTCCCCAAGGGCATGCAATTGCATTCTCCCCTGACCCTCCCCTGACCCTCCAACTTGTAGGAATTTCTCCAGTCATTTATCCCATCCTTGCATGAGGTCTGGTTCCTGGAACACAGCTGCTACACTGCAGCGAGCTATCTACACCACCTATCACTGTGCGTCCTCAGAGTCCCTTAGGGCTTAATGCCTGCACAAAGCAGAAGCCAAGCAAATTGTCTTGTTTGCTAATTTAAATTGTAGTCTCTTTGGTCAGAAAATCAGGAACATCCTTTGATTGTGATTCCTTTTCCCCCAGACTGTGTTAGATGGAGCGCAGAGGTATTTACTTACATGATGGTCTTAGAAGAAAAATGATACTAAGGTTCATTGAAATGTTCTGACTGATTCATGGGCTGTACCTATCTATGCACCTGTGAAGTAATGATTATAATAGAACATTGAATTTGACAATGGAGAGACTGAGGTTTGCAGAGTACAGCTGCTTCTGGGTGGAACACATCAGTTCTCCAATGTAGTATGGTAGCTCACTTTCAGAGAGAAAGAGAGCGAGGGAGTTTCTCATCTGCTGGTTCACTTCCCAAATGGCTGCAACAACCAGGGCTGGGCCAGGCTAAAGCCAAGAGCCCCGGAACTCAATCACTTTTTTAAATAGAAACTTTATTTAAAATATTTATTTAAAATATTTAAATATTTGAAAGGCAGAGTTATAGAGAGGCAGAGAGAGAGAGAGGTCTTCCATCTGCTGGACTCCTTAAATGGCTGCAGTGGCTGGAGCTGGGCCGATCTAAAGCCAGGAGCTTCTTCCGGGTCTCCCATGTGGGTGCAGGGCCCCAAGGACTTGGGCCATCTTCTGCTGCCTTCCCAGGCCATAGCAGAGAGCTGGATCGGAAGTGGAGCAGCCAGGATTCAAACAAGTACCTGTATGGGATGGTGGCACTGAAGACGGTGGTTTTTACACACTATGCCACAGTGCTGGCCCTTGGAGCTCAATTTTGATCTCCTGCATGAGTGGCAGGCACCCTAGTAGTTGAGTCGTGACCTCTGCCCCTCAGGGTGTGCCTTAGCAGGAAGCAGCATTGGAAGTGGAGCCAAGCCTGGACCCAGACACTCATTATTGATGTGGGCGCCCACCCCAAGTGTTTTCATAACCACAGAACCAAATGCCTGCCCCCATGAACATTTTTTTCTATTTATTTTTTATGACAAAGTACTTGATATCTGGAAAGTTTATATGAATACTGTATGTATTGTTTTTAAAGCCTAACAATTCAGTGAATACCCATGTACCTTTACCCAGCTTTTGAGCCTGCACATTGCCAACACCATTGCTTCTCCCTAGTCCCTCTGCCTGCCTCCCCCAAGAGTAACCACTATTCTGAATTGTCATTTTCTTTACTTTTAAAAAGTGAGGTTTAACCAAATACTTCACTATCTTAATATATTGTTTAGTTCTGCTTGTTTTTGAATGAATGTTTTCTTAACATTTAGTTACTTTTGTACAAATGTCCCAGAAAACAATGCCAGTAAATGCAAGTTGTATACGGTTTTTTTTTTTTTTTTTTTTTTACGATTTCTTCCACTGAGGTAGTTTATGTATGAGGTGAAGCAGACTTTGGGAGTGGAAAAGCTTTTCCTGGTTAAGTAGCCTTGGTATCTGTATGCAGATATAATTGGTGGAGCCTGGAGGCTTAGTGAGAAAATGAGACTGTCATTCGCATGCTCTGATTACACATGGTTTGTTGATGTATGGTAAGTGTGTACGTATGAGTTATAAATAGCTCAGGCACATGCATGGCACGGTCGTCTCATGGTGCCTGGTTTGTGAGTAGCACCAGCATCATGACCATGATGGTGATGTCAGTATCAGGTGATGACTGAGCATGTGGACTCTGGAGGCGGGATTCTCCAGTCTGAGTCAGTGCCCCACCACTGAGCAGCTGTTTGACTTTGAGCCTGGGACTCCTGCTTAGTGAATGGGAGTGATAACAGGGTCCCAGGGAGTCACATTCCACTTTGTGCTGATCATAGTGCAGGCCCTGGTGTTAGGTTGAGTCGGTTTCATTCCTGGATGTGTTCCTGCTTGGCCCTGTGACCTCAGGACAGTCACTCACCTTTTGAAGCTTTGGTTTCTTCCTCTATAAAATGCTATTTACTGTGTGTGCTTATCATGAAAATACAAGAGTAGGAGTGCCTACTTACAGATAAATGGTTAATAAGTGATACTGTTATTGGTTGTGGAGTTTGAGTTTGGACTCCTGGCAATTGCTAAATGATTAGGCACAGTTCATGAGAGGTAGCCCTGAGCTGAACTTTGCTTTAAATAGGACTCAGAAACTTAGTAGGATCAGAGGGGGGGTCAGGCCAATCTGGAAGCTAATTAAGTTGGTCGATTAGCATTTGGAATAATTATTACAAATGTAATCTAAGCCTCTGCAGCTTTGTTTTTTAGGGTGGGAATGGATGGTATTAGTAAGAAAAAAATTCTTTAATTAGCTTTTTTTTTTTTTTTTAAGAGCACTTGGACGTACACGGCAATATTGAGCAGAAAGTACAGAGAATTCTCAAATACCTTCTGCCTCTACTGCAGAGAGCCTCCCCGTTATGCACGTTCCCACCAGAGTGGTCCATTTGTTACAGTTTGATAACTGACATTGACACATCATTGTCCTCCAAAGTGCAGTCCTTGCACTGGGGCACACCTTCTGGTGTTCGTTCCATGAGTTTGGGCGAATGGCTGTGGCCATGCATCTGCCACTGGCATATCGTGCAGAACTGCTTCACTGCCCGAGATCCCCAGTGCTCTGCCTATTCATCCTTCCCTCGGGACCCCTGGTTACTCTTGAACCTTTTATTGTCTGTACAGTTTTGCCTTTTCCACATCAAAAGACAGAATCAAATCAAATTTAGGTAAAGATCTGATTAACCTTTATTCGTGATTGATGAATTGGAGCAGCCTCCATTCCACAAAAAAGAATGAGGTCTCCCACTGGGCAAGGGCAGAAGTGGACTTTGTCAGGTGGGAACCAGGAAACAACACCAGGAAAAAAACCTGACTGGCGAATTTCAGCTTCCTTTGGGTTGCTTTTCTTGTGAGGGTTAGAGAGAGAGGACTTCCTTATTACGCTAACTCAGGCAGACTAGAATCTCCTGTCCTCAGGAAAAACTGGTCTGCTTGGAGATCTACCTGCTTCTTTAACGTTGCAGCCTGGTTATGTGACTTTTAACATGAGTGACTCCAATTTGGTTTGGCCAGGGCTATTGCCACCTGGTATAGGAGCTCATTCCAGAACAGTAGCCTTCCTTAGATTTTGTTTAACATCCAGAGTGTCATATTTTTGGAGTCAGATGTAAAGAGCTTTTTCAGACTGGATTCTTTCAAGTAGGATAATATTTCTTACCTCTAAATTATGTTTATATAGAAAAAAATATTTATCTGAGAAGACTGCCTTCTAGAATTCAACATGCAGCCCCCTTGTAAGGAGCTGGAAGACAGGGGACTTGTGCCCCACAGGCAGAGGACCCGTGACCCCAGCAGATTGTCAGGGCTTAACACACTGACGCTTTGTGGCCAAGTTTCCCTCATGCCCCTCTTGTGCTATTTTTCACTGTACTGGACTAAGTCCACACTGTAGAGTTATAAATAGGGCTAGGTGGAGGCACATGGTCAGAGTAATCATTAGGTGCCTCTTAACCCTGGGCCCTTAAATATTTGTTCCTTGTTTATTCCTGGAAAGGCTGATTCCTATGTGCAGGAAGAGCAGAAATGGAAAAAAGTAGGCTGGGCCAAGTACATGCCATTTCACAGAACAAATGCTTACCATCAGCCACGCTGAAAAAATTAGCTTAGTGATCATCTGCTGTCAATAAATTTCATCAATTTCTCCCCTCCACCCAGTAGCTTCCTGAAATATTTCCTTCAATTAGCAGTTTCTGACAGATGCCTGCTTGGTCTTGAGCCATCCCCAGTGATGTCTTAGTGCCTCTTACAGATTCGTGCCCTGGGCAGCCACCCAACTGGCTTTTGCCAGCTTAACGGGGTCATCTCACTCCTATCCGTGTGCAACCCAGACAAAATGGGCTTTTCTTCCTCCATCTGGAGCTGCAGTCTCTGAGAAATAGATGGTGGCCCTGCCCGCATGGACAGGGGAAGCCCCTGCATGTTGGAGCAGTTTCTTTCTATGCGACTGTGCTGTTGTTTACGGATGGATGAACTGAAAAACGGCCCTTACTACCTTCTTCCTTCGCCTGCTGTTTTGGGAAGTAGAGGGTGGAAGATGCGTAGGAGGAGAAAGCTAAGGATTATGAAGGGGAGGGCTTGGAGCTGGGTACTGCAGTGGAACAGCATCTGTGAATACCTTGGAGGCCAGTCATCCAGGGCAGAGGTTGCCCAGCGTTTTCTATAATGGACTTGATCCTGAATATTTTAGGCTTCCTAGGCCAGATGGTCTGTCTCGTGTCAACTCAATTCTGCCACTGAGAACAGCTAAATATAATAGATAAAGGAATGAGCATAGTTGTGCTTCCCTCAAACTTTATTTATGGGCCCATGTCCATTCCTAGCTTGCTGGCAACACAAACACAGGCAGCGAGCCGCATTTGGCCTGTGGGTTGCAATTTGCTGACTTGAGCTGCAGTAACACAAGAAATCTGAAGTTTGTAGGTTTGACAATATCTGTGCTGCCTCTGTCCTCTGTAGATACCCTTTTTGTGCTCACGTAGTGAGAAATTACTTCAGAACTGCTAAATGATTTCCAAGACTGAGTTTTGCTGGCCTGTGAGTGGTAGAGAAGTGTGCCCCCTGGAGGCCATCTGGGATAGTGGCAGCAATAAACGAAGAAAACTGGCTATACACCAGGAGTGTGTTCCCTCATGCTAGGGTTGGTGTTTGATTTTTTTTTTTTTTGACAGGCAGAGTGGACAGTGAGAGAGACAGAGAGAGAAAGGTCTTCCTTTGCCGCTGGTTCACCCTCCAATGGCCGCCGCTGCAGCCGGCGCACCGCGCTGAACCTGGCAGGAGCCAGGAGCCAGGTGCTTTTTCCTGGTCTCCCATGGGGTGCAGGGCCCAAGCACCTGGGCCATCCTCCACTGCACTCCCTGGCCATAGCAGAGAGCTGGCCTGGAAGAGGGGCAACCGGGACAGAATCCGGCGCCCCGACCGGGACTAGAACCCGGTGTGCCGGCGCCGCAAGGTGGAGGATTAGCCTATTGAGCCACGGCGCCGGCTCGGGTTGGTGTTTGATTTTAACACAGGGAACCATATTAACCTCTAGGCTTGTTTTACTGTAATTAAGCTATATTATTTCTGAGAACTCTTTCACTTTTTTTAAAAGATGTATTTATTTGAAAGTCAGAGTTACACAGGAGAGAAGGAAAGACAGAGAGGCAGATAGAGGTCTTCCATCTGCTGCTTCACTCCTCAATTGGCTGCAACAGCCGGAGCTGTGCTGATCTGAAGCCAGGAGCCAGGAGCTTCTCCTGGTCTCCCACGTGGGTGCAGGGGCCCAAGGACTTGGGCCATCTCGTACTGCTTTCCCAGGCCATAGCAGAGAGCTGGATCAGAAGTGGAGCAGCTGGGATGTGAACCGGTGCCCATATGGGATGCTGGCACTGCAGGACAGGGCCTTAACCCACTGTGCCTCAGCACCGGACCCAGAACTCTATCATTTCAGCTGTTTATTTGGAATTTCTCCCCCACATTTTTCAGTGAGAATTGTCTTAACTCTTGGTACTCCTGGGCCAAGAATTCATTAAATTTTAGGTGATAACTGTTGTTAATTCTTTATTTTTAAACTTAAAAATTTAGTTTTCATTTTATTTGGGGGGAGGAGAGAGAGAGAGAGAGGGAGAGAGCACGCGAGTGAGCGCGCAAATGTGCTCTCTCTTCAGTCTACCTATTCACTCTCCAAATGCTGGATGGTAAGCAGAGAGCTGGGATTGGAACTCGGCACTCTGATATGGGGTGCAGGTGTCCCAGCCAGCACCTGCTACGCCAAATGCCTGCCCTTCATGTTTGTTTTATTGATTGACTTGTTCATGTTTAACTACTTACCATATTTCTTTTTATCTTGTACCGACAGGATCCTTACTACAGATTTAATGACCTGGAGTACCGATGGATCTCCTTGGATAACTGGACCTATAGCAAGGAATTTAAAATCCCCTTTGATAGTAGGTATGTGTGTGTGTGTGTGAGATATATCTATCTATATATCCATCTATCTATCTATCTATATATATATGCTTTTCTTCTTTCTCTTGACCACCAGAGATTTAAAACAGTAAAATTGTGTACTGTATAAGTGAATATGATTTATGTTTTTATGTGAAGATGCTGTCACTGATCATCAGTTACAAACTTGTGTCTTAATGGAGTCATTTTTCCAGTGGTCATGATGGGACAACCTAGATCCCATCAGTTCTCTTGTATAGATTGCTGATTTCAGGGAGCAAGCAGGCGGCAGAGTGGTTTATATTTACAGTATTGTAATGTAGGATCAGAGATACATCATTTGTTCTGTGTGACACTAACCAGGTATTGCGATTATGACTTTGACCTTATACTATGACATGAGGCTGTGAGAGAAAGCACTGATATTATGTTCTGTAATGTTCTTGTATCCCTGCAAGCAAATATTTTCATATGAGACCATGTGTGACCCAAGTATCTCTACCACTACTATTACTAAATTTAAAATAATCCTTCTCTTTATGTGAATTTTAAGTGTAATTTATTGGTCTATTCAAAGACAAATAAAGCCAGAATGTAGTGTTCAGTATTATGGAGTTACTGTGTTCCAGGCCCTGTTTCCTGATGATACTTAAAATATCTGCTGTTATGGTTCTAGTTCACTCGAGAATAGAATGCATGTTGCTTTTGCTCAGCAAATCACATCTGAACATCTTTGCCTGTCTGTGAAAATACTGTTGAAAGCTGCCTGGCCCTGGAACACAGCCTGCACACCCTCCCCACTGCTGACTTGGCCAGCTTGCTCGTGCTTAGCTTCTCAGCTCAAATTATACATCAGAAGCAAATGTTTTCCCTTGAAGCGACCGATGCTGTTAGCGCTGCCTTGCTTTTGCTTTGGCACTTTCTTTGGGAGTCTACCCTCCACCTAGGCATTTCAACCCATTACATTTTTTTTTATTGATATATAACTCATGAATCATACAGTTTACTCATTTAAAATACACTATTCAGTGGTTTTTAGTACATTCATGCAGTTGTGCAATCATCACCACAAATTTGGAAGATTTTCCTCATCTTCCAAAGAAAGCCATATCCTTTAGCAGTCATTCCTGTCTCCCACATCCTTATCCCAGTCCTTGGCAACCACTAATTTACTTTCTGTCTCTAGAATTTTCCTGTTCTGAAAACTCGTAACATTGAATCATATCATATATTGCCTTTTGTGATTAGCTTGTTTCACTTAGCATAATGTTTTCAACGTTGATCTATGAAGCATCAATGTTTCATTAATTTCTGTTGATGAATAATATTTTAATATATGAATATATAATATCTATTTGTATTCCCTTTAGGGAGGGAAGGAGAGGGAGAGGGAGAGAATGAATGAATGAATGAATGAGAATATGCACTCCCATCCACTGGTTCACTCCAAAGGATTGCAATGACCATGGCTGGCACTGGGCAGGGGTTGGAACCAAGAGCCAGGAGCCAGGAACTCTATCCAGGTCTCCCTCATTGCGTGCAGGATCCCAATTATGTGAGGCATCGTCACTGCCTCCCAGAGTCTGTTAGCTAGACACTGCCATTAGGAACTGGAGCCAGGAATTGAACCCTGGTACTCTGATGTGGCTCACAGGCATCTTGACCACCAGGCTAAACTTATAGTTGTCCAAAAAGTGCAAATGATACTACTTAGAATAGATAAATTTTTTTTCTATTTCCAGTGTTTTAGGACTTGAATGCTAGCTAGGTTCTGTAGACTTCTTAAATTCAGAGACTGTTTCTGGTCCTTTTGGGGCTTCATAATATCCCCCGAGCACATAATATTCGTTCATGGGTATCAGTCAGTTGGTTAATGTGTTCTCTTGTTGTCAGTAAGTCTAGTAGTTTTTGAAAATGTTTCGCACCTATTATTTAACTTGGTTCTCACAAGAACTTTGTAGCATAAGCAGAGAAAGTCAGTGCATTTGGAAATTATAAGTTCTCTTGATTTTTATGTTGATATAGTCCCTCAATATTGATATATTGTATAAATATGTATTAGAAATCTCATTGGAAATTGCCTCCTTTTAAAAAAGTTATTTATTTGAAAGAGTTACAGAGAAAAGGAGAGACAGAGACCTTCCATCTGCTGGTTTATTCCCCAGATGGCAGCAATGATCAGCACTAGGCTTGACTGAAGCCAGGAGCCAGAAGCTTCATCTATGTCTTCGACGTGGGTGCAGTGTCCCAAGTCCTTGGGCCATCTTCTGCTGATTTCTCAGGCCATTCGCAGAGAGCTGGATTGGAAGTGGAGCAAGAGGGACCCGAGCCAGCACCCACATGGGTTGTATGTGTTGCAGATGGTGGCTTTACCCTCTGTACTACAACACTGGCTCTGAAAATTGCCTCTTAAGGGTGTTTGCTTTCATGCGAAAGGTTTTAATTTTTTTAGTTTTCAACTAATGAAGATTTACTAAGCTAGTGTCTTATATATCTGATTTTAAAAATCTTTTCTTTTTTTAGCAAAAGGCAAAAGGTGAACTTGATTTTTGATGGAGTTGATACGGTCACCAAAATTATTTTCAATAATGTCACTATTGGGAAAACAGACAACATGTTCAATGAATATGTAAGTATTTAAGGACATGATGTTAAAAAAATACATTCCTAGATATTTGTGTTCATTGTTTTTGGGAGCAGAGAAAGATAAATGCTTACCATGGGGTAAAATACAAGCTCTTTGAAGCACTGGGTAAGTTACTTTATTTCTCAGTTGCTACATTTGTAGACTGAGAGGAATACCACCAAGCCCACCGGGTTGCTGAGGGGCTACAGCAAGCTCATGGTGCAAAATGAACACATCCGTGTTCAATAAATGATGCTGCCTTCTCTGTTTGGTTCTGTTTCCTGGGAAATGGCAATTGACAAACGATTGAAATAGAACATGCCCTTTGCTTTCTGGAATAATTACATTCAGGGATTGCATCCTGGTGTCCCTTCTCTTTCAAGGGTAGACTTGTCAAAACAAAAATAACTCATGATTTAGAAATACATGCTGTTCATACCAGAGAGTCAGGGCGTTGTGAAGCGTCTAGAAAATCCTGGGCAGTTCAAGGCCGCATGCAAACAGCCAGACATTCCTGGGCTAAAGATATTTTCTGCTCTTTCTGTTTCCCTAGGATCATCATTCTGTCAGTAAAAATAGAAGGAGAAACCTAGAAATCTGCCTTTGGATGAGAGATTTTGCTTAGTTATAACTAAAAATGGACAACTAAATTATACTATGTTGGATGGCTTCTTTGTCCTAAGGAGGCGAAACCTAAATATGAAATATCATAATGCATTTTCATAGATTCTGCTCTAACATTTTATACACTGGACTACTTACACATCGTGGGGCTGACGGTTCTTTGTCTTTAATTCAGAAGTTTGATATTACCCGTGTGGTCAGAGACGTGAACACCCTTGAACTGCGTTTCCAGTCTGCAGTATTGTATGCGGCACAGCGGAGCCAAGCTCACCCTGGCTACCAGGTGCCCCCTATGTGCCCTCCATCAGTGCAGAATGGCGAATGCCATGTCAACTTTATTCGAAAGGTAATGTGCTCTCAAACAGATGGGGCTTCTGCTTTGAGGATGGGTGTGCTGGCATTCACAATGCTTACTTGAAGGTTCTAGTGCTGTTGCAGAAGCTGGGAGTCTCCTTCCTGACCCCAAGTGAAGTTTGAAAATGTAAAATAACTGATTACCTGAGCTTTTGTAAAGTATCTTTATTTCTCTTTCCTTCCTTCCCCACTTCCTTCCTTCCTTAAATATTTATGATTTAATTATTTTATTTGAAAGTCGGGACACAGAGAGGAGAGGGTGGAGAGAGAGAGCGAGAATAAATGAATGAATGAATGAATGAATGAATGAATATCGGTCTTCTAACCACTGGTTTACTCCCAAAATGGCCACAATGGCCAGGGCTAGGGCTGGGCCAGGCTGAAGCCAGGGGTCAGGAACTTTATCTGGGTCTCCCACTCGGGTGCAGGGGCCTGGGCACTTGGGCCATCTTCCACTGCTTTCCCAGGTGTATTAGCAGGGAGCTGGATCAGTTATGGAGCAGCCAGGACTTGAACCAGTGCCCATATTGGATGCTGGTGCTGCAAGCAGCAGCTTTACCTGCTATACCACATGGCCCTGAGTATCTTTATCTTTCTGAGTATTCTCCCTGAAGTGTGCTTTAGAACTTAGGCAACATCAGAAAAAGAGGAAACATTTGTGACTGGTAAGGGGAGTATATACATTTTTTAAAAGATTTATTTTTATTTATTTGAAAGATGAAGTGACAGAGAGATGGAGGGAGGGACACAGAGATTGAGAGAGGTATTCCATCCACTGATTCACTCATCAAATGGCTGCAATGGCCATAGTTAGGTCAGGCAGAAGCCAGGAGCCATGAACTTCATCTGGGTCTCCCACAAGGGAGACGGAACCCAAGCACCTGAGCTCTCTTCTGCTGCTTTCCTGGGTACATTAGCTGGATTGGAAGCAGCAGGGACTGGAACTGACCCTCCGATATGCTGCCCTAGAAGGTGGCTGTTTAACCTGCTGTGCCACAGTGCCAGAACTGTGGGCATAATAAGGCTAAATATGTTCTAAGGAAAGAACAGACCAGCCTTTTTTTTTTTTTTAATCAAACTTTTCACCAGATTATGAGCTTCCTCTTTATTAGTTCTTATTAGGAAGCTTCCTGCAAATATGAATACAGTTGCTGACATCTCCCATAGGTCCTTATAAAATCAAACAAAAAGATAAAATCCACAAACATGATTATTCTTTGAGTCTGATCTCAGTCTAGAGGACTTAATTCAATTATGTATTAGATTGATTTTATCAGTGTATGTGACATTTAGATTTTAAAAATGTTTTTTATTAAATATTTTAGTTTTTGTAAAATATAGTAAAATTACTATATTTTTACTATAATAAAAATACTCTAAGATTTAGTATTCTAGCCATTTTTAAGTGTGCAGTTTAGTGGTGTTAAGTATATTTACATTGCTGTGCAGCTGTTCTCTAGAACTTTTCTATCTTGCAAAGCTGGAACTCTGTACCCATTAAACAATAGCTCCCCATGTCCCCCTACTCCAGTCTGTGGCAACCACCACTCTGTTTTTTTTTTCTGTGAGTTTGACTCTGCTAGATATTTCATGTAACTAAAATCAGGCAGTATTTCTTTTTGTAACAGTATGATGTCCTCAAGGTTCACTCCTATTGAAGCAGTGCAGAATTTCTGTCCTTTGAAAGGCCGAATGATATTCTATTGCGTATATATACACCACATTTTGTTTATCCAATCATTCTTTCCTGAACATTAGGGTTGCTTCTACCTTTTGTGTATTGTAAATAATACTGCTATGAACATAGGTATACAAATACCCCCACAAGATCTTACTTTCAGCTATTTTGGGTAAATACCTGGCAGTAGGGTGGCTATATCCTATGGTAATTCTATCTTTATTTTTTTTAAAGGTTTATTTGAAAGACAGAATGTCAGAGAGAGAGAGAAAGAGAGAGAGAGAGAGAGAGAGAGAGATTGATTATCCATCCACTGGTTTACCCCACAAGTGGCTGCAACAGCCAGAGCTGGGCCACACCAAAGTCAGGAGCCAGGAACTCCATGTGGACCTCCCAAATGGAGGCAGGGGTCAAGCTCTTCAACCATCATCTACAGCCTGCTCAGGTGCATTAGTAGGAAGTTAGATTAGAAGCAGCCAGGACTGTGACTGGCACTCCAAAATGAGGTGCTGACTTGCAAGCGGCGGCTTAACCTGCTTTGCTACAACACTGGCACCTATTTTTTTTTAAAGATTTATTTATTTTTTACTTGAGAGTCAGAGTTACGCAGACAGAGAGAGAGAGAGGTCTTCCATCCGATGGTTCACTCCCCAATTGGCTGCAACGGCCGGAACTGCACCGATCCGAAGCCAGGAGCTTTTTCCGGGCCTCCCACATGGGCACATGGGCCCAAGGACTTGGGCCATACTCTACTGCTATCCCAGGCCATAACAGAGAGCTGGATCGGAAATGGAACATCTGGGACTAGAACCAGTGCCCATAGGGGATGCCGCCGCTTCAGGCCAGGGCGTTAACCCACTGTGCCACAGCACCTGGCCCTGGCACCTATTATTAGATTTTTTTAAAAAAATTTATTTATTTATTTGAAAGAGTTACACAGAGAATGACAGGCAGAGAGAGAGTGAGGTCTTCCATCCGCTGGTTCACTCCCCAATTGGCCGCAACGGCCAGAGCTGTGCCGATCTGAAGCCAGGAGCTTCTTCCAGATTGCCCATGTAGATACAGGAGCCCAAGGACTTGAGCCATCTTCTACTGCTTTCCCAGGTCATAGCAGAGAGCTCGATTGGAAGAAGAGCAGCTGGACCTCGAACCGGCACCCATGTGGAATTCCTGCGCCACAGGCAGAGGCTTAGCCCATTATGCCACAGCACCAGCCCCCCAAGAGTTATTCTTGTACCCCTCTTTCTCCCTCCTCCAATCCACTGCTAAATCCTTTTGATGGTGTGAATTTTACCTTTTTTTTTTTTTTAGCTCTTGAATCAATTTAATCTCCATTTCTATTACTGTATCTTTTTTTTTTTTTTTAAGATGTATTTATTTGAAAGAGTTACACTGAGAGAGAAGGCGAGGCAAAGAGAGAGGTCTTCCATCTGCTGGTTCACTCCCCAGTTGCACTGTTTGGAAGCCAGGAGCCAGGAACAAGGAGCTTCTTCCAGGTCTCCCATGCTGGTGCAGGGCCCCAAGGACTTGGGGTCATCCTACACTGCTTTCCCAGGCCATAGCAGAGAACTGGATTGGAAGTGGAGTGGCCGGGACTTGAACCAGCATCCATATTTTGGATGCCACCACTGCAGCTCACTACACCACAGGGCCGGCCCCTCTATTACTGTATCTTGAATCCAGTAACTACTCACATGCAATCTTACTCTGGTCTCTCAACTGGCATCCCTACACTTCTCTTGCCTTCCTTTAAATAATCGCCCAAGAGCATCGTCTTTTATATTTCTATTTTTTAAAAGGATTTATTTATTTATTTGAAAGGCAGAATTAGGGAGGGAGGGAGGAAGAGACACACGGGGGAGAGAAAAAGAGAGAATGAGAAAAAGAGAGGAGAGACAGAGAGATACCAGTCTTCCATCTGCCAGTTCACTTTCTAAATCGCCACAATGGCTGGAACTGTGCCAGTCCGAAGCCAGGGGCCAGGAGCTTCTTCCAGGTCTCCCACGAGGATGCAGGGCCCAAGGACTTGGGACATCTTCCACTGCTTCCCCGGGCATGTAGGCAGGGAGCTGGATTGGAAACGGAGCAGTTGGGATGCAAACTGCCAGCCATGCTGGAAGCTGCTGTCAGCTTTACCCACTGTCCCACAACGCCGGCCCAGACAAAAATGTTTACAACCGCTTAAAACTCTTCAACAGCTTCCCATTGCATCGAGCCTAAATCCTGTAGCTTGCTGCTCTGTGTGGCCCATTCCCACCTCACTAATCTTCCTCCGGCCTTTGCCCATCGTTCTCCATTTCCTGGAAAGTTGGGTCCTATTGTCTCCTGCCTCCACATCTTGTCTCTTGCCTTCACATCGTCTCACATGGGGCTCTTTCTGAAAGCAAGTGACTTCCCTCTCCTTTAATCGCAGCCTGTTATTAACCCCTCAGGGCCCCAAATAAAAGGCTTTCATTTTTCAGGGAAACTCATTGACACCCTGCCCCCTGACCTCTGGTTGTATGTTCTCTGTTTTCTTCGCAGAACTCGTCATTCTTCACCTGCTATGCCATAGCACCAGCCCTTCTCCACTTTTGTTTCTTAAACTGTCTTCCCCTAGAATAGAGTGGTAAGCTCCCTCCCTATTCTGCCGTTATCAGCCATATTTTTTTGACTTGGTGAAAACTCTCAAGTGTTTGAGTGTGGTTGAGTGAATAGAAGTGATTTGAGGTCCTAGGTGGGGAAAATGGTCTTTCTTGTAACATGTTGAATATTTTGCACCCCTCCTTCGCCCTATCCCCAGTAAGAGAATTCCCTGTTTGTAGCCATAAACTCCCTAATTCTGAATATGAAGATCTGATAGTTAAGTGGTAAATTTCAGTGGCTGCGGATGCTATGATGGAGTTTCAGTTCTTTGTTTTTCTTTATGGTGGGGACAGATTTATCTTAGATAAATACAGAGCCGAGGAACTCCTATCCGAAGGATCACCATTTGGCCAAACCCTCATTTTGCAAATGCTTTCTTTTAGAAGGATTTCAATGCTTCTTCCTTTTTTAAATATTGAACCCATAGCCTTGTACATTTTAATGATCTATATTTTGAAACTAATTTTCTTCTTTTAAGAAGCAGAAAGCAAAAATTCCGCTCAGAAGGACTTATTTTAAGAGAGCCGGTTCCTACTTTTCGGTTTTAGCAGATGTGCTGCCAAAGCGAGCACTGCCTGCTACTCCTCAATCTGAACCTTCACACTGTGAAAATTGAGGGTCATGAACAAGCTACAAGTAGTCAGGAGCAATGACACAGGAGGCAGATGTTGGCCACCTGTGTCCGTGTCTGAAGTTTGAGCTGATGGTTTTGGGCTCTGTATTCAGAAACAAAGGCTATTGACTTCGTTTTCATGGAGGCAAGTCCAGCTAGACCTTTAAGATATCTGATCATAAAATCTTTGCCCCTCAATATGGCTCCTCACTATGTATAGTTACTACATTTAAATACAATATTTTTTCTAATTCATTTATTTACAGTGGTTAGTTCTAGAGCCATTTTGGAGATGTTTAATGAATATTATTTCACTTCAATGTAACATGTGTTTGAAGAGTAAAGGTACAGTTCTTCATAGTTAGATGTGATTGGTGGAGTTGAGTAGATAAAAGTGCTTTGAAGTCCTTGATGGGGATAAACGGTCTGTCTCATAGGATGTTGACTGTTTTGCTTCCTTCCTCCCTATCCCCAGTGAAAGAATTGCTTATTTGTAGTTATGAGCTTTTCTTACAAGATTTCAGTCAAATTTGACTGTGTTGCATAGACTGATAGGCTGTCTGTTGTGTTAGTTACCTATTGCTCTACAAAAACTATGCTCAAACCTATTAACCTAAAACAACATTTATTGCTGTCGTTTCTGTCATGCAGGGACCTGGCTGTGGCTTGGCTTGGTGCCGCTGGCTCAAGGTCTCTCATGAGGTTACTGTGGAACCGTCAGCCAGCACTGCAGTCAACTTCAGCCTTGGCTGGGGCTGAAATGCGTTCCTAAGCTCACTTGTGGTCATCGGCCAGCCTCAGATCAGCTTCCAGCATCACTCTCATGAGCTCTGCACAGTGCTGCCCCAGGACACAGCAGCTGGCTTCCTCCTTGTCCAAGAGAAATTATGAGAAAGTGCCCCAAACAAAGGGCTTAGTCTTTAAGCCTGGTTCCAGAAGTGATGTCACTTCTGTTCTACTCCATTGGTTAGAAGTGATTCACTAGGTCTGCCTCTGCCCAAGGGGAAGGGATCTCTCAAGGGCATGAATACTGGGGAGGGGGGTATTCTGGATGGTCTGAGGCCATTTGTGTTTGGGGGGATACATATACCCATACACACACACACAGTTATGGCTGAATTGTTAGCCCCCTCCCCCAGATTCATTTGTTGACATCCTAACCTCTGGTGCCTTAGAACATCATCTCATTTGGAGATAGTCTTTAAGGAGGTGCTTAAGTGAAAATGAGGTGGTTAGGAAGGCCCCAACTCAGTGTGACTGATGTCTTTGTGCGAAGAGGACATTTGGATGTTAGAGACACCAGGGATGCTTGGGCACAGAGACCACCAAGGTCACAGGGGAAGGTGGCCACTTGCAAGGCAAGGAGAGTGGCTCAGAAGAAACCACAGCGGCTGACCCCTTGATGCTGGACTTCTGGCCTCTGCAACTGTGAGAGTATCAGTTTCTATTGGTTAAGCCACCTGCTCTATGGCATTTTGTTAAGGCAGCTTTAGCAAACTGACGCACATAAATGCATCTGTACTATTTTGAAAGAAAATGTTTTTCGTCGTGTTTACATTGCATGGTCATCAGATTGTATCTTCTCTTTTCCCCCTAAACCTCCAGGAGCAGTGTTCCTTCAGCTGGGACTGGGGGCCTTCCTTCCCTACCCAGGGCATCTGGAGAGACGTTAGAGTGGAAGCCTATGACATCTGTCACCTGCACTACTTGACGTTTTCCACACTCTATGGTAAGCTGCACGTGTGACTTCTTGTTTTCTTTTTGAGACTCTTCCTCGTTATAAACATTGGGCTTATAGTTTGACTATGTACATGCATTTTTCAGAGACTTACGGAGTTTTTTAAATTTTTTCATTTTTTTTTTTACCATTGTGGTACATTGAATTTATAAAAGTAAGAAGCAAATAGCCAACTGTGATTTGTCATGAAAATTGATAATATAAGGCAGGCAGGTAGGTAGATATCTTTTAGCATTTTTAAAAAAGATTTTTTTATTTGAGAGGCAGAATTAAGAACAGAGGAAGGGGGCAGCACCGGGGCACCGTAGGTTAATCTGCCTGCAGCGCTGGCATCCCATATGGGCGCCAGTTCTAGTCCTGGACGCTCCTCTTCCAATCCAATTCTCTGCTATGGCCTAGGAAATCAGTAGAAGATGGCCTGAGTCCTTGGGCCCCTGCACTGATGTGGGAGACCAGACAGAAGTGGTTGGCTCCTGGCTTCAGATTGGTGCAGCTCTGGCTGTTGCAGTCATTTGGGGGGAAGGAAGACCTTTCTCTCTGTCTCTCCCTCTCACTGTCTGTAACTCTAACTCTCAAATAAATAAATAAATGTTTAAAAAAAAAAAAGAGAGAGAAGGAGAGACAGAGAGAGTGAGGTCTTCCATCCACTGGTCACTCCCCAAATGGCCACAGCTGTGCCAATCCAAAGCCAGGAGCCAGGAGCTGCTTCTGGGTCTCCAATACGGGTGCAGGGGCCCAAGGATTTGGGCCATCTTCTACTGCTTTACCAGGCCACAGCAGAGAGCTGGATCAGAAGAGGAGCAGCCCAGACACCAACCAGTGCCCATATGGGATGCCGGTGCCGAAGACGGAGTCCTAGCCCTCTGTGCCACAGTGTTGACCCTAGGGTATTTTATAAGAAAAGAAAAAGTCAAAGAGCATTTTCAAGGTCTGTTTACGTATTGTTTCTTGTAAGAATTCGGCCTCCAGGGGCTGGCACTGTGGCGCAACAGGTTAAAGCCCTGGCCTGAAGTGCCGGCATACCATATGGGCGCTGGTTCTAGTCCTGGCTCCTCCTCTTCTGATCCAGCTCTCTGCTATGGCCTGGGAAAGCAGGAGAAGATAGTCCAAGTCCTTGGGCCCCTGCACCCGCATGGGAGACTTGGAAGAAGCTCCTGGCTTTGGACTGGCGCAGCTCTAGCCGTTGCGGCCAACTGGAGAGTGAACCAGCAGATGGAAGACCTTGCTCTCTGTCTCTACCTCTCTGTAACTCTGTCTTTCAAATCAATAAAATCTAAAAAAAAAAAAAAAAAAAAAATTGGCCTCCAGGCTCTGCTGCTTCGTGCTGCATCTGTAGTCACTTTCCATGTGGAACTCTTGTCTTGTGGAAAGGGGCAACTGTTTTTCTGTCATTGCACATTTTCACCATAACTATGAGCACTCCTCTGACGCCTCCACACAGGCCTTGCTAAGGTGGGCATTTGGCCCGTGCCTGGGTTTGAGTCCTAGCTTCATTCTGATTCCAGCACTCTGAGAGGCAGCAGATGACGACTCAAGTTCATGGGTCCCTGGGTCCTTGGGTCCCTGCCACCCACATGGGAGACCCAGAAGCAGTCCTGGGCTCTGGCTTTTGGCCTGGCCTAGCTCTGGCTGTTGCGGCTTTCAGGGAGCGAATCAGTGGATGAGAGGTCAATGTGTGTCCGTCTCTCTACCTTTTGGATACATAAACTAAGGATGTAAGCTACGAGGCAAACAGAACAAGTTTTGTCAGGTGATGTGTACTGCCTTTGCAGTTGGAATTACTCACTGTCAAGGAACATTGAAATAAACCCCAGAAATCTGACAGATGTCAATAATGAAGCAGCTCAACTCTGGTTTGATCCTCGTTGAGTTCTTTGCTTAGCACTCACTGTGTTTACTTAAGAAGCAAACAAGAAAATAGTGTGTATAGTTATCTTGTAATATGCTGCACATTGGGCAGAAAATCAAAGATAAACAAGGATTCAGAGTTGAACTAGGGCACTCAAGGATGGAGGGAGCGACAGGTGGGATATTCAGTGACAGCGCTCGGTCCAGTGACGTGGAAATCTGCCTAGACGTAATCAGAAAGAGCCTGTGTGTCAGCTCCAGAATTCTGTTATCTTCAAGGGGCAGGTGACCCGCGATTGCTATTCAGCTGAGCCAAATCTGTATTTTCTTTGTCATTTCCATCCTCCTGCCCTCCCTTCCTCCCTCTTTGCCTTCTTCCCTCTCTTCCCTCTCTTTGTTGAATGGCAGTTAGTTGAAAGGCAGAAAGAGAGAGTCGATCTTCCATCAGCTGCGTCACTCCTCAATGGCCACGCTAGCCAGACTGAAGTCAGGAGCCAAGAACTCCATCTGAGTCCTCTATATGGGTTGCAGGGTCTCAAGAACTTGAACCCTCTTCCACTGCCTTCCCAGGCACCTTAGGGAGCTGGATGGGAAGCAGAGGAGCCAGGATTTGAACTGGCATTCTGATAGGAGATCTGAGTGTGCATAGGTGGAGGCTTAACCTACTGTGCCCCAGCACTGGCTCCCAAGTTTGTATTTTCTTTAAAGGAAGACGACAAATCTAATGAGATGGTTGTTTACTTTTTGATTGCTGCTTGTATTTTTAAATGTTTCAGAGGCAGGAAAAGGTCTTGTTTGAGTTGCACATGTAAATGTGGCTGAGTTTATGGTCTCTAGTTTTGTGCCTCTGAAACACCTTCTTAATGAGGTGTAACCCAAACTGAGGATTTTTCTTAATAAAATTGAATGATCCATTATCCCTCACCTCATGTCTCCACCCATACATTTTCTCAGATGTGTGTAATTAAATCCAGCATAAGGAGAGGTTTGATTTAGCAAAAGTTACTTACTTAATAGGTTTGAAGGTCAATCAGTATTTAGATGGTTTGCAAAAAGTACTGTAAGTTCCAGCTATTTTATTACCTGCAAAATATTTGAATAACAGTTGTGTAGTTTAATTTAAAATTTTGAATATGAAACTAAATGTTTTTTTTTCCTAAATGTGACTCATTAAATAGAATTTAATTTATTGGTCACTAGTGCTTGTGTGATTGTGAACCAAATCAATTTATATGATGCTTAAAATTCGGTTTAGATTTAGTGTAGTCAATTTTTCTTATGTACTATAGTTTTATAACTTTTATGAGTGCAATAACGTTTGTACTTAACATTGAAAAATATTTTTTCCATTCAGAAGTTGTGTCTTGTGCATGTTAAACAGTAATTTTTACATATCTAATTAATTCTATGGTTATCCATTTGATGATTTGATGTAACAGAAAATTGAAGCATAAACTTGTGAAAGCATTAGGAGAGGACTTGCCTTTGTGAGTTTTATTCAGAATTTCTTTTTCCTACTTTTTTCTGGAAATAAGCAGTTACTACTGAAACCAATGATAAATAAAAGCAATAAGCTAATGTGGTCTGGAAACTTTTACGTATTTGTATTATACTATGAGGAAGACACAATTACTGAAAACTAAATTAGCTCATTCAGTCATTAGAATGATAATAATGATAATATGTATTTATTTTTAGGCAGAGAGTGAGGGAGCAAGTGAGCTGTTGTCTGCTGGTTCACTCCCTCAATCTAGCGATAGCCTTGGTTAGACGAAGCAGGAGCAGGGAGCTGTGAACTCGATCTGGGTCTTCCACATGGGTGGCAGGAACCCAACCTTTTGAGCCATCAGTTTTTGTCTCCCAGGGTCTGCATTAGCAGTAAGATAGAATTGGGAATATAACTGAAAATGGAATCCAGGCACTCCTATGTGGGATGTGGGTGTCCTGATGGGTATCTTAACTACTAGGCCAAATGCCTGTCCCAGATTACCTGATTTTATGAGCTTTCCATGTGGTTATATAAACAGATAAAGTTAAAGTGTGTAATAAGTGTGATCTGTTGAAACATTACATTATAGAAAGATTTATTTATTTGAAATACAAAGAGAAGAAGAAGAGGGAGGGAGAGGGAAAGGGAAAGAGATCATTTGTGTGCTGTTCATTTCCCAAATGGCCATAACAGTCAGAGCTGGGCCAGGTTGAACCATTTGCCAGGAACTCCATCTGGGTCTCCCACGTGGGTGGCAGGGACAAACTACTTGGGCCATTATCTGCTGCTCTCCCAGGCGCATTAGCAGGAAGGTGGATCTAGAGAGGAGCAGTTAGGATGTGAATGGGTGCTCCCACATGGGATGCACTTTCCCCAGTGGTGGCTTAACCAACAGCATTTTAAATGCTACATAGTTCAATGTTTTGTTAGCTCAGTTAGAATAAATAATGTCATGGCATTTTTCTACATGTGAATGGCCTTGCTTTCACACCTCTTTCTGAGCTAGGGTGGGCTGTGGATCTTTGCCTTGAGCTGCAGACACTGCCACCATGTCGGATGCTTCTTTCCATACCCTGCCCAGACGGACCTGCTGTCTCAGCCTGCAGCATCCTCCTTCAGTTCAGGTGATCTGGCCTTGAGTTGGAGGAGTGTGGTCTGGCTCTCAGCTAGATCTCTGCCTGCTCAGCGGAGGCCTGTGTTGAAGGACATCACTACCCTTTGCTTATAGTGTCGTATAGAGAATGTAATATTAAAATACAGCAAAGATTGGGAATCATGTTTAGTGCCTTAGTAAGAGCATGTGTTCATTTTTTGCTTACATTTTTGTGAGCCACTTTTTCATTAATCTTTTAATTACATTACCCCTAAAATTACAGTATTCACCTTTTTTTTTTTTTGACAGGCAGAGTTAGAGACAGAGAGAAAGGTCCCCCTTCCATTGGTTCACCCCCAAATGGCTGCTACGGCCGGCGCGCTGTGCCGATCTGAAGCCAGGAGCCAGGTGCTTCCTCCTGGTCTCCCAGGCGGGTGTAGGGTCCAAGCACTTGGGCCATCCTCCACTGCCTTCCCGGGCCACAGCAGAGAGCTGGACTGGAAGAGGAGCAACCGGGACTAGAACCCGGGGTGCTGGCGCCACAGACGGAGGATTAGCCTAGTGAGCTGCAGCGCCAGCCCAATATTCACTTGAAAATAGTTTTAGGAGTCATTGGGTAGCTTGAATAGTCTTTCCTCTGATGAGATGCCTTGTTGGTTAGGTACATTTTCTTCTCTGGAACTTAATTAGCTTTGTTTTGTTGGAGATCTTGCTTTGGGTCTCTTTTGCCTTGATTTTCACTTTAGAGGATTTTGTCCTGCTAAATAGGCAAGGGGATCTCATTGCTTGGTGAAGAAGTGGGGGAGAACAGCTGTCACAGCTTAAGTGTGAACCTGCATTTCTGGTCAATGCAACTGTTAGCTCTTCAAAAAGCTGCTTACATTTGCCTTATAATACTAGTAGGAGCCCAGAAAATTATCTTAGATTTGACTTGACACCTTCTGTGGCCTGGTCATTTTGGAGTGGTGTCACTCCTGTGTCTTTCAGTGCACGGAGCTGCTTTTCCCTGCAGCTGTTCATTTTCTGCTGAAGAAGCTAGCAGGCAGAGGGGGTGCTGCGAGGAGCTCAGCAGCGCTAGCCTTTGGAGGCAGCTGTCTCGGCGTAGCCTTCCTCCAATGGATGAAGCATCCTTTTCATCTCACCTAAGCAGACTCTCCCCTGCTGGCCTGAATGATCCTTGCCTCTGAACTTCCATCTCCTTGCTAGTCCTTAAACCCCTGCTCCCTTGGCATCCTGTATTTCAAAGATTTTTTATTTGGGACTGCTGTTGTGGTGTAGCAGGTAAAGCTGCTGCCTGCAATGCTGGCATACTGTATGGATGCCAGTTCAAGTCCTGGCTGCTCCACTTCTTCTTCCTCTTTTTTTTTTCTTTAAAGATTTATTAATTCATTTGAGAGGCAGAGTTACAGAGAGGCAGAAGCAGAGAGAGGGAAGTTTTCCATTCGCTGGTTCATTCCCCAAATAGTTGCAATATCTGGAACTGGGATGATCCAAAGTCGAGCCAAGAGCCTCCTCTAGGTCTCCTACGTGGGTGCAGGGGCCCATCCGCTATTGCTTTCTCAGGCCACAGCAGAGAGCTGGATTGGAAGTGAGGCTGCTCCACTTCTGACCCAGCTTCATGTAATGAACCTGGGAAAGCAGCATAAGGTGGCCCAAGTGCATGGCCTCTGCACCCACGTGGGAGATCCCGAGGAAGCTCCTGGCTTCAGTCTGCCCTTCCGCAGCCATTGTGTGCATCTGGCAAGTGAGCCAGCAAATGGAAGACCTCTCTGTCTCACTCTTTGTATTTCTCTCTGTAACTCTTTCGAATAAAAGGAACGTTTACAAATTTGTTTATCATTTTAATTTTATGTGAGAAGCAGAGGCAGAGACAGACCTTCCATCCGTGGGTTCACTCCCCAAATGCCTGCAACAGTCAGGCTGAAGCCAGGAGGCTGGAACTCAATCTGGGTTTGTTATGTTAGTGGCAGGGACCCAAATACTTGAGATATCACCTATGTGCTGCCTCACAGGTTGTGCATAAGAAGTTGAATTGAAAGAGGAGCTGGAACATGAACCAAGGCATTCTTATACTGGATGCAGGTATCTCAAGTGGCTTCCTAACCACTGCACCATATGACCACTCCTGCATCCTGTATTCTTAACAGGGACCTATTGTATTTTATTTCTCTAAGTACATTCTCAGAGTTAGAAGCAACATGTTTGCTTTGTGGAATGGGGCATAATTTAATGTGCCTGTCAAAGTTCACAGACAGTAGTTGTTCAAAAATACATTTCACTTGTTTGACAGAGATGCTCACATAACAGTGCTCAGGGCCTTCATCAGGTAGTTTTGGTTACCAGAATGATATTTGGACAAGTAGAGCAGCTGTGGCACCATGTAACCACACACTGAGTGCTGGGTCAGATACCTTCTCTGTATAGATTGCAGTGTTCTTTTGTAATAAGATTCTCTTATTAAGAGGATAATATTTTATTGTTACAATGTCCCCAAATGCTTGGTTTCACATTGAATGCACTTTTTTCCAAGATTTATTTTTTATTATGTATTTGAAACACAGTTACAGAGAAAGAGGGAAAGACAGAGCTTCCATCTGCTGGTTCACTCCCCAAATGGCCACAGTGGCCAGGGCTGGGCCAGTCGAATCAGGAGCCAGAAGCTTTTTCTGGTCTCCTATGTGGGTGCAGGGGCCCAAGCACCTGGGCCATCCTCTGCTGTCTTCCCAGGTGCATTAGCAGGGAGCTGGATCGGAAGTGGAATAGCCAGGTCTTGAGCCAGCACCCGGTGCCCTTATGGAAGGTTGGTGTTGCAGGTGACAGCTTTACATGCTATGCCACAATACTGGTCCCCTTGAATGCATTTGATTTTGGACCAAGGACTCTGAAAAGCAAACAAATAGGTTTGTTTTTCCTCATCATGCACATTCACATTTCAGTATGCATGAGAATGCCATTTTCTTGAGTGTTGCTTTTGTGAAACTCTCCTGGAAAATAGCACTGGAGTCAAGACGCCTGGGCCCTCGTCCTTGGCCTGAGTGCTGGAGATTTTGTGGGAGGGCCTGTGGTCAGGGTCTCAGAAACTTTACTTGCCAAGTGACTAGGAGATCACTGAGTTGCTTCTATCTCTAACCTTCTGTGGTCCTTTTCCTTTGCTGACAAATTAGAAGAGTCATCATAGCCAAGTGAGGATGTAAGTGTGGACGAATGTGGTTTCTCTTTAGAAAATAAATTTTTTTTAAAAAATTCATATATTTGAAATTTTTACTTCCCAAATGCATGCAATAGCCAGGGCTGGGCCAGGCAGATGCCAGGAACCTGGAACTCAGTCTGGGTCTCCTGTGGGGTGGCGGGGACCCAAATACTTGAGTCATCACCTGCTGCTTACCAGGGTGCACATTAGCAGGATGTACGGATGAGAAGAGGGGTTGGAATGTGAACTCAGAGGCACTCTGATTTGGGATGTGGATCTTCCAAGTAGCGTCTTAACTGTTGCAACAAACAACCATCCTGTGGTTTTTCTTAAAGCTAGGCATCATAGCCGGTGCCACAGCTCAATAGGCTAATCCTCCACCTGTGGCGCTGGCATCCCGGGTTCTAGTGCTGGTCGTGGCGCTGGGTTCTGCCCCAGTAGCTCCTCTTCCTGTCCAGCTCTCTGCTGTGGCCTGGGAGTGCAGTAGAGGATGGCCCAAGTGCTTGGGCCCTGCACCCACATGGGAGACCAGGAGAGGCACCTGGCTCCTGGCTTTGGATCAGCGCAGTGTGCCAGCCGCAGGGGCCATTGGATAAACCAACGGAAAAGGAAGACCTTTCTCTCTCTCTCTGTCTCTCTCTCTCACTGTCCACTCTGCCTGTCAAAAAAAAAAAAAAAAAAAAAAAAAAAAAAAAAAGCTAGGCATCATAACACTGGTTGAAAACACTGATGCTTGAAGCTTATAATCAATTACAAAAAGCTTAGGGGATAGCTTGAGTGTGTATCTTCCAGGTACTTACACATGTAACTAATGTAACGCAGCCATCTTCCTGTGTAAGACTTATAATTTTTCCTCCTAGACAAGTGAATAAAATTTTGTTTTGAACAAAGAAGTAGACTATATAGGAATCTAAAATAAAGGTGCTATTTGTTAGAGGATTTTAAAGGCTAACATACTGGACACAAACTGGAGTTGTCTTCGTGATCCTTTGCAGGAAGGAATGGTGTGCATTAATGTAGCCCATGTAGATGTTTACCCTTTCTACAAATTCCCATCCAGGTTTTTTTTTAAAGAACATTCATGGTGGCTCTGAGGAAACCTTGAGTCAGTGACTAAAGCCATGTTCTCTGCCATGCTCTGGCTTGCCTTCCTAGTTGAGGTTATATGAACACATGATAGGAATCTCTTTTGAGCAAGCACAAGATGTCAGCAGGGATACCTTTTGGCCTGGCAGCTAAGATGCTGGTTAAGATGTGCACAACTCACATCACAGCACCTTGTTTCAAAGCCCAGCTCCACTCCTGACTCCAGCTTCCTGCTAATGTAGACCCTGGGAGGCAGCAGTGATGGCTCAAGTAGTTGAGTTCCTGTCACCATGGGGAAACTTTAGCTCAGCCTTCCCCAGTGTGGCCATTTGAGGAGTGAACCAGCAGATTGCAGATCCCTTTCTCTCTGTCTGTCTGTATCTCTCTCAGTAACTCTGCCTTTCAAATAAATTTTTTTTTAAAAAGTGAAGAATTCAGCAAATAAAAGGAAAATATTCACGGACTATACACAATAATCAAAGGAAAAGATGTTGAACTCCAGTCTAAAGTAAATTTAAAAATAGATAAAAATCATTAAAACCATAGTAGGATATAATTCCTATCAATTTGCTTGACAAATATTTAAAACAAAGTTTGACAAAATATTGCATTAGCAGCAAAATGGATACAGTAGGGCATTTGTTGAAATTGTGTTGCATTCCACTTGGGGAGAGCTGGGACTAATAGGTATTCTTTGGGAAACCATAACTTGTAAATGCTAGGAAAGGTGTGATAGGAAGTTGAATTCTACAAACGGGTCTTCATTTATAAGAAGGAGCTCTAGTAACTAGAAATAGGATTATATATTTTTAAAGTAGTGAATGAATAGACATGATTAAGTAATATCAGGAAAATTACTGATTATTTGAGACTTTGTGCTTCGTGAGTGTAAACTCCTTGATTTCCTATGTGCTACTAAAGGAAAGGCTTGATTCCATTTGGAAGAGGAATGGGCAATAGGAAACGGGTATCGTGTATTTGGTGATGACCTCATGGATCATAAGGCTTTTCATGGGGTGTTCCTCTGATAGCCCTAGCTTTTCATTTGGGCCACAGGTTGTGCCCCAAAGGAATGCCATTTGCTAGAGAACTTTCCATGTTTAAAGCCAATGACCTTTGGGGATTGTTGTGCTTGTCTTGCTGTGCGAGGTTGTCACTAACAGTTGATTCCCCTATTGTAGAGGAAGTGACAGAATATAGGATAGGAGCATTCTTGGTTGTTGAGAGGTACTTAGAGGGCAAAATAAAAATCTTTAGGTAGAAATCAAAGAGAAGTGCATTTCAAATCAGTGTAAAGAGGGACTTAACAGTACCCAAGGCTAGCAAAAATGGGAAGGCTATTTTGTGGGACAGTGGTTTTTTTGGTCACTAGCGATATTTAAAGTCAGGTTGGAATGACATTTTTAGGGGACTATTCGAGGGCAGGGATCAACAACCATTTTCTGTAAGTGGTCAGAGAGTAAGTAGTTCAGGCTTTGGGGGCGTTTTGCAACTGTTGCAACTACTCAACCCTGTGGTAGCAGTGCACAGAAAACCAAAAACAACGGGTGAGCAAATAGTGCTGCTGTTACATATGTCAGTTCTGGCTTCCCTAACAAAATCGCACAGACAGAGCATTAGCTAAAAGAACAGCACTTAGTGCTCTCAGCTCTGCAGGCTAAGTCTCAAGATCAACGTGCAGATTTATTTGGTTTCTGATGAGGGCTCCCTTCTTTGTTTACAAACAGGCGCCTCTTACCTTTCTCTGAAGGGAGGAGAGAACTTCCACTTTGACCATGGCCTTGTCTAAATATGATCAGAATCGATGAACTCAGGGGGCTTCCATAGCCTTGGAAGCTCATGACAAGAGCCTAGGGTGATTACTGATGCTGTAAACAAGAGTGTCAATTTGTTAAGTCAACAACAGGAGTCACTGTGCACTTATTCCTCATGTAGGATCTCTGTCCTTAGTGTGCTGTACATTGAGATTTAATGCTATAACTAGTACTCAAACAGTATTTTTCACTTTGTGTTTCTGTGTGGGAGCAAACTGTTAATCTTTACTTAATGTATGCTAAACTGATCTTCTGTATATAAAGAGAATCGAAAATGAATCTTGATGTGAATGGAAGGGGAGAGGGAGTGGATAAGGGGAGGGTTGCGGGTGGGAGGGAAGTTATGGGGGGGGAGCCATTGTAATCCATAAGCTGTACTTTGGAAATTTATATTCATTAAATAAAAGTTAAAAAAAACCAGGCACCTCTTTTTTTTTTTTTTAAGATTTATTTATTTATTTGAAACTCAGAGTTACTGAGAGACAGAGGCAAAGAGATGGCTGTAATGGCTGGAGCTGCACTGATCTGAAGCCAGAGCCAGGAGCTTCTTCCCAGTCTCCCCTGTGGGTGCAGGGGCCCAAGCATCTGGGCCATCTTTTACTGCTTTCCCAGGCCGTAGCAGAGAGCTGGATCGGAAGTGGAGCATCTGGGACTTGAACTGGTGCCCCTATGGGATGCCAGCACTGTGGGCTGTGGCTTTGCCTGCTATGCCACAGCTCCGGCCCCCAGGCACCTTCTTGCTGTGTCCTCAGATGGTGGAAAGAGAGATCAATTTCTCTCTTCCTCTTATAAGGCCACAGTCGTATCAGAGTCCCATCCACCCTTATGATCTCATTTAACCTTAATTATCTCCTAGATGCCTGGAGGTTAAAGATTCAACATGAGTTTTGGGGTATGGGGAGCACAATTCAGTCCATAGCAGCTGTGTTCAGATAAAACTTATTTATAGGAACAAGAGGTGCTGACTTGGTGTGTGGAGGGAATCAAATACTGGTAAGGGCGTAGACTAGGTGATCTATCAGGCGAGGGATTCAAAACCTGGAGGCGGTGGGAGGGTATACTGCACAGCTCATTGGATCAGGGCTCTTTGACTAGTGTTCCTCAGAATCAGTCATTTCATAAGTAGAAATAGCTCTTATGTGCACCAAATCCATCTCTACTTTGGCCAGTGGGAGGTGCAAATGACGGGCCCGCTGTGGTCTGTGGTTGTAAGCCAGCTGTGCCAGTTAAAGTCTTTGGCCAGCACACAAACCCATCTCTTCGTCTTCGGTCGTAAGGCCGTGACTACAAATTCCCTCCTCATTTGTAGGAAAAGGGTCTCTAAGATATTTCTCAATTCCTTCCCTTCAGAGAGAGAGAAGTAGAAGCCATTAAATAGGAACTCATCCAGGTCTTTCCATGAGTCATACAAGTTTAATGCATCTGCCTCAGTCAGATGCTCTTCTTCTGTTTTCTGCTGCTGCAAAGAATGAGAACCTTGTCCTGACACTAACCCCCACCCACCTCTCCAGCCAGTTGGGACCTCATCCCTGGTGTCTTCTGTGTAACCTAAAACAAAAGGATCTGATTTTCCACCCAGTGTTTGCCCACAGCCTGTCACAGCTCTCTGTCTTAATTAAAAATCAAACCAATGCACACACAAATCCAATGCAGGAGACAAGAAACACACAATGTAAATTTACTAGGAGGTAAAGAAATGGGGTATAATGCACATAAAGGAAAACCCTTGAAGCTTCTGTCCCGTCCCAAACCCACACTAGAAGCCCCACTCTGACTGGTGGCTCCCTTGTCTTTCCATTGCCCTGTAACTGCACTTCAGCCTTGTTTCTTTTCTTTTCTGACCTCCTCTTTTCTTTTTTAATTTTTTTAAAAAAGATTTATTTAGGGGCCAGTGCTACAGCACATAGTGGGTAAAGCCACCACCTGCAGTGCCGGCATCTCATATGGGTGCCAGTTCGAATCCCAGCTGCTCCATTTTTTTTTTTTGATTATTTTTCCTCCAAAGAAACCTTTTATTTAAGGAATACAAACTTCATTCATTTCATAGGTACAATTTTAGGAATATAGTGATTCTTCCCACTGTACCTGCCCTTCCACCCACACTCCCATCCCTTCTCCTCTTCCCTTATCCATTCCCAGTCCCATTCTCCACTAAGATCCATTTTCAATTCACTTTATACACAGAAGACCAACTCTATACTAAGTAAGGAGTTCAACAATTGCCTCTTTTCTTTACCTCTGCTGTATTCCTAGATTTTCCAAGTTGCATGTCTACTTGCTTTTGTACTGATGGATATTCCATATCTTTCTGCATATGCATCCTGCACTATTAAAGTGCTGGAGCTTCTAGCAATTTTTATAAAATTCAAATCTGGTTATGTTGGGCTTTGATGAAAAGTCTCCAGTGACTCCTCAGTGATCTTGGATGACATTGCCAAACTCCTCACTTGTCCTAAAAGGAAGCAGCATGGTGTGAACCCTGCTTACTACTTTTTTTAAAAAAAATTATTTATTTGAAAGGCAAAGTTACAGAGAGGCAGAGGCAGAGAGAGAGAGAGAGACACAGACAGACAGACCGACCCTCCCACTCACCCACCCACCCACCCACTGGTTCATGGGGCTGGGTCAGGCCAAAGTCAGGAAGCAGGAATTCCAGCCAGGTCTCCTTTGTGAGTGGCAGAGACACAGTACTTGAATCCTTGTCTGCTGCCTCCTAGGTGCATTGGCAGGGAGCTAGTTTGGAAGCAGAGCAACCAGGACTGGAACCACTACTTCAGTATGGGATGCCAGTGTCCCAAGTGAGAAGCCTGCTGTGCCATAATGCCTGGCCCTGTTACATAGCTTTAAAATCCTCAGTATTTTCACTTTATTTTATAAAAAGAAATAAGTGCATATCATTCTTGGAAGGTTTTTGTGTTCTATTTGTGCCCTATATATAAAGTCTTTGTCTGATATACATAATGTCTCTCATATATTTACACACACATATATATACGCACAAATAATTTTGATTATTTTTCAAAATGAAGGATAAACTCTAAAGATTAAAGCAAAATTCCCACTGAACTTCTTATGACAGCAAGTGGAACACCTACTAGCTTAGAAGTTACTTTGTTCCTATCAGTGAATTAAGAGGAATGCAGAGATAATGCTTAGATATTAGACATCTGTATATATTTTCTTTTCTCTTTATGCTTCAGATAACAGTGCCAAGGAGTGGAATCTTGAAATACAGTCTTCTTTTGATGTTGTCAGCTCAAAGCCAGTTGGTGGTCAAGTGATCGTAACCATCCCTAAATTGCATACGCAGCAAACACGTGATATTTACCTTCAACCTGGGGAAAGGATTGTCGATCTACTTGTGAAAATCAGCAAGGTAAATGATGGGACTTCCTGAGAAGTGTTGACGAAAAGCCATACCTGCACAAAAGCAATGCCTAGAAAGAGAAGAAGATGAAAGAAATATTGTTTCCTTCTTTAGGTTTTCGTTTTCTCCTATGTTTTAAAAAGTTTTATATATTTATTTTTCATTTACTTGAGAGAGAGAGAGAGCTTTGATCTGATGGTTCACTTCCTAAACCACTGCAATAGCTGTCCAAGCACTTGGACCATCATCTACTACGTCCCAGGGTTCACATTAACAGGAAGCTGGATCAGAAGTAAGTGCAGGGATTTGAATCCTGGCACTCCGCTATGGGATACAAGTGTCCCCAGTGGCTGCTTCAACACCACAGCCCCTATTTTCCGCCCCTGTTTTCTCCTCTTTTTTTTTAACTTCTCATATATTTTGAGTATGAGCCAAGAAATTATTTTGCCAAATTTTGTTAAGAAATAGAGAATATATCATTAATTTAGCAATATTTCCTCTCAAGAAGTCAGATACATTTTAACATTTTTCTGTAGTATTTTCAATATTTTGAATCCAAAATACATTCTAAACAATGTATTTAAATAGAAGTGGTGGTTTTGGGTACTTGCCAATTATTTTGAATATTGGTGCTTATTTTTGCAAAATTCTAATTCATCTTTCATAGGTAGAGGTAGGGTGGATTTTTTTCCTTTTTCCCTTTTCTGTTTCTCTAATTGATAATTATGAACTGAAAGGATGTAGCAAAATAGTATTTGGTAACTATCCAGATAAAGTAAGAACTCAAAATGGTTTCTAGTTCTCAGCTTAGAAAAAGATGCAATTTCAAAGTCCAATGCTAAGTGTTAAGAATATAGAGTAATTGTAAAATTGAGTGTTGGAGACAGGAAGAGTAGTTCCTTCCTTTTCAGTATATTAATCCATGCTAAACTCCTAGCATGCTGATTTAACAATATTAGGGGTTGGTATGATTTGAGATAATATGGGCAGGGAGATTATATTGCTTTAGAACCTAGAATTTCTGTGTTTGACTATATAAGAAATCGCTATAATGCTGAGTCATATTTTGTTAAATATGCTGCACTACTTAGAATGACTTATCTTATTTCTTAAAAGAATACTTCTGTAGAAACATGGTGGCCTCATGGACATGGAAACCAGACTGGGTACAATATGACAATTCGTTTTGAACTAGA
Source organism: Oryctolagus cuniculus (assembly GCF_964237555.1). NCBI lineage: Eukaryota > Metazoa > Chordata > Mammalia > Lagomorpha > Leporidae > Oryctolagus > Oryctolagus cuniculus. The sequence continues at coordinate 62,487,852 of NC_091439.1, forward strand.
AGGAGGTTTAACTATAGAAAAATCAGCTAGGGTAAGTAAATATTTTAATAAAATATTTTGAGAACAACAAGAAATTGGTAAAGCTCTTTTAACCCTGTCAGTCCAAGATAACAGCATTCAAAAGCTTTTGTGTGTGTGTGTGTGTGTGTGTGTACTTATATTTTTAAGTGGATCAGACTCTACATATTATTTTGCCAATAAGTAGTCTCATCTGGATTTTTTAATTATGTCAAGGTAATAAATGTGTACAGTTTTGAAGTTCAAATGTTACTGAAAGATTCATATGAAAAATAAGATCTCTTGCCCCAACCTTCCTATTTGTATTTCGTATTCTCAAAAACCAATAACATTTTTTATTATTTATTTCTTCTACCATTTATCTTCATTTCTCCAAATGATATGCTTCTACCAGTGTTTTCTAATTTTTCAGTCCTGCTCAGTTCATGCTACAATGCTAAAACTTGGGAAGAACTGCACTTTGTTATTTATTAGCTGTTGGGTGCCTAGTGATTCAAGTCCCATTTCCTCCATATGTGAAATGGGGGCTACTAAGAGTGGGGGAGCCGGCGCCGCAGCTCAGTAGGCTAATCCTCCGCCTTGCGGTGCCGGCACACCGGGTTCTAGTCCCGGTCGGGGCGCCGGATTCTGTCCCGGTTGCCCCTCTTCCAGGCCAGCTCTCTGCTGTGGCCCGGGAGTGCAGTGGAGGATGGCCCAAGTACTTGGGCCCTGCACCGCATGGGAGACTAGGAGAAGTACCTGGCTCCTGCCATCGGATCAGCGCAGTGCGCTGGCCGTGGCGGCCATTGGAAGGTGAACCAACGGAAAAGGAAGACCTTTGTCTCTGTCTCTCTCTCTCACTGTCCACTCTGCCTGTCCAAAAAAAAAAAAAAAAAAAAGAGTGGGGGAACTTGGATCTGGTTTCAGATAGTCATACAAGATGGTGAATAGTAACAATGCTTTTTTTTTTTTTTTTTAAGATTTATTTATTTGAAAGTCAGATTTAGAGAAGAAAAGGCAGAGAGAGAGACAGAGGTCTTTCATCTGCTGGTTCACTCTCCAATTGGCCACAACAGCCGGAGCTGGGCCGATCTGAAGCCAGGAGCCAGGATCATCTTCTGGGTCTCTCATGCAGGTGCAGGGGCGCAAGGATTTGGGCCACCTTCTACTGCTTTCCCAGGCCATAGCTGAGAGCTGGAACAGAAGTGGAGCATCCAGGACTCGAACTGGTGCCCATATGGGATGCCAGCACTGTAGGTGGTGACTTTACCCATTGCCCCAGTAGTAACAATGTTAATCTTCTTCCTCGATTTCCTACTCCCTCCCTACCACTTCAACCTTTGGTATTTGCAGTTGGCTGAGGTTTGGAATCTACTCTTGCTCTCACTTTCCTGTTACCTCTTCTGTGGCCAGGTACTATGCTAACTTTGGTATGTCCTCCAGGAGTTCAGGTCTTACTCTCTGTACAGTTGTGCTATCTGTTTTCTGAGACTGTGTGTATGTATTATTTGTGTGTGTACATAACAGGGGGCTTTAAAAAGCTCATAGAAAATGTGCATATCTGTTCATTCCATTTCCCATGAACTTGTAGACACCCCTCCCCAATAGCATATGGAGGGAGAATATCCTGGAGGCTTTCACTCTTATTCTAAGCCTCTGGACAGCAGATGTTTGCTCTTTCTTTCTTTTTTTTTTATTTTTTTATTTTTTTTTGACAGGCAAAGTGGACAGTGAGAGAGAGAGACAGAGACAAAGGTCTTCCTTTTCCGTTGGTTCACCCTCCAATGGCCGCCGCGGCCAGCGCACCGCGCTGATCCGATGGCAGGAGCCAGGTGCTTCTCCTGGTCTCCCATGGGGTGCAGGGCCCAAGTACTTGGGCCATCCTCCACTGCACTCCCGGGCCACAGCAGAGAGCTGGCCTGGAAGAGGGGCAACCGGGACAGAATCCGGCGCCCCGACCGGGACTAGAACCCGGTGTGCCGGCGCCGCAAGGTGGAGGATTAGCCTAGTGAGCCGCAGCGCCGGCTGCTCTTTCATATGTTGAATTTTTTGTGTACCATCGTTAGGAAAATTTAAAAAATCATGAGTCACTGCATCTTACTACAGAGAAAAAAGAGGAATTTCTGCCTTTTTTATTTTTAGCAAATAGTTCTTTTTCATTCAGCCTCACATGGATGCACTCTTGTTCACGATGCATAAAGTTGCCACCCTTTGAATGCAGCAGTGCCAGCATAAAGGGAGATTACTGCCTCACACCTCTCATTAGGGCAATGTCTGAAGTGTATCCTTTGGTGATGGCTGCTGAAGGGTTTGTTATTTTTGAGGTTCATTCATTCAGTCAGTACTTATTTAGGTAGGGCCAACTGTGCTTCAGTGACTGTTCTGGGCCCTCCTGGTAAGCTGAAGGTAAGACACTGCTTCCATTTCTCTTTGGGACCTTACTAGAGCTAATAATCAGGTTAAGAGGTTAGATCTTTAGATAAACAATTATAGAAAAGGGTGATTAGCACTCGAGAGAAATGGAACTGTGGAAGCACAGAATAGCGACTTTCTAGGGAGATGATATCTATGTCTTTGACAATGGCGCAAAGACGGAGATGGGAAAAGATACGTGAAGACCCAGGAACTCAAATGCATGTGTATGTTTGTGGAAGTGAAAGATCTTTGAAGCACAAGGGATGATGCTGTCAAAGTAGGCAAGAGCAAGGTCTAGAGGGCCTGGGAAGCCAAGTGAAGGAATAGGCGCTAGCCTGAGCACACCAGGGATTCCTGGCAGGGTTTTAGTGGGGAAGACTGTACAGGTCGGATTGGAGGGTGGTAAGAGTGGGAGGCCAGTGGTGGTGGTGATGAGGCACAGCAGGATGATTGCTCAGTCTATAGATTGCTGAGGGGCTAGATTTGAAAGAGGTTTGGCGGACAGGTCATTAAGCTTAATGATGTAGGGGTGGGAGAAAGGAAGGAGTTAAGAATGGCTCCTCCATTGCTTGTTTAGGCTGCTGTGTGGGTGACAGTTCTGTTCATTGAATTTAAACACTCTGAAAGAGCAGGTTTGGGTTATGGGATAGGGCAGAAATTACTTCAGTGTGAGGTAAGCTTTGTGTGGAGTGTTTGAGAGATAGAAAGGAATAACATTTGGTGGGTATAGGTGGTGGGCTTAGGAATTAGTTCTGGGTTAAGAATGTAGGTGTGGAAGTTAACATCGTGGATAAATGTAGCCGAGAAAAAGGGGCTACACAGGAAGGGTGCTAAGGGCAGAGCCACATGGATCTTAACAGTAAGAATGGGAGTGGGAAGACATCCAGAGAAATCTAAGGGTGGTCAAAGAGGTGGACAGAAACCCAGGTTGAGGAGGAGTCATAGAAACATGAGGGGGAGAGAATTTTGGGAAGCAGGGAATATTCAAAAAGCATTGAATTCGGCAAGGGAGGTCAAGGTAGGAAAGAACTGAGATGGGCCAGCGCCGTGGCTCATTAGGCTAATCCTCCACCTGTGGCACCGGCATCCCAGGTTCTTAGTCCCAGTTGGGGCACCGGATTCTGTCTCGGTTGCTCCTCTTCCATTCCAGCTCTCTGCTGTGGCCCGGGAAGGTAGTGGAGGATGGCCCAAGTGCTTGGGCTCTGCACCCGCATGGGAGACCAGGAGGAAGCACCTGGCTCCTGTCTTTGGATCGGCACAGTGCGAGCCATGGCAGCCATTTGGGGGGTGAACCCACAGAAAGAAGACCTTTCTCTCTCTCTGTCTAGCTCTTCCTGTAAAAAAAAAAAAAAAAAAAAAAAAAAAAAACCTGAGATGGATCCTTTATATTTGGCAGCAATGAGATTGCTAGTCACCTTGACCAGAATAGAAATCAAGCTGCAGTGGGTTGAGCTTGGAACAAAGGAAGGCGAGGAAGCAGAAACACGGCCTATTGACAGTTCTGAAGAATGCTTGGCAGGGACCACAGCTGAGCCATTTGGTAATGGTGCCCATTTGAGGGTAAGGAGATTGCTGACATATAAGCAACTGAGCAAATATATTGAAATAATGGGATTCAGCCTTTCATGGATGGAGAAAGGTGACATACATAGAAACAATGAGAGGCAAGAATGGATTGGAATTGGGGTTAATAGTGTGGGCTTACACTTTTCAGTATGTGTGGACAGGTATAGACATATATAGATGGAAGTGCTCATGCATGTGTGTGCTTATGCACACACACAAACTGACTCTTCCCAGCCCTTTCCCCAAAGTCCTGGGAGGCATGGCACTCCAGTAGCAATAAACAGAGCTAGTGTTCATGTCTTGACATTTAAATACTACTCTTTACTAAAAGGAACCAGAGCTCTTTGGAGAAATGATTTGCTCTGGAGCTAGAGCCTCAAATATCTGGATATGCCAGAAAGTAAGAAGGTTCTCTGGGATGATTGATACCTTGAAAGGACATAGTGGCCAGTGTAGTGGGGCTCCCACTGGCAGAATCTGGGAGAATTTGAACATCACTAAACACAACAGAAATTCCTACATGTATTGATATAAATAAATACATTAATAATTGAGAAAGGAAAGATATTTCTTAAAATGAAAAGGTGATTAATAAGTGAAGAAGGAATGATAGGGCTAGGGAAGTAATCATTTGATAACCACCATATTTATAAGTAATTCAGGCAAGAAATATGAATGGTAAAACTAGAGGGTAAAAGTAGAATGAAATTGGGATATTTAATTGGCTCAGAACATCTCTCAGTGAAATAATTAATTGCAATGGAGGGGGGACACTTGGCTTAGTGGTTTGGGCTCTGCTTGGAATGCTCCCATCTTGTATCAGAGTACATGGGTTCAAGTCCTGCCTCTGCTCCCAGTTTCAGCTTCTTACTTACTAATGCAGACCTTGGGAGGCAGTGCTGATAGCTCAAGTACTTGAGGTCATTAACATTCATGTAGAGACCCAGATGGAATTCCTGGCTCCCTGCTTCAGCCTGGTCCAGACCCAGCATTGCGGGCATTTGAGAAGTAAACCAGTAGGTGAGGGATCTTTGTCTGTCTCTCTGCTTCTCAAATTAATATGTAAATAAAAGTAAAAAAATTATAATGGAGGAAAAAATGCAAAGGAAAATCTAGTCGATCTTGTCTTAAGTAATTAAGGGTTTTACCCCCAGTGAGACAAAATGACATCATGTTTCTCCTGTACATTGTCAGCTGCCACCGGAAGTACACAGCGTGATGTCTGTTTGTGCCAACAGAAGCAGAAAACCTGGATCTAATTGTAAGCAAGCATCAGACCATTCCTATTTCCTATAAACTTCAAATCTACTTTTTAATTTATCTGATCTTTGGGGACAGTGAGTTAAGCTGCTGCCAGCGAAGCCAGTATCTCATTATCATAGTGACAGTTTGAGTCCTTGCAGCTCCCCTGCTCATCTAGCTCACTGCTAATGGACCTAGGAAAGCAGCAGAAGATGGCCCAACTACTTGGGTCCCTGCCAACCATGTGGGAAACCTGGATGGGGTTGCAGGCTCCTGGCTTTGGCCTGGCCCGGCCCTGGCTATTGCATCTATTTGGGGAGTGAACCAGTGGATGGGGGAATCTCTCTCTCTCTCTCTCTCATATGTATTTTCAAGTAAATAAGTGAAATACATCTCTAAATCTATATAATCTTCAAAAATGTCAAGGCACAATGGAGGAACTGTTAGTATTAAAAGAGACCGTGGAAGCATAAAGACCAGTGCAGTACACCATTTTTTTTTCTTTTTTTGTTATAAATGATGTTATTGGGGTGATTGATAAAACTCCAATGGGATCGCTGGGTGAAGAGTTTTTGGAGTTCTTTTAGAGTTTTAGAGTACTATTGCTGCCACTTTTCTGTGTGTTTGAAATGGTTTCAACATAAAAAAAGACACTATTAAGAGAATGAAGAGCAACAATAGCAAACCCCGGATGGGTTTCCCATCAATAGAGAGGGAAAGACTGAGAATAGTTGCAAAGCAGGGAGATGGGGTAGATTTGACCTGGTGGTTGAAGATGTAAGTTAAGATGTCTGCGTCCCTTATCCAAGTACCTGGGCTCAAGTCCTGGCTCTGCCTCACATCGAGCTTCCTGCTAATACACATCCTGGGAGGCTGCCAGTGATGGGCCAAGCAGTTATGTCCCTGCTGCCCCTGTGGGTGACTGGATTGAGTTCCCCAGCTTCCAGGTTTGGCCTGGTCTAGCCCTGACGATTGTGGGCACAAAGGGTGGGAGTACTGTCTTATCTGTCTCTCTCTTTCTCCATCTCTAACAAATAAATAAAAATAAAAATGCCCCATAGAAATAAAAAGCAGGGAGATAGTTGAGTGGGCAGGGTCTCTGATGAGGTGGGAGAGGAAGGACCTCCACCATGTCCGTGGGTGCACTCACTTGGGGATGAGGAGTCTGTTTTTGTGCTCACGTGGATGAGGTAGTTTTTGAATGTGTCTAAGTCCATTGAATGTATATATATATTTTTCCTGTGAGACTTGTAAACTGTTTTTAGTGGAGTTTTAAGAGAAAAAAGTGAACCCAAGAGAGTTTTGGGGGTTCCTGTCAAATAACTTTTTGCTCTGCTGTGGCCTGGGAGGTGATGCTGTCTGCTTGATGGGGGGCAAGTCAGAAATTTGAGGAAAAAGAAAACTTGAGATAGCAGTCTAGAAAAAGGGCTTGGGAGGACTATGGCAATTGGATAGGACTGTTGGGCAGCATTAAGGGCCCAGTTGAGGTTGAAGACCAGGAATCAATCGATTCTCTCTCTCTCTCTCTCTCTCTCTCTCTCTCTCAGGCAGAATGTCTTTACTCTGAATATTGATTTCTGATTGTGGTACATTAGGCTGAATGTTGCAAGACATTATAAATATGTGGCCTGCTTTGAAATTGTTCTCTGGGCCTTCTGCCTACCTTGCTTGTATATATTTTAATTAAATCTCTCATGTTTGAGTAATACTTTAAAGTTTGAGGTGAAGCTTGGGTGCAAAGCCAGGGCTATATAGTTAAACACTGTGGTTTTGAAATTACCTTCTTATTTCTGAAATGTACTAAGAATAATAATTATGTGTCATATAGGGTCTTAAGGTACTATTTTTTACTTAGTTTGTAAAAACCTTACTGATTTTACTCATTAGGAGATTCAAAAAAAGCTATGAGGGTGATTAAACGAAGAAAGGATAAAGGAGTAAAATAGTTTAACTGGAAGAAGAGCCAGGGGAATGTTTGGTCATTTCTCGGCTTGTCTTTGTGATGTTCTCTGATTCCTCTCTAGGAGTATAAGGGTGGAAGGGGAGGTGAGCTTCAAGTGGAGTTTCTAGTTGTAGGAGGAGAGTCTTAGCAGTAGACATGCTGTTTATGTTGCAAGGAGTAGCTGCAGATGATTTCAGAGTTCACCTGCAGGGAACTTGGATACAGTGTCTCTGCCCATTTGTCCACTGGACGGGCATGGGAGAGGTTGGATCAACTGATCTCTTGTGCCTTCCTAACCACTCCATGATGGCCTCAAAGGAAACCAAAATGATGGTTGACTTGGAACTCTGCATATTTTAGGACTCAATGTGTGCTTTTGAAATTTAGGAAAAAAAAAGTGTCAGCAAATACTAAAATTTGGTGAGAGAGAGGTGATACCCAGTTCACCTTTGTATCCAAGGTGATTCTTTGAGGGAACTGCATATCCTGTTTCAGCAAGCAAGATGTTTGACTGCTCCTTGCCTGCTATACCTGCTTCCTGGAGGGAGTCTCTTAGTATTGTTTCTTTCCATTCTTTGTTTGGTGGGAATGTGCCAGACAGGAATTCTTTGTTGTTATTTATGGTGAAATATAACACATAGGCTGAGAAACACACAGAAAGGAAGTGAAAAGCTTAATTATCAGAAAACACACACTCCTCTAACACTCATCCCCATCAAGAAACAGCACATCTGTAGCACCTCAGGAGTCCCTGCACCGGTGGGTCTTCCCAGAGACCCACACTGCTGACAGCTGACACTAGTTTGAATTTTATGTACATGGAACCACATAGTAAGTATTCATTTGTGTCTGTCCATCTTGATTCAATAATAGATTATACATTTGCATGTTCTTGTGTGTAGTGTGGTTTCCGATTTACACTGCTCTGATATTTCATTGCATTATACATTCTGCTGTTGACATTTGGGTCATTTCCAGTTTTGGCTATTTAAAGTACTGCTGCTATGGACATTACTGATCTAAGACTTGGAGCACATATGCCTTTAACCGCATTTCTGCTGGGAGCGGAGTTGCTGGCTTATGAGACACACAGTTTCACTGTTTGTTGATCATGTTGGCCTGCTCTCCAAGGTGCTTGTCTCAGGTTGGTCTTTGTTCCACATATTCCCACGCTCACCGACGCTTGCTGTGGTGTCAGACCGACCGGAGGCACTGCTTTCTCGTCACCAGGCCCTTGTCTCATTTCTACTGCTCTTGTCTTCTGATGGTTCTGTTGTTACCTTGAGCTTACTTCACACAAAAGGTTCCTATTTTTAAAATGTCATTTAAATCCATCTTGCCCCACTTTCCACTTTTTGTATCTTCCTTTCTTGCCTCTCTTCCACTGAGATTAGACGCCTGCATTCTTCTCTTTTTTGTTGACTGACAGTGTCCCAAGACAGCAGCACATTTGATTTAGACAACAGGCTTTGGGAAGGTACAGATCTGGGAAGCAGCCCACGCAGCCAAAATGTGTGGGTTCCTAAACAGAACGCAGGGACTATTGAGGGAGGATTTTGTTGGGCACACACAGACTATTTTGACGACTAAAATTTCTTTATGTGAGAAACAATGACTTTGAAGCACATCATTTCAGCATGAAGGGAGATAATTTCACAAAGCAGCAGATACTCCAATAATTAATAAACAAGAAAGGGGAAGGTGTTGGGATATCATGACTTTTGCCAAACCATTACATGAGGGACTTTATTTATTTATTTTTTTTTAAAAAGATTTATTTTATTTATTTGAAAGGCAGAGTTACAGAGAGGCAGAGGCAGAGGGAAAGAGAGGAGGAGAGAGGTTATCCATCCACTGGTCCACTCCCCAAATGGCCACAGTGGTCAGAGCTGGGGCGGTCCACAGTCAGGAGCCAGGAGCTTCTTTCAGGTCTCCCACGTGGGTGCAGGGGCCCAAGGACTTGGGCCATCTTCTATTGCTTTCCCAGGCCATAGCAGAGAGCTGGATTGGGAGTGGAGCAGCTAGGACCCAAACCTGTGCCCATATGGGATGCCGGCACTGCAGGTGGTGGCTTTACCTGCTACACCACAGCACTGGCCCCCATGAGAGACTTTAGAATGTGAGTCTTGGAAAATCAGCTTTATCAGATTTGAAAACCAGGTTGATTTTTTTTTTAACAAAAGAGAAAGTTTTTGTGTAAAAGTTGTAACAAGAGAGGCTAAATGGAATAAAAAAAATTGCCCAATCTTTTGTTGCCATTTTCTGCTTAGTTAATTGCATATTTAATGTTACTAATTGATTGTATTGAGTTGAATAAATAATGACCAAATGGTTCATCTTTCTGAATAAAGTAGGAAATGTGGTAGTTGAATGTTTTTATTTACAGTAGCTTATTTTGCAAGAGTTTCTCAAGTGTTTCCTGTATAAGGCAAATCATTTTGCTAAAGCAAACAAACAAACAAAAAAAACAAAACAGAAGGCAGTTACTATTTATATTTGACCCCAGCATCAAGATTTTCTGATTAAATTGTTGTAGGAAAATAGGTAAAATAATATAATACATATTCCACAGTCAATTAGAACTTATATTTCATGATTCACAGAAGAGGTAAAATATTGCCCATGGGTATTGTATTAGAAAATCATTACAGTTTCTTTTTTTCTCTACTTTTTTAAAGTTTCACTCTGTTCTTCATTTCTAAAATTTCCATTTTCATCTTTGTAGTTTCCATGGGGCAGAAAGAGAAGACAATGCCAGCAAAATTTTTTCATTTTCTTTCTGACTGCTACTCTTGGCTCTTGGCTCTCTAAAGACCTTAAGGGTACAGAGCCAGGGAATCTGGAATTCAGAATACTGGAGTTGTGTTTCAGTACTGACAGCGCACAGACACTGTGAAGTTTGTCTCCTGTATCTAGGGCTGTGGTACAAATTATTCCAAACTGAGTAACTTAAAATCACAGGAATCGATTCTCTCTCAGTTCTGTCCTCTAGACATCCAAAATCAAGGTGCTGGCAAAGCCTTGTTCCTTCTGAAGTCTCCCAAAGATTCCTTTCTACCTCTTCCTGCTTCTCAGTGCCAGTAACCCTGGGCATTCCTCGGTTTGGGGATTTGTCACTCTGAAATTGTCTCTGGTGCCATACGGCCTTCTCCTGGTGTCTATTTTCTTACAAGGGCACCAGGCATTGAATTAGGGCCTTCCTCCTAACCTAACAATCACTGCAAAGACTCAGTTTCCAAAGAGGTCATGTTTTGAGTTTCAGGGCTGACAAGAGTTTTGGGGGACACTGCTCAACTCAGTACACCCTCCTTTTGCCATTCTCTTTGTCAGAAGTTCAACGATTTCCGGAGCAGTCAGTCCTGGGTGTCGGCAGTTATAAGGCGCTTTGTGTGGAGACAATAGATTGGCCCATTTTTGTTTTATTATTACTGTGTTCTAGTAATTATAAACAATACCGGTAACAACATATCTATACCCCTCAAAATATTATTGTTCTAAATTTTATCTATATGTGCATTTCCTCTTGAATTTTAATAATATATGTGTAGACTTCAGCTGAGCACATTTTTATTATTAGTCCTTTAATAAATGTTGTATTCTACATGAAAGTTAATTTGGAGAACTTTTTTTTGATAGAGCCAGAGAGAGAGAGAGAGAGAGAGAGAGAGGTAGGTAGGTAGGTAGGTCTTCCAGCCGCTGGTTCACTCACCAAATGGCTTCGATGGCTAAAGCTGAGCTGATCTGAAGCCAAGATCCAGGAGCTTCTTCTGAGTCTCCCACCGGGTGCAGGGGCCCAAGCACTGGGGCCATCGTGTACTGGTTTCCTAGGCCATAGCGGAGAGCTGGAATCCGAACCGGCATCCATATGGGATGCTAGTGCTGCAGGCTGGGGCTTTAACCTGCTGTGCCACAGTGCTGGCCCCTGGTGAACTTCTAATTATGTAGTTGTCCCCAGGCCCATGAAAAGTCTGCTTCCTATGGACATTTTGAAAGCAAATTCCTAACAGTTTGGAATTCTGTAAGCTTGCTTTGAACATAGTTGAGCTTGCTGTCCATGTCTTATTATGTAAACTTGCACTTAAAAGTAGATTAAAAAAATAGAACAGTACTTATAAACCATAAGAAATCCAACTTAAATTACTGCAATTCTGTCCTATTATGGGATGCCCTTGGAGTTACCCTTGTTTAAAATATATTAAAAATGAGTTATGAGGTATAATATGTAATGTTTTGCTTCCTAAGTATTGCATTCATATGTGAAATATTCTAATTTTACTGATATCTTTAGAATTAAAATTTTTTTGTTGACAGACAGAGTTAGACAGTGAGAGAGAGAGACAGAGGGAAAGGTCTTCATTCCGTTGGTTCACCCCCCCAAATGACCGCCACGGCCAGTGCACTGTGCCAATCTGAAGCCAGGAGTCAGGTCTGGTCTCCCATGCAGGTGCAGGGCCCAAGCACTTGGGCCATCCTCCACTGCCTTCCTGGGCCACAGCAGAGAGCCGGACTGGAAGAGGGGCAACTGGGACAGAATCCAGCGCCCCAATCGGGACTAGAACCTGGTGTGCCGGCGCCACAGGCAGATGATTAGCCTAGTGAGCCGCGGTGCTGGCCTAGAATCGAAATTTATTCTTTTTAATTTACTAATTATTTGTTTTAAAACTAAAGAGGGCATCAAAGCAAAACATGTCAGTGCTCTGCCTATCATTGCAACAGACACTAAAAATGCAAAGTGTCTTGGCTTGCGTTCTGACTACACTAGATGGTTTTTTACAGAGATGTGTGAGCTGGTCAAATAGGTGGATTTTGAAGGTGGAAGAATTAAAAAAAAAAAAGTCGTTGCTGCCTTTAGGGAGACTGCTGCTAAACTCAAACTATCTTGAAAAAAACTGTGCCACTGAGGTGGGCATTTGGCATAATACTTGACCGCTTTGGGTGCCTGCGTTCCATATCAGAATGCCTGGTTTGTGTCCAGCTCCTGTGCTTTGGTACAGCTTCTTGCTAATGCATCCTGGGAGGCAGTAGGAAATGGCTTAGTGCTCGAATCTCCACCACCCATGTGGGATACCTGTCAGGAGTTTCAGGCCCCTGGCTTTAGCCTGGTCCTGCCCTGGTTACTTTGGGTATTTGGAGAGTGAACCATTGGGTGGAAAATCTCTGTGTCTCTCTGCATTTAAAAAATAATTAAAAATTGTGCCATAAAGTTTTTCTGTGATCCACAATAAAATATGCTGCAAGTATGATCAGTAGTCACTGTGGAGTTCAGGAAAAAAATCAAATTAATTCCAGATTGTATCTCTGCCTCCTGTAAATCTTTCTCTGAACCTTATGAAATTTACTCCTTTGGAAACATCTCTTCATGTGTGATGGTTTTTGGAACTTTGGAAAAATTTTATTCGTTCTTTTTAATCTCACCTCAGTGATGGAAAAAGCTTCAGAAAGTCTTGAAATTCCATCCTAGACAAGATGGAATGTTCATTATGAAGCTGGAGCACAGCAGAGAAATTGAAAAGTTAGCCTCAGTGTGGAAGTACAGGTTCTCTGTAAATCAAAGAAAATGTGGACGGACGAGTTAGCTCAGGCTCTGCTCTATGCTCTGTGCAGTTTTTCTTTTTGGAATTTTCTTTTTTGCTGTAGTTTTGGGTGAAGTTAACCAGATACAAACAAAAATATGTGCAAAAAGTTGGAATTTACCTTGAACCATGTACTGTGACACACCGATATCTTCCTTTGAAGCTCTTCTTTGAAGATAAGTGTGCAGAAATTTTGGTGAAGTCTGTTTACTGGGCAGAAACAAAATGTGAGGAAATGGACATTTTCCTAGAAAAAAATAATCAAATTTTGACAAAACCAGCAGAAAAACTGATCCTGGTTTTCCATTGCCCGAAGAAATACAAATAGCAGTGCTAAATGCCCCAAGAAGCAGACAGAAGTCATGGTCAGATCATGTCTGTATTCTCTGTCAAGCAGCCCTAGAAAAACAAATTTGAGGAGTGGAAATTGTTTGACCTCTTGAGGCATTTGGAAGTAGTTTGAATAGATCTCAAAGAAACAGGCATAAGTACTACTGCTGTTTTTGTAAATGTAAAGTGGGATTTATATAAATCTCTGCCAAACTTATCTACATATTCAGTACTTTGCCAAAAGATTTGTATATCTCTTGCATCACTTGAAAGTACATTTATAAATTAAAATTAATAGGACCAGGCGCTGTGGTGCAGTGGGTTAACGCCCTGGCCTGAAGTGCCAGCATCCCATATGGCGCCAGTTTGAGTCCTGGCTGCTCCACTTCCGATCCAGCTCTCTGCTGTGGCCTGGGAAGGTAGTAGAAGATGGCCCAAGTCCTTGGGCCCCTGAACCCACGTGGGAGACCTGGAAGAAGCTCCTGGCTCCTGGCTTTGGATCGGCACAGCTCCGGCTGTTGTGGCCAACTGGAGAGATGGAGGACCTCTCTCTCTCTCTGTGTAACTCTTTCAAATAAATAAATCTTTTTTTTTTCCTTTCCAATTTCAAAATTTATTCTCATATATGATACAATATGGTAAGTACAATTTTTTGTTTTTCTGTATATTCTTTTTCTTAAACTTTTATTTAGTAAATATAATTTCCAAAGTATAGTTTATGGATTATAATGGCTCCCCCCCCATAACTTCCCTCCCACCTGAAACCCTCCCATCTCCCGTTCCCTCTCCCATTCCATTCACATCAAGATTCATTTTCAATTATCTTTATATACAAAAGATCAATTTAGTATATATTAAGTAAAGATTTCACCAGTTTGCACCCACACAGAACATAAAGTATAAAATACTGTTTGAGTACTAGTTATAGCATTAATTCACATTGGGCAACACATTAAGGACAGAGATCCCACATGAGGAGTAAGTACAAGTGACTCCTGTTGTTGACTTAACAATTTGACACTCTTATTTATGGCATCAGTAATCTCCCTAGGCTCTTGTCATGAATTTCCAAGGCTATGGAAGCCTCTTGAGTTTCCTGACTTCGATCTTATTTAGACAAGGTGATAGTCAAAGTGGAAGTTCTCTCCTCCCTTCAGAGAAAGGTACCTCCTCCTTTGATGGCCCGTTCTTTCTTTCTTTTTTTTTTTTTAACTTTTATTTAATGAATATAAATTTCCAAAGTACAGCTTATGGATTACAATGGCTCCCCCCCCCCCATAACTTCCCTCCCACCCGCAACCCCCCCCTTTCCCTCCCCCTCTCCTCTTCCATTCACATCAAGATTCATTTTCGATTCTCTTTATATACAGATCAGTTTAGCATACATTAAGTAAAGATTTCAACAGTTTGCACCCACATAGAAACACAAAGTGAAAAATACTTGTCGCTCCCCCTCTTCATGGAGGAACGACACTAAACCCTGCCTAGGCTTCATATCTGAGTCACGGCACCATTATGTCGCTCCCCCTCTTCATGGAGGAACAACACAGGACCCTGCGCTGTTCTTTCGTCTGCTCGGCCCTCCCCGGGTTTGCTGCTGGTTCTTCCCGGGTTGGCTACTGTCCCTTCCACCTCCGTGGAAGGGCGGTTCCCCCTGGCCACTTTCCCCACTTCCGCAGGGGAGCGGCACACCGCCGGCCGGCTCTCTCGGGGGCTGCTCAGATGTTCCTCAGGTGTTCCTGTTAGATGTTCCTGGTGCATGTTGTCTCTCTCCTCCTTTATAGTCCTCCTCCGCCAATCCCAACTTGGCTGCCCATACGCCGAGTACGCTGCTCTCCTCCAATCAGGGCAGGATCAGCTCCTGGAGGTCATCACTCAAGTTGGCAAGAGGCAGCTGCGTAGAAGCTGTTTTCTCCTCTCCCAGTGCCATATTGTGGGAGAGCAGATGCATAGAATAAGTCTTAATTCCAATAACTCAGTCCAGTCCGGGTTGCTCCCCACAATACTGTTTGAGTACTAGTTATAGCATTAAATCACAATGTACAGCACATTAAGGACAGAGATCCTACATGAGGAGTAAGTGCACAGTGACTCCTGTTGTTGACTTAACAAATTGACACTCTTATTTATGGCATCAGTAATCACCCTATGCTCCAGTCATGAGTTGCCAAGGCTATGGAAGCCTTTTGAGTTCGCCGACTTCGATCTTATTCAGACAAGGTCATAGTCAAAGTGGAGGTTCTCTCCTCCCTTCAGAGAAAGGTACCTCCTTCTTTGAAGACCTGTTCTTTCCACTGGGATCTCACTCACAGAGATCTTTCATTTAGGTCATTTTTTTTTTTCCATTGTGTCTTGGCTTTCCATGCCTGAAATACTCTCATGGGCTTTTCAGCCAGATTCGAGTGCCTTAAGAGCTGATTCTGAGGCCAGAGTGCTGTTTAGGACATCTGCCATTCTATGGGTCTGCTGTGTATCCCACTTCCCATGTTGGATCGTTCTCTCCTTTTTTTATTCTATCAGTTAGTATTCCAGATACTAGTCTTGTTTGTGTGATCCCTTTGACTCTTAGACCTATTAGTGTGATCAATTGTGAACTGAAATTGATCACTTGGACTAGTGAGATGGCATTGGTACATGCCACCTTGATGGGATTGTATTGGAATCCCCTGTCACATTTCTAACTCTACCATTTGGGGCAAGTCCGATTGGGCATGTCCCAAATTGTACATCTCCTCCCTCTCTTATTCCCACTCTTATATTTAACAGGGATCACTTTTCAGTTAAATTTCAACACCTAAGAATAAATGTGTGTTAATTACAGAGTTCAACCAATAGTATTAAGTAGAACAAAAAAATACTAAAAGGGATAAAGTATTAAATTGTACATCAACAGGAGAAGAGCTGACGAAGTCACTGTTTCTCATAGTGTCCCTTTCACTTCAACAGGTTTCCTTTTTTGTGGTTGGTTAGTTGTCACCGATCAGGGAGAACATATGATATTTGTCCCCCTGGGACTGGGTTAATTCACTCAGCATGATGTATTCCAGATTCCTCCATTTTGTTGTAAATGACTGGATTTCACTGTTTTTTTTTTTTTTTTCTTACTGCTGTATAGTATTCTATAGAATACATGTCCCATAAATTCTTTATCCAGTCTACTGTTGATGGGCATTTAGGTTGATTCCAGGTCTTAGCTATTGTGAATTGAGCTGCAATAAACATTAAGGTGCAGACAGCTTTTTTGTTTGCCAATTTCCTTTGGGTAAATTCCAAGGAGTGGGATGGCTGGGTTGTATGGTAGGGTTATATACAGGTTTCTGAGGAATCTCCAGACTGACTTCCATAGAGGCTTAACTAGTTTGCATTCCCACCAACAGTGGGTTAGTGTCCCTTTTTCCCCACATCCTCGCCAGCATCTGTTGTTGGTAGATTTCTGTATGTGAGCTATTCTAACTGGGGTGAGGTGAAACCTCATTGTGGTTTTGATTTGCATTTCCCTGATTGCTAGTGATCTTGAACATTTTTTCATGTGTCTGTTGGCCATTTGGATTTCCTCTTTTGAAAAATGTCTACTGAGGTCCTTGGCCCATCTCTCCAGTGGGTTATTTGTTTTGTTGTAGAGTTTCTTGATCTCATTGTAGATTCTGGTTATTAATCCTTTATCTGTAGCATAGTTTGCAAATATTTTTTCCCATTCTGACGGTTGTCTCTTCACTTTCCTGACTGTTTCTTTTGCAGCACAGAAACTTCTCAATTTGATGCAATCCCAATAGTTAATTTTGGCTTTGACTGCCTGCACCTCCAGGATCTTTTCCAAGAAGTCTTTGCCAGTGCCGATATCTTGCAGGGTTTCTCCAATGTTCTCTAATAATTTGATGGTGTTGGGTTGTAGATTTAGGTCTTTAATCCATGTTGAGTGGATTTTTGTGTAAGGTGTAAGGTAGGGGTGTTGCTTCATGCTTCTGCACGTGGAAATCCAGTTTTCCCAGCACCATTTATTGAATAGAATGTCCTTGCTCCAGGAATTGGTTTTAGATCCTTGATCAAATATAAGTTGTCTGTAGATGTTTGGGTTGATTTCTGGTGTTTCTATTCTGTTCCATTGGTCTGTCCTTCTGTTTCTGTACCGGTACCATGCTGTTTTGATTACAACTGCCCTGTAGTATGTCCTGAAATCTGGTATTGCAATGCCTCTGGCTTTGTTTTTGTTGTACAAGATTGCTTTAGCTATTCGAGGTCTATTGCATCTCCATATGAACTTCAGCATCATTTTTTCTATATCTGAGGAGAATGCCTTGGTATCTTGATTGGTATTGCATTGAATTTATAAATTGCTTTAGGGAGAATGGAGATTTTGATGATGTTGATTCTTCCAATCCATGAACATGGAAGATTTTTCCGTTTTTTGGTATCCTCTTCTATTTCTTTAAGATTTTGTAATTTTCATCGTAGAGATCTTTAACGTCCTTGGTTAAGTTTATTCCAAGGTATTTGATTGTTTTTGTAGCTATTGTGAATGGGATTGATCTTAGAAGTTCTTTCTCAGCTGTGGCATTGCCTGTGTATACAAAGGCTGTTGATTTTTGTGCATTGATTTTATATCCTGCTACTTTGCCAAACTCTTCTATGAGTTCCAATAGTCTCTTAGTAGAGTTCTTTGGATCCCCTAAATAATCATATCATCTGCAAAGAGGGATAGTTTGACTTCTTCCTGTAAATAATCAAACTTCAAAATGTCAATTTTGTTCATATATATTACATTTTTTGTATTCTGTATGTTAGTTACCACAGATCAGGGGAAACATATTTGTATTCTTGGAACTGGCTTATTTCACTAGAATAATGGTTTCCAGTTGCATGCATTTTGTTGCAAAAGGCAGGATTTCCTCCTAATGTATTCCATAGTGTATATGTATCACATGTTCTTTATCCAGTCATCAGTTGTTGGATATCAGGGTTGATCTATATCTTAGTTATTGTGAATTGTGCTGCAGTAATCATGGAGGTACAGATAACTTTGGTATGCTGATTTCATTTAGTTTTGGTAAATACTCAGGAGTGTGGGATGGTTTTCTCCAAATGCTACAGTGCGTTCTGAGCAAAAACAGAAATGGGATATTTGGTAGTCTTTAAAAATGTATGTTATTAAGAATGAAATTATTTTAAATGTCTAACTTTTACAACTGTTTAGATATAGGAGTTTTTAAAAGAGGAAACTTTTAAAAAGCATAGTGATATAATGACAGCTTTTTAAGTATCTGATTAGAAATAGCTGAAAAACAGCACTCAGTTTATGAATTACAAATTCATGACATCGTCATCTGGTTGGTTGGCCAGAGACAGCAATTGGAGGAGTACAGAATTTGCTTCTCAGTCACGCACCTCTTAGTCTCTCTAGTTAAGCCATCCCTAACTTGTCACAAAGAACATGTTCAGGTATCCTGCACTTTCGTGTTAATCCTTCCATTTAAAAGATGATCTTCCCTGGTGAGGAGCTAACAGAGCCTTCCACAATAGATAGGAAAATCTGGAAGTTGACTATGTGACTAGCGTCTATTTTAGATTCTTATCTATTCACGCCATTTTTTTCTTCTTTGAGACAGTAATTTGTTGGGCTGTTTAAAATTTTTTTAGTCTTATATAGGAAGACAGTACATTCACTCTGAATGCAAATATGTGTTAGAGATCTTAAAAAAAAAAAAACACCTCTTTCTGAGCCCATTGTTTTCTTGGAAGTAAAACACCTTTTGTAGAAGGAGGCCTTTATGTTACCTTTGTGCCAGAAGAGAGAATGACTGCCATCTACCATACATTCCAGCTTTGCACTTGTGGACCTCCTGGAGGGAAGTGTGACTGGCAGTTCCAGCTTCACCTCTGAGCCACTGGCAGGTGGATTAGGGTTACTTCTCCTCCACAAAAAATTGTTACTGTGGGAGTTGGAAGATCGGGAATTGTCTTTTCTCAAGGCAATTTGCACAGAAAAGAAAAACGTATGCTGAAAGGTGCTGTTTCAGACTTTTTGTAGCATTGGTATTACATAAATAAGTTCTATTTTTTTTTAATTATTTATTTGAAAGGCAAAGTTACAGAGAGAGAGAGATCAATCTTCTCACCTACTGGTTCACTCCCCAGATGGTTGCAATGATCAGGGCTGGGCCATGCTAAAGTTAGGAGCTCTTCTCTTCCTGGCTTCCCATGTTGGGCGGCAGGGCCCCAGGAACTTGGGCCATCTTCTCCTTTCCTAGGCCATCAGTAGGGAGCTGAATCTAAAGTCAGGACTCTAACCAGCACCCATATGGGACTCTGGCACCGCTGGCTGAGGCTTAATTTAACCTCCTGCGCCACGTCCCCAGCCCCACAAGTTCTGTTTTCTACATTAGTGATTCTCAGATTGCTTTGGACTCAGCTACCTCACACTCACAAAAATTACTGAGAACCCTACGTGCTTGTGTTTATGTAAGTTATGTGTTCCGATATTTATCATATATTGATATTTAAGCTGAGAATGAATATTTACTCATTTTTTTTAAGATTTTATATTTTTATTTGAGAGACCAAGTTACAGAGCGGGAGAGACAGAAAGGTTCACTCCCCAGATGGCCCCAACGGCCAGAGTAGGGCTGATCCAAAGGCAGGAGCCAGGAGCTTCTTCTGGGTCTCCCACGCGGTGCAGGGGCCCCAGCACTTGGTCCATCTTCTACTGCTTTCCCAGGCCAGAAGAGAGTTGGATTGGAAGATAAGCTGGGACATGAACCAGTGCCCATATGGGTGCCGGTGCAGTAGCGGAGGCTTAGCCTACTACGCCACAGTGCCGGCCTCTCTTTATTCACTTTCAGTCACCACAATAAACACAGGACATGTTAATATGTAGGACTTATTTTATGAATTAATATATTTGTAAAATAAGAAATTTAAGGGGGCAATGATACTATTTTATGTGCTTATATAGCTAATGTTCTTTTTATAAAGATATCTGGATTCTTGTATGAATTTTCAAGGAATCAATTTGTAATACATTTTTTTGACTGAAACATGAAGAAAATCAGGTCTCACAGAAACAGTTGGAAAAGGGGAGAGTGCTTTAGTGGTTTTCAAGAATTGTGAATATTCTTTGGTGCTATACTAGAACTTAACAAGTGGGTAGTCTCTTTTTTATCTTTTTTTCCCTTAAGATTTATTTGTTTGGAAGGCAGAATTACAGAAATAAGGGTGAGAGAGAGAGACAGCGATCTTCCATCTGCTGGTTCACTCACAAATGGCTACAATGGCCGGGGCTGTGCAGGGTGAAAGCCAGGAGCCCAAATCTTCTTCCCAGTCTCCCACATGGGTGCAGGGCCCAAGGACTTGGACCATCTTCTGCTGCTTTTCCAGGCTCATTAGCAGGGAGCTGGAGTGGAATTGGAGCAGCCGGGACTTGAACTGGTGCCCATATGGGATGCTGGCATCACAGACTGTGGCTTAACCCACTATGCCACATGCCGGCCCTGGGGATAGTTCCTTAAAGGTAAGTGCAGTGTGAATTCGGGAGCCATTTCAACAAACTTTTTTTTTTTTTTTTTGCATTAAAATCCATAGATCAAGTTCTGTATGTTGCTCAGTATATATATAAAAAAAGATTTTAAAGAAAGAGAAGAAATGGGGTAGCATTAGGCTTGGTGGTTAGGAGATCACAACATTCATACCCAGTATCGGGATGCTCTGCTGCTGATTCTGGCTTCTTGCTGATTCTCACCCTCAAGTAGTTCCATCCCTATCACCCATGTGGGAGAGCTGGGATTGAGTTTCTGGCTCCTAGTTTTGCTCTTGATTGGGGCTGTTACAAGCATTTGGTGAATGAACTTGGGGATGGGAGCCCTCTGTCTCTCAAACAGGTGAAAAGTAAGGAAATTTAAGAAATTCCATTTATATGTCTTGAAATTCTGATGGTTCCTATACCCATATCTGATGCTGTAATGTAATGTACTTGTTTTTAAAATGTTACCTGAAAGGGGAGAGGGAGCGGGAAAGGGGAGGGTTGCCGGTGGAAGGGAAGTTATGGGGGCGGGGAAGCCATTGTAATCCATAAGCTGTACTTTGGAAATTTATATTCATTAAATAAAAGTTAAAAAAAATGTTACCTGAGACTTAGTAATCTTCCAAGTGTTGCAACATTTCTTTCTACAGTATCACATTGCCATCTGGAAAGTTTTAGGTATTGGAGAGCTCTCCTGGTAGTGGATACTGATTCTAAATCCTAAATGTACTTGAAAATTAGAATTTTAGCTTTGGCCACAAACACTGTCAATTGTTCTCCTTTAAGTGATAGGTTCACTTCCTTCGTTTTCAAGAAAATGCCCACCAGGTGCGCAAGTCTGAATCACCATAGTTTGTCACTTTTTCTTTCTTGTCAAACATTTGTTTATTACATTTATTTAAAAGGCAGAGAGACAGAGAGAGACAGACATGCAGACACAGAGCTCCCACCCTCTGGCTCATTGCCCACCTGCCTGTAACAGCTGGAAGCCAGGAACTCAATCTAGGTCTTCTATGTAGGGGGTAGGGACCCCTGCTGCCTCCCAGGGGGTGCACTAGCAGGAAGCTGGAATCAGTGGTGAAGCTGGGACTGGAACTCAGGCACTCCAGTAAGGGGTTAAGACTTCGAAAGTGGCATCTTAAGCTGTGGGTCCTTTTTTCAGGTGAAATTGGAGTTTCAGGAAGGAGAAGTTTAGCTCAGTTTACACCTCAGAAGTGGCCCAGAGGCTTTTCTTCAAGACATCTCTCATGCATGAAGCTTGTTGGCTGTTCCTCATTGCATCGCCCTGTATGTTAAAATGGTGTGTGCTCAGGATTGCGATCTATTACAATTAAAATTTTTACTGTTAAAACTGTCATTGTAAAAAGTAAAAGAAAAATATAAAAAGGAGAGGGAGAGTGAGGGAGGAAGAGTAGGGTAGGGAGTATCATTATGCTCTTAAAACTGTATATATGAAATACATGGAATTTGTTCCCTTTTTATAAGTTAAACATTTTTACTGCTTTATCACAGACACTAAAGTGAATCTGCCCTTTTTCTCCCTGGTAGTGCATGAACGGACAGGTACAATGACTACCACCTTGATTCTTGCTGAGGGAGCAGTAGGGCAAATGTTAACATGGTTATAGAAGGAGGACCTTGAGATTCAACAAATTACTCAGTACTTAGAATGTTTCAACACTGCTTGGATTTTGTTGTCCCAAATTCCTGTGGAAGATCCTTTTTGATGGTGTGCTGTGCTGATCACAAGCCCGTACAAGTGAAACAGCAACCCCATCAATGTCTGGAGGTTCACCCATTGGTAAAGCAAAGGAATGATTAGATGAGACATCAGCTCGGTTTCCACATTGCAGCTGAATCTCTTAATTGGGGAAGTTACTGTGTCAGTGCGGAGCCGGAGCGGCAGTGTGTGCTCTCTGTTACCCAGCAGGCAGGCAGCAGTGCCGGCTGTGCAGGTCCTCGGCTGGCACGGGACCTTGTCCACGCCGTGCAGCTTCACTCGGCCTGTCGGGTGCTTCAGTGGCTTCCTTATTTCTGGTCAGAAGACGTGTGATAAATAGTGTTGGCTTTTAAAGAGTTTATCATGTCTAAGTTTAACTTAATGCAGGCCTTCTTTTTTACACTGTGAATGATTGGTCTGCAAGTGACACTACAACATAACTCACACCATAAATATTATTTTTAAATGTTCCATTGCATAAAATATCATAAGATAAACTATTAATGTAGGGCCACCACAAAACACACCAAACACCGGAGTAAGGGAAAGGGTTTGTTGGGGGAAACCTGATAGACCTGAGGGAAGGGGTGAAGAAGGAAAAGAGGGAGAAGGAGAGCATAAGACAGAGATCAAGAGAGAGAGAGAGAGAGTGAGAGAGAGGAGAGAGAGATCAGGAGACAGAGAGAGCGAGCCGCGTGTTCAGGAACAGGTCCTCTTAAAACTTTGCGGGGTGGGAGGCGGGCAGGGAAGTAAGAGCAGCAAATCTCATTAGAATGGGGTGGAGCTGACACTGGTGGTTGGGCCATGTGGTCACCTGGCTTCCAGCAATGGCAGTGGGGGCTAGAGCCTAGGATGGTGTCGGGGGTGTAGATCGTGCCACAGATAAGACTGCACCATTTTACTAACAACGTGTAAAACTGAGTGAAAGTGGCTTTCATCATAATTTTATTTCTTATTTCACCCAGTTTCTTTGGCGTGTATTCTTCCCTTCTGTGATTGACATAGGACTCTGAAGTACCAGTTTCGTGTTTTCAGAATTTCTAGATGTTGACAGAATTAGGGAAGAGCCTATTATAAATAGATTTCTATTTGGGAAGAGATTAAAATATTCAACTTTAGAATGAGTTTTAGGTAAAATTAAAAATATTACTGTCAAGCAGTTCCTAATCTTTTTTGTGCTTCTGTATAGGTTGCAAGGAAAGCTTGGTGCTGAACTAAGAATGTATTGAACAATTATGTTCTAGACATGACAGAAGGAATAATGTAAGATAGCCTGAGGAGCACAGAGAGCTGAGAACACACTGAGATAAGATCTGAAAACTTTTCTACCTAAACTCTGCCTTAGAAGCAGAGCAAACGAGAATCCAGAAGCAGCCACTGATCTAGATGTGGGAACCCACCATGAAGGTGATGTAAAAGTCCCCTCTGAAATTACTGTGTGTTCTTTACCTGCCGCAGCCCTGAAGCAGGTGTGGGGTCCACGTCTGGATCATCTTCCTCTAGGCCTTACTCCGTATCTCTTAGGTTAATTCTGAGATCTTTTGTGCTGCTGCATAGGTAAAACAAAGTAAGAAAGTGAAACAGTGGTAGGTAGTTTAATGCTGTGGAAAAGGATGACTCCTTTATTGATTTTTTAAAAAAGAACAGCTGTTGTAGCATTGTGATTTTTGGGAAAAGAAACAGAGTAGTTAGTTCAAGTAAGCACATGTACTCTGTTTTAATTTCCAAGTTTATGTTTTGAAAAACAAATATTTGTTTGGGAGATAGACAGACACACACACACGCACACACACTTCCATCTGCTGGCTCTCTCCCCAAATGCCCACACCTGTTGGTGAGGGTGTGTGGGGGTGTCAAAGCTAGGATCTGGGAACTCAGTTGATGTCTCCCAAATGGGTGTCCGACACCTGTTACTTGAGCCATCGTCTTCAGCCTCTGAGAGTCTGCACTGGCAGGAGGCTGGAATCAGGAGCCAGAGCTGGAGGCTCACTCTGGAGTGGAACGAGGATGTGCTAACTGGCCTCTTCACTGCTAGGCTAAACGAGGCTAAACACTTTTTTTTTGATGAGTGGTGGCAGCTGAGCAATGATGTCATCCAGGGGCCATTCTGCTACCACGGGTGTTCTTTCATTTTAAAGATCCATGGAGAATCAAGGCTTATATGAGGGATCTTCTAACAGTTTGTGGAAAATGTATTATGAAAACACTATGCCTGGATTTCAAAAATTGTTTCCACCACAAGAAACTTATCTTTTAATTGCATGTTCCGTGAAAGTTTTGAGTTGCCTTTGTATATGTTAGGAATTTGAAAAGCATGGATTGTTTACCTCTGGGTAACATGTGACTCATTTGTGGGAGGAGGTGGACTGTGGAGGAAGGCTTTGTGTTGGGAAGTCAGTGATGCAGACCATGTAGGCGTGGTGGTGAAGATGTGCAGTGCACTCTTGGGGTGAAGCTGGTGTGTGTGATGGGAATATCCCTTTGGAGTGAAGTGTGGTACACTTCCACTTGTGGGTAGTCTGGCTCCACTCTGTACACTGTTTTTCTGGGATGTGTTGCCCATCCTTGTACCATTTGTACAAGCTAGTCAAAATGAGTGATGGTGAGATTTGTATTGGGGTGATGCTTTGAACAGTCACCAGGAAATTCTAACACATAGTCATCACAGGTGACGTTTTAGTAGTTTTTAATTGGAGAAGTGTGTAATTCTGGTTCTACTGTGTAGAACCATGTCACTCATTCCTTGGTTGGGTTTATGGCTGGAATAAAGATGATTTTGATGAGAATGCCAGAGCCTGTCTGTGAAGGATCTTGCTTCCCACGTGTAACTGTGGAGAAACCTGGCTGGACTGTGTCGGCAATGATGTCTCAGCTTCTCATGTAGCTGAGCTGGCAGGGGTGTGTGTGCCCCTTGATCTTCCCTCTAGCACACCTCAGTCCCTGCCAGCCAGGAGGCCAGAACTCTCCCAAACATTGCGTTGAGTGTAACAGCTCCTTAGGATTACATTGTCCTCCTTAGGATTACATTGTCCGTTAGACCAAGTTGTTTCATAGTAATGTGCTATGACAATGGGAAAGTTGTTAGATAATGGAATACTTTTTGCTGTATGTCTTTGCATCTAAGAGGCACACTTTAACACTTAAAAATGTAACACCATTAAAGAGAACGTGTTTTCAACTCAAGCATGTGTCAGTTTGACAACTTTTTCCCCTATTTTTGTCAAACAGCTTCAGTTTTAATTTTGAAATGTCATCTTCAAATTTGTTTTTTTCTTGATGTAATTACAAATACCTTTTCCTGAGGAAGACTAGGATATTATTTACTCTTTATGGTTTTTATACTTTTCCTTTAAAAGTTAAATAAGACTACAAATATTTTGTACATTTTTTTCCCTAAATGTGCATTTCCAGATTAAGTTCTTCCTAGAAAATAGGAAAATTGATATTAAGGTCTGCTGATGTAAGTTGTTAAAAATGCTACTTTTAAAATTTTTGTTTTGCTATATTTTCAATTTGATATTGAGTATTCAATTCTGTTAATGATAGGTTTACTTCAGGACAGTGGAACTTGTAGAAGAGCCCATAAAAGGGTCTCCTGGCTTGAGTTTCTACTTCAAAATTAATGGACTTCCCATGTTTCTGAAAGGCTCAAACTGGATCCCAGTAGATTCATTCCAGGATCGAGTAACTTCTGATACGTAAGTTATGATTTCTTGTTACTTTTTTAAATTAACAGTCACACATGCTGAAGAGTTACTAATTTTTACTTTCTTTAGTCCCAAGGAACTGAGGGGTAGTGTATGATTCTAGGATATTGGAATGTTTAGAATGGACAGGATTTTTTTTGAATACACTTGTATTTTCCATTCTCTTCAGCTGTAGTCTTGGAGCTACACTGAGACCAGTGAAGCCATCCTTTAAAGATATTTAAAAATTTTTTGAGAGGCACTGAAAGAAAGAGACAAAGGGAGAGAGGGAGAGAGAGAATGAATGAAAATATGCTCCTGTTGGTTCACTCCCCAAGTGCCCATGACTGCCAAGTCTGGACTGAGGCCAAAGCTGAGCCTGGGGACCCAGTCTAGTCCTCCCATTTGGTGATAAGGAACTCAATTACTTGAGTCATCGATGCTTCCACAAGTCTGAGTGAGCAGGAAATGAGTTGGGATCCAGAGGCAGGTTTCGAATACAGACACTCCACAGGGACTGTCTTTTTTTGACAGAGTTATAGACAGTGAGAGAGGCAGAGAGAAAGGTCTTCCTTCCATTGGTTGACTCTCCAAATGGCTGCTACGGCCAGCGCTGCACTGATCTGAAGCCAGGAGCCTGGTGCTTCCTCCTGGTCTCCCATGGGGTGCAGGGCCCAAGCACTTGAGCCATCCTCCACTGCACTCCTGGGCCACAGCAGAGAACTGGACTGGAAGAAGAGCAACTGGGACTAGAACTGGTGCCCATATGGGATGCGGGCACCACAAGTGGAGGATTAACCAAGTGAGCCACGGCGCAGGCCCCTAGGGAGTGTCTTAACTGCAAGACTTAGCCCTCGCCTCTGTAGCCATGCATTTTTAGACAACTGTACTTGTTTACTCTAAAGGTATAAGAAAATAATGAATTCAATTTTGCATAGTTTGTCTCTGGAAAAAAATCATTGATTTCATTGTTTTTCAGTTTTTGGAAGAATAACAGATATTTTTGACCATGGTTCCAAAAGATGGGACCCATACTTTTTTTTTTAAGATTTATTTATTATTTTATTTTTTTTATCTTTTATTTTTGACAGAGTTATAGACAGAGAGAGAGACAGAAAGGTCTTCCTTCTGTTGGTTCACCCCCCAAATGGCCGCTACGGCTGGCGCTGTGCCGATCTGAAGCCAGGAGCCAGGTGCTTCTTCCTGGTCTCCCACATGGGTGCAGGGGCCTAAGCACTTGGGCCATCCTCCACTGCCCTCCCAGGCCACAGCAGAGAGCTGGACAACCGGGAATAGAACCTGGCGCCCATATGGGATGCCGGTTCCGCAGGCAGAGGATTAACCAAGTGAGCCATGGTGCCAGCCCTTATTTATTTATTTGAAAGTCAGTTACACACAGAAAGAAGAGAGGTCCTCCATTCGCTGGTTCACTCCCCAACTTGGCTGCAACGGCTGGCACTGTGCCGATCTGAAGCCAGGAGCCAGGAGTCTCCTCTGATTCTCCCACATGGGTGCAGGGGCCCAAGGACTAGGGCCATCTTCTACTGCTTTCCCAGGCCATAGCAGAGAGCTGGATCAGAAGTAGAGCAGCCGGGACTTGAACTGGCACCCATATTGCACCCATATGGGATGCTGGCACTGCAGGCAGCAGTTTTACCTGCTACGCCACAGCGCTGGCCTTCCATGCTTACTTTTTATCTCAGATATTTACATCTTCTTTTACTTTTCTTTAACAGAGAACTGAAGTAGATGTTAGGTGGATGGGGGAAATGGGAAGATTGAGCTGAAAGAATACAAAGTAGGAGATATGTAGGATGCGTGACTCTGGAGAGCTAATCCATTGTACATCATGAGGGCTACAGATTATGCAACTGGACTGCAACTAGGATTCATGCAAAATGAGTAGATTTTGGTTGCCCTTGCCACACAAACAGAACAAAAAATGGGTAACTATGGGAGGTGGTGGATATGTTAATTTGCATCACTATAATAACCTTTTTTGCTATCTGTATGTTGCCTATTATATCAGACGAGATCGGGCGCGTTCAGGGTGGTATGGCCGTAGACGCCTATTATATCATGTATTTTTTTAAAAGCTTTTATTTAATGAATGCTGATTCCATAGGTACAACTTTAGGAATATAGTGGTTCTTCCCCCCATACCCGCCTTCCCACCCCAACTCCCATATCACTTCCTACTCCCTCTCCCATCCCATTATTCATTAAGATTCATTTTTAATTAACTTTATATACAGAAGATCAACTCTATACTAAGATTTCAACAATTTGCACCCATACATACACACAAAGTATAAAGTACTGTTTGAGAACAAGTTTTACAGTTAATTCTCAAAGTACAACACATTGACAGAGATCCTACATGGGGAGCAAGTGCACAGTGACTCCTGTTGTTGATTTAACAATTGGCACTCTTGTTTATGACATCAGTGATCACCTGAGGATCTTGACATGAGCTGCCAAGGCTATGGAAGGCTTTTGACTCCACAAACTCAGTCAGTATTTGTTCAGGGCCATAATTAAAGTGGAAGTTCTCTCCTCCCTTCAGAGAAAAGTATTTTCTTCTTTGATGGCCCCTTCTTTCCACTGAGGTCTCACTCACAGAGGTCCTTCACATATCGTGTATTTCACGTATATACCATAAAATTTGTTTAAAAAATAAAGCAAAAAGATTCTTAAAAATTCTAGTTCTACAAAAATGTGTTTTCTGAGTCTTTGAGAATAAAACTTTAGAAGAATCTACTGTTTCCTGATTGGGCATATTAGTTACTACTTTTGTGATAGTGAAAATCTCTCAAGTGAAAATAAACACTTTTTACCTAATTTATTCCTTAACACTGTAATTTTAATACCAATGTAGCAATATGCACTGTAGTATATCATTAGATGTATAGAGTGTAAATGTTAGGTTGGTACCTAACTCCTGTCTGAAGTTGTAGCAATTTTCTTTTTTTTAAAAGATGTATTTTTTTATTTGAAAGTCAGAGTTACACAGAGAGAGGAGAGGCAGGCAGGCAGACAGGAGGGAGAGAGAGGTCTTCCATCTGCTGGTTCACTCCCCAATTGGCTTCAACAGCCAGAGTTGTGCTGATCCGAAGCCAGGAGCCTCTTCCAGGTCTCCCTCATGGGTGCAGGGGCCCAAGGAGTTGGGCCATCTTTTGCTTTCCCAGGCCATAGCAGAGAGCTGGATTGGAAGTGCAGCAGCTGGGACTTGAACCGTTGCCCATGTGGGATGCCGGCGCCGCAGGTGGCGGCTTCTCCTGCTACGCCACAGCACCGGCCCTGCAGTTTCCTTTTGTTACAAAACCTGTGTATCATTTTAGGTTTCCTAAGAAAATGAAATTCTTGTCCAGATACAGATGGGATGATTCGCTCCTTTCCCTTCCCAGTGCCCCTGCACTGCCCTGGGGGCTGGTTAGCAAGCTGGCCACAGTGCTCTTGCCGAGAGAGCACAATGCGCTGCGGGCCCAGCCAGCATTTTATTGGTTTCCTGACTCATTCCTGGGCACAGTGTCCTATGGGAACATGCCCTCAGATTGGCTGTAAATGTTGATTTTCCTAAACATAATGAGATAGAAAATGAGAAAAATAGGAAGTTTACTGGAGAAAGAAGTGTCAGGCTGGAGGAACTGTAAAAAAGGAGCTAAGGGTGGGTGAGGCAGTAACAGGCATATTCTAGCCTTGATTTTTGTTTTGTACTTTGAAATGGTTACATAAAAATAGTGCTCGCTACCCAACATTTACAGCTGTACTTTCTCTCTCTCTCTTTTTTTTAAAGACTTATTTTATTTTGAAAGGCTGAGTTAGAGTTAGAGTGAGGGGGAGGGGGAGAGAGAGGGAGAAGGGGAGAGGGAGGGGGAGAGGGAGAGAGCTCTTCTACCCACTGGTTCACTCCCCAAATGGCCACAACGGTCAGGGCTGGGTCTGGACAGAGCCAGGAGTCTCATCCAGGTCCCTCACGTGGGTGCAGAGGCCCAGGGACTTGGGCCATCCGCCACTGCCTTCTCAGGCCATTAGTAGGGAGCTGGATTAGAAGTGGTGCAGCTGGGACTCAAACTGGCACCCATATGGAATGCTGGCACTGCAGGCCATGGCCCAACCTATTACACCATGACACTGGCCCACAAAAATTTAGTTTTAAAGTAGTAGAACATACTGAAAATTTTGAAGGTGAACAAAGGTGATCATCCTTAATTTCTCCAAGTTTGTTTGCATGTGATTAATGTGTATATAATGTTATCTTACATTCTTTAATTAGAATTACATCTGCATCATGATAACTTTAAGTGTGTTTTTCCAACAGAGATTTGAAATGTGTATTTATCACAATATATTTTCTTTTTCTTTTTTTAAAAAAAGATTTCTTATTTGGCAGGCAGTTAAACAGAGAGGGAGACAGAGCAAGAGAGAGATCTTCCATCCGCTAGTTCACTCCCCAAATGGCCGCAGAGGTTGGAGCTGAGCCAGGCTGAAACTGGGAGCCTAGAGCTCCATCTGGGTCTCCCACATGGGTAGCAGGGACCCAAGCACTTGGGCCGTCTTCCACTGCTTCCACACACCATTAGCAGGGAGCTGGCTTCACAATGCTGGCCCCCAGTGTGTTTTCTAAACCTTTCATGCGGTTGTTTTTAACATTTCTTCCACAGGCTCCGGCTTCTTTTGCAGTCTGTTGTGGATGCGAACATGAACACCCTGCGGGTGTGGGGAGGAGGAGTTTACGAGCAGGATGAATTCTATGAGCTGTGTGATGAGCTGGGAATAATGGTGAGTCACTGACAGCTGTGTTGTGTGCTGGTGAGCTACTGTACACTCAGTGTGACCTGCAGTGTTCTGAGCAGGTGACCCTTACTCCCTTTCTCAGAGCCAGGAGTGATGTCCCATTTTACGCTGAAGCAAGTCATGACATCATGTAAACCGAGAGTTATAGTTGATAGGGAACATCAGAATTACTTAATGATTTTTAAGTGATCAGCATTCTTTATAAATTAGTTATGTCTAAGTATATATCTACTTGTCTTTGTTATTTTCTTCGATATGTAAGTATACATAAAATAGTTAAAAAGCCCAACATTTAGGACCTCTAACAAAACAATAAGAAAAACAATAAAATTAAGTGAATAAATGGTGTGGTTAATATTGTTATTAAATGCTTTCAATGTGTTTTGCATTGGTGGGGATTAAGCCAAAGAAATATATTCTTTTAGTTCTCATATTGCAGTTCTAGATATACAGCCTGCCACAGAAGAAGAATTATAAAAATAATAAGGCTTATGATGCTGCTGCTGATGTATTCCAGTATTGACTGAGTGTCCCGCAGCATTCTAAGTGCTCTGAGTGTATTCTTTTATTTTTGTCCATGCCTGTCCAGGGAAGCAGTTACTATTGTTCTCTATCCTTATTTACAGGTATGGAAACTGACGCGTGGAATGGTTAAATACTTTGACTAAACCACACAGCCTTTTTGTGTGGTGGAGTTAAGAGTCCCACTCCAGGGGCCGGTGTTGGGTGCAGTGGCGAAGATGCTGCTTGAGATGCCCACATCCCATAACTGAGGCTCTGGGTTCAAGTCCCAGCTCTTTTTCCCACCCAACTTCCTGCCAGTGTGCATCTTGGAATCCAGCAGATGACTCAGGTGGTTCGGTCCCTGCATCCCACATGGGAGACTGACATTCAGATCCAAGCTCCTGGCTCTGGCCTGGCCAGTTCTGGCTGATGGTGGGGAGTGATCCAGCGAATGGAGGATCTTTCTGTCCATGTGCTTTTCAAGACAGAGAGATAAACAGGTGGCTGGCTGGCTGGCTGGCTAGATATTTAGATAGATGATGGATGGATGGATAGACAGATGATAGATCGATTGATCGATTTCCACTCTGGCAGGCTATTTTGGGGCTGTGCTCTAAACCACTGCCCTGCAGCACCCCCCCACCCCCACCCAGAAGAGTGTTACATGGTTTCATTACTAAAACTGCATGCAGCAGTCCTTTGACCATAAAAGTTAATTCCTTCATAAATAAAGCATGATTCTTAGCTGTTTGGTGCATCTCTCGATACCGAATGCCTGGTGAAAATTAGAATGAGTAAGGAGTGAGGAGGGACTGAGGGAAGCTTCCTTTCATTTCTCTTTAACACACTCACTATTTCCTTTTGTAAAACATTGTGATATATTTTTACTTCTTTTAAAGGCAGAGAGATGAAAGAGGAGAATTTTTCATTTGCTAGTTCACTTCTCAGATGCTCCCAACATCTGGTGATGGACTAAGTCCAGGTCAGGAGCTGGGAACTCAGTCTGGGTCTCCCGTGTGGTTGGTAGAGACCCAAGTACTTAAGACACCACCTGGTACCTCCCAGGCACAAATTAGCGGGAAGCTGGGTGCAGGAGTGGAGCTGAGACTTGAACCCAGGCACCCCAATATGGAATGTGGGCATCCCAAGTGGCATTTTAATCATTGCACCAAGTACCCATCATCTGTTTCTTTTGAATTCTCCTTTCTTCCTTTACCTTCGTTTACTTTAAAAAACATCTTATTATTGTACATATATGAAAGGCAAAGAGACAGAGAAAGCTCCCATTTACTGATTCACCCTCCAAATACCCACATCACTGGGGCTGGGCCAGGCTGAAATCAGGAGCCAAGAATTCAGTTCTGGTCTCCTATCTGGGTGGCAGGGACCCAGCTGCTTGAGTCATGACCTGCTGCCTCCCAGGGTTGCACATTAGCAGGAAACTGGAACTGGGTATGGAGCAGGGACTTGGACCCAAGCACTTCAATCTGGGATGCGTGTGTCCAAGTGGATCTTTAACTGCTGCCCAGCCGCTGTGCAGGTGGCATCTTAACTCCAATACCAGATGCCTGTCTCCTTCCATTCCTTTCTACCTAACACTATATCTTCTTCTTTTTCAAAGATTTGTTTGTTTATTTGAATGTCAGAATTATGGAGAGAGGGAGGAAGGGAGAGAGAGATACATATATCTTCGGTCTGCCGGTTAACTCCCCAAATGGCTTCAACAGACAGGGCTGGGCCAGGCCAAAGCCAGGAGCTTCATCTGGGTCTCCCACATGGATGCAGGGGCCCAAGCACTTGGGCCATCTTCTGCTGCTTTCCCAAGCACATTATCCGGGAGCTGGATTGGAAGTGGAGCAGCCAGGACATGAACCGTGCCCATATAGGATGCTGGTGTTGCAGGTGGAAGGTTAACCCTCTATGCCACAGTGCCAGCCCCCATTGTCTCTTCTAAGGCACTGCATCTTCTATGCAGTCTGGAAAGGCTAGAGTTCTGTGAGTGCCTGTCCTCCATGTCCTTATGCATAGCGTTGCTCATATGATCACACTCTGAGATAACTTGATTTTTCGTTTGTGGGAAAAATAGTCACCAGTGTTCAGATTGAAGACATCCTTTCTGTGCAATGAAATTTATGAAGTGCTTTGTTGTCTGATTTGATCCCATAGATATGGCAGGATTTCATGTTTGCCTGCGCCCTCTATCCAACCGACCAGGGCTTCCTGGACTCCGTGAGAGCAGAAGTTGCCTACCAGGTATGTTATTGAAATACCAAGAAGAAGGAAAATGTGTTCCTTGCAGTTTTGCCATTTGTTAAATCTCTCCTCAATTTTTTTTGCTCCCTAATAAATGAAAATTGCACAGTCTACCTGACTGTACCCAGTGTCACAGCTTTTTGTCACTTATTTGTTGATGACGCCCAGATTTATAACTTCTTGGCTGAATTCTTCATTCTTGTATCCAACTGCCTACTGGTGCCTCTGCTGGGAGGCTCAGTAGGACTTTACAAACACACCGTGTCCAAAGCACGTCAGCCCTCGCCTGTCTTGCTTCTCTTGCAGTTATCCTCACCTCAGCAAATGGCTGCACCACTCTGGAATGCTCAAGACAAATATTAAAAGTGATATTTTTAAAGATTTTCTTTATTTATTTGAAAGACAGAGTTAGAGAGAGGCAGAGAAAGAGGCAGAGAGAGAGAGAGGGAGGAATGGAGAGAGGGAGGGAAGGAGGGAGGGAGAGGGGTCTTCCATCGCTGGTTCATTCCCCAGATGGCCACAATGGCTGGAGCTGTGCTGATCTAAAGGCAGGAGCCAGGAGCTTCTTCTAGGTCTCCCACATGGGTGCAGGGGCCCAAGGACATAGGCCATTTTGTACTGCTTTCCCAGGCCATAGCAGAGAGCTGGATCAGAAGTGGAGCAGCTGTGACTTGAACCAGCACCCATATGGGATACTAGCACTGCAGGCAGTGGCCTTACTCAGTACACCACAGTGTCAGCCCCTGAAAGTGATTCTTGTTGCCTTGTTTCCTTCTGCATTCCACAGCTACACACACACACACACACACACACACACACACAGTTTATTTATAGATATATAACTGCAACAAAGTTTTTATATGGCCTCTGTCCAGTGAAAAGGCCTGGAAATGATGGCTAGCTTAGAAGTGTTGCGTATCCCTTATATGGAAATCATCTTTCAAATTAAAAGAAAGGTTTCTTAGAGCAATGTCTGATTCCATGTCTAGGATAGGAAATAGATGACTCTGGAAGATCCTTCTAGTATTATTTTCATTTAAATTTTTTTTCCTGGGAGGGGAGTGAATTTTTTAAGTTAATATGAAGAGAACAGATTTCATGTATTTCAAAGATATACTTTTTTTAAAGATTTATTTTATTTATTTGAAATACAGAGTTACAGAGAGAGGTAGAGACAAAGAGAGAGGTCTTCCATCCTCTGGTTCACTCCCCAGATGGCCACAATGGCTGGAGCTGTGCTGATCCAAAGCCAGGAGCCAGGAGCCAGGAGCCAGGAGCTTCTTCTGGGTCTCCCACATGGGTGCAGGGGCCCAAGGACCTGGACCATCTTCTACTGCTTTCCCAGGCCATAGCAGAGAGCTGGATTGGAAGTGGAGCAGCCAGGACTCAAACTGGCACCCATATGGGATGCTAGCACTGCAGGCAGCAGCTTAATGCACTATGCCACAGTGCCGGCCCCTCTATTTACTTTATAATCATAGATTTAATGTTTTAAATATAGTATTTAACAAGTAAAAAGTAGAAAGACCACTGTTCCACAGGAATATAAGCAAGGGCTATAAACAATCAAATCCTAAGATGTCAGTTTCACTCTTTACATTCAGATTTTCTATTGTACTGTATATGCATATTAAGAGAAAACATACGATATCTGTCTTTTTGGTCTGCCTTATTTCTCTAAGCATAATGGTATGTAGTTGCATCCATTTTGTAGCAAAAGACAGGATTTCATTCTTTTTATGGCTGAGTAGTAGTCCATCATGTATATATACAACATTTTTTAACTCCATCACCATTATGGAATACATTATAGAGATTCCTCAGAAATCTGAAAATAGATCTACCATATGACCCAGCCATCCCACTCCTGGGAATTTACCCAAAGGAAATGAGATCAGCATATGAAGGAGTTGTCTGTACCCCCATGTTGATAGTGGATCCTTTAATTTGAAATGGTGAGGGTGCTTACCTATAAATGGTAATAGTGCTTATTTATAAAACCACCAACTGATAGTTTCAGCCATGTGCTGAGCACATTTATTTTTGTAACAAACTCTGCTCAGAGGAACAAGAGAAACTTGCTTGGAAGCACAGGTTGCTTATAGTACCTCTCCCTCGATCATAAGCATGGGTTTCTGTGTAGAATCAGAGTGGCATTCTTGACAGTATCAGATAATTCTAAAGGATGAGTTATTTCAAAATACAGCCAAAAGGACTTTGAGGGGACTCTGACCCAACCAATGTGGGACCGTTTGTCATTCAACACGGATATGAATGTCCATGCATTGAAATCCATCTAGCGTGTCAAAATTCAGAGTTCATAATACTGTGTCTGCAGATGTAAAAAGGGCATTCAAAATTCCTGAAAGTGCTTACTAAGAAGAAAAATACATGGATTAAAAAATGTGTTAAGAAAATTATTCTCCTTTTTAAAAAACAATTTATTTATTTGAAAGGCAGAGTCGGAGGGAGGGAGTGGGGGAGGAGAGAGAGGAGATCTTGCATTTGCTGTTCATTCCTTACATGACTGTAACATCCAGGGCTAGGCCAGGCTGAAGCCAGGAGCCCAGGAGCTTCATCCAGGTCTCCCACGTGGGTAGAGGGGCCCAAACATTTGGGCATCTTCTGCTTTTTCAGGCACATCAGCTGGGAGCTGGATTGGAAGTGGAGCAGTTAGGGCGTGAAGTGGTGCCTGTGTGGGATGCTGGTGTCACAGTTAGCAGCTTAACCCACTATGCAACAACACCAGCCTTTCTTGTCTTTTTTTTTTTTTTAATGATTTATTTATTTGAAAGGTTAGGTGGGGGGTGGGGAGAGAGAGAGAAAGAGATCGATTGATCTTCTATCCACTGGTTCACTTCCAAATGCCCACAACAACCAGGGCCAGGCTGAATTAAAGCCAGGAACCTGAAACTCCATCCAGGTCTCCCACATGGGTGGCAGGGCCATCATGTGCTGCCTCCCAAGTGCAGTAGCAAGAAGCTGGCTGAGAAGTGGAGGAGTCAGCACTCAAACCATGCATTCTAATAGAGGATGCGGGCAACTTAGCCTGCTGCACTACGTTGCCAACCTTATCTTTTAGTTTTCTTTTCCGTGAACTTTTAAGAGTATTCTCCTATTTTTTTTTTTGAAAACCTATAAAGAAATGCAAATAAGTGAATCTGTAACACTCAAGAAGAGGCTGTGATTAAGTGGAAACACAAAGAAGGCCTGTGGGGGTGTCTGGTAAACTTCTCTCTCTTGAGTTGGGGGTGTTACAAGTATGACTGCCTTTTAATAATTCACCATGTCATAATTTGGTTTCTGCATCTGTTTTGCCTTGAAGGTTTAAAAAGTGCATAGTTGGCCGGCGCCGCGGCTCACTGGGCTAATCCTCCGCCTTGCGGCGCCGGTACACCGGGTTCTAGTCCCGGTCGGGGCACCAGATTCTGTCCCGGTTGCCCCTCTTCCAGGCCAGCTCTCTGCTGTGGCCAGGGAGTGCAGTGGAGGATGGGCCAAGTGCCTGGGCCCTGCACCCCATGGGAGACTAGGATAAGTACCTGGCTTCTGCCATCGGATCAGCGTGGTACGCCAGCTGTGGCGGCCATTGGAGGGTGAACCAATGGCAAAAGGAAGACCTTTCTCTCTGTCTCTCTCTCTCACTGTCCACTCTGCCTGTCAAAAAAAAAAAAAATTAAAAAAAAGTGCATAGTGACACCTCCCTTGCTAAAAGCCATCCAGAGGCGGCTTCTTGTCCTCAGGATGAAGTTAGAGATCATCATGGAGCGGTTCTGTCCTGGCCGGGGTCTCCAGCCATCCCAGGCCCCATCTCCCTTTGCTCTCTGTGTACCGGAACACCTTCCCTGTCAGCCTCCCTTGGGGCACTGCCTCACTCATTCGTTCTCTGGGAAAAATCTCCATCTACCAGTCTAGGTCAGGTCATCCCTTCCTTTGTCCGAGTGACACACAGCATACTTCCAGTTGCTTGTTCAGTGTTCTGTCACCCTTGCAAGATTGTCATCTCCCTGAAGTCTAAGACTTGTTTCCTTCTGTGTTCCTATTCCATGGCTGCATTCTTCACTGGGTGGATAGATTGGATAAATAACTTAAAATATTAATTATGGTTACACAGGTTGTAGGCTTATCAGTTTTATTTTCTTTTGTATAAATAGAACATCTGTGTACTGTCAGTTCTTTTCTGTATTTTATGCAGAGTTTGTTAAAATTTCAAAGTAAATCCTACTGTAAAATTATAAGTTAGCTTGAAGCATCCCTAAGCTTTTTCCTCTTCAGAACTGTTTGTACTTCCATCATCACCATAATATACCAGTCACTTTTGGTAGCGGCCCTCACTCTCCTGGCCAAGAACAGAAGGGAAAAAAGGAAATACTGTTGTGAAGTTGGTTTAGAGAAACAAAAGACTTGAATTTTAGAAAGGAAACATGTGTCCTTACTACAGCCTTAAAGCCCCTCTACTTCATGTGTCTGAGTTTCTTCGCTTCTTGAATGGAGACCTCAGAACACCAGTGGGCTCCATCGCTGGGACTGGCTGTTACAGTGAAAGAGGAGCTATATACTCCAGCAAAGCAGCGTTGCCAGCACATGTTCCAAGGGAATTGCTCTTGACTGTTGACTCCTGCTGTCCTCCTCAAACATTTCATGACCCTACTCTACCAGGGCCTGCGTCCCGGTGTTAGAAGAAAGGAACAGGTGTGAACCACCCAAGATACAGCAGAACTGGATCCTTTGCCCTTACACAGGACTAGCCTGGGTGAGCCCAGTCTCTGCAGGGCTCATGTCTCAAGGTTGGCAGTGTTTTCATACTCATTCTCTGACCTCCTCCTTTCTATATAGGTATCCTTAGTTGATTTTTCAGGACGTGACATTGATAGTTATTTCAGGAGCCACATTCTCTATCATCCGAGTCTGTTTTCCACATGTTTTTACTTCTAGAGTACCTTCAGGATTCACTCGCTTTGCAACACCTTCTCTAGTTCTCTTTCTAGTTTTTGTTCTCAGTGGAGACTGGTGTAGTAGTCTCCATCCTCTTAGTGGCTGTGCCTCATTTGTTTCTTCACAAAGGACTTCAACTTGCTCCTTTTTTTTTTAAAAAAAAGGATTTATTTATTTATTTGAAAGGCACAGTCAGAGAAAGGAAGAGACACAAAGAGAAAGATCATCCATCTGCTGGTTCACTCCCCAAATGGCGCTAATGGGTGGACCTTCTTCCAGGTCTGTTGGGTGCGTGCAGGGGCCCAAGTACTTGGACCATCCTCTGCTGCTTTCCCAGGTGCATTAGCTGGATTGGACGTGGAGAAGCCAGGACTTGAACCAGCACCCATATGGGATGCCGACATTGCAGGCAGTGGCTTTACCCACCATGCCACAATGCTGGCCCTTTCAACTTGCGCTTGAGAATGAATCCTTGTAATGTGGCATCTCCTGCCTTTTGCATTTATAGGAATCCTTTTCTGGCAATTCAGGTAATGATGACTTTGATTTCTTTTTTTTTAATATATAATTTTTTATATAGGTGAGAAAAGGAACGTCATCTTCTCCGTATTTAGGAAATTTGTGCTTAGATAAAAAGAACCTCAGAGTTTTCTTAAATGATATTTCCAAAGTTAGTAATTTTCTAATGAATTTTCTGGCATATAAGAATTTATGGGCAGAAATGCAATGTCTATCAGTAACTGTAGCTGTCAGGATTTTTTTATGTTAAGTATTTGAAAATTATTTTATGTTTTCTCAAATGTCAGGTCAGGAGACTGAAATTTCATCCCTCCATCATCATCTGGAGTGGCAATAATGAAAATGAAGCAGCGCTGATGATGAACTGGTATTCAATAAAACCCAGTGACCTGAAAACCTACATGAATGACTATGTGACTCTGTATGTGAAAAACATGAGAGAAGTCATCTTCTCAGTAAGTAATGACTTTCAATGCAGTACAATTTAAGAATGTGTTTTTAAAATTAGTAACTTTGAATTGAGATATATATATATATATATATATATATATATATATATATATATTTGAAAGGCAGACCTACAGAGAGGCAGAGGCAGAGAGAGAGGTCTTCAATCCGATGGTTCACTTCCCATATGGCCACAATGGCTGGAGCTGAGCCAATCCGAAGCCAAGAGCCAGGAGCTTCTTCCTGATCTCCCACGCAGGTGCAGGGGCCCAAGGACTTGGGCCATTTTCTACTGCTTTCCCAGGCCATAGCAAAGAGCTGGATCAGAAGTGGAGCAGCTGGGACTTGAACTTGTGCCCATATGGGATGCCAACACTGCAGGCAGTGGCCTTACCTACTACACCACAGTGATGGCCACAATATAGTATATTTTACACTCCTTTTTAGGGCAGTATTCAACAATATGTTTTTTGAAACATTTATTGATTGATTTGAAAGGCAGAGTGGGGAGAGGGAGGGAGAGAAAAAGGGGGAGGGAGGGAGATATATTATATTATATTAATATATAATTTACATAATATATTTACATATTATATATAATATATTTATATATTATATATTTATATATATTTATATATATAAATATATAATATTTATATATAATATATATGTACATATAAATATGTATTATATAAAACATATATAATATAAAATATATATTATCTATATAAAGAGAGAGATATCTTCCATCTGGTGGTCCACTCTCCAAATGGCCACAACAGAACAGCCAGGGCTGGGCCAGCTGAAGTCAGGAGCCGGAAACTCCATCCAGGTCTCTCACATGGGTGGCAGGGTTCCAAGTGCCCAGTTCATCCTCTGCTGCCTTCTCAGGCACATTAGCAGGAAGCTGGATTGGAAGTGTAGGAGTAAGAATCCAATACTGGGACTCCAATAATCACCACAAGTGGTGGCTTAATCTGCTGGGCCAAAAAAGGCCACCATGTGGAGAATTTTCTATATACAAAGTGTGGTGTATGAGCTCTAAGTAATATTTGTAGAAAACTTATTTTTAATATTTTAACTCACAATATTGGTACTATGTTTTCTTTTATATGTGATAAGAAATGGATTCAATTAGCTGAGAATTTTCATTACATCTCACAGTGATTCAGCCAACTTCCTGGCTGGGTCACTCACTATCTATATAATCTTGGCACGTGACTTTCTGTTCTCCTGTCTATAAAACTGGGTTAATAAATAGGGACTAAGTGTTAGGAGTTGCTAGGTGGATCCAGTGAGATGATGTATGGAAGTACAGACTGTGGCCTTTAAGGCTGGCCATCATTCTTATTCTTGTTAGTTTCATTTAACAGAGCTCTGCAGTTATGTGCACTTTTTCATCTCTAATTTCAAAAAATTAGGTTGTCTGTGGCACCTTATCTATTCCCCAAAAGAGAAACTTGATGCCTTTCTCACAAGGGACCTAATTACCTTAACATGAATTTTTTTTTTTTTTTTTGGGAGCAGTAGTTAGTTTGCAAATTTCTTTGAAGATGGACACTATAAATGCTATCTAATCATTATTCTATCAAAGCATAGTGCATCTAAGGGAAAGCAACATAAAGCGATCCATCTCCATACTAAATAATGATTAGTTTCCTATTGTACTTCATGTTCTTATCTGATGGGATCTCTTAGTTCAAATAAACATATAAGGAGATGACTAGAGGAGATTGTCCGTGAGATATGCAGCAACAAAAAACAGGCCTCAAGGATAAGTGACTGATAAATGGAAGGAGACTGTAATGCAACATCCAGGGAGGGTGTCTTAGGCAGAGACTTGTTAGTGATCTTTTAGTAATGACTAATACTTATAGATGGTGCATCTTAGCGAGTTCTATAAAAATAGAGGGAAATAGATAGACTTTGATCAATTGGATGTCAAAGCCGTTACAACAGAATTTTTTTTTGAAATGTGAAATTACCTGCAATCTCATATTTTGAAATGTTTTTAAGTTTAGCAACCTTCTATTGAGTACTTTTTGCCGGGAGCAAGCCTCACTCCTGATGCTGTGGGGAGACTTTTGTCCTTGGGGAACTTTCTGTCTGCTGTCAGAAGGAAGTGTGGAAAAATGACCACTTCTACAGGGCAGAATGAGAGAAGTGCTCCAAAAAATGTAGTTCCAAAATGTTGGGAATTATGTGGAAAAACCACTAATTTTAACCAGAAGAATCTGAGAAGGTTTTCAAGGACAAGGTGGCATCAAACCAAGCCTTAATGGTAGGGCAGAATTTTGAGGAAAGCATTGTCCAGTAGGTGTTTTAGACCCTGACAGCCATGTGTGTAAAGGTGAAAAGGTGTGAGAGTGTGCAGTGTGCCTAGGGAGCAGCAAGCAGAGCCCAGGGCCTGAATGCAAAGGTCCTGCTGGATTGGAGAAGGAGAGACAAAGATAGAAAAGACTTTTAGAAACAAATTGTGGAATGACTTTGCATCATGTATGTTGATGGACTTTATTGAGGAGTCAGTGGGAACTAGTGGGCCTTTAGGGAGGGGAAGAACGTCATCTGTCCCATGTTCCTGGAAGATACCTTTACTAGCAAAGTATTAGGGAGATGAGTGATTCTAGGTAAAGAAACCAGTTATAATGACTAAGCTAATTCCAAGGTCTTGAGAATGTATTATATGCCAGGTATTAATACATAAAGTATAGCTATGTTAATTAATATTATATAAAAATGTGTCAATTATAAAGGTGCTTTATCAAACTTACTTGTTTAATTTTTAGAACTACCCTGAAATGTAGGTAATGTCATCTTTGCTTTAGAGATGACAACCCTGGGGGTTTAGAGAAGTTAAAGTCATAGAGTTCATAGGTGGTAGTGTGCAGTGGTGTGGGACTGGAAATGTGATGGAAAACAGTATTTGAGTGTAGAGGTGGCACTATTCAGAGTGGTTGGTTGGGGGAGGCAGGAGAAGAGGGACCAACTGAAGATGAGTTCTACTTAGGTACCTGTAGTCAAGATAGGAATCGCAGTTAAGTAAGTTTAGAAGTTAACAGGCATTCTGCTTTGAAGAGTTGGATTTGTGGTGCTGAAAGGGCAACACAGGTAGAAGCATGGAGCCGGTTATGGGTATGTGAGTGTGGCGGTGAATGCAAGGCCAAGCCTGACACATGGGCTGGGAGTGATCAGAAGCTCAGTGGGAGGGGAAGCCTTGAGAGAGGGTATGGAACAAAGACAGCTGCCGAGGGAGCAGTGTCCCTCTGAGCATGGAGAGGGAACCTGGGCAAGGAAGACTGAGAACGGTTGGTGGAAACTGGAATGCAGAGGAGTAGTGAATGGACGCCGGGGTGGAAAGAGCTTCAGACACACTAGGGGTAATTGTGGTCATTTATGCACAACAGAGAGGGAACGGGTGAGCAGTGAAAGAACTTGGTAAGCACAAGTCCATGGACAGCTTGTGAAAAAAGCTTACAGAGAGTAGAATGATCAGAAATAGAATGTCTGGAACGGAGCAATGAGTGGGTGATAAGGGAATGTGCTGGACTTCAAGGGATCAAGGGAACTTTTTATAAGGCTGAGGGAGTCCTGAGGTAAGGGAAAAGGGCAGGGGAAAGAGAGGCTTTTAAAACCAGTTCAGAGTAACTTCTGCGTATAGTAGCAAGGCAAAGTAGGAAAATGACAGGAAGACACAGGAAGGTTGGCAAAAAAGGAATGGAGTAAGGATTTTGTTTTTCTATGGTAGGAGAGAAAGAATGGGAGAATATGGATGCATATAACAAGACACAGTGAGATCTAATGGGAAAAGTTGAGAAAAATTATTTTCTGAAGATGTATTTGTTATAGAACCTTACAGGCCTTCTACAGTTTTATCCCCCCAAAAGGGTCCCATATCACACTTACAGCTACTCGTTCAGCATCCAGGTTCACCACTAGCTTGCAGTCTACTCTTTAAAAGGTCATTCTCCATGTCTGCTCCCTCTGAACCTCCAAGACACAGAAGGAACTGCAGCCTGGCACGTAGCAAGTGCTCAAAGGATATTTGGTACATGAATATTTGACGAATTCATCGATACGCATTCTCCTCTTTCTCATTTCTCTTTGTGGTGCTGAAAAGTGCTTGAGACACAGTAATCGTTTGACATAGACACAATAAATGACCTCCTCAGTGAAATATGAAGTGAGCTCATGTTTCGAGATGATAACAATTACAACATATTTGAGTTCTGCCTGTGTGCTGGGCACCATGTTAAGAACAAATAATCCACGATAAGCTTCTACTTCTTACTCACTGGTGTTGGAATATAGCAACTCCATTTTTGGAGATACGAGTTCTTCCCTTGTTCTAGCTGCGCCATCCCCTAGGTCCTTACCTGCAAGTGGAGGAAGAAGATGAGAACGAGGCACATGACCCCACAGATTTGTTGAGGGCTAGGAAGCTGCTTCCTAGGCTTGACTCTGTGTTATGGAAATGGGGGTGGATGGGAATGGTGGCAGACACTTCTACCCATAAGACTACTGAGACTTGGACCTGTCCAAAAATAATAAGGTTTTGATCTGAGAGTTTAATTCAGGTTCATCTGGCTCAGTAGCTTCTGTTCTTAACTCGGGGTTCTTAAGTGGAGGTGATTTTGTCCCTAGAGAACGTCTGTCAATGTCTGCATGCACTGTGGGGTGGGAGGCATCATGTGGGTTGAGGCTAGGGATGCTGCTGCTAATAGCCTATAATGCACAAGGCCCTCCCGCAACCCCCTCCACACACACACACACACACACACACACACACACACACAGAAAAGGAACCAGTTCAAAATGTTAACAGTGCCAAAGCTGCAAACTGCACTAGGTGCTACACTACCTATGATGGATGAGCACGGAGGTAAAATGTGATCCAGACCTTAGGAACAGCTGCTGTGAGGAGCGAGCTAAGTGTTAATTAGGAAAGGATATAAAGGATTTGTGAAGAGCGGAGTAGTGCTGGTGGCTGCTGAAAGGGGAACAAAGCAAATGATCACAGTAATGTTCTAGTTTTTTTTTTTTAAGATTAATTTATTTATTTGAAAGTCAGAGTTGCATAGAGAAGGAGAGGCAGAGAGAGAGAGAGACAGACAGTGTCTTCCATCTGCTGGTTCACTCCCCAGTTGGTCACTATGGCCGGAGCTGCGCCAATCTGATGCAAAGCCAGGAGCTTCCTCTGGTTCTCCCACACAGGTGCAGGAGCCCAGGGTCTTGGACCATCTTCTACTGCTTTCCCAGGCCATAGCAGAGAATTGCATTGGAAGAGGAGCAACCAGGTCTTGGACCAGCACCCATAGGGGATGCTAGCACTGCAGGTGGCAGCTTTACCTGCTACGCCACAACACTGGCCCCGACAGTAATATTCTATCAGCTACTTAGCTGTACTAGGACTTGATGGTATTTTTAAAGAAGTAAACAATTTGCATTTTACTGGGTGAGAATATTATCTCTTAACTCCTTTTATTTCTGAACACAGGGAGACAAGAGTCGTCCATATATTATATCC
The DNA here is from genome assembly GCF_964237555.1 of Oryctolagus cuniculus. Lineage (NCBI taxonomy): Eukaryota > Metazoa > Chordata > Mammalia > Lagomorpha > Leporidae > Oryctolagus > Oryctolagus cuniculus. Next base: position 62,532,812 of record NC_091439.1, read on the forward strand.
AGTCCTACAAATGGGGCCAAAACCATCGCAGAAGGTTGGATTTCTGACAACCCGTACAGCAAGCATTTTGGTGACGTACATTTTTATGACTACAGCAGTGACTGCTGGGATTGGAAAATTTTCCCAAAAGCTCGATTTGTATCTGAATATGGATATCAGTCCTGGCCTTCCTTCAGCACCTTAGAAAAGGTAAGCCGGCTTGGACTGGCCAGTGATTCAGAATGGTAGACTAAGGGCATGCGTTGTTTCCGAATAAGGCTTCCCAAAGCCAAATGGAATCTGCTTCTTATTGAAATGAAAGTTTGGGAAGAAGATGGAGAAGGAGAGCTTTTTTTTCTTTAATCTTTGAAGAGCTAAGCTCTTATAATCATCATTTTGGGGATTATAACTTTTCTATATTGCTTTTAATTATGTTTTTTTCAGGAGTATTTAAAAGTTATATGAGAGCCAGGGGTTGCTTAAACCTGACATTATTGCACATGAAAATAACATTACTAGCTATTTTCTGAATATCCTATAGCAGCTGTTATCATTTACAGATATTTAGAACTGGATATTTCACTACAGTATGAAAGCTGAATGTGAAAGGTAAATCTTTGTCAAATGTTATCTTTTTCTTTTTTCTCCCCTCTCCTTCTATTTCTCCTCCTCCTTTCTTTCTCGTGTTGGTACTTTGACTTTCTGTATGGATTTTTACTGTCTATGTTTGTAAAGCTTCAGTTTAATTGTGTGTTCTTGGCTGGCGCCATGGCTCACTTGGCTAATCCTCTGCCTGCGGCGCCGGTACCCTGGGGTTCTAGTCCTGGTTGGGGCACCGGATTCTGTCCTGGTTACTCCTCTTCCAGGCCAGCTCTCTGCTATGGCCCGGGAGTGCAGTGGAGGATGGCCCAGGTGCTTGGGCCCTGCACCCGCATGGGAGACCAGGAGGAGGCACCCAGCTTCTGGCTTCGGATCAGCACAGTGCGCAGGCCGTGGCGGCCATTGCGGGGGTGAACCAACGGAAAGAAGACCTTTCTCTCTGTCTCTCTCTCACTGTCTATAACTCTACCTGTCAAAAAAAAAAAAAAAAAGTTGTGTGTTCTTTTTTGCAACAGCTTTATTGAGATCTATGTCACAATACTGTGCACGCATAGAATGTGTACAATTCAGTGGACTTCAGCATGTTCGCAGGCTTGTTCAACCATCACCACCATGTAATCTCAGAACATTTCCATCATTCAAACCCTACGCAGCGCCAGTCTTCTTTCTGTGTCAGTAGATTTGCCTATCCTGCACATTCCTTACGACTGGACCAAACAATGTGGTGTCTTTCGAGACAGGCTTCATTGACTTAGCTTAATCTTCTCAAGGTTCATCCATGTTGTACCATGTATTAGTATGTCATACATTTTTACTGCTGAATAATATTCTGTGGTATGTGTATATTACAATTTGTTTTTCCACTTATCAACTGATAGGTATTGTGTTATCCCTACTTTTTGTCTATTATAAATAAAACTTATGAACATTTGTGTACATATTTTTATGTGGACATGTTTTCAGTTCTGGATATGAGCTAGGAGTGGAATTTCTGGGTCATGTGTTAACTCTGTTTAATATTCTGAGGAGCTGTCAAATGGATGCACAGTTTTAGATTCCTGCTATCAATGTATGAAGGTGACAATTTCTTCTTCTTGCCAGCACTTGATGTTTTCCTTTTTTTTTTTTTTGACATTTCCCTGGAATCTTGCATTTACAGGAAATTTGACTTTACTTCATGTCTAATCATGTTGAACATATTTTCATATGCTTACTGTCCATTTATTTTACTTTGAGAAATGTCTATTCAAATTATCTGGCCATTTTTTACAACTATTTGTCTTTTATTATTGAATTATAAGAGCTTTTCATATATTCTAAATGCAAATATTTTACAAATATTTCTTCCAATTAGAGGGTTGCAATTTTACTCAGTTTATGGCATCATTTAGAGCACATTAAAGGTTTCTGATGAAGTCCTGCTTATCAATCTCCTCTTATCTTTTGTGTTTTGTGTTGTTATCTAAGAAATAATTGCCCAACCTCACATGACAAATTTATTCCTGTTTTGTCTTGTAACAATTTTATAGTTTTAGTTCTTGCATTTTAGTCTATGCTCCATTTTGTGTTATTTTTTATGTACAGTGTAAGATCAGAGTAAATTTCATTCCTGTGCATGTAGATTGTCAGTTTTTCCAACATTGTTTCATTGAAAACACTGTTCTTTCCGAACACTTAATTTCTTTAAAACACTGAATTCTCTTGCCTCTGAAAATCAATTAACTATAAAAGCTAGGTTTTACTTCTGAATTCTCAATTCTGTTCCAGTGGCACATTTTGTCATTGTACACTTTCTTGATTACTGTAGCTCTGTAGTAAGTTTAGAAATCTGGAATAATCTTCTTTTCAAGATTATTTTAACTATTTTGGTGTCTTGCATTTCTAAATAAGTTTTAGTATCAGCTTCGTAATTTCTGCAAAAAAAAGTCAGCTAGTATTTGTATTTTAAGGATATTATATATTCTATTTTTTTCTATTTAAGATTTTATTTATTTATTTGAGATGTAGAGTTACAGACAGTGAGAGGTAGAGACAGAGAGAAAGATCTTCCTTCCGCTGGTTCACTCCCCAAATGGCTGCAATGGCCAGAGCTAAACCAATTCGAAGCCAGGAGCCAGGAGCCTCTTCCCGGTTTTCCCACGTGGGTGCAGGGGCCCAAGGACTTGGGCCATCCTCTACCACTTTCCCAGGCCATAGCAAGAGCTGGATTGGAAGAGGAGCAACCGGGACTAGAACCGGCACCCATATGGGATGCCAGCGCTGTATGTAGGCAGAGGATTAACTTACTGTGCCACAGCGCTGGCCCAAATATTATGTCTTCTGACCAAAGAGCATGGGGATGTCTGTTTTAATTTCTTTAAAAATTGATTTATGTATTTGAAAGACAGAGCAACACACACACACACACACACACACAGGGCAGAGGGGAGGAGGAGACAGAGAGAGGTCTTTCATCCACTGGTTCATCCCCTAAATGGCTGCAATGGCTGTTGCTAGGCCAAGCTGAAATCAAGAACAAGGAACTTCATCCTGGTCTCCCCTGTGAGCGGCAGGGGCCCAAGTCCATGGGCTGCCATTGTGCTTTCCCAGCAGGGAGGTAGATCAGAGGCAGAACAGCCAGGGCTGGAGCTGGCATCCATAGGAGATGCTGGTGTCACAAGCGGTGACTTAACCCACTGCGCCACAGTACTGTTTCGCTGTTTAATTTCTTTTGATCCTGTTTTGTGGTTTTCAGTGTACAAGTATTACACTTCATTGGTTAACTTGGTCCCAAGTGTTGTTATTTTTGTTGTTACAGTAAATGGAATTATTTTCTTAATTTCATTTTTAGATGGTTCAGAGCTAACATATGAAGATATGATTGGTTTTATATATTGAACTTGTATCTTATAAAGAGTCTGAACAAATTTATTAACTGTAATAGTGCTTTTTGTGGATTCCTTAGGGTTGTCTCAGATGGAATGACACATTATATATATAAAGTAGAGATAGTTTATTTCCTCTTTTCCAATTTGGATGCCTTTTATTTCATTTTCTTGCTTATTGTCCTGGTTAGGACTTTTGTGTGACGTACAAAAGAAGTGATGGAAACAGAAATCCTAGAATTTTTCTTATGGGGAATCCCTTCAGTCTTTTGCCATTTAGTCTGATATTAACAGTAAGTTTTTTTTAAAGATTTATTTATTTATTTATTTGAAAGTCAGAGTTACACACAGAGAGAATGAGAGCCAGAGAGAGAGAGAGGTCTTCCATCTGCTGGTTCACTCCCCAATTGGCCGCTAGAGCTGGAGCTGCACTGATCTGAAGCCAGGAGCCAGGAGCTTCTTCAGGGTCTCCCATGTGGGTACAGGGGCCCAAAGACCTGGGCCATCTTCTACTGCTTTCCCAGGCCATAGCAGAGAACTTGATTGGAAGTGGAGCAGCCAAGACTTGAACCAGCACCCATTTGGGATGCCTGCGCTGCAGGTGGCAACTTTACCTGCTGTGCCACAGCACCAGGCCCCACTTTCTAGCTTTAAATAAAGGATGATGGAGTTGCCAAATCCTGGTTTTATGATTTGACATTCACCAGTAACGATGATGGCCAAAACATTTACGAAGTTACAGCCAAAGAACAAACTCTGAGCTCTTTTCTGAAGCACTTTCCCGGCTTCTCAGGACAAAAAGAAAAGTAATTTTATTGCTAACTTTCCAATTTGTTACTCTTATTCCTATTCAAAAGGTCTCGTCTAAAGAGGACTGGTCTTACAGTAGCAAATTTTCACATCATCGACAACATCATATGAATGGTAACTCCGAAATGCTTCTTCAGGCCACATATCATTTCAGCCTCCCTAAAAACACAGATCCAGTACGGAAATTTAAAGATACCATCTACCTTACTCAGGTATGTCGATTTCATTCTGTTGTTGAACAGGTTCCTGCAGTTAACATAAGAGATCATGTGGATTTTGTAGGCCTTACTTGATGAAAGAATTCAAGTTTTTATTCTAATGAAAGAATTTTTCTTTGCAACCCATATGTGATGACACATTAAACTGAGTGAATTCTTTTTTTAAAAAAGATTTATTTATTTTTCCAACTTTTATTTAATAAATATAAATTTCCAAAGTACAATTTTTGGATCATAGAGGCTTTTTCCCCCATAACCTCCCTCCCACCCACAACCATCCCATCTCCCACTCCCTCTCCCATCCCATTCTTCATCAAGATTCATTTTCAATTATCTTTATATACAGAAGATCGACTTAGTATATACTAAGTGAAGATTTCAACAGACTGCACCCACAGACACACAAAATATAGAGCACTGTTTGAGTAGTAGTTTTACCGTTAATTTGCATAGTACAACACATTAAGGACAGAGGTCCTACCTGGGAAGCAGGTGTACAGTGACTCCTGTTGTTGATTTAACAATTGACACTCTTATTTGTGATGTCAGTAATCACTCGAGGCTCTTGTCATGAGCTGCCAAGGCTATGGAAACCCCCTGAATTCACAAACTTCAATCTCATTTAGACAAAGCCATAGTCAAAGAGGAAGTTCTCTCTTCCCTTCAGAGAAAGGTACCTCCTTCTTTGATGGCCCATGCTTTCTGCTGGGATCTCATTCACAGAGATCTTTCATTCAGGTGTTTTTCTTTTTTTGTTGCCACAGTGTCTTGGCTTTCCATGCCTGAGAAACTCTCATGGGCTTTTTAGCCAGGTCTGAATGCTGTTTAGGACATCTGCCATTCCATGAGTCTGCTGCATATCACGCTTCCCATGTTGGATCCTTCTCTTTTTTAATTCTATCAGATAGTATTAGCAGACACTACTCTTGTTTATGTGATCCCTTTGACACTTAATCCTGTTATGATCAATTATGAACTTAAACTGATCACTTTGCCTAGTGAGATGGCATTGGTACATGCCACCCTGATGGGATTGAATTGGAATCCCCTGACACATTTCTAGCTCTGCCATTCAGGGTAAGTCCCAGTGAGCATGTGCCAAACTGTACATCTCCTCCCTCTCTTAATCCCACTCTTATATTTAACAGGGATCACTTTTCAGTTAAATTTAAACGCCTAAGAATAATTGTGTGTTAATTAAATAATTCAACCAGTGGTATTAAGTAGAACAAAAAATACTAAAAGGGATAAAGTATTAAGTTGTTCCTCGACAGTCAGGACAAGGGCTGATCAAGTCATTGTTTCTCATAGTGTCAATTTGACTTCAACAGGTTTCCTTTTTGGTACTCGGTTAGTTGTCACTGATCAGGGAGAACATATGATATTTGACCCTTTGGGACGGGCTTATTTCTTATTTCACTCAGCATGATGTTTTCCAGATTCCTCCGTTTTATTGCAAATGACTGGATTTCATTTTTTTACTGCTGTATAGTATTCTATAGAGTACATATCCCGGAATTTCTTCTGTTGGTGGGCCTTTAGGTTGATTCCAGGACTTAGCTATTGTGAATTGAGCTGCAGTAAACACTGAGGTGCAGACAGCTCTTTTATTTGCCAATTTAATTTCCTTTGGGTAAATTCCAAGGAGTGGGATGGCTGGGTCATGTGGTAGAGCTATATTCAGGCTATTTATTTATTTTTAAAGCCAGAGTTACAGAGAGAGGTCTTCATCTGCTGGTTCACTCCCAAGATGTCCGCAATGGCCAGCGCTGGGCCAGGCTGAAGCCAAGAACCAGGAGCTTCATCTGGGTCTCCCACATGGGTGGCAGGGGTCCAAGTCCCTGGGCCATCTCCCAGTGCTTTCCCAGGAGCATTAGCAGGGAGCTGGATCAGACGTGAAGCATCAGGGACACTAACCTGGAAGACAGCCTTGATGGATCAGGTCTTGGGTTCCTGCCATGCAAGTGGAAGACCTGGACTGTATTCCTGGCTCCTGGTTCTGTCTCTGGCCCAGCCGTGGCTGTGGTAGGCATTTGAAGAGTGAACCACTAGGTGGAAATTTCCCTGTCTCTGTCTCTCAAATAAGTAAAAAAAAAATATTAATTTTTAAATGAACAGAAATATTGAATAAGCACTTCAGCAAACAAATGGACTTATGGTCAATAAATATGTGAAAATATTCTCAAGATGCAGTTAAAGCCATACCAAGATATCCCTACATACCCAGCAGATTAGCTGAAATGATTTATTGACAATACAAATTGTTGGTGAGGAGGGAGAACCTTTTAGATGTTGTTAGTAGAAGTATAAATTTAACAACTTTGGAAAATTTTATGGCAGTTTCTACCTAACCTAAATATTTACTTCCTTTTAAAAAAATTTGTTTAAGGAATACAGCTTCATGCATTTAATATATACAAATTTGGGAACATGGTTATTCTTCCTTCACTCCCTCCCTCCCACACATACTCTCACCTCTCTTCCTCCTCCCTCTTCCTTTCCCAATCTTATTTTTTTAGAGATCAGTTTTCAGTTAATTTTATACTCATAAAATTAACCCTACACTATGTAGAGAGTTCACCAAATAGTATGAAGAAAAAAGAGAAAGAGAACAAACGCACACATGCACACACACAATTGTTCCTTGACAGTCAGGGCAAGGGCTGTTCAAAATCATAGGATCTCAAGGTGTCAGTTTTGCTGCTATATATTACCTTTTAAAAGTACTCCATTAGTTACCACAGAGCAGAGAGACCATATGATATTTGTCTTTTTTGACTATTTCACTAAGAATAATGGTTTCCTATTGCATCCATTTTGTTGTAAATGACAAGATTTCATTTCTTTTTTTTTTTTTACACTGCTGTTGTAGTATTCCATAGTGTATATACACAGCATAATTTCTTTATCCAGTCATCAGTTGATGGACATCTGGGTTTATTCTGTATCTTAGCTAATGTAAATTGAGCTGAGATGAACATAGGTGTACAGGTCACTGTTTCATATGCTGATTTCATTTCCTTTGGACAAATTCCCAGGAGTGGGATGGCTGGGTCATATGATAATCTATATTCAGATTTCTGAGATGTCTGCATACTGTCTTCCATAGTGGCTGTACCAGTTTACATCCCCACCAACAGTAGATTAGGGTACCCTTTTCCCCACATCTTTACCAGCATTTGTTGTTTGTTGATTTCTTTATGAGAGACATTCTAATAGGGGTGAGGTAAAACTTCATTATGGTTTTGATTTGCATTTCCCTAATGGCTAGCAATCCTGAACATTTTTTCATGTGTCTATTGACCATTTGAATTTTCTCTCTTGAAAAACGTCTGTTCAGGTCCTTTGCCCATTTCTTGGCTAGGTTTTTTTTTTTTTTTTTTTTTTTTTTTTTTTTTTTTTTTTGTGGTCGTTGAGTTTCTGGAGCTCTTCATAGATTCTGGAAGTTAATCCTCTGTAAGTTGCATAGTTTGCAAATATTTTCTCCCATTCTGTTGGTTGCCTCTTCACATTGTGGAGTGTTTCTTTTGCAGTGCAGAAGCTTCTCAGTTTGATGTAATTCCACTTGTTAATTTTGGCTTTGATTGCCTGTGCTATAGGGATCTTTTCCAAGAAATGTTCCCCTGTGCCAGTGTCTTGTAGGGTTTCCCCAGTGTTCTCTAGTAATTTGATATCACATTGTAGAATGAGGTCTCTGATCCATTTTGAATGGATTTTTGTGTAAGGCGTAAAGGGTCTTGTTTCATACTTCTGCATGCAGAGGTCCAGTTTTCCCAGCATCATTTGTTGAATAGATTGTCTTGGCTCAAGGGGTTGATTTTTGCTCTTTGTCAAAGATAAGTTTTTATAGATGCACGGACTAATTTCAGAGGTCCTATTCTGCTCCATTGCTCTACACATCTGTTTTTGTGCCAGTACCAGGCTGTTTTTTTGGACAGGCAGAGTGGACAGTGAGAGAGAGAGACAGAGAGAAAGGTCTTCCTTTTCTGTTAGTTCACCCCACAATGGCCACTGCGGCTGGTGTACTGCGCTGATCTGAAGCCAGGAGCCAGGTGCTTTTCCTGGTCTCCCATGCCGGTGCAGGGCCCAAGGACTTGGGCCATCCTCCACTACACTCCTGGGCTACAGCAGAGAGCTGCACTGGAAGAGGAGTAACCGGGACAGAATCTGGTGCCCCGACCAGGACTAGAACCCAGTGTGCCGGCGCCGCAGGCGGAGGATTAGCCTATTGAGCTGTAGCACCGACCAGGCTGTTTTGATTATAACTGCCCTGTAGTATGTCTTGAGGTCTGGTATTGTGATGCCTCCAGCTTTGTTTTTATTGTTTAAGATTGCATTAGCTATTTGAGTATTTTTGTGTCTGTGTTCATCAGGGAGATTGGTCTGTAGTTCTTTTCCTCTGTTGTATCTTTTTCAGGTTTAGGAATTAAGGCGATGCTGGCTTTGTAGAAAGAGTTTGGGAGGATTCCCTCCCTTTTGATTATTTTGAATAGCTTGAGAAGAATTGGAGTTAGTTATTCTTTAAATGTTTGATAGAATTCAGCAGTGAAGCTGTCAGGACCTGGCTCTTCTTTGTTGGAAAGGTCTTTATTACTGATTCAATCTCCATCTTTGTTATTGGAATGTTTAGGTGTTCTATGTCTCCATGACTCAATTTTGGTAGATTGTATATGTCCAGGAATCTATCCATTTATTTAGGTTTCCTGATTTGTTGGCATACAGCTTTGTGTAGTACTTACTGTTGATTGTTTTTATTTTTGTGGTGTGTGTTGTCACATTTACTTTTTCATCTCTGATTTTATTAATTAGAGTCTTCTCCCTCTTTTGGTTAATTGGGCCAATGATGTATCAATTCTATTTTTTTTCCAAAAGAACAGCTCTTTATTTTATTGATCTTTTGTATTTTTTTTTTTCTTTTTGGTTTTAGTTTTGTTTATTTCTTCCTTAATTTTAATTATTTCCACCCTACTAATTTGGGGTTTGGTTTGTTTTTATTCTAGGTCCTTGAGATGCGTTGACAGCTCATTTATTTGGTGACTTTCCAGTTTCTTGATGTAGGCACTAATTGCAGTAAACTTCTCTCTTAACACTATTGCTGTATCCTATAAGTTTTGATATGATGTATTGTCATCTTCATTTCCAGAATTTTTTTGATTTCTCTTTTGATTTCTTCTGTGACCCACTGTTCATTTAGGAGCATGTTGTTCAGTCTCCGTGTGTTTGTATATATATATATATTTTTTAGATTTTATTTATTTTATTTGAGAGGTAGAGTTACAGATAGTGAGAGGGAGAGACAGAGAGAAAGGTCTCCCTTCCATTGGTTCACTCCCCAAATGGCTGCAACGGTTGGGGCTGCGCCAATCCAAAGCCAGAAGCCAGGTGCTTCTTCCTGGTCTCCCATGAGGGTGCAGGGCCTTGGGCCATCTTCTACTGCTTTCCCAGACCATAGCAGAGAGCTGGATTGGAAGTGGAGCAGCCAGTACTAGAACCAGTGCCCATATGGGATACCAGCACCATAGGCAAAGGATTAACGTACTGTGCCATGGCGCCAGACCTTTGCATATATTCTTGAGATTCTTGAGTTGTTGGTTTTGAGCTTCAATCCATTGTGATCAGAGAAGGTGCATGGTATGATTTTGATTTTTTTTTGAATTTGCTGAGACTGACTTTATGGCATAATATATGGTCTATTCTAGAGAAGGTTCCATGCACTGTAGAGAAGAATGTGTATTCTGCCACTGTTTGGTAAAAAGTTCTGTAGTATTCAGTTAGGTTCATTTGGTCCTTAGTGTTGATTAGCTCTGCTGTTTCTTTGTTGATTTTCTGGCTGGTCGATCTATCCATTGATGAAAGTGGGATGTTGAAGTCTTCCATTGCTATTGTATTGGAATCTATGTCTCCCTTTATATCCATTAACAGTTCTTTTAAATAGGCAGGTGCCCTGTAATTGGGTGCATATACATTTACTATAGTCACATCTTCCTGTTGATCCCTTAATCATTACTAGTGTCCTTCTTTGTCTCTTTTACCAGTTTTTGTGTTAGTCTATTTTGTCTGATATTAGGATGGCTACACAATCTTTTTTTTTTTTTTTTTTCTGTTGGCATGGAATACCTTTTTCCATCCTTTCACTTTCCGTCTGTGTATATCTTTGTTGGCAAGATATGTTTCTTATAGGCAGCAAATAGGTGGGTCTTGTTTTTTAGTTCATCGGCCAGTTTATATCTTTTAACTGGAGATTTGAGGCCATTTACATTCAGGGTAACTATTGATAAGTAACTACTTGGTCCTGCCATGTTTCTGCGAATATTCCTGTCATCTACTTTGGATTTCCTTTGTATTTTTACTGGGAGACATTCTTTCGTGATGATGGCTTGCTTTCTGTGTTTCTGTGTATAACACATTTTTTAGCATCTTTTGTAAGGCTGGATGAATGGTGACAAATTCTTTCAATTTCTGTTTGTTATGGAAGGTCTTTTTTCACCTCCATTCATAAATGAGAGCTTTGCAGGGTATAATATTCTGGGTTGACATTTTTCCTTTTTTTTAAATTAAGATTTGGATTATATCATGCCATTGTCTTCTAGCCTGTAGGGTTTCTGATGAGAAGTCAGCTGTGAGTCTAATTGGAGGTATTCTGAAAGTAGTCTCACGTTTCTCTCATGCAAATTTTAGAAACTTTTCTTTATGCTTTACTGTGGACAGTTTCACTACAATGTATCATGGTTAAAATCTTTTCTGGTCATGCCTATTAGGAGTTCTGTGTGCTTCCTGTACTTGGATGTCCCTTTCTTTCTCCAAATTAGTAAAGTTTTCTGTAATTATTTCACTAAACAGGCCTTATAGAAACTTCTCTTTTTCTACACCTTCAGGCACTCTTAAGACCTATGTGTTGGCTCATTTGATAATATCCCATAGATCTCCAATACTGTTTTTAAGGTTTCTAATTCTTCTTCTTCTTTCTTTCTTTTTTTTTTTTTTTTTTTTGGTCTGATGTAAAATTTCCAAATATTTCTCTTCTAGTCAAATTTTCTTTCTTTTGCCTCACTAACTCCATTTTTAAGGCTTTCTACAGCATTTTTAACTTGATCTATTGAATTCTTCATTTCTTTTCTTTTTTTTTTTTTTATTTGACAGGTAGAGTTGTAGACAGAGAGAGACAGAGAGAAAGGTCTTCCTTCCGTTGGTTCACTCCCAAAATGGCCGCTACAGCTGATGCTGCACCGATCCACAGCCAGGAGTCAGGAGTTTATTCCTGGTCTTTCATGTGGGTGCAGGGCCTAAGCACTTGGGCCATCCTCTACTGCCCTCCCGGGCCACAGCAGAGAGCTGGACTGGAAGAGGAGCAACTGGGACTAGAACCCAGTGCTCATATGGGATGCTGGCGCCACAGGCGGAGGATTAGCCAAGTGAACCATGGCACCGGCCCCAAAATTCTTCATTTCTAATGTTTCATTTTGATTTCACTTTAGAATCTTAATTTCATGGGAAAAATTTTCATTTGTATCATATATGGTTTTCTTTGGTTTGTGGATTTGCTTCTGATTGCTTTTGAGTAATCCTGTGATTAATTTTTTGAATTTCATTTCTGGCATCTCCTCAATATCTCCATCTTCACATTTTAATATTGAAATGTTGTGTTCCTTTGAGGGGGAGGGTCATAGTGCCTTCCTTATTCTTGTTTCTTGAATTTATTTTTTATAGGCATTTGTAGAATTTTTTTTTCCTTTGATGGCTTTTTCTATTTGAGTATTCCTCTGTGGCTTAGTGGAATGTCTACACTTTCAGAGAATACCGAGACGTGTATGGTAGATGTGGCCAGGGAGCTCTGGTAAGTGCTCCAGCATGGAATGAGTAACCAGGATAACACCCAAGTTGAGCATAGTAGTTCTCCTCTGGTTAACAGGATGGAGAAGAAAGATCACCTCTGTTGGTGTGACCATCTCTTCTCTTCCAAGCTGTGGAATGCCCAGGTGTTAGTCCCTGACCGTTCAATACTTACCTACACCACTGTATGTACTGCACGTATGATCTGCGCATTCTTTCTTGTGAGCATGGTTCTCTCTGCTATGAGCTGCTCTAGGCAACCGAGCAGCTCTGAGAGTATGCAGCGGCACTCTGTGATTGCCCAGCACCCAGCTACACCCTGCCTCCTCTCACAGTCCCAGTGTTTTCTCAGTTTCAGCACCCAGGGCTCTCAGGGCCAAGGAGTGCCTGTGAGGTCACTCTGCTCTGCTAGCCCGTCCTGTCCGCAGGGAGACTGAGATGTTCCCAGAGCCGCCATCCATGTGTTCCAGTCCACTGGATCTATCCAGCCTTCCCAACCAGATTCAAAGTCTGTGGGGAATGTGGATTTTTCTCTCTGGTAAGATCTCTGGATCACAGGTCTGCTCCTTACCCGCAGGCCACAGCCCAGCTTGCTTCAGAATTGTGCTAGGTGCGTAAGAGAGTACTGCAGGTGTCACTTCCCTTCTGTAGGGATGGCTTCTCCTCCCCTCCCATTGCCACATGGGTGCAGCTGGTGCAGGGGAGACTGTCCCCATCAGTTGTTCCTGAATTGCTGTGGTTGTGCCTGCTGACTGGGTGGAAGGTGACCCCAACTGTTGCTGGGTGCATGCACAAAAGCTGGAGCAGTTGCTACCTGCTTATGTCCAAAAATGGTGCCAGCCCTCCCATCACTGGCTGCAGGTCGCTGTTGTAGTGGGGAGAAGGGGGAGAGAGAGAGAGATGCACTGCTTTCTTTTCACCACTTTTCTGGGTGAGTATCTACCCTGCTGCCCTGAGGGATCTGGCCCAGACCCAGAAACTGTGCAGTTCACTAAGCTCTCCCTGTATCAACAGTTGCACAGCCCAAGCAGTCCAGTCTCACCTGGTTTGCCAGGGCAGGTGCTTTTTCCCCCAGATCCAAGCTGCTAGTTCTTCGTTTTTTTTTTTTTTTTTTTTTTTTTGCTGCTGCTTTCTCCTTGTCTGCAACATCCACACTGATCCGGGTTATTTCTACTGCTTTCGCAGTTCCCCTGAAGTTTGGCCCTGAGAGTATACTTTCTCCACTTTTTTCTATATTAATTTTGCTTAGCCTAGATCAGAACACCCTGTCAATATTCTGTCATCTTGGAACTCCCTGCTTCCCTTTGAATGAGCATTTCTATTGCTACCTATGCAGCTAAGAAAAGCAAGTGCATGTGCACACCAACACACATCTAAATTAATGGTTAGAGGCTGGTACTGTGACGTAGTGGGTACAGCCACTGCCTGGAGTGCGGGCATCCCATATGGGTGCTGGTTTGAGTCCCAGCTGCTCTGCTTCCAATCCAACTCTCTTCTATGGCCTGGGAAAGCAGTGGAAGATGTCCCAAGACCTTGGGCCCCTGTACCTGCGTGGGAGACCCTGAGGAAGCTCCTGGCTTCAGATTGGCACAGTTCTGGCCATTGTGGCCATCTGGGGACTGAACCAGTGGATGGAAGACCTCTCTCTCTGCGTCTCCTTCTATGTGTAACTCTGACTTTAAAATAAATAAATCTTTAAAATAAAATAATGGTCATAGCACGTTATTCATAATTACCCTGAACTAGAAACAACCCAAATGCTCCACCCACAGTTTTGTTATTTGGAAGGCAGAGATATGCAGAGAGAAGGGAGAAGGAGAGATGAAGAGAGAGATCTTCCATCCATCTTCCCTCTAGAGTTCTCTTCCTAAATGGCCACAATGATCAGGGTTGGGCCAGGCCAGAGCCAGGAGCTTCATCTCCGTCTCCTACATTGGTACAAGGGTCCAAGTATTTGGGCCGTCTTCTGCTTTCCCAGGCATATCAGCAGGGAGCTAGTTTGGAAGTGGGGCAGCAAAGACTCAAACTGATGCCCACATGGTATGCTGGTGCTGCAGGCTTAACCTGCTAAATGTCCTTTAGTAGGAGAATTTATAAACAAATCGTGGTATAATCATATAGTGGGATACTCCACAACAGTCAAAAAAAAAAAAAAAAAAGCAATGATATAAACTTGGTTTAGTGTCAGAGACTTATGTTGAGTAAAACAAACCAGTCAGAAAAGGGTACATACTGTATTGATCCCTTTTATATTAAAATTTAAATAAAGCAAGACTAATCATGGTGACAGGAAGCAAATTGTTGTTAACCACTGTTATGGAAGAGGGTGGTGAGTAATAATTCAGAAGGAATACAAAAAAACTTTGTTTCTTTATCTGTGGTTACATAAGTATATGCTTATGTCAAAAGGTACATGTTACACTATGCACCTTCCTGGAAGCATTTTCAGAGCACTTTTATTGAGATATAGTTGATATACCATAAAATTTTAAGTGTACAATTAGGTGATTAATATATTTATAAAGTTGTACAGTCACCATGATCTAATTTTATTTATTCATGTATTTGATAGGCAGAGAAAAAGAGAGAGATAGACAAGCCAGGAGAGATCTGTGCTCTGGTTCACTCTTCAAATGCCGGAAACAGCCAAGATTGGGCCAAACCCAAGAGGAGCTGTGAACTCAGTCCAGGTCTCCCATGTGTGGCAGAGACCCAGCTACTTGAGCCGTCTACTGCCCTCCGGGGTGGGCATTCGCTGGAAGCTGGAATTGAGAGCAGAGCAGGGACTTGAGTCAAGGCACCCTGATAGCGGAGGTGGGCATCCCAAATGATGTCTTAATGGCTCCACCAACTACCAGCCCTGATGACCCAATTCTAGAATATTTCTGCTGTCATTCAAATACCCTCATGCCTATTCCCAGCACCCCCCCTTTCCTGCTTCCAGCTCCAGAGAAATAAATCTGCTTCTAGCTCTATAGATTTCATTTTTCTCAGCATTTCATATAAGTGGACTCATACAATATGATCCTTTGCATCTGGCTTCTCATCAAGCATAATGCTTTTGAAGCTTAACCATATGTTGTTATGTTATGTTGTGCTTCATTATTTTTTCTGGCCAGATAGTATTCTGTTGTAAGGATACACACATTTTATCTGTTTGCCACTTGATGGACATTTGGATTGTTTCCATCTTTTATTGTTATGGATAATACAGTTATGAATATTACTATGCAAATACCTGTATAAAATATTCTAATTTTGAAAAGATTTTATTTATTTGAAAGGCAGAGTTACAGAAAGAGAAAAAGACAGAGCTCTTGCATCCACTGGTTCACTCCTCAAATGACCACAATTGCTGGGGCAGGGTCAGGCTGAAGTCAGGATCCCAGAGATTTCTTCCAGGTCTCTCAGGGGCCCATACACTTGGGCCATCTTCCACTGCTTTACCAGGCACACCAGTAGAGAACTGGATTGGAAGTGGAGCAGCCATACCTCAAACCAGCAGCCAGATGGTATGCTGGCATTGCAGGCAGTAGCTTAACCCACTTCTCTACAATGACTGCCCCTCTAATTTTTTTGAGATGGGTAGAAGTGTATGAGTGAAATTGTTTAGTTATATAGCATGTTTATATTTGATTTTAAAATAAACTATCATTAAATTGTGGATATTATTTTCCTATTAATGCTTCCATTTAACTTTTCCTATTTACCTATTTTATTTCATAAATCTGTGACTCCATACACATTTAGCTTATAGTGGAGCCACTGCTTACTTACCTGATGTTGTCATACTTTGTTTCAGGTTCTTGCAGAGAAGATAAAAGCCTAATCCTAATTAGATGGATTAATCTGAAGTAAATCATAAGCTTTGGTTAAACATGATCACATGTTTAGTTTTCTTTATTTTACTTAGACAGACAGACAAAGAGAGATCTTCTATTTACTGGTTCACTCCCCACGTGGCTGCAACAGCCAGTGCTGAGCCAGGCTAAAGCCAGGAGCTAGGAGCTTCACCTGAGTCTCCCACATGGGTGGTAGGGGCCCAAGCACTTGGATCACCTTCCACTGCTTCTTCCTGGTGCATTTGTAGGAAGCTGGATTGGAAGTGGAACAGCTGGGACGTGAACCGGTGCCCAAATGGGATAACAGCTTTGCAGATGGCAGCTTTACCCACTATACCACAGGGCCAGCCCCACATGAAGTTTTCTCCTTAGCATCTAAAAACATACCATTTTTTGTCCACACACAAGCTTACTATAATCAGTTTTCTCCCATATGAAAACACAACTTCCTGTGTAGAAGTTGGGTCAGAAAACTGTAGAAGGTGATAGAATAAGTAAGAGAATTTTCAGATCAACCATACTCTTGTAAGTCGGGGGAGTTGTGGCAGTATGATGTGTAACCCATGAACATCAACACAACATTGTAGGGATGTGTAATGTTTACACATGCTCTTTTAAAAGTGTTGCAGTTCATCTTTTAATCATTCCATAACCAATGCTCTGTTAGAGTGTTTTGCTATGTAACATAGGCTGCACCTTATTCGTGTTTGTCAGAGCACAGGAGAACCTTTTTGGCCATTGTATTTCATGCTGGCTTTCCTTTTCCCAGCTGCTCATTTGATTACTGTCACTTTATTCTTTTTCCTCAAAACCACACTGAAAGAACTGATAGAAATGATTGTTCTTTTCTGAACTCATTGGCTTTCAAGGGGCATCGTCAGGAGTTGGGCATACAATGGAATTGTTTGTGGCCTGTTTTTTTATTGGTGATGGGCTTGTGGCTTGTCTGGCAGCTGAACCTTGTGTTCTGTCAGGCTTTGGCTCAGAATTGAACTTGCCCTTGTGCAGTGTGTGTGTTCTACCGTGATACATTCTAATGCACTCAGAATTATGACATGTTTTGTTTTTAGTGTTAGATTTTCTTGATGACTGAAATACAGACAGGAAATGTTAGAGTGAAAAAGTTTTTCCTCCTTTGTTACTTTGATATTAGAACAGTCACCTTTAATCTGGGTATTACAAGTAAAACCCATCTCTGGTATACTGTCTCTCTCTCTCTCTCTCTCTTTTAAAGATTCATTTATTTATTTGAAAGAGTTACACAGAGAGAGGAGAGGCAGAGAGAAAGAGAGAGAGGTCCTCCATCCGACGGTTCACTCTCCTGTTGGCCACAATGGTTGGAGCTGCGCCGATCCGAAGCCAGGAGCCAGGACCTTGCAGCTTTTTCCAGGTCTCCCACGCAGGTGCAGGTGCAGGGGCCCAAGGACTTGGGCCATCCTCCACTGCTTTCCCAGGCCATAGAAGAGAGTTGGATCAGAAGTGGAGCAACCGGGTTTTGAACTGACACCCATATGGGATGCCCGCTCCACAGGCAGTGGCCTAACCCACTATGCCACAGTGCTGGTCCCTGTTTTTTTTCTTATAATCTCTTATATTGTTCAGAATAACAGTTGCACCTCCTTTTTAGACTTTTTCATAAGTAAGTGATTTTTGCAACTGTCTGCAAAGTCTTGGTGTTTCCTGTCTTCTCTTTGTCTTAAAGTCTTGAAGTCACCCCTCTATGCTCTTGCCTCTTCAGGTCTCCTCATATTCCAAGATAGTCTTGCCTTACCTTTCATTCTCCTGCCTTCTCAGTTATCTTGTATCCCACACAGAGACACACTCTGCTGAGCTTTAGACCACTCCCCACGCTGCAGACTGATTAAACTCTTACAGTGACTTCCTCCCCCAGCCTGGCCTCTTAGCCACCGAGAGAGGAAGCTGAGCTGACAGTCCTCACCAGCCCCTCAGCTGATAGCCCCCTCTGGTACCTTTATTTACTCTTCACATAAAAGGGCTCTTCTAAAAGTTCATGAAATATTTATTGTGAAAAAATTATCATGTAGGTTTCAAACTTTTTTGCACAAGATAAATTTATCATTTATTTCCCTTTTCCATAGACTTTTTTGAAATATCTCACTAACGATTTCCCAGGGTATGTCCTTGAGAAACTCATATTCTTTTTAAAAGTTTTTTATTTTAATTTTTAAACTTTTTATAAAAGCGAAATTCAGATTCTTTAGGCCCACTTTACCTCTCTATGCTGCAAGTCAATCACAGGAGGAAGGGCAGGCTGCTGTGGGCCCACGTGCTACAGCCGCTGTTCGGTACACAGCACCGCGACACGAGGGATGACCCAGACCATACTGAGACTTAAGGTGGGGCTGGGTGAGCAAAGGAGGGATTATTAACATAGGGTGTTCTATAGTAGAGGGCTTTCAGGCAGCATGCAATTTAATAATCAAGGAATCAGCATTTTCAGGTGCCTATTAAATGCCTGGTCTTGGCCCGTGAGTTCCTTTGTATACCTTCTTATCTAACACTAAAAACATCTCCAGACACTCATTCTGCTGCTTCCATTTTCTACGTAAGGAAAACAGAGGCTCAGAAAGCTTAAGGATTTTGTCCAAGGGCTCAGGACAATTAATACAGCAGAGTTTCTGCTTTTTGAATGGCAAGTAATATTATATCCCTTCACAGTTGAGATCAGGGAAGTTTTATAATTACTGAGGTATTTGGTTAAATTAAAACACTAGTTTTCAGCAATGATATAAAACATATCAGAAATTTTGTATATTAAATAAGGAACTCATTGGAACATGAGAAAAAATAACAAAACAAAAGTTAGTTTTCTGAAACAAAAATCAACAACATTGACAGAAACTTTTAACAAGATTGCCCAAGAAGAAAAGATAGATTGAAATTAATAAATCAGGAATAAAAGGGGAAATGTTACTACACAGCTTATGAAATAAAAAGGATAAGAGAATACTATAAATACTTGTTTAGCAACAAATCAGATGGGTGATTAAATGGATGAATTCCTAGAGAAACAAGCTATGCCTACTGACTCAAAAATTAGAAAATCTGAATAGATCTATAATATCCAAAGAAATTGAATTAGTAAAAAAAAGTAGTCCCTGCAAAAAGAAGTCTAGAACCAGACGACTTCATTAGCGAATTCTAAATATTTACATAAGAATTAGTCTGTCACTAACTCTTCCAAAAAATAAGAGAAACATTTCTAGTTCATTCTATGAAGATAATATTACCTTATTACCTAAACCAAATATACCTCAAGAAGAGCAACCTATAGGCAAATATCCCTGAATGCAAAAGGGAAAAAACCTCTAACGAAATAGTAACCGGCCGGCGCCACGGCTCACTAGGCTAATCCTCCACCTTGCGGCGCCGGCACATGGGGTTCTAGTCCCGATCGGGGTGCTGGATTCTGTCCCGGTTGCCCCTCTTCCAGGCCAGCTCTCTGCTGTGGCCAGGGAGTGCAGTGGAGAATGGCCCAAGTGCTTGGGCCCTGTACCCCATGGGAGACCAGGAGAAGCACCTGGCTCTTGCCATCGGATCAGTGCGGTGCGCCGGCCGCGGTGGCCATTGGAGGGTGAACCAACGGCAAAGGAAGACCTTTCTCTCTGTCTCTCTCTCTCTCTCACTGTCCACTCTGCCTGTCAAAAAAAAAAAAAAATAGTAACCATCCAAATCCAGCAGTGTGTAAAGGGATTATATGTCATAACCAACTAGGACTCATCCCATGAACGCAATATTGGTTTAAGTTATGAAAGCCAATCAGTGCAATAAACCATAGTAAAGGAAAAATAACCACATGCTTTTCTCAAAGATGAAGAAAACACATTTGATACCATCCAACACCCTTCATGATTTTAAGAGAGGCACTCAGAGTAGAAGGGAACTTGCTCAATTGATAAAGGGGTCTCACAGCTAATAACATACATGATGGGGAAAGAAAGCTGCTCCCCTACCCCCAGGATCAGGAAAAGCACAGGATACGTTCTCTTCCCACTTCCGTTCAATATTGTACTGGAGGTTCCAGCCAAGGCATTTAGGCAAGAGAAGGAAATAAAAGATAAATGTAGAAAACCCTAATGAATCTCCAAAAGACTATTGGACTAATAAACGAGTTCTGTGAAGTTAAGGTTGTAAGATAAATAAATATACAAGAGGGTCGGCATTGTGGTGTAGCAGGTTAAGTGTCTGCTTGTGATGCCAGCATTCATATGACAACTGGCTGTTCCACTTCTGATCCAGCTCCTTGTTAATCACTTAGGAAAGCAGCAGAAGATGGCCCAAGTTCTTGGGCCCTTGCACCAACATGGGAGAAGCAGTGGAAGATGGACCACGTCCTTGGGCTCTTGCATCCACATGGGAGACCCAGAAGAAGCTCCAGGTCCCTAACTTTAGCCTGGCCCAGCTTGGCCATTATGGCCACTTGGGGAGTGAATTAGCGGCTGGAAGATCTCTCACTCTGTCCATCCTCCTCTGCCTTTCAAATAGAAGAAAAAGATAAATATATGGATATCAATAGTATTTTCATGCACTAGCAATGAACAGGGCACTATCAAGAAAGTAAAAAGATAATCCACAGAATCAGAGAAAACTTTATAAATCATATATATAAGTGTCTGGTATTCAGGAACACTTATAACTCAATAATGCAAAATATTCTATTTTTAAAAGATTTATTTATTTGAAAGAGTTACACAGAGAGAAGAGAGGCAGAGAGAGAGAGGGGTCTTCCATCCGATGGTTCATTCCCCAGTTGGCCACAATGGACGGAGCTGTGCCAATCTGAAGCCAGGAGCTTCTTCCAGGTCTCCCTCGCAGGTGCAGGGGCCCAAGGACTTGGACCATCTTCTACTGCCATCCCAGGCCATAGCAGAGAGCTGGATTGGAAGTAGAACAGCTGGGTCTTGAACTGGTGCCCATATGGGATGCCAGCACTTCAGGCCAGGGTGTTAACTCACTGCGCCAGAGCACCAGCCCCAAATGTCATTCTGTTTTTTTAAAATGGTGAAGGCTTTGAACAGACATTTCTTAAAATGGCCACTGAAACAGATAATTGATACCATTAGTTAATAGGGAAGAACAAAGCAAATCAACCTCAAAGAGATGCCATTTGTGCTTGCTAAGATAGCTAGAAAACAAAAAGAAGAAAAATAGTATTTTCAAGGATGTGCAGGAATTAGAAAACTCATATGTTGCTGGTGGGAATGTAAAATGGTTTAGCTGCCATGGAAAACATTTTGTCATTTTCTCAAAAAGGTAGACCCAGAGTTACCATATGAATATTTCTACTCTTAGGTATATAAACAAGAAAACTTAAAGCATATGTTCCGGAAAATTTGTACACAGATGTCTGTTACAGCATTTTTCACAGTAGCCAAAAGGTGGAAATAACCCAGTGTTCATCAGCTGATGAATAAGTAATAAATAGATAAATAAAAAATAGAATGAAGGGCCGGCGCTGTGGCATAGCGGGTAAAGCCGCTGCCTGCAGTGTTGGCGGCATCCCACATGGGCGCCGGTTCAAGTCCCGGCTGCTCCTCTTCTGATCCAGCTCTCTGTTATGGCCTGGGAAAGCAGTGAAAGATGGCCCAAGTCCTTGGGCCCCTGCACCCGGTGTGGGAGACCCGGAAGAGGCTCCTGGCTTCTGGCTTCAGATTGGCCTAGCTCCTGCCGCTGTGGCCAACTGGGTAGTGAACCAGTGGATGGAAGACTCTCTCTCCCCCTCTCTTTCTCCCTCCCTCCCTCCCTTTCTGCCTTTCATATAAATAAATCTTTAAAAATTTTTAAAAAGATGTTAAAAAATAGAATAAAGCGGTGTTCAGAAATAAAAAGGAATGGAGCCCTGATACATGCTGCAGCATGGATGGACCTGGAAGAATGCTAGGGGAGGGAAACCAGTTACAACTGCAATGTGTTGAATCTAATTATGGCCCTAGCTGTTTTGGCATAGAAATAGATGTTTCTTCTTCTTAGGACTATGATGGTACTTCAAAAATTTTCTGGAAAATTTGAAAATATGAGTTTTCCATGAACTTTTATTTTTTATTTATTTGAAAGAGTTAGAGAGGTAGAGGCAGAGAGAGAAGTCTTCCATCCACTTGTTCACTCCCCAAATGGCCGCAACAGCTGGAGCTGAGCCAATCTGAAGCCAGAAGTCAGGAGCTTCTTCTGGGTCTTCCACTTGTGTGCAGGGGCCAAGGACTTGGCCCATCCTCTGCTGCTTTCCTAGGCACATTAGCAGGGAGGTGGATTGGAAGTGGAGCAGCTAGGACTCAAACTGGTGCCGGCACTACAGGCTGGGGCTTTAACCTTCTGTACCACAGTGCCTCTCCTTTCATGAACTTTTAGTACTCTCATATTTTTCTGTTATCCTCTTAGTTTTTCAAAAAAATTAAAAAAAGTGGGAGAGAGAGTGCTAACCCTCTGCTAGTTCTCCCTGAAAATATCCTCTGCAAGGGCTGGGTCTGCATCAGGCCAAGGCTGAAGCCAGGAGCAGGGAACCCAGTCCAGGTCTCCCATATGAGTGGCAGGGACCCAGTACTTGAGCCATCACTTGCAACTTCCTGTGGTGGCAATAGCTAGAAGTTGGAATTGGCATGGAGCCAAGACTTGATTTCGGCTACTCTGATATGGGACATGGGCATCAGAACTGGCATCTCAGCTGCTAGAACAAACACCCACCCCATGATTTAGTTTTTGGATCTCATGTTCAGACTATATCCTCTGGTTATGAATCTAAATATTCAGACTATATCCAGTACCACTTGCTTTGTGAGGTATTTACTCTCCTTGGAGCATACTTTCCAGCTGTCACTGCTGTGGTCCCAGCATACTGGTTTCTGAAAGAGAAGGGAATTTCTTTATCTGCCCATGGCTGATAGCATCTCTTGCCTGGAGTGTTTTAACAGCTTACTAAGTGGTCTCCCTACATCCATTCTGGCCCCTTTAGGATCCATTCTTAATTTGTTAATCCAAGTCATCTTCTGGAAATGCAAACCTGGTCATAAAAGTCTTTAGCTTGAAGGCTATTTGTGACTCCCAGTTGCCTGTAAGAAGCATCAAACTCTTTACCATGTTTCACTTGGCCTCCCACAGCCTTGCTGCTATGTTCCTCAGCCACCTCTCTTTCCTTGCTCCGGGCTGTCTGTTCCGCTTTGGCCTTCCTCCAGTTCTTGGCCAGCCTGAGACTTCTTCTGTAACCACTCTTTGTCCTCTCTGGCTGAGAGGTTCTGCCCTCCCCTTTTTCCATTTCTTCTTTTAGGCCAATCCTCAGTCCTTATTTTTTTTTTTAATTAAAAAAATTTTTTTTGACAGGCAGAGTGGACAGTGAGAGAGAGAGAGACAGAGAGAAAGGTCTTCCTTTACCGTTGGTTCACCCTCCAATGGCCCCTGCGGCCGGCACGCTGCGGCCGTTGCACCACGCTGATCCGAAGCCGGGAGCCAGGTGCTTCTCCTGGTCTCCCATGCGGGTGCAGGGCCCAAGCACTTGGGCCATCCTCCACTGCACTCCCTGGCCACAGTAGAGAGCTGGTC
This sequence comes from Oryctolagus cuniculus, assembly GCF_964237555.1. Classification (NCBI taxonomy): domain Eukaryota; kingdom Metazoa; phylum Chordata; class Mammalia; order Lagomorpha; family Leporidae; genus Oryctolagus; species Oryctolagus cuniculus. The sequence continues at coordinate 62,556,506 of NC_091439.1, forward strand.
TGGAAGAGGGGCAACCGGGACAGAATCTGGCACCCTGACCGGGACTAGAACCCAGTGTGCCGGCGCCGCAGGCGGAGGCCAATCTTCAGTCCTTAGTTAGGCATGTTTACCCAACCGCATGAGCTCAAAATGTTGTGCACTTCTTTTTGTTAGTACTTATGGCGTTGAATGTTCCTTCGTGTGATTCTTTGATTAAGGCCTGTCTTCTGCACAAACCAATAAGCTCCATGAGGGTGGCTGTATCATTTTTGGCTGGGATAGGGGCTTACCATTACCAGCATAATAGCACATGCTGTGGGTACTAACCACATATTTATCCAATGACCATGGTTTCTTCTTGCTTCACCCTGCTAGAATGTTACTGTTTCAACTCAAGTATGTCCTAGTTTCACCTATGACTTTCTTATTAGCCAGCCTACCAGTATCTAAAGGTTCTACCTTTATCTGAGCTTTTCCAGTTTTATAGGGAAGCCTCTGAGCTTCATGGCCATTTATACACCGCTTTTCCCTTCCTCTGTGAAAAATCCAGAGGAAAATCTTAGAAAAATCGAAGGCCATCCTGTTTTCTTACTGAAATCCACTGCCCTGGGTCTTCCTTGGTGACCGCTCATGAGCTCCTCCCAAATACAACTTTGAGAGCAGGTGCTATACACTGTGTCAGTAACAGCTGCAATAAACGAGACTGGTGTTTCAATGATGATGACAGTAATTAAGGATCCTGCATGAAGTACTTGAGGCCTCTTAAGTAAGAACTCATTTCACTTGTCTCGTTGTAATTTGCCATCTGTTCCAAGAAATTTTGTATTATCAAAATTCATTATATAAAATTTTTTTGTCTAAAAGCATTAGGGATTGGATAATATCAGATATACTATAACAAAGTTATGTTTCCTGTAGAATGCTACTTAATAGCTATGAATGCATTATCACAATCAACCATTGACAGAACCCAGTGTTTGACTCTCTCTCTCTCTCTCTCTCTCTCTATATATATATATATATATATGGGGAATTTTCAAAAAAGATAATGGAAAATTAGTTTTATGGAGAAACCATGGATTTCAAAATTTTTCACCAAAATAAACTTATAATTTTAGTTTTTGCAAACTTTTTGATATTGCCTGTGTAGCATTTTCTCTGGAGTGTCCTTCCTTGCCTACACTGTCATTAGCAAAGAACCATTTTTGCCATCCAATTCCTTTGATACCCATTGCTTTTAAAGATTTATTTATTTATTTGAAAGGCAGAGTCACAGCGAAAGATGGAGAGATATAGAGATCTTCACCTACTGATTCACTTCCCAAATGGCCAGGGATGGGCCAGGTGAAAGCCAGGAGCCTGGAACACCATCCGGGTATCCCACATGGGGTGGCAGGGGTCCAAGCACTTGGAGCCATAGTCTGTTGCTTTACAGGTGCATTCGCAGGGAGCTGGATCAGAGGTGGAGCAGCTGGGACACAAACCAGTGCCCATAGGGGATACCAGCATCACTAGTGGCAGTTTAACTCACTGTACCACGATGCTGGTCCAAGTTACCCATTGCTATAATAAATCAAACACTAATTCTGCAGATAAAGCTGCAGTGAAGACAAGAGCTTCTCTCATGCTAAGGAGCTAATTTTAGGTCTGGTACAATAAGTTATTCCTAATGCCTATCAAATCCCCAAACTTATCTAATTTGCCTTAAAAAACTTACACAGACCTCAAACCTGTAATTTTCCCAGGACTAGACAGCGTATGTCAAACAGTAACACCTGTGTGTGGATGGTTTCTTCTGAATCAGGTGGTACAGGCCCAGTGTGTCAAAACAGAAACTGAATTCTACCTCCGCAGCCGCAGTGAGATAGTGAATGGAGAAGGGCACACCATGGGGGCACTTTATTGGCAGCTGAATGACATCTGGCAGGCTCCATCCTGGGCCTCTCTAGGTAAGTGTGGGAGCATTCTTTGTGTGGGGGAGATAAAGCAGTAGCTGTGGGAAGGTAGACTGAGAAGGCGCAGAGCCTGACAGATCAGATGAACCCAGCAGAACTTCAGCTATTAGAGACTTTTCCTGGGACCTGTCTGTGAACTGCAGCCATCCTGCTCACCTTGAGGCTTTCTGTGAGCCTTAGCAGCAGCCTCATTATGAGCACTTGTTCTGTGCAAAGTGATAGCAGCAGGCTAAGAACAGGAGACATCCCTATATGAAGACCTCTGCCACGTGTCTTGCAATTGTTGCACAAAATTTTGAACTTATTTAAGGGGGCTTTCCAGGGCCAAGAGAGTATGAACTTAAGTATCCCTGCTCTGAGTAGAGGCACTCAACCAAGTAGGATTGGGCCAGTTAAGTGTTAAAATGCCCCTTCCTCTGAGTCTTCCCCCATTTTAAGTCTATAAGACCACCTTATTATTCCTTCTTATCTCTTGGGTCGAAGGTAGTAAAGTCAAAAATTCAAATAGGAAAGGTTACCAGTTGTACGAGCTCGACTAGCAACAGGTGAGACGACTGACATAGAGTTTGCCTTTTGAATTATTCCATCTACATTGGTACGTTTAAAAAAATTGAAGAAATAGTGAAGAGTCTTTGGCCTTCACTAGAGGTGATTTGAAGCAAAGTTCAGTTAATAATAGAAATACTAGTTCAGGCCATAAGGCAGAGGCCCGTTTGCTGGGTGAGGCTGTTAAACTGGCTGGGAAAGCAAATGCAAGGCAGCTCATTCCAGATACGCCCTCATTAATGCCAGATGGGTGCTTTGCAGGGATTAAGTTTTTGATCAAGCGTCTCTGACCAAACTATCAACAAGAACCGGATAAAAGGTGTAACACAGAATGAGAATCAGAGATGTACTGTGGGATGGAATATCCTTCCATGTTGCTTAAAAGATAGCCAACACACATGGGCATAACTCTTGCCTTCTGGCTGTGGATGATGTGTGAATGAGGTATGGACTTCGAAAGTATAGAGTTCAATTCCAGAAATGGGACAGCCCTGTTTTTGTAAATCTTCTTTCAAGCGATTGCATGTAGACTATGCATGTGAGTTCTTCATAGAAAGTACAGGAGTGTCTTGGGCTGGTTTCTAACTCTGGCAGGACCCTGCCTCTATGGAGAGGGTCACCAACTCCTCACTTATTACAGAAGAGTGGTGCCACGGAGAAGCTGCGACAAAGCATGGTGTGTTTGTTCCCAGTCTGGGTAGCCTCATAGCCCCTGATGGGCCAATAAATCCACTGTTAATAGTGCGTGCAGGTAGGGGAGGGACGTATCTCCTCTTATTGCCTGCAATGGTGATATGTTAAAGGGATTAACAGCTACTTAGAATCTGTAGGGTGCATATATTTATTTTTAAAAACTAGTCTAATTTATAATATTCCAAATACAAAAGTATACCTGGGCCTTCTGCTTGGTTCATAAATTTGAAAAGCTACATAGCTAATGGTAAAGCCAAAAATTAGGAGAGTTTTAGCCTGTAATGCAGAGTATTTTGTTGGTATCCAAACTTTATCACTGGTGAGTAACCTGGGATGTGCAGCAACGAAGCCTTTTGCTTTAGTTCCTGCTCCCTTAAGTGTATCTGTCTGTGGCCTTTCCTCTGGAATGGATATCACACATGAGAGTGCGTAAGTTACCTCAGGTCTGAGCCACCTCACTTTTGTGAAAAAACGTTTCAAGTTTAAGTTCTAGTTCGCTTTAGAGATCCAGTAGGAAAAGCCTCTTCACACCACCCCCTCCCCACCTATCTTGTTAGGAGGAAGTGCTACTAGTTGGAACTGAAGTGCCTGGAGTTGATTTTTTTTTTTAATAAAACCCTTAAATTAGTATTGTCTGAACTTCCAAACCACATGGCCCCATCTGCACGGCTGGTGTTGTGTGTCCTGGCACCCCTGCTCCTGCTGGCTTGATGATAAAGGTGCTTTGTGGGGAAGGCGTTTTATTCTGAAAGAGAGCAATGCTGAGAAAGATCAAGTTTGTGCGTTGAGCACACTACACATGCCAGCAAGGCACAGTGTTCTATGGAACCTTGACAACTCGTCCTTGTATTTGAGGCACAGCCGTGCAATGCCGCTGGTTTCAATGCTTTCTCCCAGTCTGATCTTGTCAGCCACATTTGTGTTGTCATTGTTTTGGTTTGCTCATGGGGTTTTGTGCCTATGGGAAAAGGAGACTTTGAGTATTAAGGGATTTCTAAGTGAATACTTGTTAACAGGTGTTGCCTGCCAGTGCTGCTAATTTCTTCCTCTGTGTGTGCCTGGCAAAAAGGACCACTCCCTTGTGGAGGTCTTAGCAAAATTGCCTGCATGCTAGCAGGGAGATCGGGATTCAAAATGCTGCCCCAAATTGGAATCAAGAGCTGAGCCTCCATTTCTTCCCGTGTAAAGTGATTTGTTAAAACCTGTTACCCAGATGTTGTGAGGGGACGTGACTTAGTATCCAAAATGCTCCCGGGCTGTTCACCCTCATGGGTTCCTCGGCCATTGGCTCCCTTGGGCGCTTCTTCCCCAGAATCAGGGTGAGCCACTCCAAGCTGGGCCTCAGCGCCTCCCTTGAGCACCGGGCTCTGCCCATCTTGCACTTTCTTGGTTGCTTGCAGAGTACGGGGGCAAGTGGAAGATGCTTCACTACTTCGCTCGGCGTTTCTTCGCTCCGCTGCTGGCCGTGGGCTTTGAGAGCCAGAGCGCGTTAAACATCTATGGCGTGTCGGATCTCCACTCCAACTGCAAAGTCAGGCTCACCGTACGTAACCGCCACGCGCACTTAGTTGGTTGCTTATCCTACTTTTGAGAAAAATCAAATTTATTTGTATTCAGATGGCTCTAGAGTCTGGTTGAAAATGGGCCGTTCTTGGAGTTACAACACATGTATTTAGATTAAAACGCTGCCGCTTAATACCTGACCTTAAACAAGAGCCTTGGAGTCTTGGAGATTGTATTTGCTCCTCTATAAACTGATACCTACCTGTTTGCTTAAAAGGATTTCTATGATAGTGAAAAAAAATTAGATGGAAGTGAACTACATAAGCTGTAAAGTGCCACTTAAATGTAAGCTTATTTATTTGATGAGAAGCTAGAAATAGTGCAGACTTTGCCAAAAAATGTTTAAAAATGGGATGTTACAGTGGAAATCAGTGAGAGTATTTAGAACGGGCAGAAAAATGAACTTTTATTTAAAACAAGCTTAAATACAAAGAAAGGGTGGAAACTAACATTCTCAGGTGGCTACTATTTGGAGGATGTCAACACTGAACACAGATCATTTTATAGAAAAATTATAATGCACCAGGTACTGCATCTTCCATGATTATGTTTTTTTTAACTTTTATTTAATGAATATAAATTTCCAAAGTACAACTTATGGATTACAATGGCTTCCCCCCCATAACGTCCCTCCCACCCGCAACCCTCCCCTTTCCCACTCCCTCTCCCCTTCCATTCACATCAAGATTCATTTTCGATTACATGATTATGTTTTAAATTCTCACAGTCACCTGTGAAATTAATGCCACAAATATTCCTATTTTTAAAAATGATTTATTTATTTGAAAGAGTTACAAAGAAGGAGATCTTCCACCTGCTGGTTCACTTCTCACATGGCTGCAAGAGGTGGGGCTGGGCCAGGCTGGAGCCAGGAGCCTGGAGCTGCTTCCAGGTCTCCTACATGGGTTCAGGGGCCCAAGGACTTGGGCCATCTTCTGTTGCTTTCCCAGGCCATAGCAGAGAGCTGGATAGGAAGTGGAGCAGCCGGGACTCACTCAGAGTGCCCTCATGGGATGCCGGCACTGTGGGTGTACGCTTAACCTCCTCACCATAGCACCAGCCCCAATTAGTCCCACTTTACAAATGAGGAAATGGAACCTGGGGAGTTTGAACAACTTGGTCACATAATTAATTGGAACTTCATAGGGCTGGGATTAAAACTCTTGCTGGGGATCAGCACGGAAGTGCAGTGCATTAAGCTGCCTTCTGCAGGGCTGGCATCCTGTATGGGCACCAGTTCAAGTTCTGGCTGCTCCACTACCAATCCAGTTCCCTGCTAATACGCCTGGGAAAGCAGCAGAAGATGGCCCACATTCTTGGACCCCTGCACCCACATGGAAGACCTGGAAGAAGCTCCTGGCTTTGGCCTGGCCCAGCCTCGGCTGTTGCAGCCATTTGGGGTGTGAACTAGTGGATGGAAGTTCTCTCTCTCTCTTTCTCTCTCTGTAATTCTGACATAAATAAATCTTTGGGGAAAAAAAAAAAAAGCTCTTCTGCTATTTGGACTTTGGGCGATCACTACTACTGGTCTCTGAAAAGCCCAGGGACCGGGAACGTTCACTTTGTTTCTTTTCTCCCCAGGTGCGAGTCCACTCCTGGAGCTCCCTGCAGCCTGTGTGCTCGCTTGTCACTAGCCAGCTTGTGATCAAAGCCGGGAAGGCCGTCCCCCTCTATAAGGAGCCCGTGTCGAAACTGATGAACCGATGTGGGAATTGTACGCGGAAAAGCTGCGTGGTTTCCTTTTTCCTTTCAACCGATTCGGAGCTCTTCAGCCCAACAAACTATCACTTCCTGTCCTCCCTGGATGAGGCCGTGGGGCTCCTGGAGGCGCACATCACTGTAAGCACGGGGTTACGGTGTCACTAGGTTTCAACATCACTGTGGCCTCTGATTGCAAATTCCACCCCCTTGGTGCTGACTGTGCCTGAGGCCCTGGGGAAGGATGACCAAGATCAAATGCTGTTTATTTCTAATTCAAGATCGGCCAGAGTTTGGGTTACTGCTGCTCATGCTGCCCCTCCCCTCTCCCCCAGTGGGGCTGGCACCGTGCCAGGGGAGGCAGCGCCTTGACCAGGTTCCAGCCTCCCTCCGTTCTAGGCACCTTTCTGTGCAGTCTCTCATTTTCCCAACAACCCTGAAGTGTTATCATCTGTGATTTGCAAGTGAAAAAACCAGGTTAGAGAGGAGAAGTCAGGAGCTCAAGTTCCTGTGGCGAGAGAGCACCTGGGGCCCAGTGAAAATACTTACTTTTGAGTGTTTAAGTCGTCTGTTTATACTCTTACTCTCTTTGATTTATTGCTTTGAGGTAGCTTAGTCATCAAATCCCTTACTTTCCAAGAGCAAATTAGACGTTCAGTGTGTGTTGGTATACAAATTGAGCCGCCAGAGAATTTGGTATCTGGTTGATTGAGTTCTCAGTCACCTCCTCACCCCCAATGCCCTTTTTTTTTTTTTTTTGAGAAAGTTTCTCCACTTTCAGCAAGTGTTAAATTTGTTTTACTGCTTGACTCCATTGGGAGGGATTTTGTACATTTACTTTAGGACTAATTACCTAAAACACCCAGTCCATATACGTTATGGAAAAGAGGCCTAACAATGGAAAATTAATGGTGAAATATTTTCACAATGAAGCCTGACTTATCTGTAATGACTATGTAGGACAGATATGAAGGAAATTACATGTGCTTACACAGAAATGAAAACCATATACTGGCCAAATATGTCTTCTCTAAAATTATGAGTTTTAAAACAATGTTTTGCTCTGCTAAGTTTTCATTACCCTGAGATAACTGGGTTGGTGGGAGAGAGATATAGGGTTTCTTCCTTGTCCTTTGGATTTCAGTGAGACATGTCTTTCCAAAAGAGACATAGTGGTAGTAATGATAGTACTAATACTGTTAACATTTATTTTGAACTTACTTAGGCCAGGTACTTGACTGTACTATTCCAAGGGAGATGCTAGAAACTTCTTCTCCCTATCAGGGGGCAGGTTTGGACCCTAGAATCTGCAATCAGATGCATGGAGATGAGATTTCCTAACTGAGGTAGGCAACAAGAGAGAGCAAGGCACCAGTGTTTCTTCTGGCCTTGACCTTGGAGCAGCAGTAGCTGAGGCCAGTGAGAGTGAACCCTGTGAACTTCACTGTAGCTGCTTTAGGGTCTTCGCCAGATTCCCTGAGTAGTATGATTGTGGATATTTGACATCTAAGGTCAATCCCGAGTCTCTGACTCTCCAAATATGCCTAATGTGCTTCAGTTTCTGATCTGCTGCTTTCAGCGTTGGTTTTCTTTATAACTCGGAACCTCGAATCACAGTCCTACAAATATGTAAGGCTAACTATAGATAGTAAAAATTGCTCCTGGAAATGCCTTATGTGTCACGTGATGTATAAAGCAGACTCTGCCAGGTTGTGTGTGTGTGTGTGTGTATGTTGAGGAGCCACGTTGTGTGACCAGTGCACAGCTCAAAAGGTCACACTCAACGCCATCCTCACAGCAAGAGAGGCCTGCACACCCTCCTGCTGTGGACAGCCGGTCCTCTTCACTCTGGGCATATGTTCATTGGCTAATTAACTGCAGTGGGGCCCACCTGATTTAAATAGCACTTTCTCTTTTCGCTGATGGTGTCTGGAATCTAGACATGTAAAAATGTTATTAATATGACTTTACTGTGCAATAAAAGAGGATGGCTGAGCTTCTGGAACTGCCTGGCAGGGTGCTTTCTAGACTCCTGGATCTTTTTAGAAGGCCCGACTACCAGCTCCATAATTGTGCTCTGCAACTAGGTCTAGCTATGGCCTTAGAAAGTCATTTAAACCACCCGGCCCTTAGGCAGAAATGTATCGCTCTCGGTGATGCTCGGCCGAAGCTACAAAGCTTTGAGCTTCTTGCGTGACGTGGCCTCCCGAATCATAGGAGACTGCATATTTCTTTGGGTTGAGGTTAGAATTTGGTATTTCCCATAGCCTGAAATAATTTTGTGTGTAATTGGGAAGTATCTGAAACTATACACAAAATATTTGACTTCCAGCAGTGACAGAGCCAAAGTTGTAGGTAGTGCACTGCCTAGTAGGTACACTTGAGTGTTCTCATGGGGATTGCATGTCACTATGTAGCCCTTCTTCACCCTTCGCTACATTTATGCTTTTTCTTTTTTTCAGGCCAACATCTCTCAGAAGGGTGACACATTCATTTTTGATCTGAAAACCTCCGCTGTTGCTCCCTTTGTGTGGTTGGATGTGGGAAGCATCCCAGGGAGATTTAGTGACAATGGCTTCCTCATGACCGAGAAGACAAGAACTGTCTTATTTCACCCTTGGAAACCCACCAGCAAGAGTGAATTGGAGCAATCTTTTCATGTGACCTCCTTACGAGATATTTATTGAGTGAATCCAGGTTGTATTTTCAGTGGACACTGGGAATAAAGTCCTTCTGAAGCCAGCTGGAGAGGAAGGCAGCCGGAGACAAGTAGAAGAAGCCTCGACGCATCTGCCTGCTGCCACACATCTGACCCATCACTGTTTCAGGAGTCTGTGCCGTGAATTCTTTCAGGGAAGGCTGTTTGCCCAGGTGATGTCCTCAAACAAGTCTGCACCAAGGTGTTCTAGACTCTGTGTCAGCACTGGGTGTTTGGCCCTTCACCTCACGACGTGAGTGTTACATGAACCAGTTATAATCAGATGATTCCCAAAATCTGACTGTGGCAGTGTCTGTGGAACCTAATGGGGGAAGGTTTCAAGGTCGTTCAGGCCTTTCCTAGTTAGCTTTGAGATATGCTGAATAATTGAAATGAAGTGCCTTGTTCGTTCCAGAGGAATGGAGGTTCAAATGTCCATGGAGCTGTCTTGGTGGTATCATATTGATTGTCATTGCCAGGCAGTTTAGGAGCTGATTGTTATCATTTGGTAACTTTCTTGGATGAGATTCTTTTTTTCATTTGTGGATTTAGTTATAAAATATTGTTTTAAAAATAATAACTTTTTTAAAAGGCTGTTAGATCATTTTTCTTTGAAAAATAAGCTCACATTGAAATGAATGTTGCTACAGTTCAGGAGAGAAAGGAAATCCCCCTTCTCCCCTCTGAAGTTTTGCTGCACTGAATGGTAGACAGATTAACCAAAAAAAACCCCGCACTCAAATGGACCATAGTTCAATAAAACATATATGGTTATATAAAACAAAGGGTCAATGGTTGAAGCTCAAATACATTCTTCAAAGGGGAGAGAAGGGTGTGGGGGTCCTGTTGGCAAGGTTAGACGTGTAGTAAATGATGTTACAACAAATGGATGATCCCACAATGCAGACCGTGGTCTGAGCTCTGGGGGAGGTGGAGATGAGTTACAGGAAGGTGATGGTGGAACTTCCTGGGAACCAAAGATGTCTTGTTCTTTGTGTTTGTCGGAGCTGCCCTCTGGAGATGAGAGGAAGCATCTGTTTGTGCCTGGTGATGACATTCAGTCTCGTCTCTTCTCTGCTCGTTAATCTTGCCTGGTTATTTGATGAGATTCCTAGGGAAACTTAAGACAGTTGCATTTTTCTTTGGAAGAAGTTTCCTCTGTCCTGGAGGGAAGTGCAGAGACAGCATCTCCCCGAGCTCGGAGGGAAGAGCAAGGGCAGGTACGAGAGACTTTGGTTCTAAGGCAGCTTCTGAGGCCTTCCAATTCGCTTTGACTCAGAGTGCTCAGCATTTCAAAGCATCACACTTCGGAATATCCTATTTTGAGCCCCAACAGTGGATATTTTGGGGTCATCACCCCTGATTGGGTCTGGACTTCAGATTTGGGTAAATTACATCAGCTTTCCAGTACGAAGGCTGGAAACTGGATGCAGATTTACTCTCATAGCAGCAAAATGATTCCTTTAGATTGAATTGAAATCTATTTATACTGATTATAAAATGCTATAAAATTATTATACACTATCACATAAAATTAATGTGATAGTATAAGGAATAGGGCAACAGGTTAATCAGTAGTTAATAAGGGTAGAGGTATGTGGACAATCTTTTGCAGGTTTTCTGTAAACTTGAGATTATATCAAAATAAAATTACATAAATTGCATTGACATTCCCTCTCTGGCTTATTTAATCATTCTGAAAACATTCAGTTGTGTCTGATACTGGGCTGGACATTCATTTCCATTTGGCTCTTGTAATCTGTTTGATAAACAAGGAGAATTTGAAGAATCGAAATCATCTGCGAGGTTTTTCTCTGGGAAGAATCACGTAATTGGTTATGAAATGGAGCTGCAATGAGTGCCGTGCTTTAAAATTGAGACTCATTCGATGCTGGTTTTGATTTTAAAGCTGAGCAGCCTTAGGTTCAGTAACTAAAAAGAAATAGACATGAACAACTCAGTTTTCTCCTTCGGTATCAAGAGTTTCTTCTTTAGATATTGCTGGGACGTGTGTGTGCATGCATACACACACACACACACACACACACACGAAGCCTTATCAGTTCTGGGCCTTAGGGATGTGAGTCACAAGACTCTTACTTGATAAATATTATCCCATCTTCTTATAGCTACAGCAAATTCTGTTTTATCAAATCTTTGCTGCGGGGTGGGGAGAGCACAGTTCTTCATTAAGCTCCCATGGCAGGTGCCTGGTGATACAGACTTTGAAGCTGACAAGCTGGCATTGATGTGACTATTCTGCCCAGACTAGCTCTGCAACCTTAAGTTATTTAACTTCTCTGTTCAGTCTTCATAACAAAATAGGAATAGCGACACCCACATTATATGTTTGTTTTGAAGAATAAATAACTTAGCTAAGGGTCTCGGCCCTTGTGCTGGCACTGTGAGTGCTCTGTGAGGGGTGGTGTCCTGGAGTGGGCGGGGCTTCCAGGCACACTTCTTTGGATTCAAGTCCAGATCCTGAGGTTTAGTAGTGGTGTGACTTTAGGCAACAACTTGATGTTCTGAACTTGAGTTTCTTTGTATAATGTGATGATAAACCCTCATTTTCAGCTGTAGTTGTGAAGACTAACAGGGTCTGGAGCAAAATAAATGCCAAAGAAATTGTGACTGAACTTTCTGTGGTACTTTTTATCATAATCGTTATTATCCAAGTACTACCAAACACAGGAGTAAAATTGAAGCAAATATAGGCAGATGATAAATTCCTTTCTTTTTTAGGTACCATGTGATGTCTTGATACATGTATTACCTTGTAATGTTCAGTTAAGGATAAGCATAACTGTTACCTCAGACATTTCTTGGGTAAAAACATTCAAAATCCTCTCTTATAGCTTTAAAAATATATGTATATATTACGTGTATGTATATTCTCTAGCTTTAAAAATATATACATATATTATGTGTATGTATGCTCTACAGTACATGCTTGTTATCTGTAGTTACCTCACCGTGCAATAGAACACCACAACTTCTTCCTACTAACTGTAACTTAATAATCACTAATCAACCTTTCCCATCCCTCCCTCCTGCCTGCTCTCCTCAGCCTCTGGTAAGCACCATTGTACTCTGCTGTGAGATCGATTTTTCAGATACCTTGTATAACTGAGATCATGCAGTGCTTGTCTTTCTGTGTTTGGTTTATTTCACATAGTATAATGACCTCCAGTTCCATCCATGTTGTTGCAGATGACACGATTTCATCCTTTTTAATGATTGAGTAGTATTATATCATACACACACACACACACACACACACACACATATATATACACACATATATATATATGACAATTTATCCATGCATCAGTGGATGGATACTTAGGTTGTTTGCATTTCTTGGCTCTTGTGAATGGGGCTGCAATAAGCATGGAAGTGTAGATGTATCTTTTTAAAAAAAAATTTTTTTTATTTATTTTTATTTTTTGACAGGCAGAGTGGACAGTGAGAGAGACAGAGAGAAAGGTCTTCCTTTGCCATTTGTTCACCCTCCAGTGGCCGCCGTGGCCGGCGTGCTGCGGCCGGCGCACCGCGCTGATCCGATGGCAGGAGCCAGGTACTTCTCCTGGTCTCCCATGGAGTGCAGGGCCCAAGCACTTGGGCCATCCTCCACTGCACTCCCTGGCCACAGCAGAGAGCTGACCTGGAAGAGGGGCAACCGGGACAGAATCTGGTGCCCTGACCGGGACTAGAACCCGGTGTGCCGGCGCCACAAGGTGGAGGATTTGCCTAGTGAGCCGCGGTGCCGGCCAGATGTATTTTTGATAGACTGATTTTATTTTTTCTGGATATATACCCAATAATGGGATATCTGGGTAATATGGGAGTTCTCTTTAATTTTTTGAGGAACCTCCATACTGTTTTCTAACATGGTTGTGCTAATCTACATCCTTACCAATAGAGTCTAAGACTTTCTGGCAGGCGTTTCCATTAGCATTGTGAAGCTCTCATCCCATTCTAGTTGTGCGGTTTCTGTTGCGACGTTGCAGCCAGACGTCATTATGTTACTTGCTTGTTTTCTCTTGCAGCTCTAAGAATTCTCTATCTTTGGGAGAGCTTGGTTATTATCCTTGGAGTGGGTAACTTGAATCTGACTGGTGACCTCTGACCTTCTTGTATCTGCATAGTTGGAGCTTTCTCTAGGTTTGAGAAGTTTTCTGTTATTATTTTTTTGAATATGACTTCTATCCCTGTGGTCTTCTCAAGTCCCTCTTGAACCCAGTAACTTAGATAATTGCTCTTTTAATGATAGCCCAGGATTTCTGTAAACTTTCTTCATTATTTTTCCTTTTTACCTCCTATGTATTTTCAAATTACCTGTCTTCAAGCTCACTGATCTCTTCTTCTGTATGATCTATTCTGCTGTGGATACCTTCTATCACATTTTAATATCAATGTACTTTTCAACTCAAGGATTTCTGTTTAATATTTTAAAAATTGCTTCCATCTCTCAAGTTTTGTAGAGTATTAAATAATTTCTCTGTACTTTTCTGTATCTCACTTAGTTTCCTTTAGGTAGCTATTTTAAATTCTGCACCTGAGGATTTACAGTATGCATTGCTATCTGATCAGTTTGTGACACCTTATTTTGTTCATTAGATGAGGTCATGGTTCCCTGGAAGTTCTTTTAACTTTTTGGCATATGACATCATCTCCACATTAAAGGACTGGAAATTTTTCCGTCTTCAAAATATGGTTTCGTTTTGTGCTTTCTTTCCAGAAACTTAAGCAGTCTCTGAGCCTAAGGGTATTTCTGCTATTTCTGTACTAGATGGTGCCCTAGGTTGAAGTCTGGGATGAGTCTGTGGTTGGTGTGTTGTCACCATTTTAGCACTAGAGGGCGTCCCTTCCTTGGTTTGTACCCAATCCACTGTTGATGTGTTGCTCTGAATGACCTATTAGAGGCTCTGTCTGTGAGCACTGGTCCAAGAATAAAGGCCTTTGGGCTTTATCTGGTGCTAATACTCATCATGGCAGGCTCCACGTTGAGCTCCACGGAAGTCCTGAGCTGACTTTCCAACCCTACTTCCCAGCGGCTGGAGTCTTGCTGTGCTGTCTGCTGGAGGTTAGGAGAGTGGAGGTGTTCCCTTGACCTCTTGACTAGGAAGGGTTGAAAGTCTCAGTCCGCATGTACTGGTTGGGGGCAGCTGCCATGGGTCCCTGCCAGCTCTGGATTTTACAGTGGAGAGCCTGATACTGAGTTTCAAGATTGGGTCTGGATTTAATTTTTTCTCCCTTTCCCAGACAGGAGACATGTCACTGCACTACTTGGAGCTGGGGGAAGTATAATGTGCCGACTGTTTCCTCCTTGCCTTCTGCAATGCATCTTTTCCTTTGAGTATTATACGAGACCCAACACTTGGCCGCTCACCTGCTTCCCAAGCTTTTGTGAAGGTGGCTTGTGTGTGAGTTGCCGTGTGAAGTGGGGTCTCTGCAGGGAGAGGCCCGCTGGAGTGTCTGACTCAGCCACCATCTCGCTCTGCTTTGCTGGTAAGTGCTCGTGGCAAATTGTTTCTGAGAGAGATATCAGAACAGAATAACTTAGGAAGAAAGAGCAGTGGGCATAAATAATACATGCGGACAATAACCTAGGAAAGGAGGGAGATGAACGTTGTAGATGTTACTTCTATGCAAGAATAGGGAGAGCTGAAACATCCTGCCGCAGTTCATGGGGGCACTGCAGTCATTTCTACCATTGTTAAAAAAGTTTTTATTTGAGAGGCAGAAAGAGTCAGAACTCCAATCTGCTAGTTCATTCCTTCAGTTCCTGCAATGGCCAGGGCTAGGCCCAGCTGAGTCTGGGAATCCAATCCAGGTCTCCCAGGCCCTAACTACCTAAGCTATCACCTGCTGCCTCCCAGGGGACTATATTAGCAGGAACCTGGAAATAAGCAGCCAGAGCCTGGAATTGAACGCAGGCATTCTGAATAGGATGCAGGTCTCTTAATTGGTAGGCCAAATGACTGACCCCCATTTCTACTATAAGAGATGTTCTAGCCACATTTACTGGAATAGAGTCTGAGGTGCTTATTCATGGCTTTGAGTCTCCAAGACTTTTTGTTGTTGTTGTTGTTGTTAGTAGTTGTGCAAATAATAGAGAAGATATGAAGACAAGGGAGAACCCTATGCCATGCTCTTACAAAGTGTGTTCTGGAGAGGGTAGTGTGAAGAGAGGCCAGGTCACGGGATTCTATCTTTCTGTTTCAGAGCAGAGAGAACAATGAAAATGGTAATTTTCTCATTCGCATTCACTGTAACCCTTCTTCTTTCTCTTTTATAGCATCTGATACTCTTTTCTTTCCTATGTGACTTTTCACTGTGAGACGTTTTCAAACCATGGGAAGTCACTTGGAAAGTAAATAGAAAGATTTTGTTCTCCATGGGAATGAAGGTGAACTGGAGTTCAGGAGAAATAGAGATATGTTTTTCTAATCTTCCTAAAGTGACAAAGGCACAAGACAGGAAGGATATTCTCTTGGGTTACCCCTGGCTCTCAGATATGAAACATTCCCCATCTTGGTAAGACTTGGAGAGAGAAACAAGCAGGCATTGTTTGTGTGGGAAATTCAAAGCATTTGAAAATACTCCATTTGCCTTAACTGATTACAGACTTATCAATTGAATTATCACATGAAATTTAAAGGATTGCTCAGAAAAAGCATTTAGTAATACTTCCAAGTAAGTGGAGGGATTCTTTGTTTTATTATATTTATAGTTGATGGACTAGAGATGTAAATCAGATATACAAAACCCTGAAAATCATAGCCCAAACTGGTGTTAACACATTTATATTTTGACCGTAAAGACTACTTAGTTGAAGGATATATGCGTTCTTTATCAAGCATGCATTGTGGGCCACTCTGGACAAGCCCTGTCTGTTCTCTGGGGGTTATAGCAGTGGGGAAGATTGTCAAGCCTCTGTTCCCATGGATCATGCACCATAAATGAGAGAGGTGATCAAGTCAACAAATGAAGTGACAAGCCCTGTGGCACTGACTTGACAGTGATGGGGGAAACAACATTAGATAAAGCCATCATGTTCCACACTTCAGGAAAATTTTGGGGGATGTTTATGATAAAAAATAACAGAAAAATTTTCCATTGAGAAATGAGTCTTTGAAGACCTTCTTTTAGTTAATTCATAAAGAAGAGAAAGCACACGATCAGCTGGTGTGTCTGGCTGGGCTCTGGGTTCATGATCTGTAAGCCGAGCAGAGACTAACCAGCCAAGACGCTTGTGAGGCCTTGAACAGGGACCAAGCAGTGAGTGGATTTTGCTGAGGTCAAGGATAGCATCACTGTTTGGTGTTTTCTAAGTATCTCTCCTGGGGTGGGTGTTCGGCACAGTGGTTAGGGTGTTGCTGGGGCACCTGCATTCTCTATTAGAGTGCCTGGGTTTGAGTCCCTCTTCTGTTCTCAGTTCCAGCTTCCTGCTAAAGTGCATGCTGGGAGGCAGCACTGATGGCTTCTGTACTTGGGTCTCTGTCACCCATATGGGGTTGATGTTTGAGTTTTAGGTTCTCAGCTTTGGCCTGGCCTAGCCTATGCTGTTGTGGGCATTTGGAGAGTGAACCAGCCAGAAGGGAGCCGTCTGTTTCTGTCCCTCTCAAATAAATAAATTAGGTTTTTCAATCTTTCTTTATGTTTCTAGACTTGGGTCGCTGAATCCTGCTATGAAAGAAAAGTTTGCAGTCATGATGCAGCTTAAACCTGTAACCATAACAAATGTCCTCTCTTCTGTTCTTTTCACATTTTAGTTAACAAAACTACTAATCTTGTGACTTAACCTATGATTCATCTTATGACTTAAAAATATTTGCCTAAGAATTGCAGGACCCAGTGTCTTCTGAACCCCCACAAGTATGTGTTCTTTGAAAGTCATCCTGCTGGCTTGCAAATGGGGGAACAGCATATTTGAGGCCACAGAGTTCACCTTCCTCTGGGAGGCCACTCTGAAAGACCTCGTGTCTGTGTGCACTGACTCTCGTCTCTGGTGTATTGACTGTCCAGCACTGAGCAGCCCAGGCCTCATTTTGGTTCAGTAATAACCCTTTAGGGCAGTCTTAGTTATTAAACAAGATTCATTGAGCGTCCCTCTGATACTGCATCATGCTATGCAGTGAGCAAGTACAGGTGATTGAAATAACACCCACATCACCGCACTCCTGGGAAAGAGGACCTGGTGGGTCCTGGCATTCCTGAGAACGAGCATTCGTCCTTACCTCATGATATATGTGGGAATACCCCTTGTTCTTGCTCACTTCCTGGTGTTTGTCGTGAGTTTTGTAAAATGTACTGGGCCCTGGGAAGCAGTCTGTACGTTACCCGCAATTGGAGCAGATGTTGCTGGTTGACCACCCAACAGCCAGATCCTTCACTCTTCTGCCAATAGAGGCGGCTGTGTCCAACCTCAGGAATTGAATCATAAAGTTGTTATACTAATCCTCATCCTGCTGGCTGGGATTAGTGTAGGGGGAGGCGGGTGACACAATTATGGCAAATGAAACATAGGTTGACATGCATGGGGGGCTTCTGCAGGAAGGTTTCTTGGTCTGACAAGAGAGAAACCCGAGGGAGAATCCTTTGTCGTTGGGTGAGGTTGAGAAACCACTGTTTGAGGACCTGATCCTTGGAGCTACAAGGCTTTTCCATGACCTTGAAGAGACAGCGGTGACCACACAATGATGTCGGAGATGTGGGACTGCTAAACTGACCTTACTGCAACCATCTGACTTTGATCTCCTTATAATATGATTCACTGATCAGGCCATTTATATTTAATGAACTTGTAGTTGGGTATTCTGATTTTACAACCCAAAGCATCCTAATGTGTTCAGCGATTAAAGGTATGGCTTTAAAATCAGGCGTACTTGTGTTTGAGTCCCAGACCACTCCTCCTAGGCTGCTTGACATTGCATACAAGTTATTGAGTTTTTCTGTGCTTACATTTCGCTAACTTTAAATATGGATAACTATAGTGCCTGTGCCCCCGTAGATTATGAGGACTAAATGAGATGATACACAAATACTGATAACACATTAGCCAAGCAACAAATGGAAGCTTCTAATTAGCATTGCCCTGTGGTAAGCCAGCAAAGTGGGCCCAGATAAGGGAGCAGAACTGAGTGGTGGGTTCAGTTCTGGGTGGCAGGTTCAGTGCTGGGAGCTCCCAGAGGGTGACTCCCAGCCTGTCTGCTCATCCTGCAGGTATCAAGTGGAAAACATTGGTCAGGTCACACACAGGTCATATCTGGAATGCAGAGGATGGCCCACATGGTGTTTCATTTTTGGCACTTTGATTTCAGCATTTGAGTGGTTTCATTTCATACCTGTTACTTGCACCTTTGTAGACAATGCACGCAGAAGCCTCAGGTGGTTGCTGCGTAGAAGCACCACATCTTGTGAGGAAGTTGCCCAGGTGAGCCATCTCCAGGGGCTGGGGGAGTTTACTGCTGCTGTCCGGTATGCACAACTAGATTTGCCTCGAACCCCTTTCCAGTCACTTCAAAGGAACCCTGATTAGAGGGTGGCAGCAGTGATGCATTAACCTTGGCAGTGTTTTGAGTGAGCCCTAATCGTATATGCTGTCGCCGTAGCTGGGTCGCTGGGACAGACACTCCCTATGGGCCCCCAGGCCTCTGTATCAGCTCAGCCTCCTAGGTTGGGGAAGGGTCCATCTCTGGTTGACTTGCAGAGTTGCAGATGATCCAATTAGGGGTGGGCAGTCATCCAGGGAAGGGTACAGGGCTGTCTGGGTGTCCATGTGGCTGGTCTGGGGCAGGCTGAGAGCTGTGTGCACTATCCCCTGGGCTCTGGGTGAGCTGGAGGTGCCACTGGGGCTCTGAGCACCTGGCCTGTATGCCAGCAGTCCATGTCCACACTGTGGGTCACGTGGTCAGTTCTCGCATGTCCTCGTCAGTGTGAGGCTGGGGTTATGCTCCTGGTGGGGCCACCTCCCCCAGGCTGCCTAACACTTCTGTTGCTGCTGTAGTTCAGTCTGCAGTAGGGGTCTCCATGTCCATGGATGGACCATCCCGTCATAGTGCCTTTATACACTCAAGGAGGCAGATGAGCGTGACCATGACTTTGAGCAGGAAGATAGTAGCTCATGAAGGAGGCAACCACTCCACCTTGAAGCTCAAAATTTCCCAGGTAGCACAGACTTGCTCATGGGAGTCCCTGAAGACCCTTAGCAAAGCTCCCTTCTCAGATGCAGGTGAGGAGACTGCCCACCAGCTGGTGGCTGGGAGGGGCAGTGGAACCTGAGCATAGTCCTTAGGAAGCACCATTGCAGGGCGTCCTGAGCGGTGGCCGCAGCTGAGCGTACCTGCCTGTCCCTGCCAGGGTGGGTGTGGTGCCCTGTCCCTCTCCTCCAATAGTTTTGAAAAGTTGAATTACTGGATAATGTTTGAAAATAAGGAAGATCTCATGTAACACATAGATCTCTCTCTCTCTCTCTGTCATGATATATTTTTTTTTTAAACTTTTATTTAATGAATATAAGTTTCCAAAGTACGAATGATGGATTACTATTGTCATGATATATTTTAAAGTCTTTGTTTAGTCTACTAGAAGTCATGCATTCTCATTTTATAATCTAAGTCACCCCCCAAGAAGAAGGCCTGGGCTTTGAGATCAGACATACCCGGGCCTTGGCGAGGACGAGGTGAGCACCTGGGTTTCCTCTCTGTCGAGGATGCCCCATTGTCCATTTCCTTGTACTTGCAGTGGTGTTGCTAGCGAGGAAGGCTGATGGGGCAGCATTTGCAAGGAAGAGCAGGCAGGACTGTTCCTTGATAATGAGATCTCAAGCTCAAGTCAGGTCATGGGCATGCTTCCTTCCTTATCCACATTTTTGTATTTGAAGTAAAGATTATTTTTTTAAAAAATTTATTCATTTATTTGAGAGGGAAAAAGAAAAAGAGATATCTTGCATCCATTGGTTCACTCCCCAAATGGCTACAACAACCAGGGGTAGGCCAAGCCAAAGGGTGGAGCCAGGAACTCCATACTGGTCTCCTATATGGGCAGAAGGAACCCAAGCACTTGGGTCATCTTCTCCTTTCCTGGGTGCATTAGCAAGGACCTGGATTGGAAATAGAACAGCTGGGGGCCGGCGCTATGGCTCAATAGGCTAATTCTCCGCCTTGCGGTGCTGGCACACCAGGTTCTAGTCCCGGTCGGGGCGCCGGATTCTGTCCTGGTTGCCCCTCTTCCAGGCCAGCTCTCTGCTGTGGCCAGGGAGTGCAGTGGAGGATGGCCCAAGTGCTTGGGCCCTGCACCCCGTGGGAGACCAGGATAAGTACCTGGCTCCTGCCATCAGATCAGTGCAGTGCGCCGGCTGCAGCGGTCATGGAGGGTGAACCAACGGCAAAGGAAGATCTTTCTCTCTCTCTCTCACTATCCACTCTGCCTGTCAAAAAAACAAAAAACAAAAAACAGCTGGGACTTGAACCGGTGATCTTATCAGATGATAAGATGGGGATGTTGGTGTTTCATGTGGCAATTTTTTTTTTTTTATTTTTGACAGGCAGAGTGGACAGTGAGAGAGAGAGAGACAGAGAGAAAGGTCTTCCTTTGCCGTTGGTTCACCCTCCAATGGCCGCCGCGGCCGGCGCGCTGCGGCCGGCGCACGGCGCTGATCCGATGGCAGGAGCCAGGAGCCAGGTACTTACCTGGTCTCCCATGGGGTGCAGGGCCCAAGCACCTGGGCCATCCTCCACTGCACTCCCTGGCCACAGCAGAGGGCTGGCCTGGAAGAGGGGCAACCGGGACAGAATCCGGCGCCCCAACCGGGACTAGAACCCGGTGTGCCGGCGCCGCTAGGCGGAGGATTAGCCTAGTGAGCCGCGGCGCCGGCCTCATGTGGCAATTTAACCCACTGTACCACAATGCCCATCCCTTGAAGTAAAGATTTTTAATTAGTTTATAAACAATTTCCTTTTCTGTAAGATGTAAGATGAAGTTAACAGCAATAACCATCTCCTTCCTAGCTCTGTTGAACATAGTGAAAGTCTATACAATGCCCAGGACAGAATAAACACGCAGCAAATGCTGACATCTGATTCAGATTCCTCAAAGGACAAGGGTGGCTGGGCTGGCGTGATCAGGCCTAGGGGTCTCATGTTCCACTTGCTCAAAGTGAAAGAGCCATTTAGGGCTTCTCTGCTAAGGGAAAATAGTCATCAGACTTTGTGACCTGACTTGAAGGAGAAAAATTCAAGCAGAAAGCCAAAGAAGTTTCTAATTCCTTTTTTTGGTAACGCTTTTTCCAATGTTATCAGAGCAAAACAAAAACAAAAACTCTTGAGTAGCAAAAGTTGTGGCAGCTGTCAGGCAAGTGTGCAGAGTTCTGTCCCTGCCAGCAGAGGCCTTTTGTGCACGGAAGCGAGGCTGGTGGTGGGGAGTGACACCATCCTGGCCAGGGGGCGGCTCCTGGCAGGACTCCCCAGACAGCAGGCAGGGAGCGGAGTCTAAGGAGGAGCTCCTAGGGCTGTCCCCCCGCCCTCCTTACTGTCTGGACTTCAGGGAGCTGGGGGGCAGGGCACGGATCTGGAACTACCCTAAAGCAGCAAAGAAAGAGAAGGGGAGAAGTGGAGGGAGAGAGGTGGAAGAGAAAAAAGAAAGGGAAAGGAAGAAACAGCAGAATGCAAAGAAAGCGTTGAGAGAAAAACAAGTGTTGAAAGCAGAAGAGAAAGGGAGGGAGAGGGGAAGGGAAGAAGGAGAACCAAGGAGCCTGAAGAGCAGGACCAGTCCCTGTGCTCCAGGCCAGCAAATGCTGGGCTCCATCAGGGCTGCACCAGAGTTCTCATCCACCGAGCAACTTCGCGCTCTGCCTTTTGGTTTCTTTCATTTCCACCCATTGTTGCTACCATGGCAAAAGGGTGGCATCTGAATGGTTTTTAATTCAAATTCAATTATTAGGAATCTATGAGACCTTGGCATAAAGCCTCCAGAATGGTTGATGGGTGGGGAAGAAGTCAGACAAGCTATTAATAGGCACAGTAGCAAAGCAATCAGGACAAGACTGAAACTGGGCCTTGTGGTGTGATCTGTGGACAGGAGTGACCCCCGGGTGGGGAAGAGGAAGCGATGGCAGAGTCTCCCTCCCGGCAGGCAAGGCCCCTCCATCTAAGGGGGAGGGCATGCCATCCTGTGGGTGACTCACTGCCCATGGATTCTTTGAAGCCTTAACCTTGAGTGCCTTTGCCTTTCAGAACCAGAAATGAGCCCTGGCCCCCATGCCGTGTGCATATGGTGCTGAGCGTTCAAGATGTGCATTTGGCCGGGCAGTAAGGAAGGCAGGGCCAAACGGCAGCTTTGACCTTCCCACAGCAAAACTGGGAGGGGGAAGAATGCAATGGACTGCCTTCGCGTGAGTGGATCCGCGCTGTTCCCCTGTCGTGGGCGGCTCTGGTTACCCCTGCTACTGTGGTTCCAGGCTCCCGGTGATGGGAGAGGGGCAGGGGTCGTGCTCCCTCAGGAGAGAGAAATGGGCCTTCCTGGCGGCCCTGCTGCCTCACGGGGAGACGCGAGTCTTGGTCCCTCTCGTCTGTCGGCCTGGCTGAGCTTCCTGTGCGTTCGCATGGGCGCCCGGGGAGAGCCCTTTGGAGCCCTGGCTTGAGCTGCTGAGGGGAAAGGGATAGGCAGAATGAAACGGCAGAGCTAGGTAGGGTTTCGGGAGAAATTTCTGGAGTGGGCTGGAGGGAGAATGGGTAGGAGGAGACAAAGCAGCAGGCATTCGTGGGGCCCCTCCCTGGGTCTGTTCGGGGGAATGCCTAACACTGTGGGTTCTCAGAGCAGGTCTGCTTGTTAGTGGGCCACTGGCTGCCTGCTCTTGGCCAGCCAGGGGTAATACCGTGGGTGCCCCGCGTGGAGAGCGTCTCGTTCTCTCTCCGGGCTGCATGTGGGTGCCCCGACCTCAGGGGCAGCCTTGTGCTCTGTGCTCTGTGATTGGCTGCAGAGCAAGGCCCGAGACCCGGGACCTCCAGGCACGGGCACCTCTCTCCTGTGGAAAACAGTCAGATGCAACCCCCGCCCTGTTTACCTGTCTGTCTATTTTGCGAGAAAACATTCAAAAATGTCACTTATGTGACAGTGTTCACGTTTACGGGTTTCTCTTTGTGTGGATTCAGTTTTGGCAAAGCAGTTTTTGTTTTTGCAAAATTATCAAAAGTGTATATGAAAAACGTAGGGAACACTGGCATCTGAACTAGGTGACAAACAGGTGTGCTGTAGAAGACACACATTCGCGGCTTGAAATTGTTCATTCAAATTTTTGAGGCAAAAAATAACTTGGGCTGTGTACTACTGCCTTAGGAACAGGAAGGGGAACTGCTGACTGGTTTTGAAATGAAGAAAGTATCTATCCCTGCCTCCCGGGAGCTGACCTGCTAGCCTGTTGTCTGGTACCCATCAACAACGAACACCCTTCCCCGGGACCCGGTGTGTCGTGAGGTTCCGGGAGGTGGCGTCTCCCGTCCTCAGCATCAGCTCTGCTTCCTGGAAGCCCGGGAGGAGGCCCGGGAGGAGGCCTGCTATGCTGTGGGCCTGAAGAGGATGTTATTTCCCCAAGGGCCAACGTGTGCTGCTTTTCTCTCCGTCTGAGAAGATGGGAGTGAAGGTCCTGCCGATTCTCTGTAGACCACAACAGAAAGGAACTTGCTTGCCCCCTTCTGTTGCGTGGGATCCCCAAGGGCCATAGCATCTTGAAGACTGACAACGTTGGCCTCTCCCAGCTCAAGGTCTCTGTGCAGCACTGAAGGCGCTGTAGGGCATGAGTCCTCATGAGTGGTGCAAAGGCAACAAGACGGCTGCTGGAGCTGTCCCACCTTCCTCGGAGCCTTGACCATCACTGAAGGTTGCCTTCACAGAAATGGTGACTTTCTCTTTATGCATCCTCCATTTTTAAAAAAGATTTATTTTATTCGAAAAGGAGAGAGAGAGAGAGAATGAACAAACAGCCGAGCTGTGCGGATCCGAAGCCAGAAGCCAGGAGCTTCTTCAGGTCTCCCAAGTGGGAGCAGAGGCCCAAGGACTTGGGCCATCTTGTACTGCTTTCCCAGGCCATAGCAGAGAGCTGGATCAGAAGTGGAGCAGCCGTAAATTGAACTGGTGCCCATATGGGATGCTGGCACTGCAGGTGGTGGCTTTACCTGCTACATCACAGCACCGGGCCTGCATCTTCCATTCTTAATCCCGGGAGATGATTTTGCCTTTGGCAATGGCCATTTATGATGTTGTAGATGACTTTGAGGGCAAAGATCTGAACTAGAAAGAGGTTTAAGGTTTTTCCTTTCTAAGGGAAGGAGTTGTGATCTCTGTCAGAGAGTCTGACTGTCACCAGAATCACAGTCTTCTTGTTACTGGGAGCAAAAGTAGAACATACCTAACTCTCTCCCCTGCTCTTAATGTGGCCATGGGACCAGAATTTTTCTCCAGCTCAATGTGAGAGCAAGTAATGCATTCCAACTCCCACACCTGCTCCTCTCAGCTCTGCCCCTTTTGGCCGACTGGGACCACCGACTCCAGCAAGACCGTGGGAGGCAAATGTTGGAGGAAGAGTGAATGGTGGTCTGCCTGGAACCATGCATAGGCTATGTGGAAGTGGCCCCCCTCCCTACCCCTGACCCTGCTGCAAGTGCAGTTTGTTAAACTGCTTTGATGGAGTCGGGAGATCCTGCAGTTCTTGCTTTATCCATGCCTCAGTTTCCTTATCTAAAAGAAGATTTGCCTCACGGGGTTTTGAAAAAATGTGATACTGGATTTGTGGATGATGGCCTGGATGGCATGCAAGAGACACCAAGAAATCGTGAGTGAATATTTACTTTGCAGTGGGCATCAAGCTGCCACTTGAGACACTCACATTCCATACTGGAGTGGCCAGGATCAGAGTCCAGCTCTGCTCCCCACTCCAGCTTCCTGCTAAAGTACATCCTGGAAGGTGGCCAGTGAAGGCTCATGTAGTTGGGTCCCTGTTACTCATGTGGGAGACCTAGACTAAGTTCCAGGCTCCTGACTTTGGCCTGACCCAGTGCTGGCTGTGAGGACATTTGGGGAGCAAACCAGTGGATGGGAGAGCTCTTTCTGTCTGCCTGTGGCTCTGTCTCTCTGCCTTACAAATACATTTAAAAATTTTTTTTTTAAATAATGCGGGCTGGCATTGTGGTGTAGTAGGCAGAGCTACTATCTGTGTCACTGGCATCCCATGCAGGTGCCAGTTCATGTCCCGACTGTTCCACTTCGGATCCAGCTCCCTGCTAATGGCTTGGGAAAAGCAGAAGATGGCTCAATTATCTGGACCCCTACCACCCAAATGGGAGAGGTGGATGAGGCTCCCGGCTCCTGACTTCGGACTGGCCCAGCCCCAGCTGCTGTGACCTGGGGAGAGAAGCTGCAGATGAAAGCATTCTTGATCTCTTCTCTGCCTTTCCCTCATTTTAACTCTTTCAAAACAAATAAGTAAATCTTAAACAAATTTTAAAGTGAATACATATCTTCATGCCTTCGAAGTGGTGACATTTCAATGAACTTGCCATAGTGAGGAGAGCACCAACATGGAGAAGCTAGTTGAAGGAAGTGAGGGGCTGCTCAGTCCCTCCTCATCTCGTCCTGAGAGGTCTGGACCACTTGTGGAAGCATTCATTCGCCCTGGTAAAGGAAGGGGGCTGTTGGGGACATCGTGGAATCCATAATGGAATGACATTCGTCTCCAGGCCCTCCTCAGTGCCTCCCCCAAGCCCAGAGCCAAACAGTGAACCTAGGACACGATGGACAAGAACCTGTCAACTCTAGGATTTATCTTTTCAGGAAGGAGCCGGCACAGTGAGGGCAGTGGGCAGGAGCTGTTCTCACGTCGTGGGTTGTTTGAACAAAGACTCGCATGATTTGTCTAGGTAAGTGATCTTTAAGATCTTATTCAACTCAAAATTCTGTGCTCTTGAAGAAAAAGCAGAATTTTAGTTTCACCTGTGCCTCCCCACATGCATTACCTGGGGAAGTACAAGTCAGAAAGATACCGCCCGTCCCCTCTCCCAAAGCATGCAACAGGGAGCACAGGCAGTGACCTTCGGTCCATTGAGAAGTCACAGGCATGGGCGCCTGCTGGGGAGGGGGTGTCAGGTCATCTTAACCAAGTGAATTGTCCTGCTGGTGGTACTGTGGGGTCACCGTCCATTTTTGGCTGGGCCTTGTGACTGCATCATCTTTGTACAGACCTGATGTGGGTTTTCTTTCTCTTTTAAACAGCACATCTTTTCTTCAGAGGACTTCAGACATCATCAAAGAATAGCCTTTAGGTTCAGATGGACCCAGATCTGAATCCTTGCTGTCTATTGGGGTTAAATACACACCTCATAGGGATGTCGTGGGAATTGGCAGAAGAAAATCATTAATTCAGAGGGGCTCAAATCCCACAGGTGCCTTCCCTTCCTCCAGCTCCTACAAAAACGTGCCTGGTCCAGTTTCCGGGGCTGCCCTGTCTGGCGGGCAGCTGGCCTGTCTGCGCCACCTACAGCTTCCATAGGGGACTGGCTGGGAAACTGAGCACCAGCAGGGCTTCCTTCTGTGGAAAAAGAAAGACCGCTGATCCTGAAAAAGCCTCCGTTATGCCTGCAGGGTACAGAAACCTCACAAGAGGACCCAAGTTCTGAGGAAGCTATTTTTAAATGGCCTCCGGCAGGGAGGCAGGCTTTCTGGGCAGGTTTATTTCAGGCCCATTGTAGCTCCCCACCTGGCATTCCCCGTGGTATTTATCCCCATCTGCTGGTACGGAACAAGACACGTTTTCCGCAGAGAGGCCGGCAGCCCTGGGTTCCAGCACCAGGCGGAGGTGCAGGGCAGCCCAGAGATCTGGGAGCGGGGAAGACCAAGTTTCTGGAACAGAAGTGGGACTCCTTATTAAAGAAGGGGGCTGCTGCTTTGTAACTCCGCAGAGTAGCTGGGTTCTTCAGGCCAGCTTCTTTTTATGGGAACATGTGGTATGGGAACTGTCTGGTCCGAGACTGGAGAGTGGTAAATGATCCACTCCACTTCTAGGGCTCAGAACAGCGACCATTATCCAATTTGCTCACCAATCTGCCATTTGGGCAGGGCTCGGCAGAACAGCTTGTGTCTATTCTGAGTGGCATCAGCTGAGGCAGCCTGAAGGCCAGACAAGGTGACTGAGTTGCTGGAGGCTGGAACTGTCTGCTACACATCAGCAGTCGGTGCTGCTATTGGCCGAGACTCAGTCAGGGCTTTGGCTGAAAACCTACCTTGGCTCTGGGGTGTGGCCACCGGGCTCCCTCACTGCATGGTAACTGGGTTCCAGAGGAAGCCAGCACGAGTGTATGACCTGTCACTTACCATCTCTTCTGTCTTTGTCCCAGGCTCACCTGCAGGAACCTGGGCCCCTGCTCCCCTTGGGTGGAATGACAGCTGTGAGAGGACGCCCTTGTGAACCACCCCACAATAAATTATCTGTCAGAGACAGAACTGGTAGAGGAGTAGAGCCACAGGCTGCTTGTCTGCCAATCAATGAATGTTAGAGTTGTCTGGAATTTTTTTTTAACTTTCTAGTTAAGAGTTTTCAAAAACGAGAAATACAGGGGTGAGAGTAGAGAAATGGCAATGTGTTAGGAAACAGGAGAATTTCCTTGGAAAATGGATTCCATTTATTTGGGACACGCTATAAGATGAAGAACCTAAAACAGTTTTTACAGCAGAGAATAAGGTCTGCTTGGAAAGACTTTCCCTACTTCAAGATTATTACTCATTCATGTTTTCTTAAGTTTTTATGGTTTAATTTTAAATACATCTAGAAATTAATATTTTCCTCACTGATATTAAATTTTATCATATACTAAATTCCTATATATTTTTGGGTCTCCTTGTAGCTTCAATTATTTTTTTTTAAAGATTTATTTATTTGAAAGAGTTAGAGAGGTAGAGACAGAGAGGTCTTCCAGCCGCTGGTTCACACCCCAGATGGCCGCAACAGCCAGAGCTGTGCCAATCTGAAGCCAGGAGCCTTTTCTGGGTCTCCCACGTGGGTGCAGGGGCCCAAGGGCTTGGGCCATCTTCTACTGCTATCCCAGGCCATAGCAGAGAGCTGGATCAGAAGAGGAGCAGCAGGGACTTGAAGGCGCCCATATGGGATGCCGGCGCTTCAGGCCAGGGCTTTAACCCGCTGCGTCACAGTGCCAGCTCCGCTTCAATTATTTTTATCACTCTTTTTACCCTACGTGAGCTTTAGAGTGGGACAGAGGAGGGCGTAAACCCAGAGGCAGCTCACCGATGGCCAACTTGACCTCTTCAGCCTCAGTTACCTTCTCTATAACATGGGGGTAATTCCATATACCTCACTGGGTGATTTTTAAGAATAAATGACAACATTTTGAGTGAAACTGCTGAGCCAGCACAGATCAGCTGGGTTCTCTGAGAAGCACTCCTCACTGGAGATTAGTGTGCACGGTGTTATTCGGGAGTACACTGGAGATCACCAACTATGGGAAGGTGGCAGCAGAAGCAGGGCTGTGATGAGAGAGACTCTGAGTTCTGTGTAGGCCGGAGCTCTGGAGCTCCAGGAGCCCTGCAGCACTGTCCCACATTGGATAGGCTTCCATACACCTGCACTGAGCCCTCGTTGCATGGGGCCACCACGGAAATGGGCGGGGCCGAGGGCAGGTAGCTCTCAGCAATGGAGGAATTCTGGAAGGAGCCCCGGCGGCAGACCAGCAAATCCTTGTTAGAGTGGGAACTTGGTTAACCAGTGCAGTGTTCACCAGAGCACCTCATCTGAAACCGTTTCTTTTCTCTTTTTCCACCTCTGAGTGAAGAGGGTTTAGCAAAGCTTCTTGCTTGTCCAGGGCCTTCTAGTACACTGGAATTTCAGAAGATGTGTGGCAGAGGCAAAGGAGAAGACGGTGAAGAGGTCTGGTGTTGTGAGAGATGACACGGTCTACATGAGATGGGCCAGGCTGGGATTTGACAACCGAAGGCTTGCATCTTAGCTTAAAACATTTGTCTTTTGGTAAATGTTTTGTTCATTGCTAGATAAAAAAAAATGACTCAAAAGGGGAATCGGAATATAATAATCAGGCTATGGAGTGATCCCATGATTACAAGGAATCATCTTAGGAAAGTACTGGCAGAGATCAAACAAGGTGAGATCATCAATTTGCTTTTCCTTTTATTATAAAAGTAAAATAAAAAATAGCATTTATAAATCCAACATTTTTTTCTTTAAAGTATTTGATCTAAAAAACATATTTACAATAGCAAAATGCAGAAAATGGTGGAGAAATTTTCAGCAATGATTGTAACTGTGTTTAAATATCGATAAGTACATGTTGTTTTCAAATCACGGAGATAACCACGTTAGAAAAAGCAATGTTTTTTTTGTTTTGTTTTGTTTTTTTATTGCACACCAAGTGACTCTCCTTATAGAATATCCCTTTTCTTCACCCTTAATCTGAACGCACAAATGTGCCACGGACGGCCAGCAGGAACACTGGGTGGGGACAGTGACAGCTCTAAATGACAGTGGGAACGCAGCAGAGGGACAGCAGCAACGACAACAGGAAGCAGCCGTAATCCAGGAGCAGCTTTGAAAGCTCAAGAAGCTACCTCCCCCCCAACGACGCGTCAGCGCAGCCGAGTGCTGTGATCGCTACACTACCTGCAAGGGAGCCAAACTAAAATCCATTACGAACCAAGAAAGGCAGTCCAGCCAGGGGCCTGGAATTAAATCGACAATGATTCAGGTAGGCCGGTCCTCCTCCAAGCACCTTGGGACGCACTTTACCTTCCTTCCGGTGGGCAATACAGTGGAATTCAGGGCTTTGGTTTACACGCTGTGGGACACTGCTGGGAGGCTAGATTTTGCCTTCGAGAGGTCCTTCTTGCCCGTACTCGTGGGGCATTTTGTGAAGAGTTAGCATCGAGCCGCTGCTGGGGAGGGACTCCGTGAAGCTGAGTCTGCGGAATGACGTCTCCACGCCGCTGTCACAGACGCTGTCGCTGTCTGGCAGCTCATCTGTGGGGAGAAAGCACAGACTGACGGGGGAACAGCCTCTGCTCTCACAGCCTTACCGTCCAGCTGGGTTGTGAGCTGGCCTCTAAGAGGCCCAGGGACGACTCATCTGCTGGCTTCCAGCAGTCGGTGTGTCCCACCTACACGGCCTGCTCACTGCCGCCGGTCCCGGTGGTGTGTGTGTGGGGGGGTGGCAGATGCCGTCTCACGTAAAACCTGCAGCCGCGAGTGCCAGCCGAATGTTTTCACATCTTTCTCTTGCAATCTAGCCTGTGTTTACCAGAATCCTTTCTGAATTCTCTTGACTCAAAATGCACCTGCTTTCTTAGAAATCAGATGTATTTTTCCAACCACTGTATCACCTATTTTATACTTGGGGAAACTGCTGAACCTAGGCAAAATAAATGAACAAAGTAGCAGCTAAAAATGAAAAATCTGTGAGCTGCTTAGGCTTTTCAACAGTATATACTGTCTCAAAACAGTTTTGGTGGCAAAAAAAAAAAAAAAAGGGCATTTTGATGAAAATGAGTCCATTCTGGAAAACTAGGTTGAGTTCTCCTTTCTGAGAAGTACTCTTAGGGATGTGACCAATGAAAATAATAGATATTAGAATACTAGGGCTTCAATGGCAGCTGATGACTATTGTGTTGGTATTAATTTATCCAATCAACCAGACTTTATTTGATCTATGTTCTAGGAACTTATTTTAAAACTAACTGCAAATTAAGGGATTAATTCTTATTTTTTTCTTTGAATTTTTCTGTAGAAGGAGCACTGGGTCATAAGGCAGGAGATCTGGGTGGTTCTCCTAGTGGGCACAAGGACATCCGTCCTTAGTCCCCTAGGCAAGCCCCCCTCGCAGGGCAACACTGCTGGCCAGCAGGAACCACCCAGGTGAGGCGCTTTCCGGGAAGCGGGAGAGAAGGGCTCTAGGCCCTAGGAAGCAGAGAGAAGGCCTCGGTGGAAGGGGAGGAGGGAAGAGCTTGTCAGTGCAGCTGGAAAGAGTAAACGGCTCAAGCAGGGACAGTGTTTCTCCACCTTAAATGTGTGCTTGGTGACGATTCGCTGAGTGGATGAATGGAGAGGAGACAACAGGAGAAACAGATCTCACCGATTTCACACGTGGACGGCATCATCTGTTGTGGATGGGAGGTGGACAGAGAGGAAGCAAAGGGACTGACTGGGAGCTGTCTCGGGGATCTAGGCAAGACGTGAGTGGACTGGACTGGGAGCGGTGCTGACGGTTACTTCTCAGATTTGTGTCTCCTTCCTGGTCGGATGGCAGTGCTTCTAACACACGTGGCCACCCAGGGTTCTGTGCAGAGCAGTAGGGAGGGCTGTGGAGAGGCCAGGAGTGGAGGACCGGGGACTCTCCCTGGGGGAGCAGGGAGCGGTTGCCTGGGACACACGCACGTTGAGGGGATGAGAGGGACGGCGACGTGGAGGCTGCTGGTCAGTAACAAGGGCAGGGCCAGTGGAGACCTGTGCTGGTGCCTCGACAGCAGGGGGTCAAGGAAAGGACAGAGGTGAAGAGGTGGGAAAGGCTCTATGAAATTCTTCTGTGTAGGGGAACTGAGCGATTGGCCTGTTGATAAAGGGGATGTGGTTCAGGGCCATGGCTGCTCTCCGTTTGTAAAGCTGAGAACATTACAGCCTGCTTGAGAGGGGAGGTGGGAGGCAGGGAGGAACTGTGACCACAGGAGGAGGGCAAGAGTGACAGGAGCAAGGGGAGGGGCTGCTCCTCGCTGGGCCCCGGTGGGCTGGTGGACTTGACGGTGAGAGGGTAACGGAGTACTAAGTGCTCCTATGTTTTTAACAAATATACAGGGTAAGGAGAGGCAAGAGGTGCCGGGATTTTAGAAAGAGAGAGCATGAAATGGTTTCCTAGTGACTGGGAGACTGTGGAGAAATGCAAGAGCATAGGGTTGTATTGTGAGCACATGCCCCATAGTTATGGGTTTTTGGGTAGCAGACAAGGTCAGTGTCCGAGCACAGGAGAGGAACTGAGGGCTGTGTGGGGACAAAGCCACAGTTACAGCCTAGGGCTGGATCTGGTCTACAGACCAGGCGCCGTGCGTCTTCTCTGTATCTCGTTAAGGAGTGAGAGAAATGACATGAACTGTAGCCACTCACATCGCGCTGTCCCCAGTATTTACTGGAGATGGCAGTAGCTCTTGTATATGAATGGGGGTCCCTGGGAGCTGTGCTTTAACCTGGATAGGGTAGAGTCAGACCAGGGCACACAGACACGTGCCCAGGGAAATACACTCAGGAGATGAAAGGAGGCGGCCCCTGCCCTGCCACATCCCCAGGAGGACCGAAGACACCAGCCTGGGGAGCAGGGAGCGACCACCTTGGCTTTGTCTGTGTTCTTTACCTAGCTGCTGCCTTGTGGAAGACGGCGACAGAGGCAGCGAGTGTGCCTGGGAGGTGGCTTTCACGGGGCTCGTGGCTGCGGTTCCCGCGCTGCCGAAGTCCGCCTGGATCACTTCGATGGCTTCGGTGTAGCCCATCTGTCTCAAGGCCTCCACCAGCTCTCTGACTGTCCCACCAGAGACCTGTGGGAAAGACATGGGGATGGGGCTCTGTGCAGGCTGTGAACAGCGCCACCCTACCCCTGCCCTCTTCTATGTGCTCCCCTCCTGCACTCAGAGAGAAGGCTGACTAAGAAAACAGTCTCTTAATCACGTTTCCTGTCTCAGCTCAAAGGCCACTCAGGAAATCCCAGAGAAGTGGCTGATGGTGAGTGCAGAGAGAGAGAGGGAGAGAAAGTGCTGAGGCAGTGAAACTCCACCTAGAGTGAGGTCTGCTGAAGCCAACAAGGACGCTTTCAGCAGAAAACGATTCCAGCCCGTGTTCTTCTATCTTCTATTTACAGAAAGGGAAGCATCACCGGGAATGACTGCACTGGAAGTCATCTCACAGAATGCTGGGTCCACCTGCTGACGTGTGAGCAAGGCACGTTTTCAGGGCTGGGAAGCTACGTGTGTTGATGCCGGCCTATTGTGCTTGCTCCGGATCATGGTGCTGGGACCATCCTGACCCTGCAGGTAGCACCTTCATGGGAAGTCTCCAGGCATCTGAAAATCCCTTCTTAGAAAGGGGGGCTTCCGCCCTGGTTAAGAACTGGTTTTTCTTCCTCAGACTCCAGGGACAGGGTAAGGGATGATGGCCTGGCTGGTGATGTTACAGAGTAAAGCCCAATAGTTAAGTACCTGAGGTTGTCCATTACCTCGTAATTGTCCATAAGAGTTTTAGAAGGAGCAGGACTCAGCCGGAAGGCATTGTTAAGTATCCCCAGGCCTAATTTCTGTGCCAGAGTAGCCCAGTTTTTGTCTGGATCGGGAATTTCTAGCAATTTGTAGAGCTGCAGCTTTGCGTCTTCAGTCAGCTGTCTCATGTCTCCTGAAGGAAATGAAGAACAACAGGATTGTCCTAACCCACCAGAGCCACCCTGGAGGGCCTGCTCGCCACCACGTTGTCTGCCTCCCTACTCCCAGTGGAAGCAGCCAAGCTACTGGCCTTGGCAGTCAGCAGAAGCCCGGCTGACTAGCACAGTATACATTTCAGGAGAGGAAAACTGGATGTAACTCCAGGACCCAGTGATTCTGGAACAAGAATTGTGTCTTCCACAGCACACCCTGGGCATGCTGGCTTCGAGAATCTGGCTGTCCTGCACCCACCTTGTGCCATTAACTCATCAGATGTGAACTCTGGCTCATACGGTTTTCCATTTAATATGTCAAACACCTGTGGGGAGAAAAACACAGCAAACGTTATGCACTGCATGGACCACTAGGGAAACCTGTCTGTTGACAGTAAAGAGCTCAGTATGTCCTCCTCACTGGAGGAGGCAGGGACGGGGAGAGAAGTGAGAACTTGCCTGCAGGTGTACCTGTGCTCTTTGTGGGGAGTACAGCTTCAGGGGCCCTAGAGGCCAGGAGGCTGTTCCACTTTCCGAGGTGGGGAGCAGTACCCAACTTGGCCTGCGGACTCTGAGCGGTGACCTTTCTGAGGGACTAGGGCCAAGAGACCCAGGGCTCAAGCCGAGCTTACTCGGCTGTGACACCATGACCCCTTGCTACTTCCTCCCGAGAAGGCTAAAGAGCATGGAGTGGGCCGGCGCCGCGGCTCACTGGGCTAATCCTCTGCCTTGCGGCGCCGGCACACCGGGTTCTAGTCCCGGTTGGGGCACCGGATTCTGTCCCGGTTGCCCCTCTTCCAGGCCAGCTCTCTGCTGTGGCCAGGAAGTGCAGTGGAGGATGGCCCAAGTGCTTGGGCCCTGCACCCCATGGGAGACCAGGAGAAGCACCTGGCTCCTGCCATTGGATCAGCGCGGTACGCCGGCCGCGGTGGCCACTGGAGGGTGAACCAGCGGCAAAAGGAAGACCTTTCTCTCTGTCTCTCTCTCTCTCTCACTGTCCACTCTGCCTGTCAAAAAAAAAAAAAAAAAAAAAAAAAAAAAAAGCATGGAGTGGATAGGCCTGTGCAAACCAAGCAGTCTGTACACTCACAAGGCCTGGTGCCAGCCTCGGGCACCACTGGCATTAGCACTGGGGGTCCAGAAACATCCTAGGCTAAAAGGAAAATTCTGCTGTGGCGGCCGCTCAGGTGTTCTCTGCAGCCACTCTCTGGCCGCTGGCCTGTCAAGGCCTTCTGGGAAAGGAGTGCTGGCTGTGTGCTCTCCGGCAGTGCCACGCAGCTCTACATAGACGGCTTCTGGGAGACAGGTGAGCAGTTCTGACGTGTGGAGCAGCGTGGGCCCTCACGCGCCCCTCTGCTGCAGTGGGGATCTGCATGGGGCCCACTCCTCCCCGGCTGTCCGTCCTGGGCTCAAAGGCCTAGGAAGCACTTCCCCTTCAGATCTCAGCACGGGGGCGGTTTGAGGAAGGCTTTAAGTCTGCTTACTCTGTTCACATTTACTGAAATCCTCAGAAGAATTCCCAGTTTATTTTTATGTCCAGAAATCACCTACCTAAGCTGAAAACAAACTGTCACGTTCACCCTAGCTTCAGAGAATGCGACAGGGTAATTCTTAGGTGGATTTTGTGTTTTCTCGTTCCCGACCCTCCCTCCCATCTCAGCCCTGATCTGTTCAGGCACACACATTCACATTCAGCATTCGGCTGACCTGGATCTTTCATGGATAGGGTTTTCAAGAGCAATATGGCTCTTGACAAGCAGACTTTCTTAACAATGAAAGACATGTTCCTTGGGGAATGAAGTCCCAGGAAGACCATCTGTTCTTCCACTCCTGAAGCTCCGGCTTCCTCAGGAGCCACCATCAGGCAGACAGCACAGCACTCACCTGCCAGCTGGCGGCCATATCCAGAGGAGTGGTTCCAGGCACAACTCCTTCATCCTCTCCAGCCGTCTCCCAAGAGTCGTCCAAGTCGTAGAGAGGCTCAAAGTTCTCCACCAGGGGATCTGCTCCTGTGAAGACGCATTACACAGCAGTAGGTAAACCCAGGTCTTGCCAACTTCAGCTGCTTGCAGGGGTCAGATTTCCAAAGGCAAAGCACGGTAGCTGCTACAGGCAATTACCTGGTTAATTTTTAATGCATAAAGTATGTTTCCACTGAAGTTCTTTTTAAATTTTAATTTACTTTGACTACAAAGGTGTCTCATGACACCCTATATAGCAAAGGATACCATGGAAAACACAAGACTTTGAATACTCTTCCACATTTAACCACTGGGCATTTTCCAACTGAACGGCACATCCTTGATCTGAGCCTAATGGACAGCAGTTGACGGGGATGGCGGTGCACCCTCAGGACTGAAGTCTTAACTGTTCGAACTTATGCTTGCCAGGGCACATTTTTCAGCCTCTGCTCTCACTCAAACAAAAGATCTAAGACGCTTCAGGTTTTATGACAGCATGGTCAATTTTATTCCTGTGTACAGCACTGGCAGAGCTCTGATCTTGAAACAAAAAGCACCAAGAAAACCTCCTGCTAGGGTGTGTAGTAACTGAAAATTTTGGGGCTAATGAATCTTGGGAAATCTAGTCTGTTCTTTAGCTTCTGGCAAGAAATCACCCAAAATAACTCAAAGGTTAGAGCAAGAGTTACTTTTCAAAGGCAGACAGTATTTTTATGAGAACATGTTTCGTTTGATGTCTAATGAACAGTAGTAGGCTCAGCATACTGTGTCGGGAGAGGGAGCCTGTTTGTATTTTGCTGGGAGATTATCTGATTGGGACTAACTTCAGTAGTAAGAGAGGGCCTAATGAGGGCCTGATGAGAGTCACTGAACGATATGCCTGCTATTTCTCGATGTCATTCTCCCAGTCCTGACCATGAAAGGAATGGAGAAACAAAGATAAACAGTTTAAAAGGCTGAGAAACAGAGGAGCTGAGCCGTGTCTGTTCCTGATGCGACCTTCGTCATGACTTTGAGCTCAGAACTAGGCTTTTAGCTGAGTTTATTTTCATCAGAAGAACTGCTACTTGCTACTCCTTTAATAGGAGTCTGAGTATGCAAGAGAGGGCAGTGTTGAAGGCAAGATAACTCTACTTGTTTGAAGGCATTTCTTAATCATAATCAGTGGCTTCTAAAATTATTCATGAACATGCTGCAAAGTCTCTTACTCAAGAAAAAGTTCAACTTGACAAAGGAAAAGGCTGGTGCTTATCTGGGATATGATCTTACATGTCAGAAAATTGTGTGCTTCCAAAGAAATGGTTCCTATACCTTCAAGATGGTACTTTAACCTGCTCTGTTTCCTTGAAGTAATTTAACACCCTCTAAAAATTTTTAATAACCCCTGAGGTTATGTTAGGGCAGCTTGAAGTACAGATTTCAATATTGTTTAAGGTTCTAAATGTGGAGTCCAAGATGACTGGGAATAATGTCTATACTTCACAGCACAAGAGGATGCACTAGAATAACCCAGGAACGAAGCAGGGAGAGGAACAGAGGAGAGAAGATGAAATCTGGAAATTCAGACTGCGGAAGCATGACTTACACTCTGCCACGCATTGGGACAAAGGGCATGAGACCCGGCCAGCCATGCTGGTCTTGTCTCCTTGGCTGTTAAGATGGGCATCACTGCAAAGGTTACTGTGGATTAACCGAGCAAATGCCTGGCCCACAATAAGGTCCACAAACAGCAGCAACGGTTAGTGCCTCGCACATGGTTATGCCTTCTCCTACTCTGAAGGAAGTCTTTGACTTCTCCTGAGGACCTCTGACATGATCTGAGACTGGTGCTGCTCAGAATGCTTAAGTAACTAAACTCTGCTTTAGGAAGATCCTTTGTCAAGAGAGTTAATCTAAATAGCCCAAACCAAAACAAACAGATGAATCAGAGAGTATCAACTGGCATGAGGATCGGGGAGAAGCCAGGATTACTAGTTCAAACAGTGTCTCTATTGCAGTTAAAATGTGATCAGCCACAGAATTTTTATTTACCTGTGCTTTTCTGTGGCTTTGCTGGAGCTGGGTTTGAATTTCGGAACACATTTTCCATCAGCGACCACCAGGCCTTCTTACCTGCTGCTTTGAGAAGAGCTGCCAGTCTGGTGGATCCTCTCCCAGCCGCTATATGCAGGGGT
Source organism: Oryctolagus cuniculus (assembly GCF_964237555.1). Classification (NCBI taxonomy): domain Eukaryota; kingdom Metazoa; phylum Chordata; class Mammalia; order Lagomorpha; family Leporidae; genus Oryctolagus; species Oryctolagus cuniculus. The sequence goes on from NC_091439.1 coordinate 62,594,231, forward strand.
GTAGTTCCATCGTAGGTGGTACTGTCCACGTGGGCATCGCCCTAAAATCCGGCCCACACAGGAACAGGCTTAGCGAAAGGTTCTCTCAGCCTTTTGTCCCCACCTCCTCCTGTGGGCATGGCCCCTGCGGTCTTATCTACTAGCCCAGTCACTGCTCTGGGCTGGCTCTGCCAATGAGGTCATCTCCAGTTAGAGATGCTGGGGTTGGGGGAATGCCTAAAGGTGCTACTCTGAAAGCTTGCACAGATGTTAAATCAGTAAAGCTGAATATAGTCAGAGAATTGTTAGCTGACTTCATTGTTTTAAAGGATCCCTGAGTCTCCCCTGGGAGATAAGTTTGTTCTTCACCTCCAGGAGCAAGCAGCCGGCCAAGGAGATGTTGTCATGTTCCACAGCTAGGTGCAGTGCCGTGCGCCCCGACTTCTGCTCCTGGGCATTGACATCCGCCCCAGCGGCCACCAGCAGCAGCAGGCACGGCAGGCTATTGCTCAACACGGCTAGGTGGATGGCATTCAGACCTAGGGCCCAAGCAGAAGGAAGTGGCAAAACTGGATCGATCACAGGGACAGAGGCTGCCTGTCAGCTCTGCAGACACTATAGGTGTATTGTTCTGCCCTGCAAGCCATAGGCTCCAACTGTGTTCTCAGGAGCCATTGAGAGTACATAAACAGGAGTGGAATCAGTGCCGCTTCACAGACTTCAAGATAAGTGTTTGCTCAGGATTCTGCCTTTTCTTCCTACTCACTCCTCCAAATTAAAGGAATTAGTTACAGTGAGCTGAGTGAAAAGGAATACCACAAGAGACAATGAGCTCCAGGTGCCTAAGGAAAGCCCTCTGGGCACAAATCAAGTTAACACACGTATTGAATCCCTGGTAATTAGAAAGCTAAGAGAGGAGGTTATACCAGCACTGCATGCTTGTCTCTTACCTTCCCCATTGGGATGGTCAATAAGTAGTGGTGCCTTTTTGTGCTTGAGTAAGACACTGAGAATTTGGTCTTGTCCTTCTTTGGCAGCTAGGTGCAAAACAGAGTTGCCCAAGCGGTCCAAAAGACTCAGGTCTGCCCCAGCTCGCAGCAAATCCTGTACCACGTCTTCCTGCTTAGTGATCACTGCCAAGTGCAAGGGTGTCTGGGAAATGGAGAAGGGGCAGGAGATGCCTGGGTCAGTGGTGAACACTTCCAGCCATGGCTTGGGAGCCGTCATGGCAATACCTGGGGTCATACTGCACAGCCATTACCCATTCCCAGTTTAATTCACAACCTTAGCAAGCAAATTACTGTTCATACCATATGCTAATAAGGTAGGTATAATGAACCAACATTCAGCAATTATGTTTATTTTGGCATTTACAACTCTGTAAATTTCTTTGTTTCTTGTCATGGTCCAACTGTTGATATTTTAGCTTACCTAGTAGTAAATTTAGTTTTCTTGAGTTTCTAGTAGATATCAACCTTCATCTTAAATTCCATATGTTAAAAAATCAAATGAAGGCTATGGTTCTGCTGAACATGTTTAAATGAATTACTCAATAGAAACCAATGAACCAAGGTGCCATCATTCTATACTGACATGGAAAATAAATTTGTTAAACTAACAAATATTGTTCCATGGACTGGCTCCAGTAGATGAATCAATATAACTCTTACCTCTATTTCATGGAAGGTCTTATAGGATTCTGTATCATATAACCAGGACTCTAACTATCTTACTAAAAGGACTCAGGTGAATAAAACAGCTGAGTGCTGGCACCTAACAGATACTTAAGTCAATTTGAATACCTTGCCCACAAAATAGTACATGCATGAATGCAAATGAGATGTTTTGAAAAGGCTATTTTCAAAAACCAGCAAGAAAAAACAAAACCACAAAGGCATCTCTCAAAGAACTGAGGTCACAGAGAACAGCAATATATTTTTATACAAATCAGCGTATTCCGGCAAATGCTCTAAACAGCACTTTGGCCTCAGAATCAGCCGTTAAGACATTTGGACCTGGCTAAAAAGCCCATGAGAGTTTTGCAGGCATGGAAAGCCAAGAAACTGTGGCAAAAAATGACCTAAATGAAAGATTTCAGTGAGATCCCAGCGGAAAGAACGAGCCATCAAAGAAGGAGGTACCTTTCTCTGAAGGGAGGAGAGAATTTCCACTTTGATTATGGCCCTGTCAGCTTGATTACTGACATCATAAGTGTCAATTGTGTTAAACCAACAATAGGAGTCATTGTGTACTTACTCCCCATGTAGGATCTCTGTCCTTAATATGTTGTGTACTATGAGAATTAATGGTAAAAATAGTCCTCAAACAGTACTTTATACTTTGTGTGTCTGTGTGGATGCAAACTGTTGAAATCTTTACTTAGTATATACTAAGTTGATCTTCTGTATATAAAGATAATTAAAAATCAATCTTAAGAATGGGATGGGAGAGGGAGTAGGAGATGGGATGGTTTGCAGGTGGGAGGGTGGTTATAGCAGGAAAAACTGCTATAATCCAAAAGTTGTACTTCTGAAATTTATATTTATTAAATAAAAGTTTTCTAAAAAAAAAAATCAGTGTATTCCACAGAAGCCTGACTCTGAAGTCCAGCCTGGCTAGTGACATTTTGCCTATGTCCTCATTTCCTATAAGCAGCTACTGGTTGCAGTAGGTAGGCCACCAACATCCTAGCTGGTATAAGCAACCACAGCACACGAGAACTGGCAGAGCGAATAATGCCTGGGTCATCTAAGTCTCTGCTACACTAAGTATTTAATACAGCAGAAACAAGACAGAATTTTTTTCTTTTTCTGCCACCTTATAAATCTCCCATACTTCTTTCATCTTCTAGGACTATAATCCTGGCTTAAAATGGAACTGTCTTTGAAACTTTAGGTGGGAAAAGGAAAGACAATAAAATTGTGAAAAAAGGAACTGAAATAAAAAAATATTATACCATTCAGAAATTAGGAAATATCTGTAGTTTAAAATAGGTTTGAAAAATATTGTATAAAATTTCTTATGAGTAAAAGAGGTTTGGTTTTTCTTAAAGTTTTATCCCACAGTGCTACCAAGGGTTTTCTATGCTATTTTAGGCTTCTAGATATTGAACGCAGGATTACGGATTAGACAGTTATATAACATGGAGATCCAGGAACTCTCATGCTGTGCCTGTGGTTATGGGAGTGGGTACGTATGAAGACATTCTGCAGAGCCAAATATACAAATGCCTTGGTAATCCAAGTCCTACAAACATGTGAAATTCTGACATGAATCCACGAGAGGACAAGAGTGCTGATATTCACTGCAGTGTAGTCCATCAAGGTTTTATTTATTTACTTAAAGGGAAGCTTCAAGTTGGTAAAGTATCTACTACTGGGAAACAAGTATGTCATAGGTGGAAGGTGCACACTGTGGGATTCTCTTCAGGAGCAGAAAGAATAAACTAGCTGTAGGCTAGTTTATTAACTAGCATGGATAGAGCTATATATATAATATAATATGTATTATATATAATTTATATTATATATATTATAACTGCATGGATAGAGCATATAAACAGCAGAGGCAGAAAAGCATCATGCCACTTACACATTTGAAACACATATGCATTAGGTGGGTGTTTAGCCTCATAGTTAATATGCCTGCATTCCATATCATGGTGCCTAGGTTTGATACCCAGCTCTAGCACCTGACTTCAGTTTCCTGCTAATGCAAACCCTGGGAGGAAACAAGTAAAGGCTCAACTAACTAGGTTTCTGCCACCCACCACATCGGATACCTGGATTGAGTACCTGGCTCCTGGTTTCAGCCGATCCCAGTCCCACTCATTGTGGGCATCAGAGAGGGGGCCAGTAGATGGGAGTTCTCTCTCTCTGACTCTCAAGTAAATAAATAAAAAGTTAAAATCATACACATGCATGAATAACTACACGGATATGCACAAATTAGTGCATATCAACTGGTGAAATCTTATGGCGGGCATTTGGCCCAGGGTTGAGATATTTGTGTCATTGGCATCCCACATCTCAGTGCCTGGGTCCAAGTCCTGGATCCACTACCAATTCTAGTTTCCCGCTAATGCATTCCTTGGGGTAGCAGTGTTGGCTCAAGTAATTGGGTTCCTGTCACTCAAGTGGGAGACCTGGGTTGACTCTTGGTTCCTGGCTTTGGCTTAGCTTAGCCTTAGCTGTTGTAGGCATTTGGGGAATGAATCAGCAGACAGGGAATCTCTGTCTCTCTAGCTTCCAAATAAAATAAGTGAAATTGGTAAAATCTGATTAAGAGCTGTAGATTATATCAACATCAATTTCCTGGTATTGATACTATGTTACAGTTATGTAGGATGCTACCATTTGGGGAAAATGGAGTTCCCTCTCCCTAACTTATAATTTTGTAATTATATTCAAAAACAAGTTGATATAAGGTAGGATAGGTATGGATAATAATGTGGATTATTTGTGAAAATATACTAAATTATCTATGTGCTTCAAGTATAGTACACATAGCCAATACCTAGGAAAACCCCATACCTACAGACACAACAGTTAGATCTGTGAGTAGAGCCTGTGCACTGCCATTGACTTTCTAATGTATGCATCTGTTAGTACTACTTTTTTTTTTTTTAATTTATTTATTTGAAAGAGTTAGGAGAGAGAGAGAGGTCTTCCATCCATTGCTTCATTCCCCAGTTGGCTGCAACGGCCAGAGCTGTGCTGATCTGAAGCCAGGAGCTTCTTCTCTGTCTCCCATGTGGGTGCAGGGGCCCAAGGGCTTGGGCCATCTTCTGCTTTTCCCAGGCCACAGCAGAGCACTGGATCAGAAGTGGAGCAGTGCCCATATGGGATGCCGGCCCCTGTTAGTACTATTTTAAAAATTATACTGGGGCCGATGCTGTGGCGCAGTGGGTTAATACCTTGGCCCGAAGCGCCAGGATCCCATATGGCTGACGGTTCGAGATCTGGCTGCTCCACTTCCAATTCAGCTCTCTGCTATGGCCTGGGAAAGGAGTAGAAGATGGCCCAAGTTCTTAGGCCCCTGCACCCAGGCTCCTGGCTTCAGATTGGCGCAACTCTGGCCATTGCGGCCATCTGGGCAGTGAACCAGCAGATGGAGGACTTCTCTCTCTCTGCATAACTCTGAATTTCAAATTAGCAAAACAACAACAACAACAACAACAACAACAACAAAAAACTATATTGAGGGGCTGGCGCTGTGGCATAGTGGGTAAAGCCGCCACCTGTAGTGCCAGCATCCCATGTGTATGCTGGATCAAGTCCCGGCTGCTACACTTCCAATCCAGCTCTTGGGTATGGCCTGGGAAAGCAGTAGAAGATGGCCCAAGCCCTTGGGCCCCTGCCCCCATGTGGGAGACCTGGAAGAAGCTTCTGGCTCCTGGTTTTGTATTGGCGTGGCTCTGGCTAGTGCAGCCAGTTGGGGAGTGAACCAGTGGATGGAAGACTCTCTCTGCCTCTCCTCTCTCTGTGTAACTCTGTCTTTCAAATAAATAAATCTTAAAAACTATATTGAATATGTCCTCAAAATAACTGAAAGAATAAAAGGAAAACACATATACACAAAATACCTCCAATAATGTTTTATGGGAATAAAATAACTCATATAAAAAAAAATCTGAGAGTAGTGGTTTATGTTAGAGAAAGGGGAATGGGAAAGGAGAATAAGATTTAAATAGAATATTTCCAGAAGCCGCCTGACTCCATGCACTTGGACTATTCTGAGTGTGTCTCTGGTGGGTGGGTGGGTGGGAGAGGGAGTTGGTCGTGACAGATGGTCACAGAACTGGTCTAAGATTAGTGAAAGGTATTTGGGGAGAATGTTTAAGATAACTGCCAAATGATCCAAATTACTTAGAGAACTTGTAAATTTTCACAAGATATACTACCAGAAACCTTTACAGCAGATTAGTAAGAGTTCAGATCTTAGTCGTCTCTAGTTTTCAAATCAGAGTTTCCACTGAGTGCATGTTTGAGACCAAGAAGGTGGGAGAGAATCTGGAATCCTTGTCCATTAATAAGACTGGTGGTGGCGAGGACCATATTCTCCCAAAAGTCCCCAGTCAGAAGGGGCAGACATGTCTGTGGCAATGATTTCAAGGGATATGTCTGCAGCATACTGGAGCATCTTGATATATGTAACCAAAGAGTACAGCAAGGGGGTTAGCACATAACAGATCATGGCTACTGATCTTGTTGTAGGGGATCCTTTTCAGATCCTATTTATAAACAGAAAAACGAGGGACTGCTTGAATCTGACCTACAGGCAATGAGGTTAAGCAGTCTCTGAAAGGAGGACTAAGAAGCGACCACATTCCATTCCTAGATTTCTTCACATGCTGTGATGGCTAAAAGGAGCAAACAGTTCAAAAGTCCAAAAGAATCAAGCTTTATGGGCCAAATGACTTTCCAAAAACCAACAACCTCTCTCCCCAACCCTGCTGCCATGAATGGTATGAAAGTTTGATGATGAGAGCAACCTTTAAACGAATGTGGAATCAGACGTCATCCTAGTTGTTTTGTATTATGCACGAAGAGTCCCTCACTTCACTTTTTCTTTAAGCATTAAAGAAAATTAAACAGTAAGCACAAGGGGCCGGTGCTGTGGTGCAGCGGGTTAACACCCTGGCTTGAGGTGCCGGCATCCCATATGGGTGCCTGTTCGAGACAGCTGCTCCACTTCTGATCCAGCTTTCTGCTGTGGCCCGGGAAAGCAGCAGAAGACGGCCCAAATCCTTGGGCCCCTGCACCCACATGGGAGACCTGGAAGAAGCTCCTGGCTCCTAGCTTCAGATCGGTGCAGCTCTGGCTGCTGCAGCCAATTGGGGAGTCTCTGTAACTCTACCTCTCAAATAATTTTTTTTTGACAGAGTTAGACAGTGAGAGAGAGACAGAGAGAAAGGTCTTCCTTCCGTTGGTTCACCACCTAACTGGCCACTATGGCTGGTGCACTGCACTGATCCGAAGGCAGGAGCCAGGTGCTTCTCCTGGTCTCCCATGGGGTGCAGGGCCCAAGGACTTGGGCCATCCTCCACTGCACTCCCGGGCCACAGCAGAGAGCTGGACTGGAAGAGGAGCAACTGGGACAGAATCCGGCGCCCCAACCGAGACTAGAACCTGGGGTGCCAGCGTCACAGGCGGAGGATTAGCCTAGTGAGCCACGGCACCAGCCAATAAAATCTTTTTTTAAAAAAGTCATCAAACTGTATTTTGGAGGCAAGTGGCAGGACTAGGTGACGTACCTAACCATTGATGGAAGACCTCTCTCTCTCTCTGCCTCTCCTCTCTCTCTGTAACTCTGACTTTCAAATAAATAAATAAATCTTAAGAAAAAAACAGTAAGCACAAGAGGCTGAGAAGAAGTCTAATGTCTTAAATTGAACAGAAAACATAATTTTCCTATCAGGAAGCACCTATTCACAGATAAAGTCTATTAACAGCTATATGTAAACATGTTAAGACATTTAAAGCACATTTTAAAATGTGGAAATCCAAATGAGGAAATATCAATTTTCTTTAATTAAATTTTAACTTCCTTTAAAATGGTGAAATAAAATTATTCTTCCATCTGCTTAAAAGATTGAGAATGGGACCAGGAACCTTCATTAGGTAAATAATTATATACAATTGCTGGTCATATCTTGGGCATGACAGCTACAGCCGGATCAGGATCTGAGCACACCACCTAGGCCATGGAAGTCCAGGAAGACACTACGGGTCAAGTGAAATGATGGAGACAGATGGACAGTGAATGAGAGGGCAAGACTTACTTACACACAAGCCTCGGGGGGCAGCAGGAAAGGCAACAAGTGGGGAAACCAACCAGGGGAGGGGAGAAGGAGCTCCCGCAGCAGATGTCATCCCGGCCTCACGCTCTGCGTTCCAGCCTCCCTTCCTCACTCTGAAATCTGCATGTACCCATCAGGTGGCCATACTGAGTCTCCCTCTGACTTCTCTCTGCCATGTCTGCAGATCTCTCTGCAGTTCCTGGAGTTGCTTTTTCAGCCCACATAATTTCTCTCTAAATTGCATTTGGGCCAAACTCAGGTGTTCCCAGTCTTCCTAACTGAACTGCTTTTACTTTTGAAAGATGCCTTTTCTTCCTCAAGCAACCTTTTTTACCTTTCTATGTTCTGATTTCAAACCTGTTATTTGATGTACCTTTAATATGGATGCTAAGCATGTTTTAGTAGACTTTATTTATTTTTTTGACAGAGTTAGTGAGAGAGACAGAGGGAAAGGTCCTCCCTCCGTTGGTTCACCCCCCAAATGGCCGCCACAGCTGGAGCTGTGCCGATCTGAAGCCAGGAGCCAAGTGCTTCCTCCCGGTATCCCATGCGGGGGCAGGGGCCCAAGCACTTGAGCCATCCTCCACTGCCTTCCCAGGCCACAGCAGAGAGCTGGACTGGAAGAGGAACAACTGAGACTAGAACCCGGCGCCCATATGGGATGCTGGCACTGCAGGCAGAGGATTAACCAAGTGAGCCATGGCGCTGGCCCCTTTAGTAGACTTTAAAATCCTTACAAAGTGTTGCCTTTTCAAACTTAATTTGTCAACTTTACTTCTCTTGATAGATGTGACATTTTTACTTTAGGGTCTCCTCCTAAAATGTATCAAATCTGATTTCTATCTTTACTTAATGTATACTAAACTGATCTTCTGTAAAAAAAAAAAAAAAAGAAGAAGAAATTATCAATTCCCAACTTGACTCTCACTGGGATTAAACATGACAATAGGTCTGAAAAAAAAAAACCAATATCTATAGGTTGGGAAATGAATAAATGACTGTGATATAGCCATAATATGAGATATATAAGATATGTACAGTGGTTTTAAAAACTGGGTCAAGTACTTACGTACCTATGTAGTCTCCTATTTTTACTAGCAATGGCAAATTTTAAAGCATTATGTGTAATATTAGGAAATTTATGAAAAGCATTTCTGTGATATGCAAAACGTTCTCTAAAAAAAAAAAATCTGATTTCTAGAGTTTAAAGTTTGCCTTCCCCAGCAGGATGCTGCGTTTCACTGTGGGGTAATTGCTGTTACATATCAGGAGATCCTTATTCATCAAGTAACACTCCTGGTATTACCTACAAAGAGGTCTTATTGTATTTCTGCTACTGTTGACATACACGCACAAACACAACAAAATAGTACTGATTTTTCTTCAGGCGTCTCCTTGGGATTTCTGTTTACCTGGTACAGGTCATTTCGCATGTTGATGATGTCGTCAGAAATCAAGCCAGACGTGACTTCCAGCAGATCCCTCACCAGCTGAGCATGACGGTGGATGATTGCTAGGTGTAAGACGCTGGAATGAAAATACAGTGGTGATAGTTAACTAAAGTGTTAATGAAAATAAAAGTTTCTAAGATATGATTAGGATTACAACTGCAAACTGAATCTGGCTCTCATGCCTAGTTTTACTTAGCACTAAAATATTCTGACTCTATAACATGGCTTGAATCTGAGGTAGAATGCTCTCTCCAGATCTAGACCGCTCAAGGCCTACCCAAGGCTGCTCACGCAAGGGCTGCCTGGTCTCTGGGAGTGTTTATGTCTGACCTCTGTAAGTGCCAAGGCCAGAGGGACCTGAGCTCAAACCCTGGGTCCATCTCTGCTACAGTTTCAGGTATTCTCTTCTCTACCTGTTCCCTACTGGTGGGTGTAAAATGAATGCCTGGCACTAGTCCTGCCACTTGCCTCCAAAATACAGTGTGATGACTTTTTTTTTTTTAAAATACATCAGAGTTAGACAGTGAGAGAGACAGAGAGAGAAAGGTCTTTCTTCCATTGGTTCACCTCCCCAAATGGCTGCTACAGCTGGCGTGTTGCACTGATCCGAAGCCAGGAGCCAGGTGCTTCCTCCTGGTCTCTCATGCGGGTGCAGGGCCCAAGCACTTGGGCCATCCTCCACTGCCTTCCCGGGCCACAGCAGAGAGCTGGACTGGAAGAGGAGCAACCGGGACTAGAACTGGCGCCCCAACCGGAACTAGAACCGCACCCCAGGTGGAGGATTAGCTAAGTGAGCCGCGGCGCTCGCTGACGACTCTTTTTAAAAAAGATTTTATTTATTTGAGAGATAGACTTACAGACAGAGAAAGAGAGACAGGGAGAGAGGTCTTCCACCCATTGGTTCATTCCCCAAATGGTTGCAATGGCCAGAGCTGCGCTGATCTGAAGCCAGCAGCCAGGAGCTTCTTCCAGGTCTCCCACATGGGTGCAGCGGCCCAAGGGCGTGGGCCATCTTCTACTGCTTTCCCAGGCCATATCAGAGAGCTGGATCAGAAGAGGAGTAGCTGGGACTAGAACGGGTGCCCATACGGGATGCCGGCGGGGAGGATTAATCTGTGCCACAGTAACTTGTGGCGCAGTGGGTTAATGCCCTGACCTGGGGTGCTGGCATCCCATGTGGGGGCCCGTTAGAGACCTGGCTGTTCCACTTCCAATCCAGTTCTCTGCTGTGGCCTGGGAAAGTGGTGGAAGGCGGCCCAAGTCCTTGGGTCCCTGCACCCATGTGGGAGACCAGGAGGAAGCTCCTGGCTCCTGGCTTCGGATCGGTGCAGCTCCAGCTGTTGCGGCCAATTGGGGAGTGAACCCGCGGATGGAGAACCTCTCTCTCTCTCTCTGCCTCTCCTCTCTCTGTGTAACTCTGACTTTCAAAAAAAAATCTTTCAAGATCATCCTAGACCCCAAGAGCGGAGAGTGGAGTCAGAGTTTTGAGGAAACTCTTGAAGCAATTTTTGAAGAAACAAACTGAATATATTCCCTACTCCCTCACCTTGGCAAAACTCCCTTGGCCTGGACCACGCTCACTATGTCCCTTATATTCCAGTTCAAATTTCACAAATTCAGAGAAGACTTTCCCAACTTCCTAGGCAGAGGAAGCTGTCCCCTCTCAAATACACTGCTTGGTTATGCAAGTGCTGCCATCAGCCTTACAGCCCTAGCACAATGTAGGCATGGAAACAAGAATGTCAGAAGGAACCTAGGGGACTTATGCTAACAAGGTAAAAAAACAAGAATGGGTGACAAACATCATTATCATAGGAATATAGCTTAATTGTTAAAACACTTAAAACTGATTTGAAACAATGACAATAAAAATGGCTACTGTTGAGAGCTTCTATTTAACCAGATTTTGCTAAGCACTTGAGATACATCATTGCATCATAACAATGATCCAATGAGGTAGGGAACTTCAGAAAATCATGGAAAATGGGTATCACAAAAATACTCTGATTAACTTCATTTTTTTTGCACCAAAATAAATTTATCCTTTAATTCCATCTGTCATGAATTTTTGAATTACCTGGATTACTCTGGCTTTTCTGATGATGAAATTGAGACTTACAGGAGCCATTTATCTCAATCCAGGTCACATATTTAGAAAGCAGTGAAACTCAGGTTCAAAATTAGGCTATCTTACTCTAAAGCCATCTGTGAATCCTTTAAGCCACTCTGCGTTAAGGGACACAGGTGTACTGCTCCAGAATGTGAGTGGCAGGTAGACATCTAAAAGGATAACTAGGCCGGCGCCGCGGCTCAATAGGCTAATCCTCTGCCTTGCGACACTGGCACACCGGGTTCTAGTCCCGGTCGGGGCGCCAGATTCTGTCCCGGTTGCCCCTCTTCCAGGCCAGCTCTCTGCTGTGGCCAGGGAGTGCAGTGGAGGATGGCCCAGGTGCTTGGGCCCTGCACCCCATGGGAGACCAGGAAAAGCACCTGGCTCCTGGCTCCTGCCATCGGATCAGTGCGGTGTGCCGGCCGCAGCGCGCCGGCCGCGGCGGCCATTGGAGGGTGAACCAACGGCAAAGGAAGACCTTTCTCTCTGTCTCTCTCTCTCACTGTCCACTCTGCCTGTAAAAAAAAAAAAAAAAAAGATAACTACTTCCAAGCACGGACATACTGAGATGCAGTGCACACTCAGAGCATCACAGGGTGCTAGTGCATCTGGGATTTGAGGGGCAGGCTGGATCGTCCCTAAAGATATGAGATGCCCCTTTATTCAGGCCTTAGCAACAGTGAATATATTTTATTTGGGATTAACATTGGTACATGAATGGCCTAAAAAAACTAGATTGTGATTTCACTATTTAAGAGATATTTTTCAATGAATGATTTCAGGGTTTCACTATGGCCTCTTGAAATGTGATGTTGGAAGAAGACTTCTGAAACAGGCCTGCAGTCTGACGCAGACATGATGCACATGTACCAAGAAAAAGGTCATACTTCAAAAACAGCCTAAAAATTTCCATGCGCAGCTCAGCATTTCATAGCAGAAGTACATTCCCCCTCCCCCTCAAATCCTCACACCCGCATGGGAATTTCCCCAATACCAGAAGGTTTTATATTTTTTTCTTTATTGTATTTTCTATGATGACTAATGGCCACAGGATTCAGATTATTAGCCAAACATGACAAGCTCAATGAAAACCAGAGGCCTGAGCTGTAATGTCCAAAAGCCATCATTTGCCCACACCCCGCAGGGATGACTCCTCCTCGGACTCCCCGTGGCCCATGTCTTTCGCCTCTCTGAGAGCCTGCTTGTGTGAGTATGTCTGGGGTCCTGGGAGGGGCCTCTTCAGCTTTCATGTCCTGCTTGGCAAGCAGTCCTTACATGTACCTGTGCTTCTCCTGCAACACCCGTGCCTGCACCCCTTTCCACAATCTTCCCTTCAAACCCCAGAGTTCCCTTTCAGCTCTTCTTACACTCATCACTTCAGCAGGCCCCTAAGAATGTCACTCGACACTGTCACGTCTTGGCTGACTGCTTTCTCTTGTGGTTGCAAGCTACTGAGTGGTAAATGGATTATTTAACCCTAAAAAAAAAAAAACATTGTGCTGTTCATGGCTTTGCACAAAGAAGGTTGTGCCGGTTCCTCTGATACTGTATAACAAGGCCAGTGGTTACACCACATCCTTGGTTATATGCTGCAAGGAATAAGAACAAAGGTCTCTGCTTGAAACCCTAAGGCTGGCACTTTCCTAAAGCATTTGGTTCCATTTTTAAACTGAGGTTTAAAACACAGCACTCAAGAGCTTGTCCATAAAAGAGGGATTTCTCACTGTTGATGCTATTTTGGGAAGGTTTTAGATAAAATACTTGACTTGAATCTGAAGGCTGCTGTCTCGTTATTTTTATAGGCTTTTGAGATCATTTAGAAATCTCAATGAAAGGACTAAGCAAACCTTTTTGGAAAGAACCCAGGTGGCTTTGCAAAGTAATCTCAGTAAGAACAGGAATGGAAGGCACGGAGTTTGGAATGTCAGACGCCCACACAGCATGGGCTGGAGCTGTCAGAAGTCTTTGCCAGTCACAGCCTGGAAGCTACTTTCAGAGGCAGTGGAGAAGGAACCAGTGACTGGGAAAGATGGACAACTGCCTTGTAATCATCTTGTTGCTGCTGCCCTTATTGGGCCTTTCCTTGAGCACACCACCATCACAAATATGTAGCTGGGAGAACAATGTTTCAGGGCTTTGGTTGGACTCTTGATTCTCCAAATGCTATTCCAGTAACAACCGAGGCTTTTCAAAATACTTACCAGACACCTTCGTTTTCTTGCCCAGAGAGGTGTACTCTTTGGTGAACACTCCAGCTGTACAAGAGTCCGACTGGTGAGAGCAGTAGGACAAGATAAGCAAATTGTGCTACTCGATCTTACTGACGTTATTTTGCGAGACTCAGTGTTACAGGATCCAGTGACTCCGAACTATTTTTTTTAATCTCTAGCCTGTATCCATTACATAATGCTTTTCTGTCTTTACTACCCCGAAGCAACCCTTGTCTTATGAGAGTCCTAACTTACCTGTCCCCATTCTCATCCTGCACTACAGTGAGATGTCTCTGGACAGCCAGGAGCATCTTCACATCTCCTGTCACTGCGTAGTCGAAGAGGGCATTGGCATGCCGCTTGGCAAGCTCCAGAGCCTTCTCTAGAAACAGGTTATCTGCAAGGCAAGAACCACAACCATCACTGGATTTCCTGCACGTTCACCGCAGGTATGGCATGCCTGAGGCATCAGTGCTCTGCTACCTCAAAACATACTGTTTTTGTTGAAAATACTCCTTTCAATGTTTCTAGATTGTGTTCATCAGAAAAAAAAGCACATTTTTGGCTTGGACGCTGGCTCACTCACAAATAGACTTATCTAAAATAACAATCTGTCTAAGGATTTTTAGGAAGAAAAACTGATGATAACTTTTATTTTAAGTGGAACAGTCACTCTCCAAACAAGGTTGACTGGATTTGCCATAATTTTAAATAACCAATCTCTTGGTGAACTAATTCTTCATTGGAATCTTCAACAATTATCTCATTTGGCAACTTGTCAAAAAACAAACATCTCTGCCATGGATACAGTTTCAAAGAGCCACTGGTGTTTCTGTAAAGTCTGCTCCCTTCAGGTCAGGGCTGGCCACAAACTGTAAATGACGCATTTTTATAAGGCTCTGCAGCTAAGCATGGTTGGTCATTCTCATTTCTTCTTAATTCTTTTTTTATTTGAAAGAGAGACACAGAGGAATGCATTGGCAGGAATGCTTGATCAGAAGTAGAGTAGTAGGGACTCCAACATGGGGTGCAGACATCCCAGGCAGCGCTTTAACCTGCTGCACCAACCACCTGTCCCCAGATTTATTTCTATTACTTATCTGAGAGGCAGAAGAGAGGAAGAGTGACGAGAGAGAGGAGAGCAATCACATCTGCTATCTTTTTTTTTTTTTTTTTTTTTTGACAGGCAGAGTGGACAGTGAGAGAGAGACAGAGAGAAAGGTCTTCCTTTGCCGTTGGTTCACCCTCCAATGGCCGCTGCCGCTGCGCACCGCACTGATCCGATGGCAGGAGCCAGGTACTTATCCTGGTCTCCCATGGGGTGCAGGGCCCAAGCACTTGGGCCATCCTCCACTGCACTCCCTGGCCACAGTAGAGAGCTGGCCTGGAAGAGGGGCATCTGGGACAGAATCCGGCGCCCTGACCGGACTAGAACCCGGTGTGCCAGCGCCGCAAGGCGGAGGATTAGCCTAGTGAGCAGCGGCGCCGGCCCACATCTGCTATCATTTCCCAAATGCCTGCAATGGCTGGGCTTGGGCCAGTGTATGAACTCAATCATAATCTCCAACATGGGTGGCAGGAACCCAGCTACTTGAGTCAACAGCACTGTCTGTCTGGGTGTGTGTTAGCAGGAAGCTGGGATCAAGAGCTAGAGCTGGAAATGGAACCCAAGTATTCTATTATGAGCATGGACATCTTAACTGACATCTTGACTGCTAGGCTAAATGCCTGCCCTGGTTGGTCATTTTTAAAGGGTATAAGCCAAACAAATAGGTGACGGAGAGCATATGAGGTCAAAAAATTTAAATATTTGTTATCTTTCCTTTATAGAATGAGTAATCCTTCAAAGTAAATAAAAAGTATATTTCCCCCAATCCTACTTCTTCAAAGGAGGCAACAGGATAAAAAGAAAAGTTCCTAATTTCAGGCAAAGTTCACTTCAGTATGACAGTTAAGCTAGACTTGAGAGATGACTATGATGATTGTGGAAACTGTGCTGTATTATCTATGCCAGAAAAGAAGTTGATTATCTTTCACTACACCCTAAAATTTTCTCATTGAGATGGGTGAGTGCACATGTAAATTTCTGTACTTTACATTGAAAGATAACAATGGAGCCAGCGCCGCAGCTCACTAGGCTAATCCTCTGCCTTGCGGCGCCGGCACACCGGGTTCTAGTCCCGGCCGGGGTGCCAGATTCTGTCCCGGTTGCCCCTCTTCCAGGCCAGCTCTCTGCTGTGGCCCGGGAATGCAGTGGAGGATGGCCCAAGTCCTTGGGCCCTGCACCCCATGGGAGACCAGGATAAGTACCTGGCTCCTGCCATCGGATCAGCGCGGTGCGCCGGCTGCAGCGTGCCGGCTGCGGCGGCCACTGGAGGGTGAACCAACGGCAAAAGGAAGACCTTTCTCTCTGTCTCTCACTGTCCACTCTGCCTGTCAAAAAAAAAAAAAAAAAAAAAGATAACAATGGGAAAATGGAAAATACCACTGTGAATAAGATGACCCAACACAAGCTTTTCAAGAAGCACACAGGACTTTGAAGAGTACATTGAACTAGATGTTAATATATCATTTTTAGATCAACAGAAAATACACCAGTCTTCTGGCATAGCTTTCTGCACCTAGAAATAACCCTGCCTAGCTGACTGACAGAATGTAAGCATCTGTGTGTTCACTTACCCTGAAACCTAGCATTCTCCTCCTTCACTTCTGCTGTGCACATCAGCGCGGCCTCATCACTCCCATCACTGGATGTGTCAGATTCCTTATCTTGGTCTGTGGTTTCAATTACTTTTCCAGAGGGATTTATGGTCTCTCTGTCATCACTCTTGTCACAACATCCAGGGTCAGTTTTACATTCGGAGTCTATGGTTCCTAAGATAAATGCAAAAACATCAGCTTTTTCTCTGTAAAATCTCTTAATTCAGTTATAATTTGCTGTTTCAGTGCAGGTTAGATAAAAGTAGCAGGCATGATTACTGCAAAGGGAACAGAAAATTATCTGTAATTTTTTTAAATGTCACATCATAAGTAACATGTTTGGGAGCTATTTTAAACTCTCACTTCTAAGAACCATTTCTAAAATGTACTTCTAAAAATTTAGAACTTATTTGTAAAGGAAAAAAGTGAAATAAGCCTCTTCTGTGAATTGCAGGGAAGTGGAAAATTTAAAGTTCTTGAAAGTGGAGCAATTATTTTTTTCTAACACTAATAAACAAAGTAAACTGTAAAGATGTGATCTCAGTTCACATTCTTTAGTATGGGAACTCTCCAAAGATCAGTCTGACCATGCTCTTTTAGCTCCAACTATGTTATCTGACAGGTACTGTGAAAGCACATGGATTCTATGGCCAGACCCAGTTAAAATTCTGATTTTGCTGCTAAAGAGCCATGAGCTTTCAATAGATGAACATTCCTTAGTGTCAGTTCTTCTGTCTATAAAATGGAATCCTAATATTTTACTTACAAAGTGTCATAAAGATTACAGTCAAAAGTTTGTAAAGGCACTTAGCATAAAATAGGATTCAATAAAAAGGAAGGTTTTACAGCATTATTTCTTCAATGGGTACACAAGAGAATGCATTTGTGATATAAAGTATGAACACATGGTATAACAACTGCTATTTAGAAGATGCATTTGATGGAAAAAGACCAACCCTATAAGACTCATAATGATTTCAAAAGTATAGTATTTTGGAAAAAAAAAGAATGCAAGTAAGTTTATTGTTGTCTTTCTGTTTGAATAGTCAATTATCTGTTTCTTCTTAAAGTTCTTTTTCTCTCCTACTCATGCCACTTACAAAGTAAATACATAAACAGATTATAAATATAAACAAAGAACAGAGTTTACATCATCTACAAGAAATAATATTTTGGAAAAGTATCTCTTAATTTGCATTCATAATTATTTTCAAGATGATAACATAGTTGTGATAAATAATGATAAACCCACGTGGCATTAATTTTTTTCATATTCAGTAATTAAAGAACATCACTTACCATGGTTCATCCCAGCATTAGATTTAGTGGTTCCAGGATGAAAGGAAATTCCACCGTAGGTAGGAAATCCATAGTGTGGGAAGCCGTACCCTGAATGGCAAGTAATAGAAATGGAACATCATGAGATTTCTCCAGAAGTCTCAGCAAACCTTAGTGTCCACCCCTCAGGTGAGCATGGACTATGACGCAGGAGGACAGCATTGTGCCTGCACATGGTGCTTCCGCAGGGAGGAGTGAGACACATCACGGGAGTCATGCAGGGATCCGAGTCCCACGTGGGCAAATTATACATTTTGGCAACTTAGGTGGCAGAAATGGTCTCACATTGGAGAAAGGGTCCCACTCCCATGTGAAGAGGAGAGGCTGATTGAAGGTAGTCACCACCCAAACTTAGACTTGCCTACATGGAAGATGTTCAAATAACCTCTGGAAGGAAAACCAAACCAAAGCCAACAAAAAACCATTCTGACTCCTCAGCGGAAAAATGGCCACCACTTTCATTGTCACGTATTTTTGGTGGACGCATAAACTGGCAAAATTCTTTGGGAAAGCAGCTGGCATTGGATGTCATATTCTCTGACATAGTAATTTTACTTCAAAGACTCTCACTTAAAATAATCTAGAATAAAGGAAAGGTGATAAACATTGGGGTTCAGCAGAATATTTTATATAGAAAACAGGAAACAACATTCAAGTAACAAATACTATAGTTTGTTAATTTGATGAAATACCCTGTCATTAAAAATGATGCTTGAAAATTATGCCATGTAGTTTATGTTACCATGGGGAAATGCTATGTTAATACTTTACATAAAAGCAGCACAGGTGACCATATAGACAACCATAGTGCAACACAAATGTGTTAATGTAGTATGCACAATTATCACAACTGTACTTGGGAAAAATCATAAATATTTGCTATAATGTATGCATGCAAAAATTAAAAGTGGTTAATTTTAACAGAAGGATTTTATGTATTTTCAAATTTTGTAGTATATATCATCTGCAATGTAAAGTTTCCAGAGAATACCAAGACAGAGACCAAAAGAGAAAAAAATAAAGTAAAAAGAAAACATATCACAATGTTTCGAGGAATTCTTTGGATAACTGGCTTTGGATAACTTTTTCTTCTTACAGTTTTTGGGATTATCTATATACGGATAAATAAATTTACATCTCTTGGGAAACTTTTATTACCGTAATATCTTCCATTCAATAATGTCATTGCCATTGAACCCACAGACATGCACAGAAACCATGGAAAAGAAAATTCCACGCCTTTCAATACACGAAAGCTCTGGGAAGAATGGGCTTTTCTTGTACCTGGGCCTGTGCTTCCAGCTCCGCCTCCGCCGCCGCCGCTACCAAACATGCCTCCGCCTCCCGCCCCGGCACCACTGCCGCCTCCGAAACTGTCCGAGAAATTGGGCATGAGCTTCTGCCGCTTCCTCTGCACTTCCTCTTTATCTGCATTTACAGGAAGAGAAACCAGAGGAGAAAAGAGTGACTCGGTCCCACCGCTAGCCACAGAGAGACTACTGATTCTGACGGTATTTTTAAACGTCACCAAGGGAAACAGAAAGCACCCAGGGAGGAAGAGATGCCAAATTTCAAGAAGCATTGCCTTTATTCCAATGGGTATGGAGACCAAAAACCGGCCTCAGAGAGACCGCAGAGCTGCACACACCCAAATCACTCTGACAGCTCCCTAGGTCCTCCACACTGTTAAAATGAGTGAGACCAGATTTCCCACCATAGTTAAAACACTGGTCACACAAAACCGTTATTAGTAATCTTCTACCATTTATTATCCATCCACATGGGTTGCCTGCTGGGGACAAAGACAAGCGTGTCCCAGTGCCTTTGCTGTCCAGGGCACTTCAACATAGTTCTTAGTGAGGGAGAATGACTTTTTGTTTGAGACAGCATTAGAATGCTGTGTATGTTAAATTCATGGTGCAGACCAGTGTTCTGGGAGTTCAGGGAAGAACTTAGAGGAGATTCTTGAAGATTGCTTCCAGATCCAGAATTAATTTACAGGAGTGGGAAAGGGAGGATTTTTCTGGAAAGGGGATATGAAAGGAACAATGTGATGAAGGTAAGAAGTACCTGGGGTACTTATGAGAACAGCAGAGGTTTAGTATAAGGAATTCTTGAGAGGTGGGGACGGACTGGTCACCAGCCTGTGGAACACCAGGAATATGAACTTCAGGGACTTCACTTATAGGCAGGGGAGTCACGCCATGTCTCTGAGTAAGGGGATGATGTGTGCAAGGTAGCATTTTACAGGGATTCACCTGGTATTTGTATGTAGGGCATACTGAAGAGCCAAAGTGAGAGGCAGAGACTGGGTGGACATATGGTGACACAGGGCTGCTCCTTAGTGGCACTGTGATAATAAACATGAGGTGCACTCCTCTGAACGCTTTGAGAGAGGGATCTGTGGCCTCTGGTGACCTCCGCGGGAGACTCAGAGACTCAGAATACTGGGTGACACCTGCTGAGACCTCCCACTATCCAGCCCAGCTGCCACTTACTTCTTCCCCCACTCCTCCTGTGTCGTCCCTGTTTTCCTTTGCTTCTCACTGTCTGTGCTTCTCACCAGCCCCAATGCCTCCTCTGAGTTCTGCCGCTGCCTTTGTGGTCTGTGACTGTGTTCTTGTTTCTTCTTCTTGTTTCCCTTCTTTCTCTTCTGTGACTTTCCTACCACATTTTGTTGTTTCTCTCCCTTCTCTCTTTAGAGTTGAAGGAAGTTTTCTGTTTAAATTTAGAATAATTGATGTACTTCTCAATCAGCTGTCCAATGGATAACTGTCCTATTCCTGATTCTTCCATGTCAGCTTTTTTTTTTTTTTTTGACAGGCAGAGTGGACAGAGAGAGAGAGAGAGAGACAGAAAGGTCTTCCTTTTCTGTTGGTTCACCCCCCAATGGCCGCTACGGCCAGCGCACCGCACTGATCTGAAGCCAGGAGCCAGGTGCTTCTCCTGGTCTCCCATGCGGGTACAGGGCCCAAGGCCATCCTGCACTGCACTCCTGGGCCACAGCAGAGAGCTGGACTGGAAGAGGAGCAACCGGGACAGAATCCGGCGCCCCGACCGGGACTAGAACCCGGTGTGCCAGTGCCGCAGGCAGAGGATTAGCCTATTGAGCCACGGCGCCGGCCCCATGTCAGCTTTTTGTCACTGTTTACATTCAGAAGGATCTTCACTTATTTCTAATTCTGTGGTTGTCACAGTCGACTCAGGGCCGGGCTGCTGTTTACTGATTATCTCATGACTGTCTAACTGCAATTCAAAGATGAAGCAGAGAAAGTAGGGTAACAGAATACACTTAAACACTCATCTAAAAATGGAGCATGTCCAGACGTATGTGGAAGAGAAAAGCCAAAGTGGGTGAATTTTTTTGAGAAAAAATGTGCTTCTACTGGAAGGGGGGTGACCTTCAAGTGCAGAAACTTTAACAATTTCCCTACCAAGGATTTTTTTCCCTATCAGTTATACAACTTATTAATAGCTGTACTCAGTACTTCTCATGTAAACTGCTGATCTCACACAGATTATTAGTTCATTGTAGAACTATAAAGAAAGAAGTAGATAACATATTCAATCCTCAGAAAGAAATGCTATCTATTTATGTGGTTTATAGCAAAGAGACCAGTTAGTATTTTCTATGCACTCCTTTTGCCTTTTAAAGTAGACATATTTAATGGTTATATTTCACATAAAAATCAGGAGTTTTAAAACATATTTTCCAAATATTAGCTGTACCACAGCCAGTAAGGCTTTCAGTGATAAGAAACTGATATGAAAAATTCCACACAACAAGCTTTACCAAAGAACTACAGTCTAAAGCCTCATAGAATCCAACATGGAGACTGTCACACTGGGTTCACTTATCCTTGTGGTCTGCCTTTAGCAGTGGCGCCATAACTCATTCTACTATTATGCAAGAGGAAACTGAAGCTAGCATGGTTAAGTGTCTTGTCTGAGGTCAAGGGAGAGTGCAGAGCAGACCCAAAGTCCAGCAGTCTTTCCATCAGGCTGTCATTCTTTGGGAAACACTATGAAATAGTTCTGTATAGTAATAATCGCTAACATTAATGAATGATGACTTTAGATAATTTGATTCACACATGTAGATAAACTTTTAGCTTCTACCACCTTTTCCTCTGCATGGGTCTTAAAAGTACCTCATTCTTACTTTTCAACTTCTAGTTTACCAATAATGAGGAGTTCATTTATCCTGACAATATCCTCCAAAGGCAAAGATGATGACTCCTTCCTAATCATCTTTTCAGATTGCAAAGTCATTATGGTCTTTCTTTGCCTTCATACAGCGGTTTCTCAACAATTTTCTTCCCTTGTCAATCACCCTGCTTTTGATTATTTTAGTGGTCTCTCATGGACTGAATCATCTCCAGGAAGCTTCTGTGAGGTACAATGCCAGTGACCATGGAAAAAGCAGAGTTCAGGATTGGATGATTCTATATAATGAGAATTTTTTTTATAATTATATCTAATTTGATGGAACCTATCATATCATTAGACTTTTAGATGGGGATGGCAGCTTGGCTGGCCACTCAGTAAGTCAGGCTATGGATATATAATGAGCATCCACTATGTGCTCTCTATTATGATCCAGATGTTGGTGACACTGCCAGGAACACAGAAGACCAAATTGAAGCATTAAAGGATTCTTCCTACTTGGAGTGAGAGGAAGACAACAGACACATAATAAATAGGTAAAACAAGTTCATACACTAATAAAAATAATGAAGAATATAAAACTAGGCACTGAGACAGGAATTGAGTACAGGGACTAGGGGTAGCAGAACGTGTGTATAATGACTTCTGCCAAATGTCTACAATGACTCCCTGGGTTGTATAATTTGGAATCATTTCCATATACTTTAATGATAATTGGCCTGCTACCTTCCTGCCCAGGTGATTGCTTCTCCTTGGGTCTTTTATCTTGGGTTTTTATAATCCAGAAATATTTACAGAATAAGATAATTTACTATCCTCAGGAAAACAATTCTAATATCATACTGACTCAAACATAATCCATATACCTTGGCTAGTGTTTCCTTTGGAGCTCAATAGCTGGTATTTTTTCCAGATGGTCCTTACACTGTTCGGTTCATACAGAGCTTTTAATCAATGATAGCCTGAAGGTGTGTGTTCGAAACACACAGATGCGATGCTGATGCGGAACTTTCAAAGGACTTCATTCTGAAACCCCAGCATCAGACAGCTCCCACTAGGACAGAGTAGCAATGAAAGCAGCAGTGTGAACATGTCTCTGCTTTACTCTACTTCCTTAATCGATAGATGCTACTGGGAAAGGTGGATAAGCAGCCTAGAAACCAGGCTCAGTTTTGCAAGTTTCTAGGCTCATACATGTGAAAGTAGCTTGGCATTTCTTTCCTGACTCTCTATGTGAGCAAAAATTGCCATTATTTTGAAGACACATTTCAGGAGATGACATCTATTTTTTTACTCACAAAATCCAAAGATCCTCTTCTGTATCTCTTTTCACAAAAAAGATTTTTAAACCAAACCTGTGATTTTCCAACAGTTTTCTGTAGACAGATGCAGTCAGAAGACTTGAAGTAGCACCAGGGTAGGGAAGTGAAAAGAGGTAGGAAGACCTCCGGGAAAGGTCAATCGGGAAGGCCCTGGCACCCCGATTTTAACCAGTACCTCGCCGGCTTGTGTCCTCGGACTCTGCCTGGAATGTCACCAGCACCCCCACTTTAACCAGCACCTCCCTGGCTTGTGTCCTCGGACTCTGCATGGAACGTCACGTGACTGGGAAAAAAAAGGTTCTCGCGCTGAATGCACTTTCACACCACCAGTAGAGGTGCTGGCACTAAGATCTGACCCAACAGCTGAGAGGTCGCAACCTCAGGAAAGAAACAAGAACTTGCGGGACTGTTTCCTAAGCGCTCCAGCACAATGTGAATCCCAGGAAAGGAGAGCCCTCTTCAGAGCTCGCCCGTCCTGTTGTGCTGTCACAAACAAAACACCCGCGTGGCTTGTGGCTGTTGCACCTTTGTGGTTTCCAACCTCTGTCAGGACCTGAGTGCCCCATGATAGTCATTTTCTTATCTCCCCGTGCAGCCTCCCTTCCTTCTGATCAAGGAGTTTCTAGTTTTGTTTGGAACACATCACTAGGACTGCTATGCATCTCTTGTTTTCAACACATAACATACAAAATAAAACTACAAAAGAAGCCAATCCTATCAAACGGCATTCTGGGGGCCAGTGGACTCAGGCTAAGAAATACTTCTGAGTAACTGCCTACTTTTGGTGCCTGTTACAGCACATAGGAGATGATTCTCAAGGCTGACTTTCCCACCCTGCCCTTTGTCCTGTGCCAGTCTTGTCTTTTGGTTGGCTTACTAGGAATTTGTACTTGAATTTCTCTCAGGAACCTAAGATGCAATATGTTTTAAACTGAGTTCTCTCTTTTCCCAACCAAACCTACTTTTGCTTGTTTGTTCCTTTCATCCAGGTAACCATATCCTAAATTTCCTCACCTGGCGTTCCTAGAACCATCAATGACTCCTGAGTCTCTCCTCTACCTGTTGCATCACCCAGCATTCAGGTCCTCCTGCTGCCATCGCTGCACTAGGGGGCCACCTTCTCCTTTCATTTTGGGAACTAACATCTTTACAACTCTTTATCAGAGCTCACTTGGAGACTTGCATTTCTCTTCTGACTCACTGTCAGCCTCCCTCAGTGTTGACATAAGGAAATCAGAGACAGCCCTCACCAGAATCAGTGTATAAGTCTTCAGCTGTCACTGGCAGCCCTCCACAGCCCAGCCCTGGTCTTTCTCATTGCCTTAGTCTTCATTAGTCCATCTTGCTGTTCACGATGCTCACTTCTGAGTAAATGCGAATTATGTGTTCTAAGCCTAGGAGACCCTTTCCCTCTCTGTTTATCAACCAACTGTTAAAATATACCCTACATTTTAAGAATCAAGTGATATTTCTTCTATGAAGCCTTATTTTTGGAGGCTTCTTGAAATCAAGGGATCAAGGGCTTTCTCCTCAACATTAATTTAAAAAAATTTCACTGATATTTAAAAATTGAACACATTTAGGTGCTACCATGTGCCATTTTAACACCTGCATGTACTGTGTAATGTTCAAAGCAGGGTAAACAGATCTGTTTCCTCAAATATTTACCATTTCTTTATGGTGAAAACATTCTACATCCTTTCTCCCTTCCCTCTTGCTCTCTGTTTTGAAGCAAAATATATAACACATTATCATCTAGTTACCATACTACACAAGAGAATGCTAGGACTTCTCATTCTCTCCTCAATCATCTCTCATGCATTCGTGGGTGCTTCATAAATATAATATGCATATTTATAATTTATAACTATTTATATACATATAGATATGAATATAGTTGTAATTAGTTAAGGAGACTCATATTCCTTTCTTGAAGAATCTTTTGTGAGGGGAAGAATAGTGTCCTGGTCATTTTTATAGTTCTGTACGGCAGGCTAGTGTTCTTGTCAACTACCTATGGCTGGTTGACTAATGGCTGGTTCTCCTAAGAAGCAAGCTTAGTTTTCCCTCTCAGCTGCCCCCTGAGTTACTCAATAAACATTAGATTATCAGATTCAAAGACAAATTCTCAAATGTTTAAATCTTATATAAGCTTGGTGGAAAAAACCGTTATTTTAAAAGGCTGGACTAATTCTATGAATGTGTAACCTTAAAACAGTTTATTATCTGTCTGTCTTCTAAAAATAAGCACCATAGATCCAAAGGCCAGTTACCAGGAAGCCGCTGTGAGGGGTTGATCTTCTTACTCAGTTTGTCCTCTTATCACAACAACCACAGGTATCTACACAACCAAGTTACCTTTGATTTCAGGGTAGTAGAGAAAAGGTTTTGGTTCACTAGTTTCCAAATCAGATTTCCTCCGAAGTTGGACGAAAACAGAGGCTGGTTTTGTAATGTTGACATCTTTATACTTTGGAGTTTTGAAGACAATGGCAAACTGCAGGATACAAAGATCCAAATGTTGGTGTTGGAAACTTTATTTTTTTTTTGCAGCTGCAGCAATGCTACTCATTAAACACATATTCTTTAGTCTTTTTAAATTTGCCCAACATTTACACACAGTGTACTGAAAAAGCACCCTGGAGAAAGTTCTAAACTCAGAATTCTACACTCATACGTTTTTATTTAGTTGCCACTGTGAAACTGAAATACATCATTATGTCAATGTATTTCAAATCTTTATTATTTGTCTAATATTTTGCATGTCACCTAGCTGTGAATATCACACAGGTAAAATTTATCACTATACTTCCTCCTTCTCTTTCAAACCAGCTTTAAAAGCCTCCAGGATTATTATTTATAACAACACCCACAAGCCTGGGTGTGGAAAGAGAGACATGAAGGAAGTGGTGTGGCTTTCAGCCCTCAGGGCATCTAATCAAGAGAGGAAGATAAACTCTGCTCAAGGAAGCATCACCCACTAATTCCTGGTGGTGCTAGGATAGGTACTTTCATATTTTTTAACTTGATTTTTTGACAATATATTCACAGGATCAAGATTTTCTAAAAATACAAAAAGGTGTACAATCGGACAATTGGCAGTTCACTTTGTCATTGTTTTCTCCCATTCTAACTCCTACAGTGTGCTTACCTCCCCAGGGCTACATACACAGTTATTAGTTTCTTATGTGTCTTCCAAGAGTTTCTTTATGCACAAGCAAATATCAACACAGAATAATTTTTAAAAATACTTATTTCTTTATTGGACAGGCAGAAAGGCAAGAGAGAAACAGAAACAGACACAGAGATTCTCCATCTGCTGGCTTACTCCCCAAATGCCTACAACAGACAGAGTTGAAATTTGGAGCCAGGTTCTCAATCTGGGTCGCCCATCTGGGAGACAAGAACCCAACACATGAGCCATTACCTATTGCCTCCCAAAGTGTGAATTAGCAGGAAGCTGGAACTGGGAGCAGAGCTAGAATCCAAATCCAGATACTCCAACAAACTTAACAGATTTTAACCGTGTAGCTTTGAGGTCTTCATGTACTGGTTCACTGCGTGTTCATTCTTTTTAATAAGGGCATGACAATCCATCACACAGATATACCATAATTTATTTAATTGGTTTCTAATTGAAGAACATTTGGATAATGTCCAACTTCTTGTGAAATAGTATTTGTTGACCACTCATGGAAGAGCAATCATTAAGGTGAGGGCTGTCAGTGGGAAATCTTGTTTTATCAGGATGATGTCAGTTGGCAACTACAAGACTCCTCCTTTTATACTAATCATCAGAATATCCTTTTAGCAGGGCCTGCTAGGATTACTTTGACAGACATTTAAAACATTTTTATTAAAGACCCGAGGGCTCCTGTCTTATGGACTAGGGGATCAGACACCAAACGGAATGTATTGCCCGTGTCTCAGAGCCAACGGTCTAGTAGAACCTTCTTTAATAATTTTGGGGTAGACAGCTTTCCTGGATGACCAGGAAGCACCACCCCGAATAGCACTGTTTTATAAAAGTAAATGTTTGTAAGTTTTCATTTTCATATATGGATACTTACATATGGAATTTCTATAAGGAATAAAATCTAAAATGATTAATATTAATAATCATCCACCTACCTGTCTATGAACGTCTGTGGGGGAAAAGTCTCCAAATCCTTCCCAGATTCCACCATTTTCCTCCTCTTCATAAAATCGAATCTGGATGTCATCTGCAAACATATTAAGGTGTGTCATTTCACACAGTGAGATAATATTTAAAGACTGAAAAATCAACTTGGTACAAGATTCTACCTTATATATACTTAAACTTTTTGGAACATAATTAACATAAAAATAGACTTTTGAGTCAGTTAACATTTTCACAAATCACTTCTTTTTTTATTACTTCTTTTTTCATTACCACAGAAATGAGCCCTAAGCCTCCTTTATAATGGTAGAATATTAGATTTACTTAATCTGTCAGAGTGTTCTCTTAATCTTTGCCTTTCCCACATCTCCTTCCTTAAACAAACTGACATCCTGAATGATGGTAGAGGGAATATCAGAATCCCAAAGGGTGGTTCAACTCCATATACTGAAGTACATAATAATAAACTTATGTAAGGTTTACTGTCCTAAGTGATAACTGATTTAATTCTCCCAACAACCTTGTGATTTGAAAGGTCTTCTATTATTATGTTCATTTTGCAAAAGAGAAACTGGAGCCCACAGAGGCTAAGTAACTTATCCAAAGTGGAGCAGTAAGTGGAAGAATCAGGATTTGAACACAGACATCATAGTTTAAGAGCATCCAGACTGTTGAGCATGCCACTATGGTGCTTCTCTATAAAACTTTATTAGGGATAACAACGTCTAGTTGAGTGATTGGTCAAACTATTATGATGGTCAGATCTCTTCTGATTAAAGGAGAATGCCTAAATCTCACCTTCTGGTTAAGGCCTTTAAAAAAAGGAGGCTTCAAAAATTCAACGAAAAATGTATATCATCTTTTAATTCCATTTTCCAGTGAACTCTGTGACTTCTTTTATACTTTTGTAGGAATATGACAATATAACTGAGACTGACATCTCGTGGTCTTCAATTCCCATTTCACGGAAAGGACCACACTACTGATTCATGTAACTAAGGTTATACTTCTAATTTAATACAGTTTTAGAGATATTAGGGTTGAATTAAACATCTCATCAACTCCTGGTCCATTCCTTTGCCTTCAGGTAGAACCACCCTGGACCTTTAAGCCAAGGCCAAGACTTCTTTTACTAAGCTGCTCCAATGTAATGACAATGATTAAGGACTATACTAACCAATAAGGGTATTCAGATTGTGTTTACTCATAGCATGCATCTCCAGGAATCCGGAAATGAGTGTTTCCTGGATAGAGCGGTCTGGAAGAAGGCTAATTCCAGTACAAACAGAGAAAGTGTATTTTTTTGGATACAGACTTTGCATCTTTAAAATCTGATCCCATTTTTTCTGACTTTATACCTCAGAGAATTTAATCTCAAATGATTTTTTTAAAAAAAATTCATGTTATTTATTTGAAAGGCAGAGTTACAGAGAGAGAAAGAAAGAGAGAGAGAGGGAGACTTTCCATCTGCTAACTCATTCCCCAAATGGCTGCCAGGCCAAATCCAGGAGCCAGGACCTTCTTCCAGGTCTCCCACATGGGTGGAGGGGCCCAAGCACTTGGGCCATCTTCTGCTGCTTTCCCAGGCACATTAGCAGGGAGCTGGATCATAAGTAGAACAGCTGAAATTTGAACTGGCACCCATATGGGATGCCGATATCGCAGGAGCAGCTTAACCCAGCACGCCACAGTGCCAGCCCTCTCACGTGATTTTTTTAAAAAGTCACAATTCTCTTACACAGGGCTTATATTTGTATATAACTGTTTTATATGTGCTTACTTTGAAAATGGTCACTTTGAAGAAAGCAGATCTTTATTCTACTTTTATCATTTTATTTAAAATATTAACAGAATTTCTTTCAGCTTTTACTACATAGGGATTATATCTTCTGTTTTAAATGTGCTTACTTTGAAAATGGTCACTTTGCAGAAAAGAGTTCTTTATTCTACTTCACTTTTATCATTTTTATTTAAAATGTCAACACAGATTTTCTTTCAGCTTCTACTCATTTATCAATCTTACAATGTATCTAATAAGAGGGAAATGCCAAAACTTTTCTCAAAGTGAACACTGGGAGAGAAATAAGGTCTGAGCTTTTCTCTGCATTCCTATGCTCTTTCGTTTTCTTGGCTGAGATCAAAGAGTCCTATGGAAGTGTTTGAAGATGCTCTCTCAGTGTTACAACAAAGCATTACAGAACGAATGAAATTAGCAATTTTACAGATGTAAAACATTTATTCTGTGTGTTTGTGTCTGTTACAGGCGTGGCTATTACTCATTTACTGTTAGTGAGTGCAGATACCAAAACCTGAAGTATAAAAACACCGAAAGTCACTGATTATAATTATCAGTCTTCTTATTTCTGTTTACGTCTATGGGAAATTTCAGTTTAGAACAAATACACATCCAGACAACTCACATTTGGAAGAGGTGAGATGTGTGGATGTTTTTAAGCAGTTGTATTTGCTACTGCTGAAGAGTGTCAGGCACACTGAGGACCATATTCCACACTGTGAGATCCGTGTACACTCACCTTTCTGAACTTTGTCACACAGAAGATAAATCTCTTCCCCTCCAGTCACGCATCCAGCCGTCCTGTCCATTCTCACAATTTTCAAGTTGGATGCATTGGGGGCTTCTGCCACAGGAGAAAAACAAGAAAATCATGCCTTATCCTCAACTTCATAAGCCAATCCGTTAGGAGGGATCCTGTTCTTAGACTTATCTCCAAAACTAAATTTAAACAGATGCTTTCACTCAGGTTGTCATAGCCAAGACACAAAGGAAACAAGAATGGCTTCCGAAGTCCTCAGAGTCCATCTGGTCATGGCTCATTCACTACCACCAAAATAGATAGAACAGGCATTTATTTGTTTCTTCTAGGAGAGAGAGAGAGAGAGAGAGAGAGAGAGAGAGAGAGAGACTGATCCAGAAAGAAAGATCTTTTCTGATGTTTCAGGAAATAAGCCAATGGATTTCTGGAATTTCAATTATGTCAAGAACTAAATCCCAGTCTTGATTCCAGGATATCACTATGCCATTGACAAGAGTCCTAAAAATTAGGAAAATCCATGATTTAGTTTATAGATAAGAAAGATGGAGATATTATATTTCTTTTTTCCCCAAACTAAATTTGGATTCTGTGTGGTCGGGGTGGGGAGTGACATTTCTAGTGGTAATAGTATAAAGCTTCCTTTTTTACCCCCTCTAATAGCTACATTTTAAGGTGATTTGTATGTGATTTGTATATGAGTCTGCATCATTTTATAACCCTTTCATTTCCCTTCAAACTTGATTAAATTGTGTTTGGAGCATGAAGTTGTTTTCTTATACCCAAATCTATAAACTTGCTATATTAAAAAATTATTTATTTTCATTTTTTTAACTTGAAAGAGAGATGGGGAAAGGTACAGATAGCAAGAAAGACAATGAGACAGATAGGGAGAGAGGGAAACAGAGAGAATCTTCCATCAGTTGGTTCACTCCCTAAATGTCTGTAACAAACGGGGCCCAGCTAGGCTGAAGCCAGGAGCTCAGAACTCAGTCAAGGTTTCCTACATAGGTGGCCAGGACCCAAGTCCTTGGGCCATCACTTGCTGCTTCACTGTGCGTGCATTAGCAGGAAGCTGGATCAGAAGCAGAGTGGCTGAGACTTGAGCTAGGCACTCTGATATGGGATGTGTCTCACCTGCTGCACCAAATGCCCAGCCTGTTTGTCTGTAGGCTATCTGGAGATCACTCTAACAAATCCCATAAATACTGAACGAAAAGGCTTAAATGCTGAAGACTATCATAAAACTCTTAACAATTATTTGAACAAAGACTGAAACAGAATTTTGGAGTCACAAATATCTATGCTACTCATTCAGTTAATTCAGTAACATGTGGGAACAAACATGGATTAAAAATAACAGTTGTCCTTTATCAGCTTCTCTTTGGGGCCACAAAGAAACCAACCGAGATGCTTTCCTAAGAGCACAAGCAGTCTAGCCTTATAATAATGTGTTAATAAATAACAGATTGGGACTGCATGTAAAATACATACCTGATGAAAGAGAACATTTATTGAGCACCCCTTAAAATATCTCATTAATTTAGTCATCAACATTTTAGGGTTTTAGTACCCACATTTTGTAGATGATAAACCTGAATCTTAAAGTGATAAAGTTACTTTCCCTAGGACTCAGAGCTAGCAAGTAAATGGCAGGGCAGAGCTGGAAGTCTGTTCTTGACGTTACAGCAAGCTTCCTACTACTAGGAGCCAGATACTCACTGCTGTCATAGATGGCATCGGATACCACGGGTTCCAGGCGCCTGGTGAAGCTGCCAGTGCTGTCTGGAAGGAAGGCTGTAAACATGAGCCGCACCACGCTCAGGTCCATCTCCTTTGTCTGCTGCAGAGCTGCCTGACGGATGAGCTCCTTTTCCCGATCTAGAACCACACAGCACAGGCCGTGCGCACCCAGGGAAAGCAGAAAGTGTGAACACTTCAAATAATGTGCTTTCATAAAACCCAGAGAAAAGCAGGTACATTTCCTATTTTTGTTTCTTTTTTGAAATTCTTCATATTGCTAGTAAATCTTTAAAAAAAAAGTCTCATTTTTGTCATCCAAAGTTAAGGCATCAAAAGACCTGCGTTTTCTGTGAAGCTTGGTAAAAACGGTCTTTCACGTATCAGCTGACTCTCTCCTCTCCTGTCCTCCTCTGACTCCCTTTTCTCCCTACAGTAAGAGTTTATGGCATAAGGGATGTGATGGAATGAAGTGTAGCAAGTGTACTATGCACCAGCTGTATTGAGAAATGTGGAAGTTCATTACCCAAAAGCTCTAAGAGCGTAGGAACGGTGCTCCTTCCATAGCACCCAGGACAGTGCTTGGCACATAGCAGGTACCCAAAAAGTACTTTTAAAGGAACCAAATGACTCAGTTACACTTGGCTCCTTGTCTTCTGATGGAGTTTTCATGCTGGCAAATACAGTCATACTCAATTTATAGCATCCAAAAAAAAAAAAAAAAAAAAAGAGGGAGGAATCCAAGTGAACTACCACTAAACAGCTACCGGTGAACTGATCTGGAATTTTAAAGGAGGGGAAGGTCTACAGGCTTTGGAGCAGGAAAGGCATTTGCCCTAAATCTTGAAGGGACGGTAGCATTTCAACACATGATGAGAGTCACTAAGGGCATTCCAAGAGAAAGGGACAACACGAACAGAAACCATGTGCCACAGCAGAGAAGTGAGAAAGCACAGTGCTTTTAATGGGGTAGCTCAGTTTGAGATTGAGGGGCATGTTGGAAAAGGAGCTGGAAATGCAGACTGGGCCCAGCTCTTAGCAGGTCTGAAATACCAGCGTGTAAGATCTGGATTTTGCAGACAATGGGGGAGAGAACAGCAAGAGGCAGGCTTTAGTGAGATCTCTCTGTGGTAGGATATAATCTGGGTACAAGTGGAAAGGGACAGAGATCAGAAAGAGGACTATTATAACTGGGGTGATGAAAATGCAGCAACGAAAAGAGGGGGAGTGCCAGGTAGACCTCAGACTCGAAGGAATAAAAACGATGTGAAGATTTTGAGTCTGGCACATGCTGGAGGAAAAATGAAAATTGGTTATGATCATCTTAGTATGAGATGATGACAGGAATGCCAGACTAAGACAAAAATGTAAAATTCCAATGTGGTAGCACAGGGAATAGGGTTGAAAGAAAAAAAAAAAAACTGGAGGAAAAGCAGGCAAATAGAAAGTCAAAGCATGTGTTTGATAAAGATAATAGTTTATAAAGTGTTTGAAAAAGAAAAATTCTTTGCAATAGGTGAGTTGAGGGAGACAGAACAGAGGAGATGCCCTGGGGAGTAGGTCCTGAATTATGCATTAGTGTTGACAGGCTGGACAGGGGAAGCTGGGGTGCTTCAGGCAGAGGAAGACACCTACATGGCCTAGCTACGCAACAGTGTTCCAAGAACAGGGACCTCGGAACAGGGTACAGGGTGGGGCTGGACATGAGGCTGGAGCCAGACTGAAAGCGGGGTGGGGGTGGGGGTTGTACCTCAGACTACAGAGGTATTGAGTTTATAATAGAGGCGGCAGGATGCCATGAAAGCACTCTAAGCAAGGAGAGGGTGAACACAGAGGTGGGTGCAGACTAGGGGAAGGCGGAATCTGGGGCATGCAGAACACACAGTCCACACAGCAGAACCAGACGCCTGACCTCCTCGGAGGAGCACGACTGGGAGGAGGATGCTCACCCGTGAGCTGCCGGTCTCCTCCGCCTTCTGTCTGCAAATAAGCCAGATCAGGATGCACCAAAAGTCCAGGATTATAGCCCCTTATGCATGCCTCTGTCATCCGTGCTTCCAGTGTTTCAAATACTTTTTTCTTCGTCACATGAAGTATACCCAGGTTTGCAAAGCTGGAGAAAGAAACAGCAACAGCAGCAGCAACAACAGTAAGTTAGACATAAATGACTGGAGAGTCTGGCTTTACTTTAGCAAAGTGGATTTTAAAAATACACATAGGTCCTCATTGTCTTATCCAAACACCTGGGAACTAGATGGATTTCAGAATTCAGGTCTTTCTGATGTTAGAAAGGCAATACACACTCACACTACACGTTGCATAATATTCTCAACATGTTTGCACTACATAATGTAATCAAACACAATACTATTACATAACTATATATTTTAATATTACATAACTAGATGCATCAAATGGAAAAGTAAACACTACAAACACTTGAATGACAGGTTGGATAGAGTTTTGCTGCCACATGAGTCTGTGGTAAACTTGGATGAATCTTTTGGTTTTTAGAACTTACTAAACTTCCAAAAGAGTATGGGCACATTTCTATATATGTATCAAAATAGCGAGGTCTTATCTGGGCTCACTTGAAAAGATTTTCTATAGGAACTGTACAAAAAGAAACATTAAATTTCAAATATATACTAATATGTTTTTAGGAATAAGGAGAATATTATATATAAAAGTTTTTTTTTTTTTTTCTTTTGGCTCATCCTTGGGTTTCTGGATGGGATTTAAAGTCTACCCAGGGGGCCGGCGCTGTGGTGCAGTAGGTTAATCCTCTGCTTGCAGTGCTGGAATCCCATATGGGTTCTAATTTTGGTCCCAGCTGCTCCTCTTCTGATCCAGCTCCCTGCTAATGGCCTGGAAAAGCAGTGGAAGATGGCCCAAGTGCTTGGGCCCCTGCACCCATGTGAGAAACCAGGAAGAAGCTCCTGGCTCCTGGCTTCAGATCAGCTAAGCTCCAGCCGTTGGGGAGTGAGCCAGCAGATGGAAGACCTTTTTCTCTGTCTCCCCCTCTCACTGTCTGTAACTCTACTTCTCAAATAAATAAATAAATCTAAAGTCTTCCTAGAATCTCATCCCCTCCTGGATATATCTCTAGGGTGATAATTATTTATTGCCACTAGAACTGTCACCTACATCTACGTGTACACAGGCCTGGAGGTATACTCTTTATTTATTTATTTTATTTATTTTTGATAGGCAGAGTGGACAGTGAGAGAGAGAGAGAGACAGAGAGAAAGGTCTTCCTTTTGCCGTTGGTTCACCCTCCAATGGCCACTGCAGCCAGAGTATCGCGCTGATCCGAAGTCAGGAGCCAGGTGCTTTTCCTGGTCTCCCATGGGGTGCAGGGCCCAAGGACTTGGGCCATCCTCCACTATACTCCCGGGCCATAGCAGAGAGCTGGCCTGGAAGAGGGGCAACCGGGACAGAATCCGGCGCCCTGACTGGGACTAGAACCTGGTGTGCCGGCGCCACAAGGCAGAGGATTAGCCTATACTCTTAATCAGGATGGAAAACTTTTACTTTTGGTTTTTCAATTTTATTTCAGAATAGTTTTAAATTTACAAAACAAAAATTATAGAGTTATACAAAGAGGTCTTATGTACCCCACACCCAGATTCCCTTATTAACATCTTATACTAGTATTTTGTCATACCCAATATCCCATGATTTTTTAGAAATCCAAATTCCCTCTCACCCCTGTCAGCCTCTAGTAGTCAACATTTTGTGTTCATATTGAGGGCTTTCTTTCAAAATTAGCTCCTACATATGAGTGAGAATGTGGGAACATGTGGTATTTGTCTGTGTCTGACTTAGTTCACATAATATGATGTCCTCTAGTTCTATCCACTCCATCATCAGATGAATGGATAAAGGAAATGTGATATATGCACTCGATGGAATATTATTCAGCCATATAAAGAATGAAATCCTATCATCTGCAGCAAAATGGAGAACATTTTATCCCTTGGAGGCTACTTAACTATATAAATAGGTAGATAAACTAAATAAGGCAATTGAAGAGACAATACATAAAATGTTCCAATCTTTCAGTTTTAAAATAATGTACAGGAAACAAAGAATTGTGTTGAGTAGCAGCAATAAAAAACACAACAGAAAAGCACATATACCAAGGGGACTTGTTCATCCAACAGATGCTTAGGTAGGTCCTTATTAGTGCCAGGCAATCCACTAGGTGATTTGTCAGAAGTAGAAGTTCTAAAATTTAGTTTTTATGATGATGACAGAGAAGAAACAAAGAAGATTACACAGTACAATTTAGAAGGTAGTAAGTATTATCCAGAAAAAGAAGGTAGGCACAGAAAACAGCCTAACACTTTAAAACAGGCAGAGGTCAGGAAGGACCTCAGTGAAAAGATGACAACTGAGAAAAGACATGAATGAAGTGAAAAGCAAGACGCGGAAAAAACAGCAGGTGCAAAGACCGGAGGCAGGGCCATGCTGGTATTTTACTTTCTCTTTTAAAAACTGAATAAAGACTGACTGGGCGCCTGTTACGCGCTAGATTTGTTCCAGGTACTAGGGGTCCCAACAGAGCCCTGCCTTTGTGGCGCTCACAGGCTCTCATCTGTTCCCACATCATTGACACACTGTCTGTGACCTTGGGGAAAGCCACAATACCTCTGTGCTCCGGTCTTCAGCTGCCTAATGGGAGAACAAACAGGTTTAGCTCAGATGTGGGTGACGTGGCTGGGGTACCATGATGCCAAAACAGGACACCTACCCGTAACCTACCACCCAGTCAGGAGAAAGGGCTGGAAGTTGATTTTTGATAATAAAGTAGAACAGGAAGAGGGCAGAGGGAGCTGAACAGATTGTCTAGTGTGTTGTGCTGGTGGGAACAGCCCAGGTCACAGGCTGGCTACTGGACTGCTGCCCTTGCTGCTGCTTCTTAGCACTACCTCGTGGGCGAGGCTGCTGGCCTCCTCTGTAGCAGCCAATGCCAACTCTGTGGCTTCGTTGGCTGCCTCAGCAAGTGCTATGGAAGAAGTCTCACCTTGACGCTTCAGGGCAAGATGTATTCTAAGCCCTTCACAGCAGCTGGTGCTGTGACCTACCAGGTGAGGCAGCTGTTGCTTATGAAGCCACCATCCTGTATAGGAGAGCAGTTTCAAGTCCTGTTCATGCTGCTTCCGTTCCAGCTCCCTACTGAAGCACCCTGGAAAGCAGCAGAGGATGGGCCAAGTCCCTGGGCCCCAGACACCCATATTGGAGACCTGGAGGGAGTTCCTGACGCCTGGCTTCCACCTGGCATAGTCCTGCAGTGTAGGGAAGCTCGCTCGCTCTCTGTTTCAAGTAAATAAATTAAACTTTCATCCTCCAGGTCTCTTGCTTTTGAACCTGACCAGCCAAATTCCTGGACAGTGCTGGAGATACCAAATAAGCTGGGGACCACCCAGGCTTTGGGGTGGATTTCCTTCAGCTTCTGTTTCACCCAGTAAACACAATCCTCCACCACTAACAGCCAGATGTTCTAGATGAAGGTGGTCATGGTCTGATTCTCTGAGTCTATAACAGAGTTCTTGATGTACAGCGAGTAAGCAACACTGGCAGCAAACAGTCGCTCTGCCCAGTGGGTCATGATGTAGGTCTTGGTCAGGAGTCACGGACAGGAACTTCCAGCCAGGAGTCACCTTCTGGTGCACTTCGTCTTCTAACAGATTGTGTTTGCTACAGGGATTCAGGGCAGGGCATGGTTGGTCCCAGGTTCTTCAGAGCAACTCAGGCCTAGGAAATAATTCACCATCATCTTGGCCATGGTGGGTTCAGTGCATGGAACTCTGGGGCAGGGGGCAGGACACAGGAAGGGCTTTCCAGTACATGCTCGCCTGGTTCTCAGGTCAGTCACTTCCCTGGTGTGCCCCACACAGCACGGTGAGTCGCATGTGGGCCACCTGCCACTGCTGGTGTGGCTGCACAATATCCACCACTTCCCGGGATGCCCCATGCTGGTGTTTCCAAAAGACAACAGCCAGGAGGCCAATGTGCATGGAGAGAACAAAGCAAGGGGTCAGTAAGTAGTCAGTGAGGCGTTCAAGCAAGTAAGCTGGAGGCAGATCTGTGAAGGTGTTGTAAGCTTTCTTAAGGACTTTCATTCTTTCACTTACCAAAAAAAAAACAAAAAAAAAAACAAACTAGTAGGAGAAAGAGATGTTAGGATAGCTGGACTGAATGCAAAAAGAACAAGCTGGTGTGAGAAGGTCAGCTAAACTAGGGAAAGACAACAGAGGTGGTGAAGGCATAACGAAATGAGCCTTCCAGCAGAAGCCCAAAGACAGAATGAGCCATGGGTCCAGACAGATGAACAGCTGAGACACACGCAGAGAAGAAAACACCACTTCAAGTTCCTCAAGGTCAGAGACCTCCACTGCCTAAGACAGTGCCTGCAATATGGGTATTTACAAATGTTTGTTGAATAAATGAATGCATGAATTATACAACATAGAAAACTATGCAATGTGACATACTAATATGTAAGAATGCACAGGCAGTTTTAAAAACAATACTTCCATCTTCAGCCTTTTAGGTCTTATTCCTATATGGAATAGTCACAACTACAAAAAATAGGGTAATCTCCCAGGTAATGAAAATAACAAACATCTGGGTTGTACTTTACACGTTACCATTTATAAAATACTCTTCATGGATATTATTTACTTTAATCCCTGTAAGAAATTATTATGTGAATAATGGAGGAATTACTCTGGTAACAAAAGAAAACTACACGAATCAATCTTCTGCTTCAGGTAATGATGGAGTCATACAGAACCTCCCACCTTAAATAACTAAAAAACATGGGAAATTGGTTTTCAAATAAAAATATTATTTGGGCAGTTACTCCAGTTTTCTCCAAAGTAATTTATTTACCAGACTTTAAAAAAAATGTTGTCAAGAGGAAAAAAAAATCCTACAGGAGCAGCCAAGCTTCTCATTGCTTCTAGTGGCTCCCTGGGACCCTGACCGGTAATAAGCAGTCAGGTGTGTCTATGGGGGCAGGACAATGAAGCCCAGGGTGAACTGGGAGAAGGAAAAGAAGTGGAGAACTAGCTAGATACTGGACAACAAGCAGCGCAGGACAGCGTTTCTTAAGAAAAGAGAAACTAATTACGTGAATTCTACAATTATTCTAATTAATGCCTGGAAAGAGGCTACAGCACAGAAAAGAAAAATCTAACCAGAGCCCAGCAATCTGCCTGAGTGAAGGACACAGAGTTCAACATTTGAAGAGGCCAATCCACAGGCAGAATACCAGAGAAGAACTATACACAGACACTCAGAGATGCATTCAAATCTTTAGCTGAATACTCATTTGAGTGCGGATGTGAGGAAACTCTCCAACACTGTAAAAACATCATCATATAGAAGCAGGCAGAACCATTCCAGCACACAGGCTGAACAGTTCAAGAAGCCTCACAATACATGGAGTCCAGGATGAATATGCTGAAGACACTCTGCCCTTAGTGATGGAGTCAAATCAACCCTAGACTAAAGCCCTCTCTGGCCTTCCCAACAAAACCCAAAAGAAAGTCTGAAAAAGGATCAAACTGTTCCAAATTTAAATAATTCCAATCCTCAAATTGATACATAAAATAAATCCAGCAGTCAACAATCCAAAATTCAACATGTCTGTCATCCAATAAAAAGATTACCAGGCATGGAAATCAGGAAAACACAATTCATACTAAAGATAAAAATCAATCAATAGAAACAGATTCAGAAATGACACCAAAGACAGTTTATAGAGTGCACTGAAACAGCTATTACAGACTTGTTTCATGTGGTCAGAAGACAGGAGAGTACTTGTATGTTAGGAGATACATGGAGGACATCAGAAAGACTCCATATGAGCCTACAGAGATGAAAATTAAAATATCTGAGCAGAAAAATATATTAGATGGGATAAGAACACATCAGACACTACAGACAAAAGACTACTGCACTTGAAGATATAGCAATAAAATTATCCAAAACGAAACACAAAGATAGAGGTAGGAAGGAAGGAAGGAAGGAAGGAAAGATTATCAGTGATCTGTGAGGCAATTTCAAATGGCCAAATATATGTGTAATTGGAATTACAGAAGAAAAGGAAGAGGAGTAGATAGGAAAAATGTTTGAAAAAATAATAGCTAAACATTTTAAAATTTTAATTAAAAATATGAACTCAAAGATCCAAAAATTCCAGTGAATCCCAAGCAAACTAAAAACTAGCAGTGATCTGTGGTAATTAATAGAGTATCCAAAATGTAATGTATAGGAGTGAAATTGACATTCTGAGATTTGATGATTGTTTATAGCCCTTGTATCTACTGTTGAGGAACAGTGTTTTTTTTTTCTTTCCTCATAGTATTTGTTGAAACTTAGTTACTGTAAGGTTAATCTTATGAGTATAAAGTTAATTGGAAATAGATCTTTGTAAAAGTAAGGATGGAAATAGGAGAGAGAGAAGGAAAAAGGGTGGCAATGCAGACAGGAGGACCACAGGGTGGAAAGAACCACTCTATTCCTAAATTTGTATATATGAACTGCATGAGGTCTGTATAACTTAAATAAAATTAAAAAATAAAATCTAGCAGTGGAGAGAAAATCTGAAAATCTGCTAGCAGAAAAAAATGATATTGTGTACAGAGGAACAGAGGTAAGATTGACAGGGGACTTCTTCCCGGAAACAAGGCGAGCCAGAGGACGGCAGAATAGCACATTGTAAGAATGTGAAAGAAAAACACTGTCAACCTAGAATTCTATACCCCTCAAAATTACCTTTGAAAAAGAAAAGATGAAATAAAGAATCTTAAGACACACAATAACGGAAAGAATTCATCAACATAAAATCAGCAACACAAGAAAAGTCGAAGGAAGTACTCTAGGCAGAATATGGTACCAGACAGAAATACTGACCTATGAAACAGAATGAAGAGCACATTAATGGTAAATCTGTGGGGAAATATAAAAGAAGAATTTTTCTTCTGGCTTAAAAAATTTCAATAAAATATCTAAGATATGGAATAAACCCAAATGTCCATCAATAGATGACTTGATAAAGAAATTATGGCATAAATACACTATGGAATATTACTCAGTGGTAAAAAAATAAAAATGAAATCCTGTCTTTTGTAACAAAATGTATGCAACTGGAAGCCATTATACTTAGTGAAATTAGCCAGTCCCAAAAAGACAAGTACCATATGTTTTCCCTGATTTGTGGTAACTAATAGAGTATCTAAAATGTAGTGTATAGGACTGAAACGGACATTTTGAGATCTGATGATTGTTTGCGGCCCTTATCTCTACTGCCGAGGAACAGTGTTTTTTTTTTGTCTCATTAAAAAAATTTCATTAAAAGATAATTGTTTACAGCACAAACAAAAACCGATGTATCATGGGATTTGTAACATATGTAGATGTAAATCTATGACACGATAGCAGAAAGGCTTAGAGAGAAGAAATGAAAGTATACCAGTGTGTGGTACATATACTCTACATGAAGAGGTATAACATTACTGAAAGCTAGATTATGATAAATTAAAGTATAAAGTGTAGTATAAAGCCTAATGCAACTGCTTAAACATACAACTAAGTAAAACCAAAAAGATAAAATGACATAATTACAAATTACCTAAAAGAAGGAAGAAAATGTGGGTGAGGATGGGGGGGGGGACACATGTGATAAGCAGGAAAAAAATGACAAGATGGTAGATTTAAATATCACCATATCAATAATCACACTAAACATAAATGGCTTAAACACCTCAATTAAAAGAGTGTCAGACTGAATAAAAAAGCAAGTACCAACTATATGCAGTATATATTTACTTTGAGTATAAAAACAGTTAAAAGTAAGAGGATAGAAAGAAATGTTCCAAGCTAATATTAACAAATGAAAGGTGAAGTAACTATATTAGTTTCATTCAAGATAGATGTTAAAGCAAACAGGATTACCAAGAATAAAAGAGGGCTATTTCTGAATGATAAATGGACCAATTTACCAAGAAGATTTAAGAATCCTAAACATTTATGTACCTAATAAAAGAGCTTCATAATGCAAAAGGAAAACCTTACAAAACTGAAAAGAGAAACAGGCAAATCTATAAATATAGTTTGAGACTGCAACATTTCTCACTCCATAATTGATAGAATCAGTAGACAGAAAATCAGTAAGAACATGGGAAATTCAAACACACTATCAAATGACTTGACCTAACTGACATTTATAGAACACACTCTCAGTATGTACACAAGATCAACTTAACATAGCCTGATGCATAAAATAATAAAAGTATTCAAATCATACCAAGTATTCTCTAACTGCAAAAGAATTAAATCCGATTTCAAGAATCAAAAGGTAGAAATATATTTAAATCAAGATTGCATGTATAATAATTGTTATTTTATTATCCTAGGTAATAGGTACAGTATTACCTTAGAAACTTAAAAAATAAAAGTTTTGGGGTCTCACTCCAAACTTCCTGAATCAGAAGCTCTGGAAGTGAGGCTCAACAATCTGACAGACCCTCAGTTGATTTTAATGCACTCTGAAGTTTGAAAACCTGAGCTCTGCAATACCCTATCCAGTGAGGCAGAGACCAGAATCTCCATGACTAGTGCCTGGCATCACTATTTGTATGAAGTGACCCTGCAAGACTTTAATTAGCAGCCAGGTTTACAACCATCTGCACTATGCCAGATGTTTCCATCATCCAAATCATCTGGGACCTGCTGCTGTCCTCTAACTGTTCAAATTCCCCCATCATTAGGATGGGACTCTAAAGTGGCCTATCTGGCCTTTCTTCATCTCAGGACACAAACACTGACTCCACAAGATTTAAGAGCACCTTCTGATTCCCAATACATGCCCTAATTTGGAAGCTGGATACTTCCAACCTCAGTCCCT
Organism: Oryctolagus cuniculus; assembly: GCF_964237555.1. Lineage (NCBI taxonomy): Eukaryota > Metazoa > Chordata > Mammalia > Lagomorpha > Leporidae > Oryctolagus > Oryctolagus cuniculus. Next base: position 62,636,663 of record NC_091439.1, read on the forward strand.
ACTTGGCCAATTTCCTCCAGTTAGCTCCTTTTCGGTGTATTAAGGTTCAACCATATGAAATTTCTAATAATTGTTTCTGGACCTATAAAGATAGCAATTTAATGTGGATTGCACTAGCTCATTAGAGAAGCCTTGTTTCTCCTTTGTATTTTTATATATCTTCTTTTTGTATATGCTGTATATTGTATTTATAAAAAAAAAAAGTGTGTGTGTGGAAGACTCCACAATTCTATCTGGGCTACCAGGAAGTCAACAAAGGGTGTGATGATTATTAGTGGGAAAAGTGGCCTACATGAAGGTCAAGTAATGTCCATATTTTTCATTGAAAAAAAGTTTCAAATAACGAAAATGTTGTTGAAACAAATTATTGGTATTCAAGATCTAAATTAAACACCAGACTAAGATTATTTTTACGAAGACAGACAGTAAAGGCTACCTAAAAAAAGTGGATAAAAAGTGTACAAGAAACAAAGACAAATTTAAAACTTAAAGAAAAATTAAAAAGAGAAATCCTCCATACTAAAACAACAAATCTATCATGAAGACTTAGTTATGCAGCAGGTTAAGCTACCCCTGCAGTGCCTGCATCCAGATGGGTGCCAGTTTGAGTTCTGGCTGCTCTACTTTCAATCCAACTCCCTGTTAATGTGCCTGGGAAAGCAGCAAAAGATGACCCAAGTCCTTGGGCCCCTGCATCCACGTGAGACCCAGATGGAGTTCCAGGCTCCTGGCTTCAGTCTCTCCTAGCCCCTGCCATTGTATCCATTTGGGGAATGAATCAGTAGATGGAAGATTGATTTTTCTCTTTCCCTCCCTACCTCTCTGTAACTCTGCCTTTCAAATAAATGAATCAATAAACCTTTAAAAAAGACTTAGTTATCTAAAACATACGTATCTTAACATGGATAAAAGAGTTTTGAAAACAGAAACTAAGTATATTGAGAATTCATGCTGAGAGAAAGATAAAAAGAAACAATCAAAAGAACAGTAATTCTTTTGGTTTTGCTAATTTAAAGGCTTTTTTTAATCTTCTCACAGTCATTTTTATATATCATTTTTGATGTGTTGGATCAGTGCCCTGCTTATGAATCTACACTCTTAGTCTAATCTGTCTCACTGAAAACAGGTTATCTTGGTTCCTTTTCTAGTATTGACAAGCCTAAGGAATAACTTTGGCTAGCTTCCTGAATTTTTGTATGTGATATTCTTGCCTACAAGTCAAAACCAAATAATAATAATTGATGTCATACCATAGATACATATGTGGCAAGTTTGCTCATGTTATTTCATAATATTAGCTAATGTTAGTTGAGTCTAGAATCTTGGATGTATAAAGAGCTTGAAGACAGTGTCTGTAGCCCAATCTTCTCATTGTACCAGGGGAAAAAATTAAGGTCCCCAATAAGTCATGCAAATGCCCCCAGTCCTCCTGTAGAGAGCAAAAGAACTGGAACAGAATTCTGGTTTCCAGACAGCTCACATGATGTTCTTTCTAAAAAAGCAATATATTCCTACATTGAAAACTTAAGAGGCAGAGGCAGAGGTGGAGGGAAGGAGAGAGGGAGGGAGGGAAGGAGGAAGAAAGAGAAGAATCTTGAAGAAAATAGTGAATTTTAGAAAACAGAACAAGCAAAAATCTTAGCTAAAAATTAAATTAGAAAGAGAGTACAATGTTTCATAGAACACTCTGAATAAGAAAGGCTACTGAGGCCGGTGCCGCGGCTCACTAGGCTAATCCTCCGCCTAGCGGCGCCGGCACACTGGGTTCTAGTCCCGGTCGGGGCGCCGGATTCTGTCCCGGTTGCCCCTCTTCCAGGCCAGCCCTCTGCTGTGGCCAGGGAATGCAGTGGAGGATGGCCCAGGTGCTTGGGCCCTGCACCCCATGGGAGACCAGGAAAAGCACCTGGCTCCTGGCTCCTGCCATCGGATCAGCGCGGTGCGCCGGCCGCAGCGCGCCGGCCGCGGCGGCCATTGGAGGGTGAACCAACGGCAAAAGGAAGACCTTTCTCTCTGTCTCTCTCTCTCACTGTCCACTCTGCCTGTCAAAAAAATAAAAAAAAAAATAAAAAAATAAAAAAATAAAAAAATAAAAAAATAAGAAAGGCTACTGAGTCTGGTGTAACTCTGAAGTGCCATCTTCTTGATTAAATTTCTCAGTGAAAATGTTAAGGGTTAGACAGTCCCATAGTGCTACAACCAGACATCATGATGACCATAGACATTTAAATGCTCAAAACTTTGTTGAACAAATGGAGGAATGAATGATGAGTTCCCCTAACTGCTGAACCCCATACTTCACTACATTACAAGAAAAGAATTTCTCACTTTCTCTTGACACAGAGAATTTACTTCTACTCCTACTCTATGTCCTAGATTAAATAACCATTAGTTCCTTCTAAAATCATGAGAGACTACTAAACCAAACCACGGAAACACCAAGATACAGACACCAGACTACAAGTTTTATAATAACAAATATTATCAGTAGAAAATCTCATCTATAATTTCCTGTAAAGGATATGATTATTACACAGATTAAGCAAGACCAAAGAGAATAAACACTTCAGCATGACAGGAACTTATTAGAGTAAATCTGCAGAAACGCTAAGTGATCGATTAGTCTGAAACTATGACAATTACCCTGCATTTCAAAGCTCTTACAGATAAGCCAGGAACTGGAAGGGTATTCCAAAACAGATGATGAACCAACTGTGACATACAACAAGAAACAGGCCAGTCTTTCAAGAGGATGTTGAAACAAGTTCATATAAAAGCACACTCGAATTTTTCAAATCAATTTAAGCTTCTTCCTTCAATCTAGAGTCTTTCTTTTCTAACATCAAAAGAATCAGATTTTGGTGACTTAAAAGAAAGCTCTCTAGGTTTTTCACACCTGAATATTTTCACAGTCAAACAAAGAAATACACAGGAACATGAAAGCTCAACCTCCCCAAAAACAACCAACTTGAAACGTGATCAGAATTCAAGGCGTGTAATGCTACGTCAGCTTCATTATAGTTGACTTTTAACAATTCCTTTCTTTTGAGTGACTAAATTAACTGGGATTTTAACATAAACTATTTAAAATAAAATTAGCAAATTATGAAACATAGTTTTCAAAAATTAAACGAATTTAATTAAAAATTTTTAAATTCTATTGTTTTTAAAGTGCCTCAAAGTAAGACTTAATCACTACTGGGATTACTGATTGCATATAGCAGTTTATGTCATATGATAAATCACTATACTGTGTGCTCTTTTAGTGTTTGGGTAAAATGAAAAATGGTAAGTGCTGTTCAGCATAATAGATAGGTACGATTTAAAAAATTCTTGCGGCTGTTTAACCTAGTGGTTATATTGCCTATGTCCCACATTAGAGTATCTGGGTTCAACTGACTCTGTCTCCTAGCTCCAGTTTCCTGCTAATGCAGATCGTGGGAAGCAGTGGTGATGGCTCACAAAACTGGGTTCCTCCCAGCCATGTGGGAAGCTTCCATTGAGTTCCCAGTTCCAGACTGGCTCAGATCCTGCTTTAGTTGGCATATGAAGAGTGACGAGTAGATGGGAGCTTTCTCTGTCTGTCTCTCCCTCTGTTTTTCAAATAAAGAAAAAATTTAATTTTTTAAAAAAATTTAATTCTTTTAAACTGAAATCATTTATATAGAAATTTCTTGCTTTATCTGACCAACTCTTTGATGAATGTCAAGTTCTATTTACATTTCAACTGTAATGAATGAGAAAACAAATATGTATTCCTTGGTATCTTATCTGTGCACACTTCCTAAGTTGAGACAATATTTATTTACCTACTGCAAATGCCCCAAATGTTTGCACTATGCATCTGTTCACGGAATCACTAAGAGTATAACATCATCCATAAAGTGTTGATTTCTGCTATGGTTAGAGTTCTTCTAATTTGTCCTATTCTTATTTCCAGGAACATAGTGGTGAAAATGACACAAATGTCTCCTATGTCAAGTGACCATATAATTTATCATCCATACTGGGCCACCTTGCAAAGGAAGAGTGTAGAAGAGTGTATTATAAATAATTAGGCCAGGACCACAGATGCAAGCTGGGCTGTCTAAGGCAAATCTAGATATATGATCACCATCATCTTTCTCCTTACAGTTGAATCAACATCACAAGTTTTTTTTTTTTTTTTTTTTTTTTTTTTTTTGTGAAGTTCTCTGAGAGTGTCTCAGAAAGGTCTCTCATGAAAAGAGCCTGTTGGTTTCATGTCCTTGGGTCTCCCTGTTCCTACCCTTCCACAGTGTCATACACCCTCACTTACCTGACCACCATGTCCTTGGGTCCAGCATTAACGGTGCAAATCCCATCTTCACAGTGTTTTCCCACCAGGCTGTGGGCATGCAGGTGGATATTTTTTCCATTTGTGACCAACTGAACAATAACCTTTGCAGGTCCAATATATTTGCAGATCTATATAAGAAGCACATTTCAAAAGTTAGCATATCTGTTAGCAACATGGGAAAATGTCTATGATAAACCAATCAAAAACATGACACAAAATTATAACCGCACATATATATGACCACAGCTCTATTTTTCAAAGTATGTGATGAACAAATGACAGGATGGAATTTAATCAAAGTGTTAATGGTCACTGTTTTTTTGTGGTAGGAAGAAAAGTCTCCAGGAAGAAGGCTATTTAACATACAATATGCCTTGTTCAAGTTGGGAGAACACATATTGGCAGATGCTGGGCTATCATTTGGAGCACTCTCTTCCTACTAACCATTTAGTAGGTCCATTTTCCTCTGTACCCTCACCACAAGTTTTGGTTACAAAAGTCAGAGAAACGGTCAATGAGAAGGGAACTGGTGGTTGATGGAAACCAAGAGAAAGAAGGAGGTGAGCAGACACTGCATCCTAACGCTGTGCCATGTGGTCAAGCAGGAGAGCTCTGCCCAGGAACCGCATTCTAAAGGTTGGCCATGGATGCTCAAGCCCACAGGCCTGGGCTGCAATCACTGTCTGTTAAGATACTTGAAGCTTCAGCAGCCTCCTCTGTCATGATCTCTAATAATGAAGCTACATATTCTCAGGTTTCTTCTGTCGCTTAAATTTAAAAAACTACTCTTCTTAAGTGCAAAGCCTTAGGTTTCATACTTGTTCAGCTCTTGTTTTATAACATCAGATTTTTTTTATTTAAGGTAATTTATATTTTTCAAAAATTTATTTATTTATGTTTGAGAGGGAGCGAGAAGGAGGGAGGGAGAGAGGGAGGGAGAAGAGAGAGAGAGAGAACAAGTGCTTTCATCTGCTGATTCACTCCTCAAATGCCTGCAATGGCTGGGGCTGGGGTCAGGCCCTAACCAGGAGTGGGAACTCTATCCAGTATTCCCATGTAGGTGGCAGGGACTCAAGTACTTGAGCCATTACCTCCTGCCTCTCAGGGTGCACATTAACAGGAAGCTGAAAGCTAGAGCACAGCTGGGATTAGAACCCAGGGACTCTGAGATAAAGGTGTCCCAACCAGTGTTTTAACTGCCAGATCAAACACCTGTCCTGATTTCTGTATCTTTAAAAACAGCAATAAAAATGAAATAGCACAGGAACAATGACATATTAAACAAAAAGAGCATGAACACCCTTTCTCCTCTAGTTGGTGGTCTAGCCCCCTATAATAAATCAGATTCTATTCTTGAGACAGTTCCTACATGAAAATCACACTGACAGAAAAGACCCAGTGGCCTTATTTTTACCCTCCTGCATCCAGTTAAGTCAGAACCCAGTGATAAATTCAGTTAAATTGTTAGAAATTCACCATATTTCTGCAAGTCCTTTTGCTATAAATTTGAGGGAGAACCTACACTTGTTAATATTATAGAACTTGGAGGGGGGAGAGACTCCTTTTCAATTAGCCTGATTCTACTACAGATATCCACAGGATTCATATTCCACATGAGGCAGGGTTTTGGCAGGATTTTCTCCCAATCTAATCCACCTCTTATACAAGAGTTGACAAGTTGGTCAAAGTTGGGTTTGTTTTGCCACAGGGCTTTGAGGGGACAGAGATTTTCCCGTGAGCAAAGTACAGACTTCTCTAATCAACCAGGCAGCTCTGGAGGAAGCTTCAGGGCCTCTCCGCCTGTGTGTTGCTGCAGAGCTGCTGCAAAGGGGTTTGCGTCTGAATCCTCTCACACCCTGCCCTGGGTTGAATGACGCCAACAAAATTCATGTTAAAATTTAATCCCCACCGTGAGGTATTAAGAAGGTGGAAACTCAATCCAACTGTACTATTTGAAGGTGGGCTCTTTGGGAGGCAATTAAAGTTAAATGAAGTGGGAAGGGAGGCGGAGAGGGCAGCTAAATAGACGGCACTGAGGCTTCATCTGAAGGGGAGGAGACGCCTGAGCCAGGAAGGGCTGTTGTGCCACGCGATGCCGCATGCCGCCTCATGGCTGTGCGCAGAGTCCCCATCAGCTAGAAGGACCTCACCAGAGGTGGCTGCCTAATCCTGAACTTCCCAGCCTTCAGAACCTTTATTCTCTACACTGTGGTATTCAGTAATAGCGACAGAAAACAGACTAAGACACACTCCTTCTCAAGGAGCAGAGCCACCAGCAGGAATCACCTCCAGTCCTTGTACAGCAAGCTAATTACAAACACTTGATTTTGACCACCTCTAACTATGAATAAATAATTTCCAAAACAGGCTGTAATGCTTAAAAGCACCTGGGCATAAAGCTAACTACGAATGAGTGCTTTCCCTTTTGCACCAGGTAGAATGATTTTGTGCTTAAGTGCAGGATGGGGAATGAGAAGTTCTGGGTTTACTCTAATGTTGGCTTTTGTCCCCACATACTGATGCCAGCTCCATGCCTAGGTGTGGATATCTGAGCTGTCTTTGTTAATGGACAAATGAAAGATCCCTAAGGACACCTTCTAATTTCACTTTTAAGTGACAGCCTGGCAATGCAACAGGGTAAGGGGTGATGCAATGCTTCACTTGGGTGAAATCAGGTGGGTGTTCCACATAAGCAGGACCCCAGAAGGAATCCTGTGATTAAAGCCCAATTGCTGGCTGGTGCCGTGGCTCACTAGGCTAATCCTCTGCCTGCGGCACCGGCACACCAGGTTCTAGTCCCGGTCGGGGTGCTGGATTCTGTCCCGCTTGCTCCTCTTCCAGTCCAGCTCTCTGCTGTGGCCCAGGAGGGCAGTGGAGGATGGCCCAAGTGCTTGGGCCCTGCACCCGCATGGGAGACCAGGAGAAGTACCTGGCTCCTGGCTTCAGATCAGCGCGGTGTGCCGGCCGCAGCGGTCACTGGGGGTGGACCAACGGACAAGGAAGATCTTTCTCTCTGTCTCTCTCTCACTGTCCACTCTGTCAAAAAAATTAAATTTAAAAAAAAAAAAAAAAAGCCCAATTGCTGGGGCCGGTGCTGTTGCATAGCAGGTAAAGCCACCACCTGTGGCACTGGCATCCCATATGGGTGCTGGTTCAAGTCCCAGATGCTCCACTTCTGATACAGCTCCCTGCTAATGCACTTGGGAAAGCCGTGGAAGACAGCCCAAGTGCTTGGGCCCCTGTACCCATGTGGATGATCCAGAAGAAGCTGCAGTCTCCTGGCTTTGGATCAGCCCAGCTCTAGCCATTGTGCCATTTGGGGAGTGAACCAGTGGATGGAAGATATTGCTGTCTATCTCTAACTCTCCTTTCAAATTAACAAACAAATCTTTAAAAAAAAAAAAAAAAAAAGCCCAACTGCTGGGGCCGATGTGTGTGGCTCAACAGATTAAGGTACAGTCTGCAGTATCAGTATCCCATATGGATGCCACTTTGAGTCCCAGCTGTTCCACTTCTGATCTGACTCCTTGCTAATGTGCCTGGGAAAGCAATGGAGGATGCTCCAAGTCCTTGGGCTCCTGCATCCATGTGGGAGACCTGGAGGAGGCTCCTGGCTTCACCCTGGCCCCTGGTCATTGCAATCATTTAGGGAGTGAACAAGTAGATGGAAGATCTCTCTCTCTCGGTCTTTCTCTCCAACTCTGCCTTTCAAATAAATAAATTTTTTTAAAAAAAAAAAAAGCCTAATTTTTTTGGCTATTTGGACCCTCCTTTGTGGCTGCCATGAAGGAATTAGTCACTGGCACCGAAGGAAGAAGGTAGGAGGTGTCCTCAAGAAGTGCTCACATATTTTTCTTACTTTATGACTGAAGGATTCCAGAATGAGGAACTGCGTGGTCTCTGAGGTAAAGGATCTGAAAAATTTGCTAGTGACTAATGTGCTGTTTGATCCATGTGAACGAGTCCAAGTCAGCATGGCATCATCTGGTTTTTACACAGACCACAGGACTACAACAGGGAGGCCCCTGGGTTTTGTGGACTTTCCAAAACACTGACTGAAAGAAGAAAGCTGAAGTGTGGAGACAGAAAAAACCAAGAGCATCTGCAAGCTCTATGGCACATGCAGACAGCGGCACTCTACTCTGGGGAAGGCCATGCCTTGTAAAATGGCATGATGACTGCAGCTGTTTGCAGCTGATGAGGAAATTCATCTGTTCTATGGGGAATTTAATTCCACTTATTTGGCCTACTTTTCACTTCTTTGAATAGTGCTTTCCTTGAAAACTAGTTTTTAGAGAACAACTGTATCTGTCAGAAAGGTTTATCTGAAGGGAGCTGAACATGGCAAACACTTGAACATTAATGGCTAAACATGTTACGGCTTTCAATTATAGCAAAGCAGAAAAAGTAGTAGACTGAGTAATCAGCTACCCAAGGACACTGTAAGACCACAGACTTAAGGGGAAGGCAGCTCCACTGTTTACTGGCTGTGTGATCTGTTTCCTCATCTGTAAAAGGGTTGTGCTGAGGACCAAGTACTTTACTGCAATGTAAAGTCTTTAGATTGGCCCTCAGCTAATAATAGTTGTGCCCTTGGACAAGTGTTTATTATCTTACAATTTTTTTAAAAGATTTATTTATTTGAGAGCAGAGTTACAGACAGAGGGAGGGAGAGACAGAGATCTTACATCCGCTGGTTCACTCCCCAGATGGATGGCTGCAATGGCTGGAGCTGGGCTGAAGTAAGGAGTCAGGAGCTCCCCCCAGGTCTTCTACGTAGGTGCAGGGGCCCAAGCACTTGAGCCATCCTCTACTGCTTTCCCAGGACACAAGCAGAGAGCTGGATCACAAGTGGAGCAGCCGGAACTAGAACTGGCACCCACATGGGATGCCAGTGCTGCAGGCGGAACTTTAGCCTAGTATGCCACTGTGCTGGCTCCCTATTTACTTTTTTTAAGATATTGTCTTATTTTAAGAGATCATTTGCATTTTCTTCTGTTACCAACTGAAGATATCCAACCATTTGCTGATATTTGCTTATTATTTAGCATTCAAAGCATTAAATGATCATTTTTATCCTCAATCCTTAGTGCTACTGTATTCCTGAGATTTGAGACTATTCAACTTTCTCATGAAGAAAAGGAAACCTAGGCATAAACCTTCATATCATCCAACTGCTAGTCCTGCAACAGTTTTTACTGATATGTGGGCAGTTTACAAAGTGAGCAGAGAGATAGCAACAACAGTGACTGTGGAGTGGCTGGTTTTTTAAGCCAAGAGTTAGGGTCCTTGATCTACCGCTCAATCCATTTCAAGATCTGATTTCTGTGATCCTCTAGTTCTTCTGATTTATGGCTGGACAGCTGAAATACAATTTCTTCTTTGTAGGGTGCTATGGCTTCTTCATAAAGAACTTGAGAAATCTTACACTGAATACTGTCATTTAGTTTCTTCTCACTATAACCCCTTGTTTCAAGTCTTTTGTACAGCATATCTTCTTCAGCACAGTAATGATATGAAACCAGTGTCCAAAGAAACAATCTTAGCCATGGTAATCACCACCTTCTCTCATTTAGTTATTTAACTCATTAGCTACTCTATCTTCATCTAAAATGGGACAATTATACTTTTCAGCATGGCCATCATCGAACTCCCCTACTTGAGGCAAATCATTCACATTAATGTATTTCAATCCTGATCCTGCGTAGTGTGGTTTTTCCAACCACTGGTGTACCTAGTCACATGTGACATGCTTCCATTGCAAGATCGGTGGCAGAGGCGCTACTTGGGTTCATGCTCTTCTTACCTGCTATTGTAACGTATTCTTTTACCTATAGATCTTTAAATAATACAAATGCCTTAATATGATTTTTTTGCCTTAATATAATTTTTAAAAATCCTCCCTAAAAGCAGGTCAGTGGGAAAAACAACTGATTCAGGCCACTTCTATTCCGAGGATAAGTCTTCTTCCCAGAATGCCATACTTTATTGGGCTTTGCTAATTTCTAGTAGTAATTACGTGATTACAGTAACTGCTTTTACTCTTGAGGTGTGCAGGATTTCTTGGCTTCCTTGATGAAATTTAAAACTTTCTTCTAGGAGCTTTATGACTCAACACCTACAGAAGACCACAGTCTAGATCCGCTTTTTGAAAAAGCAGAAACCAAGGGTCTCATAATACTGATTTTAGTCAAATCACCTTTGTCTATTTAAAGTAACTCTGCCAGGCTGTGGCAAAGTATATTCTGGTTCTTCAAAGCTGGTAAAAAGAAGTGCTCCATAATTTTCTAGGAACCAGATGTGACATGTCCAGTTGACTCTGGGGAAATGTGGCCAAAGTACCGCGGCAGAACGTGGAGTCAATATGAATGTGAGGTGCGGCACATGCAGTAGTCCCTTTCTGTTTAGCTTTTCTTATGAAGTGAGGATGATGATGCTGATGAAGCTCAGGAGGAGGGGGCAAATCTACAATTTTCAAACAGAAATCTACCCCAGGTTTACTTGTGCACCTGACTTTGTTCTTTGCTGCAGAAAGCCGCGGAACAATGTGGTTAAGTCTGAGAGCTCAGATGCCAGGCTCACTTACTAGCTAGGTCAACAGTGAGAGACGGTTAATTGCCTTGGAGTTCTGTTTCATCTTCGTGATTTTTTTTTTCCTGTTTCATCTTTGAAATGAGAGCGATGATACACTTGTTATCACTGGATTGTTTTTAGGATTAAATCAGTTAATACAGTGCTTGACATCTAAAGGGATTAGCAATCATAAATATAAATTCTCTTTCCTATCCAGGCTATTGCCTCACTAATAACCAAAATGTATCCACTGACCCAATGACTAATAAGCCTTTGTTCCAGCTACTGTCGTATTAGGGAGTGAAGAGATATTCTGGGAGTGCAAAACAGATCTGTTCCTTGTTAAAGGAATTAAAGAGAAGGACTGATATTAATCAGATAATCTCAGAAAAAAATATAAAAGCTTACAAAGGTGATACATGTAATAGAGATTGGACCTGGCTGAGGAGTCAGAAAAAGCTACCCAGGGGAGAATGAAGGCCAAGATCTAGCGAGTAGAAATTTAACAGGGAAGGTGGTGGGTACAGACAAAATGCGTGAATCTAGTAGGAAGGGGCTGGGCAGGGGCAAGGGTTGAGGGTCCTCCAGGTAGAAAGATGAGCAAGCACAAGGGCTCTGAGATGCAGGTCCTGTGCACGACCTCCTGTTAGATCCAGTCATATCTCAGAAGGGGCTCCTACCTCTGGGGTTGCTTCTTTCCTTCCCTATTGAGAACCACTCATTCTTTAAGGGGAAGAACTATCTCTGAACATTCCAAGACACCCTCCTCACCGCTTTAGTCCACTAAGCACCACTATTTTTTTTAAAAGATTCATTTTGCTTATTTGAGAGAGAGAGAGAGAGAGAGAGAGAGATCTTCCATCCACTGGTTCACTCTCCAGATGGCTGCAATGGTTAGGACTGAGTCAGACTGAAGCCAGGAGCCAGGAGTTTCTTCCAAGTCTCCCACGTGGGTACAGAGTCCCAAGCACTTGGGCTATCTTCTGCTGCTGTCTCAGGCACATGAGCAGAGAGCAGTATAGGAAGTGGAGCAGCCTGGATTTGAACCAGCACCAATAGGGGAAGCTGGTATCACAGGTGGCAGCGTTCCCTGCTACACCATGATGCTGGCTAAACACACCTGTTTTTAACAAGGATGCTTATTTGAATTCTTAAGGACATTTTCATGCTCTTTTTTTTGTTCTTTGGAAATAGACCATTAATTATTTTCTTTCTTTCTTTTTTTAACTTTTATTTAATAAACATAAATTTCCAAAGTACAGCTTTTGGATTACAGTGGCTTCCCCACCCCCCATAACTTCCCTCCCACCCACAACCTTTGCATCTCCCGCTCCCTCTCCCATCCCATTCACATCAAGATTCATTTTCATTTATCTTTATATACAGAAGATCAGTTTAGTATATATTAAGTAAAGCTTTCAACAGTTTGCACCCACACAGAAACACAAAGTATAAAGTACTGTTTGAGTACTAGTTATAGTATTAATTCACATTGTACAACACATTAAGGACAGAGATCCTACAAGGGGAGTAAGTGCACAGTGACTCCTGTTGTTGACTTAACAACTGACACTCTTGTTTATGGCGTCAGTAATCACCCTAGGCTCTTGTCATGAGTTGCTAAGGCTATGGAAGCCTTTTGAGTTCACCAACTCTGATCATATTTAGACAAGGTCATAGTCAAAGTGGAAGTTCTCTCCTCCCTGCAGAGAAAGATACCTCCTTCTTTGATAGCCTGTTCTTTCCACTGGAATCTCACTTGCAGAGATCTTTCATTTAGGTGTTTTTTTTGTTTGTTTGTTTTGCCAGAGTGTCTTGGCTTTCCATGCCTAAAATACTCTCATGGGCTCTTCAGCCGGACCTGAATGCCTTAAGGGCTGATTCTGCGGCCAGAGTAAGCACCACTATTGTCCCATGTTTGGGAATGTGCTTGGTAGGGACAGTGCATGAAAACCAGTCACAACTTACTCCAAAAGAAGATGGAAAACCAACTGGCAGCTAAAGGGTTATTGCCTCCCTTCTCTTGTTTTTAAATGCCCAAGGTACATACATCCATTCTTCCTAACTTACTGTGTTTTATGGAAGGGAAAGGAAGATGCTAACTCAGCCAGTCCCCTCAAAAGCCCCTTGGGGTTGGTACTGGCACCCCATTCCACAGCTTAGGAGGATGAAGTGCAATGCAGTGACTGGACAGTTTTTTGAACCCGAGTCTAATTCCATAGTCCACTTAAATTTTCCATTACCCTGTGCCATCATGTGGCTTGATCATTTTTCCTTTATATATATATTCAGTCTCAATGATTTGTAGGTCTAGTTCATCTATAATAGTGTTGGTACTAGACAGCTGTTCCTGAGAAACCTGTTTGTTTGGTTTGTTGGTGTGTTTTGTCAGAAAGAAAGGCTCAGAGATAGTTGTGAGAAGTGGCAAAGTGTGCTTTTCCATTTGCAAGGTTCCTTTGTAAAAAAAAAAATGCCACATGAACATGCGTTCATTCTTTTTTGTTGGCTTGCAAGTTAGATTATAAGGCAACAAGAACAAAAAAAAATTGTTATTTAGTATTTGAGCAACCAGAATATACGGACTATGTTTTACTAAACAAGATGGTTCAGAACCACACCTAACACAGTTTCTGGTATAGGAAGATACTTATACTTGGTAAGGTCAGTCTCTTCCTTGAAGGCAGGGAACTCTCACATTGATCTAATCTGGGATCAGCTCTTGTGGCCTTACACAAGTTAGATAACCTCTCTGAGCCTCAAGCCCAACATTTACAAAAGGGACCAACAATGTGACACCAGAGGGCTATTATGAAGACAGGACAGTGTCTCGTATATATAGGTACCATAGCAGTACCAATTTCATTCCTTCTCTTTTATTTGTAAATGCTTCCAGACCTCCCAGTGATTCTGGGAGGTAGGCAGGGTTGGCACCATTGTTCTTATTTTGCAGATAAGAAAATGCAAGTTAAGATGGACTAAGTAACAAGTAACATAACCTAAAGTCACAATGCCAAAATACAGAGGACTTTAGAATTCATTCTTAGTTTTCTGCATATCAGTATGTGTTTGCAATAAGGTATGGAATGACATGAAAATATTCTGACCATTCACTGTTGGTGACACAGTTATATTTCCAGGAGTGCTCATGCATTTGCACTAATTCACTGACATTCTTTTACTCTGCTTAGAACCCTACTTGATTAATAGCACAGATAGTTCAAGATGCAAGGCTGGCATTAGAACACATTGACACCTCACAGTGAAATGCACTACGATGGTCTCATCAACCACACAGAGAAGGTGAGTAACGTCTCCTCTACGTGCAGTTCTACTCTGAAAGTGTGATTTTTTTTTTCTGTTGTGCTTTGATCTTGTGTTTCCTTTCTTCAAATTTAATTTTAATTTTTACTTTTACCCTATAAAATATAGCTGCTTACACATCATCCTTCTTTTAGAAAATACACTCTACATAATACAGTGTTGCTTACTACAAGACTTGCTGGGGACTTGTACTTCAACCATTGTCATTATCTCAATAACAAATTACAACTAAATCCTTACCTTTGCATGGCTTAATCACTCATAATTACAAACATATGGAAGGACTATATAGTTTGTAATTTATGAATGAATTATGTTAGACATGCCTCTCTCTCTCTCTCTCTCTCTCTCTCTCTCTCTCTATATATATATATATATATATATGCCTGTTTCTGCCACATGGGTATATTCTTATCAGAAAATAAAGTTTAAAGTAGTATTCTGGAGCCATTTCTTTTCTAAGCTTCTTAGTCTCCCCACTACACTGCTGCAGGCATTCTCAAATTCTTTATACCACTCAGACCCTCCCTCACCCTCCTTGCTCCTCTCCCTCTACAATGCCTTTCCATCCTAAAGTGGAGTCTTTACAATGATTTACGAGGTCCTAGGTGATCCAACCCCGCCTTCCCCCATTTCTTCTCTGACCTTGTTTCTTACTATCTTGTGCAGCCACATCAGCCTCTCACTGCTCTTGAACCTAAGCTCCCACCAGGCACCTTTTGCGTTGGCATGTCCTCTGTCTAGAATACTCTTTCCCAGGATATTTGCATTGTCTCACACCTATATCAACTGCCATTCTCAGGAAGGCTTTCACTGACCATGCTAAGCCTACCTAAACTTTTTACCACTCACATTCCTTCCTTTCTTGCTCCTCTAACTACTTTGTTTTTCTCTATACTATTTAATATACTACATATTTATGTATTTGGATTATTGCTTATCTTCTCCAATAGAATGGAAATTCTGTGAGAGTGGCGATATTGATTTCTTCCCTGCCAAAGCCCCAGCACCTAGAATAATGACTGTCATATTGCTGGCATTCAAGATAGTGCATAATTTAATGAGTGTACAATTAAATAAGATATGATTAAATGTTATTTATGGAAGGCAATTTACTGAAATATAAAGAGATGAGGGGGGAATTAAGGTTACTATGTTCTTTGCATTTTGTTTTTGTAAACATGACTAGATAGATTGGGCCCAGTGCCGTGGCTCACTCGACTAATCCTCCGCCTGAGGTGCCGGCATCCCACATGAGTGCTGGTTTATATCTTGGCTGCTCCTCTTCTGATCCAGCTCTCTGCTGTGGCCCGGGAAGGCAGTGGAGGATGATGGCCCAAGTGCTTGGGCCCTCGCACCCGTATGGGAGACCAGGAGGAAGCACCTGGCTCCTGGGTTCAGATGGGCGCAGCGCCGGCCGTAACGGCCATTTTGGGGGTAAACCAATGGAAGGAAGACCTTTCTGTCTCTCTGTAACTCTACTTGTCAAATAAAAAAAAAAAAAAAAAAAAAAAAGACTAGATCTAGAAGTATCCTCCTCAATAGCGTATGTATTTAAATTAGAATGTGAAGAATGTGATTATCATATACCAGAACAGAACACTAGCCTAAGTCAGTAGAAGGGTGTCTGACTGTGGGCTCTGGCTGCTGTACTGCACCTGCAGTATAGGAAGGGGGCTCTAATATCTAAGAGGTAGAAATTCTAGCAGTTATGGGAGGGTGGAAGAAGGTGACTATTGATCATGACAGCAGTTCTCCTCTTACAGTCCAGCATATGCTTGTCCTCCCCTCTTCACACTGTTACTGTGTCTTCCGTATGGCATTCTCCACCTTGGACAGAGCACAACTTAACCATTTCCTCTATGCCTGGTCCTGTTATTTCCCTCGGGGAACCAGGATTCACATTTCTGATCCACCCTAATTCCACAGCCCTTCACTCTTCAAATGAGAGGGCCCTTCTCTGCTGTTCACTCTGGTGACAGACAGGAATAACCACCCCACAAGATCTTCTCAGGACATGATGCAGAGCCACACCTCCAAGATCTCAACCTAATGGATTCTCCTTCAATAAAGACCCCTGGCTTTGGGGCCAGACAGACCTGACTCTCAATCCTGTTCCTCCCAGGACTAGAAGGATGATCCTGGGCAAGCTACTTAGCCTTCCTGCCTTGTTGTCTCATCTATCAGACGTGAACACAAACACATTATCTCTGAATTTACATGAGGATGAAAGCAGGGGATTTTAAGTGTCTGGTACAGTGCTTGATACAGACCAGGCACAAAGTAAGTGACAGCAATTCTCATCTCTCTCTTCCTGCCTGGCAGCTATCAGAAGTTGAGCTTTCCTCTGACTTTAGTCAGCAGGTAGAGTCCACTGTGGGAGAGTTCCTTTAAAACTCTCTGCTCCTTACTATTCCTGAGGTTCAAAACATCCCTGTTACTTCACATGCCCTCTGCTAATTCAGAGAAATAGTCTGTTCCCTTTACCAGGACTAACCACTCTGTTTTTTTACCTTTACTCTTTATTCCAGACCTCCCTGATTTATTCTCCCTCCTGCTCTAAAGGATCCCTTCCCATAGTCCACAGGCCTTCTCTTCCTCTTTATTCTAGAAAAATCCCTTTCATGATAGTGATGATGACAACTGCAAAGGTTGTATTTACTGAAACCTATGAGCCAGACATTATACCAAGAAATGTCAAACTGTTCTTTCATCTGATCTTCTCTATAAACTAGTGAGAGAAGTTCCTCAAGTATACTTATACCCACTTGAATGCCACTCTCTTCACTCCCTTCCATGTATGCAAGAAAAACCTCTAATCACCAACGCTAAGCCACCTACTGTAGCCCTTTGCAAATTAACTAATTCCCTTATTCTTCAAGTGACAAAGCACTTAAAGGTCATGACTGACCCATGTTTCTAAACCCACTGACCATTTTTTAGTCTTCATCACATGGGGCCTCTCTGAAGCATGGCATGTGTTTCCATTCCCTCCTGGAAACTTCCCCTCCCATTCCTCTGTCTGCTTTTGCTGAGGCACTCTTCCTGCTCTCCAAAGACAGACTTAACCACAGATGATCCTTGGTCCACTTCTGCCCTTTACCACAGCTATGCCCACGGCACTCTTACCCGTTCTCCTGCACTGAACTGTCTACTCCACACAGATGACTCCTACAATGAAAGCTCACGTTCTCACCTTGCTTTTAAGCATGTGTGACATTTCCTGCTGACTGCAAGGCACCTTTCTGTCTACCACACCTTTATAGTTCAGTGTGCCCAGGACTGAACTAATGTCCATCCTTCTCAAACCAACCCCACCTCCTGTTAACAGAATTACTGCCTTCTAAGTAACTGCACTGGAACCTTCCCATCATCTTGGATCCCTTGCTGTTTCTTGTCTTCTACACTTAATCAGTATTCCAATTTCAGCCAAGTATTCTCAAAATTTCTCCATTTGGTCCTTTCCTCTAGTCTCTTGCCTTGGTTTCTATTTCAGCTTCCATTCTTAGTGTCACTCATGAAATTCTTTCAAATGGTGTCCTTGGGTCTTTCCCTTGCAATACCCTTTCGCAGATGGCAAGTGGATTCCTAAAGCACATATTGATTATGATATATCATTCCTACCTAAAAGCTTCTATTGCCTGCCCATTTTCTCAATAAGTACATTCTAAATTCTTTCATGGTTTAATATTATAACACTTTTTTTTTTTAGCCTTATTACCACCTGCTCCTTTCATGTACCCTTGATTCCAGCAGAATTACTCATTCCCCACTCAACCTCAGAGCCTTCTATTTTTGAGGCTTTGCTGCTGAATGTTCTGCTTCGGTTGTTTCCTCTAGTTAAAACTATGCTTTATGCCTACTTTTCTCTCAAGATCCAGCCCCAGTGCTGGATTTCCTAAAATCCTACTACAATCACCCCCAACTAGTCAACTCTGAGAAGTTTATTTTTACCCTAGAGCCATGAGGCCATTTACGATTTCATTCAAAAATATTTTATTCAGTAATTTCTCCAGGGCACTCACAGGTACTAGTCATACCTTGGTGACTAAAACAAGCATGCTATTCCCATTTTTCAGGTAATCAAGGACATAAATTAGTTCCTCTTTTAAATTAATGCCTTTTTTTTAAAGGGTCAACCATATAACTATTTCTCCAATCTCCACTGCAAAACTAGTACCTACTTAATTGATATTTGTTAAGGAAACAAGAGAAAACTGAATAAGTGGGTAAGTCACTAACTCTGGGTTGCGTGGAGGGAGAAGTGAGCCGAACAGTGGTGAGTGGCTCCTTGCTGCATCAAGAAATGATGCTGAGAGCAGGCCCACCAGGCTATGTCACTTCAAGGTCAGAAGGGATAACTGTCATATGGCAAGATTTGTCTCACTAGTTTATGTCTAAGGGATGCCTGGGGAATTTCTGAAAAGTCCTAGAAAAGCTAAGTATGTGAAGCAAAGTAAGCTGTGAGATTTTGTTAACTTCTTGGAATGAAAATCAATTAGGAGCACCTAACCCTGGCACAATTCTTGTTTCTAAGAGGATTATTTTTGAAGTCCTGTACTCTCTTAGGCTTTTTCATTTATAAAAAATAACTTTAATTTACAGGGAGACCAGCTGCAGAGATGCTAAAACATTATTGATTTTTTACAAATTCAACTCTCAGGTAGAATTCAGCCCTGAGATAATTCCCAACTGTGCTGGGGCCTGGCCCACTCGGTAGGGTGGGTGAAAAAACAACCATCAAGGTTTGGTTCTAGGTAAAACAGAAGTGAGACTGGGAGGAGGAGAAGTGCTGCCTTGGCTGAAGCCCTGTGTAATCTGGACAACTCATCTCCCATCTACCACCAGCATAGCCGCAAGATGTGGGCTTGTTATGCCAGCATCCCTGAGACCGTTGGTCACTTTCCCTCTAGACAACAGTCCCAAGTCTTACGGTCATTTTAGCTTCTAAGTCACTGAAGAAATATCCCAGGATTTCTCTTAATGCACCTTAATAGGAAAATACTTGTTTTACTTTAACCTACCAAAAGTTGTAGTATATTTTCAAGTGTGACTCCAGGTTTGGAGAAAACAAGAGGGACAACAGCACATTATATAGATTCTGAATATTTTTCACATAATATAACTGCCTCAAAATCCTAAAATTTTGAGAATGTATAAAATTCCCATTTTGGTATCATGGGAGAATGTTCTCCATCATACAAAAAGATTTATATACAGCATGTCTTTTCCTGAATGTGGCATTTTATTAAGCTTAACTTTTCTCAAAAACTTACACATGTTATCTATTCACTTAGAGGCCCGGCCTGAAGCATACAAGTTCCAGATGAGAAAATCTGGCAGAGTTTCAGGAGGTGGCCAGAGTCCTCCTCACCAGCTATTGCTGTGATCTTGCTTAAGTTATTTAACCTCTTTGGGCTCTTAATCCTTCACTTGTAGAATCACTAATGTCTAATGTGTCTTCCAGCTCTAAAACTCTATGATTCCTAGCCATACGCACTGATACACAGGACAACACCCAAAGATCACATTTTCAAACAGGGAAAAAAAAAGGTTAACATCACAGAATTTCTGAGTTGGAAGGAACTTTATAGGTAAACTTAGTTTTAAAATCGTGAACATTTGAAATACATTGTACCACAATTACAAACTAAGAAAACACACAATCAACACTCAAATTACCTGTTGCAATGGAACTTCTGATAGCATGGAAAATCAAAATTTAGAGACAAAGAAAAACCTTTATGTTAGGCAAAGATTTCAAGTTTTGTTATTAAAATCGAGACTGAGTACCCAAAGCATTTGTTTTTACTATATCCAAGGAGGGTCCTATCCTGGGTGGTTAAAAGCTGATGATAACGAACTGTCTGTTCTAGGTAGGGGAGATGTCAGAAATGCTTCATTTACCCAGATGGGGAAGGAAAAGAGACCAGCAAAATATAATGAGCACTCTTAATCTAAAATTTTTTTTTTAAATCCTTATAAATAACAAATAATTAGAGAGGCTGGAACACATGTTAAATACAATTGAAGTATGCCCAAAATAAAAATTTTAGGCTTCTGATTATTTACACTCTGGAAACAGAAATTATTAATATAGGTTTCTAAGATTCTTTTAAAGTGGGTAAGTGTTTTTTTTTGTTTGTTTGTTTTTTTTTTTTTGACAGGCAGAGTGGACAGTGAGAGAGAGAGACAGAGAGAAAGGTCTTCCTTTGCCGTTGGTTCACCCTCCAATGGCCGCCGCGGCTGGCGCGCTGCGGCCGGCGCACGGCGCTGATCCGATGGCAGGAGCCAGGAGCCAGGTGCTTTTCCTGGTCTCCCATGGGGTGCAGGGCCCAAGCACCTGGGCCATCCTCCACTGCACTCCCTGGCCACAGCAGAGAGCTGGCCTGGAAGAGGGGCAACCGGGACAGAATCCGGCGCCCCGACCGGGACTAGAACCCGGTGTGCCGGCGCCGCTAGGCGGAGGATTAGCCTAGTGAGCCGCGGCGCCGGCGGTAAGTGGTTTTAATATTTTTCAATAAATTGTTTTTGACCCAAACTTATTTGAGATGCTTATCTTTGTGATATCCAATTTTTTTTAGGATTAACTATCTCTGATTTCTTTCTTAAAGGCATATAATCACCCTCATGTTTTTATTTTTTTGTTTTTGTTTAGAAACTTATTCTATCAGCTTCACTCAAACCCTCCAGTTAGAAAAGCAATTAGGCTCTTATTGATTGAAACAACTTTGAAACATGATTCTGTGTAGAATTAAATTTGTACTCTAGTAAATATAGCTGCCTTGCACAAGAATCTGGACCACTTTGGGAAGAAGACAATTAGCTGCTCTTTTCTTCAGAAGGAAAGTACATAAGGTAAAGAGCATTTCAACTATTCTTCTGTGATTTCCTGTGGAAAACCCCTACTAAATTAGGAGAATTACAAGTGAGCAGAACTGGGAAATTTTGTCTGATTTCTTGGTGCTACTTTATTGGTCATGCTACACCCCAGACACTAATATGAGCAAAGAGAAAAGTCAGTGTAAGTGTCAGACTGAGGTTAACCAAAATATTGTACCATCTGCTATAATGATGTGAATAAAAGTAGGAATGGGGAAACACCAGATGTTTAACACATTCTAGGATAACGTCTGCCAGCCACTGAGAAAAATGGCAGTACTCTGAACTTGCAAAATTACCCTTTAAAGATTTATTTATTTGAAAGGCAGAGTGACAGAGACAGAGACAGACAGAGACATAGAGAGAGAAGCCAAATGGTTCAGGTTCAGCTCTGAATTCAACAGAGTTTGGAGCTAGTTATTGCTCCTTTTGGAATTTGAAAATTTTTGAACAAATGAATCTTCTGTTTTGCTTAAGGTATTTAGTTGTTTTTAAATTTCATTTTGCTACAGGAAGATTCCAATGGATTGAATAAGTGAGCAGAAAAGCCTGGTGATATGCTGAAGATCTAAGCTGGGAGTAGGATCTGTCTCCTGACTGCTAGGCAAGTTGAAGTTGGGAAAGAAGAGGAAAAGCAGGCTGGTGGGGCGGGCAGAACAAGATGGGGCAGCCGTCGAGAGGAGCATTGTAAACTGGGGGGCTGAGACTCACTGTTTCCAGTAACAATCTATTATTTAGCAACATCTTGATCATACTAGTGCTTCCTTTGGAAAGATGATTCTACTAAATTTCCTTTTGTTGATTATTATACAAATAATTATTGGCCATGCACTATACATCAAATATTATTCTAGGTGGAGATACAGCAGTAAACCAAACAAAAATCCCTCCCCTCATGGAACTACCCATGATATTACAGGCCTTGTCAGGATTTTTTTAAAATTAAAGCTATAACGATATCCCACATGAACACTTAATGATACACATGTGCCATTAAATTACGTCATTATCCTTATACTATTCTTGTAAGGTAGATATTTTTTATTTTCATTTTATACATGAGGAAAATAAAGCTTGACAAGATCAAGCAACTAGCTGATAGTGGCATGCTCTGTAAGTGGCACAATCTAGAGGAAGATTTCGCTTTTCAAGTACAGAATTCTGCTGACTAAACCATAGCTATATATGTCTATATGTGTGTGTGTGTATATATATATATATACATATATATATATATATATAGCAGACATATAGACATATATAGCTATGTCTCCACTTTAGCAACTTAATGGTTTACTCAGATCCTGCAAAGTCCTTGGTGGTTCCATCAGGTAACACATGAGTAAAGAACCTTATATATAGCTATTTATTATCTTCTCTTGGTCTCACTATTGCTTATGGGGCTAATACCTAGGATGTGATCTCATATCTCTTCTTTATTAAGCCTTGCAATGGTTTGTTGAGTTGGTTTGACCAGCTCACAGGAGTTGACTGTTATATTTTCAGAAAATGTTCAAGCCAGTTGACTGCACGTTAATTAGTGGCTTGAAATTGATTAGTGGAAATATTTACACCAAAGAAATTATAAGTGATATAAATCAGGAATCTTTTTTTCCCCTGAAGAGGCCGTTTTTCAACAGTTATTACCATACCAGCCACCTATTCAATGAAGAAAGATGATAGGAATTTCTCTTTCCTTTTTGCTTTTTCATTGTATTGGAAAGGGGGAGACACACACACACACACACACACACACAGATCTCCCATTCACTGGTTTACTCCCCAAATGCTCCTAACAGCCAAAGCTGGGTCAGCCTAAAGTCAGGAGTCAGTTTAGGTCTCCCACTAAGTTGGCGGGACCCAAGTCTTTCAGCCATCATCTGCAGCCTTCTGGAGTGTGCATGAGCAGGAAAATGGACTGGATATGGAATAGCTGGGACTCAGACCAGGCACTGGGATACAGGACATGGGAGACCCAACCAGCAACGTAACAGCTGTATCACATGCCTACCCCCAGGACTTTTTCTTAAAGAAATCATTCAAACATTGGCAAACCTCTCTAATTTGAAAGATTTTCTACTACTCTCTATATACATAAAAATGAAATGTAAGGAAATACCACAACTACATAAATTTCTGGTGCACCATGTGACTGAAATGGGCATTCTCCCCTATTCTCAGGACCACTGGTTGATTAGCTCAGTATCATTAATATACTTGCAGTGGGCTAAAATGCATGCTCACCTCAGAATTTGACCTTATTTGAAAACTGGGTCTTGCAGATATAATTAATTAATATGGGGTCATACTGGATGATAGTGAGTGCATAACACAATGACTGGTGTCTTTATAAAAGAAGGGAAAAAGAGATTTGGATACAGAGACACAGAAGAAAAACAATTATGTGGGGATGGAGGCAAAAAATGGGAGTGTTGCAGCTACAGGCTAAAGACCGTGAAAGAATTCCTGCATTCCCAGACGTTAGGAAAAGGTAAGGGAGGTGTCTTCTCTAGAACCTTCAGAGGCAACATGGCCCGAGACACGGTAGTTTTGAACTTTTAGCCTACAAAGTGCAAAAGAGGGGCGGTTTTGTGACACAGCAGGTAAAGCCATCCCCTGTGATGCTGGCATCCCATATGAACACTGGTTCATGTCCCAGCTGCTCCACTTCTCCCTGCTGACAGCCTGGGAAAAGCAGTGGAAGATGGCCCAAGTAATTGTGAGTGCACGTAGGAGACCTGGATGAATCTCCTGACTCCTGGCCCCAGCCTGGCCCAGCCCTGATACTTGAAGCTATTTGAGGAGTGAGCTAGCAGATGGAACATTCTCTCTTTAACTCTGACTTTCAAGTAAATAAATAAATCTTAAAAAAAAAGCTGTGGAAGAATAAATTTCTGTTGTTTTAAGCCATGCAGTTTGTGGTAATTTGTTGTGGCATTCCTAGAAAACCTGTACAATACTTAGACAAACTAGCATACGCACAATACCTAAGAGAACACACCTAAGCATCCTAATAAGATTTTGATAAATTCCTTTCTGGATTCTTGCATCCAGGAAGTTTTTGCATGACATTACAGGATACATCTGAAAGGAAGCTCTTTGGCACAGCATTTCTGATTTCAGTCTTCCACCTTAACAATCTTAGAAGGACTTGGAAATACTGTGTGAGATTGATGAGAAAAGCTGTACTGAAAATAATTTAGTGAGCTGGTGAAACTTTTGTATGGCTCCATGAATCCATAAATCAATCAGCAAAGCTGCCATTCAACATCTGTGTTTGTATATTTGCATATACGAAAGTAAAAGCAACTATCATTTTTAGGTGCTTACTGTATGCCATGCAAAAACTCAATTTACACATATATCCTAAGAAGATGGTATTATTTATTTCAATTTTGCACAGAAAAAAGCTGAGGCCCAGCAAAGTAACACTGCTTGTAACTGGCAAAACTAGGAATCAATATTATGCCCAGCCCTGATGTCAGAGCCAAAGCTTTAAACCCTAAACTGTGGTTCACAAGCCACAAAAACCTCATCCTAGACATAGCAGCTATAAAGGTAGAGCCACAAAACTGCAGTTGTATTACTCTCTGCCAGGATTTCAACCAGCTATCTGTTACTCCTTCCTTTGTACCTTCAACTTACCTTTTCTTTCACATTTTCCATGTCTCTCTGTGCTAAAGACTGGGAAATTTCTTTAAATCTATTTTTCCATTTGATAAGTCTTCTTCACACTGTAATTAATGCTGGTTTTAACTCAATGACTTGAATCATTTCAATGATTATACATTTAACTTAAAAATTCCACTGGTTTTAATTACTCCTGCTTTATTTATTATTCTATATTTTAATATAAATATTTATATATTAAGTAATCGATAACTCAATTATTTCAAGTTCCTGGGATTTAATTCTGTGTTCCCATGTTCTACGGGCTCCCAGCCATCCTGGCTTGTTAGCTGATGCGTTTTACAATTTCTGCTCATGTTTATTAAAGCTACACTTTGTTGGCTTCTGCCATGCTTTGATGGTATCACCAATCTGGAACCACATGGTATTAATTCCAGACTCGGGGGTTCAGAGTCCTTGAATGGGAGAGTAAACTTGAACTGTGTATGTGCAGGGGCTTGATTCTCAGGAAAGGCATTGCACTTTTTGATTTCCTAGAGCCTAGGCCTTTTTTATCTCCTCTCTGCCTGAGACTCCAGAGTACTAACTTAAGTGGTCTACTGTAGTTCTCCTCTTATCATAAATAAGGCTTAAGGTCTTATTCTTTGCCCCCAGGAAGCTGTTAAAATCAGGCTTCTCAGGGCTGCAGCTGTGGCTTAGTAAAGCTGCTGCCTGCAGTGCCAGCAACCCACATGGTACCAGCTGGAGTCACGGCTCCTCCATTTCTGATCCAGCTCCCTGCTAATGGTCTGGGAAAGCAGTAGAAGATGGCCCAAGCCCTTGGGCCCCTGCACCTGTGTGGGAGACCTAGAAGAAGCTCCTGGCTTCAGATCGGCCCAGCTCTGACCATTGTGGCCATTTGGGGAGTGAACCAGTGGATGGAAGACCTCTCCCTCTCCGCCTCTGCCTCTACTTCTCTGTGATTTTTGCCTTCAAGTAAATAAATAAATCTTAAAAACAAAACAAACAAAAAACCAAGCTTCTCAAAGGTCAGCAAATGTTTCTAGGGCAGGTGTGACTCTAAAGACCACACAGACCCTATTGTGTTTAGATCTAGTATCCCACTGGGTAATTCTTTTGTCTTATGGTTCCTGAGTACTTTTCATGCTTTCTTATAAGCTCAACAACTCAGTTTGTTACATTTTTGTTTTAGGTTCACTTCTAAGTGTTTTGCAGTGGCAAGATTATCTACTGTATTTCCAGCCATTGGAAATAGAACAAAATTAACATTTTTATTAAGTTTTATAAATTTTTCATGCACACTGAAGCTTGAGAGGTACACTGCTGCCTCCCATAGATTCCTGAGACTAGTTAACATAGCTCTTGATGTCTTTTTCATCTCTTACCTTTAACTAAAGCATGCTGGAAATTGTTGCTGAGTTTGCCCCACACATTTTTTCTTTCAGTCTAATGTTCTGTCACTAAAGGTGGAATCAACCAATTTACCCACGCACTTCAGGCTAGGCTTTATAAAAAGGAGCAACACTTGTAATCAGTGAACAGAATAATTTGGAACCCTGTTATCTTTACATGAGGTAATTAGCAGTTTTCCATGTCATACAGAGAGTTCATAATTATCAATTAAAAAACACAGTAATATTCTATTCCATGGTTATACTTTGATTTATTCATTCAATCACTGGTTGTTACATACTGTCATTATATACTGATACAAGTCATTAGAAATTATCATGGAATTGTCACAGAATCCCAGCTTGGCCATAAGATGCACTATGATTTAGAGTGAGCCCCGGGTGTCTCTGTGGTTATAACATTTTGGGAGTGACTCTGATGTATACCCATGACTGAACATCATAGATTTTAAGGACCCCTGTGAGATAAGACAGATCCTTAATACTATGTATTAGTAGTATCCCAGGATGGTTACAAGTGTGGGCTTTTTAGTCATACTGAAGGCGAGCTGAAACCCAGGGCTCTATCCCCTATGGGTTGTGGGACTCAGGGTAAGCTTTGTATCTTTCTCTAGGCATTAACTTTTTTTTTTCTTTTTTTAAATAAAAGGAGGATTGTAGAACCTACGTCAAGGAACTGTCATGATTATCAAATGATGCAATTAAGCATAGGTAGCTATTATGATAATCTGTTCAGTGGATGGACAAGTGCTGTGTGAGAAAGTCTGCAAGCACCTTCCAGCTGCTTCTAGGAGACCTCTAGGATTCTGCTGTGGAACCCACCTGGCGGCTGTGGAGAAAAGCTAGAAGCTTAGAGCTTCCCCTACTACATCTGCAGATGGGCTGACAATCAGCCTGTCTGGGGAGCACACTGCAGCAGACACTTGAGGACCGCAGTGCCTCTGTGTACTCACCTGACCTTACCAAAAAAGAATCACCAGTGTGTGAGTCTACAAAAGGAGGATTCCTGAATGGAACAGAGAGATGCAATGCTGAGGCCTTCAGACTGAGACCACTGGGTTTAGAAGAAGCCATGTGAGATTTGCTTCAGACTGAACACTAGTCCCGGGAACAATACTGTAAGTAATTGGGGAAGCATCAAGGGGAGTAGGCAACAGATCAAGCCACCAAGCAGGACAGACAAAAACAAAATGCAAAAGTCAGATCACTGGTAGATGCAAGAAGCCCATGATTTTCCTAATAATTTCACACGTAGGATCTGGGCTAAAAGTTTCCTTATTTAATGAGTAGCTTTCTCTAGTTTATAATGGTGACTTTATCAAAGTGGACTTAGTGGGTTATTTGAAAAAGCATCCTACAGGGTGGTATTTCATTCTAGGGGCCAAATGGAGAACTTCAGAACTTCTTGAAAGAAAAATTATCTAAAAGTTTAGATAGTACTTACATCTGGGAGGGAGTTTTGTCTGCTTGTCTACAGCAGTACCTGACACACAGTGCTCCATGAATATTTGCTAAATGGGTTTTTCCCACCTTTCGGCTTCAACCTGTAATGGTTAGCTTCATGCTTAATTGGCATGTATGAAAGAGACAGAGAAAAAGCAGTAAATTCTATGCCTCTTTCCTGGCTGTTAGCATTGTGCCGCACCTGCTCCTGCCAATGTGAAGCATTTCCACTCACTTCAAATGTATAAAAATTCAAACATGTAAATATAAAATAAAACACACACACACACACACACACACACACAAAGGTAGGAGAGGCAAAAATTAAGATGACAGTGCAGAGATCAGTGTTTTAATTAGCTGCTGTCAAAAAGCCAAAGTGACCCGTCCCCTAGAGCAATGGCTCGTAACCACGCTTGAGGCTTTCTTTTTGACAATGATGAAAAGCTGTACTCACTGCCCCAGAAAAATGCACACACACATACAGAAAATTCTGCAGGTAAATTCAGGAAGTCAAGCACCCTCTGAATTCAACAAAAGTGGACCCAGAAACCCAAGATTTTATGAAGCAGTTTTTCTTCTTACAGAGCACAGTGAACAGCTTATGGATACCCAGGAGACACTAGTAAATGCCATGAATTAGGTGCTGTATGTATGCCTCATTGATGACTGGTGATCTTCCTCCCTACCCTGTTGCTTTAAGTAATTAACTCAGATGAAATTACTCAAAATTAGTATTCCAACTAGATTCTCAGAATGGCAAACTTGCTGATTCAGACAAGTCTATACAAAGGAAAGGGAGGTTATGCAAAGATTTGCAATATCCTCAAATGCCGCAGCAGCTCAGCCAGTATTGTCACTCGCCCTAAACTTAACATTTAGAATTTCAAAGTGAGAGGCAGCCAGTGGAGCCCAGCGGGGATGGGAGACAACAAAAAAGCTGTTGTTGACATAAACATTTCAACAAATGCCTTCTGCTCAACATAAAACTTGCAGGACAGAAAACATTAAGTGAGTACCAGCTTTCAGATGACGTTTGATCCCAAGTAATCATCAGCTGTGCTGCAAGTCCCTTGCATTTTTAAATTAAAAACTAGAAAGAAAATAAGAATAGCAACTGGTGAGCTAGAGGCACTGATGGCGATTTCTGCTTTGCAGAGAGCACGTGGAGTAGCATGACATCCCAGCTGCTAAGGGAGAGCCGTGCTTCCTGGTCACTTAGAAAGCCAGTGGGGGTGGGGGGTTCGTGAAGCCCCGTGGGGCTGCTCCTCTAGGCCCCAGTCCACCTATGTGAGGGGGAAGGCAGTCTGATTTTTAAAAAATTCATGCATGACTTTCGGGAAAAAGAAGGCAAGGAGTCTTCCCTGGCACTCCTTGCTGAGTCAAAAACAGGCAGGGACAAGCTTGGCCTGCCCTGGAGGAAGGTTTTGTGCCTTTCTGCCGGCTGCTTCTGCTAGGAGCTCCATGATGAAATTAGAACTGAGGAAACTTTAAAGGGAAACTTTATGGGACGGTGTAATGGATTATTAAATGCTTAACAGGAAAACTTTCCTTTAGAAGGGCAAGACACGAGTTAGTCTGCATATTTGCTTTCCCTGGATTCTCCTCTAGGTACTGTTTTTTGCTGTAAGGTTCAGCACACAGTCCACACTGAATATTTTATCCAGACAGTAGAGAATTCAGCAGAATCAAAGTGGGAACCACTTGGATGCAAGTGTTAATGGAGTTTTTGAGTTTTAATCCTCATTTGTCCTGAAAAACAGCCATCATAAATAACCAAAATACTGGGTGGCAGGTAGTGCAAATTAATTTTCTGGAAAAGGCCAGCATATAGGAAAGTATTTTTATGTAGTAAAAAGAGAAAACTATCTCAGAGAATGAGAGTGCAGAACAGTGGTTTCCTCACAGACAAGGAAGGAGGTCAATGGGACAGATGGGTGGGGCTTCAGCTGTAATTATGATTTATTTCATAGACAGAGAGGTCAGCAGCAAATATGGTAAAAACGTTAGTATCTATGAGACCTCCATTGTGGTCCAGGGTCTGTTATATCATTTGAACTAATTATGTGACTGAAATACTACATAACTTAAGAAAAAGAAAGTGAACCCTGGCACAGTAAGACGTTGGAAAGCTGAAGGATATTCTGTCTTCTCAGATCCGTGAAAGAAATGTGCAGAGCACTGTGTGGTTCAGAAGCCCAAACTCTAGAAATAATCACAAAGGACAGGAGGGTGCTTAAGCCTAGCCTCCACCTGCTTATGTGAAACAGGGTTTAATGTGTGGGACACAATTCTGGGGGAAATTCCAGGATTTGGGCAGGCTCCTGGAATAAAACTATTAAACTTGAAGCATCAAATACGGACACTCAGGAAGACATCAACAGGCAGTTCAGAAGTCTACGTGTTCTGTAAAGTGAAGTTTTGTGTCTCTAGCCCCAAACCATAGCCAGTTCCCCAAACTCTGGGGTTGGCCTCTTTGCTGCACACAGACCCACCAGCCTTCAGGGTGCCTGATGGAAGACAGGGATTGACGGTGGAGGGAGACTGGCTGTAGGAGAGGGATAGGCAGAGCCCCTAACATTCTCCTTTTAAGACTGAACAAATGACCTTAGTAGGAAGGCAGCATATGGAAGGCTCAGAGGTGTCATTTCTCTCCAGCCCACAGCACTGCCCTCCCTCTGATGCTCCTGTGGGAACTGATTCTGATCGTGAGTGTGGGGTACTTTCCTTGATCCCTCCTCTACCTGAAAGTATTACCCCCTAGATGCTCCCCTTGTCTACACATGGTGAACAGAACCTGTCTCCACTTTCACCTTCTCTTCTGTAATATTCTACAACGGTCAACAGAACACCTCCACCAGTCTGTAGGTATGCAGTTAGCACAGACTATGGAATGTTGAAGCTTTTTTTCTGCTTTCTAATTCAGAGATTCTAGGAGAAATTATACAATGAGCATCTTTTTGAAAATAAGAAGTATCTACTTATAACTAAGAGAAGTACTACTGTTTGTAAAATATATGTTTGAACAATTCTGTAAAACTTGTGTGGCCAATTCCACATTTCCTGTCTGGCCAATTCCACATTTCCTGTCTTTGATACAGCTTTACAGTAGAAAAGCATATGAATGTGTAAAGTTAGATAGACTTAACACTGGACTTCCGTCTGTGGTTCTCAAACAAGAGTGACTTTGTCCTCCAGGGGATACTGATGATGCTCAGAGCCATTTTTATTGTCACATTTCTTGTGATGCTGATAAGAGGCCAGGGAGATGGACAAATATCCAGTGTCACATTGGACAGCCCCCACAATAAACAACTCTGTCCGGGCCGGTGCTGTGGCACAGTGGGTTAATCCTCCACCTGAAGCGCCAGCATTCCATATGGGAGCCGGTTCTAGTCCTGGCCGCTCCTCTTCCAATACAGCTCTCTGCTATGGCCTGGGAGGGCAGTAAAAGATGGCCCAACTCCTTGGGCCTCTGCACCCGTGTGGGAGACCTGGAAGAAGCTCCTGGCTCCTGGCTTCGGATCGGCGCAGCTCTGGCCGTTGCGGCCATTTGGGGAGTGAACCAATGGAAGGAAGACCTTTCTCTCTGTCTCTGCCTCTCCTTCTCTGTGTAACTCTGCCTTTCAAATAAATAAATAAAATCTTAAAAAACAAAACAAAACAACTCTGCCCACCCAAATGTCACCTCTGACCCAGGGGTACCTGCCCTGCTGCTTCCCTACAGCATCCTGCCATGCAGGTGCTTGGTACACTTCTGTAAGACAGACTCACACTTGCTCTTGGAAGTGAGATCTGACTCTTTCCTTGCTTATTTTAGAGGACAAAGTGTTTTAAAATCTCCTTGTAAACTGAAAGGGCCACCTTGGCTATCCCTCATGAAAAACACTAACAGAAGGGATACTGAGAGAAAAGCTCTGGAAAAAAAATAGCCCACACTTATTGCTTTCTTTTCCTACTCCCATCCTTCTAGTAAAGAGTTTCTAAAAGGGGCCGGAATTGTGGCACGGTGGATTAAGCTCCCGCCTGCAGCACCAGCATCCCATACAGGCACTGGTTCAGGTGCTGGCTGCTCAACTTCCAATTCATCTCCCTGCTATTGCACCTGGGAAAAGCAGTGGAAGATCGCTGAAGTCTTTGGGCACCTGGGAACTGTGGGCACTGTGGGAAACCTGGAAGAAGCTCCTGGTTCCTGGCTCAGGTCTGGCCCGGCCATGGTGGTTGCGGCCACTTTGGGGTGGTAAACCAGCAGATGGAAGATATTCTTTCTCTCTCTCTCTCTCGTTCCCTTCCTCCATCTCTCTCTGTAGCTCTGTCTTTCAAATAAATAAAACAAACCTTAAAAAAATTGGTTTCCAAGAGGGGCCAATGCTATGGCATAGTGAGTTACGCTGCTGTTTTCAATGCTGCTCTGCTTCTGATGCAGTTCACTGCCAGAGTGCCTGGAAGGCAACAGAGGATGATCCAAGTGCATGGGGCTCCTGCCGCCCACATGGGGGACCTGGATGGAGCTCCTGGCTCCTGGTTTCAGCCTTGCCCCACCCTGGCTATTGCAGTAATTTGGGGAATGAACCAGCAAGTGGAAGAACACTCTCACCCCTCTTTTTCTCTCTTTTATCATCCTGCCTTTCCAATAAGTAAATCAATAAATCTTTTTTTTAAGAATTTCTAAGATAAATAAAATTACCTCCTTTAACTGTCAGGAACAGCAGAGTCATCTAAAATCGAGGTGAATGTCAAGCTAAAGGAACAAAGACAGCTTGTAAAAGATTCTTTAAACTCTAAGTTCTTCTTTTTCTTATACCTTGATTAAATTCTTAATAAATATAATGCTGAATTCGTGAATAAAAATGGTTGGAAGAAATAATGCTGCCGTAGCTGAAGTTTAATAATGATCAGTCTTCCACATTTATATTCTGACTTGATTTGCTATTGTTTACATATCTGTAGTACCACTAAGGATTAAATTCCTTGATTTGACAGGAGCATCTACCATCTATTACATTCTTTCATTTCTAAAGTACTTTGTGTTTATGAGGCACACTATGTTCAACCACTATAAGCAAGACCTGAATGAAGACAAAGCATAGGTGGATATATAACACTTATATTAGCCACTAAATTTACAAAAAAGTTAATGCTATTTTTTTTAATATGAAGAATGGCTACTTAGCCACAAAACTACTAGAGCAACAGAAACAAACAGTTCATGAAAATACAGAATGTATATTTATATTTTTTGTATATAGGCAGTTTTTCTCATAATGCTAATTCTTCAATATCTATAAGCAGTTCAATGCTGACAACTGTCTTTCAATTATCTTCCTTGTAAATACACACACAATACTTAAATATATGTCACATAGATTTGTGTGCTGAAAAGACAGCTGCTGTCTCCGACTCCCAGACTCCCGAGCACCCTATGGCCCTTCTCTCTTTCCCTGGTTGGGCACTACTGTAGTTCTCTGTGCCTTAGGTCACGCCCTCCCATCTGCCCGGGTCTCGCCTCCTTACCTCCCTGCATGGATGCACACACTCAATGTGAGAGGCTTCTCAGCAACGGTGCTGTAGGATAAAGTGCTCTAGCCTCTGAGAAAGGCAGGTCAACTCTGGACTACCTACTGGAGTTGTTATGAAGATTACAAGAGGCAGCCAATGGCAAGCACTTGGTAAGCACCCTTTGGTGCTTCTCTATTGCTGCGCCTCCTTCCTCATTCAGGTTCTGACGGACTGGAGGCCCTAAGACTGTGCTCTGCTTCTGTGGACTAAAGACATCTTATGCACCTGCCTAACTGCCCTTAATGGGAGAAACAGCTTTCATTCAACCAGAGCAGGCTGAATTAAAAGGCAAATATGACTGGTAGGACCTTCACTACATAATATGGATGGGCTTCATTTGAAGGGTAAGAATGACATCAAAATAGTATTTGGTCTTTTGTTCTGGAACAAGGATAAAAACCTTGAAAGGCCTATGCCAAAAAGTGCGATGTGAGGGAAAGGAAGAAACAAAATGCGAGGCTGGAAGACCAAAGACCAATTTCTTTACCTCACAGTTTTCCTGAGGGCTGCTCCACTGAGCTTTACTTATTCACAAAAACAAACCACAAAAAGGTTGAGGCCAAAATATTTATACACTGAGAGGCACACACACCTCATGGGAGCTGTGATGACAACCTCTGGTCCAAGCCTTGAATTACTGAACAAATGAAAACTTTCCAAAATGATCAAATGACAATTGTTAACTGGTTCGCCCACAAAGCTATGATGGGTCAGTCTATCAAACATGGAGTTAGATTGTGAAAATATAAAACTCAAATTAACATGGAGGAAGATATATCAAAAAATAAACAAGCCAACAAACAAAAAAAACCTCAAAGATGGTAAAAGGTACACTCAAGCAAACCAAGGCATGCCCGAAGCAGTCTGTTCCAAGAAGGACCAATACACGTGGCTACAGAGCTGCTCAGGCAGATGACAAGGGTCCTTCCACGTTCTCTATGGAGTATTTACACACATTTTCTCATTTCATCTCTAAAAGACCTTACAGAATATATACTATTGATATTTCTGCATTTTATGCATTAGAAGTCTCAGATAAACCTACTGAAAGTGCACACACCTAGTAACACAGTCTAGATCTGAATTCATGATTTCAAATAACACACCACATTCAGTTGTCCCTCAGAGTCCATGATGGATTGGTTCCACCAAAATCTGTAGACACCAAAATCCATGGATTTTCAAGTTCCTTGAATACACTGGTGCAGTATTTACCTATAACCTATGTACATCTTCTCATGTATTTAAATCATCACCAGATTACTTATCATACCTAATAAGGTAGAAATGCTACATACATAGTTGTTATACTGTACTGTTTAGAGAACAATGGCAAGAAAAAGAGGTTGTTGTTCAGCAGAAACACATTTTTCCTGAATATTTTCAATCCATAGTTGTTGAAACCTTGGACGTGGGACCTGCAGATCTGAGGGTTGACTGTGATCCATATGCTTAGCCATCTTTTCATCTTTTCTTCCCACAAAGTCTCTAAAAATCTGATATCAAGAATTTCTTTCAAAGACTAAATCTTCTGAGAGTATACATAATTTTAAAAACCTTTAAGATTATCAAGAAAAAGTAAACATTTGGTAGCTAATGTTGAGAAAACTTTCACTAATGGAAATATTAATAATGTTTTAAAATCTGTTAGTCCCACTGCAAAGAAACAGAATTCTATAAAGATTGTAATAATCCCATGAATACTTCAGTTCAGGGGCAAAAGCAAATGGTATTAGCCTAAAGCATTCCTTGGTTTTGCCCTAGAAATGCCAATCTTTCAGAATTCACACGGAAGGACATCACACTTACTTTGACCTGAGGGTAGGACTTCTTGTTCTTCTCACTAGATGCGCCAGGAAGTCCACCATGGGATGGGCCTTCACAGACATAACGGAAACGAAATCCTCTCTGCAAAGGCAAACACAGAGCCAATAGGTTTGATAAACGCTTATTGAAACTTACAGTGATAGTTACATACAAACTTTTAGGTCTTACGTATACCGCATGAAAGAAAAACATGACTACGAAAGAGGGAGACTCTAACCGAGAGTTACTCTCCCATCCTCTCCTTATGAAGGTGATATTGAGAGTGATTTGTGCACTCAGACATGGTTGAAAGGCCAGGGTCCTCAGCCGGCAGAACCTCTCATGCTGTGCACACGCGGACAGCAAACTGCTGAAGAGGCAAAGCCTCTGGACTTGATGTGCTATGCTTGTTTGAATCACAGCTTCCTCATCTCAAATTGCTACTGCCAAACTCTGAACTTGGCCAAGTTATTAAAAGTTATGCTTCTTTGACTCTTATTTAAAGGAATTCTTTTATCTACTGTTGGCAGTCAGTTTAGGGAGACAGAAATGTCTGCACCAGTGTTCCAGAACATATCATAGCTAGGCTGTCTATCTGGTGGGCTTCTCTCAACAGTTCAGAGGATAGACTTTTGTTTTTATGATAATTGACATGTGCAAGCTCAAGCTTGAATGCTAATCAACCTAAATGAATACAAACCAGATAGTCCCCTTAAATAGTATCTAACCCAGGAATTTTTAGTTTATTGATGAAGGGTTAGCTAGAAAGCTCTGCTTTGTGAACCACAGGCCAATAAACATATAAGTGCCACATGTTCTCATCTGTACAAGTAAGAAGATTATACCAGGCCATCTTTTGAAGTCTACTTCAGTTCTAAACATTTTATGATTCATAAAGCTACCTTAATTATAATTAGGTATATTTGAATATAAAGAATAAACCCAGGACAGTTATGCAAATGGACCTCACTATCATATTAAAGGAGCTTTCATTCTATTTCCAGGAAGACTCAACTTCACAATGATGCCAATTTTTTGGCAGTGTTTGGTAGTCTATTACGTAGTCACTTGGCTGGATGGTTTTCCCTGCTCTCAAATTCACTCTGGGTGAAAAGAACATCAAGTTAATCTACACTAAGAGATATCCTCAGTATTCCTTGATTTTTATTGTGGGAATGACTCCACATAAACAGTGCTAGGCCATCAGACCATCTATAGTACCCCCACCCCACATGCTGCTTGTTGGTGGGGGATTTCTAGCCCACACACTCATGTAAACACAAAGGACCGAGCAGCTCCAGGCTCATGGGCCGATGTCAAAGTTTCGCCCTCCTTAGGGCATCTCTTCATGCCTTGTAGGTCTTGTGGTCTCTGAGCGGTTCAGGTACTCTGAACTCATTTAAATCTCTGGAAACATCTGGAACTGTTCCTATATTCTCTGAGGACTTCCTGATTTCTAAAGAAGATTGGCCCTACCATATACTTCCTGGGGCAAGTAAGGCCTGATGTAAATTCTCTGGTCTGAGAGAGTTCCTCAAGGCACACCAGGACCTCTGCGATGCCTGATCAACTTATCAGAGAGGGACTTGAGAGAGCTCTTACATACAGTGCCTCAAAAAATTCCAAAGCTAAACACCAGGGCGGCCTTCCGAGGTGAACTTTTAGCAACAATTCCTGTTTTACCTCTTACAAAACTCAAATTGTAAAATAAGCTGCAGGGGCTGGTGTTGTGGCACAGCAGGTGAAGCTACTTCTTGGGATGCCCACATCTGCTATTGGAGTGCCTGGGATGGAGTCCCATCTCCACTTCCAATGCAGCTTCCTGCTATTTCACACCCTGGGAGGCAGCAGATGATGGTTCATAAACCAGGTTCCTGCAGTCTACAAGAGAGATCCAGATGGAGTGCCAAGATCCTGGCTTTGGCCTAGCCCAACCCTGCCTATTGCGGGTGTTTGGGGAGCAAAGAATCAAGTAGAAGATATCTTTCTCTTTCAAATAAATAAAATAAATTTTAAAAGAAAACAAGCTACACACTCAGCCTTATACTTTTTATAAGTAAGGTCTTTATTTCTGATAACTGACTGAAATTTCTAAAGGCATGAAAAAACAAACAGAATATGCAACAATTAGGCTCCAAAACTGACTAATCATAAAAATATTTATACTTGGCTGATAATCAGTTTAAAGACAATCTCAGTCTATAAGCAGGACTAGGTAACTAACACTGAATAACACTCAAAAAAGCTGGATATCATACAGATCAGTAGTCTCTGCTATGAGCCATCTCCCTCAGAGTTGAGGAATACCTGTGGCAAAGAGGCCCAAAGGAAAAAAGGACATTTTCTAATTTAAAACTCCTTTGGTATTTCTGGAAAACTACATACACAGAATGTTTTTGTATCTTACTGAGAATGGTGTCAAACAGAGCATACGCAAACATGCCTCAATAGAATGCTTATGGTTTGAAAACACTTAATAGGTACTACTCATGGTTGCCTAGGAGTATCTAAAGTTCTTTGTAAAGACATTTGTAACCCGAGATTGAAAATTTATAATTCATTTTCCGGTAAGATAAGATTTCATCAAGTGCATACGTGAGATGTGTTTCTGATTCCAAATTTCTGAGATTACAGGTTTCCCAATCCACAACCATTCATCTCCGTAACTCCATTTGCTTCAAATGAGTATTCAACCTCAAAGGCAAGGCCATGTGTATCCGGTCAGAAAGGCTGACTTAAACATAGCCCTTCTACTTTCACTGAAGTCAGGCATCAAAATTACATCAATTTGGCTTACACTTTATCCACAGATAATAAATTAAAATTTTACATTAACCCTTCAAGTAAATTTTAATTTTGGGACTACATAAGCCCTACAAGTCAATTTTTCCTTGTAAGTGAAGGCCTATAATAATGAATTGCCTGTTAGCATTCTTCTTATAGAAGCAGGCATTTAGTGTAGAAGTTAAGGTACTGCTTTGGACAACCACATCCCATAACAGTGAGCTTGGGTTTGAATCTCTGCTCTGCTCCTAATTCCAGATTCTTGTTAATGCCCTGGGAGGCAGCAGGTAATGGGTCAGATAGTTGGTTGCCTGCTACCCATGTGGGAGACCTGGATTGAGTTCCTGGCTCCTGGTAACACCTATCCTCACCCTGGGGTGGGCATTCGGGGAATGAATTGTGCTCTCTTGCTTTCTCTCTCTTTCTCCCCCATCTGTTTCTCTCCATTTCTCAAATAAACACTAAAAAATTTAAAATATTCTAATTATAGTGATATGTTCATGAAAACATGTATTTGAAAATATACTTTGGTATGTAGATATATACATTTTATTTGATTTATTAATGGATTACCCAGATCTTACAAGCTAGGAAATTTTTCAGAATGCCAGATGTAGAATTCTACATAGAATCTCAGGGGATAAAATTCCACGGGAGGGTCTTTTAGGGAATCAGTGCCCTGCGAGAAATCACCACTACAGGGGGAAACAAAGGCAATTTTTCCCAGCAATGTGTAGAGACAGGATGTGCCACTTACAAGGAAGGATGACAATGCCCCAAAGGCTCAAGTGGAATTCCTATCCCCACATCAAAAATTTGCACCTATTTTTGGCCTCTGGTGAGCATTAAGACATTTACATACTTTACACGCTGACCAAATCTTATATACATATAATGTTGTGATTCTGAAAGCCATAATGCTGTGTTTGCTTTATTTAAGTTCTTGACTTGTGTTCAATGTTACAAAACGCAGAACTGTTATATACTCACTCACCTGAATAGGAAAAGACGACTTAAGAAAGGAATCGCAGTCTCAAGAGACAGGTGTGTGCATCCTCAGTCTCACACAAACATGATAAGCACACCCATTCAGAGATTCAGTGACTCTGTCCTCACTCTGTAGGGGATGATACCATTACTTCTATCCCCTACTAACTGAATCCTCCCATAGGTGGGTATTAAAGATTCTCTTCCCTTCTCTTTCACAGCACCGGTCCCATCAATTTCCAGTAAGTAATTATCCACAGACTTGCAACATGGTAAGGCACCCCTGTCCATTCTGGGCTATCTCTACAGAATCTAAGACTAACAGTCTGATAAGATAAAATATTCCTCTCTTGATTCAAAGAGGCTGAGTCCAAAGCTAACACCGGAAGGAAGAGAACTCCACAGTCCAGTCAAATGCTTTACGTCCCACTGGGATTTCTTACCTTGAGTTCCATGTTCCAAAGACAGAACAATCAAGGTTGGAACTACTAAAGTAAGGAGGAAGGCTAAGGAGTACTACAAGTCTGAGGACATGAACAATGGATGCAACTTAGTATATGTGCACTGCAAATATATTTCCTTATAAATGAAAATAAATGGAACAATCTACACCTTTCCTGGGAGAGGCTGGTTAGCTAAGATGGTAGAGATAGCAGAATGTCAAGGGTTTATGATTAGAATTTTATCGAACTAAGTACTGAAGCTCAAGACAGTATGAAAAATGATAAAAAGAAATATAGACAAAGTTTTTACTTAACTTGGCAGGTAGTTGATCTTCCTTTTAAAATTTATTTACTATTTTTCAAGGCTTGGGATCTTAATATCAGACATAGGGATCTAACGTTTAAAGTAAAATCCCACCCCTTTAGTCTTCTTACCTGTTTAGGTTGCTCTAATATTTGAAGGAATGGGCCATCTGCTAAAAAAACAAAAAACAAAAAACAACAAATAGAAACCAAAAGAAACTGTGAGGCTTCTCAAAGTTGAGATAAAATGTAAAGCAAATTCAAAACTGAAACTGTTTTTAAGTAGAGATTTCAAATCAATTTTTAAAGCTAATTCCACAGGGATACCATTTCTCATTCTCATTGGAAATGTTGAATCTGTCCTTTATTAGACAACAGTTTTATGATTTCAGAGAACCACCATAAACAGACGTTTGTTGAATGGTGATGGCACACTGCCCAACCCGACAAAAGGCATGATGGCTGGCAAAGATTAAGATGTCCACAGCCTTCAGGAGCTGGGCTCCAACAAAACATTTTGACACAAACACCGACTACTCGCAGCAACCACTTCCTGCAACTAGGATATTTTCTTTTGCCTTCACATCATTGGATACTCACTCTTACTCCTCAAAGAGAATATATTTCATGTGAGAGAAAAGAAACTGAGCTAGCAACCTTCGTGTGTGAAATACACGGATGATGATCTCAGCCTACCTGCTATCCCTTGCACTACGTTTCTGTTCCTTTCCCTGACCCAAAGCCCCAAACGCTGCCATCACTCCTTGACTGGTTCATTTGTTCCACCTCGCCTCCTCAATTCTATTTGGTCTACCAGAAATGGTGAATTTTACTTCTTAATCCATAACAATGTTTACAGAAAAATTTTTAATATGATCCTCTCAATATAACATTACATAAAATTCTAAAAGTAATTTAACTGGATCAATGCATACCAAATACTCAACAAAAAAAAACTGAGAAAACTAGGCTTAATCTATACTCCCAAGTATATCTATGTTGAAAATTGAAAGGAAAATCAGAATATTTGACAGCAAATACATAAATTTGTTTCATATGACAAAGTGCCTAACCTCCTCAGTTGTTTATGTCAACAGAACAATAACCTTTAGCTTTGCAGTAAATACAAGCACTTGGTCAATCTCTTTTTCTGAATGTAAATTAAGATTCTTGGTAATAAAAATATCCTAGGAGAATGCTTCTGTGTCCATTTAATCTTCACTGTCTTTCAGCTAGAAGCTCAAGATCTGTTATTTTGGATAAACAAATTGGTCAAGATGAGATAAATCTTCAAGTTGAAATTAAACTGTAACTTGGAAGAGAATTTATTTTTATCTTTTCAGTATTATGATGAATCAGGATAAGGCTAGAGAACTATAGGAAACAAAGGTATAATTATTTCCTGTTATTATTCAAGAAAAGTTACAAGGAAGTCAGTTGAAAAATGACTGATTGCATTTGAAGTGAGACACACAAGAAAGGAAACTATGGAAAAGCACTGACCAACGTCCTGATATAGTGAACTCTCTTCTTTTATGTGTATGAAATTCAGTGCTGGACATTGTAAAGTATTTTTAGAAAAGTAATTACAAATATAAAATTCAAAAAAAAAAAGACTAGAATTTGGGTTAGTGAAACTGGAAATATTTTCATACTACCAACATGCAGTCTGTATGACAAAGTAAAAACTAAGCATTTCCTCTAGAATGCTACAGGGTCACTGTATCAAGAAGACGGGCCCATCATTGTGATGATGTCATGGAAAATAAGGGAGTTGGAACATGTTTACATTTAACTTCAAGTCTCACTTCTTGTTAACTCTTCTAAAAATACTTGTGGTTTTGCCATTATTTTTCTTGTAGGATTTAGTTTCCTTTAAATATGTGAAATTCCATGTGAAATAGGGTCATTTTTCTCTTTCAGCAAACACATTCAAGAGTTAAATCCACTAGAAAATTAGATTTGATATGCATGCATTTGCATTAAGGCCAACTTTCTCCAGGCCACATTTCGGTGCCATGACATCCCACTGTGCAGAGAAATTTTAATTACAGCACAACATTATAAACTTAAGAGTTGTACCGTATCTTCTAGAGTTTTCAACAAGTGGTAGATCTACTAATGGTTTTAGATTTCAAGAACTCTACAAGGAGTGAGCATTTGGCCTATTTAGGTTTAAACACCAGTTAAGATGCTCACGGCCCATATCAGAGTACCTGGGTTACTACCTTTCTAAAACTCCAGCTTCCTGCTACTGCAGATCATGGGAGGCAGTGGGGATGGCTCAAGTACAAGGGTTCTTGCCACCCATGCGGGAGACTTGCATTAGGTTCCCAGCTCCTGGCTTTGGCCCTGGCCTGGTTCTGGCCATTGCAGGCATTTAAGGAGTGAACCAGTAGATGAGAGGGAACCCATGCACGTGAGTTCTCTGTTTCTCTGTCTCTGTTCCTGTGTCTCTGCCTCTCAAATAGTAGCAAACTAAAAGGTAAGCTTCCTGCTTTCTTCAAAAAAAAAATCTATAAGATTAAAAAAAAATCTATACAAAAATTACAAGTCAGTACTGGTTTAGATAACACCTCTATTCATTTAAAACTGAAATAAAACCTTCCTTAAACAAATGGATAAGGAGGAAGGAGAATAAGGGAGGAAGAGGGGAGGGAGAATTATACCTATGAAAGACAGGAAATCCTTTATATTATTATATTAGTCCTTTACATTAAAAATTTTTGAAAAAATAGATTTTAAAAAAATGACAGGGTAATAAAAACTGGAAAATAAGATTATAGGTATAATTTCAAAAGTTTTTCTAAAATTAATTCAAGAATTTCTAAAAAGAATGAAACCCTGACCACAAAATATTTACTTAGATGGTTCTTTTAATTATCTTATTTCTATGCCCATAAACCTAAAGAAAAAATAATACTAAAAAAACAGTCTGCCTCAGGATATTGTTTGGAATTCACATGGCATTAAATGGAAATATGTATATTTCCTGAGGGTAGAACCAAATTCTTACATTTTCAATAAAATATTAATATGACATAAAATACTTTGAACCTCAGAATAAAAAAATTTTCAGGAAACACATACACTACCACGGCATTTACTTGTTCACAAGTATCTGATTTAGAGTTCAAACCGGACATGGTTTCGCAACACCTCAGTCACAATGGCCTTAAAAATGTCTTGCAGGGTAAAAAGAGAAAGGCCAGTGTAGTGTAACTTATCCTAGCCAAGGATGACGTATAGATGCGTTTTCCCCTCCTGAAAACTCCTAACGACATAAATGCAGAAAAACAATCTCATCTAAACAATGGAAAGTAAGAACCAGCGTGATCATAAAAATTTTACATGAGAATGATGTAAGTTGGATAAAGTCTCAAGGAAAGCAAGGCCATGTTAAATAAAGCATCTGAAGTTCACTTCTGTGATTACCATTCTGCTCTGCACACAACCTTCAGAAAGCACTCACACTGCTTCTGAACACCTGTTAAGTCCATCCATGATGTAACGAGTGGAAAGGACATGAAAATAGCCATCATACTAAACTTACGTACAATCAACAAATAAAAAAGAGACTCGATTTTCTAATCACTCATGCGAGATTAAGCAGCTTGTGAATGAAGATAGCCAATAGTTACATGAGAAGGGAGGATTATTATTGTGACTTATATCCAACTGGTCAGAATAGAAAGCTAAGGGGTTAGCATCGTGGCGCAATAGGTTAAGCTGCTGCCCACAATGCTGGCATCCCATTATGAGCACCAGTTCAAGCCCCAGTTGCTCTATTTCTGATCCAGATCCCTGCTAATGCACCTGGGAAAGCAGCAGAAGATGGCCCAAGTGCTTGGGTCCCTGCCACTTAGGGAGACTCAGATGAAGTTCCAGGTTCCTAGCTGTGGTCTGGCCCATACCCGGCCATTTTGGCCATCTGGAGAGTGATCAGGAATATGGAAGATCTCTCTCTCTGTGCCTGTCTCCTCTCTCTCTCCTCTCTCTCTCTCTCTGTAACTCTTTTAAATAAATAAACCTTTAAAAAAAAGAATATAAAGCTAAAAGCTAAGGTAATTTTTCTACTGCAATGGTTTTCATGTTGGTATACTTCATTTTCCTATGCCTGGCATATTGGCCGGCACACAGATCTTCAGACAAATGTTTCTGGAAGAGAACAGAGCAGTGGAGATTGCCTCATGTGACTCTGGGACACAGCAGAGTTAAAAAGAAGTGAGAGGTAAGATGACTGGGACAAAAGGAAAATCCTTTCATTCAGTAGAGAAATTTCTTCTGAGCTATTCTAGCAGATATTAGCAACCACAGGGTGCTGTGCACGTGGGTAGGTGAGGGGAAGGATTTCTGTGCAAACACATTTCACATTTCAACAAAGGACACTGAAAGACTGGTCTCTAAAGCATTCACCACCACTTCCTTTCCATGTACATCCCTGAATTTCCAAAAGAGACTATGAGAAAATGCTCAATTAAAAAAATAAACATGAAACGAAAACAAGGAAACAAGGATGAGTTTTCTTTACCTGTTGGTGGTGGCATCCCAGGTTGAAATAATTCAGTACCAAATAGTGAAGGATTCAAAGTGTCCAAATGAAACATCTGCGGAGAACAAAGTTTAGAACTAAGGTGACACTCCTGAAACAAGAATGAGAGCTAAACGCAACAACCTGAAAACATCCGCAATCAAGATTCCAAAATACCTTCATGAGACATAATTAAGTTTATATGTGAATGGAACTTTATATAAGGTTG
The DNA here is from genome assembly GCF_964237555.1 of Oryctolagus cuniculus. Taxonomy (NCBI): domain Eukaryota; kingdom Metazoa; phylum Chordata; class Mammalia; order Lagomorpha; family Leporidae; genus Oryctolagus; species Oryctolagus cuniculus. The sequence continues at coordinate 62,680,881 of NC_091439.1, forward strand.
GACTATGTTCATGTAACAAAGAGATAGAAGAAAAAACAGCTTAGGGACGGGTGTTATAGCACAGTAGGTTAAGCCATGATTTGAGATGCCTTTACCCCATGTCAGAGTACCAGTCCTGGCTACTCTGCACCTTTGATCCAACTCCCTAGTAATATGCCTAGAATGAAGCCGATGCTGGCTCAAGTACCTGAGTTCCCGCCAGCCATGTGGGAGACCCAGATGGAATTCCCGGCTGCTGGCTTCAGGTTGGCCCAGCAATAGCTGTTGTGGCCATTTGGGGAGTAAACCAGTAGATGGATCTCCCTCCCTCTCTCTCTCTCTCTCTCTCTCTCTCTCTGTGTGACTTGATCTTTCAAATAGTTTTTAAAAAATCTGAAGGAGGAGGAGAGGGAGGATGAGAAGAAAAAAACGAGGGGAGGAGGAAGAGGAGAAGAGCTTAGCTATGAAGTACCCAGAGGCAAGGACTTGGTGCAACTTGCCTACCAGTATATCTTGAGGACCAAGTGCATGCTTATCACAGAGTGAGGTCCTTAATAAATATTTCTTGAATGAATATTTGAAGCTTGTATTTTCTTAAGAAACACAAAATAGGCATACAGCTCTAGAAATCCATGTGATCTTTCATGATGGTAAACACCTCTCAAATCTAGCCACACAAGGCCTCAAAGAATTATAGATACTAGCTCTGTAACAATTTACAGAACAAATGAAAATATAATTTACAGTCCAAGGAGTGGATAATGGAGCTCACTTTTTTTTTTTAAAGACTTAGTTATTTATTTGACAGACAGAGTTACAGAGAGGCAGAGGCAGAGGCAGAAAGAGGGGTTTTCCATTCGCTGGTTCACTCCCCAAATGGCCACAGCAGCCGGAGCTGCACTGATCTGAAGCCAGGAGCTTCTCGGTGTCCCACACGGGTGCAGGGGCCCAGGAGATGCCAGCACTGCAGGCGGCAGCTTTACTTGCTTCGCCACAGCACCGGCCCCTGAGCTCACTGTTTTTCATTTAATTTTTAAACCTTTACTTTTCTAGTGCAGTGCAAAATATCCATAATTTAGAACAATGGACTTCCCAAAGATGTCCACATCCTAACCCCCAGAACCTGTGAATGCTGCTTTACAGAGCAAAACAGACTCAGCACATGTTAGTCAGGTAAGAACGTTATTCTGGGGCTGGGGCTGTGATGTAGCAGGTAAAGCCACCACCCGCAGTGCCGGCATCCCATATGAGCGCCAGTGCAAGTCCTGACTGCTCCACTTCCAGCTCTCTCCTGGGAAAGCAGAAGATGGCCCAAGTCCTTGGGCGCCTGTAGCCCCATGGGAGACCTGGAGAAACTCCTGGCTCCTGGCTTCAGATAGGCGCAGCTCCAGCTGTTGAGCCAATTGGAAAGTAAAGAGAGAGGAAGACTCCTCTCTCTCTCTTCTGCCTCTCCTTCTTTGTTTAACTCTTTAAAATAAATTAATAATTTTTTTTAAAAAAGTAAATATTTAAAAATGCTATTCTGAGACTATTCTGCATTATCCGAGTGGGCTGGACAAGAGGAATCAGGAGGTCAATGTGTATGTGATGAAGGAGGTGTGACAACTCAATCAAGAGGTTGGAGTGATGGAGGGTTCACAGGCCAAGGAACACAGGCAGCCTCCTGATCAGGGGTCGGGAACGTGCCACCCAAGGGCCATACAATGCCCATGAAACCATTTGTTCTGGCCTTGTCAAGGCAACCACAGACAGGACTTCAAATTCAGTAAACCTAAAGCAGGCTAATTTTAAGTTGATAATTTTGTATGTCCTGAGAACAATTTTATAACTATCTAAATAGCCCTTGGCAGCAAAGGGGTTCCCACACCTGCTCGAGAAGCATAGAATTGCAAGGGAAAGCCTCCAGTAGGAACGCAGCCCAGCCAACACTTTGATTTTAGAATTCTAACCTCCACAATTTATCAGAATAAGCTTGTATTGTTTATAGTCACAAGTTGGTGATAATCTGTACGGCAGCAATAGAGTGGGCATATAATGTATTTTCACAGAATTAAACTCATAGCTCAATAAACTATTAGTATTTTTAATAGCCAATATTACAACTTGTCTTCTTCTCCTTATTCGCAACCTATTGAAAGCTCTTTCTTCGATGCCTGGGAACACAGCATGCCTAGTTAAATCAAGAATTAGAAAAACACAAAACTTCAGTTGAGGAACAGAAAATGTGCTCCATGTTAAAGTTGAACAGTAAAGCTAATCAAGCTATTCATTGCTTGCTGGAAACACAGTAATGAAAAAAATTTGTAAACATGGGCCCCACTTCACACAGGGTGTTCACCAATATCAGAGCCACAAGGATGACCCGGCAGAAAATCTCCCCTGCTGGGGTCCTCCAGGGGCCTGACGCGGCTGCGCAGAGGGCACAGGCACCAGGAGTGGAGGAGCAGTGCTGTGCTGCAGCTTAGGCTGCGTACGGTCAGTCAAGGGAAGACACTCAATTCCGGAATACATTCAAACACCGAGGACATGTGAACTTCAGGAAATAAAAACCATCAAGCTCAAGACAAGAAGAAAAACAAAAAGATCTGCCAGGACCTCTCCCCTCAAAAATGGAAATATCAGCACATGCCCCACCCCTGTAGCTGAGGATCACAAAAATGCCCACATGAGAAAAACTTTCGAAATGAATATTCTTGCAGGCTTTACTTTCGGCCGCCTAAAGGCCTGTCTCCTGGTGATAAGATTTCCTGTGTGTAGACAGGAAAGCACGGTTTAAAACCAAGCAGAAACAGCCTCATGCTTGCTGGAGTTTGCCTTCAAGTGTTAGAGATGGCATATTAAAAGCGAAAGGTAAAACAGAGGGTTTAAATAACACGAGTAGCCATGTGTCTTTCACACTATAGTCAAAGAAAATGTTCCTAGATTTATCTGGTATTACCATTTTTACAATAAAACCACAAAGGAGCATCTTAATGTAAAAAGCAGTGCATACTCATTCTGTGTAAACCCATCAGGACATGACCCCACAAGTTACGAGTGCTATACAGTCTATTTTATTTATATGTAGAAACAGTTAAGAGCTCCCTGAAAGTATTTCATTTTTGGTTTTATTTTTCTGGATGATCCTTTGCAAGTATAGCACTGGAAAATTCATTGTTATAGATGGCTGCCACTAAAATTTAAATATGACATGTCACATAATTAAATCTAGGACCAAGATGTCCTGATACCCAGGATTCCCTCTCTTTATCTAGTATAGCAAGCTACATCTTTCAAGTGTCTGCCTGTACAGACCTCCTTCAGAAAGTCCTCCCTGACTCTGCTGTTCCCCCATGTAGCACGTAGTGATCCCTCTCAACATTTCTGTCCCATTCCGTGCAGACAACTACCACAGCATCTATCACCTTATGGAAACTGCCACTCTGCCTCCCATGACATAGGCAGCATCATGAAACTAGGGTCTATATGTCACTTCATCTTATCCCTATGAAGCCAATGTTGTCATACAGCTAGGCCCCAGTAAACAGCTGGAATACATCTCACAGCTTTAAATACTTTTTAAAACTGTTACATTCAAAATAGGGACAGGTATTTAGCATAGTGGTTAAGCCACCACTTTGGATGCTCACAACCCATATCGGAGTGCCTGGTTCGAGTTCCAGTTCCAGCTCCCAAAGTTAGCTTCCTGCTAATGTACAACCTGGGAGGCAGCAGGTGATGAGTTGGGACCCTGCTACCCACATGGGAGACCTGGATTGTTTTTCCAACTTCTGGCTTCGGCTCAATCAGCCTTGGCTGTTGCAGGTACTTAGAAAGTCAGCAGATGGGAGATCAATCTCTCTCTCTCTCTCTGCCTTTCAAATAAAAATAAGTAACAAATAACTTTTTGATATTGCCATTTTAATTCTCCTAGAGTCTAAAAACTGATTTTAAATGTTTTCACATATATACATATCTGTGTGTGTATGTATGTATGTATGTATAGACAGACAGATGATATAGATAGATAGAGAAGCAAAATTTTAACAAGCAACATAGGACTTCTGGACTATTCAATACTTAATAAGCTTTAAATTTTCCAAAGTAAAAAGTTGGTGACATGGCATAGTGGGTAAAGCCTCCACCTGCAATGCCAGCATCCCATAAGGGTGCCAGCTCAAGTCCCAGCTGCTCTACTTATGATCTAGCTCCTGCTAATGCACCTGGGAAAGCAGTGGAAGATGGCCCAAACCCTTGGGTGCCCTGTACCTACATGGGAGACCTGGGCAGAACTCCTGGCTCCTGGCTTCAGCCTGGCCCAGCCCTGATTGTTGCGACTATTTGGGGAGTGAACCAGCAGATGGGAAATCTCTGCCTCTCTCTCCTGATCTCTCTCTCTGTAACTCTGCCTTTCAGAATAATAAAATACATCTTAAAAAAAAAAAAAAGCTAGATGGAAAATAACAAGACACTTATGCCCTCACATAACTGTTAATAAAATAAACACAAATAATGCAATGTTCTCAAAGCACATTCATTAGTCCTTGAGTCTTCTCAACACCCTTATGAATATGCAGCTAGCACTCCCACTTTGTGGGTGAGACATGTGAGGGTCAGGGGAACTAAGCAATTCTTTGAGTTAAAAGAGCTGCTCGGCCAGCGCCGTGGCTCAATAGGCTAATCCTCCGCCTGCAGCGCCGGCACACTGGGTTCTAGTCCCAGTCGGGGTGCCGGATTCTGTCCCGGTCGCTCCTCTTCCTGTCCAGCTCTTTGCTGTGACCTGGGAGTGCAGTGGAGGATGGCCCAGGTCCTTGGGCCCTGCCCCTTCATGGGAGACCACCTGACTCCTGGCTTCGGATCAGCGCTGTATGCCGGACGCAGCAGCCATTGGGGAGTGAACCAACAGACAAAGGAAGACCTTCTCTCTGTCTCTCTCTCTCACTGTCCACTCTGCCTATCAAAAAAAAAAAAAAAAAAAAAAAAAAAAAAGCTGCTCAGGGGCAGTCTACACTTACATAAAAAATTCTCAGTCCAGAGGTCTCTTCACTACACAAATCTGCTTCCTCAATAGATGAGTTTTAAATAAATATTTTAAGGGGCCTCGGTGGTTTGAGATGTGTTCTTCCTCAAGAAAAGGATCACTATATTCCTAAATCTATAAATATGAAAAATATGAAACTTGTATAACTAAAATAAAATTTTTTAAAAAAGAAGAAAAACAAACAAACAACAACTAATTCTCAGTACCTGTGCCCTTATTTGGAAATAAGGTTTTGTAGATTTAATCAAATTAGGATGAATTCATACTGGATAAGGGTGGACCCGCCATCTAACAACTGATAACACTGCAAGTAAAAGGAGGAGGATATTTGGAAACAAAGACACAGCAGAGATGCACAGTCAGAAGGGGTGTATGTCAGTGGAATAGGCATTGGAGAGATGCAGCTAAAAGCCAAGGGAAGTCAAGGACTGGCAGCCCACACCAGAAGGCGGGAGACAGGGGTGGGCCAGATTCTCCCTCAGAACCTCCATAAGGAACCAACCAAGTCTTCATTTTGAATTTATTGCCTCCAGAACTCTGAGAAAATGTATTTCTGTTGTTTTAAGCCATCAGGTTTGTAGGATTTGCTGTAGCAGCCCTGTAGTAGCCATCATTTGAATTGCAGTGTAGACAATTTGCAAGCAACCATGTGTGGTAGCAGGGTCTAAGTTACTCATCTTATGTGACACATCCTTTCCAACCTTACATGGAGGGGCAGGGAAACTGAAAAAAAAAATTTAAAAACAACTACCAATTTTACTAATATTTAATTACTAATGTTATCTTTGTCCATTTTGGAATATAAATGCATCTAAATAAAATTATCAGAGAGATGATAGCACTTACTTGTTCATGTCCTCTCAAATAGTGGTCGTCGTCTGCCATTCTGGAGCTGTATATTAAAACAAACACAACAAAGCTGTAACACCAGAATGAAGCATGTTCAGCTAGTTGTTAAGGTACTAGGTAAGCCACTCATGGTCCATATCAGAATGCCTGGGTTTAATACCCTGCCCTGGCTCCTGACTCCAAGTTCCTGCTAATGGGACCCTAGGAAGCAGTAGGTGATGGCTTAACTACTTGGGTTCCCATCATCCACACGGGAAACCTGAATTTGGTTCCCAGGTCCAGGCTTCAGCCCCAGCCCAGATCAGACTATTTCAGGCATTTAGGGAGTTAACAAGCACATGGCAGCTGACTCTCACACTCCCTCTTTCTCTCTCTGCCTTTCAAATAAATAAATAAAATTTTTAAAAATCCCATCAGCAGGCTGGTGCTGTGATTCAGTAGGTTAAACTGATGCCTGCAATGCCAGCATCCCATGTGGGCCCCGGTCGTGTCCTGGTTGCTCCACTTCCAGTCCTGCTTCCAGCTAATGCACCTGGGGAAGCAGTGGAAGCTGTCCCAAGTACTTGGGGTCCTGCACCTATGTGGGAGACTTAGATGAAGCACCTGACTCCTGGCCTTGGCCTGGCCCAGCCCTGGGCATTGTGGTCATTTGCAGAGTGAACCAGAGTATGGAAGATCTGGAAGATCTTTTTCTCTCCCTCTCTGTAATTTTGCCTTTCAAATAAAACACATAAATAAATATTTAAAAAATTCTATCACTATGAAATTCATGTAGGGACATTATTCTAGGAGTACCAAATATAATGCTTTTTAAAAGACCTTAGAAGGAGGGCACGGTGTAGCTGTCCTCTTTGGTATCTAAATCTAACAGCAGGGAGACTGCATAATAGAAGAATCACCAGTAACATATGACCCAAAACTCTCACATTAAGCTTACAACAGTGCCCTGAGCTTGGTACAACTGTTCTTTATCCTCTGTATAAAAATTTTCCATACTTGAATTCTTAGTGGCTATTTCTTTTTATCGCCTTCTAAACTTAAAGAGTTTCTAGTCTGAGTTCCTTGTGTACTCATGTTATTTCCCAGCTCTGCGTGAACTCTATCATGGTCCCGAAATTGATTCCAAGTAGTCTACAAGCTGTTCCAGTTGGAAGCCTTGGAAGGACCTGATCAGGGGAGGGCTGAGGGCTCCAACAGCATACCACACGCTATCCTCTAGTGCTTCTCATGCCCACCGAGGCAGGCCACTTTCCCACCATTGTCAAAGCAGTATAGCAAGTCTAACATCAACTGTGCCATAAAAATGTAAAACCAAGATCCCTTATTACCAAGGATTTAATCAGCTGCAGCCAGGTATAAAAACACTTTAGGGGCCAGTGCTGTGGCTCACTTGGTTAATCTTCCGCCTGCAGTGCCAGCATTCCATATGGGTGCCAGGTTCTAGTCCCGGCTGCTCCTCTTCCAGTCCAGCTCTCTGCTGTGGCCTGGGAGGGCAGTGGAAGATGGCCCAGGTGCTTGGGCCTCTGCACCCGCGTGGGAGACCAGGAGGAAGCACCTGGCTCCTGGCTTTGAATAGGCACAGCGCCAGCCATAGCGGCCATTTGGGGAGTGAATCAATGGAAGGAAGACCTTTCTCTCTGTCTCTCTGTCTGTCTATAACTCTACCTGTCAAAAAAACAAAACAAAACAAAACAAAAAACACAGAACTTGCAGTTAAGGACCTCTATCCCTTCTTACTCTGAAATAGTGAGATATTTCTAAATAGTTAGTTTTGGTTACAATTAGATTCTACTTGTTATTGTCAATCAGATGTAAAAAACAAACAAACAAAAAAAACAAAAAAACACTTTAGTCTCTAGCAATCTTCTCTTACCCACAGGCCCTCATAAAAGAACCACATGATCAGACAAATAGAGTATCCACAATCACTTATCATTTGGTATTTATTGTTTAAGAAATAGCCTTATTATTTTAAATATGAATAATTTAATTTAATTTAGATTATATTTTTGATACATGACATGAAACCTGAGGTTTGTAAGAAGCGGGGTTGAAGGCAAATATTATCTGTGAGGCACGTTTTTAAGCCTTTTTCCATGAAACCTCGAAAGCACTCAAGGGCACTTGGGGCTGCAGCTGAGAATGCTAGCTGTCCACCCGAATGTGTTCTGTCTTCTTCCACAGCACTAGTGATGCAGCAGGCAGCGTGACTCCTCAGCTGCAGTACAGCCCGCACGTCCTGGGAGACAGAGACAGCCGTCCGACAAAATGCTCTCTGGTGGAATGTCAGAACTGTTATGTGCGACTCCCAGGGCTGGCTTCAGGCCCTTGACATGCTTCCCCTGTGTTTTGTTTTTCCCTTTCCTTCAGGATGAAACCCAGATGTGGGGAAGAGCTGGCTCCTACCACTGGGGTGATGATGAAGAGACTCAGATAAGTAAGATGGAAGGAATCTGGACCTTTGAACGCCACCATGAGACAAAGCAGCTCTAACGATACAGGCTCCTGCTGGTGGTGATGTGAGAAAGAGACAAACTTCTTTGTTCTTCAGCCCAGTGTACTGCAGGGTGTCTCTGGTAAAACACTCTAATGAATACACTGCTTAACACTTCCATAAGCACAAAGCCTCCAAAAAGAAACCTGACTTCTGATGAAATCAGCCTGCTGGAGCGCTGTGTGTCTGATGAAGAGGGAGAAAGGCTCAGGAGGACTTCTAGGGGGACGGAAAGCAAGGCCGAACTTTAGCAAAAGGGAGAAGGACAGCTCTGAGTCCTGCTGGACATGACATTCTTGCAGATTTGCGGGGAACTACTTTCTTACAACAAGAAACTACTGGTTGAAGATACTCAACCAGTTGCAAACAAATATATCTCAATTGAGAGACAATCAGTTAAAAAAGGAAAAACCAGGGACAGGCATTTCATCTAAGAGTTAAGATGTCCCACATCACATAAAAGAGTGCCCAGGTTCAATTCTCGATGCTAGTTCCTGATTTCAGCTTCCTGTTAATGTGTGCCCTGCGAGGCCAGTGGATGGGAGGAGAGTTCTGTCCCTCTCTCAAATAAATTGTTTAAAATAAGTATTAAAAAAATAAACAAATAAAAAAAAACCTGGAAAATTGGCCCCAATACAGGATAGTAGAATTAGGTCATTCAAAATGCAAGATTTCTGCCACTGCTGTGTATCAACTAGACTCACTGCGGTCTCTTTTTTTAACCTGTAAAGTGAAGCTTTGATGGAATGGACTCCTGAAAAAAGTCCTGAAACATGCAGTTTAGCTGACAAACGTCTATTCAATGAACACATCACTTAAGTCATAACATTTTTTGAAAAACCTGAATTTTTATATGAATCTGTAATTGTGCACCTATACTAAAATTTTATGTGTATGTTTAAATATTTAACAACATTAAGGGATCATTAACATAATTTTCAGTTATTTGAAGAATAGTGGTTAAAAAGGTTGCAAACTTCCCTATCCTTAGAACACCACAGGAGGCCAGATGTCCAGGAAATTTTTTTAAAAATATTTTTGACAGGCAGAGTGGACAGTGAGAGAGAGAGACAGAGAGAAAGGTCTTCCTTTGCCGTTGGTTCACCCTCCAATGGCTGCCGCGGCCGGCGCGCTGCGGCCGGCGCACCGTGCTGATCCGATGGCAGGAGCCAGGAGCCAGGTGTTTTTCCTGGTCTCCCATAGGGTGCAGGGCCCAAGCACTTGGGCCATCCTCCACTGCACTCCCTGGCCACAGCAGAGAGCTGGCCTGGAAGAGGGGCAACCGGGACAGAATCCAGCGCCCCGACTGGGACTAGAACCTGGTGTGCTGGTGTCGCAAGGCGGAGGATTAGCCTAGTGAGCCGCAGCGCCGGCCCAGGAAAATTTTTAAAAGTCACCTTTTTTTTGTCAATAATCTGCGCTGATCTCCTGAATATTTTCAACCTTTGCCTACAGTTTTCAAAATCAGAGACTGTTGATTTGTGGAACTGACAGAAACCATTCAGTACCACTATTGCACTGCTCAGATATATCTTAAAACTGTGGTCTTCCAGAGCTTTAAATGTGTGGAACCAACATAAAGCAGCCCTCATGCTAATTCAAAACATAACTGTAGTTCGTTTAATAGAACAGATGCTGTGTTATTAGCATGATCACCACTGCACTATAGATAAAACCTTAGCAGAGATCCCTAAATCGTAGGCACTGGACAAACCACCCGGTTCAACGATCTATCTCCAGTAAATTCCCCATGACTTGGAACACTAATTTGTACCAAAAGACCTCGGTTTTTAGAGCCCAGCAACATTCCCAGGGACACTTCCAGGGCGGTCAAAATCTGAACTTCTACAGCCTTCGCAAGACAGTTACATTCACTGTGAAGAGTTGAGGTAAGAGTGAGCTGATGTGATGTCAATGTTAATTCACAATTTAAAGGTAAAATGCCAAAAGAAACCGAGAATCATTTGGAAAGGCTGAATCACAAGTCATATTTGCATCAATTGCAAAAGTAGGTTTTATTTCTAAAATGTTGAAACACCAACCAAGCCTTTGAAATGAAAGAGTTAGAAAGGACCAGGGAAAGTCCCTTCTACTCCCCTGCTCCTCCAGTCCTTCCCTTCACTTTCCCTTTGCCCAGTTCTGTGCTTTTCAGGAAGGATCTTGAAACAGAAAGAGAGATCCAGAGTCAATTTGGGGAGAAGATGGGTCTCATCTCTGCAGCTCTCCCCACTGAGAAGATTTCTAGGAAGATTTTCACCCCATGGAAACAGAAACAGAAAACATAGCGAGCTAGCAACAAATAAAATATCCAGTGAATTATTTGTGGTTTTCACGTAAAAACCATGTTGCAACCAGCTTAGTTCTGAATTTGTGACAGGTTCTATGAAATGCTTAAGGGATTCTTGTCTATACATCTGTGACAACCCCCCGTACTAACACCAAAGCTCAGTACATCTGCTTCTTGGTGAAGGAAGGCAGCCAGCCTGAGCTGATTAACTTGGAATCTACAGTGTTCAACCATTAAGGATGGAGTTTGGGAAACTTCCCAGGATCAGAGAGATTTATACTTTTTGACTGTGCCCCCCTTTAAGAAAATATATTCATTTTTTTAGATTCCATTAAAAAAATCCTGAAGTCCTCAAACCCAACAAAGTGATTTCATGACCCACTAAAAGCCATAAATTGCAGGTTGAAAAACAACTTCAGATGCCATCAAGAGGGTACAGTTGGGAATCAAAAAGAAAAACTATCTCTAATGTCAAGACTGTATTCAGAGAAAACTGACACCAGTTAGGTATAATTTTAACACTTCATCTTAGATGGAAATGAGGATGAAACTATAAGAGAAAGCCTGACCTTTCACCATTTCTCTGTTGGATAATAAACTGAAATACCAGAAAAAAGTATGCTGAAGCCTCTTCCTATATAGGAATTTTTTGGAGGAAACACTATAAAGGGAAATGTACAGTGTATAATGTAATACATTCAAATGAGAGCATCATTTGATTCTGCAATTCTACTATCAAGAAACTGCTATAAAAAATTACATGTGCCAAAAAAAGTATAAAGATATGCATTGAAGTATAACATTGGAAATTATCTGAATGTCTTTTGATAGCAGAATAATTAAATTTATTCTACATTCATAAATTAAATATTATTCAACTGGTAGAAATAATAATTCATATCTAGGTAAAATAACGCGGAAGCTTTTACTAAGCTATACATTTCTATATTTTGATTTTCTAGCTCAATTATGTCACTGGAAATACATATTTTAATAGGAAATAAACCTAAACCTGTCCTGATATTAAACTCTGACATCGGGGCCTGCACTGTGGCATAGCAGGTAAAGCCACTGCCTGCAGTGCCGGCATCCCATATGGGCGCTGTTTACAGTTCCCACTGCTCTTCCGATCCAGCTCTCTGCTATGGCCTGGGAAAGCAGTAGAAGATGGCCCAAGTCCTTGGGCCCTTGCACCCACGTGGGTGACCTGAAGAAGCTCCTGGACCTGGCTTCCAATCAGCCCAGCTCTGGCCATGCCAGTCATTTGAGGAGTGAACCAGCAGATGGAAGATCTCTCTCTCTCTCTCTGCCTCTGCCTCTCTGTAACTCTGGCTCTCAAATAAATAAATATTTTTAAAAACAGACCTCTAACATCTTAAACAATTAATGACATACAGTATATAAAACATGAAGCATGGGGGCCAGCACAGTGAGTAAGCTACTACCTGTGACATTGGCATCTCACATGGGCACTGGGTTAGAGTCCCAGCTGCTCCACTTCTGATCCAGGTCCCTGCTAATGTGCCTGGGAAAGCAGCAGATGACCCAAGTGCTTGGGTCCCTGTACCCACATAGGAGACCTAGATGAAGCTCCAGGCTCTTTGGCTTCTGCCTGGCCCCGCCCTGCCTTTTGTTTGAGGCCATTTGGGGAGTGAATCAGCAGATGGAAGATCTCTCTCTCTCTGTAACTCTGCCTTTCAAATAAATAAATAAATCTTAAACAAAGCAAAGCCATGAAGCATGAATGAGTCAAAAAACTTTAAGCACTTTTGGAATCCTTTTCATAATAAAAAATTAATTTTAAATGTGCTGCTTAATTAAATCTTGCTGGAAATAAACTGGCCTAGTGATGGTGAAAGAAAAGCTGACAGTGGGGTTAGTTAACTTTTTTAGAAGAGCTCATTTCTGGAAGTTTTTGAAAAGAACTCAGTATTTGTGTGCTACCACATTTAGCTTTCTATTAACTCATTTTCTATGTCTTTTACATTCCTCCTTCCATTTTCATATCCACAGTATTGCACTTGGGTGAAATGAGACTAATTAACATATATAACAGCTTAGGAAACACAAATACACTACTTAGAATCTGCACAGCAAGAGCCCCTGTTCACAGAGGGGTGCAAACCTAACAGGGACAGCACATACAGACAGACACTCATTCAGTTAAATCACACAAAACAGTACTGTGAATGACACACAGCAATGCTAGCCATTTTTTCCAGAGCATAACAAATGTTTATGATAAATTATGGAAAGAGTCCCAAACAAAAGAATTAGGCATTCTGAAAAGAACTAAATGCTGGATTTCTTCCTTGCCCCACATTTATGGGTACCTTGCCCCATTTTCTAAGTTGGTTATGTCTTACTGCTGGTAAAAAGGTTTACATGGGGACTGATGCTGTGGAGTAGTAGGTTAAGCCTCTGCCTGTGGTGCCGGCATTCCATATGGGCACCAGTTCAAGTCCCAGCTGCTCCACTTCCTTCCCAGCTAATGGCTTGGGAAAGCAGTGGAAGATGGTGCAAGTGCTTGGGCCCCTACAATCATGTGGAAGATCCAGAAAAAGCTCCTGGTTCCAGGCTCCTGGCTTCGGATCAGTCCAGCTCCAGCTGTTATGGCTTTCGTGGAGTGAACCAGCGGATGGAAGACCTCTCTCTTTCTTCGTCTGTTGTTAACTCTGCTTCTCAAATAAATAAATCTTTAAAAAACAAAAAAAGTGTACGTGTTGCCCCCAAAGGACATCCAGTAAGGTCTAGAGACACTGTCAGCTGTCACAACTGGCTGAGTGGTCCTACAAGCACCTAATATGTACAGGTCAGAGATGTTGCTAAACATCCTACAATGTACAGGACAGTTCCTCGCAGCACCAAATTATTAGCTCCCCAATGTCAATCATGTTGAAGATGAGAAACCCTAATGAATGCCACTGTATCACAAGCATGCTCTGCTTCCTAGGGAGAGGAAAGCAAACGTAACTACCTCCCTGAGTCAGAACAACAGCCAACACTTCACATATATCACTTAATGCTCACACCACTGTTGAGAAATATTATCCCACATGACAATACTTAAGTTTAGGTAAAAGAAGTTATTTGCTCAGTTTAATAGAATATTGCTAAGTTAGCACTGTGGTATAGCAGGTGAGGCCGATGCCTGCGACACCAGCATCCCTTGTGGCACCAGTTAGAGCCCTGGCTGCTTCACTTCTGATCCAGGTCCCTGCTCATGGCCTGGTAAAAGCAGTGGACGGATGAAGGCTCAAGTGTTTGGGCCCCTGCCACTCATGTGGGAGACCTTGAAGAAGCTCCTGGCTCCTGGCTTTGGCCTGACCCTGCCCCAGCAGATGCAGCCATTTGGGGGGAGTGAACCAGTGGATGGGATCTCCCTCTCTCCCTTCCACCTCTGTAACTCTGCCTTTCAAATAAAATCTTTTTAAAAATTAAAAGAGTATTGCTGGCTAATCTGACACCATAGTCTATGGTTCTTTCACTTGCTTAAGAGGAAGAAGTGACATAAGCCCTTGACTTAGAACATGATTTTAATATAGAATCTTTGCTACTTTGATTGGCTGGAGCTGGTCTATCTGTTGCATAGCCTAGAAAGAATAACAGGACTCTGGCAATGTGCAAAATGAAATTTCTTCATAATGCAACCAGTTGTGAAAGTAAAAATATTGGACAATGCTAAGTGATAGTTGCTTTTTAAAAAATTTCCTTTGGGGGCCTGTATGGTGGTACAGTTGGTTAAGCACTACTTGCAATGCACAGCATCCCATATCAGAGTGCTGATTTGAGTCCTGGCTGCTCTGCCTCCAATCCAGCTCCCTATGTACAGTGTATAATGTAATACATTCAAATGAGAGCATCATATCACCTGCAAAGGCTGTGAATGATGGCCCAAGTGCTGAGGTCACTGCCACCCATGTGGGAGACACAAACTCAGACCAAGCTGTTGTGGCCATCTGGAGAGTAAATGAGCAGATGGAAGATCCTCCCCCCCCCCCTTTCTTTTCCAAATAAATAAACCTTTTTAAAAATTTCCTTTGGTGAGTTTCAAAGAATAGAAGAATAAAGATATGTCCCTAAAACATGTCTACAGAAAGCACCATTCTCACCAATGGTTTAAAAAAAGTATGTTAATACAAAAAACTAAAGCATCTTGAAAAGTTGTCCATTTGTTTCCTTTTCTTCATGAATTCAGTCATTTATTAAAAATATGTATGCATACATAAAATATGTATGCATCAGTTTCCAAAGATATCAAACTGCCCAAGAGTGATATAGTCACTTTACTCACAGAACTCATAGTTGAACTAGGCTGAAAACAATGGCCACAGATTTTTTGATACCCAATTGAACAAAATGTTAAATCTATTTCAGAATTTCTTGAATCTTGGCAGGCCAGTGACTTGCTTTCACCGACAGAACCAGGTAAAAATATGCGTTCTGAACTCAAGTTTCAAGGTATTGCAAATGGCATTCTTGCTCTCTTGGAATGCTGGTGCCATGTGAACAAGCCTGGGCTGGCTTACTGGAGGATGAGAGACAATTTGGAACGGAGAAGTGCAGGCCTAGCTGATACTCCCCCAGACCCAACAGCTTCAGCTGAGTAACTCGAGAGAGTAACTTTAGAGATGAGCCCAGACAACCTATACAGTTCACAGACTTTCAAGAAGTAATAAATGTGTGTGTTTTAATTTACTTTGTGGTGATATTCATTTGTTTAAATGTATCTGAAAGGGAGAGCAAGAGCGAGATGGAGACAGAGAGAGGTCTTCTATGTGATTACTCTCCAAATGCCTGCGATAGTCAGGTCTTGGCCAGGCTAAAGCCAGGAATCTGGAACTCAGTACAGGTCTCCATGTGGGTAGCAGGGACCCAAGCACTTGAGCCATCACCAGCTACCTCCAGAATGTACATTAGCAGGAAGCTGGAATCAGAACGGAGCAGGACTCAAACCCAGTCCCACATGGCATCGTGCTCAACAAACATCTACCCTTTTGGTGGTATTTTCTGCAGCAAAAATTAAGTAATCCAAGAGTTTACTAAGTAGGAAGACAAACAGGCAACAATGTAGCACAGCAAGTGCTACACAGGACATGAGGGCATGGGTTAGCCCTTGGTAACTAAATACAACAATTACACTTTGTTAAAGGCCTAGTCCCATCTCCCATTGGACTCAATTTTTTATCACTGGCTTATTCAACTCCCAATTGAACAAAGAACCAAGTATATTAGCCAAAACCACTGTAAACAGAACATTAGAACCAGAGCCAGTGTTGTGGTACAGCAGGGTAAGCTTCCACCTGCAATGCTAGCATTCCACACCAGAGTGCAGGTTCAGCTGTTCTGCTCTCCATCCAGCTCATTGCTTAAGCTCATGGAAAAGTTGTGGATGATGGCCTGAGTGCCTGGGCCCCTGCCACCCATGGGCCAGACCTGCATAAATGTACAACCTCCAGGCTTCAGCCTGGCCCAGCCCCAGCTGTTGCACCTATTTGAGGAGTGAACTACTGAATGGAAGATCTTTCCCTATGTGTCTCTCCCTCTGTCTCTCTGCTTTTCAAATATATATATATTTTTTTAAAAATAGAAAATTAGAACTTTCAAAAGTTTTAAAGTGCAAATATTAATAAATCTTGAGCTTTGAGCAGTGATACTGTTATAAAACAAGTTAATATTTTAAATTCAAATCTCTAAGATCTAAAACCAAATTCATCATTGCTGCTAAAATATGCTCATTCTTGACCTGTCAATTTCTGCCAGTATGCTAGTCTCACTTATAGCCAATCAATAACCAATTTCTACCAGCTTTTGCTTTGTGTTGTTCCTTATAACTGCCACTCCTTTTTATTTCTGCTGTCCTACATGAGATCCATATTGCCTCATTCCTGAAAGACAGTAACAGCCTCCTATCTTTTCTTTGTGAATGGTCTTTCACATTATTATACAATTTACAAGATAAAGTCCAAAGACCTCAACCACTCAGCATACTATATTATTATATCACACCATATTATAAGGATGGTTTTTCACTTATTACTATGTCCTAAAACCCACTACTACAGACAGACCTGTCATTCAAAACTGCCTTGCTTGTTTCCATCTTGTATATTTGTTCCCAGTATACCCTGCACCCTGAAATGCCATCTTTCCTACCTAAATATCACCCACTCTTTAAGGCTCTACTTAAATCTAACCTCTGTCATGAAATCTTTAAGATTTATTGTTTATTCAAAAGTCAGAGAGAGAGAGAGAGAGAGAGAGAGAGAATCTTCCATCTGTATGTTCACTCTCCAGATTGTCACAACGGCCAGGGCTGGGCCAGACCAAAGACAGGACTCCGGAACTCCATCCAGGTCTCCCAAGTGGGAGCTGAAGCCCAAACACTTGGGCCATCTTCATTTACTTTCCCAAGCATGTTAGCAGGGAGCTGGATCAGAAGTCAAGCAGCTAGAGCATGAACCTCGGCACCCATATGAATGCTGGTGTTGCAGGCAGCGGTTTTATCTGCTATGCCACAACACTGGCCCCTCATGAAATCTTGTATGTGCCCTGTAACTTTCTGTGCTCTAAGACCACATAAGTTTATAACATGCATGTCTTCCAGTGATTTTATAAAATGACATCATCCTATTCTGCTACAATTTGACTTTATCCATATATTTAGCATCTTGTTTAATAGTTCTCTGTGCCTAAAAAGTAGAGATGGGAATTTTGCTTTTTTGTGTTGCAAAATTGGTAAACACTGATTATATATTTTACCAATATTGCCTTAGTTATAAGAAGCTTTGTGGGCCAGCGCTGTGGTATAGCAAGTAAAGCTGCTGCCTGCAGTGCTGGCATCCCATATGGGCACCAGTTCGAGTCCTGGCTGCTCTACTTCCAATCCAGCTCTCTGCTATGGCCTGGGAAAGCAGTAGAAGATGGCCCAAATGCTTGGGCCCCTGCAACCATGTAGAAGACCTGGAAGAAGATCCAGGCTCCTGGCTTCAGATCCACACAGCTCCGGCCATTGTGGCCACTTGGGGAGTGAACCAGTGGATGGAAGACCTCTCTCTCTCTCTGCCTCTGCCTCTCTGTAACTATACCTTTCAAATAAATAAATAAATAAATGATTTTTTTTTTAAAAAAAGAAGCTTTGCAATCTCATATTTGTCAGAAGTATACTCTTGGTTTAAGTCATGACAGATTAACAGCTATTTGAATTTTTCCCTTGCCATACTCAACTGCAAAACTACGCAAAATATTTAAAGCAAATAACTAAGATACTGGATAACAGACTTCATAAGGCTCCAAATTTGCTCCCAATTTTAGACAGAAGGCACTTTCCAAACCACGACACAGGGAAGTAAAGCCTAACAGAAAGCAGTAATCTCGCTGGGCAGACTATCAAAGACAAAGGATTTACACAGGGAACAAGAGCCTTAGAAATCTGCACAGGGCTCACTCCTGGTCATTGGCCAAATACTAAGCTGTGCTAGTGCAGGACAAGACCGTATAACGTCTACTAGCAAGAATACTATAGGGATCTAAGAGCAGAATAGAGATTCTGGAGGTCACACAATGCTGAAATACTGAAGTTGCAATCAACCAGGGTGGAGAGGCACTACTGAACATTCGGTTGTGACCTCAGAAATACAACACAGTAATATTAAGGGACACACAGTAAACTAAGGGCTACTCTACACCCATGTTAATAAAACCAGGTGGGAGGGTGGGCGTTGTAGTGGAAGGGGCTAAGCTGTCACTTGCAACTTCCACATCACATATCTGAGTGCTTAGACTTAAGTCTTGCCTCCACTTCTGATCCAACTTCTTGCTAATGCACCTGGGAGGCAGTAGTTGATGGCCCAAGTATTTGGGTCCCTTTCACCCATGGGGCAAACAGATTGAGTGCCCAGCTCCTGGCCTGGCACAGCCCTGACTGTTGCAGACAGTTGGGGAGTAAAATCAGTGAATGGAAGGTCTCTCTCTCTCTCTCTCTCTCTCTCTCTCTCCATCCCTGCCCCCTGTCCACTCTGCCTTTCAAATAAATATGGAATTAAAAAAAAAAGGTGACCTACCAGTAGATTTATTGTCTGCCCCAACAAAACTATAAAGGAAGATAAAAAGATAATATCTTCCTTATTATCTACAATGTATTACCTACAATGTAATAAACATAACATACTATAAAAATGAAGTCTGGCGCTGTAGTGCAGTGGGTTAACTCCCTGGCCTGAAGTGCCAGCATCCCATATGGGTACCAGTTTGAGATCTGGCTGCTCTACTTCTGATCCAGCTCTCTGCTATGGCCTGGGAAAGCAGTAGAAAATGGCCCAAGTTCTTCGGCCCCTGCACCCACATGGGAGACCCAGAAGAAGCTCCTGGCTCCTGGCTTCGGACTGGCACAGTTCTGGCCATTGCAGCCAATTGGGGAGTGAACCATTGGATGAAAGATCTCTCACTCTCTCTCTTCCTCTCCTCTCTCTATGTAACTCTTTCAGATAAATAAATAAAATCTTCAAAAAAAATGAAGTCTACAATGAAGCAAGAAAATATGACCCAGAAGAAAAAAAATAACACAAACAATAAATAGCAATTAACAATTTTGTTCAATGACATAAAAGGGAAGGCAGACAAATTAAGTGACCAGATAAGGAGTCTCAGGAAAATGCAAACTATTTTTTTTAACCAACTGGAAATTCAAGAGATGAAATGAAGTTTCACCAGATTTACTGGCATATTGAACATTTTAGATGAAAAGCACCAGTGAACTAGAAGAAAGGTTACTTAAAAACTATCCAAACTGAAGGACAGAGAAAAGGTAGAACAAATGAAGACAGCTTCAGTGACCTGAAGCTTTGTGACAACATGAAACAGTCTTACAGATCTGTAATTTCAAGCCCAAGAAAGAAAGGCTGGAAAAAATATTTGAAGAAATGCTTGAGAATTTTCCAAATTTCATTTTTAAAAAAAATCAGATACAAAAATGTCAAAGATAAAGACAAACACAATCATGCTTAGGTATATTACATCCAAGGTGTTAAAAATCAGAGTTAAGGGAAAAAAGCATAAAAGCAGCAAAGGACAAGAAAGAACGCATGGGTCCACATGACAAGCATGACAGCTGGCTTTTCACCATGAATGACATGTACTAGAAGACAATATAAAGCCACTCTTAAATGCTGACAGGAAAAAAAGATCAGCCTAGAATTATATATTTAGCAAACACATCCTTTAGAAATAAAGGTGAAATTAACATTTTCAATTAAGCAAGAGCTGAGAGAAATCATGATCGCCAGACTCATTTAAAAGACAAGCTAAGGCTGGCGCCGTGGCTCAATAGGCTAATCCTCCACCAAGCGGTGCCGGCACACCGGGTTCTAGTCCCGGTTGGGGCGCCGGATTCTGTCCTGGTTGCCCCTCTTCCAGGCCAGCTCTCTGCTGTGGCCCGGGAGTGCAGAGGAGGATGGCCCAAGTACTTGGGCCCTGCACCCCATGGGAGACCAGGAGAAGCACCTGGCTCCTGCCTTCGGATCAGCGCGCCAGCCGTGGCAGCCATTGGAGGGTGAACCAACGGCAAAAGGAAGACCTTTCTGTCTGTCTCTCTCTCTCACTATCCACTCTGCCTGTCAAAAAATAAATAAATAAATTAATTAATTAATTAAAAAAAAAAAAGACAAGCTAAAGAAAAGTTCTTTAGGGCCAGTGCTGTGGTGTGGTAGGTTAAGTCTCTGCCTGCAGCGCTGGCACCCCATATAGGCACCAGTTTGTGTCCTGGCTGCTCCTCTTCTGATCCAGCTCCCTGCTAATGGTCTGGGAAAGCAGCAGAAGATGGTCCACGTGCTCGGGTCCCTGCACCAGAAGCTCCTGGCTCCTGGCTTTGGATCAGCTCACTTCTAGCAGTTGTTGCCATTTGGGGAGTAAACCAGCAGATAAAGACCTCTCTGTCTCTCCTCTCTCTGTAATTCTGCTGCTCAAATAAATAAATAATCCTTAAAAAATATTACAAAACTATATGCAATATTCAAAAGAAAAAAAAAAGTTCTTCATGCTGAAGGGAAATGATACCAGAGAGAAACCTGGGCCTACACCAAAGAATGAAAAGTACCAAACATGATAACTATGGTAAGGTTAAGACTTCAATGTCTTGTTTCTTAATTTCCTAGACAGCCAACTGACTGTACAAAGAAAACTAAAGCAATATATTTTGGAGTTTACTAACATATTCAGAATTAAAATGTAGGGAAGAGGACAAATGCAAGAACACCACCGTGAAGCTTGTACATTCTAAGAGTAACAACAGCAATTCTGTTAATTTTTGTAGACTTGAGGATGTAATCTCTAATGTAAGAAATTTAGAAAATAATTAAAAGAATGTGGGGGCAGGCACTGTGGTGTACTGGTTAAGCTGCTGCTTGCTACGCCTGTATCCCACATCAGAGTGCTGGTTTGAGTCTCAGCTATTCTGCTTCTAATCCAGATCCCTGTTAATGTGCGTGCGAAGCAGTGGAAGATTGTGGGGAGCAATCCGGACTAGACTAAGTTACTCGAATTAAGACTTATTCTATGCATCTGCTCTCCCACAATGTGGGACAGAAGTAAACAGCTTCTACACAGGTGCCTCCAGTTCAGCCAATAAACTGTAGGACTTGCTCCTGATTGGAGGAGAGCAGCGTACTCGGCGTGTGGGCAGCCGAGTTGGGATTGGCAGAGGAGGACTATAAAGGAGGAGAGAGACGGCATGCACCAGGAACATCTATGGGGAACATCTAAGGGAACCCGTGCAGCCCCCAGAGAGCCGGCCGGCGGTGTGCCGCTCCCCTGCGGAAGTGGGGAATGTGGCCAGGGGGAACTGCCCTTCCACGGAGGTGGAAGGGATAGTAGCCAACCCGGGAAGAACCAGCAGCAAACCCGGGGAGGGCCGAGCAGACAGAAAGAACAGCGCAGGGTCCTGTGTCGTTCCTCCACGAAGAGGGGGAGCGACAGAAGATGGCCTAAGTACTTGAGTTCCTGCCACCAGTGTGGGAGACCTAGATGCAGTTCCTGGCTCCTAGCTTCCAGCCTGGCTCAGCCCTAGCTATTGCAGCCTTGTGGAGAGTGATCTAGCAAAAAGAAGGTGCCTCTCTTTTTGTCACTCTTTCAAATAAATAATTAAATATTTTTTTAAAAAAAGGAAAATAACAAATGAAGATGGAATTTTTTAAAAAACCACTAAACTTGATTAATTCAATAGGTGACAGTAAAGAAAAAAATGAATGAAGAACTAGATGGTACAAATAGAAAACAGTAACTAAGACACTCAAACCTAACAATAATTATATTTAAAGGACTAAGCTCATCTATAGACAGACTGTGTAAAAAAGCAAGATGCAAATATATGACTTCCATAAGAAATGCAACTTAATATTAAAGGCACAGTTATAAATACAAGGATAAAAAGTCGTGATAGTTATATAAATACCAAGTATTTTAAAAACAAATATTAAGATATCAGATACCACAGACTTCAAGAAAAGGAGTATGACCAGGCACAACGTGGAACATTTCATAAGAATAAAAGAGTCAATGCATCAAGGAAAAGCAATGATCTTAATCTGTATTTCCCTATCAATGGAACTTCAACATACATGAAGCATGAAGCAGCATAACCAAAGGAAGAAACAGACAAATCAACAATGACTGTGAAGGTTTTTAACACTCCTGTCAGTAATGGAGAAAAGCAAACCAACAAAACATCAATAGGTGTCTTTGTGTTGCTATAAAAGAATATTTGAGACTGTGTTTCTTCTGTTTATTTAAGAGAGAAGTATATTTCTTCTTTTTTAATAAAACATTTATTTATTCAAAAGACAGAGAGAAAGAAAAGATAAAACAAAGAACTTCCATCCACTAGTTCACCCCAAATGCCCACAACAGCCAGGGCTGGGTCAGGCCAAAGCCAGGAGCCAGGAACTTCACCCATGTGTCCCACAAGGGTGGCAGGGACAAAAGCATTTTGGCCATCATCTGCTGCCTTCCAAAGTGCATTAGCAGAAAGATGATTTGGAAGTAGAGTAGCCAGTGACACTCTGACATGGGACATTGGCATCACAAGTGGTAGCCCCAGAAATTTATTTCTCACAGCTCTGAGGGTCAGAAGTCTAAAATCAAGGTACTAGCATTTGCATGCTCCAGTGGGGAGAATACTGTGTTGTCACATGTCAGAAAGCTGGAGAGCAAATGAGGGCCAGTCCCATCAATCCCGGTTATAATCCCTTTCACAAGAATGGGGGTGGGAGGAGCCCCAATAATCTAATCACCCCTTAAAGTCCTCACCTCTTTACACTATCACACTTGCTATTAAGTTCCAACATGTAAATTTTGGAGCAGACAAATTCAAGCTATAGTAGTAAGAATACAGAAGATTTAGGAACATCATCATCATCATCAATCAAATGAACCCAGGTGCACGTTCAGAACACTCCACCCAATGACTAAGTATACATTCTTTTCAAGTGCACACTGAACATTCACCAAGACAGACCACGTGGTAGGGCAGAACACAAGTCATAGTGAGGGTAAAACTGAAAGCATTCAGAGCATCTTATATAAACACAATGGAATTAAACCTAAAGCTACTAACAGAAAGATATCAAGATAATCCCCAATTATATGTCATTAAGCCAAGGTGTTAAATTGTAGGCAGAAAAAGTGCCTGTTAGAGTCAATAAATAATGAATATAACCTCACTCCCCTCCCTGGAAGAAGCATCTAATTTCTTGCTGTATCATGTTCACTATAACCATGGGGGACAGGGATTTTCTTAGAGAAGTTATTAGAATGCATTCCAGTGTGTTCCATAGGAAACAATCTTTGCCTGTGGTTGTCTTCTTAATCACAGTTGACTGAAATTTGTAGGATCAAAAGATGTTTTGGATGCTGTTTAATCATATTGTAACTAACTGTCATCTATATCAAACAGATTTCATTCCAAGTAAAGTTTATTTTTATTAACACTATAGTAGGAAAAAATCTGCTGAGGATAAATTTGTACAGCTGGAGAGTTCTCCAAAGATCTATAAATTAGATTAAACCTTACATGTTACAATTAAAGTCATTCCAGGATTTCACCACTTTTCATTTCCACATAAAAATACACAGCCAATCATAGCTTGAGAGATTTCATTCAAGTAACATAAAAAAAGGTTTTAATTATTTTTATTTATTGATTTATTTGACTTACTGGACCATATTCTGACCTTTTGCTTCTACATTTCAAATGCTACATATTTCATCTTCCTAACAATACAGAATGATGAAATTCTAATTTGATGACTAGCCTTTGTCTTAAGAGTGCCATCTTGGAGTACTGATATTTTCAGAATGAACAGGAAGCAGACCACTTCAATGGATTAGGATATAGAGGTCAGCACTCTTGTTCAACTGTGCAGAAACAGATCTGGTTCTCCTGAACCCGAGTACGACAACACTTTTTGGATTTTCATTGTATTAATCCTCAAGAAACCATAAAAGAACATGCTTTATTTTCAAAAGAAAAGAAATCATCACGTGAACCAGCAATACATGGATCTATGCGTATGGACACAATCAGCCCAGAGGGAGAAAAACAGTCCCTCGAAGAAACAATCATAGCAAAGAGCTTCCAACTGCAGACACAAAACTGATTTTCAGCACCAAAATCAGGACTTCTACAGTGATCTTTCAGTCCTCGGTTTTAGTTCAGAAGCCCTTTCCACACTGACTACTCATATGGATTACTCTTTCAAATATTCATGTAACAGAGATTAGCATATAAACTGAGCAAGAACAAAGAAACGGAACTATCTTCTATCTCAAAGTCAGATGCAAATATGTCTCTCCAGTGTCTGTCAGTGACTCTGACTACCTGGCAATATGAAAAATATTTACTCTCAAATTCATAAATGAAAAATTCATGTGAAAATGTGATTTGTTTCATATTTTTATGAACACCTCAGGAAAAAAATATGTGTTTAGTGAGTAAAATCTAAAATGAACTAACCTCAGGAGCTTCAATCAGAGCACAGTTCTTGTGTGAAGCTAACATTGCTAGCACCTTGCAGTAATAAATTCGTGAAGTCAACTCTCCATTATTCATGTGAACAAATATGAGTCATGGAATCAACATGCCCATAATCCAGAAGTCACTTGTCAGTGAAATCTTCTCAAAGAGAGTGGAGGGTAAGGGTCTTGACTAAGAAGGGTCAGAAAAGGGGTTTTTAGGGCACAGGAAATGTACTAATTCTTTTTTTTTTTTTTTTTACTTTTTTCTTTTTCTTGTGCTTTTAAGATTTATTTATTTATTTATTTGAAAAGCAGAGTTAATGAGAGAGAGAAGACAGAAATCTTCCATCTGCTGGTTCACTCCTCAAATGGCTGTAATGACTGATGCTAATCCAGGGCAAAGCCAGGACCCAGGAGCTTCTTCTGGGTCCCCCACATGACTGGGAAGGGCCCAGGGACCTGGGCCATCTTCTGCTGCTGTCCCAGGCACATTAGCAGGGAGCTGGATCAGAAGTGGAGCAGCCAGGACTCGAATCAGCACCCATAAGGGATGCCAGCATTGCAGGCCATGGCTTAACCCACTGAGCCACAGCTCTGGCCCCTGTTCTAATTCTTGATCACCACCTAGGCTAAGTGTGTCTACTCTGAAATAAACCATTAAAGCTGCACCCTTATGATTGGTGTACTTTTTTAGCTTTGTGACTCTAAAAAAAATGTGATTTAAAAAAAGGCTAATTTAGAAATTAGATGTTAAAAACTAAAAATAGAACTAAACTCCATGAAGTTATAGATTTCTATCTTGTATTGTTGCGTATTATACTTCTAGTACTAGTACTTAGAATTGTCACTGGTACATAGAAAGGACTCAGCATACATTCAAATGAATTACTTTTTTTTTTTTTTACAAGTAGAGTGGAGAGTGAGAGAGAGACAGAGAGAAAGGTCTTCCTTTGCCGTTGGTTCACCCTGCAATGGCCGCCACGGCCGGCGCCGCACTGATCCGAAGCCAGGAGCCAGGTGCTTCTCCTGGTCTCCCATGGGGGTGCAGGGCCCAAGCACTTGGGCCATCCTCCACTGCACTCCCTGGCCACAGCAGAGAGCTGGCCTGGAAGAGGGGCAACCAGGATAGAATCTGGCGCCCCGACCAGGACTAGAACCCGGTGTGCCAGTGCCGCAAGGCGGAGGATTAGCCTATTGAGCCACAGCGCCAGCCTCAAATGAATTACTATTAAAAATTTTAAATCCTATTTATGTTAATTAGTTTCATTTCTTCATTTCCCTATGTATATAGTATAGCAAAACATCCCACTGATCATCATAAATAATTATGTACACAATTTCCGTCTATCACTTTTACTGTAACAAATCAAGGGGAGAAAAAGAAAATAATTTTTAAAACCCTATTACACAAAGATGGAAAAGCATGGGGCCAGCGCTGTAGCTGAATGGGTTAAGCCTCTGCCTGTAGCACAGGCATCCCAGATGGACACTGGTTCAAGTTCTGGTTGCTCCACTTCTGATCCAGCTCCCTGCTGATGCCCTGGGAAAGCAGTAGATGATGGCCCAAGTCCTTGGGCTCCTGCACCCACAAGGGAGACCCAGAAGAAGCTCCCGATTCCTGGCTTCAGATCAGCCCAGCTCTGACCATTGTGGTCATTTGAGGAGTGAATCAGCGGATGGAAGACCTCTCTCTCTGTTACTCTGCCTCTCAAATAAAAAAATGAATCTTAAAAAAAAAATAAAGTCAGAAGAGCTTATAGACAAACTCTGCTTACAAACAAGCAGTTTCCCCTCTTCCACCTCTCCTCATCTCCAGTCTTACTTTTCAGAGACTAAATTTATTTTTTAACTGCTCTTAACTTTCTCCTCTTGGCTTACCTGGTGGTTCTTTTGGTATCTCCAATGTTACCAGTTTTAGACACTGTTCCTTCAAGGCAGATGAGGATTCCATACCCTCATCACATCACCTCCCTTTTTTTTCCCTCCAAATGTAGTTATAACTAGTGAGACCATGACTCAATCTAGAATTCAAATGCTGAATTTTACTGACAATTTGTCTTGTCATCTATTTCTTTGGAGAAACATGAACATAAGAGACTAACAAGAAAACCATGGAATCCCAGAAACATCTGGATATGAGGAAGAAATCAGGCTGGAATGAGAAACTATAACCCAATTTCCACACGATATTCCTCACATAATCTTATTAATAATCAAGAATTGGTTCCATGCCCAATCACAAGCATCTTCCAAAAGTTTCCTATCTCAATAAGGCAGGGAATTCTGAAGTCTTTCAGTTAAAACAATTGTATCAAAGAAACAAATAATTTTAGACATAAACTTTTTGTTATTATTTAATGAGATTCTCCTACAAAATTCAGAATACCAATTTGGGAGGGTAAACCTTCTCATTGTTTTATATAGAGTGAAAATAAGAACTCAAAAAGTTAAAAAGTCACATAACTTAATCAGTACTACAGTCTCCTGTAAAAGTTTTTTACTTATACATTCAGCAAATACTGAATGCTGTCAAAAAAAATGTTAAATGAGACAAATTCTTGCCTTCAGATGCTTCTTTTCCAGAGCATACAAGAAGTCAAGAGAACACAGAAGGGGCCCACATGATTCTTTCTGGAGAGGTCAGGGAGAAGAGGGAAGGAGGTGGTGGTGGGGATACTTGGACCAGGCCTGAGGGTTGAACGGTTAGCAGGATGACCAGGAAGGAAAAGGCGCGCTGCTGACACAGGGAGGGCATATGGCAAGGCCTTCAACGTAAGAAAACACCATGCAGAAGGAACTGAGAGTTGATAGGGATGATCTGAGAATTAGGGGATAGAGAGGAGTGGAGATGGGAGGTGAGGGGTACAGGGACCAGCCTGTGAAGACAACCACGAGTCACTCCACAAATGGAAAGAGAATGACATGCTCAGACTGGCATCTTACAAAACAGGTCATTTTGCTGGGATGAAGGCTGGTACGGAAGCAGGAAACAAATGCCTCAGGAGACGATGCAAAAAGCAAAGCAAGAAATTCACTGCAGAAGGGAAATATTCTAGAGAGCCAGTGGCAGACTTGACATGACCTGTGACTGAAGGAGAAAAGGAGGTATGAGAAGGAACGGTTCCTAGCTTTCTGGTGCGAAATCTTTGAATAGAGCACAGGGACCTAATGCCATCATTCCCTAATATGTTGGGGAAAACAGGGGTAGGGTGGTGATAAATTTAATATGGGACACTGATGAATGGGGACACCTATATTAAGACACTTAAGTATCTCAGCAATTTTCTGGGGCTTTCCTTGAATGCCTGGACTTCCTTAGTTTAACAGGTATTTAGTAAATGCAGCACAATTATGCCCCCACTCACCCACCCATGTCAACATAGGATTAAACCACCTCTTAATTCCTATTTGGCTATTGCATTAGACTTTCCGAGAAACAGGATACTCTTCCCACCCATCATTTGAAAAGATCTCTAACTGTAGGGTAAATGCCTGATAATGTAATGTTTTAAATTAGTCAGAAAAGGTTTGATGGAGTGCTTGTTAAATTTGCCTAATGTCTTAAACAGGAAATTAGGTAAACGCATAGAGGGAAACCATAAAAATACTGTGTCAAATGAATGCTATGGTATAGTATGAGAGCAAGGAAATACATTAATTGTTGTCAGATGTCATTTTCTTAACTTTATATTTCCAGTGTAATGATTTCACTTAATCACAACAGACTTCTAATGTGTTTTTAGAATGTGAGAAAAGTCCATTGTTTTCAATTTATTAAAAATTGGATAACCTATGAAACACCTACAAAAAAGATCTACTCAAGGGCAACCTCTCTCACTCCTGTGTTTATGACTTTGCCCTTTCTTAACCATATATATATGGTTATATATATATATATATGTTTTATAAACTTCGATTTTTTTCTAGCTGTATTTTTTCCCAAAAAAAAACCACATTTATTTAATGGTTTATATATAATATATAGATATACTGCATCCTTTTCTCTGAAATTTCGATTCACTTCCTCTAGGATTCTGACTTACTTTTCTTTACCTTCATATTCAAGTCTTATTTTATACAGCATACTCCCAAACTTTTGTCTATGCTCTGGTTATCATTTGTTTTGACCAAACCTTTCAGAAGAATTTTAGGTGTAAACACACATACACAGAGAAAGAGAGAGAGAGAGAACCTAATATTTATCTTACACTACAATATGTTATTAGCACTATAATAAATGAAAAATTAAATGAACAGGGTGTGGGATTGGATTTTCAGTGTATTTTAATCCATCTCCTCCAAAAAGTATTTTCCTAGGCTTCAGGTCAGTTTGAAATGAGCAGTTTGTGTGCAAAAAAAAAAAAAGAAAAAAAGAAAAATCTTATTCCCTATATTATATATTCAATTTTCAATTTTGATGTATGTAAATCAATGGTTGTATATATTCCCTTGAGTGTTTTCCTAAATATTAATAAAGCTGATTTAATTTTTATTGTCAACTATTGTTCTATCTCAGATTTCCTTTATACTTATATGAACAGTCATCTATATGTATTCCATTCTTTCAGGGCATCTTTATTTTAAATTTTATAGGTCATAAAAGTGCTTATGTGACATGTGTACATTATAAGGGATTCTTCTTTGTTCTCACCATAATGCCCACAGTTCATTAAAAAAATAAATAAACTGTTCCTCGATAGACAAGATAAGGGCTGTTCAAGTCACAGCTTCTCAAAATGTCAATTTCACTTCTACAGATTTCCTTTTAGGAGCTCTGTTAGTTATCACAGATCAGGGAGAACATGTGGTATTACTCCCTTTGGGACTGGCTTATTTCACTAAGTATGATGTTTTCCAGATTCATCCATTTTGTTGCAAATGACAGGATTTCATTGTTTTTTTTTTTTTTTTTTTTTTTTTTTTCTTAATGGAGACAGGACTAGGAATGGGAAAGGGAGGAGTTGGGGAGGGAGGGCGGGTATGATGGGAAGAATCACTATATTCCTAAAGTTGTACTCATGAAATTTGCACACATTAAATAAATGGTTTCTTTGGAAAAAAAATACAGCTAGAAAAAAAATCAAAGTTTATAAAATAAGCCTTAATGATAAAACACCAATATATGGTGAAACTACCATAGACACCTGTATTTAAGGACAGGTAGACAAGGAAGTCATTCAGGTCTTCAGTAACCGGAGATTCTTTGTTAAAGCTTCCAAAAATAGTCTCTTTCTCATTCCTAAAATTCTTGTCTTGGAAGGCATATTTTTTAAAACAATTGAGTAATTTATTTTCACTGTTTAAATTAATTGCAGGCTTGGGCACAAAACCAACAAACAGGTAGCCTGATTAGGGGGTCTGTCATCACTTTTAATTCTTCTTTGCATGCCTGATGAATGTTACACTTGACATCTGAGATAAATGATGGAGGTGTGTCCTGACACTGAAATGTGTATAATATGCTTCATCCAAATGACATGTCATAAAAACAATTTTTTGAAATAACTACTACTTTGGCAACTAATATCCATTAAAAAATCAAGTTTTTTTTTTTTAATAATACATTTTTACTTATTTAAAAGGCAGAAAGAGATCTTCCATCTGCAGATACAGTCCCTAAAAACCTTCAAGTCAGGGCTGGGCCAGGCCAAAGTCAGGAGCCCAGAACTCAATCTAGGTCTCCCATGTGGGTGTCAGGGACTCTACTACTTAAGCCATCACTGCTTTCTCCAAGGTGCCCATTAGCAGGAAGCCAGAATCAGGAACAGCAGAGACCTGAATACAGGTGCTCCAATATGGGATGCTGGCATCCCAAGTGACCACTTAACCACTGTGCCAAATGGGAATGTTAATTAAATTTCTTCTATCCAGGTAAGCTTAACTTTATGCTAAACTTTACTTTAAGTCAGCAAAAATATAAATCTATCCTACAAACTCTTGTGAGCCTCATTTGTCAAAATGGCTCACATTAAAGAAAAATCCTGGAACTTTATTTCCCAATATGAAATGCATGTGATGCACACATTTTTGATCAGTACAGTAAGGATTAGAACAAAGTTACAGCTTTGTTTGTTCTGTTTAAGCTTCTCTTCCTGCTTCGAAGCTGCAGATTGATCACACAACAGGACACACCAAATGTATCATCCTCTGGGAGCCACAGGCAGATTTGCATGATTTTTATTATTTTATAAATATGGCTGATGTTCCCCTTTGGAGCTCTTTTTAACAATAACAGCTTTATAGTGCAGTTGGCCTATATATAGATATTTAATAATTTCTTTCAAGTTTGTCGGTAAGAAAAAAATAGATGACAGGTATACATCCCATTATTAATTTTTAAATTAATCTTTAAAACTTGGGTAAATTTGAGCCTCGTGAAAGGAGTTCAGGGTCAGAACAAAGACTAAGTAGGGGGAAAGCAGAGTGGACCTGAGTGAGCAGGGAACAATAACAAGGCTCTGTCTTCCTACAGATTGTCTCCAAGCTCCCTAAGGACACCAGGCCACCAGCACAAGGAGCACTGGCATTTTGCTCCAGTCTCCTCTGGATGGTATATTTCATTTTATAAATTGTGTTGAAAAAGAATGATGGTTAGATTCAGAGTTTCAAGATCACTAACCAACAAATCTTGCTATGAGGCTGTCCCGGGTTTTATAGTATTGCAAAATCATTAAAATACGAAAGTGGAAAGTACTGCTAAACACTGCTGGCTGCTTGCTTGTTCCTGAGGTTTCCCACATAGGAACCTCTAACGCTCACAGATTTACGGGTGAGAGGCAGTATTTAACTCTGGGGTTTATAACATCTTGTTTTTACTTTTTGGTTGATTAATTTACATGGGTGTTTAAAAACCCTTGGATTAGAAAGCAGTGCTCACAGCATAGTTTCCTTTTTGGAAGGTACTAGCATTGAAAGTACAGTTTCAGTGGGGTTTAGAGAAATTCTCACTTTGCCAAGAAGTTACTTTTTCACTTGTACAATCGTCATTTATCATTTCAATTACTTCATTGCCATGCTTGACAAGTGCCTCTCTTAAACTTTGAAATGAAAAGGCACTTTTCCAGATCATCAATCCCTTTTTCAGAATGAAATGCTTCCCTTTTGGAAGACAGTAGGTATTTTTTAAAAATAATTTACTTGTTCTAGTAAACTTAAAGTGCACTTTAGAAAATATAATACCTAGGAAGCAGAAGCTGTTTTTTTTTTTTTTTTTTTTTTTGGACTCTTTCTTAAAGAAGGAAGGTAAAATAGTTTAACTTTTGGTCCTTATAGAAAAAAATACTGCGTATTTAACAATATAATCCATTCATTCAACAATGAATTATTGAATGCCTACTATGTACAAACAAGCACAATGCTAAACATCACATATTTCTGTGTTTGTCAGTATAGGTGAGATATTTTCTTCTAGCTGGAACTAAAGGATTTGATTCTCTCAGCTTTTTTTTTTTTTTCTTTTTATTTCATTTTTTGTAATTCAGGCTCTTCAGAGAATAAGCCATATGGAATATTCAGTCTTTAAAGTTAAATAAGCAAAAACTTTTTCAGTTAAATAACAAAACAAAACAGGATCTATGGATAGTTTAAACCTATTGGTATCTACTGATAGTGTTGGTCAGAATCAAAACTGTTAAAGGTGGGCATTTAGCTTAGTGATTTAGATGCCAATGCATACACGTGCAGCTCATGCCAGAGTACCTGGGTTGTCTTTGATACCTGGCTCCGGCTCCAGATTCTAGGTTCCTACTAAAGCAGACCCTAGGAGACAGTGGCAACGGTTCTGCCATCTCCATGGGAAAGAATTCCTGGCTCCTGGCTTTAACCTTGCCCCTGTCCTGGCCATTGTGGGCATGTGGATATGAACCTGTGGATGGGAGCTAGCTCATTCTCTCTCAACTAAATCCATTTTTAAAAAAGTAAAGCTACTTGAAAGGATTTGAGTCTGATGGCAAATGGTAAATGACAAGTAGTAATTTGAAATGAGTGATTAAATCTGTATCATGATTCCAATTTCAAAAAGGTAACAAATTAAAGCAAGTGGAACTTGTATTATTAATAAGTCTGTATTAGTCACTAAACAAAACATAAGGAGTAAATAATTGATCTTTTTCAAAGTTAAAATACAGTATTTTTATGATTAGTATTCTAAGCAAATGTGTTTATTGTTTCTATAATGTTTAACAAATCATATCTTATAATAATTTTATTTTGTGTAACACTGTTAGGCTTTAAATTGTTTGTGGTGAAACAATGCAATTTTATTCCACAACTAATTTTCTAAACTACTGGCTGATTTTCAAGGCCAGGCCCACCAACCTCCTCTGAAAATCTGGAAGACAGCATATTAATCCATGCAGGAACCATATCTAATACAGCAGAGACCAAGGGTATGAAGTAATTTCATTAACATGAAATGAATGGCACCACTTTTTCTCTTATTCATCCACCAGTGATGAACTGGATACTCATTAATGAAATATCACAAAGATAAGGGGTTCAGTTATATTCAACCATAACTATTAACTCTACCAAATTATGTGGCTTCAGATACTGATCTATTTTGATAAACAAATAAAAAGCAAGGGCACTAAGCTGACTTACAGTACTATGGCACCAGACCCAAACAATTCTCCTGAAAGCCTCTAGTTCTTTAAAACTTTCAAAGTCTCCTGCAGTGACAGAACTAATTCAAAAGGCTATGCATGCCCCTGATAACTTATGCACTTGCCTTTAAGAACACAGAAACTGAGCTCACAATTTATGGAAGGTGCAAGAGTACATATGAATTCCCAGAAAGCAGGATAAATTGCTCCACTGTGGTTTACTGGTCACCAGGAAGCAGTTCGATTAACCCTTATTAGACATAAATGTGAATATAAAAGCAAAACATCTTGAAGTACCTTCCAGCACTAAAATTCTATTCTTCCTTCTCCTCCTTGACTTCTTTTAGTAAAGCATTCCCATTTTGCTATGATTCACATCGTAACAGAAAGCCAATTAACCACCTATACAAAACAACCGTCCCACTAAAAGACAAATCAAGGAGAAATTTGCACAGCTGTTGATTCATATGTGCCCATATGAATGTGAATCCTGCTCAATCTGTAGACAGAAGAGCGTAATTTGAATATTTACTCACTGTTAAACTGCTCTCTCGACTCTTGCAGATCTAACTTCCTACAGCAGTCACCTCCTTGAAAAGCACATCTACTAGTATGTTCTGAAGGTAAGATATTTTGAGCACTCATCAAAAATCTGTATAACAACACAGATAGAATTACTTTAACTTATGGTTTTAAACTGTGAACTACTTTTCTACTCTTTGAGTTCAAACTAATTGAAGGTTAGGAAGTAACCACTTCCCCCCAGAAGCCAGAACTTTCGCCTCTTCTGAACAGGGGAATATCTCACTTCAATTAGGTAAAAATAAGGGTTTGCTGATTGAATCATTGTCCAAGATCCATGTAAGCTGCCAACTGTTTATCTAAATTTCCTATCTAACACAATGGGCAATCCCTCAAAGTCAGGGCAGTAACTTACTTCATCCACTACCTGGAACTCTAAAAACAGTAGCAAAAACAACCTGCATAAATATTAGTTACTCAATCTAGTTTCAATTTGTTTCAAGGAACAATGATAAGAGAAATGCAAGGACTATGATCAGTAGATCTATAAACCTGCCTATTTCAGAATAACTGAGCTTTAACCAACTCC
The DNA here is from genome assembly GCF_964237555.1 of Oryctolagus cuniculus. Lineage (NCBI taxonomy): Eukaryota > Metazoa > Chordata > Mammalia > Lagomorpha > Leporidae > Oryctolagus > Oryctolagus cuniculus. Next base: position 62,715,231 of record NC_091439.1, read on the forward strand.
AACTCAGTCATCACAAATGATATTGTTTAAGTGGTAGGAGTAAAAGGAAGTGCAAAGATCAAAGGAGTGCTCACAAAGGGGAACAAGACCATTTTTATGGGTATACTCCTCATTTTACTGAGTTTGAAAAACAGGAGCATCTACTCAGCCCACGTGAGGGCCAACTGTAGCACAGAAGATAAAACTGCAATTTCAAAACTAGGATAACAGATTTGCAAATCACCACCAACTCCTAATAGGATTATACTGTTTTCTTAAATATGTTCTTCAAGTAGTTTAAAAGTGGTACACTTTCCACAACAAGCAGCAGTTAATTTCCAGCATTAAAACCTACATACAATGAGTCTTCTGTGTTCAAGTTGGCCTACTAGGCTGCCCAAGAAGACATTTTACCTAAACAAGTGAAGGAAGGCATTGAGGAGTTGCAGGTATATCAATATGGATGAACAGTTTTATGAGATTTCCTGTTTCCATTTCATACACATATACACACCCTTCATTTTAGGAATTCAATTCCATGATAAATGTAAAATGCCAAAAGAAACACACCTCTTTTGATTTCCTATCTTCCTGAGCTCATCAGCTCAAAAAGCATTTCACTTTATTTACCTAATTTCTTTAGTACATAAAACAATAGAAGGATTCATCTCTAGAAAGCACAATATTAAAATCAAGAAAACAACATACTTCAGCTAAGGGTTTTATTTTAATTAAGTTTCCTTCTTAAAGTTCCAGCACACACTAATACAGTTAAAACTATTCAAGAATATTCAGTTGAGGAATCCTGCTAGAAAAATAATTATTGATAATTTTGTTTTCAAGTATTAGTATTTACCAAAGATCTTCAGTTTGTAGAAAAACATTCTGATGCTAGAACTATTAAATATTTTAGCAATACCATAACATTTTTCTCAGATTATAAGCTTTATAAGAAAACCTTGGAGTTAAACAATGTTATTTCATAAGCTGCAATGCTGAAAACCTCTAGTTAAAAGATCAGAAATTGTCCTCAGTCTTGATAACTAAATCCTAAATCATTAAGTACCAGTTAAGTTGCAGGATAGGCCAAATTAAACACGTCCATCAGAGTCTATTTTAAAAGCTCATAAGAAAACTTATCTTTAGAATAGTCTTGGTTTATATCATGAGTTTGGTTTTCGAGGTTAGGCACAATGCACGATGCCACTGTCCAGAGCTTTACATAATCCAGTGAAAAGTGCTCTAAGTGTGATTTCTCATCTTTCTCTAACGCCAGGCCCTGGAGGATGAGTACCAGGCCCCCATTTTTTGAAAACTAATGCGCAGGTCCAACAGCAGGTGAACAGATTAGGCCCTGTCGCTGTGTGTGTGAGTGTGCGTATGTATGTACACACGCCGGGCACTTGTGGGAAGCGAGGGCTTCTCTCTTTCAGAAGTCCAATAGGGAGGAATAGGCTCTCCTGTTTAATTCTGGGAAGCTGGGGAGGGCTTTTCCAACCTAGAGAACTGACAAGCACTTCTGCTTTCATTTCATGGAACGCCCTTAGGTGAAATCTGGTTCTGCACTGCACCAACCACCTTCCCCGATCTCCTCCGCGCCGCAGCGTACCCCAAACCTCCAGACACCCCCAGACAGAGACAAGGGGTGTGGATTAAAAAAAAAGTTTCCAAGAGTCGCTTCTGGTACCCGTGCTCGCCGGGCAGCGGGGCTCAGGAGACTGGAGGGTTCCGGCGGCCGCGGCCCTTCGGCCGCACAGCCCCGCGCAGTCCGGATGTGCCTTCCCCCCAGTCGCCAAAGCCCATGTGCCTCTCAACTACTGTCAACCTCCTCCCACGGTCTGGCCCAGCGGTTAGCGCAGGAATGAGGAAGGCCAAGGGGGCGTACCGGGGCTGCGGGCCGGGTGGGCGGCGGGACGCGGCCCCCAGTCCCCAGCGAGGCCCCCACTTGCCCGAGTTTGGCTTACCCTGGTGGCGGGTCCGCGCGCGGCCTCCCGGCGCCTAGGGGCTGCCCTCCGGGGCGGCGCGGGCCTGCGCGCTGGCGAAGGAAGAGGCAGCAGCCGGCTGGAGCCGGCGCCCGAGCGGGCCCGGGTGCGGGTCGGAGCGCGGGAGCAGGCGCGCGGTCGGACCGGGCCGGGCCCGTCAGCGCCGCGCCATGTCCGCAGCGCGGGCGGAGGCAAGCGCGGGGCGCTCGGCAGCCGGGCGGCGCTGCACCGCCTTCCTGGCCCGGCGGCTCCGGCCTGGGCTGCGCCGGTCTGTGGGCACGGGGAGGCAGGCGGCGTTCAGGCCAAGGGCGGCGGTGGCGGTGGCGGCGGCTGGAGGCCCGACCGACGGGAAAGGCAGGGGAAGCTGTCAGCGCGTCGCCGGGCCGCTCCGGTGGCGAAACCTCCTCTTCCTGCCCGGCTCGCTGGTGCACTTCTCTCTCTTGCTCTCTCGCTCACTCTCTCACTTCCTGGCTGGAAATTCCCACTGACGTCGAGAGAGAAGACCGACAGACGGACACAGGCGCGCACGCCGCGGGGGCGGGAGGTGGGGTCGCCGCCGGGGGTGGGGAAAGCCCGCACTTGTGGAGGCGCCCCGCGCCCCCGGTCCGGCCTGGCGGGGCGGCTCGGCTCCCGCCCCTGGCGGCAGCGTAGAGACGCGGAGCGCGCTCAGGCGGCCTTGGACGCTCGGGTGGCCTGCAGGGCTCTTGCTGCTGGCCCGGCGCTCTCGCAGCCTGGAGGGCTGGGGGCGAGCGGGGACGTCCCCAGGAAGCGCCTGCGGGCCCGAATTGTCCGGGCAAGCAGGCGGCGGCTGTGGGAGCGGGCGGTCCGGAGTCCTGAAAGGCAGGCCCGAGCAGCTGGCGGCGATGAGGGGTCGGCATGCATCCAAGCCTGCCAGCTACAAAAATAAATCTCATCTGTATGTTCCATTTAAGTCCGTCTCGGTTACACCCGAATCTCCTCACAGAGTAAACTGGAATTCCGATAGCATAACTGACTTAGGTCCAATGCAGTAGGAACATCTTCTGGGCGTTGGCGAGGTCTTTAATCTCCTGGTTTTGCGCCAGTTATTCACAGCTTCCACCCAGAGCTACGGTCGGGCCTTTTGATGATTACCGTGGATAGAATGAGAGTGAGGGTGGCAGCGATGGTTTTGGTTCACGGGTCATAGGGAAATCTTGATTTGGCAGAAAGGAGTTTTTCTTTTTACCTTTCTTCCTTCCTTCTTTCCTTCTTTACTTTTTTGCTGGGTAGACTGCTACTGGCCCCTGCAGACGGGCCTCCCCTTGACCACCATTCCTGGATTTGAGCTGCTGCCCGCACCTGACACTGCGCTAAGCACGGGCTGGGGAGACACTATGGTAGGTTAGCACCCCAAGAAAGAACTCTGAGGGGGGGCAGCATCCCATATGAGCACCTGTTTGAGCCCCACTGCTCCACTACCAATCCAGCTCTTTGCTAATGCACCTGGGAAAGCAGCAGAAGATGACCCAAGTATTTGGGTCCCTGCCACCCATGTGGGAGACCCCAGTGGTCTTCTGTGACCACTTGAGGAGTGAGCCAGTGGGTGAAGAACTTTCAAAACAAATAAATAATCTTTTAAAAAAAAAACACATTTGCAACGAAATACAGACGATGAAAGATATATTTTTTAAAAATCTCGAACTATAATATATGCTTGAGAGCTCATTGTTTCATTACTGAGTTCAGCTTTAAAACCTTGCTAATGTTGCTGGGGCTTTGGCTCCCCAGTAGCACCTGTGTCTCACTCCTTGTGTGCCCCCTCCACAACCCCCTTCCCGCGCGAGGTTGCAAGACCCTTCCTGGTGGTATGTTTGGCAAAGGGACAGAAATCTGTTTCACCGGGTTTCAGGTGAGCCTCTGAGGACCTTGGGCCTCCCAACAATCTGCTCCAAAGTCGTTGGCTGTAACTCCCAGACACTGTCTGAAAGCTAAAATTTAGAGGACTCACCCAAGTTGAAGGCAATGACATTTCAGAAATTCTGTGACAGTGTTTGTTGGACACTGCTGGAAGCTGAACTAATACTGCACTTTAGTAGACTAATGTGTCACATATATAAAATGGTTTTTGCTGCTTAATAGAGATATGGAGTCCATAACCCCCATGAAACAAAGCATAAGAAAAGTGGGTTTCCCCCTTTATGGGCTGTGTATGCACAAGCACACTCTGCGTTCTGCATGGCCTGGTACCCTGTTACCAGAAGATGGTTAACTAGGATTGTTGCAGTGGTACAGCCAGTGTGACATGTTTGGGGAACAAAAATGGAAGGATGTTAGTGAAAAGGATTAAATTAGAATTCAAATTCAAGATGATCCCATAGGAGGAACTCAAGATGGAGGGTGATGTGTTAAGCAGGTGCATTAGTTTCCTAGGGCTAACAGCAGTGACAAATTACTGATACCCTTTCTCCTAAGGAGAAAATAACCAAAACTTGATGAAACTGGAGTTGAGAATACCCAGCTGGTCATGTAGGTACATTGGGAGCAACTGACTGGATAAAGATGCACACAGGTCCGTGGTTAACACGCCTCATTAGGAAGCCAGAAAGCCCAGTGAAGCTGTGGCCAGTTTGCAAAGCCTTTGCACAAACAGCACTCATCCCCTCATCTTCACCTGTCCAACACAGAAAGCCAAGAACCCTCTTGTCACAGTGCTAGAACTCCACTGCCAACTGAACGTGGAATGCGTGTGACATAAATAATAACTTAGGGGGCACGTGCACCCTGGTCTTTTGAATGAGTAACCCTTCCTGAAACAATGACTAGGGATAACTTCCCTAGAAGGAAGCCCTGAAGAACCTGTAGCTGCCGGCTGCTTGGGAGCCAGGTTTTTTTCTTTGTCTTACTCCTGGCTTGATTAGCCCAAATATATTCCTTTCTGCCTACCACTGAAGTCCGTGGTCTATGTGTTTCCATTTGCATACACGCTAGACCAGAACCCTCGAGTTTTCTGCGTTATTCTGTTGCCACAAGTTGGAGGGCTTAAAGCAGGAGGCATTTATTCTGTCACAGTTCTGGTGGAAGAAGAACCAAGGTGACTTCGAGACTGTGCTGCTGAAGACCCAGGTAAGAGTCCTGTGCGCTTTCTAGCCTCAGGTGGCTCCAGCAAACCTTGCAGTCTTTGATTTCACTGCACCACTCCAGTCCATTCCTCTGTTGTCGTATGACTTACTTCCATCCCTGTGTCTCTTCTGAGTCTTGGTATCCAGATATCCTCTTCCTCTTACTGAGGCACATTGGATTTAGAGCACACATATAGTATGACCTCTCATAATTTTATCACATCTGCAAAGACCCTTCTTCCAAGTAAATTCATGTTTGTAGGTGCCTGGAGTTAGGACTTGAACATGTGTTTTTAGGGGGTGCAATTAATTATACTACAGGTGACAAAACCATAACAGCCCCCAGTTTACTATTTTTGGCTCACTAGTTAACCTTCCTGTATTCCTACTTTGGTGTTCAACATTTTCTATACTCATTACAAACCTGCTCTCAGAAGGTTTCTTACAAATACATCTGCTGTAAAATATCAGAAGGAATTTGCCATGGTCAGGCTACAAAGAAAAAAATAGGTCTGAATGTGAAATCCAAGGCATTAATATTATGAAAAAATCAGGTTGTGTTTGTCACTAGTCTTTGAAATCTCATGAAGCTAAGTGCTGGAAATGTCAGTATGCAGAGAATTCTGAGGTTGAGATCTGAGGAGAGTGCACACTGACAGTGTGAAATTACACAATGTGTGAAGGGGATGCACAAATTCACACCCATACTCCTGAGTGTTGCAAACTCTAAGACTTACGGTGAGAATAGACTGGATTGTATTGTGTTTCTATAAAGGGTACAACTTGTTTGGGATTATGACGTCACCTCAACATACTTAGAAATAGTTGGGTCATAGGTCCTAGCTGTGATACAGGCCCAAGATGAACTGGAAAGGCCTTACTAAACTTGAAATCAGACTTGAGTTTGAGTCCTGCTTTTAATTATCTGGGTAGCTTTTCCCAAGAAATAGTTTGAGCTTGAGTTACTTCACTTGTAAAATAACCACACCATTACAGTTTATATTATTGGACACATAATAGCTTCTTATGACATTTTATACATTGTATACATATGTGTTACAACATATAAATTGTATCATGTATAAATATAAAACAATGTATATGTTTGTTATTATGACAACTAATTCATTATGGACACTTAAGAGAAATAAAGCAGGCCAAAAGTCCTATACAAGTATAAATGGGTGGGTATTTGGCCTAATGGTTAAGATGTCAATTAGGATACTACATCCCACTTGGGAATACCTGGGTTTTCTCTTTCTCTCTCTCTCTTGGCCCCTCGAATAAATATATACATAAAAACTATAAAATTATACTTTTAAGGATAAATCATTATTATAAGAACTTGTAAATAAAAATAAAATTAGGTTAATTTCCCTATAGGCTTAAGGGACATGAATTCTCACAGTGTTGACCACCAGGACATACGATCGTTGTCATGCTTCTCCCTATTGATGGTGATATTTCATTTCACCTTCGTTAAAACTCCTGTACTGTTAGCTGGTCTTGTTAGGAGAGCACTCAGCCTCTTTACATGCTTACGAAAGAGAAAGGAGGTAGAACCTTTACTCCCAACATAAAGCCAGAAGACTGACCCCTTCTGTGTGCAGTAGCCAGGAGAAAAGTGATTTGTAAAATAGGTTACAGTACCAGGAGCGAACCTAACAAAAGAGGACAAAACAGTCATCTTTCTATACAAAGATTCTAGGATTTCACTCCCTTAGCAATGAAGGCACATTGACACAGAGAAGTTAATTTGAAAGACGAGTGCCATTGGTTTTTACAGGTACTAGCATCTTTTATGTTGGTTCCAATGAGTATTTATGTGCTCTGATTACTGCTGTCAAAGAGTTCACAAAAAATAGGAGTGTGTGTAATTATGGTACCAGGCAGAGGACAGTACTTTAAGTGCTTTCATGAGGGTGCATGAAAATGGGTAGGAAGAGATACCACAGTGCTGGAAATGTGGCCAGGTGGTTAGGCTCTCAGGTAGAGGAATCCAGCACTGCCTTCAAATTTAAAACCACTGCCTGATTGTACCCTTCTTAGAAAATAACTCATTCCTGTTCTGCCCTGATAGCTGTGTGACTGAAACACCTGGGTAGTTGTTGTGAGCCTCCTTGCAGTTATCTGTAGAAGGGGTGATGACCGTGCCCATTGCACTGAGAAGTTGTAAGGTCAGATGAGATAATGCATGTGAAGCACATACTGAGGGGAAACTGCCCCAGGAATGCCCAGATATGTTGGGTGTTATCATTAATGCTTTCTCAGAAGATTCACTTAATGAAGAAGATAGCATTTGGTGGCTGTTGGAATGAATGGTGGATAAGATATGATGGCAAAATGATCAGGAGAGAGAAAACAGATGGATGTGTGGGAGTGAGACCTAAATACATGAATCTTAGTTTAAGACACAGTTTGTAGCAAAAAGACTCAGGAAGTGGATTTACTCGGGTATGTTGCAATAATTAATCCAAAACAAAGGTCTAGATCTGTTCTCAGATGCCCAAGGTTCAACCACTTGTCTCTAACAGCTCCTCCCTAAGGCACATTTATAGCATTTAACATGTATTCCGTAAATAACAACAAAATGTTCAAAAGTACTCTAGTCTCAAAATATTTGAGCAAAGAGCCTGATCAAAACAGAGGAAGTACATGTTGTTTCACCCAAAAAAAAATGGCTATAAATGCATATCGTTTAGTCAGAGAGATTCTGGGAGAAGGAGGTGGTTTGGGAGAGCCAGGATCTGGGAGGAAGTCAAGGTGCCATCTGCATTCAGCACCCCAGGATGCAGATGGAGGGAGAGGAGTTGCAGTTAGTGGAGCATAGAGAGGTCCTGGCGTGGTTAATCTTCGTGCTATGAAGCAGTAAAAGCGGATGGAATGCCTATTGCTTCCCTCTTTATGGGACTCACAGAATATTATTTCTTGCCTCTCAACAATAATCACTGTGGAATTTGTTAACAATGTAACTGGGAAGAACAAAGATCATCTTAACAAAAAAATACAAATTCTATGTAAATGAACTGCTAATGCAAGAAAGAACTGATGTTTTCTGAGATCCGTCTCTCCGTGAGAGATGATTTGGATTCAAGCTAATATGGTATCAGTGGAAAGACTAACCTATCCCATTTGTGTGTGTGTGTGTGTGGGGAGTACTTTGTATTTGTTGTCTTGTTTCCAGAATTTTAAAAAAAAGTGTATTTATTTGAAAGGAGGAGAGAGAGATGGATTCCCTCTGGTGGTTTACTCCCCAAATGCCTGCAATAGCTGAGCCTGAGCCAGGGTGAAGTCAGAAGGCAGGAACTCAATCCAGGTCTCCTACGAGGGTGGTAGGGACCCAACTAGGTGAGCCATCATCTGTTGCTTCCCAGGATGTGCATCAGCAGGAAGCTGGGCTGGGGATGGATCTGGTAGTGGAACCCGGGCATTCCAATAGGAGATGTGGGGAACCCAAATGGCATTTTAATCCCCGTGCCACAATCTTCACCTCCTGTGTCCAGCATATTTACATGCTGTTTGGGTTAAAAATAAAAGCAGCTATGTAAAAACCACCCTACTTTGACTTAATACAGTAAAAATTTTTTTTCTCTCACACACAAAATCAACTGCAGAAACTCCTGGCTCCATGGCTTACCTGGGCAGCTCTTCTCCAGGTAGTGACTAAGGGATTCAGAATCCTTCCATCATCTAACCAGCATTGTGTGTTGCCTCCATAGCGTCTCAGTACAAAGACCCAGGAAATATGGTTTTGCTGTTTGTATAGGAGGAAGAAATAGTTTGGGTGAGCAAACATTAGTATCTGCTATACTTGTATTAACTTACTTGATTCTCAACCATATCAAATAGGCTGTCATTATTACACTCATTTTTACAGTTGAGTAATGTTTCATAACTAATAAGCAGGGTAGCTAGCACATGAATACAGTTGACTTAACCCTAATGTCCATGCTATTAAACATTATACTAAACTATTATCCAATGATATAAAAAGGAGGATATAAGAGACTTTTGGAAGATATGGTCATTGACATGTTTACAGATTATAAGTGCAATTTGAGAAGGAGGAAGATTCGTAGATGGGTGTGAGTTTTCTAGTCTGGATGACAAGAATGGTAATGTGTTAACTGAGAGAGAACAAGTGCAAATCTGTTTTAGACATGTCTAGTATGATAGGCTCAGAGAGACTTCTACAAGGACATGAGTAATGTGCAACTAGAAATTCAAAGGTAATGCTCAGACATAGGGTTGGAGGGATACACCAAGAGATGACTGCAGGGGCCAGCACTGTGGCGTAGTAGGTAAAACCACCGCCTGCAGTGCTGGCTTCCCATATAGGTGCCAGTTTGAGTCCTGGCTACTCCTCCTCCAATCCAGCTCTCTGCTATGGCCTAGGAAAGCAGAATAAGATGGCCCAAGTCCTTGGTCTCCTGCACCCATGTGGGAGACCTAGAAGAAGGTCCTGGCTCCTGGCTTCAGATTGGACTAGCTCCAGCCATTGCGGCCGTTTGGGGAGTGAACCAGCAGTTGGAATATATCTCTTTCTCTCTCTCTCTCTACCTCTGCTTCTCAGTAACTCTGCCTTTCAAATAAATAAGTAAATCTTTTTTTTTTTTTTAAAGAGAGAGATAACTGCAGAGATGCAGTGGTTGTCTGCAGAGAAGATTTCTAAAACAGTACTGACCAAAGTTAGGAGAGAAAAGGACCAAGGATATAAATTTAATAGCTTTATTTTGGGGGTTGATTATTAGAGGGAAATAGAAAAAGATTCCCGAGGAGCTATGAAAAGTAGGACGAAGACCTACTTTTTTCTGGAAAACCAGAAAAGAGAGAATGTCAAGGGCAAGAGTTCTCTCCAATATCAGATACTGCAGAGGTCCCAAAAGACAAGCAGGAGAAGCAACCATTAAATTTGGGGATTATTAAATCCTAAGTATAGCTGTAGGGGATGTCTGGCATGACACAGGACAGAAACCAGTTCCTACTCTGCTCATCCTGACATTTTGCCGGGTAGGAAAGGGACCTTACTAATCCTTGGATGACACTGACAGCCAGGGCTGTGGTCTTCCATTGCTGTTTAGAGTAGTTTCAGTATAAGGAGAGATGGCTGATAAGTGAGTGGGAAATGGGGAGAGGAAGGCAGTCAATGCAACACTCTCACCCTGAGTTTGAGTAAGAAGGAAGGAGCAAGAAGTTAGTGTGATTCCTCACTTATCTGAATCACAGGGAGTGCAGGGTTAAAGTAACTGTGGAAAGGTGGGAAGATACTTAAGAAGTTAAGTAAGGGGCCGGCGCCATGGCTCACTTGGTTAATCCAATGCCTGCGGCGCCGGCATCCCATATGGGCACCGGGTTCCAGTCCCGGTTGCTCCTCTTCCAGTGCAGCTCTCTGCTGTGGCCCAGGAAGACAGTGGAGGATGGCCCAAGTGCTTGGGCCCTGCACCTACATGGGAGACCAGGAGAAGCACCTGGCTCCTGGCTTCTATAGGCATAGCGTGCTGGCTGTAGTGGCCATGTGGGGAGCGAATCAACAGAAGGAAGACATTTCTCTCTGTCTCTCTCTCACTGTCTGTCAAATAAATAAATAAATAAAAAGAAGTTAAATAAAAGAAGGCTCCATGAGGGACTGAGGGGCCAGAAGGAGAGTGAGGCATGTTGTGGTCACGATCCAGGAGAAGGGGGAAGGGAAGACTTCATACCTGGGAGTGAGAAGGAAGAGCAGGGAGGAGAACAACTCTGAGAGGAGGGAAAAGACAAGGCTCTGGTCAGCAGAAGTGCACTAAACCAGAAATGAGAATTGCTGTTAGGGAGTGGATTAATTTGGCAGAGCCACCATGTACCTCAGACTGGGTGGCAGCACCACTAGGAATTTGTCCTCGCCCAGTGCTAGAGGCTGGAGTTTGAGAACAAGGCGTCTGAAGGCTTGGTTTCTTCCGAGGCCTCTGCTTGGCTTGCAGGTGGCCGCCTCCCTGTGTCTGCACACAGTCTTCTCTCTGTGTGTCTGTGTCCACATCTCTTCTACGGATACCAGATGGATTAGATTAGAGCTCATCCCAGTGACCTCATTTTCACTTAATTACCCCAAGTGTAACAAAAACAGTTGCATTCTGAGGTACAAAGGACTTCAGTTTTTGTAATTTAGGGGGACAAAATTCAGCTAATCACACAGAGCTTTCACATGAAATCACAGAGCCAGAGAATCAACTCATCCCAGTTTGCCTGGGACTATTTGATTTTAGCATAGGCAATCTCTTGTCCAGGAACCCTTCAGTCTCCAGTAAACCAGGGTGATTGGCCATGTTAAGTGGAGCCAAAAGTTGTTTTGAGTGAAACAAGACTAGCTAATGGAAATCTATACATTAAGGCTTGTTTTCCTGGAAAGGTTCTCTGTCTTCTGAAAGCTTCTGTTATCTGGCTGTCAGTCCATTCATATATGATGATATGATGCTTATCCACCTCTTTTTTTTTTTTTTTTTTTTTTGACAGGCAGAGTGGACAGTGAGAGAGAGAGACAGAGAGAAAGGTCTTCCTTTGCCGTTGGTTCACCCTCCAATGGCCGCCGCGGCCAGTGCACTGTGGCCAGCACACCGTGCTGATCCAATGAAAGGAGCCGGGTGCTTCTCCTGGACTCCCATGCGGGTGCAGGGCCCAAGGACCTGGGCCATCCTCCACTGCACTCCCTGGCCACAGCAGAGAGCTGGCCTGGAAGAGGGGCAACCGGGACAGAATCCGGTGCTCCGACCGGGACTAGAACCCAGTGTGCCGGATTAGCCTAGTGAGCCACGGCGCCGGCTCCACCTCTTTTTTTAAAAAAGCTTTTTTTTTATTCAAGATTTATTTTATTTGAAAGACAGAGTTAGAGAGGAAGAGACAGAGAGAGAGAGGTCTTCCATCCACTGGTTCACTCCCCAAATGACTGGAACAGCCAGAGCTGAGCTGACCCGAAGCCAGGAGCCAGGTGCTTCCTCCTGGTCTCCCATGTGGGTGTAGTGGTCCAAGGACTCAGGCCATCACCCACTGCTTTCCCAGGCCACAGCAGAGAGCTGGATGGGAAGAGGAGGAGCCGGGACCTGAACCAATGCCCATATGGGATGCCGATGTCACAGGCTGGGACTTTAACTCACTGTGGCACAGCGCCGGCCCCTCCACCTCTCTTCAACAGGACAAATACACTGCTACATATACATATCTCCTGAAAAGCTTTTGTTGGAATCTGGAAGAACTCACTGCAATAATATCTGTTAAGATAGATATCTGTTATCATATGGGCAACAAAACTCTTAAAGAGAACATTGTTAGGTCTTTTGAAGCGGCAAATTCAAGCAGTGCTGCTTACCTGTTGCCCATTTTGCTGTTTCAATAATTTTTAAAAATGTTAGAATCAGCATGCCTTAGGTCTTATTCATTGCTTGAAAAACATCATTTACATGGTCTCTGTGTATGCATAAATGTTGTGTCTGTGTATATGTGTGCATTCACAAGGAAGTTTTTCTACCTTTATATGATGTTTCTTAAGAGGCAGATGGAAACATTTGAGAGGTGTTTAATTTCTTAGAATAGAGACAAACTGGGGGCTGGGGCTGTGGCATAGTAGGTTAAGCCTCTGCCTTGGTGCCAAAATCCCATATAGGCACTGGTTCAAATTCTGGCTTCTCTACTTCTGATCCAGCTCCCTGCTAATGTGCATGGGAAAGCAGCAGAAGATGGCCCAAGTGCTTGGGCCCCTGCTTCCACGTGGGAGACCTAGAAGAAGCTCCTGCCTCCTAGCTTTAGATCTGCTCAGCTCCAGCTGTTTTGACCATTTGGGTAGAGAACCAGTGGATGGAAGACCTCTCTCTGCTTTTTTTTTTCTTTCTGTCTGTAACTCTGCCTCTAAAATAAATAAATCTGAGAGAGAGAGAGAGAGAGAGAGAGATTACATATGTTTCCTTTATAACGAATTATGCAGCTTTTTCTCTTTAAAAGTGTTTTATGTAGGTAGTATTTTCTTTTGAAAGGAGAATTTTAGCTCTTATGTCATTAATTTGTTCCCCAAAAGCCAACTGTTAGAATTATAAAAACCTTAACAGAGTAGAAGGAAACTTAAAGATCTTGACATCCAACTTTATAGACAAAGCAGGAGTTCCTCGTGTGGTTCTGAGTCTGTGAGTAATTTTACCGGCTGACCACAGACAGGTGGTCCTTTCCATTGCTGGAGGGGTGGCTGGGAAAAGTTAGTCCTGTATTGAGGCCAAATCTGTGTGTTTGTAAGTCACGCTGTTTTTCCTCTTTCTGTCCTGTAGAGTGACAAAGATAGCTTTACTCCTCCATTGACAAAATAGTCCTTCAAACATTTAAAGGTGCGTATCAATTCCTCTCTACATTTCCAAGCTGAACACATTCCCTGATACTGTCACCAGTTGTGTGCTACATTAGTAAATCTTGTAAGTTTTCACCAGAGTCTTTACTATTCTGATGTCTACGATGAGGAACCAAATCAGAAAAGCTAGGTAATTTGCCCAAGTCTCCAAGTGACAGAGTAGAAATGAGAATTCAGGTTGTTTGACTAAATCAGAAGTATGCTTCTGAGACAAGAGGTAGTAAGAAGAGTGAAGGTAGCTCTTGCTCCTCTTGAATGCTTTAGAGTGCCCCTGGCAGTTCCCAGTCTACTGCTTCCACTGTCCCAGTAGAAACGGAATAATCCTAACTTTGGTATGTGCCCAGAGACAGCCTTTGAGGCCCAGAGAATCCATGAGCTGCTTTTAGGCCACTAATAAACAAGGATCGGAGAGAGGGTGGTGACCTCTGAAGGTCACCATGGCTCTGAAGTCAGGCTGCAGGGATTTGAATCCACCTCCTGGACTTTCTGCCTTTGTGACCACCCTCCCTGGGCCTCCATCTACTCAACTTAAAATACAGATGCTTCAGGGGGACTAATGAAATGCACTTAGGAGTAAAAGCCCAGCTAGTGTTCACCGTCGTCTGAGGAGCCTGTGTTGTTCAGTGCTCTTTGTGGCCATTTGGACGAAGTGAGGACAGCTGCCCCTAACACTGGGCAGAGGTCTTCTTTGTAAAGAAAAATGTTCTATACAGAAGCTTTACCTCTTCTGTAGTGAACAAGGCTGCTGTTAAGGAGGATTGTGTGGGTGTTGGAGAATTTGACTGTTTCAGCCACATAGCCTTAGCTCTGTTGAGGTAGGGACTCCGAGCTGACGGTTTGGAGAGAGACTGTTGTGAGCAGGTAGCCCTAGGGGTCCTGGGGCTATGATTATTCCTGAGAAAGGGGCTACCCTAAACTGTGAGCTTGCCATGACCTGCTCACGTGTTAGGACTCAACTTAAATGATATGTTCTCAAGGGATTTTGTTCTGCACCCCAAAGTTGCTTAAAATACCCATCTGATTTTGTTCTTTATACCGAGGGCATTGCACTTCTTGTATTGAATTACCTCACATTGTATAAGTGTTTCATGAGTCTGTTTCATTCTGAATATAAAAATTTCAAAATATAAAGTCATAAAAGAAGTCAATAAGGAAAGTTTATTTATTTTAAAGCCTGAGTGACAGAAAGGGAGGTAGAGATAGCTAGAGAGAGTTTCCATCTGCTGGCTCACTCCCTAGATGCCCACAGTGGCAGAGGTTGGGCCAAGCCAAAGATAGGAGCCAGGAACTCCATCTGGGTAGCAGGGACCCAAGTACTTGGGACTCCATCTTCTGTATTCCACATGCATTAGCAGGAAGCTGTATTAGAAACATAGGCAGGGGGCTGGCGCTGGGGCGTAGCAGGTAAAGCTGCCACCTGTAGTGCTGACATCCCCTATGGGTGCTGGTTTGAGTCCCAGCTGCTCCACTTCCAATCCAGTTCTCTGCTATAGCCTAGGGAAACAGCAGAAGATGGCCCAAGTGCTTGGGCCCATGCACCCACAGGGGAGACTTGGAAGAAACTCCAGGCTTCTGGCTTTGGATCGGCCCAGCTCCAGTCATTGTGGCCATTTGGGAAGTGAACAAGCAGATGGAAAATCTCTCTCTCTCTCCCTCTCTCTTTTTCTCTGCCTTTGTACTCTGCCTTTCGAATAAATAAATAAAACATTAAAATAAATAAATAAGTAAATAAATCCTGTTTTAATAAGCAATCAAAAAAATAAAAGAGGCCAGCGCTGTGGCTCACTAGGGTAGTCCTCCGCCTGCAGCACTGGCACACGGGGTTCTAGTCCCGGTCGGGGTGCCGGATTCTGTCCCGGTTGCTCCTCTTCCAGTCCAGCTCTCTGCTATGGCCCAGGAAGGCAGTGGAGAATGGCCCAAGTGCTTGGGACCTGCACCCGTATGGGAGACCAGGAGGAAGCACCTGGCTCCTGGCTTCGGATCGGCACAGCGCCGACTGTGGCGGCCATTTGAGGGGTGAACTACTGGAAGGAAGACCTTTCTCTCTGTCTCTCTCTCTCTCACTGTCTAACTCTGCCTGTCAAAAAAAAAAAAAAAAAAAAAAAAGAGAGAGAGAGAGAGAGAGAGAGAGAAAGAAACAGAGGCAGGACTCAATCCCAAGCATTCCAATATGGGATGTGGGTATTGCAAGCAGCGGCTTAATCCACTATGTCACAATATCTACCCCCTAGAGAGTATTTAAAAAAGCAAAGTTGATAAATATAACTTGTTGAACTTACTCTAAGTACCATCAAAGTGTGGACAAAAAACAAATGGCACCCTCAAAAGAGTAATTAAGGAGACTTTAACAAAAGGATTATTTTTATTTACAAGAGTGTAAACAGAATTAAGGGAAACCCAGGAAGGTTGGCAGAGCACCCCAGGGTTAATAAGAATCAGAGTGGCAACCTCCCCTAAGCCCAAAAGAGCAAATGTAGAGAATATTGTCAGAACCAAGAAAGAGCTTGTGGCTGGAGGAGATGTGTTTCAAGGAGTAACTGGACATTTCAGTAGAGAAATCAGCTACTCATGACATAGAAGGGAGGGAACCAATGGACTACATTATCCTACATCTCCCGCTACCACTCACAGCCCAAGTATTTCCCATTAAGAGACCCAAATGGAAGCCAGAGGCGCAAAACAGGCTGGAATGGGGTGGAGAGTGGATCTGGTAGACACATGCATGGCATCTAGTACAGAGTACAAATCCAAAAATAACTACTGGGTTATAATAAAAAAGGCATTTAGGAAGCCAGTGCATGTTGGAACATGTAGGCTCACTCTGAAGCTAATTCCTCCTGATAGGGACGGAAGGAGGCTGAGACAGACAATGGGATAATGTCTGGAAACATCTTTGCAATCAAAGCACTGTAGAGAATGCATTGCAGTCCTCCTCAAAGAGTGTAATAGAAACACATCAGCAAGGCAATTCCTCTCAGAGGTC
Organism: Oryctolagus cuniculus; assembly: GCF_964237555.1. Lineage (NCBI taxonomy): Eukaryota > Metazoa > Chordata > Mammalia > Lagomorpha > Leporidae > Oryctolagus > Oryctolagus cuniculus. The sequence goes on from NC_091439.1 coordinate 62,731,614, forward strand.
TGTTAGATGAGAATTATAAATGGGGCAAATTCTATTCTTCTGTCGCACTGAATCAGCAGGAGGCTACGAAAAAAATCAGGTTGCTTTAGTCCAAGGAAGAAGAATTTCTGGTGTTTTAGACCTAAATTATTGCTGAAACATGTCATCCACCTGGTCAGATCAAGTCACTTCTCAGATCAAAGCCCTGTAATGACTTCCTCCATCACTCAGTACAAATACCAAAGTCACTGTTCTAAAATGGCTCCTATCTGGCTGGTGGCTCTCTGATCTCATCTCTTACCACTCTGCTGATTACTCTCTGTTTGTTCAAAACACCAAGCATTCCTCCCACCCCCACTTCTGACGCTCATGCACACGCTGTTTTCTCTGCTTGGAATACCCTTCCCTACATACCCACAGAGTTCTCTCCTTCACTTTTCTTGGATCTCTGCTCAACTGTCATGGTATAAAATAGCAACACCAGTTCTTTAACCTCTAGAATACAGGTACAATGATGTCTAACTTAGTAACATTGTCAGTTCCAGTTATTTTTTTTTTTTAAGTGCAATCTGGCTATATTCAATTAGCAAATCTTGTGCTTAAACATTTCCTTTAGTGACATTTGTTTGTATCTGTATCTTGTATTATGAAGAGATTGTTTAACTGAATGTGTAATTTATTGAGTGTGTGTATTAGGGATTTCATTCAGTGCTCTGGTTTTCATTATTGCTACTGTAAAGTCAGTATGCATTATCCTAGTTGTTGCTTATCTGATTTATTTTCCATTTTTTTGTGATGAATCTAGATGTATTCTATGAGTAATTTCTTTTTTTAAAGATTTATTTTATTTATTTGAAAGACAGAGTTACATAGAGAGGTAGAGACAGAGAGAGAGAGAGGTCTTCCATCCGCTGGTTCACTTCCCAGATGGTTGCGACGGCCGGAGCTGCTCCGATCTGAAACCAGGAGCCAGGAGCTTCTTCCGGGTCTCCCACGTGGAAGCAGGGGCCCCAAGCACTTGCGCCATCTTCTACTGTGTTCCCAGGCCATAGCAGAGAGCTGGATCAGAAGAGAAGCAGCCGGGACGAGAACCAGTGCCCATTTGGGATGCTGGCACTTCGGGCCAGGGTTTAAACCCCCTGTGCCACAGCGCTGGCCCCTCTATGAGTAATTTCATATGCTGTACTTAAATGTATTGGGTTTTTTATGGCTCCACATATTTAAAAAATATGTATTTATTTATTTAAAGGGATAGGGAGAAGTATTCCATCCAATGGTTTGTCCACAATAGCCAGGGCTGTGCTAGGCTGAAGCCAAAAGCTAGAGACTCAACCCAGGTCTCCCACATGGGTGACAGGGACTCGACTACTTGAGCCATCATCACCTGTCGCCCTCCAGGATGCACATAAGCAGAAATCTGCAACTGAGAACAGAGCCAGGACTTGAACACAGGTACTCTGATGGGAGATGCGGATGTCTCAACCAAGGTCTTAAGCACTGGATCAAATGCCCACCTCTGGCTCCCCAGATCTAAACATTTTATATCTCTCAATAGTTCTGAAAAATTACTAGTCCATTACCTTTGGTAATACTGCCTCTCTGTTTTCTCTAGTCTTGTTTTCTGGAATTGAAATTAGGCACATGTTAGACCTTCTCAATCTAAACTCTATCCTTTAATATCTCTTATTTCATTATCTCTATGGGTTGCATTCTGGATAATGTCTTCAGGTTTATCTTCTAGTTAATCCATTCTCTTTTCAGCTGCATCTCATGCTATTTAATACATCAATTAAGTTTTAAATAATACGTTGCTTATATTTCTCAAGCTTTCATCTTTGGAATCGTTTGAAGTTTATGTTGAAACTCAGTGCTCCAAAGAATGTGTTTCTATTTGCCTATTCTCCAGTGTACTATTAACTTGGTAAAACTTTAAATTCAATTCTTTGCTTGAATGCTTTCAACACTACATAGAATGTTATTGTTTCTGAATTCACAAGTGAGAATTTCATAATTTCTACTCAGTGACAAGGACTAGAAAGGTAATTTCTCAACTCTTCCCTCCAGTTTTCCATTTGGGAAATACATGAAATCCTGACTTTCATGTCAGATAAGCAACATACTAATTTTCAAAAATATGTTATTGACAAAAAGGAGGAATCTGGAAAACATCATGCTGAGTGAAATAAGCCAGTCCCAAAGGGACAAATATCCTATGTTCTCCCTGATCAGTGACAACTAACCGAGCACCAAAAAGGAAACCTGTTGAAGTGAAATGGGCACTATGAGAAACAGTGACTTGATCAGCCCTTGTCCTGTTGATGAACAACTCAATACTTTATCCCTTTTAGTATTTTTTTTGTTCTACTTAATGCTATTGGTTGAACACTATAATTAACACACAATTATTCTTAGGTGTTTAAATTTAGCTGAAAAAATGATCCCTGTTAAATATAAGAGTGGGAATAAGAGAGGGAGGAAATGTACAATTTGGGAAACGTTCAATCTGACTTGCCCCAAATGGTAGAGTTAGAAACGTGCCAGGGGATTCCAATTCAATCCCATCAAGGAGGCATGTACCAAAGTGATCAGTTTCAGTTCACACTTGATCATGATAGGACTAAGAGTCAAAGGGATCACATAAACAAGTCTAGTGTCTGCTAATACTAACTGATAGAATTAAAAAGGAGAGAACGATCCAACATGGGAAGCGGGATACACAGCAGACTTATAGAATGGCAGATGTCATAAACAGCACTCTGGCCTCAGAATCAGCCCTTAAGGCATTCGGGTCTGGCTGAAGAGCCCATGAGAGTATTTTAGGCATGGAAAGCCAAGACACTCTGGCAAAAAAAAAAAAAACAAAACAAAAAAAACACCAAACCTAAATGAAAGATCTCTGCGAGTGAGATCCCAGTAGAAAGAACAGGCCAACAAAGAAGGAGGTATCAAAAAAATAAATAAATAAATAAATAAATAAAGGCCGGCTCCACGGCTCACTAGGCTAATCCTCCACCTATGGCACTGGCACACCGGGTTCTAGTTCTGGTCAGGGCGCCGGATTCTGTCCCGGTTGCCCCTCTTCCAGGCCAGCTCTCTGCTATGGCCTGGGAGTGCAGTGGAGGATGGTTCAAGCCCTTGGGTCCTGCACCCGCATGGGAGACCAGGAGAAGCACCTGGCTCCTGGCTTCGGATCAGCGTGGTGTGCTGGCCGCAGTGCACTGGCCACGGCGGCCATTGGGGGGTGAACCAACGTCAATAGGAAGACCTTTTTCTCTGTCTCTGTCTCTCTCTCTCTCACTGTCCACTCTGCTTGTCAAAAAAAAAAAAAAAAAAAAAAAAAGGAGGTCTTTCTCTGAAAGGAGGGAACTTCCACTTTGACTATGACCTTGTCTAAATAAGATCGGAGTTGGTGAAATCAAAAGGCTTCCATAGCCTTGGCAACTCATGACAAGAGCCTAGGGAGATTACTGATGCCATAAACAAGAGTGTCCATTTGTTAAGTCAACGACAAGAGTTACTGTGCACTTACTCCTCATGTAGGATCTCTGTCCTTAATGCGCTGTACATTGAGACTTAATGCTATAACTAGTACTCAAACAGTACTTTACACTTTGTGTTTCTGTGTGGGTACAAACTGTTGAAAGCTTTACTTAATATATACTAAATTGATCTTCTGTATATAAAGACAATTGAAAATGAATCTTGATGTGAATGGAATGGGAGAGGGAGCAGGAGATGGGAGGGTTGTGGGTGGGATGGAAGTTATGGGGGGGAAAAAGCCACTGTAATCCAAAAGCTGTGCTTTGGAAATTTATATTTATTAAATAAAAGTTAAAAAATAATAAAATTAAAAAAGAATTTAGGTTAATTTATCTAAAAAAGGAGATTAAAAATTACCTTAATAATTAAAAAATATGTAATTGAGCAATTCAGTTATTTGCATCAATTATTTCATTTTAGTTATTTCAATCAAGAAGGGCAGACTCTCAGATAACATAAGGAGTTATTGCATATTTTTAAATTATTATTGTAAGTCCTAACATATCATATTTAGCTATTAGCCACTTAACCTTTAATTATATCTTCCTAAATGAATTTATTACTTTTAGAAAAGGTTTCATCTGATTCCTGCAAAAGGTCTGTTTCAATGACACACCTATTTGAAGTATTTATGTTAGGTTTCCTCTCTGGCTTGCTGGTACTACAAGAGTAAGTTGTTATTTTCCATTTCTTGCTCAGAAGACACTGACCTATAGTTACAGGCAAAGTATTAGGGTCTTTGATGCAGTGACAAACCTGCCAGGGGAAAGTTTGTTCTCTTGCGGGCTGGCAATGAACCAACTGGCAAATTATCAACACCCCACTGAAGATTGGAGGGTAGTCTCTCTTCTCCCAGATCAGGTGCAAGTGAATGCGCTTGCCCAGCCTCAGGGGCTAGGAGCAACACGTCTCACAGGTGCAGCTCCCTTCCATATTGCCTGAGACCAGCTAGACTAGTCCAGCTTCTACCAACACACACAGAGCAAGCGGTAGAGCCCCTTCCCTACGGGATTCAGGAGGTTCCTCTGGTTATCTTTCACGGGGAGACATGAGTGCTTAAACCATTGTCTTAGGCCATTCAGGACCCTCTAGCCTACCCTAAACAGAAAGCTCTTTTCTCAGATACCCTGGAGCCTATAGCCACACATGCATCTTACAGGTGCCTCTGTTTACCTGCTCCAGTTGGTTTAGTGTTTGGAGAAGTAGTCAAGAAGAGGTTGGGGAAGAAGGGATCTGGGTTCAGCTACCCACTTTTTCACAATGTTCTTTGATTCACATGTCTTCTCTTAGTGACTTAGAGGGTCTGTCTCAGCTGAAGGACATGAATTAAGAGTGCCAGACTAATGGCTTGCTAAGGGGAAATTTAGGCTCTGTTATAAAAAGAAGGAAGAAATGATGATGCCAACAGCTGCTATCCCCTGTATTGTGGCAACTGTATACATTGTACATAGAAGATATATATATATATAGGTATGCATACCAGTCTTAGTGACACACAGATTCATAGATATGTATATCAGTTTTTCACTGCCTTGAGTTTTCTGCGAAATTAAGTATGCTAGCTAAATATTAGCAATAGAATTGCATTCTAATGGCATATTATGATATGGTTCTGAAATGAGAAGGCACTTACATTGGTTAGGATGCTTTCCACTGAAAAGTATAGAAATCTGACTCAAGATGATTTAGCCATATGGAATGTTATGAGACCCATAATTGAAAATTCTTAAGAGGACTTCAGATTCCATGCAAATAGGGCTTTGGCTCTATTTCTGTCAGAGGAATTTGTTTTTGTTTTTCCTATGTCTATGTTAGCCATTTCCTCATGCTAGCTTTCCTCTTGGTCGAAAGATACCTTCCGGGGGAGGCAAGATGGCGGAATAGGAAGGGAGCACACTGATAGTCCGGGGAGAGACAGTTTAATAAAAATGGAGATACTGCAGATTCAAGGAAGAGTAGGGGAGGAAACAGCAGAAGAAACTCTTCCGGAACGCGTGATTCACAGTGGACCTGCGTGGAGAGCGTGGGAGCCCACAGTTCGGGACACCAGCGGCAGACTCAACACACCAGCGCTGGAACGCGAGGTGAGCCGAGCCTCAATAGCCCGAGACACCGGCAAGCAAGCGGAAAGAGGAGACTAGAGGGAACGACCCCCGGGGGGGGAAAAGTTCACCAGGCTAACTGGAAGAGAGAGAGAGAAACAAAAAAGGTGACTGGTACGGACACGGGTTTCTCTCTCTCCACTCACCTCTCAAGGGTGAGCAAGACAAAGAGCAGGCGCCATCTTGGACATACGTCATAAGCAGAGCGACCTCAGGTCTGCACCGGCCCTGAGCCTAGCAGAAAAACCTGACTTGGGGGGGGGGGCGAATTAACAGGAGATTAGGACCTAGTAAATTTGTGGTGCTACTGAACTGAGACTGTGAAAAAAGAGACGGTGGGGGAGAGAACTCATGGAATTCACGTGAGTACTCTCCAGAGACGCTACAATTCCGTAACTTTGGCAACCCAGTGGGAGACTGAAGGAGAATCTGAGCCCACTCTGAGGGCGGAACAGATTCCCTGTATGGTCCTTGGGAAAGAGCTTCCGATCTCTGGCTCCTGTGGGTATATCATTTGCCTGCTAACTACCTCCAACTTCGTTCAGCTGTGCGGAATTACTTCCCTTTTGAATCAAAAAAAGAAAGAAAGAGAGAGAGAGAGATCTACCATGCCTAACCTGGGAGTGTCACCTTTGGCACACCAAACAGAGCTCTCAGGCCACACCCATCTCAAGCCTCTAAGGCTCCATCAAAAACAGACAGTCCACTTAATCTAGAGTCATAGTATAACAAGAAAAAGCACCACAGTGAAGAAACCAAATATCTCCAATATGCCAAATAACAAACACAAAAACCGAGGCAATAAAAACAAGGAAGTCACCATGACGCCCCCAAATGAAAAAGACACCCCAATTCAAGATTATGAAGATGATGAGTTAGAAGAAATGCAAGAAGCAGATCTCAAAAAATTGATAAGAACATTAAGAAGTTCTCAAAAACAAATTCTTGAACTACAGAAATCTTTAATGGACAAGATAGAAAATCTCTCTCGTGAAAATGAGATATTAAGGAGGAATCAAAATGAAACGAAACAACTAGTACAACAGGAAACCGTGATAGTGACGAGAAATCATAATGAAGTGAAGAATTCAATGGATCAAATGAAAAACACAATAGAGAGCCTTACAAACAGAATGGGTGAAGCAGAAGAGAGAATATCAGACTTAGAGGACAGAGAACAGGAAAGGATACAGTCAGACCAAAGAAAAGAAGAGGAAATTAGAAATCTAAAACACATTGTCAGGAATCTGCAGGATACTATTAAAAAAACCAACATTCGGGTTCTAGGAGTTCCTGAAGGCATGGAGAGGGAGAAAGGATTAGAAGGCCTTTTTAGTGAGATATTAGCAGAAAATTTCCCAGGTTTGGAGAAGGACAGAGAAATCCTAGTACAGGAAGCTCACAGAACCCCTAATAAACACGACCAAAAGAGATCCTCACCACGACACTTTGTAATTAAACTCTCCACAGTGAAACATAAAGAAAAGATCCTAAAATGTGCAAGAGAGAAACGTCAGATTACTCTCAGAGGATCTCCAATCAGACTCACAGCTGACTTCTCATCAGAAACCCTACAAGCTAGGAGGGAATGGCGAGATATAACCCAGGTACTAAGAGAGAAAAACTTCCAGCCCAGAATATTATATCCTGCTAAGCTCTCATTTGTGAATGAAGGTGAAATAAAGACTTTTCATAGCAAACAGAAATTGAAAGAATTTGTTGCCACTCGTCCAGCCCTGCAAAAGATGCTTAAAGATGTGTTACACACAGAAACACAGAAACACGGTCATCAGTATGAAAGAAGGTAAAGGTAGGAAACCTCACAGCAAAAGATCACAGGGAATTCAAAGCATATATTAGAACTTATCTTTGGCAAATGGCAGGGCAAAGTTACCACTTTTCATTAGTCACATTGCACGTTAATGGCCTGAACTGTCCAGTTAAAAGACACCGTTTGGCTGATTGGGTTAAGGAACAAAACCCATCTATTTGCTGCTTACAAGAAACACATCTTTCCAACAAAGATCCATACAGACTGAAAGTGAAAGGCTGGAAAAAGATATACCATGCCAACAGAAATGAAAAAAGAGCAGGCATAGCCATCTTAATATCGGACAACATAAACTTTACCACAAAAACTGTTAAGAGAGACAAAGAGGGACACTATATAATGATTAAGGGATCAATACAACAAGAAGATATAACAATTATCAATGTATATGCACCTAACTACAGGGCACCGGTTTATCCAAAAGATTTGTTAAGGGACTTAAAGGGAGACTTAGACCCCAATACAATAGTACTGGGGGACTTCAATACTCTACTCTCAGAAATAGACAGATCAACAGGACAGAAGCTCAACAAGGATACAGTAGATTTAAACGACACTATGGCCCAAATGGATCTAACAGATATATACAGAACTTTCAATCCTACAGCTAAAGACTTTACATTCTTCTCAGCAGTACATGGAACCTTCTCTAGGATTGACCACATACTAGGCCATAAAGCAAGTCTCAGCAAATTCAATAGAATTAGAATCATACCATGTAGCTTCTCAGACCATAAAGGAATGAAGTTGGAAATTAGCAACTCAGGAATCCCTAGAGCATATGCAAACACATGGAGATTGAACAACATGCTCCTGAATGAACAATGGGTCATAGAAGAAATTAAAAGAGAAATCAAAAATTTTCTGGAAGTAAATGAGGATAACAGCACAACATACCAAAACTTATGGGACGCAGCAAAAGCAGTGCTAAGAGGAAAGTTTATATCAATAGGTGCCTACATCAAGAAATTGGAAAGGCACCAAATAGATGAGCTTTCAACACATCTCAAGGATCTAGAAAAACTGCAGCAAACCAGACCCAAATCTAGTAGGAGAAGAGAAATAATTAAAATCAGAGAAGAAATCAACAGGATTGAATCCAAAAAAATTACAAAAAATCAGCCAAACGAGGAGCTGGTTTTTTGAAAAAAATAAACAAAATTGACACCCCATTGGCTCAACTAACTAAAAAAAAAAAAGAAGAGAAAAGACCCAAATCAATAAAATCAGAGATGAAAAAGGAAATGTAACAACAGACACCACAGAAATCAAAAGAATCATCAGAAATCACTACAAGGACTTGTATGCCAGCAAACAGGGAAACCTATCAGAAATGGATAGATTCCTGGACACATGCAACCTACCTAAATTGAACCAGGAAGACATCGAAAACCTAAACAGACCCATAACTGAGACAGAAATTGAAACAGTAATAAAGGCCCTCCCAACAAAGAAAAGCCCAGGACCAGATGGATTCACTGCTGAATTCTACCAGACATTTAAAGAAGAACTAACTCCAATTCTTCTCAAACTATTCAGAAGAATTGAAGAAGAGGGAATCCTCCCAAATTCTTTCTATGAAGCCAGCATCACCTTAATTCCTAAGCCAGAAAAAGATGCAGCACTGAAAGAGAATTACAGACCAATATCCCTGATGAACATAGATGCAAAAATCCTCAATAAAATTCTCGCCAATAGAATGCAACAACACATCAGAAAGATCATCCACCCAGACCAAGTGGGATTTATCCCTGGTATGCAGGGATGGTTTAATGTGTGCAAGACAATCAATGTGATACACCACATTAACAGACTGCAGAAGAAAAACCATATGATTATCTCAATAGACGCCGAGAAAGCATTTGATAAAATACAACACCCTTTCATGATGAAAACTCTAAGCAAACTGGGTTTGGAAGGAACATTCCTCAATACAATCAAAGCAATCTATGAAAAACCCACAGCCAACATCCTATTGAATGGGGAAAAGTTGGAAGCATTTCCACTGAGATCTGGTACCAGACAGGGATGCCCACTCTCACCACTGCTATTCAATATAGTTCTGGAAGTTCTAGCCAGAGCTATTAGGCAAGAAAAAGAAATTAAAGGGATACAAATTGGGAAGGAAGAACTCAAACTATCCCTCTTTGCAGATGATATGTTTCTTTATTTAGGGGACCCAAAGAACTCTACTAAGAGACTATTGGAACTCATAGAAGATTTTGGCAAAGTAGCAGGGTATAAAATCAATGCACAAAAATCAACAGCCTTTGTATACACAGACAATCCCATGGCTGAGGAAGAACTTCTAAGATCAATCCCATTCACAATAGCTACAAAAACAATCAAATACCTTGGAATAAACTTAACCAAGGACGTTCAAGATCTTTACGATGAAAATTACAAAACCTTAAAGAAAGAAATAGAAGAGGATACCAAGAAATGGAAAAATCTTCCATGCTCATGGATTGGAAGAATCAATATCATCAAAATGTCCATTCTCCCAAAAGCAATTTATAGATTCGATGCAATACCAATCAAGATACCGAAGATCTTCTTCTCAGATCTGGAAAAAATGATGCTGAAATTCATATGGAGACACAGGAGACCTCGAATAGCTAAAGCAATCCTGTACAACAAATACAAAGCTGGAGGCATCACAATACCAGATTTCAGGACATACTACAGGGCAGTTGTAATCAAAACAGCATGGTACTGGTACAGAAACAGATGGATAGACCAATGGAACAGAATTGAAACACCAGAAATCAATCCAAACATCTACAGCCAACTCATATTTGATCAAGGGTCCAAAACCAATCCTTGGAGTAAGGACAGTCTATTCAATGAATGGTGCTGGGAAAATTGGATTTCCACGTGCAGAATCATGAAGCAAGACCCCTACCTTTCACCTTACACAAAAATCCACTCAACATGGATTAACGACTTAAATCTAAGACCTGACACCATCAAATTATTAGAGAGCATTGGAAGAACCCTGCAAGATATAGGTACCGGCAATGACTTCTTGGAAAACACCCCAGAAGCACAGGCAGTCAAAGCCAAAATTAACATTTGGGATTGCATCAAATTGAGAAGTTTCTGTACTGCAAAAGAAACAGTCAGGAAAGTGAAGAGACAACCGACAGAATGGGAAAATATATTTGCAAACTATGCAACTGATAAAGGGTTGATAACCAGAATCTACAAAGAGATCAAGAAACTCCACAAGATCAAAACAAACAAACCACTTAAGAGATGGGCCAAGGACCTCAATAGACATTTTTCAAAAGAGGAAATCCAAATGGCCAATAGACACATGAAAAAATGTTCAAGATCACTAGCAATCAGGGAAATGCAAATCAAACCACAATGAGATTCCACCTCACCCCGGTTAGAATGGCTCACATTCAGAAATCTACCAACAACAGATGCTGGAGAGGATGTGGGGAAAAAGGGACACTAACCCACTGTTGGTGGGAATGCAAATTGGTTAAGCCACTATGGAAGTCAGTCTGGAGATTCCTCAGAAACCTGAAGATAACCCTACCATTCGACCCAGCCATCCCACTCCTTGGAATTTACCCAAAGGAAATGAAATTGGCAAACAAACAAGCTGTCTGCACATTAATGTTTATTGCAGCTCAATTCACAATAGCTAAGACCTGGAACCAACCCAAATGCTCATCAACAGTAGACTGGATAAAGAAATTATGGGACATGTACTCTATAGAATACTATACAGCAGTCAAAAACAATGAAACCCAGTCATTTGCAACAAGATGGAGGAATTTGGAAAACATCATGCTGAGTGAATTAAGCCAGTCCCAAAGGGACAAATATCATATGTTCTCCCTGATCAGTGACAACTAACTGAGCACCAAAGGGGAAACTTGTTGAAGTGAAATGGACACTATGAGAAACAGTGACTTGATCAGCTCTTGTCCTAACGGTTGATGTACAAGGTAATACTTTATCCATTTTAGTATTTTTTTTGTTCTAGTACCATTGGTTGAACTCTGTAATTAACACACAATTATTCTTAGGTGTTTAAATTTTAACTGAAAAGTGATCCCTGTTAGGAATTTGGAAAACATTATGTTGAGTGAAATAAGCCAATCCCAAAGGGACAAATACCACCTGTTCTCCTTGATAGGTGACAACTAACTGAGCACCAAAAAGGAAACCTGTTAAAGTGAAATGAATATTATGAGAAACGGTGACTTGATCAGCCCTCACCATGACTGTTGATGAGCAGCTTAATATGTTATCCCTCTTAGTATTTTTTTGTTTGTTCTACTTAATACTTTTGGTTGAATACTGTAATCAATACATAATTCTTCTTAAGTGCTGAAACTTAACTGAAAAGTGATTGCTGTTAAATATAGGAGTGGGAATAAGAGAGGGAAGAGATGTGCAATTCGGGACATGCTCAAGCTGACTTACCTCAAACAGTAGAGTTAGAAACATACCAGGGGATTTGAATTCAATCCCATCGAGGTGGCATGTACCAATGCCATCTCACTAGTCCCAGTGATCAATTTCTGTTCACAATTGATCGTAATGATAGGACTAAGAACCAAAGGGATCACATAAACAAGAATAGTGTCTGCAAATACTAGCTGATAGAATGAAAAAGGGAGAGAATGGTCCAACATGGGAAGTGAGATACACAGCAGACCCATAGAATGGCAAATGTCCTAATAGCACTCTGGCCTCATAATCAGCCCTTAAGGCATGCGGATCCGGCTGAAATGCCCATGAGAGTATTTCAGGCATGGAAAGCCAAGACACTCTGGGGGAAAAAAAAAAACCTAAATGAAAGATCTCCACGAGTGAGATCCCACTGGAAAGAATGGGTCATCAAAGAAGGAGGTACCTTCTCTGAAGGGAGGAGAGAACTTCCACTTTGACCATGGCCTTGTCTAAAAATGATCAGAGTCAGTGAACTCAGGGGGCTTCCATAGCCTTGGCAACTCATGACAAGAGCCTAGGGTGATTACTGATGCCATAAACAAGAGTGTCAATTTGTTAAGTCAACAACAGGAGTCACTGTGCACTTACTCCTCATGTAGGATCTTTGTCCTTAGTGTGCTGTACATTGAGATCTAATGCTATAACTAGTACTCAAACAGTATTTTTCACTTTATGTTTCTGTGTGGGAGCAAACTGTTGAAATCTTTACTTAATGTATGCTAAACTGATCTTCTGTATATAAAGATAATTGAAAATGAATCTTGATATGAATGGAAGGGGAGAGGGAGTGGATAAGGGGAGGGTTGCAGGTTGGAGGGACGTTATTGGGGGGAAGCCATTGTAATCCATATTCTGTACTTTGGAAATTTATATTCATTAAATAAAAGTTAAAAAAAAAGATACCTTCCTGCTATACTATGGACAACATACAAACTTCTTCACACTGCATGGAAAGACTGGGGACGGGGGGAGAGAGAATAAGAGAGAAATGGAGAAGCAAATAAGAACAAGGGATACAGACAGACAGAAAGACACACAACTTTTATGGTTCTCTTTTGCAATCAAAGAAGGACCATGCCAGAAGACTTTGGCGAACCTTTTTTGATTTTCATCAGCTAGAATAGGGTACTAAAAGATTTGTGTGTTACTGTTTGTACTGAAATACATTTTCTTTTTTGCATGGGAAATACCTAAGAGCACAATATGTATGATGTTCAACTTTGCAAAAAACTTCACATTGGTAAACTTTTTAAGGAAGTGCAAACTGTTCTACCCAAGGGGTTATATTGTTTTGCATTCCCTTCAGCAGTGTATGAGAGTTCTAGCACCACCATATACTTACTAGGTAAAGTGAGTCATTTTGACTTTAATCATCCTAATTGGTATGTATACTGGTATCTCCCTGTGACTTGCTTTGTTTTACCCCAATGTGTGATGATGATGAGCATTTTGTGTATGTGCTTGTCACTTCATGCAATGCATATTCAAACACAGTGTCCATTTTTAGTGGGTTTTCTTCTTGTTGAATTTCGAGAATCCCATTTTATATTCTGGGTAAAAGTGTCTTATCAGATATGACTTGCAAGTGTTTCTTTCAATGTGTAGTTTGTCTTTTCATATTCTTTTAAGAATAAGGTTTTCATTTTGATGAAGTGTATCAGTTTGTTACTGCATTTTGGCTTCAGGGTTGTAGCAAAGAACTCTGCCTACTTCAAACTCACTCAAAGATGTTCTATCTTTTCTTCTAGAACTTTTGTAGTTTGATGACTTAAATTCAGGTTCCTGATATATTTTGAAATAAGTTTTGCATATAGTGGTTGAAGATATGGATTGAATTTCTTTCTTTTTTCTTTTTAAAATGTTGATAGCCAATTGTTGCTGCATAACTTGCTGAGAAGACTATGCTTTCTCCAGTAAATGGCCTTTGAAACATAACAAAAATCAGTTTTCTCTGTCTGGACTTTGTTTTATTGATTTTTCCCTAACTATGTAATATTCCATTTTATTATTATAGCTTTACAACACATCTTGAAATCAGGTAATATTATTCCACAAACTCTAATCACTTTTTGAAAACTTTAGAAATTTTTAAATTTATTTGAAAGGCAGAGTCATGCAGACACATGGGAGAAAACTCCCATCTGCTTGTTCACTCCTCAGATGCTTACACAGGATGGGGCTGGATCAGAAAGACACCAGGAGCTGTAAACTCATTCTGGGTTTCCAACAGAGATGAAAGGGACTCAGGTACTTGAGCCATCAACTGTCACCTCCCAAGGTGTATATTAGCAGGAAGCTGGAATCTGGAACAGAGCTGGTACTCTGATGCAGGATGTGGATGTCCCAGGCATTATCTTAACTATTATGTGAAACACCCACCCCTGTTTACTTTTTCAAAGTTGTTTTGGTGATCCTAGGTCTTTTGCCATTCTATATGAATGCTCTAACCAATTTGTCAATGTCTATAAGTATGAAGCATTTCCTAGATTTTCATTACTACAAACAAGTATTGAAGACAAGCTACCTATAAAAGAAGGAGATTGATTTTGGTTCACAGTTTTAGAGATTCACAGCCCAGGATTTGGCTGCCTCACTGTTCTGGTGTCTGCCAGGAGTGATGGATGGCAGAATGGGTAAAGATGAAGTTTCATATGGGGAGCCAGGAAGCAGAGAGTCAGGGGGTATTCTTGTCTGTGCCATGTGGTTTCTCTTTATAAAAGCCACCATGAATCATGATGCATGAATCAAGGGAGCCCTACCCAGGAAGCTAATCCAATCCAATTGCCTCCCAAAAGCCTCACCTGCTGACACCACAACTGGATTAAGTGTCCACCCTCAATTCATTAACTACCAATGTTAATTCACTAAGCATTTACATAAGGCTAGAAGCCAGGCCTTTAGCATATGGGCCTTTGGGGGACACCTAAACTACAATTTAAATCACAGTATATGCTATGGTTTTGATGTGGTTTGCATTAACTCTATCAGTTCACTTGGAAAGAATTGATATTATAATAATGAGTTTTTTGTCCCATGAACATGGTATATATCTTCATTTATTCAAGAATTCTTTAATTTTTCTTAGTAATATTTTATAGTATTCAGTGTTTAGGGCTTTCCCACCTCTTTTCAGATTTATCCCTATATATTTATATTTTTAATACTATTTAAATGTCAATTTCAATTTTCCTTGCTGGTACAGCTACTGCTAGACTTATGATAAGGGACATCCTGACAAACCCATTATAAATTGAAAATATTATAAGTTGAAAATGCATTTAATATACCTAAGCTAGCAAACACCATAGCTTAGCAACATAGTACCCTGTAGAGGATCTGTTGTTTACCCTTTGTATAGCTGACTTGGAAGTGCAGCCTGCTGCCTTCCCCGGCATCCTGAGAGAGCACTGTACTGCATATGTAACTGGGGAAAAGATCAAAACTCAAGATTGGAAGTACGGTTTCCACTGCATGTATCGTTTCACTCCAGCATGAAGTAAAAAATTATAAAGCTGGGAACCATCTGTATATAGAAAAACAACTTTTTAAAAATCTATTCACCTCATATTTTGCTACCTTGATAAATTCATTTCCAATAGTTTTCTAAAAATTTCACTGAAGTGTGTAGATAGATGATCTTGTCCTCTGTGAGTAAAAAGTTTTACTTGCTTTTCTTTTTTTTAATTTATTTATTTTTGACAGGCAGAGTGGACAGTGAGAGAGAGAGACAGAGAGAAAGGTCTTCCTTTTTCCGTTGGTTCACCCCCAGTGGCCGCTGCGGCTGGCGCATCGCACTGATCCAAAGCCAGGAGCCAGGTGCTTCTCCTGGTCTCCCATGCGGGTGCAGGGCCCAAGCACTTGGGCCATCCTCCATTGCACTCCCTGGCCACAGCAGAGAGCTGGACAGGAAAAGGAGTGACCAGGACAGAATCCGGCGCCCCACTGGGATTAGAACCCAATGTGCTGGCGCACAGGCGGAGGATTAGCCTATTGAGCCACGGCACCAGCCAAGTTTTACTTGCTTTTCAACCTGGATGTCTTCTATTTACTTTACTTCTCTTGCCTGATTGCACTAGTTAGACTCACCAGTACAAGGTGAATAGAAGTGGAGAGCAGGCATCTTTGTCTGGTTCATAATTTTAAGGGAAAAGAATTCTGACTTTCACTTTTTTAAAAAGAAAGATTTATTTTATTTTTTATTTATTTGAAAGGCACAGAGACAGCAAGGGAGGGAGGGAGGGAGAGAGTGAGAGAAGGAGGGGGGAGGGTCTTCCATCTGCCGGTTCATTCCACAAATGACCACAACCACTGTGGCTGAGTCAGGACAAACCAGGAGCCAGGAGCTTCTTCTGGATCTTCCCTGTGGGTTCAGGGGAGTAAGAATCTGGACAATCTTCCACTGCTTTTCCAGGAGCATTTGCAGGGAGCTGGATCAGGAGTGGAACAGCTGGGACTCGCACCTATGCCCATAGGGCATCTGGTGCTGCAGATGGCAGCCTAACTCACCTATCCCTTGAGCCCCAAGATTTTCTCCTTTTTTTTTTTAAGTTTTCAGTTTATACTTTACATTTAAGTTTGTGATTCATTTTGAGTTAATTTTTAACTTAGTTCAAGATTCATTTTTCTTTCTTGCCTACACATATCTAAGTGTTACTATACAATTTCTTGAAAAGGCTATCTTTCCTCCATTGAATTGCTTTGTGCGCCTTTGTCAAAAATCAGCTGGGTATATTTCTGTGCGTTTATTTCTGGGTTCTCTATTCTATTTCATTGACCTATATATGTCTGTCTACTGCCAACAACATGCAATCTTGACAATGTAGATTATTATTATCTCACTTTTTCTTTTTCAAAATTGTTTTAGCTATTCTACTTATAATACCTCTGTCTTTTCAAATATTTTTAAAGATAATGTTGTCATTGTTTTTACCATTCAAATTTATCCATCATTCCATTATATTTTAGAATAATTTCATCAGTAGTCTTGCTGGAATTTTGATGAAATTACATGAAACCTGTATACCAGTTTGCAGAGAATAGACTCATTTACTGTGTTGAGTCTTCTAATCATGAATATAGTGTTTTTCTATTTATTTAGAACTTTAATTTCCTTCATCAGCATTTTATAATTTTAGAATATAAATCCTATATGCATTTTGTTACATTTATAAAGAACACATTTAGGCTCACAGCAAAATTAAAGTACAGAGAGTTTCCATGTACTCCTTGCCTTCATATGTACATAGCCAATTCTGTTACGAATATCACTCACCAGAGTGGTTCTTAAACTTTCACCCTTAAGTATAATGGTAATTATTGTATCTTAAAAAACAGTTGATCCTTATGAAGTAGAGAAAATTCTTCTCTATTCATATTTTTGCGAGCTTTTTAAAAAAATATTATGGATGGATGTTACCTTTTGCCAAATGCTTTTACTCTATCAATTGATATGATCATGTAATTTTTCTTTAATCTCTTATATGATAGATTATATTGATTAGCTTTCAAGTAGCAATGCAGTGTAGCATCCCAGAAATGAATCTCACCTTGTATAGTGAGTAACTCTTTTTAGGTTGAGCTGAATCTATTTGCTAAAATGTTCACATCTATATTCATGAAATATAATCACCTACAGTTTTCCTTATATGTACTGTTTTTGTCTGATTTTGGCATCAGCATCATAATAGCTTCATAAAGTGAATTAGAAAGCATTCATTCCTCATCTGTTTTCAGAAAGAGACTATAATCAGTGTTACTTCTTTGAATATTTGATAGAATTCTCCAAAGAAACCCTTTGAGTTTAGAGATGTATCTCCTGAAAATTTCAAAATTATGAATTTCATGTTGTTAATAGTTAGAAGTTATTCAAACTATATCATAGTGAGCAAATTGTGGTACTTTGTATTTTTCAAGGAATTAATTCATTTCATTTCAGTTGCCAGATTTATGTGTGTCAAGTTGCTGGTACTATTCCCTTATTATCTTTTGATGTCTGCAAGGTCTTTAGTGATAACCCCTGGTTTTATTCTTGATATATTTGTTTGGCCCCTCTGGATTATAAGTTTTTTCCATGCATGAAAAGAGGACTTAAACCCATTAAGATCAGTTTTTATCTCTGAAGACCTAAGTACATTGTAAACAACTGACATCCAGAGCAACATAGGCTAGCACTCATTTTAAGTGAATGTTTATTTAGATTATCCCTTTTGTAAAGTAATTTAATGGCCTATTTGAAAATGGAATTAAACTCCTACAATAATACTTTAGATATTGCTTTAAGTTTAGAATTTTTCAAAAACTAGAAATAGGGAAATAGTAAAAGGGTAAAGAGCTGGTCTCTTAAAATTAATTAATTCATAAAATTATTTATTTATATTTTTAAGAGGTGATGCAATCGTTTGTTCTGAATAATTCTAAATCTGGGCTATAACTGAAAGGATGTGGATAGTAAACTCTACTGCTCACACAGTTAACATCTTTTTATCAATAAGCTTAAATCCTGTTGAAGGAAGGAAGTTGAATGCAGGAAATAACTCATCTAATGACGTGATGCATTGGAAAAACCATGCTATCTCTTTACCACTAGAACCAGCGCTGCAGATTTAGATATCTCTGTGTATTTATTTAGATATCTCTGTGTAACCATCAATGCTGGATCAGAAACTCTGTGTAGATTTAACTGAGTAAGTTATATTATCAATTGCTGTCTCCTTTTCTTCCATATATATATATTACTATATATGTTATATGTTATATATATATATATATATATTACTAGTGAATTTGTTGGCAATTTCAAAAAGCTAGCTATGCTGAAATTTATGTGCAGAAAAAACTTCAGTTGGAGTAGTCATGGTTGTGTTCATTTAACCAGAAGATTCCTTGCTGGTACAGGCATCATCATGTGAGGTATAATGTTGAGTTTGGAGTCATCTGATTATCAGAATTTGTGTTATAATTTATTACCAGTGTGATTTGGTCAAGTAACTTAAACTCTTTGAACTTCAGTTTCTTTGTGGTAAGTGAAGTTAGCAGTAATTAATTTGCAGTGTTGTGAAAATTATAATCTAGGCAGCACCTTGCTTGCCAGGGAGTAATAGCCAACAAATGGTAGATGTTGTTATTGCTCTGCAACAGCAAAACAATCATAATAAAAAGTCAAATAAGTAAAAATTAATCTCAGCATTATTTTAAATATTTAAAGTTTTATTCATTTATTTGAGAGACAGAGAGATAAGACAAAGAAAGAAAGCAAACTCCCATCTGCTGGTCACTCCCCAGTTGGCTGCAGTCTCTGGGGCTGGGCCAGGCTGAAGTCAAAACCTGGAAATCAATCCATCTCTCCCAGGTAGATAGCAGGTACTCAATCCATGAAGCCTAGACTGCTGCTTTCTAAGGTCTGTGTTAGCAGGAAGCTAGGGTCAGGAGCAGGGCCAGACATTGCACTCCAGGCACAGCACGTGTGGTATGCAGTCATCTCAACCACCAGGCTAAATGCCCACCTCCTACACTCTTTTTAATTTCACATTCCATAAGCTTTTTGAAGTACTCTCATATGTTCATTCTGAAACAGTAACTATTATATATTCTTTCAGAAACACAACAGTTTTCTTAATCTGCTGGGACTGCCATAACAAATATTTTAAACTGGGTTATTTATGAACAATAGAAACTTATTGGTCACAATTCTGAAGGCTGTGGAGTCCAAGACTAAGGTGCAAACAGATTCAATGTTTGATTCTCTGCTCCATTGATGGTGCCTTGTTGCTATGTCCCAACAAAGCAGAGGTGGGCAAGGCAGCTGCCTTCAACATCTTTTGTAAGAGTTTTAATCCCATTCATGAGTGTAGGGATCTCAAGACTTAATCATATGCCCAAAGGACCTACTTCTTTTATTTATTTATTTATTTGAAAGTCAGAGTTACAGAGAGGCAGGGGCAGAGGCAGGGGCAGAGAGAGAGAGAGAGAGAGAGAACGAGAGAGAGAGAGGTCTTCCAGGAGCTTCTTCCGGGTCTCCCACATGGGTACAGGGGCCCAAGGACTTGGGCCATCTTCTAATGCTATCCCAGGCCATAGCAGAGAGCTGGATTGAAAGTGGAGGAGCCAGGACTCGAACCAGCACCCATATGGGATGCTGGCACTGCAGGTGGCAGCTTTAGCCTCTATGCCACAGCACCAGCCCCGGGACACTATGAGAAACAGTGACTTTATCAGCTCTTGTCCTGACGGTTGATGTACAATGTAATACTTTATCCATTTTAGTATTTTTTTTTTTGTTCTAGTACCATTGGTTGAACTCTGTAATTAACACACAATTATTCTTAGGTGTTTAAATTTTAACTGAAAAGTGATCCCTGTTAGGAATTTGGAAAACATTATGTTGAGTGAAATAAGCCAATCCCAAAGGGACAAATACCACCTGTTCTCCTTGATAGGTGACAACTAACTGAGCACCAAAAAGGAAACCTGTTAAAGTGAAATGAATATTATGAGAAACGGTGACTTGATCAGCCCTCACCATGACTGTTGATGAGCAGCTTAATATGTTATCCCTCTTAGTATTTTTTTGTTTGTTCTACTTAATACTTTTGGTTGAATACTGTAATCAATACATAATTCTTCTTAAGTGCTGAAACTTAACTGAAAAGTGATCACTGTTAAATATAAGAGTGGGAATAAGAGAGGGAAGAGATGTGCAATTTGGGACATGCTCAAGTTGACTTACCTCAAACGGTAGAGTTAGAAACATACCAGGGGATTTGAATTCAATCCCATCGAGGTGGCATGTACCAATGCCATCTCACTAGTCCCAGTGATCAATTTCTGTTCACAATTGATCGTAATGATAGGACTAAGAACCAAAGGGATCACATAAACAAGAATAGTGTCTGCAAATACTAGCTGATAGAATGAAAAAGGGAGAGAATGGTCCAACATGGGAAGTGAGATACACAGCAGACCCATAGAATGGCAAATGTCCTAATAGCACTCTGGCCTCATAATCAGCCCTTAAGGCATGCGGATCCGGCTGAAATGCCCATGAGAGTATTTCAGGCATGGAAAGCCAAGACACTCTGGGGGAAAAAAAAAAAAACCTAAATGAAAAGATCTCCACGAGTGAGATCCCACTGGAAAGAATGGGTCATCAAAGAAGGAGGTACCTTTCTCTGAAGGGAGGAGAGAACTTCCACTTTGACCATGGCCTTGTCTAAAAATGATCAGAGTCAGTGAACTCAGGGGGCTTCCATAGCCTTGGCAACTCATGACAAGAGCCTAGGGTGATTACTGATGCCATAAACAAGAGTGTCAATTTGTTAAGTCAGCAACAGGAGTCACTGCGCACTTACTCCTCATGTAGGATCTTTGTCCTTAGTGTGCTGTATTTTGAGATTTAATGCTATAACTAGTACTCAAACAGTATTTTTCACTTTATGTTTCTGTGTGGAAGCAAACTGTTGAAATCTTTACTTAATGTATGCTAAACTGATCTTCTGTATATAAAGAGAAACGAAAATGAATCTTGATGTGAATGGAAGGGGAGAGGGAGTGGATAAGGGGAGGGTTGCAGGTTGGAGGGACGTTATGGGGGGGAAGCCATTGTAATCCATATTCTGTACTTTGGAAATTTATATTCATTAAATAAAAGTAAAAAAAAAGAATTTTGAGAGGACACCAACAATCAGGTGGCAGCTGACCCCACAAACTGATGTCAAAATGCATTTATTCCATCCCAAAGGCCCCCAGTACCAATTCAAAATCTAAAGCCCAGAATCTCATGTGAATCAGATACAGGTGAGACTCAAGTTATGATAAACCCTGAGGTAAATGGCTCTCTAGCTGTGAACGGGTGAAATCGAACAAGTTAGGTGCTTCGAAAATACAAAGGTGGGACAAGCAGAGTGCAGAATTTTTCATTCCAAAAGGAAGTAAGGAAAGAAGAAAGGGAAAACAGGTCTTGGGCAAATCCAGAGCTAACATTAAATTTAAAATTTCTAGAATAAACCCCTTTGACTTGATATCCTGCTTTCTGGAGACATTGGACAGGGGTTGGGCCCGAGGTTCCAGGCAGCCACAGATTTGCTGGGTGCAGCTCCCAGAGCAGGAGTCCCGTGCTAGGTATCTTCCAGGCTGGAACTGCATGCGGGTAGCTCTTGCTTTCAGGAGTTTCAGGGCAGCCCTTCCTCTATGACTCTACTAGTCATTGCCCCAGTTGCAACAGTCTGTGGTGGCCCTGAGCCTCCTTGGGTTACCTCTTGAGAGCTGGATGTGAGAGGCCATACCCTCATAGACTAAGCAGTTTGTTTTAAGAAGCCATCAAGATGTACTGCCTGTTTCTTCTGGGTGGGGTGGCAGAGGTAATTCCAGCTGCACCTGGGCCCACATGAGCCACAACTTGGGTGACCAGGGAGTTCTGTGTTAGAATGTAGGGAATAGAGGATTGAACTCATTTTGCTCCCTTGGTATCCTGGGCCTGGGATGGGCAGGGAAGCCCCAAAGATCTCTGAAATAACTTCAGGTTCATTTTTCCAATGTCTTGACGAAGAGCAGCAAACTTGCCCATTCACACTAGTCTCTGTCAGACAGTTCCTTGGCCTCACTGTTAGTATTCTCTCCTTAACGTGCTTTTTACTCTTTACACCGTGCCCTGACTAATAATTTTCCAGATTTTTAAGTCATTGCTTTCATGTTCTCCCTTCCATAAAAACTATGGAGTTTTGGTGAATGTTCTAGGCAGTCTGATAGTGGGCACAATAGTAGCTAATTGTCTGCAGAGAAATGTAGTCCAAAAATAACATGGATGTAATTAGGGTTATATACTAGGATTTTGGGTTTTCTGTGGGAGGAGAGGATCAAAAACTTTGGTGGTCTGGATCCAAGAAGAGCCTAACTGAAGTCTAGAAGATATGAAGATTTTACCAAGTTGCCTCTCAGAAATAGCATAAGAAGAGAATTCTATTACCCCTAACAGAGGCTGAGGTAGGGTCATGAATGAGTTACAGACTCTGATTGTTGGCAATTACAGGGATTAGAAAAATAATGTTCCCTGTTCAATGGAACTGGAAGAAGAGAAAATTTTAATGTGTGGTTTTAAAAAGAAAATAAAGGATTGGCTTTTGAGGCTCAGTGGGTTAAGATGCCACTTGGGATGCCCACATCCCATGTCAGAGTGCTAGTTCTAGCTGGTTCCAGTCCCTGGGTCCTGGCTACTACACCACTTCTCTCTTCCTCCTCCTCCTTGTTCCTCTTCCTCTTTTTCTCCTTCTCCTTCCCCTTCTTCTTCTTCTTAGATTTATTTATTTGAAAGGCAGAGGGAGAGAGTGCACTTCCATCTGCTGTACAAGATGTTACTGGGGCCCATATTGATGTGGATAAACAAAAAGATAAGACTGGCGAAAGAATGATCACAATAAGGTAATTGTTAAAAGTGCATATTAGCTCTGAGTCAGGAATTATATTTTATAAGAAACATACTTTTGTTGGGTATGGCCTCAATGGCAATAGCTGGGCTGATTCCACATGGGTGCAGGGGCTCAAGGACTTGAGCCATCTTCTGCTGCTTTCCCAGGCACTTTAGCAGGGAGCTGGATCAGAAGTGGAGCAGCCAGGACTCAAACCAGCACTCATATGGGATGCTGGCACAGCAGATGGCAGCTTTACCTGATATACCACAGTGCCAGCCTCCCCCCACCCTTTAAAAAAAATTTGGGACATGCTCAAGCTGACTTGCCCCAAATGGTAGAGTTAAAAACATACCAGGGGATTCCAATTCAATCCCATCAAGGTGGCATGTACCAATGCCATCTCACTATTCCAAGTGATCAATTTCAGTTCACAATTGATCATAATGAAAGGACTAAGAGTCAAAGGGAGCACATAAACAAGTCTAGTACCTGCTAACACTCACCGATGGAATAAATAAAGGGGAGAGTTATCCAACATGGGAAGTGAGATACTCAGCAGACTCATAGAATGGCAGATGTCCTAAATAGCACTCTGGCCTCAGAATCAGCCCTAAAGGCATTCGGATCTGGCTGAAAAGCCCATGAGAGTATTTCAGGCATGGAAAGCCAAGACACTCTGGCAAAAGATCTCTGCGAGTGAGATCCCAGTGGAAAGAACAGGTCTTCAAAGAAGGAGGTACCTTTCTCTGAAGGGAGGAGAGAACCCCCACTTTGAATATGACCTTGTCTAAACAAGATAAGAATCAGAGAACTCAGAGGGCTTCCATAGCCTTGGAAACTCATGACTGGTGCATAGGGAGACTACTGATGCCATAGACAGGAGTGTCAATTGGTAAAGTCAACAACAGGAGTCACTGTGCACTTACTCCTCATGTAGGATCTCTGTCCTTAATGTGCTGTGTATTGAGATTTAATGCTATAACGAGTACTCAAACAATATATTTCACTTTGTGTTTCTATGGGGGTGCAAACTGTTGAAATCTTTACTTAATGTATACTAAACTGATCTTCTATAAAAAAAAAAAAAAAAAAAAAAAAAAAAGAAAGAAATTATCAACTCCCAACTTGACTCTCACTGGGATTAAACATGACAATAGGTCTGATCTGATTTCATCATCATTTAAAAAAAATCATCTATTATTTTTCACTTTATGTTTCTGTGTGGGAGCAAACTGTTGAAATCCTTATTTAATGTATACTAAGCTGATCTTCTGTATATTAAGATAATCAAAAATGAATCTTGATGTGAATGGAAGGGGAGAGGGAGTGCGAAAGGGGAGGGTAGTGGGTGGGAGGGACGGTATGGGGGGGAAGCCATTGTAATCCATAAATTGTACTTTGGAAATTTATATTCATTAAATAAAAGTTAAAAAAACTATATATTTCTTTAATGGCAGAGTTGAGAGAGAGAGAGGGAGGGAAGGAGGGAAGGAGGAAAAGAGGAAGGGAGGGAGAAAGGGTGGGAGGGAGGGGGGAGAGAGAGAGAGAGAGAGAGAGAGAAAAACACTCCATTTCTGATCTTGCTTTATTTTATTTTATTTTTATTTTTTGACAGGTAGAGTGGACAGTGAGAGAGAGAGAGAGACAGAGAAAGAGGTCGTCCTTTTCTGTTGGTTCACCCCACAATGGCCGCTGTGGCCAGCACACTGTGCTGATCTGAAGCCAGGAGCCAGGTGCTTCTCCTGATCTCCCATGCGGGTGCAGGGCCCAAGGACTTGAGCCATCCTCCACTGCACTCCTGGGCCACAGCGGAGAGCTGGACTGGAAGAGGAGCGACCAGGACAGAATCCGGCGCCCCAACCGGGACTAGAACCCGGTGTGTCGCCACTGCAGGCAGAGGATTAGCCTATTGAGCCACAGCGCCGGCCAGATCTTGCTTTCTTATATTCCTGGGAAGGTAGCAAATGATGGTCCATGGACCTGGATCCTGCCATTCATACAGGTGACCCAAATACAGTCCCTGGCTCATGGTTTCAGCCTGGCCCACCCCCAAGCTGTTATAGGCATTTGGGGAATGAACCAGTATGTAGGTGATCTCTCTCTCACTCTCTCTAACTGTATCCCTATCCCTATCTCTCTCTCTCTCTCTCTCGTTCTCAATCTCTCCATCTCCCCATCTCTATCTCTTTCTGCCATTCTGCCTTTCAAACAAGAAAAAAAAATAATAGAAACTTAAAAAAGAAAATGAAAACAGGAAGAAGCCTTTATTTTTCTCTCTGGAGATTCAGAGGATTATATATTTTGACAACGCACCACTACCAGAGCTAGGAGATTGTTTTTGGAAAACTTCCTGGCAGTCATTAAAGTGCCAGGAAAGATAGTCTTCGTGAAATTGCAGCAGAAAGCCAAGAGTACAAATTAACATAAAGAGATAGCAGTGTGAAATATACAGAAATGTTTTGGAGATAAAAATCAGCTGACTCGATATATAACAGAAGATTTAATTATTGATGTGGCAGACTTATTTGAAGGGGTTTTTCTGATTGTAAGGGCAGAAAAATATTGTAGAGAAGATGCTAGGTATAAAGGATAGCAAATGATGATGCACATTAAGAATGAAAAGGATTTAGAATGGACATAACAAATCAAATAAAAATTGGTAAAGGGCACTGTCCTGAGCAGGAAAAAGAAAACTTAGCACTCAGTATGTTGGCTTTAGGGATGTTCTCTGTGACAGCAAAGCACGGTGATGCCATATGAGTCTTGCTGTCCCTCAGAAGGTGGTTAACCGCTGACCACCTGTCAGCCTCGCTGGTGCCACTGTCCAGCCATGACATGTAAACGCTGCTGGGAGCCTTCCTCTGGGGGTGGGAGAGCTTGGCAGGATGCCTCAGGGGCTATTTTAGAGAAAAGGAATGTTGCAATACAAGCTTCAACCCATAGCTCCCCATTAATGTATAAAAATGTATTACCTTGCCCTTTTACTGTTTTATAAAAGAGGAATAAACCCTGTTGTACTCAGGCCTGGCCTGCCCATGGCCTTGGTGTCGATCTCACTCCATTCTGGAACTCGTATGTAAGTTGCCCTAATAAATTCTTCCTCTTGCGTGGTGCTTCCTTCTTCAGTTTTTCAGTTGCAGGATCTGTGTTCAGTTCTGAGGACTTTGCATGCTCCTTCCTATCAACACTACACTAAGACATGTACCATTGCTTGAAGACAGAATCCCAGCTTGGCAAAATTTCTCAACATTAAGGATAAATTTTTAAAAATAATCTTTTTGAAATAAAACATGTTACTTAGGAACCAAAAGTCAAATAGGCTTGATACTTCTCTTTCATAGTATTAAATATCAGTGTACAATGAATTTTTCTTTACAGAATTTTATTTATTTTTGTAAAGATTTATTTATTGGAGTCAGTGCTGTGGCATAGTGGGTTAAGCACCTGCTTGTGGTACCAGCATCCCATATGGGTTCTGGTTTGAGTCTCAGCTGCTCCATTTCCAATCCACATTCTTTCTAATGGCCTGGGAAAGCAGTGGAAGATGGCCTGGGTGCTTGGGCCCCTGCACCTGCATGGGAGATCTGGAAGGGAGTTCCTGGCTGTTGGCATTGGATTGGCTTGGCTCCAGCCATTGTGGACATTTAGGGAGTAAACCAATGGATGGACGACCTGTCTGTCTCTCTGTCTCTCCCTCTCTCTTTAAAAAAAATTATTTAGTTGAAAGGCAGGGTTACAGAGAAAAACAGAGAGACAGAGAACTTTCAACTTTTTGTTCACTCTCAAATTGCTAGAACAACCAAGACTGTGCCTGAGTGAAGCCAGGGGCCAGGATGAACTCCATCCTGGTCTCCTATGTGGTGGGCGGGGGCCCAAGTACTTGAACCATCCTCTGCTGCCTCCCCAGGCACATTACCAGAGAGCTAGATCAGAAGAACAATTGGGACTCAAACTAGTGTTCACAATATCTAATAAAAGTGGCTTAAGCTACTAAGCCACAACATCGGTCCCTTACAGAATCTTGATGGATAAAATCATGGCCCAAGCATCTCACGTTTACTCAAACTTTTGTTCATCTGCAAAGACAACATGAAGGCATTTAAAAATATCTATAATGGTTCAGAGAAACACATTATTCACATGCTTTTTGCTTAAAAATTACTTTAAGATATCTTTGAGATGATTGTGGAGTTAATCAACATTTTGAAATAAGGAAATTTTGCTGTATAAGGACTTGCTGTGTTCAATGAAACAGTACAATCATCAAAGTAGGTATGTATGACAATTCTTTAGAGAAACTAAACCTTAGGATAAATAACAAAGTATAAATTTATGGAAAGAGAAAGAGAGAGAGAGAGAGAGAGAGAGAGATTACAAGGAACTGACTTACTGATTATGAAGGCAGCAAAGTCCCAAGATCAGAGCCATGATATATTCCAATGTGACTTTGAGTCTCAAGGCAGATCAGCTCCAGGACAGTGTGACAGAGAGAACAAATTCTTCCTTCTTCAGCCTTTTGGTTCTATTCAGCTCATCAATGTGTTGTGAACTAGGATAGGCTCAAACTCCTATTTCAGATTCTTGCCTTTTACTTAGAGAAGAATTCTAAGTACAGGCTCAAACACAACATGCAGCATGATAAGGTTTATCTAGAAAGAGGAGAATCCATTACACGAGGGCTTTATTAAGGGAGAGTGGGCATGGAAGGGAAGACAGACCTCCCTACCAGTCTTTCCCAAGGTCTACAAGGGGAGAGAGAGAAAGCCTTCCACTTCACCAGGCTTCATATCCACTTCCAAAGGGGAGTGGTTACATAGTCTGATGGACAGGTGGGTTGATATAGGTGGGATGACATCGGCGTGGGGGAGATGCGGCCTCCGGCTCATGAACTAGCTACTTGATTTTTCCCACCTCAAATGTATTGGATGAGACCCACTCACATTGGGTAATTTGCTTTACTCAGTAATTTTTATAGGAATACTCTCATAGATACACCCAGAATAATTTTAACCAAATATTGGGCACCCCATGGCTGAGTCAAGTTCACACATAAAATTAAACATCAGGCTAGGCTTAAATAACTGTTTTAAATTTGTTTATGAAAAAGAATGGTAATGTTAAGAATTGTTTTTAGAATAATATGAAAGTAATATATAAAGCTGAATTATAATAATGTGGGTCTAGATGTTCAGAGAATATGAATGAAGGCTTTGAATCAGTGAGAATTATATAAACTGGGAGAGAATAAAAAAGATATCTCATTTAAAAAATCCTGTGTATAGCCAGCACCGCGGCTCAATAGGCTAATCCTCTGCCTTGCGGTGCCAGCACACCGGGTTCTAGTCCGGTTGGGGTGCCGGATTCTGTTCCGGTTGCCCCTCTTCCAGGCCAGCTCTCTGCTGTGGCCAGGGAGTGCAGTGGAGGATGGCCCAAGTGCTTGGGCCCTGCACCCCATGGGAGATCAGGAGAAGTACCTGGCTCCTGCCATCGGATCAGTGTGGTGCGCCAGCCGCGGTGGCCATTGGAGGGTGAACCAATGGCAAAGGAAGACCTTCCTCTCTGTCTCTCTCTCTCACTGTCCACTCTGCCTGTCAAAAAAAAAAAAAAAAAAAAATCCTGTGTATAAGTCAAGAATGGGAAGCAGAGTAACCTGCCCTGCCTCCTTATCAGAGTGCCTGGGGTCAAGTCCAGATTCCACTACTGATCCAGCTTCCTGCTAGTGCACACCCTGGGAGGCAGCAGGTGATGGCTCAAGTATTTGGGTTCCTGCCATCCCTGGATTGTGTTTTCAGATCCTGGCTATTGTGGGCATTTGAGGAATGAACCAGCAAATGGAATAAGCAACAATAAACCAGCAAATAGAATCTTTCTCTCCCTTTCAGATAAAAAAAATGAATAAGCAACAATAAAATTTATATGGCAATATTCAAAAGGAGATGAGTTAATAATTTTAGATAGCACAGATATAAAGAGTCAAAACACTGAATAGTTTAAAAAGAGGGTGTTTTAATCATGGTATCTACATGGCATGATTTGTAACAGTAATAAACTTTTATGCATGGACTAGCATCAACATCTACAGTAAAATTTACTAGAAGAAAAAGAGAAATGTGCAGAAATACTATAGTTGGAAATATTAATAGGCTGTCTCAGACTTGATGGAGTGGCAACATATTTGTCTGGCTCTTTCTTTGGGGATCTGCTGTTCTGCAACCCTCCCCCCCACACACACTGAAGGGAAAGCTTTGCTGCTGTCAGAGAAGAGGTCACATCTTCCCCATCACAGGACTGGGCAAATTAAGCAGGTACAGGACGTCCTGTTCAGATTCCTTGGGATTTTTTTCCCCCACTAATTCTCTGAACACATTCCCAGTTTTCGTGTGCTCTGTCATGAAGGTTTTGCACTGAGCTCTTCAGAAGCTGGCTTTGGGCTCTGGGTCTGAACTCCTCTAAATGCAGAGCTGGACGTTCTGTAAGTTTTGTGGCCCTGCACAAGGACTCGCAGATGTAATTCATGTTCCACAGTTCCCACATCAGGATCTGGGAACTGCTAAACTTTCTCACCCATCCCTTACTGTTTTCTCCTGGAAGCATGTCCCTAATTAATTGCTCTCAACCAAATCCCATCACTTAAGATTCAAGTCTGTGAAACTTGACCTGAGATAGCACATGACATTGGCTTAGAGATAAGCCAATCAGAATGGCCTATCTGTAAGCCCCAAGGATTGGACAGATGTGGCCTTGGTTGAAGCTGATGAGAGTCCTTTATTTTGTCTTGATCTGCATACTGGCAGAAAGGCAAAATATTTCTATTCCTGTGATCACAATATGCAAGGAACATAAGCCTGGAGTGCCCAGGATCCGTCTTGTTTCACGTAGACAGAAACTGCTGGAGAAATGAAGACAGAGGCAAGAAAAACAGAGGAAGAAAGTGCCAGTTGCACCATTTGAATCCCTAGATCAGCCTTTGCTGAAGTCTGTATTTTGGAAATTTCAGTTACTTTAGCTAACTAGCTCTTTAATGAATTATGCTAATTTGTGTTGGATTTATGTTGTTTGCAATAAACAGATTCCTAACGACATGGCAGTTCAAGCAAGAAGAGAATCAATGAGGTTTCAGAGAATTTGAGTACCATATAGTTAGGCCTTTATGTCTGCGTGTTCCACATCCATGTATTTAGCTAACCATAGGTTGAAAATATTTGAAAAATACCTGTCTGTACTGAACATATATAGATGCTTTGTGTGTGTGTGTGTGTGTGTGTGTGTGTGATTGTGTTTTAAAGGAAAGGGTTTATTGCGGGAAACCTGACGGACTGGAGGGAAGGGGTGAAGAAGGAAAAAAGAGAGAAGGAGAGTGTAAGAGAGACAACGACAGAGACAGAGGTCAGGAGATGGAGGTGGAGATGGAGGGGGAGGGGGAGGGGGAGAGAGAGAGAGAGATGGAGAGAGAAAGAGAGAGAGAGAGAAACATGTGTTCAGGAACAATTCCTTTTAAAACTTTGCAGGGGGTGGGCACGGAAGTAAGAGCAGCAAATCCCATTAGGATGGGGGTGGGGCTTGACACTGGTGGTTGGGCCATGTGGCCACATGGCTTCCAGCAATGGCAGCAGGGGCTAGAGCCTAAGATGGTGTCAGGTTGTAGATTGCACCATAGATAAGACTGCGTCATTTTCCTAACATTCCCTCCTTTTGTTTTGTATAAAGCAGGAGTTGTATGGGATTACATTAGTCCCAAAAGTCCAGGAAGGGTAGAGGGATGATGATCTGTCTTTAGAGCTACTTCCTGCTGACATGGGGTGACTAGGTACTCTTCTCTGGCATGGGGCAATGTCTCAAGCTGCTGTCTCTTGGGTGGGGAGACGAGTATGTCCCTGTAGCGGCATTTGGTTGACCACCTGGTTGCTGAAGACCTTGGTTCGTTCCATTATCACCTGATGTAAACACATTAAACAGACATAGTAGTATAAAAGACAGAGTAAGAATAGCAACCAATGCTCCTAAAAGTGGCATTAACCAGGTAATAAGAGGATTTCATAAAGGAGAGGAAATGAAGGGGGTCTCTGGACCCTTATGAGGACAGTCCGATGGACATGGTTTAAAGTTGATCCCAGCCAAGACTAGGACAAAAACCACTCATCTTTTGAGGGTAGAGGGATTTGTCTATGGAGAAAATCCTGAACAATCATACAACATTGAGTGGGGGTGAGGACCATCAATATACACAAGTTGGGAGTAGAGCCATTGATGTTAAAGTAAAGGCTATGATTACAAAGGAATGAGACCCAAGTGGGCTAGACAGGGTCTAGAACAAAGGACAGAGTCATTATTTTAGAACCTCAGAAAGGCTTTATCTAAGCAACGACTAAGTTCTCCAATTGAGAGGTAAATAGAAACTGACAGAAGGGGCTTGATAATGATCTGGTGGGCTCTATGGCCTTATAAGTTATGAGGCCTAAACCTATCTATCTCTTCACATGGGGTACATCCTAAGGGAGATGTGAACCTCCGGGGGGAAGGCACCCTGTTGACTTCCATTACCCAGCTGGCCTGGGAGGAGAGCTGGCCAGGTAAAGGCAGGTGGCATCTCTAACAGGAAATTTACAGTTCTGCTGGCAATGTTGCTGACTCTACTTGGCTGTCCCCTCAGCAGCAGTGGTCACCTTGGAAGCTGGGCAGAGTGAAGAGCTTTTCAGCTTAGAGCCAGCAAGATCTGTGGCTCTGACCTGGGCATTGTTCGACTCCAGGGCAGTTCCATTTCCAGTGATCCAGCTCTTGGCTGGCAGAGCTGCCAGGGCTCTTCATAAGCTGACTTCTGCTGAAGCCCTGGATTTCCACATTGAAAGCCACTGCAGTGGACTGGCCTGTTGGGTCTCCTTGATGGCAGATCACTGTTTGGAGCAGCCTTTAATAGGCCTGTCACCTGTCTTTACATTTCTTCTGATGCCTGGCTTTCTTTTCCTCCTGGTTTTTGTTAAAGCAGACCAGAGGATACAAGTCAAAGGGGTGCTCAAGTTCCATCTCTAATCTTTGTGGCCTAAACTAGAAGTCTATAGTCACAGGCATGATCTGGTAGTGTTTTTCCTGAGGTAGACAGTGCCCATGAGGAAAGCCATATTCTTACTTGAAAAGTTTCTCTCCCTTTGTTTGGTCTGAAAGAGTGGTTTTGCCTGTTTACTTTGCCGATGGCAAAGTAAATCTGTGAAATTATAATTTAAGCTCTGATTTTGGCTATGCTATTACAGAAAAATGATAGCCATCCCTTTTATAAGATATAAAGATCAAATTGTGCATCTCAGAGAGTCCTTCCAAATAGAATTAGTTTCCTATCTTGAAGAGAATAGAGAAATGAGGGGAAAGTCAAGCTTAGAATAGAGAAATGAGGGAGCAAGTCCCAGATTGCTTACTGACAATAGCAATATCAAGTGAAAACTTAGCAATTTCAACCTAGATGCTTTTTCTTGTAACTGTCCCCTAAATGATACAGTACAACCTCTATTTACGTAGCATTTACATTGTATTGGATATTATAAATAATCAAGAGAAGATTTAAATTACATGGAAGATGAATGTAGGTTAAAAGAAAATTCTACAGCATTTTATATAAAGAACTTGAACATCCAGGGATTTCAGATTTTGGAATCTCTAGGAGTCCTGGAGCCAATTCCCTGAGGATATCAAGGGACAATTGTAGTTACTAATTAATTAATAGTGCATAATCTTTGGAAATCAGATAAGCTACACTTTTAAAAATAGTGTACTTGCTACAGAAACAACTTCACTCTATTCTCCAAAATTTAATTTTAAAGGACATTTCCTCTAAAATGTAACTAATTTAGAAGAAGCTAAAGAAATACAAACACCCATATGAAGATTAAACATTGTGATGCATAACTATAGCGTAAAAAGAAAATCTGAAATTAACTAAATTGAAAATGTTAGTATTAAGGATACATCCTTTAGAGATAGTTCCTACATCTAGCTTGCTCTTCCTTTTTTTTCCCATTCTATATTCAAATATCTGAGCCAGTCTGCGCTCACTGACTCAAGTTGTGGCAGGGTAAAAGGAAACATTTATTTCTTATAAATCTTAATAATTATATAACCATCTTTGAAAAACTTAGTCTTTAGGAAAATACTGAAATACAGAAAACATGTTTGACCACTGTGGTTTTAGATATTTTCTCCTACCCTACTCAGAGAAGAGAAAAATATTTCTGAGATGGGAAAGGGGGTGGGCACAGATAAAGGAGCCATTGTCACCGGAGCTCTGTGCAGAGCCCTTGGCAGCTGCCTCATAAGCAGAGCTCTGGGAATGGCATATGCCTGGAGAATGAGACTGGCTAAGGAGCTCAGGCTGACGGGCACACAGCAAGTGCCCGGACTGCCCGCAGTGTGACAGTGTGACATGTTGTGCCGCCTTGCTTGCACTGGGGATGTTCACGCCCTGAGGAGCAGCCTGGACCATGGCTGTCTCAGCAGGTGCTCCTGTAGACCGCCAACGCTGACTAGCAGATTCCCTGCTTCCCGCCTGGGTTAAAGGGGAGAAGAAAGGAGCACCAAACTGAATGGCTCCTGGGACTTGAAACAGACATTAAGTTGAGAAATAAACTAGGGTGTATTTCTGCTGCATTTGAGTATGTGACTGAAGTTCAAACTTCCTATGCTTCCTATATGATCAAAGGAGCTTGTGTAAACAGAATTTCCGTCTTCAACTCCAATCCCCTGCCCCCCAATTCAGTCTTTGTTCATGTACCAGGGCTCATAGAACTAGTTTAAAATTTATTTTTTCTAGAAATGTGTTGATTTCAATTTCAATTTTTTTTACTTTCACTAACCACACTCTTAGTTACAACTGTGTTTGTCATATCATTTTGCTTCTCTTGTGTTTTTAAACCATTCTTTTCCTAGGCCCTGGGAAGAATTTTCTAATTTTCTTTCACTGATGTAAAACTATAGTCTAATCTGATTTACAATGGTATTTATTATCTTGCTACAAAACCCAATACTCACATGAAATACTTAATAATATCCCAGTTTTTCTTTTCTTTTTCTTTCTTTCTTTTTTCTTTTTTTTGCATTTCTTTTGTAACCCAGGCAAGTGGCATAAGGGAAGACTGAGTTACAGTCATGTGTCTCAGAAAAGAGGAAGAAAAGCATATTGATCATTTTGAATTGCTAATTGCCTTTCATACAGATTATACATTGAAATGTGTAAATACACTTTGTCTTAAATATATGGATTTTTTATATTTTAGGACCCACTCTTTCACCAGTGGTCTGGATTGCAGTAGAGAGTACCAGACTCTCTCTTTCTATGGATTTGGGAAATGTGCAGCTGTTCTGTTTTGAAGACAGGTGAAGTTAGTGAAGTGTTACATAGGAGGTGAGCTAAATGAAGTATGTTCCCATATCCTTCAGGACTGGCTGTCCGGTTCTGACGCGGGGGGTGGAAGTGTTTGCTATCTACTCCACCCATCTCCCTTGTACTGTCTTTGGCAAAAATTCTGTGTTTGTGGGGTTACTGTCAGGTTTTAAAAAAAATTAATATTCACAGGTATTTTAATGGAAAGTTGGGAAGAAGCATATTATTAGGCAAATCTAATCTACTTTCTAAAGTCCTGTAAAAAATGAATCTTTCTTCAATTTTCTTATTGTTACAAAACATGAGAGCATTTTTCCCTGTAATTACTAGTAACTGACATCAAAGGAGGGTTTTGCTTGTGCTTTGTGCTACAAAAGTGTGTTATTTCATGTCTTTTCCTCTTGCTTTTCTGAGTATTTGCGCCACGTTAGCATATCCTCTTTTCGGACTATACAAAAACATCTATGTCGGTATCACTGCCTCTGAAGCTTGCTGTAGTCAGGTGTGTGCCTGGGGGAGCCAGAGACAATCTCACGAAACAGACTTATGAAGTACGAAGCAGATGGTTGTGTACAATTCATACTTCATTTTTACTTTTTAAGGAATAAATAAAAAGAAGGAAAGTATTGAATACTTAAAATTTATATATATATATGCATATAAATAGTCACATACATGGATATTTGTATGAATATCATCAGAATAACATTCTTAAAATTAAAAACATAAATATTCTTAGGTTGAGTGTTGTGGTGTGGTAGGTTAAGCCACCACTTGGGATGCCTTTATCCCACAATGGAGTGGATGGGATCCAGCCCAGACTCTGTTTCCAATCCAGCTTCCTGCTAATGTGCAGGAAGCACCCTGGGAAGCAGCAGATGGTGGTCCTACTACTTCAGTTCCTGCCACCCACATGGGAGACCTGGATGGAATTCCAGGTTCCTTGCTATTACTTGGCCCAGCCCCAGCTGTAGGCATTTGGAGAGCGGACTAGCAAATGGAAGATCTACCTCTATCTCTTTGTCTCTATCTCTGTCTCTATCTCTATCTCTATCTCTATCTCTATCTCTATCTCTATCTCTATCCTATCTCTATCTCTCGGTACCACTCTGCATTTCAAATGGACAAACAAATGAATAAAACTTAAAAAATCAGATAAATATTCTTGACTTTATTCTGCCAGTTTTCTCATCCATCATGCAAAAATGTTGGATTATATTTTCTGCCTGTATATTCACTAGCTCTAAATTTCCCTTTTGAAATCTTAGTATGAAGTAGAATTTGGTGAGCTTTTTTGAAAGCAGTTTGGGTCACAAACTCGCACATTTTGTTTTCCTGGGAAATACTACATAATAATTAACATGCTATTCTTCAGAATTTTGAGTCATTCCAAACCATGTATGATTCACTGTTCATTTATAGCTCACTCTAGAATTCACAAGGTGAAGATAAAAAGAAAAGGAGATGTTACCCCCGGATAATTTTAGCTTCTAAAGTTTTGATGTATTTTTCTAATAATAAAGTGTCACAAAAATTACAATAAAGTAGAATTTTTAGAATTCACAGAAAAATAATAGGACTTTTAACTTATATATTCTGAAATCTTAAATGTGTCTTTCAAAATTTATATGTAGGTAGAGATATATGCAGGATATACATAAGTCACTTATTTCTTTTTCAAAATTAGAGGGTTTTTTTTTCAAAGATATCCTAATTCCTAATTTAAACAATGATATTGATGGTGCTTATCTTTCTGTGTAGGATCCCAATAGAGACCATTTAATGACAAGAAAGGAAGCCTTCAAGATGAGCTAGGGCTATGGCAACTAGAATGATCACATTTCTTATGATTATCACGTAGACGGATTGTTATTCTGAAATCTGATGCAGAAGAACTACTGTATTCCTGACTGTCTGCCAGGTTTGCCTGCTGCTCTTTCCCAGACATTTTTAAGGAGTTTCCTTTGAGAAAAGCATGAAAAGCAAAATGAGAACTCCTAGGGGTGGTGAAGTAACTGTGGCCCTAGGACAAATCCCCCTTCATTATAGTGGGAATGGGTCAAAGAAAGAAAAAAAATATTTAGCGAGTTTTCCTTCTCTGTATTTGGGATCATGCTGCATCTTTTGCAAGGATGGTGTGAGAGGCAAATTGTTTATAGAGATAGTTCCAGAACAATATGCAGACACATTTATCTCAGTTAAAATCCATCTCTCTCTATGTCTTTCCCCGTTCTTTCCAAGTGGCAGTAACTTCTTCCCACTAGCCCAGATTTTAAACTTTAAATGAAACACCCATTACACCAGACTTTTTTGCTTTCAAGTACAAAACTGTGTTATGATATTGTCCTAATGGCTGTCCAATCTACACAGATTCCCGCCACCCTAGCCTGTCACCACCACTCTGAGTGGTGCTTTGAGTCACCACTCACACAAGCTGTAACGAATGCTGCCACCTCCTGGCACCTTCTGGAGAGGTGAGATCTGGTAGGCAGAGCCTCGTGCTTGGTTCAGAGGCTACTTGGGATGTTAAACTCATTAGGCTCATTAGACATGACCCTTCATGAATTAATCCTCCTTGTTTCTGAGTCATCCAGTTTTGGGGGAATAAAAAAAGCTTGGCTAGGTCATCAATTCTCTTAGCATGTCTAATCTGATGGAATCTGAGACTTACGGGTGATTCTATTTTGCCATTAAATATGCAACAGGGCAGTAGTTGATGCTTAAGAAAAAAAAGAGGTAAAATTCTTCCTACTGTTGATACAATATATTCATATACAAATTTGAGGCAGAAGCCATGACATGCATTTGAAGGGCTGGGAATACTAAGTCATAATTAGGTGGAAAAGTTCTTGCCACAATACAATGTATGTTTGCTTTAATTTTAATCAAAGCAATCCACCAACATTTGCAATAATGGAATGGCTAGTAAACCATTCCATGAATATGAAAATGTCAAAATTCTCTTCCTTTTTCATACAATATAGAGCAATTTTAGTTCATTGGTCAAAATTATCAATTATTTTCAACATTGTCAACCGTCTGCATTGTTGCATTCCTTAAACTATTATGTCAGGAAAAACTTGACACAAGGAACATGACTGCCTCATTTTTTTTAAAGATTTATTTATTTGAAAGTCAGAACTACAGAAAGGCAGAAGCAGAGAGAGAGATAGAGATGGGGGGGGGGGTCTTCCATCTGCTGGTTCACTCTCCAGATGGCTGCAATGGCCACAGCTTCGCCAATCCGAAGCTAGGAGTCAGGAGCTTCCTCCAGGTCTCCCAGATGGGTGCAGGGGCCCAAGGACTTGAACCAACTTCTACTGCTTTCCCAGGCCATAGCAGAGAGCTGGACCATAAGTAGAGCAGCCGGGACAGGAGCTGGCATCCATATGGATGCCAGCACTGCAGGTGGCAGCTTTACCAGCTATGACACAGCGCAGGCCCCACTGCCTCATTTTGAACTGTGAATGATGAGAAGTCTTT
This sequence comes from Oryctolagus cuniculus, assembly GCF_964237555.1. Lineage (NCBI taxonomy): Eukaryota > Metazoa > Chordata > Mammalia > Lagomorpha > Leporidae > Oryctolagus > Oryctolagus cuniculus. The sequence continues at coordinate 62,769,792 of NC_091439.1, forward strand.
TAATCCATGTGCCTATTGCTTTCTTGGGGGAATCAGTCAAAAGTAAATTTATCAAGGGTATGTTTTGCTTTAGTTATTTTGAATACCTGGTATGCACTATAAGGTCTAGTATACAGTAAGTTTGATAATGTTGATTGAATGAACAATGAACTGTTAGTCCTTTTATTTGTAAAAATGCCTGTTTCTTAAGATTAATCCATGAAATTGTTTTTAATTTAATGGTGGGTATGGGAATTCCAATAAGCCTGTGTGAACCCTTTACATGCTGTTGGAAGGTGGTCCAGGGATCAGCAGCATTGGCGTCACCAAGAAGCTAGTGAGAAATGCTAATTTCAGGCTCTACCCCAGTCCTACTGAACCAGAACCAACATCTTATAAATGTTTAAATTTGTATTTATTTATTTTAAGTCAGAGAGAGAAGAGAGAGAAAGAGAGAGAGAGAAAGTGTTCCGTTCGTTGGTTCACTCCCCAAATGCTGGCAGCAGTGGAAGCTGGGCCAGACTGAAGCTAGGAAACTAGAACTTAATCCAGGTCTCCCATGTGGGTGGCAGGGACCCAGATACTTGAACCATCACCTCCTGCCTCCAAGGGTGTGCATTAGCAGGAAGCTGGATCAAAAGCAGAACCTGAACTTGAACCCAGGCACTTCCATATGGGATGCAGGAGAACTGAGAGATGATTTTGCCTTTCCACCAAGCACCTGCCACAGAACCTGCATTTTTATCAAGATCCCAGGTGATCCATTTGTTCATTAGGGTTTGAGAAATGCAACTTTGAAGCATTTTAGCTGGCATTGTTATTTCCATGTAGTTATAAGAACTACTGTCCCATAGGTTTCTGTTTTCTTATTCTATGATCAGATATCCCACTACTTTAATGCGAAATAAGTTTAATGTGAGATAAGTTTTCACATCTTTGTTTCCTTTGTTTTTTTCAACAGGTTGATCAAGCTTAGAAACTGTAAATTCCTACCCCTCAGCTGTGAATCAGGGGGCTTTTTATAAGGGAAACTCCCTTTAGTATCTCTGATTAGTTTTTAAAAATAATTGAATCAATTGCTGCATATTAAGACATTGCTGCTTATACAATTTTCTTTTCTAAAAGGATGTAAATCCAGGTACAGACTGAGCACTACAATTAAGGCAAGATTTCCTGCACAAAACAATTGTAACAGCTCCAGAAAAAGAAAGTAATTATCACGAGTCAGGTCTTTAAAACAACCACAAAAAAACCCTGTTTTTCTTTGATCACTCATGCATAAATTTATGGAAGGAGTTTGGCTACTTACTAGTTCATTTAATTTTTATTTGCTTTCATTTAATAGCTATTAATTGGATAGTCTACTTTTTATTAGAAAGACTACTTTGGCTGAGAAGCACTTAGAGCGGTTGTTGATCATCCTACATTGCAGTGTAACAGTGTAACAGTGTAACAGCGTAACAGCACACAGCGTAACAGTGTAACAGAAGCCCTCAGCATCGGCTCCCACATACAAAGTTGCCTGGGCCAGGGCAGCTGGCTGCTGAGGGGCAGCTGCAGAGAAGCCTGAGACTGGGCCATGCTTTGCCTGAAGGCAGGCTCCTGAGCAAGTGCATGAGCAAGTGTTGGGGCTAAAGGCCAAAGGGAAGACTTGGATTAGGAAAAATTAAATTACCAAAAAAATGTAGGTCTTCATCTTGGGATTTACCACTCTGAAGAAATTATGTTTTTATAGGAGGTTGTAAACAGTGTGGAAAAGCCCAGGATTTTGGAGCCAGGTGGATCCAGGTCCTGTGATATCCAGTGTCTGCTCAGAACTCCAAACTCCAATTTCCTTGCTTGCTTGCTTGCTTTCTTGCCAGTTAATGGTGATGGTTTTTGAGGTGTGGTTCAACAGAAGAAGTCAACTCTGTTTTCCTAGGCAAAGAATTCCTTGAGGGTGAAGACTTAACTTTCTGGTATGCCTCTGCCTTTGTGCTTAGAAAAGGGTCAGCACACAGTAGGTGTCTAATAAATGTGTGTATTATCTTGAGGTATGATTCTTTACTGACTTACTGTTTCCTTTTCTTACAAGAATATGATTAGTGAGAGTGGGTGATTTGTGGATATTGTTGCTGGATAGTACCCCTGGACCTAGTTTAGTGCCTTGCACTTAGCAAGTGCTCCATGTAGGTCAGTACATGAATGAAATAACAGCTCAGTGCTCGCTCACAGAGGTAGTACATGCTCATGTTTTCTCACTTAACCCTCACAGTTCCTTAGCAGGAATAACTAATACTTGTGTTCTAGGTTCTAAGGGCTTTACATTTGCAAACTCATCCGATGCTTGTGATTGCCACTCAATGCTTGGAAGTAGGTATCACTGTTTTAATTTTGAGTTGCTGACGAGGAACTGAGACACGAAAGCATGAAGCAAGTTGCCCCAGGTAATGCTTGTAGAGGTAGATTTTGAACCAGGTGCTTGGACTCCAGTGTCTGTGCCCTTGGCTACCACAATAGGGTTGCTCATCAATTTTTCCACTTTGCAGGTGAGGAGGAAGTCAAGATTGAAGTAGATTTCCCATAACAATACTTTGGTAAATTAGAGATGCAGGGAATTAGACCTGAGCTAGCCACATACAGGCTGGGGTTCTTTCCACTATACTGCAGTTCTGGACAGGCCATTATGACCCTGAAGACAGAGCTTGTCAGGAAGAGCCCATCAGTATCTCTACAGCCAAAGAGCTCAAGAAGACTCAGCATCAGTGACCCGGTAAAAACAAAATAAACTGCCTTCACTTCAACAACCATTTTAGGTGTAAATCTGTAATACTCATTGTGGTTCTGGTCAACATATTTTAAGAAAAGTACATTAAGATGTTGGGGACAGTCCAGTAATTACACGGCAGAGGGATTGCAGAGCGTCTGTGTGAGGGCGCATTGGTGTGCTTCCATCTAGGAAGACAAGAACTGAGAATCAACTTGGCTTTGCCTGACATCTGAGATTTATAAAGTATATAACTGACTTTTGCAACAACTTGTATTGTAAATGGACGAACATTTCTAGACATTTAGGATGGATGCATCTGTGTGTTTTATGGGTTTTGATAAGCCAATGGAAACTTATCCCTAATGACCACTGAGGAAATGTGGTTTTATTGTGTATTTCTTATCCTTGAGATAAACAGCCAAGTGTACGGTGTCTGGAATCAGATGGTCTCAGTCTGATTCTTAGCTCTGATCCTTACTTGTTATATGACCCTGGGCAAAATGCTTCTTGATCCCACAGTCTCTTCATCTTACCCTGAGATGCTGATGAGCCTTGCTTCATAGATTGAGAGGATTAATTTTGATAGGAATTAAATGAATTTCATTTGTGCACATGGAAAACACTAAAACAGACTGGCACATTAAATGTTAGCTGTTGTTATGAGTTAATGTGTTAATGTACAGAATGGCACGAACTGCCTGACCTTGGTCCAAGTCAGTAGTTCTCTGTTTTAGGAAGATAATGCAGAGGTATTTTAGTAGAAGAACAAAAATCTATTGTTCTACTGTAATACAGGAACTCCCAGGAATCCTTTAGTGATAGCCTAGATTTGTCCGTGTGGGTAGATTGCATTGCCATAAGTGTTCCCACCATCTGCATTTTATAAGAGAACATTTGGGGACCAGTGTTGTGGCATAGTGGGTTAAGCCACCTCCTGCAGTGCCTGCATCCCATATTGGCACTGGTTCCAGTTCCGGCTGCTCCACTTCTGATGCAGTTCCCTGTTAATGCACTTGGGAAAGCAGTGGAAGATGACCCAAGTTCTTGGGCCCCTACATCCATCTGGGAGACCCAGAAGAAGCTCCTGGATCCTGGCTTCTGCCTGGGCCAGCCCTGGCTGTTGTGGCCATTTGGAGAATGAACCAACAGATGGAAGATTCTCTCTCTTTCTCTCTTTCTCTCTCTCTCTCTCTCTCTCTCTCTCTAACTGTGCCTTTCAGATAAATAAATAAAGCTTAAAAAAATAAGAGGACATTTGGAAATGTTTCATCTGGTAAAGACAGTAAGATCTCTCTTATTAAACCTGTAACCTCTGGGCTGCCTCCATCTGATCCTACATAAGGCACATGGGAAGGAAGCTGAATGAAGAAGGTGGCCAAATACCCAGAGAATGGTTCAAAGATAGGGCAGAAAACTCCCAAGAACCATGGACTGTGGCTGAGGTGTTATCTGACTTCTGACTGAGTTAGTTGCAAAGACAAGTCATGCAGAATATTAATACCATAGAGCTGATTCTCAAGTATGCATAAGGGCTCTAGATTTTAATGGAACAAATGGTTATAAAATAGAAACTAACTCATCAAAAAGAAGTCCCAATGTGTCCCTTCAGACAGCAGGAATGCCTGGCCTCTGCTACAGACATGCTCACCACAACTCTAAAAAGTTTCAAAAGCTCTGTAAGTTTAATGAGGGAAACACTCAATTTTGTTGGTCAAGCACAAAACTAGATGACTGTACTCCCATTGTTTTTTCAGAATGACCAGAGAATTTTTGATATTTACATACATTAAGACTTGATCATGAGGCCAGTGTTGTGGCACAGTGGGTTAAGCTGCAGCCTGCACACTGGCATCCCATATCAGTGAGCAGTTTGAGTCCAGGCTGCTCCGCTTCTGATTCAGCTCCCTGTGAGTGTACCGGGAAGGCAGCAGAAGATGGCCCAAGTACTTGAATCCCTGCCACCCACCTGGGATATCTGGATGGAATGCATGGCTCCTGGCTTCGGCTTCGCCTAGCCCCATCTGATGCACACATTTGGGGAATGAATCAGCAAATGGAAGATCTCTTTCTCTCCCTGTCTCTTCTCTGTCAGTGCCTTTCAAATAAATAAAATAAATCTTTTAAAAATAGTAAAAGAATTGATCACAAGCAAACTCTGTTAAGAATTGAAGCAACTTAAATACTTGTGTATCAGAATACCTCTCCCTCAGAACTAGAATCAACTTAGATTGAGGTACTTCAAAATGTTTGTAGAAATAGGATGAAAAGATAAATTTTGATGCGACATTTGTGAAATCTATGCATGAGGCATCTTCAAAAAATTTATTAAACATGCATGTTGTGAAAAAATAATATATGGATTTCACATTTTTTTGCCCCTGAATAAATTTAATTTTGATTTCCATTTTTCCCACAAACATTGAAGTACCCTCATATTTAATAGTAGAGGACTAAGTGAATTAGCAAACATAATTTTTGAAATAGCACACAGATATTCATAGATAAATGGTGATGAACATTTGTAGATACCATTGTCCACACTGTGTTAGGTGCTTTATGTGCTGAGCCTCAGAAGGGAACCAGAAGTCCCCAGGAGCCTAAGGCAGCAGCAATCTCCATGTCCCATCACTTGCCTCAATGTCTCCTCGGTGATGGCTTCCTCTGCCCCCCTGAACTCACAGAAAATTGCATGGTGCTACATAGCTGCTCATGTCTTTGTGGAGGTGCAGATCCTTCTCCTTCTTTCTCCAGAAGAAAGCAATGGGAGAGCAAACAAACCTTTGCTTCTTCCTTTCTCTGCCATGTTTCTCCCTCTGGGAGGAGGACTGATCTATCTTACTCGTGACATTTATCCATATAAGTAACAATGACGTTATGGCTTCAGCATGCAGGTAACACCATCCCGTGTGTCTCTTGTCTCTTATTGATTTCTGGACCTGTGTCAGCCATGTGTGCTCGTAGTCCTAGACCAGACTAAGGATTGTTGCAGGCACGCTCAGTTTGCAAAGCTGACCATGGATTAGTAGGTCAGATGGGGCCTGCTCTGCAGGCCAGAGGTCTTATTTCAGTGTGTGGGGGAGGGATGGGGGCTCGGCTCCAGTCTGTGTTCCCCAACACAAGTGACCAAATCTCTTTTTTTTTGGATTATCTGGTTTTGCCTGACCTGTACCACTTAGTGTATACTTTGTTCTGTAACTGGATCCTTCTGTGTATTTCTCAGAGTGTAGAATACAGAGGGGAGAAGGCGGGGTGGTCAGAAAACTGACTCTGGGGAAAGAAAGACCAGCTTTGCAACAGTTGCTAGTTTTGTGATTTAGAGATTCTCACTATGGTTTATTTCAGCTCCCATCATTTAAACCACTGCTTGTTGACTGAATTCCTGGGTGTTTCACCATCAGCCCTCCAAGCCTCCTGCAGGACCCCATGGACAGGAGGAAGCCATTAAGCCTCATCAGATCCATCCACCCTCCAGGGAAAAACTATCCCTCAATCCTTTTTTGCAACTCGGGGGGAAAATTCTTGTGGCCCTGCTGTCTGTTGGGCTTCTGTCCCTAGCTTTGTTGACTGTGACCAGGGAACCATGACTACGTAGTGGAAGTATGGTCATTGAAAATCTGTTGTAATAGGCCAGAGAGGCGTGTTCAGGGGTCAGTGTGTGCTGGAATAACATCTTAGTCTGAGCTTGTGTCTCTGCAAAGCAGAGCCCGAGACAAACGCCTACGTATGGCAAGTTCATGTAGGAATATGACCCTGGAAAGCAGAGTACAGACCAACAGGGAAGGAGAGAAAGACAAGATATGAAAGTATTAAGTTTTACAACCATTTTCCCTTCTGTCAATATTGGATCATAGAAGGGCAATCTCCCCAAATAATATACTGTAGGAAAAGAACTGGGAGCTACCAGGGAGCATGGGCGGAGCTTGAGAACAAGGGTGCACATCCATACTGGTGACACCACTCGCACCCTGGATGGAGATGTGCCGAGTGCAACATACCCCTCAACCAGTTTTGATGGTGCAACCAGTTCATTTTCTTATAGCTTAAGCCAGTTTAAATCCTGTTTCCCATCACTTGTATCCAAAGAGATCCAAGTGTTTTACTTCCACAATGACAAATATCACATCTTACTCCAGTTGTTTGTTTCTTCCCCAGTAGGTTGCAAACTACTTTTGGTAGGGGTCCTTGTAACTTATTCCACTTGTGTTCCCAGCACCCAGCAGAGAATGGAACATAAGAGCTGGCATCTAGTAGATGCAAAATGAATGATGTATCAGAGGAATATGTCTGCAATGTTAATTTAGCCTCTATAATATTAATCATCTCCAGTCTCATAAATAATTTGGCAAAGAAGGCATAAGTGAACTAAACATTTTTTGTGTGCCTGGAAAACATCAGATAAAAATTTCATAAAATACATTACTCGGGAGAAAAAGAGGAAAGTTAACATGAAGAAGCTAATATTATTTAAAGGTGCCCTATCAAAAGTACAGTTCTTTTGACTATTTTTCACTGTAATAGAGTTCAAAGATTAGTATAGATGTAGTGCTAATTCACTGATTTAAACTGCATGAAATACAATGGGTTTTTAATCTTTTTATTCCAAGAGAAGAATCTCTATGTAAGATGAAAATATGGCAAAGAGAAAATGCCAAGGAGTTGGTAATATTTTTATCTTTGTTAGTCCTAGAAAAGTTACCATGAATAATTATGATCCTCTTGATAAAACTAACAAAAGAAAAGTACATTCCATAATCTCTTCATATTAAGACTCTACTACCTCTTCTCTGTTAAATTGAAAGCTTCCTCAATAGAACCTACTAAACAAGAAATTCAAAGAGTCCCCAGTTTAAATCAAACAGTCATCATTTTCTCTGCATTTCTTGCACATAGATTTTTGAATGAACATTGAAAGCAAATTTATGTGCAATCTTAAAACTATATACAATCTTCCAAATTGAATTGTGAGACCATTCTTGGGGATGCTCCCCACATAACTAGACTGCTGGCTACAAAGTTAAGGCAGTTACAGGGGTTATTCAAACATATCTTTCTAGAAACTGATATTTAGAAAAACACAATGCAGGTAAATGCAAAGGAGAATAATAACAATAAATAATTTTACAATCTTGATAATACTTTGGGGACCACAGTAAGATTGAAGCAAGCTATAAATTCTATTTCCCTTCCCAACTCCAAATCCTGATATGTTCACTAAGCAATATATTAGTAGGTAATACATTTCCACCTTTAAATAAACTTCCCACTTGAGACAGCAGGAATACAAAAAAGACATTTCCTTATCATCAAAATTCTAGACTCTGAATCAAAAGAGAATAAAACAGTATCATCCTTTTTGCTTTTAGTTAGCCAGAAATCAGAAGCAAATTGAGTGTGACAGTAAGAGCGCTTTGTGATTTTCTTACCAGATAAGGGGCTGACATGTCAGTGCTGGCTTCCTCTGGGGCCTGGCAATGCCCAGCTTTCTCTGTGAGAGCTGCTGTGTCTGTATTTGTGCTTGGTCTGGAAGGGTGATTCCCAGATGCACTTCAGATGCCCACAAAACTGGAATGTATAAATCATGACTCTTCCTTTCTGTGATGTCTCTCTTCGCAAATGTCCACTCTGTTTGCTCTTCATGTATCTTTTTGAATATAGTTTCACCTTGATGCATTCTCTTTACAATCACTCGTGTTAATTAGTCATTGATAAATTTGTAAAAGAAGTGCTGATGAATGCTATGGTTTTTCAACATGAATTCCAGTTAGAACATTTTAAATCAATGATTCATGGGTAAAAAGAAAAAAATTATCTCCTCTGTAATTAACAAAATTGTATTACATGATTAGGCAGCTATCTGGTTAGAATGAGGAAAAGCAACTCTAAAATGGCAAATTCTCTCTTCATCTATTAAGAACCCTTCCTTCCTGCTTTCCTTTTTTCCTTTCCTCTCATTTTCTTCTTCCTTCCTTCCCACCCTCCCTTCTATCTTCCTCCTAAAGCCTCTTCCCTCCTTCTGTTGGTCTCTTTCTTTTCTTTTCTTTTTTTTAAAGATGATCTCAGTCTGGAATAAACATTCTTGCGAAATTGGCCCGGAATTTTGCCAGGCCTGGTGTATACACGTCAGCTGTTTTCTGGAAAATAATTGCCCCATGTGACAAGGCCTATTATTTTAATTAGCACTGAGGAGTGCCTCCAAGACCTTTCATCAGGCCAGCGTTCCTTACACAGGCAAATGGCTTTTTACTTCCTGATATGGTGGTTAAACAGATAGATGGCATTTAAACATTTTGACATTTAGCACAGGTGAGCAAAATAATTGTTTCAAAGAATGGCCAGAACTTACAGAAGCAATAAACCATTCCTCATGTGTACAAGGGCCTTAGGACCTGCAGCCTGACTGGGTTGCAGTTTCCACATGGCCTAAAGGAAGTGCTCATCAAACTACAAGTGGGGGAAGTCATGCTCTGGGAAGGCCCTGGCATGTCCACGGAGCCCAGCGGCCTTTGTCATAAGCTTCCAAGGTTTATTCAGTCATCTGGGATCTGTTGTATTTCCTAGATACTTGCAAATATTTGGGTGTTGAATTCAAGAAGGCTTCTAATTTATAAAAATGCATCATGTTATGAAATTGCATTGAGAACACACATTCAGAAATTCACAAACCTGGAAACCAAATGGTTTTCATAGTGGTGGAGTGGAGAATGGAAGTTTTATTTCCTCTTTCCACAGCTGCTCCCCAGTACCTCTGTAGGGTGATCTAAATATGAGAACAAGAAGTGTTTGTCTGGAAAGGAAACGCTTGCATACCCATTAAGCTGTGTCACACAGTAACATTGGGATGTGGGAACGCAACAGTACACATTCGCGTACAGCTTTTGTGTGCGTCTTCTGTGTGAATAAAGGAGGCAGTCAGTTGTATTGGGAGGCCTTGTGGATGCTGGAAGGCCACACCCTATGGAGGGCATGATCTCCTGTTAATGGGGTGGTGACTCCTGACATCAGTCACCCTGGGGACAGGAGATTCTCAGCCAGGAACTGCACTGGAAATGGTTGGAGGAGAGCCCAGGCTCCATGGTGTGTTCTGTGTATGAAACTGGGTGAGATCCTATTCCCCAGCTCTACCAAGATACAATTGACAACAATTACACAACTTCAGGGGATACAACATGATGTTTTGATGCACACTGTGAAGTGATTATTAAAATCAAGCTAGTTAAAACATCCATTACCTAACATAGTGATTGTTTTTGTGTATGTGATGAGGACACTTAGGATCTATGCTTAGCAGATTTCAAGTATATAATATGTTATTGTAAATGTACCATTAGATCTCCAGAACTTAATAATCTTGCATGGTTGAAACTTCATACCCTTTGACTGACATCTTCCCATTTCCCCCACTTGCAACCCCTGGCAACCACTACTGTATTCGCTGAACTTTTCATCAGTTCAGTATTTTTTAGATTTCACATGTATGCAGGATCATGAAGTATTTGTCTTTCTGTGTCTGGCTTATTTTTCTAAGGATAATGTTCTGTAGGTTCATCCATGTTGTAGCAAATAGCAGAATTTCTTTTTTTTTTTTTTTAAGATTTATTTATTTTAAAGGTTGAAAGGCAGAGTGTGAGAGAGATATCTTTCATCTGGTGATTCACTCCCAAATGACCATAATAGTCAGGGCTATGCCAGGCTGAAGCCAGAAGCCAGAAGCCAGAAGCCAGGAGCCAGAAGCTTCATCAGGGTCTCCAACATGGGTGGCATGGGCCAAGCATTTGGGCCATCTTCCACTGCTTTCCCAGGCCTATTAGCAGGGAGCTGGATTGGAAGTGGATCAGCAAGGGTATGAACTGGTGCCCACATGGAATTCAGGCATTGTAGGCAGTGGCTTAACCTGCTACTTCACAACACCAGCCCTGAATTTCTTTTAAAACGCTGAACAGCAATCCATTGTGCAAATAAGCCATATTTTCTTTATCCGTTCATTCATTGGTGGACACTTAGGATGTTCTCTTACGTTGGTTATTGTGAATATGCTGCAATGAACATGGGAGTGCAGAGATCTCTGAGATATTAATTTCCTTTGAATATTCAGTAGTGGAACTGCAGAATCAAAATTCAGTTTTAAACTTTTTTGGAGAACCTCCATATTGTTTTCTATAATGGTTGTACTAAGTTACTTTCCTAACAAAAGTGTCCAAGAGTTCCTCACCAACATTTGTTATCTTTAGGCTTTTTAGTAGTAGAAATTCTAATAGGTGTGAGGTGTTATGTCATCAGGGTTTTGATTTGTATTCCTCTGATAATTGGTTATTCTGAATATTTTTGTATCTTTCTTTTTTAAAAGATTTATTTATTTATTTGAAAGGCAGAGTTAGAGAGAGTGAGAGCGAGAGCGAGAGAGAGAGAGAGAGAGAGAGATTCCATTGGTTCACTCCCCAAATGGCTACAGTGGCTGGAGCTGGGCCAATCCAAAGTGAAGCTGTAGACAGGAGCTTCTTCCAGGTCTCCCATGTGGGTTCAGGGGCCCAAGCACTTTGACCATCTTCCATTGCTTTACCAGGTACATGAGCAGGGAGCTGGATCTGAAGTGGAGCAGCTGGGACTTGAACTGGTGTCCTCTCAGATGCTGGCACTGTAGGCAGTAGCTTAACCCACTTCGCCACAGCACCGGCCCCCAAATATCTCATTTGTGTGTCTTCAGATTCTTTGCCAAAGTTTGAACTGAGGTTTTGGTTTTGTTCTTGCTGGAGTGGTTGAAGTATCTATTTTGAGTGTTAGTCCCTGATGAGTTGTGGGATTCCCAGGCTATAGGTTCTCTCTCAGTCTACTGATCATTTTCTTTCTTGTGAGGAGAGGTTATTAGTGACGGTCACCTCTACACTTTTTTAGTTTGAAAGCACCAAGGGCATAGTTCCTTGTGACCTCATTTCCCTCTCCCCTAAATGCTGTATCCTTGAGAATCCATCAGGGTCCCTTCAGGACTCAAGCTTGCCAAGGTCTACACTTATGCAGGATTAGAATCAGTGTGGGGAGAGCACATTTTTTTGTTGTTGTTGTTCCTCTCCTCTTTTTCTTTTGAAAGACAATGTTAAAAACAGAGAGAGGGAAAGATAGAGAGAAGGTCTTTCATCCACTGGTTCACTTTCCAAACGGCTGCACCTGCCATAGCTGGGCCCATCTGAAGTCAGGAATCAGGAGCCTCTTTCAGGTCTCCCATACGGGTGCAGGGGCCCAAGGACTTGGGCCATCTTCTACTGCCTTCCCAGGCCATAGCAGAGAGCTGGATTAGAAGAGAAGCAGTCAGGACTAGAACTGACACCCATATGGGATGCTGGTACTGCAGGTGGAGGCTTAGCCCACTATGCTACAGTGCTGGCCCCAAGAAAGCATATGTTTTAATTTTCTCCTGATGAGTACTCAATAAACAAGGGGATGGTTAAATATGTTTAGATATTCATCATGATAAAGCTGGTATAATTCTGTTTATATCCAGGTCCCTATAGTTGCTACTTTTTATTGTTATCTTGTTTAACTGTTAGACCTGTTGTAGCTCTGCATATTGGAATCAGAGGGAGGGTCTGTGTCCCAAAATAGGCTAGGATGTTAAAAGTGAATGAGTATTCCTTTACTCCTTGTCTCAAACCCACCTCATAGTGGCAAGTGTCAGAAGTGAGCTTCCTAAGGGAAAATTCATCTGTCAGCTGGAGATAGGGCTTCATGTCCCTGCTAAGTCTGTGTGTGTGTGTGTGTGTGTGTATGATGGTCCTCTGATAATCTGGAAGATCTTGATTGTATCTGTGTTAAGGAGGAGACAAATTTCTATACAAAAAGTCATGGCTCTCTTGGATTCCGATGCATCCTGTGGCACTGAATGTTTGTAACTAGGGAAGCCTTCCAAATCATATATCTTGGATTTGTATTTTTAGGTGGCATAGAATGATTCTTTTTGGCTGATAGGACAAATTGGGAATAATCCTCAGATATAGGATAGAAGGGAGTTGGAATGATGGTCATAGCCACCTCCCCATGTTTCTTTTTAGTCACACACACACACATACACACACACACATCTCTAGCTAACTGTTGTATAAACTGCTCATGTTTCTTTTTCTGCATGTAAGTCTTGGTGTGGTTTTGGCAGTCATAACTATGTTAAACCAAATACAACTGGATTTTGTTGTGCTAATCGCAGCACTTTCATGAAGGAGAGAAAATCAGTAAGATCTGTTGCCTAGGCCAGTCATGTTAACTGAGGGAACAAAGGAAATAAAGTTATTTTAATATTTTGCTTTTATTTGAGAACTAAATGGTGATTAAACATTTTAAAAATATAAATTTTATGTGATCTATCTGAGCTACAATTAAAATTGTAAAAAAGCTGTAGTAAATGTTCCTTGCTTTTGAACAAGGTGATAGCAATTTTTTTAAATGGATCAATGTTCACTCTTGAAGGTGAGGAAACAATTTCCAACTCTACCAAGGGTCTCAAAGGCTGTTTAAGAGGAAATCTACTGCCACCTAGTGTCTAACTTGTAGAATAGTGGTATTTCAGTATTTCGAAATATTTATGAAACTGGGAATACCGCTTGGTGGCACTCTGGACATGTGCATTAAAGGACAACTCCAAGGATGGGCTACTTGTTCTAGCTCAGTTCATGAGAGTTTGTTAAATGTGGAATATACATCGTTTTCCTTTTCAGGATAACACGTTTCTCTAAGAAAACCTGACATTCTTTCCCTAAGAAACTTCTTTGTGGAACTGCTGCTTAAACCCTCATAAACCATGAGAAAAACTCGAACACTTTCAGATTTAGCTCCAGATTTTGAAGTTTCAAGGCTTTAAATAGTTTGGACTAGATTATTCTTTCACATCTTTCCTCCTTTTTCTCCATATAACAGTGACCCGAGCCAACTTCCACATGGAGACAAAAGTGTAAGACATTTGCACAAACACGAAGGGCCAATATGCAGTACACTTCCCACATATGCCAAGAGAAGAAAGAAAAACAACTGAGATGAAAGTACTTTATAATGGGGGTGCTTCGTGTTTAGAAAGTGTGGTAGTCAGGGGGTAACTTCTGTTTTTTAGCCCTGAAACTATTGGGGAAAATTTACCCCCTCACAACAATATTTACCTGAGATAACGATTTATTATTATTATTACTAAAAAGGACACACAGCTTGCGTCCAAAAAATAAAGACTGCTACTTAGGGAAATGTCTGTAATGTATCATGTGAGCACGCTTCGGGTTTCGTTTTGTTTTTGGTATCATTACATTTGGTGGTAGTAACAATAGGAAATAAGACCTATTCCATCTACTCTAATATGCAGATTCTTGAAGGAACTAATAGCTGACTACCTTTATGGTTCTGCAAGAAAGAGAAGGCTGAAACAAATCAATGTTTGAAAACATAACAGCATGGTAAAATAAACACGATATATTAAGCATGTCATTTCAGTAGTTAGTATCACATTATGTCCATCATCTACACATCTACATCTATTCATCACGGGGAGTTGGCATACCTATCTGTAATGCCAGCAGTAGTGTTTGCAGTTCTGCAAGTCTAAGACATTTTCAGTGAAGATACAACTATAATGAGTCTGTCTTGCTGTTGCTAGTGAAACAGGAGGCTAATTGCCAAGATTCTTTGGTGTGTTTGGCATCAGTGGTTCAGAGCTTTGAGGACTCCCTAGAAGGGAGTTCTCACAGCTTTACCACAGAACAGTAGAATTTTGTTTCGACTAGATTCCTTCATCATCTGCTTTGACATCTGTTCCAATTCTTCACCATTTTTTGCAATACTTAACTCCCAGTGTTCTTAGTAGAGCACCTTGCTTCTTACACGGTTGAGAAAGCTGTGGTCACTGGCTGGTTGTCAGCCTACCCCACACTCACTGGTATGTGAGCACTTCCTGACATCTCCCCGTGCTCGGACAGTGATGTGCTCTCCTTCCTGCTTGAAGCCACGCCCTTTCCTGGAGCCCTTGATTCCATTCCTCCCCTCCCTGTTTCCACTGCCAGAATGGTGATTCATTGGTCATTCCCACTCTGTTCTGTATCTTCCTCTATAATCTTTCTATTGGCTTCAATCCTGAACCCAGAAATCCAAAGTCTCTCCCATCCTTACAAAACAGACAAACAGATGGATAGGTCAGTACTCTGATCTGACCATTACACCCTGTGTATATGTATGAAAGTGTCACACTGTATCCCATAAACAGGTACAATCACCATGTCTCAAGTAAAAATAAAAAATACTGAAAAAACAAAATATCCCCGATCAACAGAGCACAAATTCTTGTGACCAAAAACCAAATAGACACAGCCAACAGAAACATCAGCATTTTTTGACTCTAAATTCTCCTTTCTTTTCATCCTTTTCTTTCCATCTTTTTGTCTATGACTTTTTACAAGTTTTCACCTCCTTTTCACTCTTCAATTTACTAAACTCTAGTTTTCTCTTCCCACACCAGACTCATAGAATTTGTGAACATTGCCTATGACTGCTTTAATTCTGTATCTTATTGAACCTATTTGCTGTTTTGAAGAATTGATTGGTCACTTTCTCAAATCTGTCTGATGTTCTCTTTGTATCGTTCTGGTCATCTCCTGGTCTTCTCATTATTCTGCTCATTCCAGAAGTGTTGATGTTTTGGTTTGGCGCCAAGATTTTTCCCTTTACTCACTGTATGTCAAGAATTTTAAAAATTAGCTTTTTAGAGATCCATAGATCTTCTGAAACTGTATGTAGAATATTGGATGTTTGTATATGTGTAAATTTTCTAAATAGAGTGTTCATGGCTTACACCTGTTCTCAAAGGCACACACTTCTCTCTAAAATGTTGATAACCCACAGTTCAATGTGGTCTTCCAAGGACATCTTAGCAGTTACCTTCCTTTTAAAAACAGGTAACATATATCAAGAATTTATTAAGTGAAATTACAATAATTTTCTCAAGGAATCCTTGATTATGTTTGATAACCTTCACTTTATAGATTAGGTAATCGAGACACAGAGAAGGCAGGTGACTTGGCTAAGGAGACGTGGGAGGTGGGTGGTGAAATAAGAGTTATACTTCTCATTTATTTGCTGATGATTTCCAAATCCTTCTCTCCAGCTTGTATCTTCTGAGCTTGAGATTCACGGATCACTCAGTCATGTCCCTGGATATCCCATGGCTGTCAGGCACATTTCTAGCATGGAGCTTATTGGCTTCTTTCCTAACCTGTTTCCTATGCTACAGGAGTCACCTTCATTATTTCTTTTATTCTCCTAAATTCAACCAAAATCCTACTGAATTTAAGTCCAAGTCATTACAGGTTTAGGTCAAGTACTAATCACCTCTCCCTTGGCTTTATGTGACAGTATCCTATGTAAATAAAAAAATCCTTTTAGGGTGATAAGTGGGCTGTTAGGCCTTCCATGATCTGAATTCTCTGCACCTCTCTACAACTTCTCTTAGCCTTTCCCTTCTCATGTGTTACCCATCAGTCACACTACACAGCTGGATTCCTCTAGGGACAAAAATCTAAACTATTCATTGGGTTGGTTACACTCTGTATCCTTTAATTAGTCATTTCAATATTTTGGTTACTTTGACTTTTGATAAAACTTGGGTAGTGACTGTTAGACATTTTATTATCTGAATGAAATATTGAAGCAATTATTTGGTGCTGTGATTGAAGCTCATGTATTTTTAAAATTCATATGAGGATACTTCAAAAACTTCATGAAACTGGAATTAGAAACCAAGTTTATTTTGGTGCAGGCATTTTGAAATTCATGCATTAGAGGGATCTTCAAAAGGCTTATGGAAAAACATGTGTTTTGAAAAACTATGAGTGGAATTCAAAATTTTCTTGCATCAAACAAACTTATCTTTTGGTTCACTTTCTATAAACTTCCAAAGTATGAGGATACTTTTAAAAAGGACATATTTTAAAAATCAAGTTGAGTGGAAAAAAAATGTTAGTGTCCTTATTAACAGTAAGGTGTATGACTTTGTCATGAGTATACATTGGCCTACTTCTTTCCTGAGGAGGGCCGAGGATCAACTACACTGCCTATAGACAGTGTATTGATTTTTCTCAGAGAACAATTCTGGGTCTACTCTAGGATAAGGGCAAATCAATCATCATGGTTCCAAGGTTCTATATGTTATACCATAACTTTCAAGACTTTAGCCTGGAAAATTTTCAATGCATATAGAAAAAAAATCTCAGAACTCTGTGAGATGTCTAATTTGAGAACTTCTTAGTAAATCCTTTGGGGAAAATTACTTGTGAAATGTAGCCCTAACTAATAAATGTCATCAACATGCTGTTAGATATAAACCAATTATTGGCTGAAAATTTGAATTTGTGTTGAGAAAATTGACCTCGAACAAAATCTTTCTGATTGGTTAAATGGTAGTAAAATTGTGTGTTGAGTTGAGTCCTACCCCAGGCTATTTCCCTTTTTATTTTTGTTTCAGAAGGAATGACTTATACTTGAAATAAATGTTGAGCCTGATTGGTTTCAACTTTTGATAGTCCCAATGAGATTGCTCCTAACTCGGCGTTTGTTTACAAGTTATGAACATATTGTAAATGTCAGAATTTTCTCATAACTATCCAAGAAAGATGGATAATTAAAATAAGTATTTGCAGGCCTTCTAAGTCTGTTTTTCCTAACTGTGGACCAGAAGGTGTGTTCGCGGAGCTCTCAGGGACTGATTTGTGTGTAATGAGACAAGTCTCAATCACTTATAAAATCATTCCCATCCTCTACAGTGGCCTCACACCTTCTTTGTTAAGGCTTCAAATTCTAACTCGTGTGCATGTGGAATGCTAGGAGTAGAAGGAAAGAGAAAGCATGCATATTCCCAGGCTCTTTAACCCCCCCCCCCCTTTTAGTTCTTTTAAAAAGTTACAAAGGTATTGTGAACTTGGGATAACAAGTGAATCATAAAAATAAAAAAAAAGAAGTATAATTTTTTCTACCTCCTTTTCACTCTTCATCTTCTGGGTCTCTACAGTGACACATGTTGATAAACTGAGTATCCTTTTAGGTACTCCAACATGCTTATGAGCATACATGTGTGTTTTGATTGATATTTTTATTTTAAATTATTTATTTTTAAACAGATTTTTTAAAAAAGATTTGTTTATTTGAAAAAGTTACAGAGAAGCAGAGAGAGAGAGAGAGAGAGTGAGAGAGCATGAGAGCGAGAGAGAGGTCTTCCATCTGCTGGTTCACTGCCCAAATGGCTGCAATGACCAGAACTGGGTTGATATGAAGCCAGGAGCCAGGAGCTTCTTTTGGTTCTCCCATGCTGATGCAGGGGCCCAAGGACTTGGACCATCTTCTACTGTTTTCCCAGGCGATAGCAGAGAGCTGGATCGGGAGTAGAGCAGCTGGGACTCAAACTGGCGCCCATATAGGATACTGACACTGTAGGCAGTGGCTTTACCAGCTATACCACAGCGTCAGCCACTATGTTATTTTTATAAAAATGGGATTCTGATATATGCACCAGGCTATAGTATACTTTTTTCTATTCCCACAACTTCAGAACATCCCTTCAGGCAAATTACATATTTTCTCTTAAGATACTTATTATTCCAGGAGAGGCAAGATGGAAGAAAAGTGACAAGGAGCTCTGCTCTAGGCTCTATGAACTTAGCAGAAAAAAAAAAAAAAAAGGTGGAGAAGTTATACTCTCAGGGAAAAGTTGCAGGGAGAATGCAGTGGGAGATCTTCTGAAAGCAGTGGAAATGGCCTGGACCTAAGGGAGAAGGCACAGATGCGCAAAAACGAGCATGGGCATGGAGCATGAACACAACAAAAGAACCAGCAGCCTGCCCTGCATGGCAAGGTGAGGTCAGACTGCACCGGCCATGCCACTGTTGATGCAGCTGCAGGGAAAGTCTAGAGGACTGCACTGAGTTTGAGTCTCGTCTGGAACCCTCAGGGGAGCTGGGTGACTGCTCACTGGGGTGGGGGAAGCAGCATGGTTCTCTCTCCATTTCTTCCCCCACCACACCAACGCCGGGCAGCTAACCAGCTGGGGAAAGGCTGGTGCCATTTTGGACAAAAAAAGGAGCAGTGGCTCCAGCTTCTTCGTGCACACCCAGCAGTTAGTGGGGACTGTTGGTAGGGGCAACCACAGCAGTTCAAATCAACTGGTGGGGTCTGTCCCCACCTTGTCATCAGGGCAACAACACCAGCTCCGCTGCACCCACCCAGCAACAGGCGGGGAGGGGCAGCCATCCCCACCAAAGGAAGTGCCACCTGCGGGACTCTCCTAAGTACCTACACAATTGTGAAGTGAGCAGGGCTGCAGCTGGTGGGTACTGAGTGCGCTTATAACCCAGAGAACTTACCAGAGAGAAAAACCCATGTACCCCACTGGCATTGAATCTAGTTGGGACGATAGGACTGGATCAAGCAGGCTGGGACACATTTGGACAGTGGCCCTGGGAGCCAATACAGAGAAAACACTGTGACTGTGGGAGGAGGCAGGGAGTAGATGGGTTCCCAGCAATCACAGAGTGCTGCAGCACACTCTCAGTGCTCCTTAGTTGTCTAGAGCTGCTCATAGCATACGGAATGGTTCTCACAGGAGGAGCAGTGCAGATCATATGTGCCATTCATACACTGATGTGGATGAGTGTTGAACACACTGGGGGATAACACCTGGGAAGACTCAGCTTGGAGAAGGAGTGGCACACCAACAAAGGTGATCTTTCTTTTCCATCCAGTTAAACAGAGGAGAACTACCACACCCAACTTGGGTGTTACCCCGATACTCGCCCCATCCTGGAGCACTGACCAGAACTCCCTAGCCCCACCCACCACATACCTCTTGGTATTCACGGAAAGCTTAGACATTCCACTAAACCACAAAGGCATATTTTCCAAGATAAAAAGCCATCAGAGGAATAGAAAAGCATTCTACAAATGGCTAAAAATAAATGTAAAAACTTGAGAAATAAGAATAAGGAAAACACTATGACCTCCACAAAGGAGTACAATAACATTTCTTTTTTTAAAAAGATTTATTTATTTATTTGAAAGTCAGAGTTACACAGAGAGAGGAGAAGCAGAGAGAGAGAGAGATCTTCCATCCGATGGTTCACTCCTCAATTGGCTGCAACGGCTGGAGCTGCGCCAATCCGAAGCCAGGAGCCAGGAACTTCTTCCAGGTTTCCTGCATGGGTGCAGGGGCCCAAGGACCAGGGCCATCCTCCACTGCTTTTCCAGGCCACAGCAGAGAGCTGGATCAGAAGTGGAGCAGCTGGGACTAGAACCGGCGCCCATATGGGATGCCTGCACTTCAGGCCAGGGTGTTAACCCGCTGCGCCACAGCGCCGGCCCCTGCAATAACATTTCAATACTAGAATGTGATGATGAAGATATTGAGGAAATGCTGCAAAAGCAATAAAAAATTAATTATAGAATTACTCAAAAGTAATCAGAAGCAAATCCATGAGCTAAAAAAACACATATATGATATGAATGACAATTTTTCTCATGCAACTGAAATTTTAAAGAGAAATCAAAATGAAATACTCTACATGAAGAAAGCAATAGATCAAATAAACAATGTAGTGGAAAGCCTTAACAGCAGAGTTGGTGAGGCAGAAGAAAGAATATCTGAGTTAACAGACAAATCTCTGGAAATTTTATAGTCAGACAAAAAACAAGAAGAAGAAATTAGAAAATTTAAAAATAGTGTTGGGAATATCTGGAATACTATCAAATGACACAACATATGGGTTTTAGAAGTGCCTGAAAGAGTGGAAAAAGAGAAGGGAATAAAAAGCCTGCTTAGTGAAATGATTACAGAAAACTTTCTGAACTTGGAGAAATAAAGGAAGGTCCAAGTACAGGAAGCACATAGAACTTTGCACAGATATGACCAGTCAAGATCTTCACTATGACACATTGCAGTCAAACTTTCCACAGTAAAGCATAAAGAAGAGATTCTAAAATGTGCATGAAAGAAATGCCAGATTACTTTCAGAGGATCTCCAATTAGACTTACAGCTGAATTCTCATCAGAAACCCTATAGGCCAGAAGACAATGGCAAGAAATGGTCAACTCTTAAGAGAAAAAAACTGACAACCCAGAATATTATACTCTGCAAAGCTCTCATATACAAGTGAAGATGAAATAAAGACCATAACAAACAAAAATTGAATTTGTCACCACACATCCTGTCTTACAAAAGATGCTAAAGAATGTGCTACACACAGAAACACAGACAGAAACCCACCATCATAAAAGAATGTGAAGACAGTAAAAGTACAAAAGAAATCCAAAGTGAACAATAGGAATATTCATGGAAAAATGGCAAGGCCAACTAGTTACTTATCAATAGTTACCTTGAATGTAAATGGCCTCAACTCTCTGGGAAAACATACAGACTCACCAAATGGGTTAAAAATCAAGACTAATCTATTTGCTGCCTACAAAAAATGCACCTCACCAACAAAGATACATTAGACTGTAAGTGAAAGGATGGAAAAAGATGTTCCATGTGAATGGGAAAAAAAGGGCAGGTGTAGCCATCCTTATATCAGACAAAATAGACTTTAACACAAAAACTGGTAAAAGAGACAAAGAAGGACACTATGTAATGACTAAAGAATCAATACAATAGGAAGACATGACTATAACAAATGTATATGCACCCAGTTACAGGGCACCTACTTATTTAAAAGATCTGTTAACAGATATAAAGGGAGACATAGACTCCAATACAATAGTAATGGGGTACTTCAACACCCACTTTCATCAATGGTTAGATCAACCAGACAGAAAATCAAGAAAGAAACAACAGAGTAAATTGACACTATGGACCAAAAAGACCTAAGTGATATCTACAGAACTTTCCACCCCACAGTAGCAGAATACACATTCTTCTCAACAGTACACAGAATTTTCTCCAGGATAGACCATATGCTAAGCCATAAAGCAAGTCTCAGCAAATTCAAAAAAATCTCAATCATACCATGCACCTCTCTGATCACAAAAGATTGAAGCTTGAAGCCAACAACTCAAGAATCTCAAGAACATAGGAAAACACATGGAGACTGAACAACATGCTCCTAAATGAGCAGTGGGGTATAAAAGAAAAGAGAAATAAAAAAATTTCTGGAAATGAATGAAGGTGACAGTATCTCATATCAAAATTTATGTGATATAGCAAAAGCAGTGGTAAGAGGGAATTTCATAGCAATTTGTGCCTACATCAAGAAACTGGAAAATTCACCAAATAAATGAGCTGTCAGTGCAGCTCAAGGACCTAGAAAAAAAAAACAAATCAAACCCCAAATTAGTAGGAGGATAGAAATAATTAAAATTAAGGAAAAAATAAACTAAAAAGAAACCAAAAACAATACAAAAGATCAATGAAATGAATAGCTGGTTTTTTGAAAAAATAAAATTGACACACCACTGGCCCTATTAACCAAAAATAAAAAGAGATGACCCAAGTCAACAAATTCAGAGATAAAAAAGGAAATGTAACAACAGATACCACAGAAATAAAAAAAGCTCATCAGGAATTAATACAAGGAACTGGAGGACAACAAATTGGGAAACCTGGAAGAAATAGACAGATTCCTGGACACATACAGTGTACCTAAACTAAGTCATGAAGACATAGAGCATCTAAACAGACCGATAACCAAAATGGAGATCGAATCAGAAAAAAAAAAAAACTTTCCAACAAAGAAAAGTCCAAGTCCTCATGGCTTCACTGATGGCTTCTACCAGACATTTAAAGAAGAATTAACTCCAATTCTTCTCAAGCTATTCAAAACAATTGAAAGGGAGGTAATCCTTCCGAACTCCTTCTATGAAGCCTGCATCACCTTAATTCCTAAGCCAGAAAAAGAGATGACAGAGAAAAAAAAAACTATAGACTAATATCCCTGATGAACATAGATGCAAAAATCCTCAACAAAATACTAGCCAGTCAAATCCAACAACATATCAGAAAGATCATTAACCCGGACCAAGTGGGGTTTATCCCTGGTATGCAGGGATATTTCAACATCCGAAAATCAATAAACATGATTATCCACATTAACACACTGAAGACCAAAAAACATATGATAATTTCAATAGATGCAGGGAAAGCATTTGACAAAATTCAACACTATTTTATGATGAAAGCCTTAAGCAAAGTAGGTATAGAAGGAACATTCCTGAACATAATTAAAGCAATTTATAACAAATCCACAGCCAGAATCCTACTGAATAGGGAACATATAGAGGCATTTCCATTAAGATCTGGAAGTAGACAAAGATGTGACTGTCACCATTGCTATGTAATATAGTCCTGGAATGTTTAGCCAGAACCATCAGTCAAGAAATCAAATGGATATAAATAGGGAAGAAAGAAGTTGAACTATCCCTATTTACTGATGACATGATTATATATATTGGGAACCAAAAAATACTTCATGAAGAAACTATTGAAACTCATGGAAGAGTTTGGTAAAGTAGCAGGATATAAAATCAACACAGAAAAAATCAATAGCCTTTGCATATACAGACAATGCCATAGCAGAGAAAGAACTAAGATCAATCTCATTCATAATAGCTACAGAAAATTTAAATAGCTTGAATACCTTGGAATAAATTTAACCAAGGGTGTCAAAGATCTCTACAATGAAAATTACAAAACATTAAAGAGAGAAATAGAAGAAGACACAAAAAGGTGGAAAAATCTTCCATGTTCATAGATTGGAAGAATTAAAATCATCAAAATGTCCATACTACCGAAAACAATTTATAGATTCAGTGTGATCCCAATCAAAATAACAACAATATTTCTTTTCAAATCTGGAAAAACTAATGCTAAAATTCATATGGAAACACAAGAGACCCTAAATAACTAATGCAATCTTAAATAATAAAAACTGGAGGCATCACAATACTAGACATCATGACATACTACAGAGCAGTTATAATCAAAACAGCCTGGTACTGGCACAAGAACAGATGTGTAGACCAATGGAGCAGAATAGAAACTCCCAAAATAAATCTATGCATTTGAAACCAACTTGATTTTGGCAAAGGAGCAAAAATAAACTCCTGGAGTCAAGACAGTCTCTTCAACAAATGACACTGAAAACTGGATCTCTGCATGCAGAAGTATGAAATAAGACCCCTACCTTACACCTTACACAAAAATCCACTCAAAATGGATCACAGACCTAAATCTATGATGTGATACCATCAAATTACTAGAGGACATGGGGGAAACCCTACAAGACATTGGCACGAGGAAAGACTTCTTGGAAAAGACCCCAGAAGCACAGGCAATCAAAGCCAAAATTAACAAGTGGGATGACATCATACTGAGAAGCTTCTGCATGGCAAAAGAAACACTCAGCAAAGTGAAGAGGCAACTAACAGAATGGGAGAAAATATTTGCAAACAATGCAACTGACAAAGGACTAACTTCCAAAATCTATAAGGAACTCAAGAAACTCAAAAACAACAAAGCAAACAATACAATTAAGAAATGGGCAAAGGAACTGAACAGACATTTCTCAAGAGAGGAAATTCAAATGGCCAATAGACACATGAAAAAATGCTCAGGATCACTAGCCATCAGGGAAATGCAAATCAAAACCAAGATGAGGTTTCACCTCACATCTATTAGAATGGCTCTCATACAGAACTCAAATAACAACAAATGCTGGTGAGTATGTGGGGAGAAGTGTACCTTAATTTGCTGTTAGTGGGAATGTAAACTGGTACAGCTACTGTGGAAGACAGAATGGAGATAGGAAGCTGAATATAGACCTACCATATGACCCAGCCATCCCACTCCTGGGAATTTATCCAAAGGAATTGAAATCAGCATATGAAAGAGTGATCTGTGCCCCCATGTTCATTGCAGCTCAATTTATAATAGCTAAGATATGGAATCAATCCAGATTTCTATCAGCTGAAGACTGGATAAAGAAATTGTGGTATATATACACTATGGAATACTACATAGCAGTAAAAAAGAATGAAATCCTGTCATTTGCAACAAAATGGATGCAGCTGGAAACCATTATACTTAGTGAAATAAGCCAGTCACAAAAGGGCAAATAGCATATGGTCTCTTATCTGTGGTAACTAATGGAGTACTTACAGTATAATTTAGGCCAGTGCTGCGACTCAATAGGATAACCATCCGCCAGTGGCACTGGCACACAGGGTTCTAGTCCTGGTTGGAGCACTGGATTCTGTCCCGGTTGCTCTTCTTCCAGTCCAGCTCTCTGCTGTGGCCCGGGAAGGCAGTGGAGGATGGCCCAGGTCCTTGGGCCCTGCACCCGCATGGGAGACCAGGAGGAAGCACCTGGCTCCTAGCTTCGGATCAGTGCGGTACACCAGCCGCAGTGGCCATTGTGGGGTGAACCAACGAAAAAGGAAGACCTTTCTCTCTGTCTCTCTCTCTCACTGTCCACTCTGCCTGTCAAAAAAAAAAAAATAAAGTATAATCTAAAGGAGTGAAACTGACACTTTGAGATGTGGCCATTTTGAACAGCCCTTGCCTTGACTGTCGGGGAACAATGTTTTTCTTGTTTGTTTGCTTTTGTTCTTTACTTCTTTTTTTCCTTCGTACTAATTGGTGAATTTTGTTTTTGGTGTAGGGTTAATCTTATAAGTATAAAAGTTAACTGAATAGGCCGGCGCCGTGGCTCAATAGGCTAATCCTCCACCTTGCGGCGCCGGCACACCGGGTTCTAGTCCCGGTCGGGGCGCCGGATTCTGTCCCGGTTGCCCCTCTTCCAGGCCAGCTCTCTGCTATGGCCAGGGAGTGCAGTGGAGGATGGCCCAGGTGCTTGGGCCCTGCACCCCATGGGAGACCAGGAAAAGCACCTGGATCCTGGCTCCTGCCATCGGATCAGCGCGGTGCGCCGGCTGCAGCGGCGGCCATTGGAGGGTGAACCAACGGCAAAAGGAAGACCTTTCTCTCTCTGTCTCTCTCTCTCACTGTCCACTCTGCCTGTAAAAAAAAAAAAAAAAAAAAAAAAAAAAAAAAAAAAAAAAAAAAAAGTTAACTGAAGATTCATCTCTGTAAAAAATAAGAATGGGAAAGGAAGAGAGAGGAGGAAGAAAAGTGGGAGTATGGGTGAGAGGGAGGTATAGGGGGAAGAAGCATCATGTTTCCAAATCTGTATATATTAAATGCATGAAGTTGTATTCCTTAAACAAAATTTAAAAATGCTTAATATTTCATACTGAAAATGTATCATAGTTAATTTCAACATCTGCTTCCAATTTCCATGTTGTTTTTATTAATCTGAAAAACAAAATGAGGTGATGTGTTATTGTTGTCACTCTTATGCTTGAGTTTGTTAGGGCTGCTATGACAAACTCCTGTAGTCTGGTTAGCTTGTAAGCCACCTGGTTTTTTTCTTGTACTCAGGCAACTGGGAAGTTCAAGATAAAGGGGCTGGTGTGTTCTGTGGCTGGTGAGAATTTGCTTCTTGGTTCATAGATAGTCATCTTCTTTCTTCTGGCTGAGTCCTTACATGGGATTCCTTTTATAAGACTATTAACACTGTTGTGCCTTATAAATTAGACAAATTAATAACTTGGCAGAGCTTACATGGCTTAAGCACCTACCAAAGGCCCCACCACTGAGTACTCCTAGTATCATCATATCAGGGACCAGCAGTGCAAGAAATGAATTTTGGGACACACAAATGTTTAGTCTACAGCATCTTATCAGACCAAAAGGATCATTCAGGGGTAGGCATTTGGTGTAGTGGTTAACAACACTTGGGATGCCCATATCTAATGTTGGAGTGCCTGGATTTGATTCCCTGCCCTGCTCTTGATTCCAAGTTCCTGTCTATGTGTACTCTGGGAGGCAGTAGGTGATGGCTCAGGGGACTGAACCCCTACCACCCATACTGGAGACCCAGATGGGTTCTAGGCTCCTGGCTTTGACCTGGCCCATGCTTGACTGTTGTAGGCATTTGAGGAATGAACCTGCAGATGAAGCATCTCTCTGTTTGTTCTCTCTCCCTCTCTCTCATTTTGTGGTTCAAATAAAACAAATAAATTAACTAAAAAAAAAAAGATAAGTCAACACCAATTCCAGGCTTTACCATTACCTTTGATATATTACTTAAAGATTGATTGAATTACTAGTGCTTTCTTCCACCATATTTTTAACTCATTTGACTATACCTTGCTTGATCCCTGCAAAGATTTGAGATGTCTTAAGAAAACTAATGTCTACAACATGATGAAGATGTGGAAAACATTGAAAAGAAAATGAGTGACATGAAGCTGGAGTAAATGGCAGAGGGAGGCATTCCAGGGGGGTTCCCTGGTGTCAAGGTTGCCGATCTTAGTGCTCTAGCTCCAGGCCGTTCAGGTCCATCCTTGGGTCCTGAATTCATCTCTTCACTCTATCATGCGACCTGGACACGGACTCTCTTATTCTCTACGGTCACCAAGGAGTTGCTACCATAAATATGGGGTGGATATGACATGAAGTGTGGTGAAAGACCACAGTAGACGTGGCTCTGGGGCCTTAGCAGGGATGACTCAAGCGGCTGGAGTGACTTGAAGGAGCTGGAGTTTTACTTCCAAGACAGCCTCTTCACTCACAATGTCCCTCGCAGACTGAGATGTCTGAAGAACTGGTCCAGCTGGATGGTTGATGGCACCATGACGGTCTCAGGGATGTCATAGTTCTTCTATGTAGGCTGTCTGGCTCCACAGGGGAAGAAAGGCAGACGCTGCATGGAGGTTAATGACGTCATGTTAGAAGTCACAGGATACGGCCTCCTCTGCACTCGTCTGCCCAGAAGCATCATGATACTTCCCATGTTCAGGGCACACGCACATGGGCTTCAACTCGCTTTCTTTTTCAAGACTTATTTTATTTATTTGAAAAGCAGAGTTACAGAGAGAGGGAGAGACAAAGAGAGACAGAGAGAGATCCTCTATCTGCTGTTTTACTACCCAAATGGCTACAATGGCCAGGAATGGAATCTCATCCAGGTTTCCAGGGGAGGCAGGGGCACAGATAGTTGGCCATATTGTGCTGCTTTTCCAGGCACATTATTAGGGAGCTCGATGGAAAGCAAAGGAGCCTGGACTCGAACCGGCATTCATGCAGGATGCCAGCCTTGCAAGTGGTGGCTTAGCCCTCTGTCCCACGAGGCTGGCTCTTGGTCTTCACTTCCTGACAGGAGGAAGAGTAAAGAATTTGCAGTCACTGCAGAGGAGTTCTCATCTACACTATGTCTGGGGAGCTCCTATTTGCATTGTATCAAAGAGGAATACTTAAAAGTTAATAGGTCATGAATTTTGTGTAAGAGTTTCTCTTTTAAAAACGAGGTTGACCGGAGTAGGAATTTAGACTAGTGATTAAAATTCCTGTGTCCATCAGAGTACTGGCTTTGATTCCTGGCCACAGCTCCTGAATCCAGTTTCCTGCTAATGTGTACTCCAGGAAGCAGCCATGATGGCTTAAGTAATTGGGTGCCTGCCGTCTATCCTAGGGGGACGTGGATTGCATTCCCTGCTCCTGGTTTTGACCTCAGCCCATCCCTGTGAGAATTTGGGGAATGAACCAGCTAATGGGAGTTCTGTGATTCTCTCTGTCTGCATCTCAAATAAATAAATAACTAAAATTTAAAAATGGGGCTGACTATGTTCCGAGTCTAACCAGCAGGATCATACTCTTAGAGATTATAGGCATCAAACTGTCCAAGTCAGGCAAAACATTGATTAAATCCTACAATAATTCTTTTTCATTTTTAAAATTTTATTTGAAAGGCAGAGTGTCAGAGAGAGAGAGAGAGAGAGAGAGAGAGAATATCTTCCATCAACTGATTCACATTCCAAATGTACACAATAGCCAGGGTTGAGGCATGCCAAAGTCAGGAGCCAGAAACTCATCCAAGTCTGTCACCTGGGTGGCAGGGACCCAAGTACTTGAGACATCATCTGCTGCCTTCCAGGATGCACACTAGCATGAAGTTGGATCAGAAGGGGAGGTGGGACTGGATTCAGATGTGGGATGCAGGCAACCCAAGCCATGGTCCAACCCTTTGTGCCACAATGCCCATCCTGAAAGAATTCAATATTATGTATTTGGTTCAGCTCCTCCTCCTCTTCCTTCTTTAAAGATTTATTTATTTAATGGAAAGGAAGAAAGAGGGAGAGAGGGAAAGAGAGAGGGAGAGGGAGAGGGAAAGAGAGAGAGAGAGAGAGAGAGAGAGAGAGAGAGAAAATATCAAGATCTTTTCTCTGCTGATTCACTCCCCAACTGCCACAACTGCTGGGCTGAGCCAGGCTGAACCTGGGAGGGTGGAATGCCATCTGGGTCTCCCATATAGGTGGCAGGGGGCCAAGTACTTGGGCAATCTTCTGCTGCTTTCCCAGATGCATTAGCAGGGAGCTGGATCAGAAGTGGAGCAATTGCAACTTGAATTGGCACCCATTTGGGATGCTGGCATTGCAGGTGGCAGCTTAATCTGCTGTGCCATAATGCTGGCTCTTCAATCAGCACACCTAAAGCTAGCCTTCTAGAGGTAAAAAGTTTACTA
Organism: Oryctolagus cuniculus; assembly: GCF_964237555.1. Taxonomy (NCBI): domain Eukaryota; kingdom Metazoa; phylum Chordata; class Mammalia; order Lagomorpha; family Leporidae; genus Oryctolagus; species Oryctolagus cuniculus. The sequence continues at coordinate 62,799,097 of NC_091439.1, forward strand.
CTAGAATCAAGGTAAAAGTCCTACACTGGATCAAAAATAAACAATAAAGCTGAGAAAAACAAGCACAGACTTCCCAGGGGGTCGTGTGTGATTTGGACTTTTGTTGTCTTACTCATCACATTAAGACTGAGGATTCTTTATAATCTTCATTAGTGGTTCTAACAGTGAAGTATAGCCCTATGTACAAACACGTATTAAATCTTGGGTTTTCAATGAAACTAGAAATTTCTAGTAAAACCTCGGCCAAGGGGTGGGTATGGGATCAGGTACTCAGGAATAAAGTGAATTATTGAGATCACTGTTTTCAAGTAATTCACAGTGTGATGCATATTTCAGATGTGAACAGATAAGTTGCAACAAAAGGCATTGCTTGTAAAGGACCCAGATGACCCCAGAAGGAGATCAACTGGCTGGGGTGCAGACCAGATTAGCACTTTGAATCAGTTCCTTTCTGTCCACACGGAAACCTCTGAACCTTATCTCCTGATAAGCCTTCTAGAATGTCTCTGATAGATGTTAAACTCAGATTTTTCCTCTCCCTAGTTTTTTTGTTTAATGACTCTCTCTATTTTTCTTTTTGCCTCACATTACCACTCTTACTCTGCTTCTTGTCTCTGTGTTTAAAAGTCTGAAGGTGGGGTGAGTGTTATGGCGTAGCTGGTAAAGCTGCCACCTGTAACATCAGCATCCTTTGCGGGCACTGTTTTGAGTCCTGGCTGCTCCACTTCTGGTTCAGCTCTCTGCTAATGTTCCTGGGAAAGCAGCAGAGGATGGCCCAAGTGCTTGGGCCCCTGCACCCAAGTGGCTTTGTCCTTTCCCAGCTGCCTATTAATACATTCTGGCAGGAAGCTGGTGATCAAGTGCTGGGGTCCCTGGACCCATGTGGGAGATCCAGATGGAGTCCCTGCCTGCTGGTTTCAGCCTGACCCAGCCTTGTCCGCAGATTATTGCAGCTATTTGGGGAGTGAATCAAGGATGAAAGATTCTCTTTCTCTCAGTGTGTGTGCGTGTGTGTGTGTTTATTTGTTTCATTTTGCCTTCCAAATAGATGAGCATAAACAAATTTTTCTGCGGCGCTGGCCATAAACAAAATTTTTAAAAATTCATGGAAAAATACGCTAAGAAACTGATCAAAAGTCACCTGACTGGAAAGGCTTTCTTGATTTACTCAGGGTTTAAAGCAGCCCATAGTTGCCTGAGCCAAGCGTGTAGTTCTAAGAGCCTCAGAGGCATCCTGCAGGGCATCCAATTCCTTGCAAAGACTGGAGGTTCATCCAACTGCCTCCCAGAACCCCAGCATTCAACAATTTGTCCAGAATATAGTCCCTATTCAGTTTGTACATTTTTAATGAATGAGTCTCTCACCCTCAGACTTTTTTTTTAAAGATTTGTTTTATTTATTTGAAAGGTGCAGTGAGAGAGAGAGAGAGAGGTCTTCCATCTGCTGGTTCATTCCTCAAATGGCTGCAACAACCAGGGCTGGGTCAGGCTGAAGCCAGGAGGCAGGAACTCCATCTGGATCTCCCACATGGGTGGCAGGGACCCAAGAACTTGAGCCATCACCAACTGCCTGCTACGGTACATTAACAGGCAGCCGGATTGCCAAGACTTGAACTGGCTGGATGCCATGGGACATGGGCAGGTGGCAACCTAATCCACAGCACAATGCCCAACCCAAATCTACTTTCTACTTTTTTTTTGTAAATGAAAAAATAGGAATTTTCTGGGTGAAGATGGAGGTAGAGTGAGGAAGATCAGATATTTAAGCACAGGATACAACACACGCAAACGTTTGGAAGGACCTGGCCAGTTTGAGGGAGGGACAGCTTTTCTCCTTCATACCATTTGTTGAACTCTTTACTTAGTATAGGGTTAATCTTGTGTATAAACAGTGTATAAAGTTATATATAGTGTATAAAGTTAATTGCAAATATATCTTTGTAAAGAATAAGAATGAGAATGGGAGAGGAAGGATGAAGAAGGTTGGGAGTGCAGGTGGGAGGGAAGGTGGGTGAGAAGAATCACTATGATCCTAAATTTATACATATGAAATATATGAAGTTTGTATACCTTAAATAAAAGGTTTTTGATTTAAAAAATGTGAAATTTAAAGGTATGGAGGAGAGAAATAGATTGAGGTTATGTTGGGAAAGGCTTTGTCTGGCCCTTCTGATTAAATTTGAACTTAAAAACTACAGGAGGGAGAGAGAGCAGAAACTGATAAGCAGGATTGTGATAAAATTCTATTTGACTTTTAAGGAGAAAACCTGGGAGGATGATTGCAGGAATGGGGAAAGGACAAGGAGAGGGAAGATCAATGAGGAGACTCTTGCATTAGTCTGGGTTGGAAAGTTGGAGTGAAGTGATCAGAAGAGGGGGTGGTGAGCAGAGGTTTATTCTAAGACATCGTTTAAAGGTGGAATCAAGAACCCTTGGCAACCTATTTGCATAGAAGACTTAAGACATGCTAAGATCATGAATCTAAGATGGGCAAAGCAGCAAGAGGAGCAAATTTTGTGAGTAAAATGATGCCAAGCTTTGTTTTAGATACTGGGATATGCAAGAGAAGAGCAACAGAAAGCAGCTGGAAGAGACTAGATCAATCTGAATCTAAAATGGGAGAGTGGATGGGCTGGCAACCCACTCTTGGAGTCTCTGAAGTGGCCAGAGGAGAGAATATCCAGCAAATATTTTAGAAATAAGAGAAACATGTCAACATAGAGGTGGAAGCAGCAAACCACCGGGAGAATCAGCAATGATCAGCCTCCTAGAAGGAAGAAGAGGTCAAATACTGGAGGAATTTTAGTTTGTTGTTGACCAAATTTCTGTGAGTGCCTGGCAGTACTGGTGCATGCAAAAATAGAGACAGAATAAGGGTCAGTTGTCAGCCCTGCTTGGGAAGTTGCCACTGATGACAGTACCGAAGGTGATACCCTACATGGTTTCTGGCCTTTCCTTTTTGTTCTTGTTTTCAGGAATTAGAATGGATTTAGAATAATTCACAGATTGCCCTTACTCTTGGGAATGGGAGGATTTTAGTACCTTAGTATACTATTTATAAAACCATGTGAGACATAATCTTTGCATATTGAAAAATAAACACTTCAGCTGTCTTGTTAAATTAATTTTTCACTTTCTGTGGCTAAATTTCATTTGTCCTGTGTGTTTCGTTGAACATCCCTTCAGTTTTCTGACAAAAAGTTCTATTGTATTACAGATGATTTTAAGTACACACATTATGCAATTTTATTCTGGAAAATATTTCAGAATTTTCAATAACTTTCTCCCCAAGAGAGCTGTGAGAATTTTCTCTCCAGACATTAATATGCATGGTGACCTGAAGACTTTTGTTCTAATGTCATTTGTTTCAAGAGTTTATCTAGTCATTTAGTTTACTTTAGGAGGTACATTAGCTACAAATGTCTTGTCGTTTAATTTGCACAGTCCTTTGTGGGCAGTGTTTGGCACAAAGGATCTTGGCTCAATTTGGATGCTAAGTGACACTTAGTGGGGTGTGGTGGAGTTAGGTAAGAAAGATGCTGGCTGAGTGCCCCAGAAGGATTAATCTCCAAATGCTGATTGTCTAGCTGGATGAAAGCACTGACTACAGATTAGAGGAAAGTATTGTGGTCACATGACCTGGAAATAATGATAACAGGGAAAGAAAGTCACTATAAAACTCAACCCAATCAAATCCATGGTCTGCCCTATAGAAAGTGATGTTGGGACAGGACTTAAGGTAACCCTGAAATTAACTCTTCCGGGCTTAGTCTTTGCACTTCCTTATTGTTGATAATGTTTTCATTTTTGTCCTTTCCGAGAGATAAGATCCTTGTGATGACTCTTCTTTTAAAAGTAGGTGTTAATGAGCAGTGTAATTGAAGCCTTTCCTGTTTGGCTTATAAATGAAAGTACTTCATTATGTTCATTTAACTAGGCTTTCTTTCAGATCACAATCTCTGTTGTGAAATACAGTGGCAGTCATACAGCATCTACTGGCTTACATCTACTCAACTGTCTGTGTACAAGTTGCATTTTTCTTCCTTGATAGAAGTATCTTTAGGGCAGGAAATGCTAGTTTTTCATTCATCCATCCATCCATCCAGTCAGCAATTGAGTCTCTATGTGTCAGGAACAGTAATGGGCTTAGGAATGAATGAGAAATAGTATTTCCCCTTGAGGAGCTCATAATCCCATACAGGCAGAAATTTCCAACTGTGTCTACACACCAGAACCACTTCCAGGAAATCTATTTCCAGAGAATCATGTTGGGTTCTGACCTGGATGTGGGTATATGTTTTTAAAACTTTCAAATTATTCTTGTGGCTCAGCTTAGAATTAAGACAGCTCAGTTATTGAATTGTTCAGTCATTTATTGGTTCATTTCACTACTATGTATGCTATGAATTTATTTGCATGAAGATGCATACTGTAAATTGCTGTGCATAGAATACCAATTTGTTTAAAACCTACCTGTGAAGTGCTGTTGCCCTTTACTCCTAATTCTTGGGAATATAGCTCCCAATGGCCTGGAATGGTATAAATCTTTTTAATGTGCTATGTAGATGTAGCATAATAGTTAAACCATAGATGTAAATCATTTTTAAATCAAGTAGGTACATGAGTCCTCTATTGTATTATAAATGCAGTTTACTTAGAATACAGAAAGTTTTTACTTAGAATACAGAACACACAGCATATGGAAATGGCTTACTCAAGTGGTTTTCCTAAAATTACTGCCTTACATTCAGACACCAAGTATTTATTCCATGCCTGCTGTATTCATTCCACTCTATAGAGCATTCTGAAAGATACTACAATTGTCAAAGCCATGTTTGACTTTTAGAGGACCTTCTTTCCCCACTGCAGGGAACTTGAAAGATAAAGGCTAGTGGTATAAAATAACTAGGAAGGAATTAAAGTCAATTGGGCATTAAACTCAGCACCTATTGCATCAAAGAAGTATATGACAACATTTTCTTTTGTGGAGCAATTCAATTCTGTTGCTGTTTTTATTGTAAGACAATGTTGTATAGGCCTCACGTTTTCCTAACATAGTGGGTATCAAATCTGTTTGCCTGCCTTTTAATTCAATTTTCCAGGAAGTTCTCCAGTAGTCCACATGTTTAAAATTATAATTGGTACTTCTATCAAGTGGCTTTGTAGTTGTTAAATGATGAGCCCTAGCGAGAACATTTGAAAGATTCACTTTGGCAATATTGCAGTATTGTTTCTGTTCAATGGGAGATTCACTGCTGCTCAGACACCCACTCTGGAAATTTCTCTTCTCCCTCAAGTTCAAAAGAGATAAAAATCTTCTTTTCCTTATAGAAAGTGTGAGATTGGGGCACAGAGGCAGACTGCCGAGGGCTCACATCAGAGTTCAGCTGCCGTCATGCAGATAGGAGCAGTCTTCCGGAATAAGTAATTAGTGTGCTGTGATGTTGCAAAGGTAGTCAATCTCCTTAAAAAATGCTATTGATAAAATGTGATTCTTTTTTTTTTTTGACAGGTAGAGTTATAGACAGAGAGAGAGACAGAGAGAAAGGTCTTCCTTCCGTTGGATCACTCCCAAATGGCTGCTATGGCTGGCGCTGCACCGATCTGAAGCCAGGAGCCAGGTTCTTCTTCCTGGTCTCCCATGCAGGTGCAGGGGCCCAAGTACTTGGGCCATCCTCCACTGCCTTCCTGGGTCACAGCAGATAGCTGGACTGGAAGAGGAGCAACTGAGACTAGAACCCAGCGCCCATATGGGATGCCAGTGCCGCAGGCAGAGGATTAACCAAGTGAGCCGCAGCGCCGGCCCCCAAAATGTGATTTTTACAGTGAATTTTGAGCAGCAGTTCTTACAGTGGATTTTGTTTCCCAACAATATGAAAATCTGCAAATAAGACTTTGGAATAGAATGACATCTTGGCATAGACTAAATTTTCCAAATCCCCTTGTAGTTGTGTGTGCCTTTGTGAATGATCTCTGATGAAAAGGATGTACGTAGAAGGTTTGTTTGCAGTTTCTGGTTTCTGTCCTTGAAGGGAATGGTAACTCCCTCTGTTTTTTTCCTTCCTTTGCACCAGTTGGGACATGGACCTGGTAGTGGAGTATCTTGGACTATGTGGATGCAGACAAACATAAACAGCCAGGGATGCTGATGGCTCTACAGGGCAGTGGCACCACACCTGCTCAGACTTTTATGCCAGAGAGAAGCTGTCTATTACTTCGGAGCCCCTGCTACTTTATGCCTCTTTCATAAATAGCCTGTGCCATATCCTAATTCATTTCCCCCTCAGGGTCTTAGTTAATTGTGTTGAAGTAAACACGGTTTCCTGAACTTGCAATTCAATTTTATATCTTTTTACCTTAACCATGTTGTTCTCTATATATGAACTGCATTTTCAAGCACTATTCCTCCATCAGACAGGTAAACTATTCATTTTTCAAAGCTCAGATTAAATTTTATTCTCCCTTGATAGTCTTTCTTAATTGACATTCCCTTGTAGAGGTGATTTTTTATGGTCACCCTTTCTAACTTTGTACATAATTTTAATAATGACTTTATACATACTTTCTTGAGTACCTACTATGTACCATATACTTTGTATACAATAGATCATTTAATCTCATAATGGTATAAGTGTGTGTGTGTGTGTGTGTGTGTGGTGTGTGTTTAAGAGATGAAAAAATTCAGGCTTGGAGAGGGAGACTAGGTAATATTTCCTAGTTCGTAATGTTAGAGAGTAAGCAGTAGGACTGGAACTCAAACATAGATTAACTGGTTCCAAATCTATATTCCATGTACAGTGTCCCCATTAGAGCTGCTTTCATGTGGCACCACATTTATTAGTAACATGAGTTTCTTATCCATTTATAGACTGAATTCTTCACATATAACTCATTGTGGAAACTCAATAGATAAGTTGAATAACTAAACTCAATTTTTCTCACCAGTTGCTATTCAAAGCTGTGATCTACCTCCAGGATTAGCACAGTACTCTAGGTTCAGGGCCAAGGACAACCACTTCATATTGTATTTTGATTTCTCTTATATCTGAATTGATCTAATTCTCCAGGTTTTGTTCCTACTAGAGATGCCAAAACAAAATACCACGGACTGAATTGTTTAAACCATAGAAATTCATTTCCACATAGTTTGGAGGTTAGACATTCAAGATCAGAGTGTCAGTAGGATTGGTTTCCGATGAGGCCTCTCTCCTTGGCTTGTAGATGGCTGTCTTCTGACATGGACAATCACATCTAGTACCTCTCGCTCTGTAAGGAGACCAGCTGTTTTAGATTAGGGCTCACCCTTATGTCCCATTTAACCTTAATTTCCATGTTAAATAGAATCACATTGAGGGTTGGAGCTTCAACATGAATTTTGGGAGTACACAATTCAGTGCATACTGACAGGATATTAGAAGATCTGGAGAAAGTAGGACATCCTTCAGTGCCTGAGTCGAGAAAGAGCACTGTGAGTAAGGACTTGAACTGCAGTCAGAAGACGGGGTTGAGCATGAGCTTTGCTGTCAACCAAAGGGTCATTTGAGCAAGTCACCTGATTTTTTCATCCATTTTCTAGATAGCAATATCTAACTTACAGGGATAGTTGGGAAAACATAATGAATTCTTTCTTGTGACAAAAAGTTATTCTTGAGCTTCCTATCAGTTCTCAGTGATCTACTCTGTACTTTCCTTTATCCTAATCCTTCCTGAACTTGATGGTGTATTGTTTCTGTCTGTTGTGGCTGTTGCCATGTTTCTCTGTCATGTCTGTCCTGACTACAGAAAAGTTCCCTGTATCGTCGGTTCTGCCTCACACATCCTAAATGTTTTTGTGTGTGTTTGCTTAAATGCTTGCCTTGCATGAACTTAAGTAAAGGCATGTTGGTGCTTGGGTCCTTCCCTTCAGTTTCCACCAAGCAGCTTGCAATTTGCCCTACTTTATTTAAATCCATTCTTTCCATTTCTTCTTCCCAAACCCAGTTCCTGCACACTTAGGAAATAAGATACTTGTATATGGCCTGTCTGTCAAACAATCCACAATAAGTACATACATTAGAGTAAACTAAAGGCAAAGGTCTACCTTCACATTATGACTAACGACCTGCAGATTGGGGTGGGGTGGCAATGATATCGCATTCAAAATCACACGCATTTTAGGAGAGAATTTTTGCTCCAGTATCATTAGAAGGAAAGAATGATATGGTGTAGCTAGTTAGTTAAAGTTGAGGTGGGCTGGAACTCTTGTATCCTTGCAAACTGATGCTGTCTCTTTAACTATTGGCTTGATATGCTCACCTTCCTAGAACATACCTGTTGCATCTGGGACCAGGCTGGGTGCTTAGATCCCACCTCAGGTGTATACCTGATTAGGGTACCACCACCTTTTCTTATAAAAAGAGGTAGATGGCAGGAACAAACTCTATGTGCCACAGCCTTGCTTGTAGGTTCTGCTCTGGTCTTCTCTCTTTCTGCTGTGGATTGGCTTCGTATGGACCTCTCTCACTCTTGGAAGACCTCTCCCACTTTCACTTATAGGTACCATTCTTGTTTTTTCTTTTTCTTAGTTTTCTTTATGGGCAACTCTTTGGCTCACTCATAATGGTATTTCTCAGTGTGGTGCAGCCCACATTTATTCATGAATTTATGTTTATAACCTCACTGTTCATAAATGCTGTTCCTATTTGCACACAATACCAGTCTCTGCTTAGTGTTTTTACCTCTGAGGGAGACGAGAACCTGCATGGGAAATTAATGTATTCATTGCCCACATCAAGAAATCATAGAGAAGGTATTTTTTTTTGAAAATATCATCCATTTGAAAATCCTTTAAGCTGAAACTTCTTATTACTGTGATAAATCATAGAATCAAATTGAAGCATAAATGTGCTTTGCAAAAACCTCTTTTCCAGCCTAAAATTTGAAAATTCAATTGCTACCAAAAAAGTTTTTCTCTCCAATATGTTCTTTGCATACTTTTGCCTGAAGGAGTCATGAGGGTTTGTGATGCCAACTCAGTATAACTGCTTCTTAGTCTCCTAATACTTCTAATCTTCATAATGGGGATAACAGCAATAGTTTCTCCTTTCTCACGGTTTTGTTTTTGAATACTAAGTGCCATAATATTCAGAAAGTGCTTTACCGATTGGAGGAACAATGTGTGAAATGTTCTTTCCCCAACTGTCTGGTGAATATCAATTTATGTTTATGCCAGATTAAATATCACCTCCTATGTGGAGCTATTTTTGCCCCCTTACCATGATTGTTGAGTGAAGGAATGGGTAAAGTAGGCAGCTCTACTATTGGTGGATTTAAAAGAGCATGCATGGATACTTTGCGGAAGTCCTGTAGGTGGCCATTAGCCCTTGTTTCTCTAACTTTGGAAGTACGTGGTTCTGACCATGTCTGGGCACAGAACTGACTTCTTATCCTTTCTTCCTTCTTACCCCATTGCTCATTAGTGTCATATGGAAAAATCATAATTTGGAGTTAGATAAATCAGAGTTCTTCCCCTCCCTCCCTCCCTCCCTCCTTCCCTCCCTCCCTCTTGTGGGGAGCAACTGGGAGCAACTCGGACTAGACTAAGTTACTGGAATTAAGACTTATTCTATGCATCTGCTCTCCCACAATATGGCGCTGAGAAGGGAGAAACAGCTTCTACACAGCTGCCTCCAGTTCAACCAATAAACTGTAGAACCTGCTCCTGATTGGAGGAGAGCAGCGTACTCGGCGTGTGGGCAGCCGAGTTGGGATTGGCGGAGGAGGACTATAAAGGAGGAGAGAGACAACATGCACCAGGAACATCTAAGGGGAACACCTGAGGAACATCTGAGCAGCCCCCGAGAGAGCCGGCCGGCAGTGTGCCGCTCCCCCGCGGAAGTGGGGAATGTGGCAGGGGGAACCGCCCTTCCACGGAGGTGGAAGGGTCGGTAGCCAACCCGGGAAGAACCAGCAGCAAACCCGGGAAGGGCCGAGCAGACGAAAGAACAGCGCAGGGTCCTGTGTCGTTCCTCCACGAAGACGGGGAGCGACACCTCTCCTCCTTCCTACCCACCTATCTTTTTCCTTCCTCTCTCTTTTCTTTTTTCTTACAGTTCATTAGTCACATATTTATTGTTTAGTGTTTGTTATTTATTGTGCCCTGAATTCATAGGGAATAGAGTTCCAGCAGCTCAGTCTACTTTCACTGGTTCTGTCACAGTAGGCTTCTCTGGGTGGAGCAGGCTGGTGCTTCAGCTGAACCCAGGTACCTTCTTCTTTGGCTTCTTTATTTTTCTGATCATTTTCCTTCACATGTTTCAGAAAGCTATCTCTGCTCTTGGAGTGATTAATTTGTTCAATACACATATCAGTTTCCTTGTCAAGAATCTTGCCCTTAGCTTGTTCACAACAATGCCATAAGCCTGCTGGATAACACTGTAGACTGTCCAAGTTTTGCTGTGGTAACATTTATAGGCATCACTTTTGAACAATATGCATTCCCTTGATGTTAACATATCACCTTTCTTTAGAGGTGCTTGTATGTGGCCAATTGAACAACACCATGTTTTCTAAAAGGCCTAGAGAACATGTATGGGTAACCTGTCCTCTTAGTGAATTATTGGAAGATGGTGGTTCTGGCTGAAAGGCCAATCAAGGTTTCAATCTTGATACGACAACTGTCTACAGACTTGACATTGGGCAGCCTATTTCACCTGTATGAGTGCAGTGCTCATGCATCAAAAGAAAAGGCAGCATCTACCTTTCAGATGGTTGTTAGGACAAGTGCTGTTAAGTGCCTGGCAAGTTGTAGGTGCTTAATGAGTAAAGCAATCATTATCACCATTGATCTTCCTTTGTGAATGGTAGAGCAGTCTGTCTATCAACATGGGGATCTGTCTCATGATTCTTTGAATCTAGTTGCTTTGTTGATTTGGGTAACTCTACCTGTGTGTGTGTGTGTGTGTGTGTGTGTGTGTGGTGTTGATTGTCATGCTCACCTGGCCCAGAGTATAGGCAAAGTCCTGCTCCTGAGGCTCTTTGGACCTGCTCTTATGAGAGAGGGAAAAGAGCCTTTTGTTCTCTACTCAGCTAGACTCAGAGACGGGTTCATAGAGGAAAGATTTACACAACAGTTACAGTTGATGCAAGTGGTTTTCTTGCAAAATTACTTGGCTTCTTTTTATATCCAAATTTGCTTTTTCTGTCTTTGTCATATTCTCTCATGCTTAGACTTCTTTATGACAGGGAAAATATTACTATAAATCGATTAAGGTGATTCATTTTTCCAATTTACTTAGATATAAAGCTGTCACATTATGTTTTAATTGGATTTGGCTTGAGGGCAAACAGCCTCTCTGAGAGAATGGTATGTGGTCAGAACATTGCTGAATTCGGATGGAATGGATTTGCTTTTTTCTGAAATGGTGAACTTCCTAGGGTGCTCTGAGAGCCAGTGCCGTTGCTGAGAAACCATGATGTGCTTCAGGGTTTACAATGCAAATAACTACATTTCTTTGTTCCAAGTAAACATGAGAATCAATCTAGCTCAACAGCATCTTGTTGTAGACAGGAGAGTACCCATTTTTCTTCTGTTTTTCCTGTTTCCTGTTTGAATGCCAGCGTTATATTTCTAGGGGAAAACAGGCATGGCCATCAAGCCTTCCACGATCTGATTCTGCCTCAGCCTCCCTCTGATTTTCACTTCAGCTCCAAAAATGATAAACCAGCTCTAACCCCTTTCACTTCCCAAGGCTGTTTTTTTTTTTTAAGATTTTGTTTATTTATATAGGCTAATCCTCCGCCTGTGGCGTCGGCACACCGGTTGGGGCGCCGGCTTCTGTCCTGGTTGCTCCTCTTTCAGTCCAGCTCTCTGCTGTGGCCCGGGAGTGCAGTGGAGGATGGCCCAAGTGCTTGGGCCCTGCACCTGTGTGGGAGACCAGGAGGAAGCACCTGGCTCCTGGCTTCGGATCAGTGTGGTGCGTCGGCCGCAGTGCGCTGGCTGCAGCAGCCATTGTGGGGTGAACCAACGGCAAAGGAAGACCTCTCTCCCTGTCTCTCTCTCTCTCACTGTCCACTCTGCCTGTCAAAAAAAATATTTATTTATTTGAGAGGTAGAGTTACAGACAGTGAGAGGGAGAGACAGAGAGAAAGGTCTTCCTTCCGTTGGTTCACTCCCTAAATGGCAGCAATGGCCGGAGCTGTGCCGATCCAGAGCCAGGAGCCAGGAGCTTCTTCCAGGCTTGGGCCATTTTCCACTGCTTTCCCAGGCCACAGCAGAAAGCTGGATTGGAAGAGGAGCAGCCGAGAGTAGAACCTGCGCCCACCTGGGATGCTGGCATCACAAGTGGAGGATCAACCTACTGCACCACAGTGCCGGCCCCCTCAATGCTGTTTTACATTTCCCTGTCCCTGCTTTCCTCTACTTGCAGTTTCATCTACTTGCAATGTTCTACTTGTCCTCATGTCTATATAGCAAAATTCTATTCACTCATTTTAAAAAAAGATTTACTTTAAAGGCAGAGTTACAGAGGGGAGGAGGAGAGGGAAAAAGGGGGAGGAGGAGGAGGAGGAGGAGGAGGAGGAGAGAGAGCAAGCTTCCATCTCTTGGTTCACTCCCCAAATAGCTGCAACAGCTGAAGCCAGCCCAGGCCAAAGTGAAGAAGCAGAATCTTCATCCACGTCTCCCACGTGGGTGCTCAGCTGCTTTCCCAGGCGCATTAGCAGGAAGCTGGATCAGAAATGGAGCAGCCTGGGTGAGAGCCCATGCCCATATGGGATGCAGTCATCACAGGCAATGGCTTAACTTATTATGCCACAATGCTGGCCCCTATTCATTCATTTTTGAAGTCAACTTTATTTTTTTTTAATGCAACAAAGAAGCTTTTACAAAAGTAACAAGTAAAGTCAAACAGGTACTTATTCTAGAAGAGAAACTGAGTAGAGGAAATTTTATCTTGCAGTAACTCCATGCAGGTGTATTTAACTGAGCTCTGTTGCTATAAAGAATACAGCTCATGCACAGCTATGAATGAACGATTTGTGCATTTTTAAAGCATTCACTGAATACTACTTTCAATGCACATGTACATGAAATCTAAGAATGATTTAATTGACTGTCTCCAGTCATACCTCATTTTTGCTATCTTTCAGAAGAAGTCATCTAAAGAGAAGAACATGCCTTTCTGCTTATGAGTCATGTGGTGACCCCATCCTAGGCTCTGCTGGACACCGAGTCTCCTCCACTCCTCATCAGACGTCAGACGGGCTGTGGGTGCTTGGCTGGGGAATTCTCTGGCTAACGTGACCTGCCAGGACTGGTAGTGCTTGTCAAAGTACTGGTCTGAGTAACAGATCTGCTTGGGGCTGTCCCGCCAGCACAGGAGCAGGCAGGGAGAGATGAGTGTGTGAAGAGAGGGCACAGCAACTGCACATCTACAACTTGACTGAAAATCAGCTGTACCAAGGCAGAATTTATATACAAGAAATGTCACCAGCTGTAAGTGTATGTGGAATTCAGTGACTTTTGACATATACACACAGTCATGTAACCACTACCATAATTGTGACATGGAACATGCCTGCAAAAAAAGTCCATCATGTCCCTGACAGATGCTTTTTTTTAGCCTTTCATATAAATGGGCTCATTCATTGTCCAGTGTTCTTTGTCCAGTGTCTTCTACATAGCATAACATGTGTGAGATTAATCTGTGATCTTGCCTGTATCAGCAGCTCATTCTTAACACTAAGAAGAAGATCACTCTATGGTCATACCATGGTTTGTTTATCCATTCAACACTTGATGGGCACGTGGTGCTCCCTCTTCGAACTCTCTTTAGTTTCTTTCTGGCCATCCAGCTCTGTCACACAAAGCCAGAGAGACTTAGTCTTTTCTTTCATATCAGGAGAAACAATGACTTATTTCCCTCTGTCTTGTAATTATTTGTATCTGAGCATGCTTCACCTAACAGGCGTTGTTATCCTTAACAGGAGAAATCAGTTATATTCGTTTCCTTGTACCCACAGCTTACTGTACAATAAGCACTCAATAAATTTGCCTCACATGAGTGGCCAGACCCCTTCCAGCCAACCTCCAGTTTTGCCTGAAGCTGAATGAAGGATTAAAATTACAGCCATGTTGTGGATTGCCCCACTGCTTAGCTGTGAGTGTGACATTAGTTTATGACCCAGGTCGTGAGATGAGGAGGGAAATGCAAATTTGTGCCTGACATACGAGAAGAACTTGAATTTCCCAACAAGAAAAAAAATTTTTTTTGGCAGTTGGGACTGAATGAAATAAATGAACTGTCCCTGGTTAGTTTCAGATTTACAGGCCTCTCAGGAACTTGAAGAGGGTGTGGCAATTAAGCAATAGTGGAGTCTCCACACACCCAATAAGTTAAGAATTCTGATTTTTCCCAAGTTCTGGATATGATCCAGGTCTTTTCATTAAACATCTATTAAGTTTCTCAATACTGGGATGACTGACAAAAAAAAAGCACTTAATGAGAGAGAAATAATTTATACAAGGGCAGACAGAAAAGATTTCTAGCATAAGAATTTCAGTAAGTGCTGTTGTGTTCAAAGAGGATCTGAAATGCTTGCTACTGACTCACAGGTTTTCTCTCCCATTCCTCGTCACCACTGTTAGGTACAAATTCATTCTAATGGGTGGTTTTTTCCCCTGTGGATGCTATTTATCCTTGTCTACATCCAGTGAAGAGTTTTTAAAAAAATATTTTATTTATTTTATTTAGAGGTAGAGTACAGACAGAGAGGGGGAAACAGAGAGAAGGGCCTTCCATCCACTGGGTCACTGCCCAAACAGCTGCATCAGCCCTAGTGAAGAATTTAACATAAGCAGTGTAGAGTGGTTTGAGAGACTCTAGGGAAAGGAATTCACAGGCAGTTAAGAGCAAAGTCCTGTACTACTGACTGGGAGGAGGAGAAGGAAAGGCATATAGACTCCTCCACAGCCGGTAGATGTCCCTGTCTGGTGCAACAGCCCATCGCTTGACGAGACACAGTTAAGCACGTGTGTAAATCACAGGGCAACTGAACATTGAATGACTGTCTTTTAAGTTATGGTGTTGTATGGCTTTGCTTTACACTTTTTGAAAATAGTGTTATTTATTTTTATGTATTTAAAGAACTGAACAACAGAGAGAGAGAGAGAGAGAGGCTCAGAGATCTTCCACTCGTTGGTTCGTGCCCAATTTGCCTGCAACATCATGGGCTGGGACAAGTTGGAGCCATGAGTTTGGAACTCCATTCCGGTCTCCTGTGTGAATGGCAGGGATTCAGGTACTTGAACCATCATTTGCTCCCTCCCAGGCACATTAACAGGAAGCTGGACTCAAACTGGCACTCCAGTAAGGAGTCCCAGGCGGGAGTTCAACCTGCTATACCACAATGCTTTACATTCTTTTAAGCCTGTTTCTTTCTCTGAAAAATGGAGACTGTCATGTGCTTTCCTGAGCATGTGCCAAGGGTTTCACATTCATTATCTTTGGTCCTTGATCTTGGAGACTATGAAGTCTGGAAGAATGGGGGTAAAAGAGGTTAAGTAATACTCCTGAAATCATAACAGGTGAGTGAGTGGCTAAGCCAGGATTCACGTCAGACCCGTTGAACTCCACATCCTGTCTTGTTCTGCATCTGAAGACCCTGTGTCCCAGTGCTGCTGTGACCCTGTAAGAGTGAGGGTGCCATGTGTAAGGCTGGCACATAGCAGGCATCTCCAATGTGTTTCCACCCTTGCTCCTTACCTTGAGGACAAAACCCCTGCCCGCATCAAAACTGGTTCTTTCTCCAAAATGCGTGTTGTGTGCAAAGAAGTGATGGCCTTATGCACGTGAGTAGCAGTACAGCTGATCAATCAAGAAACAGATGTTCAGCTCTGCATCACTTTTCATTTCTTTAATGGAAACTCTAGTTCTATTTTGCTGTTGTTGTTGTACATTGGCAATAGATATAAGGGGAGGCCAAAAATTAAAGGGATGGGGAAAGTAGAAAACGTGGCACCAGGTCCAGCCCAGAAGGCAGGCTAGGAGCCTCCTCAGGAGGCATCCGGTGAAGGTAGAAAGTGCTGATGTGAAAATTCTCTCCACTGGGGAACTCTAAATGAACTGGGTGTTACAGGACAAGGACTCAACAGGCTGGGTGAGATGAGAGTTCTGCCTTATGAACTGTAAACCTGTGGGTCAGAGCCTTATGGTGTAGGAAGATTTTTGGTTTGAGGAAAGGACATATAAAGTGTCCTCACATTGTTCATGGAAAATGCATATTGTGAAAAACACCATGCATAGATTTCAAGTTTTTTTCACCAATATAAACTTACCTTTTTCTAAAAAATGATTTATTTATTTACTTGAGTGGTAGAGTTACAGAGAGACAGAGTGAGAGAGAGAGGAAGGGAGAGAGAGAGAGAATCTTCCATCCTCCCCAAATGGCTGCAATGGCTGGAGCTGGGCTGATCCAAAGCCAGGAACCAAGAGCTTCTTCTGGGTCTCCCATGCAGGTACAGGGGCCCAAGGACTTGGGCTGTCTCCTACTGCTTTCCCAGGCCATAGCAGAGCACTGGATTTGAAGTGGAGCAGCCAGGTCTCAAACCAGCAGCGATATGGGATGCTGGCGCTGCAGGTGGCAGCTTTAACCAGTACACCACAGCGCCAGCCCCTAAACTTATCTTTTAATTTCATTTTTCTGTATACTTCTTGAAGTACGCTTGTATTTTCTGGTAACTGGCAATATTGAAAGATTCCTCGGGGTCACTGGATGACTTAGCAATGCAATAATAATGGTATGCATCTAATCTCTGAAGGGCCTTCAGCTGTGTCTAATAGTCTAGCTCTGACAATTCTGGGGTTATGTGTTGACTGAGAATCTCTTTGAGGACAGCTTTGAACTGTAGTTTCAAATTAGAAAGAAAAAATAATCAATAGCAAAAGAATAGCAAGGCAGATAATGAGCCCTGGTTTTAGAGCGCTGAGTAGTTCAACGGGCTGCAAGTGTATGACTGGAGTATACACCAGGAAGAAAATGAGGAGATGAGCCTTCCTGGAGATGTTTCCAGTTAAAGACTCCTGTCTTTGTCCTTGCATCTTGTGGTACCCTAACTCATTTTAGTGCATGGGAAAAATAGTTCATGAGCAGACAAAGATGGCCTGGGAGTCAGTTTAGTTATGTGCAGCACAACCCATCCCACACGTTTGTCTGCTGAGTGCTAGCCCATCAGTGCTGCTCCATGTCTGCTTGTTGCCAGTGCTCTGCCAGCTCTGCTAAGTCACGGCAAGAGAACCATGGTTTCAGCTCCCCCACTCCTGACACTGCATCCTCACTACAAACACGCGAGCTCAGAAACCATGGTGACAAAGCTAAAATCCCACACCAGACCGTGACTTACGGCCCTGGGGATTAAGCATCCCAGGGACTCAGCTCATGAAATAATGAGAGTCTCAGGAGCTGCACAGAGAGGCTTCTGCCATTTTCCAGTCTGGCTGAGACATGCTGTTCCACTAAAGAAGGCGTTATATCTAGGGATTTGATAGTGGAGATCTACTGACAGACAGAACGACCTGTGGGCTTCTGGCAGGCTGGGAGCCAGAGTGAGCAATGTAGGTCAGGCCCCTGGACTCTGACCTTTGCTCACCATGGCTGACTATCTGAGGAGCTGTTGACCCAAAGAAATCGTCCTTAAAAATTTCTCTCACTTGGCTTTTCAATCCAGGAATGGGGCTAAGTATTTTATATAAAATTCTTGAGTAGTTCATTTGAAATTTGCATCTTGGTATCTGTCTGATCATACAAATTTATACTTGATATCTTCTGTATCTTGGATATTTAGTTGCAGTTTCCAGTTTAGCATTCTAGAGTGTGTGTATATGCATGCATGTGTGTGTACATATGTGTGTGTGTGCATGTGTATGTGTATGTGTGGAGAAAATGGGCACATGAGTCCCTGTGATGCCAGCCTCAGGTTTCTACGCAATATCTTGGAACATGCCTACATTTTCTTTCCCAGGGCAATTACCCTGTCTGTGTCACACTGTCTGGGGGTGGAGGAGGAATTGAGTGAGCAATCCTATGACCACCTATGTGGCAATGCTAGGTCACACCCACAGCTCATCATGTACCAAGGCCAGCACAGCATGGAATAGGGCCAAGATGCCCTATGCTATGAGCTGCTTACTGTGGAGGTAGACTTAAAGCTTCATACTGCTGCAACCAGAGTTGGTGTACCAACATACGAGTTCAGTTGACTGGAGCCACCAGTCTCTGCTTGGAACTACACAAGTTAGTTGCTACTCAGTGATGATTTTCCAGACCCAAGACACAGTTCAGTGCTTAGTTTGATGCCATACTCCCCAGACACTGGAGTCCTGGAGTCCCGCCCATGATTGGCAGAGAGGTGGTGAAAGCGATTCCTTGGCCACCTGGGCTGACACTAAGCTGAGGTTTTGCAGTTACAAAGTGCTACACTGTGTTATGGATGCACACCAAACCCACGTGAGGAATGGAGTGATGTTGACTGGGACACTCAGTCATCCTTCCAGGACACAGGTCTCAGCCTGATGCTGGGGAAGATGCTCTACTGTCTGAATCTGTGAGAGATAGCCTGGGGCTGGAAGCCACTGGGCTTTCCCTGGTATTGAATCTCAACAACTGCAGGCCTGACCCTGAACTTCAAGACAAAGTCCTAAGCTCCCTTTCCTGCTCTCCTCCTCAGAGGCTGGAATCTTTGCTGTCTGCCTAAGGTTAGGGGAGGGTAATGGTAGTGGTCTCTTGACTGGCTAAGGAGAGCCCAAAGGTTCAATGTACAGGAGGAAGGCTGTGAGGCCCTGCTGATACTGGGTTTTCTAATCACAAGCCTGACACTAGGTTTCGGGTCTAAAGTCTGGATTTAATTCCCAATCCCTCCCTCAGGTGAGAAGCCTGGAGCTACACTACTTGGTGTGTGGGAGGGGTGAAGTGGCAACTTCCTTTTCTACCTTCTTCAATGTGTCTTTTCTGATTATACTAAAACCAGGCACTCTGGTCTCTCACCTGGATTCTTTAGCTCTTGAGAAGGAGACGTGGTATGTGAATAGCTGTTCAAATTGTCAGGTCTATGGGGGATTATTCAGAGTGTCTTACTCAGTGGACATCTTGCCCCAGCTTCCATAGATATTTTTTTAAATTTTATTTAAGGATTACAAACTTCATGCATTTAATATACACATATTTAAGAACATTGTGATCTAAATAAGGAATGAGATGATCTCATTTCTTTCATCTCTCCAACATTTTTAATATGACAATTTTTATTATTTTATTTTTTCCAATATTTAATTTTTATTTTCATAATTATTTCATAGATACAATTCTAAGAAGATACCCATACTTGCCTCCCTCCTCCCTGCTGCAACTTCTTTCTTTTTTCTTTAATTTTTGCAATATTTTTTTGTGTTTCATATATAGGGTTTTTTTTTTAAAGATTTATTTATTTATTTGAAAGTCTCAGTTACACACAGAGAGAAGGAGAGGCAGAGAGAGAGAGAGAGATCTTCCATCTCCTGCTTTACTCCCCCATTGGCTGCTACAGCCAGAGCTGTGCCGACCTGAAACCAAGAGCCAGGAGCTTCTTCCAGGTCTCCCACGTGGGTTCAGGGGCCCAAGGACTTGGGCCATCTTCTACTGCTTTCCCAGGCCATAGCAGAGAGCTGGATCAGAAGTGGAGCAGCCGGGACTCAAACCGGTGCATATATGAGATGTTGGTGCTGCAGGTGGCAGCTTTCCCCCTGTGCTACAGTGCTGACCCCATATATACAGTTTCAGGAGCATAGTGTTTTCCACCATACCCTCACTCCTTCCCTCCCTGCTCTGCCTTATTTTTCCTTCAATTTAAAAAAAAATATTTATTTATTTATTTATCTGAAAGGCAGACTTACAGAGAGTCAGAGCCAGATAGATAGATAAATAGGGAGAGAGAGAGAGAGAGAGAGAGAGAGAGAGAGAATATCTTCCATCCACTGGTTCACTTCCCAAATGGCTACAATGACAATGACCATGGTTGGGCCAGGCCAAAGCCAGGAGCAGGGAGCTTCATCTGGGTCTCCCATGTGGGTACAGGAGTCAAGCACTTGGGCCGTCCTTCACTGCTCTCCCAGGTACACTGGCTGGGAGCTGGATTGGAAGCAGAGCAGCTAGGACTCAAACCGTCTCCCATGTAGGGTGCTGGCGCTGCAGACAGCAGCTTAACCTGCTGCAGGACAGAGCCCACCCCAATATTTGTCTTTTTGGGACTGGCTTATTTTGCTAAGCATAATGGTCTCCAATTGCATCCATTTTGTTGTGAAAGACAAGATTTTCATTTTTTTTAATGTTACAGCTGAGTAGTCTTCCATTGTGTATATATACCACAATTTCTTTATCCAGTCATCAGTTCATGGATATCTGGGTTGATTCCATATCTTATCTATTGTGAGTTGAGCTGCTATAAACATGGGAGTACAGATTACTCTTTCATATGATGATTTCATTTTCTTTCATCAGGTGCCCACTAGATTCTGCTATCAACATTTAACTAAACTTGTTTTTATCACGTATCTATTAATTTGTCCATTCTTCTAATCTTCTGTTAATCTATTAGATTTTTTTGATATATTTCAAAATAACTTATAGGCCCCAGTGTATTTGTTCCCAAATGATTTGATATATATGTTGAGTTCTTTTTATTTTGATGAACAATTTCATAAAATGAAATGGACAAATGGCTGAATTTTAACAAACACTTGCACCTGGCAAACTCAAACTTCTATCAAAATGTAGTCCATTACCTTCTTTTGCAACAGAAAGCTTATCTTCTAATTATATCTTCTAAAAACATTTTGAGGTATCCTTATATATTTATATAAAAATACTTTAAGTAGCCACCTTCCTTGCTTCACAATTTCTTCTGCAGTATACTATTTCAGGATAAAGGAAAGTCAGAAATTACAGATTAAGAGTTAATATGTGTGTTGGGGGACAGTGTAGCAAAGCAGGCTAAATTACTCTGGACTCCTGCCTCTCATATGGGAGTGCTTGGGATCAAGTCCCACCTCTGCTTCCTGCTACTGCTCCCTGGAAGGCAGTGGATGATGCCTCAGTTGCTGAGACTCCCACCACCCATGTGTGGGAGACATGGTTGGAGTTTCTGACTCCTGGCTTTGGGCTGTTCCAGCCCTGGGTGTTGTGAATATTTGGGAAAGTGAACCAGTGGATACAAGACTGATCTCTTTCTCTCTCTCTCTGCCTTTCAAATAAATAACAAATTAAAAAAAGTTAATATGTGAGGGTCTAAAATTGACCAGACTCATAATCTCACTGTTATGTTCATTCAGGAAGTAGAGAAAATTCAACCCCAACAAATAAGAGAAGGAGCACACTTCTGTGAACAGGTAGTTGATTCTTGGTTGCCAGACATTTGGATTCATGAGGCCATAGCTCAAATCTGGGCCTAATGGCTGTGGCTCCCACTCCAGGCTGGGTACCTCCTTTGCCCCTAGTATGTTATGGCTCCACTTCTTTAAAGGGGAGCAAGCACAATAAATTGTTGTTTATTTCACAGTAGTAAAAACGGGATCGTGTAAATGGACTGTGTTTTTGCAAGCTTCAGAGTTAAGAATTTCACTAAACCTAAAAGATGTATTCCTTGAGTCCTTTCAGCTGAAATCCCCTCCTGAGATGAGCTGATGGGATTTGGTTTATAAAGATTTTAAATAAGTGCTCTACATGTCCTTTGCAACTATAAAAAGGAGCTATTAGGACATCTGTGATGGTGCCCCAGCCTAGTTTCCAGATACTTGTATAATCTCTAGCATTTCAGGTAAGTGAACTTTAAAAAATAGTTTTCAAATTCCTCCCTAATCTCTACCTTAAAAATAACTCTACTGTAAGGAAAACTTTCTGTAAATAATCTATGAATTGTATATCAAAGTTTAATACTAAACTTCTTAGTCATTTTAGAGCTAAAATGATTCTTTTGCATATTTTGGCCTTTGTTTCAATTATATTTTATTGATTTTGTAAGTAATGTCCCCTGCTTAAGGTATAAATGTGTGAAAGAAAAGAAAAGCATAATTACCAGTAAATGTGGAAGATAATTAATGTTGCTCTTATGAACCCATAGTTCCTGTGGATTGGGAGTTGAGCTGGTGTTAGCCAGTTTCTTTTTTTATTTTATTTTATTTATTTGAAAGACAGAGTTATAGAGAGAGGCAGAGACAGAGAGAAAGGTCTTCCATCCTCTGGTTCACTCCCTAGATGGCTGCAACGGCTGGAGCTGTGCTGATCCAAAGCCAGGAGCCAGGAGTTTCTTCCAGGTCTCCCATGTGGGTGCAGGGGCCCAAGGACTTGGGCTGTCTTTCCACTGTTATCCCTGGCCTTAGCAGAGAGCTGGATTGGAAGAGGAGCAGCCAGGACTAGAACCGGCACCCATATGTGCTTCAGGCCAGGGCATTAACCCTCTGCACCACAGCACTGGTCCCAGCCAGTTTCTAAAGCCTGAGCTCTGCATATATGAATTATCTATTGCTGAAGCAGCCATTGGCATGTAGGTTGACTGATTCAATTTAATCAGCAATCAATTATGTTATCTGAGGAGATATAAAGGTGAATAAAATATGCTCCCACCCATAAAGAATACATATTCCTACACAAAATGCTATCCAAATTGGTGGCTCCTGACCAGTGCCAGTCCATATCTACAGTAAACCAATTGCAGCAATTGAGAGCAAACTTTTATGAAAGATGATAACAATAGTTCATCTATCAGAAACTTAACCCCCAATGCAAAAATATTAGGAGGTGGGGCTTTGTTTTCACAAGTGGATTTGTGTCATTTTTGCTGGAGTGAGTTAGTTATCATCGCAGTAGTCTTATGAAAATGTGGGGAGCAACTGAGACTAGACTAAGTTACTGGAATTAAGACTTATTCTGGCCGGCACCGTGGCTCAATAGGCTAATCCTCCGCCTAGCGGCACTGGCACACCGGGTTCTAGTCCTGGTTGGGGCGCCGGATTCTGTCCCGGTTGCCCCTCTTCCAGGCCAGCCCTCTGCTGTGGCCAGGGAGTGCAGTGGAGGATGGCCCAAGTGCTTGGGCCCTGCACCCCATGGGAGACCAGGAAAGGCACCTGGCTCCTGGCTCCTGCCATCGGATCAGCGCGGTGTGCCGGCCGCAGCGCGCCGGCCGCGGCGGCCATTGGAGGGTGAACCAACGGCAAAGGAAGACCTTTCTCTCTGTCTCTCTCTCTCTCACTGTCCACTCTGCCTGTCAAAAAAAAAAAAAAAAAAAAGACTTATTCTATGCATCTGCTCTCCCACAATATGGCGCTGGGGAGGAGCAAACAACTACGCAGCTGCCTCATCAGTTTGATAAGCTGCAGGAGCTGATCCTGCTCCTGATTGGAGGAGAGCAGCATGCTCGGCGTGTGGGTAGCAGAGTTGGGATTGGTGGAAGAGGACTATAAAGGAGGACAGAGACAACATGCACCGGGAACATCTGAAGGAACACCTGAGCAGCCCCCGAGAGAGCTGGCCGGCGGTGTGCCGCTCCTCGGCGGAAGCGGGGAAAGTGGCAGGGGGTGCCGCCCCTCCACGGAGGTGGAGGGGTCAGCAGCCAACCCGGGAAAGACCAGCAGCAAACCCGGGAAGGGCCGGGCAGACAAAAGAACAGCGCAGGGTCTAGTGTCGTTCCTCCGCGAATGGGGGAGTGACATGAAAACAATGAGTTTTGCCCCCTCTTGCTTCCTTGCTCTCAACCTCTCTTCTGCCATGGGATGATGCAGCAAGAAGAGTCACACCAGATGCCAGCACATTGATTCAGGACTTCTCGAATCCAGAATCATAAGAAATGTCCTTTTATTATAGCCATCCTACTGGGTATGATGTAGTGATTGTGGCTTTGATTTGCATTTCCAATATGCTAACAATCTTGATTCTTCTTGCATGCTAACTGGTCATTTATGAATCTTCTTTGGTTAAATGTCTATTTAAATACTTTACTCATTTTAAAATCATGTTTTTTGTCTTTTTATTGTTGAATCAAAAGACTTCTGTATATATTCTGGATACAAGACTCTTAGCAGACATGTGATTTAGAGATTTTTTCCCATTTTGTGGATTGTCTTTTCACTTGAAGACAGTGTCCTTTACAGAACAAATGTTCTTTTTAAAGATTTATTTATTTGTTTGAAAGCCAATGTTAGAGAGAAAAAGAGAAAGAGAGAGAGAGAAGGAAAGAGAGAGAGAGAGGGTGAGAGAGAGACAGAGAGAAAGAGGGCAAGTGAGCTTTCTTCTGCTGGTTCACTCCCAAATGACTGCAATGGCTGGAACTGGGCCAGGTTAAAGCCAGGAGTCAGCAGCTTCTTCCAGGTCTCCCATGTGGGTGCAGGGATCCAAGCACTTGGGCACTTTCCACTGCTTTCCCTGGCACATTAGCAGGGAGCTGGATCAGAAGTGAAGCAGCCAACACACGAACCAGCACCCATATGGGATGCCGGCACTGAAGATGGTGGCTTTACTCATTATGCCACAACTCCCGCTCTCTAACTGGAAATTTTAGAGATTTCACTGGGTTTCTAGATCAATTTGTAGACTGTTTCCATATTAACAATATGAAGTTTCTGATTCATGAACATGGTGCATCTCTCCATTTACTTGGACTTATTTAATTTCTTCCAGTGGTATTTTGTAGTTTTTACTTATACTTACTTTGCTTAATTTATTCCTAAGTATTTTACTCATTTTGATGCTCTTTCAAATGCAATTATTATTTTTTAAAAACCTTTTCAGTCTCATTTTTTAAAAAGATTTATTTATCTATCTGAAAGAGTTACACACACAGAGAGAGGAGAAGGACAGGGAGAGAGAGAGAGAGAGAGAGAGAGAGAAAGTCTTCCATCTGATGGTTCACTCCCCAATTGGCTGGAACTGCACCGATCTGAAGCCAGGAGCCAGGAGTTTCCTCCAGTCTCCCACATGGGTGCAGGGGTGCAAGCACTTGGGCCATCTTCCACTGCTTTCCCTGGCCATAGCAGAGAGCTGGATCAGAAGTGCAGCAGCCGGATCTCCAACTGTGCCCAAATGGGATGCCGGTGCTGCAGGCCAGAGCTTTAAACTGCTGCACCACACTGCCGGCCCCATGTTTTCTTTCTAATCTGGATGCCTTTTATTTCTTTTTTTGTTTGTTTGTTTAATTGCTGTGGCTAAAACCTTTACTGTAATGTCAAATAGAAGAGGTAAAAGCAGATATCCTTATTGTCTTAATAATTGTGGTGCTGATTCTTCTTTTTGAGTTAAGTATGTAGAAAATATAGACAGTAACTTCATGGTATTTTCAACTCAGTCTCTGTTGTAGGAATCCCCTGTTCTCATTTTCCAGGCTATTCATAGTCTTAACATGTTAGGAATGCGAAGAACCCTTCATTTTGTATAAAATATAAATAAACCCAGATCATGTTAATGAATATTATGACATGCATAATAATTCCCTGAAAGCCCAGAAGGTAATCCATGGAATGTTGGACTACAGAACTACTTTTTTTTTTTTTTTAAAGAGTTTATTGGAGGAAACCCAACAGACTGGAGAGAAGGGGCAAAGAAGGAGAAAGAGAGATAAGGAGAGTGTAAGAGAGTCAGAGACAGAGACAGAGGTCAGGAGATGGAGTGGAAGAGAGAGAGAGAGAGACATGTTTTCAGGAGCAGGTCCTTTTAAAACTTTGCCAGGGGGTGGGCAGGGAAACAGGAGCAGCAAATCCCATTAGGATGGGGTGGAACTTGACACCAGTGGTTGGGCCATGTGACCACCTGGCTTCCAGCCATGGCAGTGGGGGATAGAGCCTAGTATGGTGTCAGGGTGTAGATCACACCATAGAAAAGACTGCGCCATTTTCCTAACATTCCCCCCTTTTGTTTTGTATAAAGCAGGAGTTGTATGGGATTACATTAGTCCCAAAAGTCCAGGAGGGGTAGAGGGAGGATGATCTGTCTTTAGAGCTACTTCCTGCTGACATGGGGCGATGAGGTACTCTTCTCTGGCATGGGGCGATGTCTCCAGCCACTGTCTCCTGGGTGGGGAGCCAAATATATCCCTCTAGCAGTAGCAGCATTTGGTTGACCGCCTGGTTGCTGAAGACTTTGGTTCGTTCCATTATTAACTCCTGTAAACACTTAAGCAGATACAATAGTATGAAAGACAGGATGAGAATAGAGAGGCCATGATTACAAAGGAATGAGGCCCCAAGTGGGCTAGACAGGACAGAGTCATTACTAAAGGACCTAAGAAAGGTGCTCTCTAAGCCACGACTGAGTTTTCTGATTAAGAGGCAAATAGAGACTGACAGAAGGGGCTGGATAATAATCTGGTGGGCTTTAAGGCTTTGTCAGTTATGAGGCCCAGACCTATCTCTTCACATGGGGTGCATCCTAAGGGAGGTGTGAACCTCCTTGGGGAAGGCACCCTGTTGACTTCCATTACCCAGCTGACCTGGGAGGAGAGCTGGCCAGGTAAAGGCAGGTGGCATCTCTAACAGGAAATGTACAGTTCTGCTGGCAATGTCACTGACCCTACTTGGCTGTCCCCTCAGCAGCAGTGGTCACCTTGGAAGCTGGGCAGAGTGAAGAGCTTTTCAGCTTAGAGCCAGCAAGATCTGTGGCTCTGACCTGGGCGTCCTTCGACTCCAGGGCAAGAACTACTTATTTTTAAATTTATCATAATCTTTGAATTTTATTATAGTTATTCTAATAAATAATTTTCATAAAATTAACTTAAGGAAATATTTCAGAGGTAATGGGGGAGGGTGGAAAAAGTAACAATTGATTTATTTAGCAAGAAGAATTTAGAAACATAGGATTTCAAGGTTGGAATGGTAAGTTCATCAAGCTCATGTTTGAATTCCC
Source organism: Oryctolagus cuniculus (assembly GCF_964237555.1). NCBI lineage: Eukaryota > Metazoa > Chordata > Mammalia > Lagomorpha > Leporidae > Oryctolagus > Oryctolagus cuniculus. The sequence continues at coordinate 62,825,992 of NC_091439.1, forward strand.
TCTTTAATTATGTAACCTGTGATTCAGTCCCTTTAGTGAGAAGACACTATCATACAAAGCTACTTCTTCTACCTTGAACATGCCTATGAATTCGGCTTCAATAACTTAAAAATTTTTTTCTCATTGTAACTCCTTGCAGAGAGTGACAAAGTAAGGGAAACAAAGCAAGCTTATTTTTAGTAGCAGTAGTACAGTTGGTTGGAAACTTAAAATTAATTGTTCACAAGTGATTTAAGAATAAGAACTATTTAATTTTTTTAAAATTAGAAACACCCATGGGAGACCAGGAAAAGCACCTGGCTCCTGGCTCCTGCCAGGATCAGCGCGGTGCGCCGGCTGCAGCGGCGGCCATTGGAGGGTGAACCAACGGCAAAAGGAAGACCTTTCTCTCTCTGTCTCTCTCTCACTGTCCACTCTGCCTGTCAAAAAAAAAAAAAAAAAAAAAAAAATTAGAAACAAAAATTTAATGGATGATAAAAATAAATGTAATATTAAAATAAAAATTTCTTTAAATTAATGACAATTTTCAACTATTATAGTGATCTTAGGATCCATGTGCATTATAGAGAAATCCATCAATTAGGTCAACTTTTTTGAGGGTTTTTGTTGGGGATGATGAGAAAACTTAAAAGATACCTGTTTTATGGAGCTTACATTTTTCTTGAAAAGATAATATAAAAATAAAGGAAATAGTTGAAAATATGAGAACACCAATGATGTGGATTCATGAAAGATTAAAAATAATGACTTAGGGCTTGGGGAGAAAGAGAATATGAGGCAGTGAGTGAATCTATGCACTGGTGTAGAGACTGTGGGAAACGAGCTGGGCCTTCAAGGATGTTGTGATTCGGAGACTGATAAGAGGCCATGTGAATGAGGATGAGGAGCTCATTTCAGGCTGAAGGGCAGAGAGGACGAGGTCATGACCATTGCTACTTGATATACAGAAAGCAGGCGTGTGCCAGGAGGCAAGTGGAATAAACTGCAGGAGAATAGGTTGATGTGGTAGAAATGGGCCAGCTGGTAGAAGGTAAGGTGAAGGAAGTCATGGTTTATCTTGCCAGGATTTGGAAGTGTGTTAGTCCATTTCCTATTGCTGTAGCAGAATACCTGAAGCTAGGTAACTTATAAAGAAAAGAGTGTTTTTAGCACACAATTTGGAGAATTCTAAGATACAATATTTCTTCATGCGCTAAGTGGTATTTTTGTTTCCTTCTGTTCAGTTTTATTAAAAATTAAACTTTTTTATCTACTGAAGTGATTTTATGAACTTTGCATGGGTTGTTATCCCTAACTTGTTTTTAGGAGTCTAATTTAAAGGATGCCAGAAAGTTATCCTTCTCCAAGACCTTCTATTGATGATGCATTTTCAGCATTGGAAATGGAGATTGCAGTACCCTGTTAAATCAAATTTCTTTGCCAAAGGGTCAATTTTTCAACCTTTTACCTTAAAGTAAGTGATTTATTGTCTTTTTGGAAAGCAAGTTGTATCAGTGGGCAGAGTAGAGAAAACATATGATATTTGTCTTCCTTTTTAAAGGTTTATTTATTTATTTGAAAGAGTTACACAGAGAGAAAGAGAAGCAGAGAGAGAGGGAGAGATCTTCCATCCACGGGTTTACTCCCCACTTGGTCACAATAGCCAGAGCTGTGCTGATTTGAAGCCAGGAGCCAGGAGCTTGTGGGTCTCCCATGTGGGTGCAGGGGCCCAAGCACTTGGGCCATCGTGTACTACTTTCTGAAGCCATTGCAGAGAGCTGGATGGGAAGTGGAGCAGCCAGGTCTCCAACTGGCACCCATATGGGATACCGGCACTGCAGGTGGCAGCTTTACCTGCTACGCCACAGCGAGCCCCGATATTTGTCTGAGACTGACTTATTTCACTAAGCATATGTTTCCAGTTGCATCAATTTTGTTGCAAAAGACAGGATTTCATTCTTTTTATGGTTGAGTAGTATTCCATAGTATACACATACCATATTTTCTTTATCCAATCATCAGTTGATGGACTTCTGGGTTGATTCCGTATCTTAGCTATTGTGTGTGTATATATGTGTGTGTGTGTGTGTGTGTGTGTGTATATTATTTGACAGGCAGAGTTAGACAGTGAGAGAGACAGAGAGAAAGGTCTTCCTTCCATTGGTTCACTCCCAAAATGGCCACTACAGCTGGCGTGCTGTGCCAATCCGAAGCCAGGAGCCAGGTGCTTCCTCCTGGTCTCTCAAGCGGGTGCAGGGCCCAAGCACTTGGGCCATCCTCCACTGCTTTCCTGGGCCACAGCAGAGAGCTGGACTGGAAGAGGAGCACCTGGGACTAGAACCCAGTGCCCATATGGGATGCCGGTGCTGCAGGTGGAGGATTAACCAAGTGAGCCATGGGTGCTGGCCTGAACTATTGTATATGGAGTTGCAATATGCTGATTTCATTTCATTTGGGTAAATTCTCAGGAGTGGCATGGCTGGGTCATATGGAAGATCTGTTTTCAGATCTGTGAGGACTCTCCTATACTGTCTTCCATAATGGTTATACTAGCTTACATTCTCATGAACAATTGACTAGGATACTTTTATGCACATTATTGTTTTTGGATTTTTGGATGATAGCCATTCTAATTGGGGTGAGGTTTTTATTTGCATATTGAGGTTTTAATTTGCATTTCTCTGATGGCTACTGAACTTGCACATTTTTGTCATGAATCTGTTGGCTGTTTGTCTTTCATTCTTTGAAAATTGCCTGTTTGTGTCCTTTGCCCTTTTCTTAACTGGATTGTTTGTTTTGTTGCTTAGTTTCTTGAGCTCTTCATAGATCCTGATTATTAATCCTTTGTCAGTTGCATAGTTTACGAATATTTTCTCTCATTATGTCAGTTGCTTCTTACCTTTGTTGAGTGTTTCTTTTGCAGTCTAGAAGTTTCTCAGCTTGATGTAATCCCATTTACCCATTTTTGTCTTTATTGTCTGTGCTTCTGGGGTCTTTCCCAAGTAGTTTTTACCTATGCCAATGTTTTGTAGAGTTTCCCCAATGTTCTCCTTTAGTAATTTCATGGTATCAGGTTGTAGATTTAGATCCTTGATCCATTTTGATTGAATTTTTGTGTAAGGTGTAAGGTAGGGGTCTTGTTTAATACTTTGTATGTAGATCCAATTTTCAGACACCATTTACTGAAGAGACTCCTTTCTCCAGGAATTGATTTTTAACTCATTTGTCAAATATTAGTTGGTTGTAGACATGTGGGCTAATTTCTGGGTTTTCTATTCTGTCTGTTGGTCTACATGTCTATTTTTGTGCCAGTAGCAGAATGTTTTGATTATAAATGCCCTGAGTATGTCTTGAAGTCTGGTATTGAGATGCCTCCAGTTTTGTTTTTATTTAAAATTGCTTAGTTGTTCAGGGTCTCTTTTGTTTCTGCATGAATTTTAGCATTGTTTTTCCTAGATCTGAGAAGAATGTTGTTGGTATTTTGATTGAGATTGCATTGAATCTGTAAATTGCTTTGGGTAGTGTGGATATTTTGATGATATTAATTTTCAACCCATGTACATGGAAGATTTTTCCACTTTTTGGTGTATTTTTCTATTTCTTTCTTTAATGTTTTATAATTTTCATTGTAGAGATCTTTCACTTCATTGGTTAAATTTATTCCAAGATATTTAAGTTTTTTTTGGTAGCTATTGTGAATGGGACTGATCTTGCAAGTTCATTTCTAGCCATGGCATTTTCTGTGTATATAAAGGTTATTGATTTTTGTGTGTTTAATTTAAATCCTGCAGCTTTACCAAACTCTTTTATGAGTTCCAAGAATCTCTTAGTGTAGTCTTTTAGTTGCCCTGTGTACAGAATCGTGTCACCTGCAAACAAGGATAATTTGACTTCCTCCTTTCCAATTTGTATTCCTTTGATTTCTTCTTCTTGCCTAATGGCTCTAGATTAAACTTCCAGAGCTATATTGAATAGCAAAGGTGAAACTAGGCATCCTTGTCTGATTTTCTGAATTCATCTTTTGCTTTTGGTTTGTCATATATCGCCTTGATTGTGTTGAGGAACATTCCTTTTTAAAAATATTTATTTATTTATTTGAAAGGCAGAGTTACAGAGAGGTAGAAGCAGAGATAGAGAAAGGTCTTCTAGCCACTGGATCACTCTTCGAATGACCACAATGGCCAAAGCTGAGCTGATCTGAAGCCAGAAGCCAGGAGACAGGAGCTTCTTCCAGGTCTCCCATGTGGGTTCAGGGGCCTAAGGACTTGGGCTATTTTGTACTGCTTTCCCAGGCCATAGCAGAGAGCTGGATCAGAAGAGGAGCAGCTGGGACTTGAACTGGCACTCATATGGGATGATGACACTACAGGCAGTGACTCTATCCATTACGCCACTTTGCCAGCCTGGAACACTCTTTCTATATCCAATTTGCCTAAGATTTTTATCAGGAAAAGATATTATTTTTTTTATCAAATACATTTTCTGCATCTATTGAAATAATCATATGGTTTTTATATTTCCATTTGTTAATCTGATGTATCATATTTATTGATTTGCATATGTTGAACCATCCCTGCATACCAGGGATAAATCTCACTTGGTCTGGGTGAATGAACTTTCTGATGTGTTGTTTGATTTGATTGGCTAGTATTTTGTTGAGGATTTTTACATCTGTGTTCATCAGAGATATTGGCCTATAGTTCTCTTTCTTTGTTGTATCTTTTTCTAGTTTTGGAATTAAAATAATACTGGCATCACTGAAGGAGACTGGGAGGATTCCATCCCTTTCAATTATTATAAATAGTTCTATAAGAATTAGAATTATTTCTTCTTTAAAAGTCTGGTAGACCTCAGCAGTGACATCATCTTGTCCTGGGTTTTACTTTTTGGGAGGCTCTTTATTACTGACTTAGTTTCCATCTTGGTTATTGGTCTATGTAATTTTCTATGTCATCATGATCTCAATTTTGGTAGGTTGTATGTGTCCAGGAATCTATCCATTTCTTCTAAATTTTCCAATTTCTTGGCATATAGGTGTTTGTAGTAATTCTTGATGATTCTTTTTGTTTCTGTGGTATCCATTGATATATCTCCTTTTTCATCTCTGATTTTATTGATTGGGGTCTTCTCTCTCTTTTTGTTGTTTAGTTGCACCAGTGGTATATCTATTTTATTTATTTTTTCTAAAAGCTAGCTCTTCACTGATCCTTTTTTGTTTCAATTTTGTTTACTTCTGCTCTAATTTTAATTATTTCTTTCCTTCTAGTAATTTTGAGTTTGATTTGTTATTGCTTTTTTAGGTCCTTGAGATGCATTGATAGCTCATTTATTTGGTGCATTTCCAATTTCTTGATGGAGGCACTAATTGCTATAAACTTCCCTCTTAACACTGCTTTTGCTGTTTCTCCTAAGTTTTGATATGTTGTGTTGTCATCTTCATTTATTTCCAGAAACTTTTGGATTTTCATTTTGATATCTTCAGCAACTCACTGTTTATTCAAGAGTGTGTTGTTCAGTCTCCATGTATTTGCATATTTCCTAGAGTTTAAGTTATTAATTTTAAGATTCATTCCACTGTGGTCAGAAAATATACATAGTATATTTTTTTCAACTTTTATTTAATAAATATAAATTTCCAAAGTACAACTTTTGGATTATAGCGGCTTTTCCCCCCATAACCTCCCTCCTACCCTCAACCATCCCATCTCCCACTCCCTCTCCCATCCCATTCTTCATCACAATTCATTTTCAATTATCTTTATATACAGAAGATCAACTTTTTATATAATAAGTAAAGATTTCAACAGACTGCACTCATGAAGACACACAAAGTATAGAGTACTGTTTGAGTAGTAGTTTTACCGTTAATTCACATAGTACAAGACATTAAGGACAGAGATCCTACATGGGGAGTAGCATAGTATGTTTTTATTTATTTATTTATTGAATTTTTTGAGACTTGCTTTATGGCCTAGCATATGGTCTATCCTAGAGAAAGTTCCATCACTGATGAAAAGACTGTGTATTCCAAAATTGTGGGATGAAATGTTCTGTAGATATCAATTAAGTCCATTTGGTCCATAGTGTAGATTAGCTCTGTTGTTTCTTTGTTGATTTTCTGTTTAGTTGTTTTGTCCATTGATGAAAGTGGGGGGTTAAAGTCTTCCATTATTATTGTATTGGAGTCCATGTCTCCCTTTAGATCTGCTAGCATTTGTTTTAAAAAGCCAGGCACCTTGACATTAGGTTCACATACATTTATGATAGTCACATCTTCCTGTTGATTTGATCCCTTAATCATTTAACAGTTTTTGTGTTAAACTCTATTTTGTCTGATATTAGGATGGCTACACCTGGCCTTTTTTGCTTTTCAATAGCATGGAATATCTCTTTTTATCCTTTCACTTTCAGTTTGTGTGTATCTTTGTTGGTGATATGTGTTTCTTATAGGCAGGAAATAGATGGGTCTTATTTTTAATACATTCACCCAGTCTGTATCCTTTAATTAGAGAATTTAGATAATTTACATTTAAGGTTATTATTGATAAGTCACAACTTGGTCCTACCATTTTTCCATAAATATTCCTATTGTTTGCTTTGGATTTCCTTTGTACTTTGACTAGGAGATTTTCTGCCTTCACACTCTTTCATAATGATGATGATCATTCTCAGTTTCTATGTGTAGCAAATCCGTAAGAATCATTTATACCTTGGCAACTCATGACGAGAGTCTAGGGTGCCGGCGCCGCAGCTCACTAGGCTAATCCTCCGCCTTGTGGCGCCGGCACACCGGGTTCTAGTCCCGGTCGGGGTGCCAGATTCTGTCCCATTGCCCCTCTTCCAGGCCAGCCCTCTGCTGTGGCCAGGGAGTGCAGTGGAGGATGGCCCAAGTCCTTGGGCCCTGCACCCCATGGGAGACCAGGATAAGTACCTGGATCCTGCCATCGGATCAGTGCGGTGCGTGGGCTGCAGCACGCCGGCCGCGGTGGCCATTGGAGGGTGAACCAACGGCAAAGGAAGACCTTTCTCTCTGTCTCTCTGTCTCTCACTGTCCACTCTGCCTGTCAAAAAAAAAAAAAAAAAAGAGTCTGGGGTGATTACTGACGCCATAAACAAGAGTGTCAATTTGTTAAGTCAACAACAGGAGTCACTGTGCACTTACTCCTCATGTAGGATCTCTGTCCTTAATGTACTGTACATTGTGAATTAATGCTATAACTAGTACCCTTTGTGTTTCTGTGTGGGTGCAAACTGTTGAAATCTTAACTTAATATATACTAAATTGATCTTCTGTATATAAAGAGAATTGAAAATGAATCTTGATGTGAATGGAAGGGGAGAGGGAGTGGGAGAGGGGAGGGTTGTGGGTGGGAGGGAAGTTATGGGGGGGAGCCACTGTAATCCATAAGCTGTACTTTGGAAATTTATATTCATTAAATAAAAGTTTAAAAAAAGGTCTTTAAAACAAAAACAACAACAACAAAAAGAATCATTTATAAGGCTAGACAAGTGGTTACAAATTCTTTCAGTTTATATTTGTTTTGGGAGGTCTTTATTTCACCTTCATTTATAAATGAGAGCTTTGCTGGGTACTGTATTCTGAGTTGACAGTTTCTTTTTTAAGATTTTGGCTATGTCTCTCCATTCTTTCCTACACTTTATACTTTCTGATTAGAAATCAACTGTTAGCCAAATTGGAGATTCTTTAAATGTAATCTGGCATTTTTCTTGTGCACATATTATAGTCTTTTCTTTATGTGTTACTGTTGAACATTTGACTACAATGTGTCAGATCTTTTCTGATCATGTCTATTAGGAGTTCTATGTGTTTCCTGTATTTGGATGTCCCTTTCTTTCTCCAAATTAGAGAAGTTTTCTGCAACTATTTCACCAAATATGCCTTCTAATCCATTCTCTTTCCATGAGTTTAGGAATTCCTAAGACATGTATGTTTGGTCATTTGATGGTATCCCATAAATCTTGAACATTAGTTTCAGTTTTTTCTAATTATTTCTTCTCCTCCTCCTGCTGCTGCTGCTGCTGCTGCGATATTTCCAAGGATTTGTCTTCTGGTTTTAATTCTTTCTTCTGCCTTAATAACTCTGTTGTTGAGAATTTCCACTGAATTTTCTATTTGACATATTTGAATTCTTAATTTCTAATATTTCAGTTGATTTCTCTTTCATATATCTATCTCTCAGCAAGCTCTTTCATCCATATATTGTACAGATTTCTTTATTTTATGCATTTATTTATCTGCATTTCTGAGTAATCCTATGATCACTCTTTTGAATTCATCTTCAGGCATTTTTGTCAATCTCTTTGTCTTCACAATCTATTATTGGAGTGTTGTATTCCTTTGGGGGAGTCATATTGTTTTTTTTGTTTCTTATATTTCTGCTTTTATTTTTAGGCATTTGTGGAAACATTTGTTGGTTTTCTCCTCTTGTGGCTTTTATCTTTGAACTGTGCCTCTGTGGCTTAGTGGAGTGGTGACTCCTTCAGTGCATATCTAGAAACAAATGCTAAGTGGGGTCAGGGGTCAGTACTCAAGGGTGGGGTGAGAGTTCAGGGTGACACCAAAGGTGGGCATAGTAGATCTCTTCTATTGTCAGCAGTAGGGAGATCATATCCCTACTGATCATATCTGCTGTTGTAATCACAACCTTGCCTCCTCCCTTCCAAGGTGATCATTGCTCTCGGGTTAGCCCATGGTGGTTACACACCCCCCCCCATCCACACAGGCGCATGAAGTGCACAAAGGATCTGTGCAGTCCTCAGTGTGAGCACAGAATCCTCTGTAGTGATCCACCCCAGGCAATCTGGAGCTCTGAGCCTCTGAGACCAGACACAGTGCTTGCCCAGGGACCCAGCTACACCCCACACGCTATCATACAGTCACAGAATTCCCCACAGTCATAGCACACAAGGCTCCCATAGTCACAGGGTGCAGGGGATCCACTCTCAGCCCCTTGTACTTCCCCTGTGCATGGAGAGAGCAGAGGCACTCTGAGAGTCAGCTGCCTGTGGGTACTCCGGCTTGGCAATTTGAGCCCTGGAGTTTATGATAGGGTAGGGGGACAGGAGCACCTCGTAGACCTACATGGGTGCCCAGCCCCTTGCCAACCCTCCCAGTCAGACTCAAAGTCATAGAGAAATGCAGATTTTTCCCTCTGATAAAATCCCCTAGTCATGCATGCTAGAGCTGCTGCAGCATTCATTGGTGTTAAGATGGCACTTTCTCCCTGCTTGTCACAAGGCACCCTTGTTGGGGAGATGAGGAGAAAGAAATGTGCTTTTCCTTCACAGAATTTAGTTGGTACTCTGACCCTTTCTAGGGCTCTAAGCTGGACTCATTATCAGTGTGGTTCAAAAGGTTCTCCTTCAGACACTAGCATCAGCAACAAGGGCTACCACAGTCTGCTCTCACATTGCTTTCAGAAGCTGGCTTCTGCAGCTCCTGGCTGTCGGAGTCACGGGTTGGTTGGTTTCCCTCTTGCTGCTGTGTGTTTGTATTGCCCATGATGCTCCACGGTGTATTTTTTTTTTCTGTAGAATTTCCATTGCAAATCTCTCTCCAACTCTCCCCTGTGAATGTACTTCCTCTGCTTTTCTTCTGTTATCTTTACAGGTAAATCTTGTACACCAAGTATATGATGGAGCCAGCATTGTGGCACAATGGGTTAAGCAGCTTCCTGCAAGGCCAGCATTTTATATGAATGGCAGTTTGAGTCCTGACTACTCCACTTCTGATCCAGCTCCCTGCTAATGTGCCTGGATAAGCAGCAGAAGATGACCATGTACTTGGGCATCTGCCACTCACATGGGAGACCCGGATAGAGTTTCAGGCTCCTGGCTTCAGCCTGGGCTAGCCCTGGGTTGTTGTGGCCATTTGGGGAGTGAAACAATGGTTGGAAGATCTTTCTCTTGCTCTCTAAGTCTGCTTTCTAAATAGATAGATAGATAGAGAAGTAAATAAATAAATAAGTAAAATAATTGACTTACTGATTTTATTGTTCAGACCAGATCTTAGTAGTTTATTATCTGAGTGAAGACAAACAACTCTGGAAAGAAGGTTAAACCAGGATTGGCAAACAGGGCAGAAAGGCACCACTGGTTAACCAGATGGAGAAGGTATTCACCAGTACAGCTTGAAGATGTAGAACAGGACATGGAGTGTTCTGGAATTACAAGGAATGGGAAATTAGGGAGAAGGTGGTTTAACTCTTCCACTTCGAATTTGTCAATGTGACAGGAAGAAGGTGACTCTGGTCATTAGATTAGACAAGTTCCCTAGTTTGAGTCCTCTGTCTTTTATTGCCAAGACTCAACTCTTTTAGAATAACCCATCCAAACAAACGAATGGATAATTAGGAAAAGTAGTTAGATGGTGTTGTGAGGAGAATAGGCCAGTCAGAAGTTAATGTGCTAGAAGGTCTGTAGATTGGGAAGAAAATCACTTTGGAAAAGGGGCTTAGGGCAAGTGCCAAAGTGTGTCTGTGTAAAGAGAGGTTTTCTAACTCACTGGGAGAGTCCTAGGTAGTTCACATTGCCAGCTTTTTTGCTGTGTAGTGTGTGCTCTGCAGCTTCTTGGCTATGGTTGGGCTAAGGACTCTCATGAACCCTGCAGAGCTGTTTTGTACCAGCCACTTTGTGGAATGTAGAATATGGTGGTTTCATTGTCAGCTCTGAGGTGTGAACTAGCACAAACTGCAGCCAGTGAATTAAGTCAGATAATTGAAAAGAGCACAACAGATGCATTAAATTTTATCATGGCCCTGACCTCCGTTACCAGTTGTGTAAGATTTCTTTTCCCTCGAAACACTAATACCCTTAGAAGAAAGATCAATGTTCTCTTATTTAATAAAAGAGGCATTAAACTGATACATTTGTAACTTTATCCTCAAAATTTATACTTACAAGTTTCCCTTGAATTCTAATATATTTTGCAGAAATGGAATAATCAGGTAAACTCAATCATTTACTCTTCCTCAACTTACAGAGGAGTCAGAATACAGGATGTGACCCTGTTGCTTACTTCTCAGAATAACAGCTGCCCACATGCCTGAGGAGAAGCCTAAGGCATTGTTCAAAGTCTTCATTTCTAATAGTCTGTTCTGAGAGTTTGAGAGGTAGCATGTGGACCTGAACTTACCTGCCTGAGAACCCTTTAAGAGATTTTGCTGTTCAAGCCTTGGCTTACTTATTCCCGAAGTACTTACTTCCCTTTACACAGTTGGATAGATCAGGAATCTTCCCTGAATATTGTATACCAAGGAAAACTCTGCTATTCCAGGTAGTCATGTACAAAACCCACATTGTCAGATGTGTTTCAGTACAAATGGCTCTTAATTCCTACTTTCTCTCAGAGACAAGTACATTCAAAGCCAGACCTGTCGATTCTGCCTGGGACAGGGAGGAGCACCTACCAGAAGCAATGGACCACAGTTCTAACCCTGCAAGTACCATGCTGCTTCTTCTTGAGGAACAGTGAATACCGACTTGGGATATTGGATGGGTGACACTTGCCTCCTCTGGCAGGAACCCATCACCACTTCATTGATTATGCATAATGACCCACATGCTAAAGGTCTCGTCAGGGTACCTGCTCAGTGAACACACACTCCTAGCGCCATCTAACAGGAACTGGTATGAGAATTTTAGGAAAAGAATTGAGTGATTGCCTTGGAACAATAACTCATGGTCTACACAAAGTTAACATTTGCACATTTCATATGACTTCAGAGCTAGGATAAATGACAAGATCTACATGAAACGTGCAAGCAGGCAACTGCTGTGAGGGCCCAAGACCTTTTGATTTTACCCATCTGACTCTATCCTCTGGAAGGTCAGGCTGAAGAATCTTGACTTTCACATCCATGCACTGTAGTTGACTAAACTCTGGGCTGGTATCCCAGCCTGTGTGCTATAGATGTCAGGTGATGTGTTCATAAGGGAACCATGAAATGAAAAAAAATCGCAAAATGGAGTAAGTTTTTCATAAGGCCAAATTTCCTAAATTTGGAGAAATTTCCTTATTTTCAAATATATGCTTATATTTTAGTGATTTGATTGTCTTTTCTTTATAAAGAATATGGAGAGTATGTCTAGGTCTACACAAAGGTTCTTCAAAAATTCTTGGGAAATGGAATTAAAAGACAAATTTATTTTGGTACAAATCATTTGGAAACCCATGTATTATGCAGGATCTTCAAAAAGTACATGGAAAATGTTTATTTTTTTAAAAAATGCATGAATTTCTTTTTTTTACACCAAAATAGAATTATCTTAGAATCCATTTTCCCACAAAGTTTATGAAGTCCCCATGTGCACACATATGTATGTTGAACAGGCTTACTTGGCAAAGGAAAAGTGGGAAACTGTCTTCTTTTGCACTTTTGAGAATTCTCATTGCTTCTGAAGTTCCCAGATCTGGAAACCACTATTTGTAGTTTTGAGTCCCATGCCAGTGGAAGATCAAAACAAGAGAGTGAGTTCATCTTAGCCCATTTCTCCCCCAAATCAACACATTTTTCTTTTAGAGGAATTTCTGGTTGACAGAAAAGTGCGTGGAAGGCACAGAAGGTTTCCACAAACCTTGCTAGCCCTTTCCTGCAGGATTTCCCCTGTTATCAACTTCTCCCACTTGTGTGATTTTTTTTTACAGCTTGTTATCATTTAAATAGTAGTAATTATTTAAATACTAGTAATTAATTTAAAATTAATTAACTAGAGAAAGAGAGAGATCAATCCCATCCTGGTTCAATCCCCAAATGCCCACAATGGCCAGGGAATAATGAGGGTGGCAGAAATCCAGGTACTGTAGCCATTACTGCTTCCTCCCAGGGTCTACATTGGCAGGAAGCTTGAATCTGCAGCCAAGGCATGTATTAGAACCCAGGTACTCTGACGTGGAATACAGGTATCTTAACAGGCATCTTAAGCACTAGGTCAAATACCTGCCCTCATGTTGTCAAAATTTTAAATTAAAATTTAAAAAGAAAAAATGAATTATTTTAAGAGGCAGAGAGAGTGTGTGAGAGAAACTCTCATTTATTGGTTCACTTTCCAAATGCCTCCAAGGCTAGGACTGAGTTATGGCCAGAGCCAGGAGCCAGGAGCAGAACCCAGGTTTCCTACAGGGGTGACAGGAACCCAATTACTAGAGCACCCACTGTTACCTTCAGAGATCTGTGTGGGTGGGAGGCCAGCCACTGGATTGAACCAGTCAGGACCTGGGGCTGGGGATCAATTCCAGGTACTTTTGGCTGTGGATCCTGGTGTCTTAACCACTAGGCTACATGCTAGCTCCTTGAAATTTTTTCTTTTAATTTTTTTTTTTTGATAATATGATATTTAATAATGACATAGTGACTAATTTGATAAATGTCTTGAAAATGAGCTTTTTACATTACTTCATTCTACTCCTACTAAAAATGGGAATCCTAGAAAGTCCAGGATTTTAACCTGTTTTGTTCATCAATGATCTCAATACACAGAGGAATATCTGAAATATTTTCTGAGTAAATGAAAGAATTTTATTTTTGAATTTTGCATCATCTCATTAGCTACTCCTTAGAATCAAATCAGAACCTGTTTATGGTAAAAGTTATTGCCTGCTAAATTGAAGATCAAAATAATCGCATAGTCTTAGATACAATGTTTTTAAGGAACCAATTACCATAGTGGCTTTTTCATATAGCCAGTGATGACAATATCTACCAGTTCATCATCAGCAGGATTTGTAACGTGAGAGTTTCTTGGTGATAGGGCAGCATTGTTCCTGCTCTGCCCCTTTGCTTGACAACAATGGCACACTGTTGCTAAGGAGTTGGTGAGGATTAAGTATTTTCTCCAACAAAGCAACATCATCTAAGCAGGGACCACCTCCAACTTGGGGGCAGCAATGCTCAGTGATGGGGCTCAGGCAGCCTGTGCTTTCCTGACCACTTGGAGGCTCCCTGGGTGAGACCGTCTTACAGAGTGTGCTTGTGAGGTTCTTCAGGGCCATGCCTTACCCTCCCCATTTTCCTGTAGATTGTCTAGGAGTCCACCTCTTCACTCTCTCTGGCCTGGAATCCCCACATATCTGCTCAAGTGCTGACATTTGTTTTTGTGTAATAAGGTGGGAGGGTGGGGAGTGGCAGTGATAACCTGCTATTTAGATGGATGATAGCAGGGAGGGCAGTTCGCCGGGGAATTCCAGTAAGAATCTTCAGTTCAGCAGGAAGCAGCTCCTTGGGCAGACTCAGGAGGCTTCGAATTGTAGAGCAAGGACGAGGGTGGGGGTGGGAGGAGGAGGGACAGTTGTTGGATTGAGAAATCAAGGAGTCAGAGGCCTGGAACAGGTTTGATTTGCTTCTCAGCCTTCCTGAAATCTATCCCTTGTTGTGCCTTTGGGTGAGGTCAAAAATTAAAGGCATCTCATTAAAAAGTTATTTAAGATATTCACTGACTTATGGCATTTACTTAAATTCTCCATTTGAAAATTTTTGCTTTGGTTATGAACTCTTAAAATTGCTTTCTAAGTAATGGATTTAAAAATCTGAGTAAGTGTGTATCCATGGTTGTAGAGGTAATGGTAACCAAGGTTTTTGAAGGTAGCATTTTTGACTACATTTTATAGACTTTCATTTGTTAGCCTTGCTTCTATTTTGCTTCAGCTCTTTCTATATTGTTTGAAAACTTATTTGCTGGCTTTTTGGTATTGAAAATATTTAGTAATATTATTCCATAATTTTCTTTTATTCATTAACCCATTTATTCTGCCAATATTTATTGAATATATGAAATAAATGAAATACTTTAAACCAATGAGAAATAGAAAGCTTTAAAACTTATAATTGAGTGGATAGCTTAAACAAATTTAAGTAGATAATGAAAATGAAGCGCAATACATTTTAAGACACAGAAGGGACACCTAACCAAAAATAAACAGCAGAGAAAATCTTCAAGACTAAATGTGATGTAAATTAGGTACAATAACATAAATGGAAGAGTTGTTGAGTAGAGAAGGTCATAAGAGAAGGGAGCTGCATGTGCAAAGGTTCAGAGGTGAGAGGTTGCATGACTGGTCAGGAATCTGAACATAGATAAATGTGACTAGTGTATCAAAAAGAAGTGGGGATGGTGAGAGACGCAATCGGGAGGGAAACCAGACTTAATTATGAAAGTCGCATTAAAAATATCATTCCAAAGACAAAGTTTTTATGAGTGAGTAACTGGGATCCGATAGTCCACTTGGAGAACAACTTGGTAAAGGCAATGTACAAGCTGGGGAGGTCAGTTAGAAGACTGTAGAGCATCCAGGTAAGAGCTGATTGCGCCATAAACCTCGGAAAGACAGTGGCCTTGAAGAGAGCAGACCCATCTGAGAGTCTGTCAAAACTGATGGCCAGATAAGATGCATAGAGGAGAAAGCTAAGAGGGTGACACTGACTATCTTAGTATGGGTTTCCCCAAATGCAAATAAGAGTCAAAACTGGGATGCAGAGGTTAATTTTAATGATGAACCCAGGAAGTAAGGAAGAGATAATGAGGACAGCGCATCAGGGAGGGGGCTTGATATTATGAGAGAATCCCCCAAGGAACTGTGTTGCAAGATTTCATTGACAAGGGTCTCTCTGAAATACTGGAGCCTGGGCCTTTGGTCCTTGACTCTGCTTTTTGGTTTGGGATTGTCCCCAGACAAGCTAGCACCCCAACATTTGAGAGCAGCTGAGCAGGTCTCAGAACTTTGGAGAAAATCTGAGGCAGAAAATCTGCCAGCCCTACTTGACGTGGAGTTAGAGCTGGAATGGGCTAAGAGGACCTGACACAGAGCAGGAGGGTGGGTAGCCACAGTGAGCATGTTCCCGGCTCAGATAACTGGATGAACCACCATGAGCTGAATTCTTGAAATACCTTGTGGGACATCCATGTGGTGAGATCCAGCTGGTGGAGGGACACAATATGGTATTCAGAGCTGACACTATAACAATGGCTTTAGGAGCTGCAACCTAATCATAGAAAGTATATTAGTTTGCCACAACTGCTATACCACAGACTGGGTAGCTTAAAAAACAAAAATTTTTAAAAACTTTGTTATTTATTTGTGTGTGTGTGTGTGTGTATGAGAGAGAGAGAGAGAGAGAGTGAGCGAGCAGGACTGGTAACTCAATCCAGTCCTACCAAGTCAGTGGCAGGAGCTACCACTGCTGCCTCTCAGGTTTTTTATTAGCAGAAAGCTGAAATCAAGAGGTGGAGCTGGGCGTCGAGCCCAGGCACTCTGATGTGGGTGGCAGATGCCCTGACTAGCATCTGCATTGCTAGGCTAAACACCAACAAAATAGACTCCTCAGGAGTGTAGAATGGTGGAAGGTGCAGGTGTTTGGTGCAGTGATCAAGATGGCACCTGGGGCACCTGCATCCCTTACTGGAGAGCCTGAGTTCAGGTCCTGGCTCTGCTCTTGACTGCAGCTTCCTGCTAACGCACACACTGGGAGGGAGCAGGTGATGGCTCCGCTACTTGGGCCCCTGTCTCTCATGTGGGAGAACCAGATAGAGTTCCTGGCTTCTAGCCTGGGCTTGACCCAGCCCTGGCTGTTGTGGACATTTGGGGAAATGGGTCAGCAAATGACATATCTCTCTTTTCCTTTCACCTTTCAAATAAATAAACTCAACTATTAGTTTAAAAAAAAATGGAAGGAAAACCAAAAAATGTGTGGCTTTTTGGGAGAGAGGGACAGGATTGTTTCAAGAAGGACCAAGGTGCCAGCCCACGTGGTGTACTGGTGAGTGACTTGGTAGAAGGTGACAAGCATGAGATTGTCAAACCCATGGCTTGATCTTGGAAAAGAAAGGGAAAACTCTGGCTGAGGGAAGAGGAGGTGAACTAGAACCCTGGCTGCAGGACATTGTATTGTAGGTGTTCGGCTTCAGCGTTGCTGGGAAGATGCTACACGTGGGTGAGCAAGTGGGAAAAGTGCAGAAGGGTGAGACTGTTGGTGGAGCAGAGCCCAAGGCGCAGGAGAGCAAAGGGCTCATAGTTGAGGGGGAGGATGGGCCTGAGTCATAAGTCTTCCAGTTGACTAGAGTGAAGGGAGGGAATGATAGGGCAATGATGGGAAAATGAGCAAAGGAGCGTGTGAGGCTGGGATTTTGGGAAAAGAGACGATAGCTCAAATGAAACTAAGGGTTGCAGTAAGGTTTGATTACAGAGCATGAAACTATATGTTTAAAATAATTTATATGAGGACATTTTAAAAAGTTCATGGAGAATGTCCACTATGAAAAAAGTAGGCAAGGATTTAAAACATTTTCACACTGAAATCAACTCATCTTTTAATCTCATTTCCACACAAACTTTTTGAAGTGCCCTTGTGGACTATTAAACCTGATATCACTTTGTTATTGAAATGTTTCAATCTGTTTTCTTCATGAAATCGAGACATTAAGACATCTTTAAAAAGATGAGTTTAATGGAAATTTGAAGTAAAGCTTTCATGAAATTGTTACATTTTCATACAAAGATGATTAAAATGCTGTTGCATTACTTCATTTCCAAAAAGCAGCTGGAATAAAACACACAATGCTCTTCTTCCAGGAGAGTTTTGAGAGAAAAGCGTGGCAATTCGTCTGTGATGATTTAGTCACCAAGTTTCACCATCTTTAATATGCTGCCCTATCTTGGTTTTAAGCTACTATTTACTACCGATAAAGATGGCAATGAAACAATGGAAAAGACAAGTTTATGTGGATTCAGATAGTTGTTGACCATGAACTGTTACATCATAGACTAATGGGATCATAGCCCTGTTCAGATGCTAGGTAATAAAATCTGTAATAAGAGGAAATATCATAGTTTATTTTACAAATATGATTGAATGCTCTTTAATTTTTTCATTCGATTTCATGTGCTAAATTTCTGCTACCCTTCAGAGCATGAGCTGAGCAAGAATTTTCATTTATTGTATTTATTTACATAATATTTCTGACTTCAAATTCTTTATTTTTAAATTGCCTTAGGATCCAGGAGGAAGTTATTTTCCCCATATACTAAGATAATAATTTTTTAATTTTTATTTTTTTTTAAATTTTTAAAAAATTTTTTATTTTTATTTTTGACAGGCAGAGTGGACAGTGAGAAAGACAGAGAGAAAGGTCTTCCTTTGCCATTGGTTCACCCTCCAATGGCCGCCGTGGCTGGCACGCTGCGGCCAGCGCACCGCACTGATCCGATGGCAGGAGCCAGGTACTTCTCCTGGTCTCCCATGGGGTGCAGGGCCCAAGCACTTGGGCCATCCTCCACTGCACTCCCGGGCCACAGCAGAGAGCTGGCCTGGAAGAGGGGCAACCAGGACAGAACCCGGCGCCCCGACCGGGACTAGAACCCTGTGTGCCGGCGCCGCAAGGCGGAGGATTAGCCTAGTGAGCTACGGCAATAATTTTATGTGTCAATGAAATCATATAGTAGGATTGATGACAAAGGATTTTAATGGAAATTAAATTAATTTGATAATCAAAAGTTTTTTATTTAAAGATTTATTTTCATTTAAAAATTAACTCTCAGAGCTAGAGAGAGAGAGATCTTCCATTCGCTGGTTCACTCCCCAGATGGCTGCAATGTCCAGGACTGGGCCAGGCTGAAGACAGGAGCCAGGAGCTCTGTCCATGTCTCCCACGAGGGTGGCAAGGGCCCAAACACTTAGATTATCTTCTGCTGCTTTCCCCAGGCACATTAGCAGGGAGCTGGATTGGAAGTAGAACAGCTGGGACATGAACTGGTGCCCATCTGGGATGCCAGCATTGCCAAGTGGCAGCTTTAATTGTTATAGCACAATGCTAGTGCCAGTCAAAAGTGTTTTATACCAGTTTATATTTGGTCATTTATGTATTTAGATGTCTTAGGTATGCCTTAGTTCCCTCAACTTCTAAATCTGTAAGACAAAAGTTAAATACCTTTTTTTTCCCTATTACATAGGGTGAATATGATAATTAAAGTCTGTTAATGGCTGTGAAAGGTATAATACAAAGACTTCATAGTTTTACTTTGGGATAAAATATTAATGACAATGTGTTCTTTTTTTTTTTTGACAGGCAGAGTGGACAGTGAGAGAGAGAGACAGAGAGAAAGGTCTTCCTTTGCCGTTGGTTCACCCTCCAATGGCCGCTGCGGCCGGCGCGCTGCGGCCGGCGCACTGCGCTGATCCGATGGCAGGAGCCAGGAGCCAGGTGCTTCTCCTGGTCTCCCTTGGGGTGCAGGGCCCAAGTACTCGGGCCATCCTCCACTGCACGCCCGGGCCACAGCAGAGAGCTGGCCTGGAAGAGGGGCAACCGGGACAGAATCCGGCACCCCGACCGGGACTAGAACCCGGTGTGCCGGCGCCGCTAGGCGGAGGATTAGCCTAGTGAGCCGCGGCGCCGGCCGACAATGTGTTCTTGCAAAGCATAAAAATGTTAAACCTTGAAATTCTTGAAAAACTATAACATGGTCCTTGCAAAACTCACCATAAACAGTGAATGCTTAAATGAAAAATGGGAATTGTAGCCCTCCATGTTATTCATGATCTAAAAGCAGGTGAGGATACCTGGAGTGAATTTGCACCAGCAGCTGCTTCAGTTCTGTCTTCAGCTTCATGATTTTTCCTTGGCCTGAAAGCACACTGAATTATTTTCCAGCTTGAAGCATTAAGCAAACAGTGGCAAGGCAGTGCCACCAGAACCATACATGATTTTTGAGGCAAATGTGGCAATGCTGTATTAGCAACTGGGACCTCTTTCTGTGGTACTGTATGGACATTTGCAGCCACACAAGTTAGAATACAATGGAACATGTCCTCATTGCAGAGTCGCCCTAAAGGAATGGGGTGTTATTTTAAAATCAACTCACAATTCATGCAAAGTAAAAATGTGTGTAGCCATTGAAATATGGCCTTATTGAAGAAATATAGTACATTTGAAACCTTAAGATAAGTAATCTAGACAAGGATGTATTTCCACTGAGGACCTAGTGAGTACCAGGGCCGACAATATGGTGAAAAAGTCTATCAATTCCCTGTTATTTTGGAACTTAGATTGTAGCAAGGGAGACAGGCAATGGCTACGTTAAGAAACAAACACATGGGGCCCAGACTGCGGCATAGCAGGTAGGGCTGTCGTCTGCAGCGCAGCCATCCCATATGGACTCCAGTTGTAGTCCAAGCTGCTCCACTTCCAGTTCAGCTGCCTGCTAATGTGCCTGAGAAAGCAGTAGAAGATGGCCCAAGTCCTTGGGCCCCTGCATCCTCGTGGGAGACCTGGAAGAAGCTCCTGGCTCCTGGCTTTGGCTTGGCCCAGCCCCCACCTTTGTGGTCATTTGGGGAGTGAACCAGCGGATGGAAGATCTCTCTCTCTCTCTCTCTAACTCTCCCTTTCAAATGAATACATAAATCTTTAAAAAAAGAGAAATAAATACATAATGTTACTTGTCATAAAGTAAAATGAAGTACAATACATTACCTCATCAAAAGTAGCTTCTGGGGAGGGAGGAGCAGAGTGGGGGGCATTTATCAGAGTACACACTTTAGAGAATGGGATGGGAGGAAGTGATGCCAGGAACTGTAATAACTCTTTTCAAGAAATTTGCTCTCAGAAGGAAGCAAGGAGAAGGGTGGTAGTTTAAGGAAGACATAGGGTCAAGGGAACTTAGGAGAGGTAAGGTTTTCTGCATGTGGACATAATCTAGTGCAGAGGGAAAACTGATGGTACAGGAGACAGAAAGAATAACAGTGAGACCAAAGACCTCAAGTGGGCAAGAGAGCAACGGATCTGTTGTGCCAATGGAGGACTGGTCTTGGAAGAAGGCTTGGAAAATGAACTTGCTGTAAGAAGAGAGAAGGAAAAGTTTTAGAATTCAGATAAAGATGGATCATAGTTTTGACGATAGGAAGAAAACTTTCTTAGTGTTTGTACAGTCGTATACCACATAAGGATGTTTTCGTCAATAATAGACCTCATAGTTGATGGTGGTCCCAGAAGATTACATAGTCCAGTGAAGTCATAACTGTCTTAGGTTGTATAAGTATACCCCATGGTATTGATGAAATCATGGAATGATATATTTCCCAGATTATATCCCCAAAGTGACATATAACTGTGTGTTTCTCATTTGATATTTAGACCAATGTCATAATCCTCATTATCATGATTTTAGGGCATTGTGGTAAGTACTGAAAAAAGAGAAAGGTACATGAGAGCACAGCAGACAGTACAGAGTTTGAGATACACACTCACACACTTTTTTTTTTTATTAGGCAGAGTTAGAGAGCGAGAGAGAGAGACAGAGAGAAAGCTTTTCTTTCTGTTGGTTCACCCCTCAAATGGCTGCTACGGCTGGCGCTGTGCCAACCTGAAGCCAGGAGCCAGGTGTTTCCTCCTGGTCTCCTATGCAGGTGCAGGGGCCCAAGCACTTGGGCCATCTTCCACTGCCTTCCCGGGCCACAGCAGAGAGCTGGACTGGAAGAGGAGCAACGGGACCAGAACCTGGTGCCCATATTGGATGCTGGCACCGCAGGCAGAGGATTAGCTTAGTGAGTCACGGCGCTGGCCCCACCCATACACTTTTTATAAATATACTGAGCATCTAGTATTTGCCTTTATGCTAGATATTATGAATACATAGTATATTTTAATGCTCACAACATTTTATAATGTGAATTATTGTCAAAAGAACCTTTGTATACACCTGTATAAGTATTAGATACATTCATATTATAACCCAGGGGTAACTAGTAGGAAATAGTCATGAGGATATATCCTTTGAAAGTTATGTAGTCAGTGCAAAGCTGAGAATAGCGTTTTTCAATTTGTTTCTTTAAAAGAAATATTTGTGATATCAATTAAAGATCAATGGAAAGGCAAGCCCCAACTATTTTAAGAGCTTTAAAATAATCGAAGGTAAAAATCCGCTGTGAGTAAGCACACGTAGGTTATCATAACACTTGATGGGTTGATCAAACACTGCAGTCACTTTGGACTTCACCCTGGACTTCTTGGCCAAAAGTCTGTTTCAGAGGCTTTTTGTTTCTCAAATGTAAATCAGTTTTTAGTATCCAGGGGTGTTTATCATCTATGTCAATATTTCTGTCAAAAAAAGATCACAAGTTTGAAATATGTGTTGCATATGGCTTCAAATTTTGGCCTTGCTTGCTTTTAAAAAGCCAACATTTAAACTAATTTATTTTTATGTTTTCTACCTGTCTTTGATTTCAATTAATTCTGAAAATATATTTTAAATATGGATTTATGTGTGTGAAAGGGAGAGTTAGAGAGAGAGAGAGAGAGAGAGAGAGAGAGAATTTCATCTGCTGTTTACTGCCGGAATGGCTGCAACAGCTGGGTCTGGGCCAGACTAAAGCCAGGAGCGTGCAACTTCTGTAACTAACTGGATCTCCCACATGGGTGCAGGGGCCCAAGCACTTGTGCTATCTTCCACTGCTTTCCCAGGCGCATGAGCAGGGAGCTGGATCAGGAGTGGAGTAGCCTGGTCTCAAAGTGGGGCTTATATGGGATTTTGGCATTGCAAATAGCTTAACCTGCTGTGCCACAGGGTTGGCTCCCACTCTTAATATTTAAGAATGTAGACTGTAAGCAAAACATTCTTGCCTAGCTAAGGCAATAGATTAATTTTCCAAATGTTCTCTTACTAGAATTGAAATATCAGATAACAATTCAAGCAATGGTTATAGGAAGAAAATAACATCTATAAGAAAATGATGATAATACAGTGAGGATAATGTTCACGGTTGGCTTTGACCAGACCTGCCTGGTAGAGCAAATTGCCCTAGAATGATTATGTCATCATATTCAATGTGGATTAAAGAGAGTAATTATAGATATTATTTTTGTTGATGGTACTGGTTCTAAGATCATAAACACTGGGCCCTATTATGTCAGCAGAAACAGATGAGTAAACAATAACAGTGGTGTAAATGTTCTGTAATTATCTTAAAACCCAGGCATCTCTGAACCAACTGTAGCAACAGCTGTGATATGATCTGGTTTGCCATGGAACCCAATCTCACTCTGGCTCCATACTTACCGCAGAGGCCAGGTGCAGTGTATGAAGCTTGTAATGCCATATATGCCTCTTCCTTTTCTAATCTTTTTTTAAATTAATTAATTTATTTGAAAGGCAGAGTTACAGAGAAGCAGAGAGAGTGAGAGAGAGGTCTTCCATCCACTGGTTTACTCCCCAGATGGCTGCAACGGCTGGAGCTGAGCCAATCCAAAGCCAGGAGCCAGGAACTTCTTCCAGGTTTCCCACACTCAAGCACTATAATAAATGTATCTAGTTTTCAGTGTTACTAATAACTGTAAAGGATCTTAGATGGTTGAACCCTAAAGCCAGATTTATAATACACCCAGTGTGTTCTCTTTCGAATTTCTCTTCTAATTCTTGTTTTATCACTCTTTGCTCAGTACTGTGCTGTGTGAAGACCTTGGGTTGGAATTGTCTGTGATGAATTCCATAGAGAGCATATAGATCTTTCCAGGAGGCCCCATCATCTTACCAGAGTGAAAGGTGAGTGCTTAGTCACAGTGAGAGTAAACACGTCACTCCACAGAGTTGTTTTTCAGTAAGAACAGGTTTCTAGAAAAGATTGGAAGTGAAACTCATCAAGAGGGTTCTTATATTGGCTGAAGCTCCTGAAAGTGCTCTCTGCTTGCTTTTTAAATTCCAGAGTCTCATTTAAATTCTTAAGTTAAAAATACCTTGCAAGTTAGATAAGCCAGGTGCCATTGCCGGAAAAAAAAAAAAATAAATAAAATTACAGCTAGTGCCTCAATCAACTCTCCTTTTTTGTTCTTGATTTTTGATGTTTTTGTGTGACTAGAGATATTGGATTTAGCAGACTTGTAGGAAGGGCAGCAAGGGAAGGAAGAGGGGAGGATGTGGGTCCCTTAGTAAGAGGTTGAGAATTCAGAGGAGAGAGGAGCTCCTGGTGAGTTTCATGACATGGATTTGTTTAACACTAGGCTTTGTAGGATGTTTCTATCTTGAAAACAAACTTTTTAACTGTTCTCACACTCATATTTCCCAACAGCTCAGTTGCCACCAAGATTTTGGCCTTAGAGAATTACAATAGGGGACATATCCCTTCCCGGGAGAGTTATTAATGCCTGCTGTTGAGCCTACCACATTCCCCATCAAAGACAGAATGAAAGGCTTGGATGCTTTCAGTGGCATTTACAAAAGTATACAAAAGTAGCAATCTATGCTACTTGTGCTAGTTACTGTGAGAAAGAAACCTGCAGCCACCCAGCATGGGATCTCCCCACTGGGCCCATGGAGACGCAGGACTGAGTCTTCCCCTCCTTATTCCCTAGCGAGGCCACTCAGGCTTCTACTACCCTCTGATTTTGACCATTTTTATCCCTTTAATTGTAAAAGTAAGGCATAGCTTTTTGAAAAATTCTAATACTATCAAAGGGTATAAAGAAAAGGGACACATTTCCTTCATTCTTCATTCCAAGGAAAGGTGTTGTTCTCTTGTCAATTTCCTGCTTTCAGTCCTACTTTGTAAGAGAAGACACTGTGAACAGTTTAGTTAAGATACTCCAAACCTTTGTTTGTACCTTTGTGTACACACGCACACACAAACACACACACACACTTTGGCTTACATTTTTTATAACATATCCTGCCTCTTATTTTTTCCATTAATTTATTCATTATATTTCCATGCAACACCTATAAGGTTTCCAAGTACTTCTAGGAATATCGTAAAATATTTAAAGAATTATAAAGCATAAATGCCATGGTAGGTGATGCATGTGAGCGGAGCTGAATGAGAGCAGGAATATTGGTTCATTAGGAAAGAGTGGAAGAGAAAGGATGAAGACAAGGAGCTAGAACAGAGGTCAGTGTAATTCCCAGTTTTTATTTCCCCCTCAATTAAATAATTGATTCATATTTGCATCATAATTGTACAGGATAAGAATCTCTAATCTCACAACCTGAAATTCAAAACCCAAAAGTTTTTTAAGAGACATAGATACAATTACACAGTAGAAAATTCCATACCATGAAACTTTGTTTCATGCAAAAATTATTAAAAATATTGTATGAAATGGTCTTAGACTATGTGAATAGGTGAATATGAAACACACATGTGAATAAGGTAAATACAAAACATGCATTTTGTGTTTAGACTTAGCTCCTATTGTCAAGATATCTTACAGTACATTTGCAAATATGCCAAAATCCTCTCCCCCCAAAAAAATCCCAAATCAGAAACACTTCTGATCCCGCATATTTCAGATGAGATATACTCAATCTGCACTATCCTTAAGAAATTGATTAATGTTGGGGCTGGCACTGTGGCTTACTGGTAAAGCCGCCGCCTATAGTGGCGGCATCCCATATGGGAGCTGGTTCGAGTCGTGGCTGCTCCACTTTTGATCCAGCTCTCTGCCATGACCTGGGAAAACAGTAGAAAATGGCCCAAGTCCTTGGGTCCCTGCACCCACGTGGGAAACCTAGAAAAACTCCTGGCTCCTGGTTTCTGATCAGCTCAGCTCTGGCCATTTCAGCCACCTCTGGAGTGAACCGGTGGATGGAAGACTTTCTTCTCTCTCTCTCTCTCTCTCTCTCTGCACCTTTGCTTCTTTTTAACTCTGCCTTTCACATAAATAAGTAAATCTTAAAAACAAAAAGAAGTTGATTAGTGCTTCTTTTGTGGGGATAAAATGGAAAGAGACAGGTTTGGGCTTAAATGTGTTACTTTACATGTCACTTAATTTCACTGAGCGTTCTTCTCCAAAATAAGACCATATTAAACTTGATGTTATCTATAGTTCTTTCTAGTTTTGATTAGTGCTTTAATATCCTGGAGAAAAAAATAACCTCAAGAATTTTGTTGGGTATAAAGCAGTCTTTGTTCTACAATATTTTTAGTGGATCTTTCCCCTTTCCCATTGGCAGTTTGGTAGGCCAGTTTCCAGAGCCCATTAACCTCCCATCTTAGCTGATGATAGTATCTATATTCTGTTTTATAGTTGATAAAGTATTTCATGAATCTTTTCTTACCTGATTTTCGGGTATCAGTGATGTAAACTGAGCATATATTATTTTAATACCTATTTTATACATTAAGGATGAACTTCAGAAAAGTCTTGCAGAAATCTGATCCTACCTATATATTATTATCCCTAGCACTGATGGCTGAACAGACCTACATGATCCAGATAGTCATCTTGTTCTTGTTTGAAAAATTTAAGCATGGCATATTAGCAACAATAACGACTGAATGTTATTTGATTCTAGTAATATAGGAGAAGAGGGGTATAAATTCACTGAGATACTTAGTGCAGTTGATCATAAATAATCTTTTGGAGCATCAGTAGATGAAGACTTCTGTTTTTTAAAGTAACTTTTCTTTCTTTGAGAGGCAGAGGGAGAGAGGGAGAGAGAGACAGAAACGGCACTCACTTGCTGTTTTACTCCCTAAATGGCCATAATAGCCAAGGTTGGGCCAGGCTGAAGCCAGGAGTCAGTGACTCTCCATCTAGGTACTTAGGTAGCAAGGAACCATTTGAACCATCATTGTTGCTTCCCAGGGTTTGCATTAGAAAGGAGTTGGGGTCAAGAGTTGGAACTGGGTATGGAACTTAGGTATTCTCTATTGGATGCTGGTGTCTTAACCGGCATCCACCAGGCCAGACAGCTGCTCCCAAGAAAGCGTTTTTGACCCAGTGGGAATTTGGGACTTCCCTCCACTTCTGCCAGACCCTGCTTTTCTGCCCTCGGGTCTCCAGTTCCAAGAAGTCTCCTGCAACTCTCTCAGGACTTCTTACTTTGCATTTCCCTTCTTGAATGTGTCTCCACATCTAGTCTCTCTCTCACTGTTCTGCTTTCCTTCAAGCTCAGGGGTTACCTGCTCTGAATTATTTGCTCACTGTCATCTACAGACCTAGGTGCTCCCATCTCTCTCCACTGCAACCCCTAAAACTGCCACAACAGTCCTCTCACTTCTCTCTAACCTGTAACTACTGGCTTCTTAGAGATAAAATAAGGTGTACTTTTCCATTCTTGTATTTCCAGGCAGCATAGACTGATGTAAATGCTGAAAATGTGTAATGATTAAAATTAACAAGTTTGCATTTTAGCAAAATGCTAGTTTTCAATATATTTGCTTGTGCAAACCTTTCTTCTTCCCTTCTTAATATTCTGTTTAATTTTTATTTTTGCTATTTTGAAAAGATTTACTTACATATTAAAAGCCAGAGCAACAGAGAGAATGAGGAAGAGAGAGAGGGAGAGAGAGAGATCTTCCATTTGCTGGTTCACTCTGCAAACACTCATAACAGCCAAGGCTGTGCCAGGCCCAAACCAAGAATCAGGAACTCTAGTTGGGTTTCCTATGTGTGTGGCAGGGGTCCAAGTTTTGGGCTAACCTCTGCTGCCTTCCCAGGCACTTTAGCCTGAAGCAGAGCAGCCAGCATAAGAACCCATGCTCTGACATGGGATGCTGGCATCCTAGACAAAAACTGCAAGTACAGTAACACAATCTTTTCCTCCCGAGCCATCTGAGAGACACAGTTTGCTGATGCGAAGCTTTATTTCCCCAGAATAATTTAATGTGTACTTCCTACATTCTTTGACCATTTCCTGGCTTTATTTCAGATTTATCCTGATTTTTGCCTTCCCAGTACTGGAATCAGCCTCTTTTCAGGGAGTCCTGGCCCAGTTCAGTAGAGAATAGTATGTGCAGGCCAAGTTCTGTGCCCTGGCCATTCTCAGGGCTGTTATGCTGGTGTTGTTCTCAGCCTTCTCCGCAGACGGAGCCAAGCATTATTTATGATCCTGTTCCCGGCGGGCGCCCTGGCTCACTAGGCTAATCCTCCGCCTTGCGGCGCCAGCACACCAGGTTCTAGTCCCAGTCGGGGTGCCGGATTCTGTCCTGGTTGCCCCTCTTCCAGGCTAGCTCTCTGCTGTGGCCTGGGAGTGCAGTAGAGGATGGCCCAAGTGCTTGGGCCCTGCACCCCATGGGAGACCAGGATAAGTACCTGGCTCCTGCCATCGGATCAGCGCAGCACGCCGGCTGCAGCGGCCATTGGAGGGTGAACCAATGGCAAAGGAAGACCTTTCTCTCTGTCTCTCTCTCTCTCACTGTCTACTCTGCCTGTAAAACAACAACAACAACAACAACAACAAAAAAAAACCAAAAACAACAACAACACAACAACAACAACAACAACAAAACTCAATGATCCTGTTCCCATCCTGGAAATCACTCATACACACTGATGTCTCCAATTCCAACCCAACAGCACGAAGCTCACCCTACCTTTCTCCCTCTCCATATTTGCACTCCCTTTCCTGACAGTGAGAAAACTGGTGCCTATAATCATTAATATATTTGCTTACCTAATGATTTTCCTTATATGAAATCTCTATCTGCTGCCAACTCCTCCCCACTAATTCCACACTTCCCCCCTTGGACTCTTACCTGGCTGGCTGCCCTCCTCCCTGTACACTGAGGATATTTTAGCTACTGCTCTACAGGTCGCCCTCCTTCCCCCGGGTCTAACTTCTCCGTTGTGCCAACCAGATCCCATCCTTCTGGAATCTTCCCTCCTCATCTCTGTGGCGTTTACATTCCTCCCGGGAGAAGGAGACCACTTCCTCTTTCCAGTGTCCGTGTCTGGACTGAGTGTCTCTTCAATGTGCTGCTGTAGCAAGGCTGGGTACTCACCCCACAGAAGTCAAGAACAGCACTTTGCATTCCAGTTGTCCTTAGCCATGGAAAGCAGAGCACCGTTCTATTTTTTTTTTTTTTATTTTTTTGGACAATTTATCTACCAGACACAACCTTTGTTCCCAAACACTGCATTCGCATTACATAAACCTGTTGACCTCACACCTAAGCCAGCTTGTCTTGAACCCTCATTGGAACAAATAAACATTGCTTCTGATCAGCGGATATCCTGAGCGGGGTCAGGAAAAGCCTTCCCTGGGCAGTGCTGGGTCAGCTTAGCTGGCCCCCAGGCCACAGATTTGGTTTCCTCTTTCTCTGATTTTTAAGAAGCCAGACTAAAAGGCAGTTCCTGTTAATCTCTTAGATAATGGGACCAGCACCAGACTCTATACAGGAAGCTCGACTCAGCAAGGTAACAAAAAGGCGGATCTTCACCTAGATCCACAAAGGGGGCTCGGGACCCCGACATGAAGGTAACCCTTGTGGTGATGGTGGGAAGTGAGCGGCTGAGGCTGGGAGGGAGCTGCGCGGCCAAAGGGGGCAGGCTTGGTGCGCCCCGGGTACTGTGTCCCCACAGGCTGCGGAGGCGTGGACCCGCCCTCCTCCCCTTATCTGCAAAGGGCGCAAGGGCCGGGCGCAGGAGTTGCACAGCGGACTTGCAAGAGATAAAGGAGCAGAGAGAGAAAGACGGAGGGTGAGGGGAAAAAGAGGAGAGAGAAAGAGAGGGGCAGAGAGGGGGAGAGCAAGGGCAAGAGCAAGAGCAAGCAAGTTGTGGGGGGCGCTGTTGACCCCAGTTAGACCCACAGAGAAAGCCGCACCAGAGGAGAGTCAGAAACAGAAAAGGTGAGAGGCTAGGGAGTCCCTGCCAGTCACTTGCCAAGCCCAAAGAGATCCGGGGACAAGGGGGTGAGTCTCATCCAGACGCCCAAACCCCCGGCCTCCCGAGGGGCCGCTTGCTGCAGCTGCTAGGAGTCCGCGCGTCTCCCTGCTCCTAAGTGTGCTGCGGAAGGAACGCAGTGTGGAGACAGGAAGGGGCGGCGGGGAGCTGCCCCTAGTGTGCTTTTAGCTCTTCCTAAGCAGTGGCGTGGCTTGCCGCTTCACATCCGGGAGGAGCACGTGTCATCACACAGTAAGCAAATCCTGGGGCTTTTGCAAACCCGGCTCCGGGGCAGCTGGCCCCATGCCCGGTCCGCCGTCCGAAGGCTCCGGCAGTGCTCCTGGGACTGGCCAGCTGGTGGCCCAGTGGCCTTTATCTCTGTCCCCCTTTGTCCCCTTTATCTCAGGTTCTCCAGGAGGCCCCCAGGGTGGGGGTGGGCCCACTCTGCCTATCACTCCCCTGCCGCGCTGTCACTTCAATGCCCCGAAGGTCGCGAGCTGCTGCTGTGTGGAAGGCGGTGGAGGACCAGGGGTGCCCCGCGCCACGGCTGACTCCGACAAGCACCGCCGCCTGACCCGTGCGCCCTAGGGCTCGGCCCCCGCTGCGCCCGCGCACGACCCAGTGCGCGTCAGCCCGAAGCAGGAACTCGGGGGTGGGGGGCAGCCCCGGCCAGGATGGCTCCCGGAGAGGCAGTGGCCAGCCTCCTGCTGCTGGCGGCCACAGGCATTGGAGGGGCGGCCGAAGGGCCCGGGCTGGACTTCAGTGAGGATGTGCTGAGCCTGTTCGGCGCAAATGGGAGCCTGTCGCCGGAGCAGCTTGGGCGCCTGCTGGAGGAGCTGGGAGCCGCCCCTGGTGAGGGCGCCCCGGAGCCTGGCCCGCTGCACTTTAACCAGGTAAGGTCCGCGGCCTTGCTGCGCTGTGGGTGTTCCTCTTGTTTGTGAATCGCTGTTATTTGGGACAAGTGCAGGAGAAAGACTTGAATCAGGTGCTTCCTGTCGCTTGGTTGCTTGGTTTTCACCAGACTGGACTGGTGTTCATGGAATCTCACAAAATTTGCGTTTTATGCTTAGTGAGTGGAGAGGCCAGGCGCTTGTGGTGTTGATTGTTAGAGGAAAGTTTATGAAGTTGTTGAGGGCGGGAAGCCACTGAAACAGCTTTTTAGCTAGGAGCCATGTACTTAAATCTTCCCTGAAAGATTGTGGCTTCCAGGCTTCCTACAAAGTCAGCAAGAAGAAGAAATTGCGTGCTATTCCGGTTAACAGCTAACCCTGGTGGGTAACAACCGCTATTTAAAACAAGACATAATGTCCTGCTGGCTCGCGTATACGTTACCTGACGCGTGTAGGACAGAAGGGCCTCTTGTCTGGATGGGGAATCCGAGGCAGCGTTGAGCCCAAGTCTGTGGCAGACTGGGTTTAGAGGGTTAGTTTTTGATCATCAGTCAGGTCACGTGTTTGATTTTAGTAATTATTCAAAGAAAAAAATACATTCTCTTACATATACCTAGCGTTATCTAGGCATTTGGCTATACCTTGGACTCAAGGGCAATCAGACTGTCTAGGAGCAATTAAGGATCCTATCTGTGGGTAGACATAAAAGTCAAATTTCAAAACAGGAAGATAGAGATTTCTTAGTATTTCCATAATGTTCTATGATTGGACATTTCTTGAAATTGCAAAGTAGACAACTGTGGTTTCTTCAATCTACCCAAACCACCCTTTGGAAAACTCACCTAACTCAGTGCTCTGATTTCCCCCCTTCTTCTCCTTAGCCATTGATAACTGGTGTTGAATAGCAGAATGCAGTATGTTCCATATTGTTTGTCACTTTGGGCAATGTTAATTTGTTACACAAAGGTGTTGTCATCCCAGATGTTTGTGAAGTACTCCAAACTGTACTCCACTCTTGGAAACTGGGCATTTCCCAAGGGATCTGACTTTGGAATACAGTTCAGGAAAATTTAATCAGATAATTCTTTTGGCTAATGTTATAGGTAGATATAATGATATCTTATGTCAATTAAAATGTACAGTAGTCCATGGGATATCAGAGGTGATCTCTCTTTGAGCTGGAAGGGTCTTGCAGTCCTCTTATGCATGTTCTATAGTAAACTGTTTGGAGTTCTGGTTCTGATCATAGTATTATATTTCATTTAATGTCTGAGAAAGGATACATTGAAAAAATTACAGTGTCCATGTATTATATTGATGTTTCAGAAAAAATTCAAGTAACTTCCCAAGTTTTTTCTGGCTAGTTCCATTCTCTTCTTTTCAAGTAAGGGAAACAGCTGAGCTGACTCCAGTACATCTGGGTAGGTGTAGTCATGTGCTTGCTGAGATGCAGAGGGACTTGAAGCTGCGTATCTGTAGCCCACATACTGGCTGTTTTGACGTAAATGATCACCTTATCTTGCGGACTGGAAGTGTTGTAGAATTTTAAAAGGGCAGAAGACCCCCAAGCCACTCTTGCAAAGACAATGAAAAACATGCCTAAATTATTTAAACAAATTGGTACATTTACTAGCAGTATGATTCTCAGTTTATTAACAGATAGGATGTTGCAATAGGAAATTATATGTATGTTATACCTGTTTCTCATTCTTAGGTTTACATATTTAACCACCCTCATAATGGCCTTTGTGGGCATCAAAAAGAGACAGGAAGACGCCCATAATTGTCTTGGAACAAAAGGGCAGTCAAGGAAAACTTACCACGTAATCAGGCTTTAATAAACGTCTATTTGATGTTCTAAAATATCCTAATGAAAACAACAATCATGGGTTAAATGATGACAAATGAAAAGCCAACCTAGAAGAATGCATTAATTTGCTGGTAATTGGTGGACTTGAGCCAAAGCATTCATGTATGGTCCAATATGTCATCAAACAATGTGGAGTAAAATTTAAGGCTGTTAGTGTCTCCATACCTTAAAGAATGCACCTTCCGTTTCCTCACTTGGAACAGAGTAGAATAAACAATGTTCTGTTTGATTTTTCTTACATTAAAAAAGGTTAAGAAAATAAGATTTATTTTTATGGGCCAGAAATTTCAAGGACGTTCCAGAAGATGTACCTACAAAGGACAGTGTTCTTTTGCTTCTCTCAGGTGAAAGACTAACTGAACTCTGGAGGTTAGGCAATTTTATAAGATTTTTCTAATATATTTTTAAGCAATCCTAGGTACTATTTATTAACTTGTTGCTTTGGGAAACCAAAATGGTCTAAGTTCAAACTTGAGACAATAGAACAATTCAGTTTTCCTTTTTCTTCTTATAGCTGCTGAGGGTACAAAGAGTAAGTATAACAGGTAACCCAAACAACAGAGAAGAGGGAACCCTTTTAACCAAGTGGATCTCTGGGGCCCCAAGGGTGTGTAGAGGCCTGATCTATTCACTGGGGTTCCTAGAATACACAGGGCCCCCATGTCTGACTACCTCTGGGTTAACGATCTAGGGAATTTAAGAATGGCCCCATGGCCGCCTTTGGCTTGTTCAGATAGTCCTTTCTCATTCTCCAAATGTTCCCTTTCCTTCACATTGTCTTCTCAAAAGCTTCCTTCCAAGTTCTTATGATAAGACACTGGGTAAAAATTCTTGTAAAAGCAAAGAACATCATTCTCCAGATTTTCCCAGTAAGCTGTTGGGAATGCCTCCATTCAGACAACCAGGCTTGAAGGAATGCTTGTGGGGTGCCGGATGTGTGGGAGTGAGTGGTAGGTGGAAGTGAGAAGTGACCTTTGTGTCATGCTGACACTCACTCAACCTTCAACTTTTGTTTGTCTTTCCTCCTAACTCTTTTGAAAAATGATCTTGCAGCCCATCTCCTGCATTATATATTTTTTTCTTTCACATGCCTACTATTATTTGGTTGCCAGAGTCTTGTTTTAAACCTTTCACAATTTAAGTATTCCTAAAGCAACAGTTCTCTCTCTTCCTCTCTCTCTCTCAATGATTTTAATCATTTGAACATCAGAGAGAAGGAAAGAAAGAGAGGGAGAGAGAGAGAGAGAGAGAAAGGGAGGGAAGGGGGAGAGAGAGGAATCTTTCATCTTTTGGTTCACGTCCCAGATGGCTTCAATGGCTAGGGCTGAACCAGACTGAAGCCAGGAACTAGGTTCTCTCCCATGGGTGGCAGGGGCCCAAACACTTGGGCCATCTTCTGCTGCCTTTCTCAGGCCATTAGCAGGGAGCTGAATTGGAAGTGAAGCAGCCGGGACTCAAACCAACGCCCATATGGGATGCTGGTGTTGCAGGTAGTAGCTTTACCCGCTGTGCCACAGCGCCTGCTCCCAAGTATTCTCTTCTTTGAAAAATTGCATAAACCATCTTTTCACTGGCAAAGTCTAAATCCTGAGCCTGCCATTCAAGGTGCTGTTGCCCCTGTGCCATCCTGCCTTTCCAGACCTGGTACCCACCAATGAAGCTATTTGTTCTTCCATTAATTCATTTTCTGCACAATTTTGCTTACCCAATTTTAGGTCATTATTTTTCTTGAACCCTTCATGCCTCTGACTGGAGTGTTTTTTTAAAAAGTTTTTTTTTTTTTTTAATTTATTTGAAAGAGTTATAGAGAGAGGTAGAGACAGAGAGAGAGGTCTTCCATCCATTGGTTAACTCCCCAGATGGCCGCAACGGCTGCAGCTGCACCAATCCAAAGCCAGGAGCCAGGAGCCTTTTCCAGGTCTCCCACATGGGTGCAGGGGCCCAAGGACTTGGGCCATCATCTACTGCTATCCCAGGCCACAGCAGAGAGCTGGATCAGAAGAAGAGCAGCTGGTGCCATATGGGATCCCAGTGCTTCAGACCAGGTTGTTAACCTGCTGCACCACAGCACTGGTCCCTGGAGTGTTGTTCTTTTAGCTATCAAACTTTGTATTTTAATAAAACCCAATTAAAACTTGCCATAAAACACTTGTGGGACATCACAGCCAGTCCTGATTCATTTATCTCTCTATTTTCTGAATTACTGAAATATTTTTATTATACTTATGTCACTTTATTCATGTGTCCAGAAGATATTTTGAATTACTGCCATACTCTGTTTAGGATGGACAAAGTACAGCTGTGATCATTATCACTCATCTCGTTAGAACAGTCCAGTCCCTTGAAGATAAACGTCAAACACTCATGTGGCTTAATAGCCTGTTTATGATCTGGTTCCTGTATTATTCTCAAACCTCACCTTGTGCCACTGATGCAGTCTTCCCGGACTGTTTATGGTATCTGCTTCTCCATATGTACCTGCTATGCTCAGGAAACAGTGCAGGCATGATTTCTTTGCAGAAGAATTGACCCTCTCAAAAGTTTAGCAGGAGTCCCTTTTAGTGACCCTGTATTAATTGGTGCCTGTGTAATCAATATAACATAATCTTATATATACTGTAATCACATTATAATATGCAAATGATTTTATATGTATTAAAATTTTCTTTTTTTAAAAAAAGATTTTATTTGTTTAAGAGGTAGAATTATAGATAGAGGGGGGAGAGACAGAGAGAAAGGTCTACTGTCCGCTGATTCACTCCCCAAGTGGTTGCAATGGCTGGAATTGGGGCCAATCTGAGGGTAGGAGCCAGGAGTTTCTGCTGGGTCTCCCACACAGGTGCATCCTCTACTGTTTTCCCAGGCCATAAGCAGAGAGCTGGGTCAGAAGAGGAGTAGCTGGGATACGAAGTGGTGCCTATATGAGTTGCAGGCACTACTGCAGAGGCTTAGCCTACTACGCTACGGCACTGGCCTCTGTATTGCAATTTTTTATTTACATGGCTATACCTCTGGCTGCCTCCCTCTCCATCCCCAAAAGATTTTAAACAAGTTGAAGACAATGGCCTGACTCATCTATCTTGGGAGTAGTGTGGTGCCTGGGTCATACCATGTATTCATGAAATAAATCTTTGAATAAATGAATGAAGATTGTTTAAGATGAGTGAGATCATTTGGGGCTCATATGACTTGATGGTTTATTAGAGGAAGTATAACATATACATACATAGCCATAATGAACAATTGAATGATTTAGGGCTAATTTAAGAATCACAAATGTGGGATGCTATCAGACTTGTGTTTTCATAAAATTAATCTGACATGGGAGTGTGGAACGTGGTAGAGTGGGTCACGAATGAAGCTAGGGAGGCAGCTGCAGTAGACTGCATGGGTTGTGATGACCACTTAAACCGGGAGACAATCAGAAGGTAAAATAAAACTGCCTCCAGAACCTTCTGAAAGAGCAGGCATGGACCAAGGGTATGCAGAAGACCCCCAGAACAGATGTTATATCCTTCAGCCTTTCTTTTTTTAAGATTTATTTATTTATTTGAAAGAGCTACAGAGAGGCAGAGGCAGAGCAAGAGAGGGAGGTCTTCCATCCGCTGGTTCACTCCCCAAATGGCCACAGTGGCCAGACCTGGGCCAATCCAAAGCCAGGAGCCAGAAGCTTCTTCCAGGTCTCCCACATGGGTACAGGGGCCCAAGAACTTGAGCCATCTTTCACTGCCTTCCCAGGATTGGAAGTGGAGCAGCCGGGTCTTGAACCTGTGCCCCTATGGGATGCCGGCACTCAGGCAGCGGTTTTACCTGCTAGGCCATGAGCGCAGGCCCCTCCTTCAACCTTTTACCCCTGGCAGTCATTTAGGTATTATTTGATCTTCTCCTTCATTTTCTTCTGGCCTTGTTATGCCAGAGGGAGAGGCAGTGAGGGAACTTTTGGCCCCTATTCATGGGTCGCCAGGCTGGTGGTGTATAGCAAACAGATGATATGTGTGTGTGTGTGTATGTGTGTGTGTATTGTTTGTTGTCAGCTATTGAATCTTTTTTTATGAGATGGGGCAATAACAGAGTAGACAAGGGAGGTTCTTGGAAGCACTGACTATGGACAGAGGAGATAAAGAGAATCTGCTTTTTTTCCTTTTTTCTTTTTTCTTTTTTTTTTTTTTTTTTGCCTTTATGTGCTGAGAAACGCTGAGGGTTAACCTAGTAGGAATGTGTTCCAGCCTGATGGTTCAGGTGAGTAACTGGAAGGCTGAGTCAGCAGGGTGAGGTTGTGCTTGGGTTTCTAGTCAAGAAACTTCTAAGACAATAGCCTTGTTCCAGTCGATCTATTACTCTCATGCAGGCTGTATACAGTGTGTTGATTGTGTTTCAGGGTTTGGGGTTAATAAGGACACTCATGCTTGATTTGACTGTAATGTCAAGCGATTAATTTGCTTTGATATCAGGTGTGATTGGAATCCATATAGGAAAACACTTTAAATTTGTGGGGAGCAACTCGGACTAGACTAAGTTACTGGAGTTAAGACTTATTCTATGCATCTGCTCTCCCACAATATGGCGCTGAGAAGGGAAACAGCTTCTACACAGCTGCCTCCAGTTCAACCAATAAACTGTGGGACCTGCTCCTGATTGGAGGAGAGCAGCGTACTCGGCGTGTGGGTAGCAGAGTTGGGATTGGTGGAAGAGGACTATAAAGGAGGAGAGAGACGGCATGCACCAGGAACATCTAAGGGGAACACCTGTGCAGCCCCCGAGAGAGCCGGCCGGCGGTGTGCCGCTCCCCCGCGGAAGTGGGGAATGTGGCAGGGGGAACCGCCCTTCCACGGAGGTGGAAGGGATGGTAGCCAACCCGGGAAGGACCAGCAGCCAACCCGGGAAGGACCAGCAGCCAACCTGGGAAGGACCAGCAGCAAACCCGGGGAGGGCCGAGCAGACAGAAGAACAGCGCAGGGTCCTGTGTCGTTCCTCCACGAAGAGGGAGAGCGACATAATGGTGCCGTGACTCGGATATGAAGCCTAGGCAGGGTTTAGTGTCGTTCCTCCACGAAGAGGGGGAGCGACAAAATTGTTTTCAATTTAACTCCCACATTTGCACACTTAACTACTATTCTGAGTCACATGGACCTTTTTGTATATAATGTAAATAATTAGAGCTAAGATTTATGAATCGATTATTATATGACATACCTTTTTATCCAGTTGTTCTATGGTATTTAATAAATCAATCTAGGGGGGAAAAAGTCCCATTATTACCTAAATTTTATGCACAAAAAAAATGTAGCACAGAGAAGTTTAGCAGCTGGACCGATGTCACGAAGTAAGAGCAGTCTTAAATACTGTACTGTCGTTATAGTCTAGGAAGCAGTATTTCCCTACCCACAGAGACCATTACCTCAGATGCTGTAAACCAGACAGAGGTTACTAATGGTTGAATACTTGTCTGGCACCTTGCTCGGCTGCAATGGCTACAGTGACTGGTCCTTGTCCTCAGAGACCTTTTGATAGCGTTAGGACATAAGATGGAAACCTGTGCGAAGCAAGCATGCAAGGCAACACTACAGTAATCCCTGAAGCAACCACTGGAAGGCATCACAAGTTCATGTATGATTGCCAAGTGAATATAGGCTGAGAGTCATTTTGGCTTGGAAATGCCTCCTGAAAGAGATACAAGTCAGTCAATTTTGCCTACCTGGTTTGTTTTTTTTAAATTACAAATTGATTGAATATATTTTTCTACCAAATGTCTTTGCACTGTTAATTACAAGATGGTTTTCCTGGGAGTTGTAAACATTCTCTTTAATAGGATGAAGTTTTATTTTTTTATTTCTTTTTTTTTTAAGAGACTTATTTATTTGAGAGACAGAGTTACAGAGAAGCAGAGGGAGAGAGACAGAGACACAGAGGTCTTCCATCTGCTGGTTCACTCTCCAAATGGCTTCATTGGCTGGAGCGGGGCCAATCTGAAGCCAGGAGCCTGGAGTTTCTTCCAGGTCTCCCACTTGGATGCAGGGGCCCAAGTACTGGGGCCATCTTCCTCTGCTTTCCCAGGTGCATTAACAGGGAGCTGCATTGGAAGTGAAGCAGTTGGGATATGAACCAGTGCCCATATGGGATCCTGGCACTGCAGGCAGAAGCTTTGCCCACTACTCCACAGCTCCCTATTTTTTATTTATTATATGATACTTTTTGCCTACCAGAGATTATGTATTAAGCAACAGTAGTCCTCTTGTCTCTAGAAAGAGTTTGTATGCGAGGAAAACAACTACACAGGTATCTTGAAAAATTTATGCAAAATGGAATTAAAAAATGTATTTATTTTGGTGCAAAAATTCAAAATTAGTACATAGGAAGGGTCTTCAAAAAGTTCGTGGAAAGTGCATATTATGTAAAAAATCATGTGTGGGTTTTGAAGTTGTCTGCATGAAAAATAACATGTTTTATTTCCATTTTCCATGAACTCTTTGAAGTGCCTTCCTATGTATAGTGGGAAAACTTTCAGTCTAATTATCACTCTGGAATTTTCTGCCAATGAGTTCTTTCTCTCTTCTGGCGGTTTAGCATGGAAATCATACTTTAACATACCTGTGAAATAACCAAATTCCTGACTGCTCTACACTGGAGAAAGAGGTTGGTGTGTAGGTGCTGGGGAATGAGTTGATGCAAGGATGGGGGAGTAGGGAAGCTGAGTACTTTAACAAAGTCCCTAACTCTGTCTATAGGCATATAGGCAAGACATTGGGCTCAGGAGGGAGTTCTAACTTTCTCCTGCACTCACCAGGAGAGGGGGAGGTAAACTCCTTTCCTCAATTGGTCTAGATGCAGAAAGTAGGGTCCCTGGGTGGGATTTTGCCTGTGTCATGGTTTCCATGGTTCAGGCTGTATTTCTGTTTCCTGATTATAACCATGTTGGGAGTTTTTGAGGAACAGGGATTTAGTTTCAACATCATAAATACCCATTGCTTTTCTACTGAGGCTATAGTTTCAAGGGGTTGCTTTTAAATTTAACATACTACTGAATTCTTTGCATTATCAATTTCTTTTTGTGGCAGTAGGAGTTAGGGTAGGAAAATGGGAATACAAAGAGAAGTGGAAAGTAAAGCCTGAGGTTGAGAATTGTGGACATTCCACAGGGAAAATAAAAGCAACCCCTAGTGCCTGGCAGTAAGACTTTGCAAGTTATTTGTATTCAGGGTGATGTTTCCTCAAGGGGTGTGCACCTTTGAGTAAAAACAGCCAGAGTTAGGATCATTTACAATACAACATAGTAAAGGAAAGAGAGAGAATGTTACTAGATTTTAGACAACCTTAGTAACTATGCTGTTTTCAGAGTTTTCCCATTTCCTTCTCCAAATAACAGTAGATTCCTGCTGGTAATTGAAGCTAATTAATTTATTCTCAAACTATTCCCAGTTGTCTGTTTCAGTTGCCAAATGGGTTTTCTGAGACTTGAGATTTGCTTTATAAGGAAGTGAAACTATCATTGAATTACCTGTGTGATGATGGGATTTGGGAACCTTGAAAACCTTCAGAATGGAGCCTTGTTTAATTTGGTTTCTGTCTGTTTCCAAAGATCCTCTGTTGTTTCTCTTGGCCTGAAGTTTAAGAACAAAAACAAAAATCTGTGAATTGAGATCAAAGGTGTTAACCTGAAAAGTAGAATGATGCCTTCAAAGTCCAAATATTTAACACCTCGACTTTTTCATTTAATACCTAACTGAGTAGTTGGAGAAAAAAAATCAAGTGAGCATTGATAAGGCCTCTAAGGATTTAGTTCTGTGAACTGAGTTAAAAAATAACGCAGAATTGTCATCAGTTTACTTAGTGAGTTTCTTAGATCTTTAACCACAAATAGAGAGTACAGCATAATGGTGAATGATTTTGCCTCTGCAGTCAGACCCACTTGGGCTGAAATTTTAATTCTGTCACTTGTTAGTTGGGGAGTCATGGACAAGTAACATGACTGTTCATTCTTAGTTTCCTCATCTGTGGGGTGAAGAAATGGGCCTTACACATGGGATGGTTGTTTGAACTAAAATATAAGCAGAGGCCGGCACTGCAGCTCACTATGCTAATCTTCCACCTGCGGCACCGGCACCCCGGGTTCTAGTCCTGGTTGGGGCGCCAGATTGTGTCCTGGTTGCTCCTCTTCCAGTCCAACTCTCTGCTGTGGCCCGGGAGGGCAGTGGAGGATGGCCTAAGTGCTTGGGCCCTGTACCTGCATGGGAGACCGGGAGGAAGCACCTGGCTCCTGGCTTCGGATCGGTGCAGCGCACTGGCCATAGGGGCCATTTTGGGGGTGAACCAATGGAAGGAAGACCTTTCTCTCTGTCTCTCTCTCTCACTGTCTAATTCTGCCTGTCAAAAAAAAAAAATGTATGTATATAAGCTGAATGATTACACTGACGGAACATTTGCTGTATTCCGTGCACTTATAAATTTAGTTTACATGTACTAACTCAATAAAATGTAATATTTTTCATTACCTGTATTACTTTGATTAACAAATAATTAAAAAGACAGTGTATGTAAACCACTTACCCTGGCTCAAATTATGTGCTCAGAACCCAGTTATTATCACAAAACTTATGTACTTTTTGTAGCTATATTATCCCTAGCAAAATTGACCTGAACACCTTAGGGTCAATCAACTTACCCAAGAAAGCAAAGCTATAAAAAGACAGAAAGAATGAATTAAATAAAAAGTTCATTGAGAAATAAATCAGTTTAGTGATGCTGGTTTAAGTCCTAGTTTCCATGGTGATTCTCACCTCAGTGGAAGCTTTTAACATATGCTTCTGTTTCCCTTTCGTCAAGCACTGGTAATAAATTCCAGACAACTTAACCCGTAGGTATAGAGACTAATACAATAATTTGAGTATTTCAGTGCACATAGAAATTATTCTCTTCTCTGTAGAGAACTTCTAAGCTATATTTAATAGTTGGCTCTGTTTTGTTATTTTGGTCCAAAATTTATATCATTACTGAAATGTGAATGGTGGGGAGTCTATATTATACTTCTTGAAATTGACAGCATTATGATTTTAAATTTAGGTTTATTTCTGAATATACGTAAACCTTCATGTGTTTTGAAAGCCAAATAGCCAGGACCCTCCTTGTTTGCTGAGCCCTGTTAGCTGGAAAGAGAACAGGGGCCATTTTGGTGTAACTGGGAGGAGAGTTGTGTCTCTACAGGGTCATGGAAAGAGAAGGTTAGTTCAAATTTCGTGTGAAAATAACATTGGTAGGTGTATTCTGACTGGGTAACACATCATAACTGATCACATGTGCTACTCAGCAGACTCCTTTGTGAAGAGATGTGTGACATCCAGAGACTTGGGAATTGAGTTTGAATATGAAATCATGGTGCTCTACAGTTTCTTTAGGAACAGAGTCCTCACAATTTAGGTGCATCCTTTGGTCACCACATTTCCACATATTAATGAGAAGAGTTAGACACTGGCTCTGTCCCTAGTCCTGGGCTCATGGCACGGGCAGGGCATTCGCAGTAGCAGAGGAAGCAGGTCCTGTCTTAATAAGAACAATAGCTAACTTTTATGGAGTGTTTCTTGTGTGCCAGGCATTGCGCTCAGTGCTTTCTCATACGAAATTGCATTTGTCATCCTAACCCCACAGAGTAACTGTTCTTGCTATTCCCATGAGAAGTCCCAGGGGTAGATAGGTTAAGTAACTCACAAGTGGTAGCGGAAGGGTTCCGCTCCGGGTGCCAGGAATTACCTGTGCTCCACGCACTGTTGCTTTGCAAGATGAAGAATGTCATTCCACAGAGGGCTGGCTTATGTTTTCCAAAAAGCTGCGGGCCTGGATATCAAGGTAGAATGGATGCCAGTTTCATGAAGCTGCTAGAAACTGGACAATCGTTTGAAGGAGGAAGGAAATTTTTTTTCTCCTTCTGAAGGTCTTCCTGCAATAATCAGGTTAAATTTTAAAGTCTGATATTAATTCCTCTTACAAACCATTTTCCAACCTTACAAAGTTATTTCCTGATTAGTGATATTTGATACTCAGAACAAAACTCTGCAAGAGAAATTAGGACATATTAGGTTCCCTAGAAACTGAGGCACAAATCAATCGTTTGGAAAAATTCAGACCGAGTGTTCACATTTGTATGAGAGATGAGACATTTCAATTTGGAATGCTTGGTTCTTTCCTCTGTGCTGATTTAAAGCAGATGTATTTTAATGAGTCTAGTGCACTGTGAATCCCCTGAGAGTCCCACGGACTTGGTGCCTCCCGTTCTGTGTGTAATTG
The DNA here is from genome assembly GCF_964237555.1 of Oryctolagus cuniculus. Taxonomy (NCBI): domain Eukaryota; kingdom Metazoa; phylum Chordata; class Mammalia; order Lagomorpha; family Leporidae; genus Oryctolagus; species Oryctolagus cuniculus. The sequence goes on from NC_091439.1 coordinate 62,868,604, forward strand.
GACTGTGGAAGTATAAGAATGCTTGTTCTATTTTCTCACTTCCCAGTCACTTCTCATCTTGTGATCCAGCTGCTCCCACCACTTCCTTGAAATTATTCTACTCAAGGTCACTGAGTACCTTTTAAACAATAGTTAAATACAATGGGAGTGTCTACGGCCTTACCTCTTGGTTAACTTTGAAGGTGTTGATTACACCCTGCTTTCCTTGTACAGCTTGCAGCTGTATCTGCTGTTTATCCCCTCTCCCAGGCTGCTCCGTTTCAAGTTCCTTTGCTCATTCTTTAAATATTACTGTCCTTCTAGGTTCCGTCTCAAGCCTGCTTTCTTTTAATTTTCTACACTTCGTGCAAATTCAACCTGCACTCTGATCGTGGCTAGCTTTTTGAAGATGTTTTCTCTATGAGTTGGCTTGGTTCAGATTTCTTCCTTGAAATTCAGCCTTGCACACCCAGCTGCTTGTTGATGTCTACTCTTACCTCCTCCCCAGTTCAACAGATCCAAGCCTGTTTCAGATAGAACTCAACTCCATCCCTTTCTCCATCAGCACTTTGGCTAATCCTGTTTTGCCTGTATCGTTGATAAGGATCACCATTTGCTGGCTGACCTAAGCTGAAAAACCGGATAGTATTCCTGACTTCTGTCTCTCTCCTTACTCTTCTCCCACCTTCTAGCCTACTCCCATGATATCTACTGCACTTGAGTCCTGCTATAGTAACTTCCATTTAATCTTTATAAATCCCAGGATCCTCTTCGAGTAATGAGGAAAATGTGTACCTACTTCATGGGATTGTGTGTGTGGGGGTGAAGTCAGATCGCATGTCTAGCCCTTCTGCTTTGCGTCTGGTGTGCTGTTACTGCTCAAAAAATGTTCACGGTGTTGCTGCTATCGCCTTCTGCATCCAGTTTTGCCTGGTGTTTCTCCCCATCCTTCACATTTCTGCCAGACTTCTATTTCTAATGTGCAAAACTGACCCAGTCGCCGTCCTCGATAGCTTCCCATTACTGTCAGAATTAATTCTCAATTTCTTGCCCAGCTGTTTGTGACCCTGCAGCCTCTGCTCCCACTCCTCTATTTCTCCACCCTTATTTCTCTTGTTCCTTTACATCTGATTTTTAGATGTTGCTTTCCCCAGGAAGCCTTTGATTTTAACCTGGGTTAATTACACTGGCTTCCCATTCAAGGCTCTTACCTAGCACTTACCAGGGTATGCTGCCGTTGTTTATGCTTTTATCTGAACCCTGTCTGGAGAAGTATGGAAAATTTCTAAGGTGGAGGACTGGCAGAATCTAGCATAGAGATGGTATTCAGGAAATATTTGTTGAATGAATAAGTGCTTGATAAATAACTGTAGCCTGTTGAATGGGCATTTGGCCTAGTGGTTAAGATATAGGTTAACATATCCATGTCCCATATCAGTGTCCTGGGTTCTGTTTCTGGCTTTAGCTTCTGCCTCTAGTTTACTGCTAGTGCAGACCCTAGGAGGCAGCTGTGATTGGATTCTTATCACTCATGTGGGAGACCTGGATTGCATTCTTGACTTCAGCTTTGGGCTAGGCACTGGGGAGTGAAGCAGCATATGGGAGCAATCTCTCCCGAACTCCTTCTTCCACACATACTTTCTTTCTATCATGCAAATAAATATTGAAAGAAAGAGTGAATATTGTGCAGCAGGTAAAGCTGCTCTCTGCAATGCTGCATCCCATATGGACGCTGGTTCACATCTTGGCTACTCCACTTCAGATCTAGGTGGAGAAAGCAGGGGAAGATGGCCCAAGTACTTGGGCCCCTGCCACTCTTGTGGGAGACCTGAAAGAAGCTCCTGGCTCCTGGCTCCTGGCTCCTGGCTCCTGGCTTAGGCATGGCTCAGCCCTGGCCATTGCAGCCATCTAGATGGTGGACCAGCGGATAGAAGATCTCTCTCTCTCTCTCTCTCTCTCTCTCTCTCTCTGTGTGTGTGTGTGTCCCTCTCTGTCTGTAACCAAGACTTTCAAATAAATAAATAAATATTTTTTAAAAGAAAATCTTATGTACAATAAATTTTATAACAACACAACTAGGTTAGTTAGGTCAATCTAGTGGCTCATATAAATAGAGATTAACCAATGATTCTTTTCTTTGATGCAGACACATGAATTTTGAAAATAGCATTAAAGAAGTGATGTGTTAAAGTTTAACCTATATGTTGTCTGAGTAGAAGGATGTAGTGAATTTTTTGTTACTTGATTTTCTCAATTTTACGTGATTTCTCAATCACTTATACTTGAATTTCCTTCATAGCATATAGCTGTACTTTCTAGGGCAACTTGGAAAACCTGGTGCCAGTATTAGGTTACTAGCAGTGGAAGCACCATACCACGATGATTCTGGGAAAGTTCATAGGATGAGCAGAAGAACTTGTGATTGTGAAACTTGGTTCTTCCGAGATCCTGATACACGACTCTCAAGTTGTTGATTCATAGTTCTCAAAAGTATATTCATACTGTTGATAGTGTCTCATTTAGCTTTATCCACCCCCTTTCCTTAATCTACCAAAGTAGTGAATGTTTATACACTGAATAAAACGTGTCTAAAGCCTTGTAGGAAGTTGAAGAAGGTATAGAAAGGAAGAAGTCCAATCTTTGTAGAAGTTATGACCTTATTAAAGAGTCGTCTATTTCATGAGCAAATAGTCACACCAGGAAGCACTCCCTAAGTGTTAAACGAATACCTTGGGTCCAGGAGTCTGGAGAGGAAGGGGTAAGTGAAGCAATATGAGGGAATTTCTGAAAGTTCACAGGAAATATGTATTATGAAAAAACTACACATGGGTTTCATAATTCTTTTTATACCCAAATAAACCTATCTTTTTTTTTTTCACGATTTATGTATTTATTTGAAAGGCAGAGTTACAGAGAGGCAGAAGCAGAGAGAGAGAGGTCTTCCATCTGCTAGTTCACTCCCCAGATGGCCACAAAGGCTGTAGCTAAGCTGATCCAAAGCCAAGAGCCAGGAGTTCCTCCAGGTCTCTCATGTGGGCACAGGGGCCCAAGGACTTAGGCTATCTTCTACTGCTATCCCAGGCCATAGCAGAGAGCTGGATTGGAAGTGGAACAGCTGGGTCTCAAACCAGTGCCCATATGTGATGCCGGCGCTATAGGCCAGGCGTTAACCCACAGCACCACAGCGCTGGTCCCAGTTCAGAAGCTCTTTGGTTAAGTGGCATATGGGGGCTTTGTCATTGTTGTGTGCTAGATTCTCAAACTTTTTGTTCTGAAGACTCATTAGTACTTGCAAAAATTATTGTGGGCCCCAAAGAGCCTTAGTATATGTGATTTATAGCTATAATATTTATCAATATCAGAAACTATAAATTAATATTTAATAAAATAAAACTAGAAATTAATGTTGATAAAATTTAAAATGTTTATTTAATTTATTAAGTGTAATGATACTAATACACCCACCCCTGGTTAACATTTAAAATGAAAAAAACTGTATCTTACATAACCAAAAAATAGTGAGAATAGCATTGTTTTCCATTTTTTGCAAATCTCTTTAATATCTAACTTATTAGAAGTTGCTGAGATTCTCATATATGCTACTGTGTTCAATCTTTTGCAACCTCTGGAGACCCCACAGAAGACTGAGAGTAAAAAAGAAACATGGAGTGTCCGTACTACTCTGAATATAATTTTGATCTTTAAGATTCTCTGCTAGGGCCTTGGCAACCCCCATGAGTTCCTGGAGCATGCCGTGAAACCCACCGTCCACTGTCTTGTGGTTGCGTCTGAGATAGACCAGGCCAGTCCTCGTATGCAGAGGTGAGGTGGCTTGGAAGGATGAGCTCATTCCTTGTGGGATCTCTGTGGAGGAAGGGAGGCTTGACCTTGACACTTGGTCCCTGGAGGCACTGAGTGGGAAGTCCTGGGTGAGCATCAAGGCAAAAAGGCATCTAGTTCTTGGCAGCAGTTGGGAGAAAGCCTTTGGGATGAGCTCACAGGTAATGGAAAGTAGGGCGGCCCCTGCCACCTGGAGGCAGGGCAGGGTAGGGAGAGGCAAGAATTCCCCGAGTGTGCTCTGACATCACTGCAGGCCTTTGGGGCAGAGAAGGCCTTGGGAAACTGTGGAAAAGGACAGGGCTTTGGAAGCTGCCAGCCTGTGTGATCAAGTCAGAAAACATCGTCAATATCTTTTAAAAAGCATGTTGTAGCTCTTAACATATCTTGATTTTAGTAAAATCAAAAAAACAACTCCCGCTTATCTTGCATTTAATGGAAGCTAGAAAAGTGATAAAAATCAGAATTTAATTTTTTATTTTTCTAAATGAAAGGGGAAGTCAAGTACATTGTTTGAAACTTTGGCCTATTTAGAGAGGCGTAAGGAAAAAAATAAAAATCACCTGTAATTCACCACCTAGCAATAAACACTATTAACTCCTTACTATCTTTAACTATTAACTCCTTACTATATTTAACCTTACTTACCACAGTGCTGCATTCCATGCAAATTGTTTCAAAATAGCCTTTTTCTCCCTTACCAATGTTTGATGAAGCAAGACATTTTCCTCTTTTAATAATGTATCTAGGAAAGGCTCTTTTCATCTCTTTTTCAGGAAGAGTCTGAGTGATTATGAGTGTGTATGTGTGTGTGTGTGTGTATGTGTGAGAATTCATGAGTGTATGTGAATGTGAGTGTGCATGTGAGAGTCTGAGTGTGTGAGTGGTAGTATGAGTGTATGTGAATGTTAATGTGTGTGTTATGTGAGTGTGTGAGTGGGAGTGTGTGAATATATGTGTGTGTGTATGTGAGATCTGTGTGTTTAAGTGTTGTGCACACGTGTATGTGTATGTGTGTGTGTGGTGTCTATGTTGCTGGTGGGAATACATTAGCACCTGGGAGGCTTCTGTAGCAAAACCTGAGGGAGATTTAATCTGGTGGAAACAGAGTTGGGATCCCTTGATGAGCCACTTCTTAAACCTAGAGATAATCTTTGTTGTTGAAACCTTAAAAGAATTCAGCCTTCTACTTCGATAAGATAAAAATGAGTAAGCTTTGAAAACAAATTTAAGAGGGAAAAGCTTCAAGAGAAGGTTGGTAGAGGGCGATTTGGCTCATATATAAAATGAACAGCAACCGGGGAGGGTAGGAAGTGACACTGGAGTTGCCTGTAACAGAGCTTAGGTAGTCGCAGCAAGAACCAGTCTGGAAGGGACTCTTGCTTTCCTCACTCCTGCTGTGAACGTGGAGCATTTAAATCACCAATCTCACAACGTTGCTCCGTGACCCCCGAGAGGATAAATAACTATAACTGGCATTGTTCAGTTGTCTCAGGGGTCAGAATTGGCCTCCCTATTGTTAAGCCCAAATCACCATTTTAAATTTATATATTTAAACTGTTCTCTTGGGATCTTGGCCGGTTGCCTTAACTGAAATACTCTTAGGTGTACTTTCCTTTGTGCATTTTTTTTTTTTGCTTTTTCATAGTTTTTTTTTTTTGGTTATTACTATGAACTTAAACCAATTTTACAATTAGTTAAGCAATTCTAGGAAGACAGGGTGAGAGGTTCATTCATTCATTTACTCATTCATTCATTCATTCAACATGTATTTATTGACCACTGCTGTGTACCAGATATATAATATTAGTGGTATTGCAGTCAGTGAGTACCGAGTAGATACGAGTCCAAGGATTCCGAAGTTTCTTTTCCAGTAGGGAATCATTTTGGATCTTCACCTTTTCTTCCTCTGAGTACGTTCCTAACAATCTGTGGCCAGTTGGATTGGTCTCATCGTTGTGAAGTTATGTGATGTAGCTCAGGTGGATGAATTAGCAAGGTGTAATCTAGAGAGAGAGCATTCAAGATGTTGTAGGTTTGATGATCTTGTGATGCGAATACTTTACAGCAGGGTTGTCAGCCAGGGGCCTACAGCACAAGGAGCTGTGCTGGTTCTGGGCTGTCAGCATCTGTTGCCTTAGCAAGGCTGATGCACCTGCTCTGTTTTCCTATAATGGGCAGGAAGATTTATTGGGAGGCAAAGAATCATGATCATATTTCATTTCCTTCTTAGGTCTCAGCTTGGTGAGAAAACTTGGTTGATGTTTGAGTTATAGGATTGTTTGTAAGGTCCCTTTCTGGGCAGGATCTTAAATATGATCTAAGAGTCATTTAAGTTTATGACTCAAGTCTCTAACATGGTTGACAAAATACGCTCCCTGCCAGGGTCTGAAGGATTTCCTCTTTCACTGTTTGAGTTTTCAGTGTTGGCTCAAGACATGACAGCAAGGGTACTGGCTTAGAAATCGAAGACTTAAGATGATACAGTTTTGCATTCTGTCTTTAACATTTCTGACTTGTTTAATCTTAGACAGTTTACCTGCCTAAGAGAAATCTTCATCCAGATTTCTTCTAAAATCCACTTTATTTGATGAATGGATTAAAAAAAGATGATAAGCGTTAAGCATATATCATAGCTCTGTCACTGTGGCTCTGCTTAAAACTCCTGTGGTAACTATTGCTTCTAAAATTCACTTATTAACTAATCACACACTTGTTTTCTCCCTTAATTTTTGTGAATCATCTCTCCTTTCCCCAACTTTCAAAAGCACCAAAATAGCTTTCCTGACACTGTACATATCTATTTCTCTAAGACATCTCTCCTGACTTTTCTTTTTATCTGACAATACCTTGCACATATCTTTACTGTACTTCTCCATCTTGTTTCTAGCTATTTTCTCTGCTGAATGGTGAACCTGTTAAAGATGGAGCCCGCGTCTTATTCTTATCACCTATGAGAACATCTGGCACAGAGAAAGTGTAATTCACCTAGTTGGTGAATGAATAAGGATAAGGGAGAAATGGAATGGGCTTCTTCTTCACTTCTTCACTTCTGTGACAGCAGAAGTCACGAATGGTGTTGTGTATTCTTATTAAGCCTTTTACTTGTTGCATCTCTTCAAAGCACAGGAGGCTGCTTTCACTTGGGGTATGGGCGGGGTGTGTTGCAGCCTGTTTGCACAGCTGCATGCAGGGCAAGCATGAGAAGGGGCTGTAGTTATTGCTGAGAAACAACAGCTGCAACCGTGCAGAGCAAGGCAGGGCAGAGAAGTCACCAAAGGAAGAGGAGGCAGACAGAGCCCACGCTCTGCCTCTGGCTCCCTTCGGGGCTCTGTAATGGAATTTGAAGTGTGTGGCTTGGTTGTATCACAGCCGAGCAAAACGGACTGATCTAGATGTTTCATTCTAATTTTGATGGTCACTGTGTCTAAATGTATTACACACTGTTCTCTCTGCCTCCCCTCCCCTCTACAGAGAAATCATAGCCATGCCCAGCAGTATTCTCATTGGGAATACAGACTGCTTAGCTTCCCACAGAACCCAGTCCATGGCAACATAAAATCTGAAACCATCTCTGGGGTGACTTTTGAATGGGATATTTCTTTTCTGGTGTGGTGTGAATGCCTTGGCACAATGGGCATCGAATCATGTGGTCCTGTTGTATTTACTGTTTGCCACTTGACAAGACAGCCAAGTAGAGAAAAAAACCCATGTGTTAAGAAAAGGAAGATGAAATGGAGAAGCTTTAAAGAGTGGAAAAGTTTATCATTTTGTTTGCCCATAGGTTATGGATGTAGAATTCATTCATCAGGCTTGTTTTTTGGTATTATTTTAAAGACAGGATTTCATTCATTTTTAAAGATGTATTTTATTTATTTGAAAGGCAGTATGAGAGAGGGAGAGAGAGAGAGAGCGAGTGAGCGAGTGAGCGTGAGCGAGCCGGAGAGAGTGACCTTCTATCCCTGGTTCACTCCCCCAGATGGTGGCAACAGCTGGCGCTGGGTCAGACTGAAGCCAGGAGCTTCTTCTGGGTCTCCCACATGGGTACAGGGGCCCAAGCAGTTGGGCTATCCTCTGCTGCTTTCCTATGTGCATTAGCAGGGAGCTGGATCAGAAGTGGAGAAGCCAGGACTTGAACCAACACACATATGGGATGCTGACATTGCAACCAGTGACTCTACCTGCTGGCCCACATCACCAGCCCCCATTCACTAGCTTTACAAACTGATGTTTAAATAATGTGTTCGCGAATCCATCAAGACTCTTTCATTTGGAGAAGTGAAAGAGGAAACAAAAGAGAGTTCAGTGACTCAGGGAACTGAAGAATCAAGGAGTGAAACCGCTTCAGGCACAGGTGGATGCAGGCGATCAGCTGTGGTATTGGAAAGCTGTGGGTCTCTGTCTTTCAGCCAGCTTTCTTTCCCATGGCAGCAAACAAAGTTTAAGGGTTCCTCAGCATCATAGCAGTCCTAGTGGAAAAATACATCTTCGGGAGCTTAGTTGAAGAGTAAACAGGTCTGGGTCCTATGTACACTGGTCAGCCCCACCCACATGACATAGACGGGGACTTCCGGCCAGGCCGGCAGTCAGTTACGCCATGGTGGAGAGGGAATCCCAGGCAGGCATTCACTACATTTTATCAATTTAGATTATTATCTTAAACGCATTTCTGTCTTTGAGAGGCAGAGAGAGAGAAACAGATACACAGAATTTAATTTGAAGAATTGGCTCATGTGCTTTTGGAAGCTGAGCAGTCACACCATCTCCCGTGAACTGGGGACCAAGGAAGGCTGGTGGTGAGATTGAGCCCGAAGGCCTGAGTCAGGAGAGATGATGGTGTACATTCTAGACTGAGAGCTGGGGAAAAGGGGAGAGAATGTCCCAACTCAGGCAGTGGTGCAGGAAAACAGGCAGTCTCCCTCCCTCCACCTTGTGTTCTACTCAAGTATTCAGGGCATTGGTGATGCCCACTCACGGTGGGGAGGGCCATGTACCACCTCCGCCGCCTCAAATGCTCATCCTATCTGGAAACACGCTCAGAAACCATGTTTAATCTGGTCAAGCTGACACAAAGTTACCCATCATAAGGGGAAAAGAGACCTCTGTGCAGAACTGGGCTCCATCTGGATACCGTGTGACAATGAGGACTGAGAGCCAAAGAGCTCGGTGGGTTCAGTGGATGGGAAGTTACTGAGGGGGATTTTGGTTAAGTGGACCTAACAGGCCTGTTACAGAAGACAGGCCAGGGTGGGAAGAAATCCAGGATAGGGAATGAGGAATTTGACTACTTACTGTGTGACCAGATAGGGTAAAGGATTCTCTAGAAAACATGCTTAGCAGGTGACTTACTACATTAGGAGGATGCAGGCCCCACAAGGATAGATGATGTGGTCAAGACCTGAGCTTAGAGGCCCCTGAGTGAAGCTTAATTAAGGAGGGAGTCTTCGTCAGCATCCATGCTGTGTAACCCATATCTTGGCAGACTCCTAGGCATTTATTATAAGCAGATGTCGAGTGTATAAACTACTGAGGGAGGAACTTGCCCTCATCACTCAGCCTTCCTCCTGCCCAGTCCCTGCACCAACCCCGACCATTCTCCCTAAAACCTATTTGGGAAAGAAGCAGAGAAACATCTGTGTAGCCAGAACTGGTGAGGAAGGAGTTAGGAAGGCAGATATGCATGGAACTATTCTCTCAAATGATTTTCAGTATCATTTGGGGTTCTTATTTAGAATATGTGTCTAACTCCTTTTACCTCCATCTCCATCTTACTGTATTTTATGAATCTGAGGCTCCATTTGAGATCACTTTACTGTGACAGAGACTATCAAATATGAATTTAAGTCAAAAGTTATTAAAAGTCTTTAGGAAGGCATCTGCTGATTAGAGTTTTTCCTCATCCCCCACCCCCCCCCAAAAAAAAAAACCCAGCAAGTGTCAGGGTGGCATTCTTGAGAACTGCTAGATACAACTAAAGCAATAAGAAGGAAAACTGTCAGGATAGGAGCGTGAAGGGGAGTGAAACTCATCACAGCATGGCATTCAGGCCCACACTATTCAGTATAATTGCAGGGAGTTGTTTTCTAGGAAGCCTTGGGCATCCTACTACTTCCATAACTTATGTAGTCATTTTTTGGAGGTACAGGGGTATGCTTGAGAGAGTGCTTGAAGTTCCTCTTCAGCGGCAGTGGCTCAACTGGTTTTGTTGTTGCCCGCACTGTCCTGGCCCTGGCCTCATCCTATTGGTCCCTTTAAGAGACACTGCTGTGTCTTAGACAACTGCCTTCTTTTGTTTTAGATTCAACTTTTTTAAAATCAAAGTGCAATAAAAATCAAGTCTGCTTTGACACCAGCATAGGCTACTATCCAAACGTACTTGCATTCTGCCTATAGATAGGTAGCTCTTGAAAATTGATCAGGCCTGTGATGAATTCAGTTTTGGCCTACTGTTAGAATTCTTGTTTTCATCTGCTTATCAGGAGGCAAGGCCTTGAGTTGTGTCATCTCCTCACCTCCATGTGCTTCCTGGTGATTGGGCAGTTGCAGCGGTCATATTGTCTATGTTGTGTTATCTATGTCCACCTGCACAGATCATCAAGGCTCTAAGCTGTCTTACAGTCCTAATTATGTCTCATTTGACAACACCATTAAAAAGACTTTGGGAGAGAGTCTTTAACGATGTACAGTGGCAGTTGTGATATCCTAAGAGGTGAGGACATTCAAAGTCCTGTTGCCATTCCCAGTAAGAAGTAAATTTTACCCTGCAGTCTAGTTTACACATGTGATATGTACAGTGTGTAACTGAGGCCGGAGTTTGACTAAGCAACACTTATTCTCTTAGGTGTGCTGCACTTGTCATTTCTATTAGTTTTTGTTCTAAAAAAAAAAAGTAGTGACTGTGCCTTGTCAAGTGCACCCCTGATCCAGGGAAGGCTCCCAATCTGAGAATGAAAAGAATGGCTTACCAATCAAGTTCTAGGAAGTCTTAAAATGTTACTTCTGAGAAGTTTTGGAGATTATCTAGAGAGCTTCCTCTTTTCCTCCTGCTGAGCCTCTGGAGGAACTTGAAGCCCAGGGAGGTAAATTCATCCTTGCAGGAAACAGCTCTGCTTTGTATTTGTTCTCTCACACCTGCTATTCCTGGAACGACCCAGAGGCCGGTTGAACCACCTGGGCCCTGTAATTTTTCAGTCTAGCAATTATGCTCCCGCATGACTGCATGGTGATAAACTATACCCAGTGTCCCTTTCTTAATTGGCTGTTTCCCGATTTCTTTGATAAATAGTAGTGATCTCCTTGTACCCAAATCTGACAAATTACATTGTTTCTGTTATAATTGTTATAGTCAAACAATTAACATCAACTTTTGAGTTTTCAATATTATTCATAGTGTATTAGTCAGTTCAGGTTGCCATTACAAAATATATATGTAGCCTAGGCAGCTCAAACAACTGAAATTGATTTTCTCATGGTTCTAGAGATTGAAAGTGTAAGACCAAGTTGCCAGAGGATTGCTGTCTGGTAGAGTTTAGAGAGAGAGTGCACGTGAGCAAATTCTCTGATGTTTCTTCTTACAATGACAGCAATCCCATCAGGCCAGGGCCCTACCTTCATGAGTTCAGCAAACTCGTTCTCTCCCAGAAGCTCAGGGGCCTTCAACATACGGATTTTGGGAGTCTATAGAAGTCTATGGCACATTGCTAAGGTCTTAGTATTGTTTAAGGATTGACTGAAGTGTGCAGAAAACTTTTCTCCACTGCATTTATTACAACTGGACTTTCCTATTTGAGTGAATGTTTTTCACATTATATGTAAGGCATTTATTAGCATTTATTTTATATCATTTTAAAATTTTCATATCTATGGAACCCAATTTATAGTTGAAAGTTTAACCTGAACATGAAATGATATCTTTAACAAGTTATTTTGACAGGTTTGTTCTAGTATAGATTCTATCAATTCCTTAATGAATTTCTAAATAGCACACCACTATTTTCCAAACTTTATAAAATATACCTACCCTCACTGAGGTTAATACATATTTTAGTGAACAGTAATTGGTGCCAAAACATATTTTAACACAACTTTTATATATTGGAATTACTATTGCTATATAGAAAAGGAGTGAATTTCTTAACTATGGAACTGTAAGGAACCAGGTGTTTGTAAGAGCCATGCCAGTAGCCCATTCAAACTATCCATTCAAACTTAAAACAAGTAAACTGAGAGGGAAGGCTGAGATCATAAAATTGCCTTAAAATCATTTGTATTAGTTTTTTAAAAAGTCTTTGGACACTTCCAAATGAGCTGCTGTGTTTTTGTCTGTTGTAGAAAGGCTGTCGATTAAGAAGATTTTTTTTTGCTGTCTTTTTGTTTCTAAGGTTTAAAGATTTGGGCTGTGTTACAATTTTATGGTCCATACGTTTCTCTGGTGAGCTTTTGTGTAAAGAGTTAATGCTGTGCAGTCTGATGAACTCTTGCCTGTGTGTTTTTACAATGCCAACAAATGTATGTTTGCTTTGTTTATTCTGTTCCAGTGCTTATCTGCCGAGGAGATCTTCTCCCTGCACGGCTTTTCAAATGCTACCCAGTTAACCAGCTCAAACTTCTCTGTCATCTGTCCAGCGGTCTTACAGCAGCTGAACTTCCACCCTTGCAAGGATGGACCCAAGCACAAAACAAAGCCGAGTCTTTCCGAAGGTACGTGGTTCGTGTTTCTGTCATTTCTGTGAAAAGTCTCTGAGCCAGCGTGAAACGCCGGGAACGCATGTCTCTTTTTTGGCTTTAAAGCTTTGAATGAGTCTATTTAGAACTTCTTGGTAAAATAATTGTATTTTGAAAATACTTAGAATAAGAGTAGTTAGAACTTATTTAGCGTTCCTAAGTTACGCTCTTCAGTTTGTGGACTCCAAACTGTATTTCGTATGGCCAAGCAACTTTATAAAACTTAAAGTTTGATTTAAACTATATATATATGTATTTTAAAGATTTATATATTTATTTGAAATGTGGAGTTACAGGGGATAGAGGGAGAGGGAAAGTTAGAGAGAGAGAGAGAGAGAGAGAGAAAATCTTCCATCTGGTGCTTCACTCTCTAATTGGCTGCAATGGCCAGGGCTGGACCAGGCCAAAACCAGAAACCTGGAGATCCATACAAGTCCCCCGCATAGATGCAAGGACCTTAGTACTTGGGAATCTTCTGCTGCTTTCCTAGGCATACCAGCAGGGAGCATGATCAGAAGTGGAGCAGCTGGGACTTGAACCAGTGCCTATATGAGATGCTGGCACTACAGGTGACAGCTTAACCCACTGCACCACAGTGCCAGCCCCAACAATATATATTTTGTGCTGTGCATATTGGAGTGTACATTAACTATTTGGCTTTTAGCTGACTAGTTAACTTCTACTACCTTTTAAAAATGTTTCCTTACTTATTTTATCTACTTGAAAGGCAGAACAACGAACAGGGAGGGGAAGAAAGACAATGAATATGAATCTTCTATCTGCTGGTTGACTTACCAAATGTCAGCAAAAGCCCAAACCAGGACCTCCATTCAGATCTCCCACCTGAGTGGCAGGGTCCCAAGCATGTGCTCCATCATCTGCCACCTCTCAGGGTGCCGATTAGCAGGAAGCTAGATTGGAAATAGAGTAGCCAGGACTTGAACTAGCACTCTGATATGGGATGTAAACATCCCAGGCAGCAACTTAACCCATTGTGCCACAATGCTTTCCCCTCTGTTAACTATTGCTTTTCATATTATTTAAAAATGTGTCAGTTTATCAGTTTTCAATGAATAGGTATGGGAAGTTATTTGTTCTAAATTAAATCTTAAGGAACTGAACTGTGACTGTTTTACTATTCATAGGTGGAAGATAGTATCAGAAATGATTTTAAGGGTCTACAATGGTGTTGCCATAAGTAATAGTTTATTTATTTAGGAGGCAGAGATAGAGACTGAGATAAAAAGGAGTGGTGGTGGTGTAGTAGAGAGATATATAGAGAGAAAGCAAGCCCATGCTACCATCTACTGGTTCACTCATGTGGGTTCACCCACACATGCTTGCAATGTTGGGGCTGGGTCAGTTCACAGGTAGGAGCCAGGAACGCAGTGCAGATTTCCCATGTGAATTGCAAGCAGTGAAGCCATTGTCTGCTGCCTCTTGGCATGTGCATTTGCAGGAAGCTTGAATTGAGCAAGTGCCAGGTATCAAACACAGGTCTTCTAATATGGGACATGGGTGCCTTAACTACAAGGTCAAATACTTGTCCCTAAACACTACATTTTTAAATAATAATATGGTATAAAGAAATTTTAGGGGGCCGGCGCTGTGGCTCACTAGGTTAATCCTCTGCCTGTGGCGCCAGCATCCCATATGGGTGCTGGTTCTAGTCCCGGTTGCTTTTATTCCAGTCCAGCTCTCTGATGTGGCCTGGGAAAGTAGTGGTGGATGGTCCAGGTGCTTGGGTCCCTGCACCCGCATGGGAGACCAGGAAGAAGCACCTGGCTCCTGGCTTAGGATTGGCACAGCTCCATCCATTGTGGCCATTTGGGGAGTGAACCAACAGAAGGAAGACCTTTCTCTCTGTCTCTCTCATTGTCTGTAATTCTATCTGTCAAATAAAAAAAATTCTTTTAAATATAAGAAAACAAATGGATGCTTAATATATAGTTCACATCCTTAAACATGTAGAAGTACACATTCACTAGTGAGGTAAACCAGTTGTTCAGGGAGTCTGTTTTGCAGCTGTATGCATTGTATTGGTATCCCTAGATTGTTAACTTGCCCTACATGTATATTTTAATTTTAATTTTAATTTTAAAAATTCCTTTAAGGGATAACATAAATAAGATCAGTCATCTACTAATAACAATAGATAGAATTAAAAAGGAGAGAATGACCAACATGGGAAGCAGGCCACATAGCAGACTCACAGAATGACAAACACCCTAAATAGCACTCTGGCCTCAGAATCAGCTCTTAAGGCATTCAGATCTGGCTAAAAAGTCCATGAGAGCATTTCAGACATGGAAAGCCAATACACTTTTGCAAAAATGACCTACATGAAAGATCTCTGTGTGTGAGATCCCGGCGGAAAGAGGGATCAATTGAAGAAGGAGGTACCTTTCTCTGAAGGTAGTAAAGAATTTCCACTTTACTTATGGCCCTGTCTAAATAATGTTGGAGTTTGTGGACTCAAAAGGCTTCCACAGCCTTGGCAGCTCATTACAAAGCCTCCGGTGATTACTGAAATCATAAATAAGAGTGTCAATTATTAAATCAACAGTACTGTTGTACTTGCTCCCCCTGTAGGACCTCTGTCCTTAATGTGCTGTACTATGAAAATTAATGGTAAAACTTGTATTCAAACAGTACTTAATACTTTGTGTGTCTGTGTGGGTGCAAACTGTTGAAATCTTTACTTAGTATAAAGTTGGTCTTCTGTATATAAAGATAATTAAAAATGAATCTTAATGAAGAATGGGTTGGGAGAAGGAGTAGGAAGTGGGACAGGAGTGGGGGTGGGGGGAAGAACCGCTATGTTCCAAAAGCTGTACCTATGAAATTTATATTTATTAAATAAAAGCTTTCAAAAAATTCCTTTAACAATTATCTATTGATTGGCACACCAACCACTGTTCTGTGCATTGAGGATTCTGTGGTAAGCAAGAAGAAAAGTTCCCTGCCACTTTAGGGCTTACGCTTTGTAGAGAAGAGAACTAATGCTTACTTATAAATATTTTTAAATGTTTGTTTATTTAAACAAAAAAGAAAATAAACAGTATAGTTTCAGAGGGATATGTGCTAAAAGAAAAGAGAGAAGGTATAGGAGGTGATGGTGGGGCTGGGGGTGAGATTTTGTTGAGTTCAGGTGTGACAGTACATCTGAGTTTGAATGAGGGGGAGTAGAGGACTATGGCAGGAACCAGCATAGCCAAGAAATATATGGCAGGAGCACAGAACAGCAGGAGGATCTGTGTGTGTGGAGGAGAGTGAGCATGTGGGAGTGGAGAAGCAGGTGATGCCCTGGAGGGAGAAGAAGGCTGCATAGGGCAGGCCTGGAAGGCTGTGATAAGTTGACTACCTTTTATTCTGTGTGGCATGAAGCCACTGTTGGGTTCTGAACAGAGGAGTGCCACGGTCTTACTTGATTCTGTAAAAGAGTTTGCTACCTGAAGTTTGAAGCGTAGGTTGTAATACTTGAGAGTAGAAGCAAGGTGATTGGTCTGGGGTTCATCCTCAAGATGAACAGGATCTGGGCAAGGGGGCAGGTAAGTAGGAGTGGGGAGAAGCGATCAGATTCCAGATGGATTTTGAATAGGTGCTAAGTGTTTTGCTTCTGGATTGGATGTGGAACAGGAAAAGAGGGATCCTAGTTTGAACTGAAAACTGGAGAGGGAGATGCACCAGTATCAAGAGTAAAAGACAGGAGAGCAGCTGATTATAGTGGAGAAGGAAATGGTGAGAATGAAGAGTGAAATGCTTGTTGACACTTGGAGACTGCAGTAGTCCACAAGTAGTCATTGGTACACACACATGTGGAGCTCGGAGGAGAGTCCAGGCTGGAGATTTACCATCTTAGAGGTGGTGTTTAGACACTGGTCTGCATGAGATCATTGAACATGAGTAGAACTAGAGAGCAGAGACTATAAGAGAGCAAAGATAGAGAAGAAAAGGGAAGATTTTACAGAAAGGTGCCACTTGTACTTGTTTTTGGTTTCCTTTGTGTATGTGTGTTTAAATCTACATGAGGACACTTCAGAACCTTTGTAGAAAATGGAATTAAAAGATAAATTTATTTTGGTACAAAAATATTTTGAAAGCTATACCTATGAAGCATCTTCAAAAAGTTCATAACATGCATGTTGTAAAGCAACTATGCATGGATTTCAATTTTTTACACCAAAATAAACTATCATTTAATTCAATTTTCCATGAATAATAAGGCTAACATTGACAGAATAGTGATTATAACCAGGTTTTTGGTAGTGATTACAATTTAACAGTCACTGTCCCAAGAACTGTATGTATATCAACTCACTTAATCTTCATATAATTATATGATGTTGGCACTGCTATTCCCATTTTACAGCCAAGAAAACTGAGGTATGGAAGGTTAAAAATCATTTGCTCAGTTTCACAACTTGTATGTGGTAGAGACAGATTCAACCCAGGTCATTTCAGCTTGAGAACTCATGTTCTCTTTTATATTCTAAATTTATATATACAAAGAATAGAAATCACTAAGTATAATATGTCAGTGTGATTAGCAATTCCTTCAATAACAATTTCAATTTTGAAATAATTGTGAATTGTTCATGCAAATATTTTTGCTGGCATATATTTATATTTCTATAATTCTGTAATAAATTTTTTTTTGACAGGCAGAGTGGATAGTGAGAGAGAGAGACAGAGAGAAAGGTCTTCCTTTTGCCGTTGGTTCACCCTCCAATGGCTGCCACGGCTGGTGCGATGCGGCTGGCGCACCGCGCTGATCCGAAGGCAGGAGCCAGGTGCTTCTCCTGGTCTCCCATGGGGTGCAGGGCCCAAGCACTTGGGCCATCCTCCACTGCATTCCCAGGCCACAGCAGAGAGCTGGCCTGGAAGAGGGGCAACCGGGACAGAATCCGGCGCCCGGACCGGGACTAGAACCCGGTATGCCGGCGCCGCTAGGTGGAGGATTAGACTATTGAGCCACTGTAATAAAATTTATAATTTACATTCAAAAGTAAATTCAGCAAATATTTTAATATACTAACATTTATTAACATTGTAGCATGGTAAAGACATAGACTTTGAAGTCAGTTCACTGGAGTTCCAATCCCAGCTCTAATTTTCCACTGAGGTTGTTCATGTGCCTTCAATCTCTTTCTGCTTGAGTTTCCTCTTTTAAAATAATACCTTTCTCATAGGGTTCCTATAGTACTAAATAGCAGCATTTATGAAGCACTTCAGTGCTACATTAGGTCCATTAGTTGGGTCTGTTGAGTAACATATATCTTATATGTACATAATTCTGCGTATAGGAAGTGAGACTTCAGAAAAGCCAAATCTCCTACTCTGTGTAGGTTCATTACCGTTATTCCAAAGTGTTTTTACCCCAATTTCCCAAGTTACTCTATCTTGGGAATCAGGAGATGAAAATAGGAAAGTTGGTACAAGTAGGAAGGGAGAGAATTCTAGAGTGAATTCTGCAGGGTCACAAAATGAAAAAGTCCATGATTCTGAGCTACAAGATCAGAAAGGCACCAAATATTTGGACAGTGGAATGATTAAAGAGATAAACACCTCTGAGGCTGTATATTGTCTTAAGGATTGAAATGGTGCTGAAGCTGGGTGGGATAGGGTAGGAGAGGATACTGAAAAGTTCTGGAGAATTAGGGAGACTGGTGGAGGATTTGTTAATGCAAATATGTTTACTCTGATAATATATTGCCTTTTGTGATGTGCTATCTTATTGCTTTATTTCAGTGCAACTTAATGACCTTGAGAGACTTACCTAATGTCTCATGCCTCAGTTACTTCATCTGTAAAATGGATACAGTGATTGTACCTTCCTTATAGAATTGTTGGGACTTTCAAATGAGTTCATATATGTAAGTGCCTTGAAAAGTGTGTGGCTAAGAGTAGGAAGACTATGATTTTGATCTTCTTATACATGAATTTATAGGTTCACTTTATTCCATGTAATCCTATTCTTTTTTAACAAAATAGTAATTGATAAAAATTATGTCTATTAGGCCAGCACCGTGGCTCACTTGGGATAATCCTCTGCCTGCGGCGCCGGCACCCCAGGTTCTAGTCCCAGTTGCTCCTCTTCCAGTCCAGCTCTCTGCTGTGGCCCGGGAGGGCAGCGGAGGATGGCCCAAGTGCTTGGGTCCCTGTACCCACATGGGAGACCAGGAGGAAGTACCTGGCTCCTGGCTTCAGGTTGGCACAGCGCCGGCTGTGGTGGCCATTAGGGGAGTGAACCAACGGAAGGAAGACCTTTCTCTCTGTCTCTCTCTCACTGTCTATAACTCTCTCACTGTCTCTCTCTCTCTCACTAACTCTGCCTGGCCCCCCCCCCAAAAAAAAAAAGATATCTATTGGATAATTAATATAATTGCATACTTAATACATTAATTGCATACTTTATACATTAATACATTAATCGCATACTTAATCTGAGCTCATCTAAGGGAATGAAAAAACCAAAACAAAACCAGCTAAAAGGGGTCACGAGATAAGATTTTCATGAAAATATTTATGATGTTGCAGTAGGAAGATTTCTCAGAGATCTCCCATTTTGTGATTTTTGAAGTTGACTTTGAAGTGCTTTATAAAACCATGTTAGTGAATACATCAACTGGTGGCAAGTTAAATTTTTAGGAGAGAAATTTAAGTAATTTAGTGCTCTGAAATGGCCGTATTTGATGCAGTCATGGCATACTGTTTAATTCAGTTAATTGGTAAGAATAGCAGAATTTTATTTGTGACATCCTTGAAGATCATATAGTTCTACCCTGTATTACAACTAATGATACATGTCTAAGTTCCAGGGAACCTATGTGGCTTCCTGTAGATACAGTACTTAGGTGGGACAAGAACCCAGTCTCCTGACTCCTAGTTTGTTTTCTTTTTGCTAGATAACAATGAACTAAATTAACTGCATTTTATATGATGGTCTACTTAGTACTGTTTTTGAAAATAAAAATAATAATAAACAGTATTTATTGAAGACTGACAATTTTCCAGGGGTAGTATTAATTGGTTTTATTATTTTTTTTGAAAAACTCTGAAAAAGGAACTGCTTTTAATGTATTTTATTTATTTTAAAACTTTTTATTAACATTTTTGAGACATACAAAAATTGCACATATTTATGGAGTACTATGTAATGCCTCAACCCATGTATATCTTGTATAATGTCCAATCAGGGTAAATATATTTATGTCTTCAAACATTTAATATTTCTTTATGGTTAAAACATATAAACCTCAGAACTTTTTACTCCTATGTAGCTGTAGCCTCATACCCATCCCTATATGCATTTTAAATATGGAAAAATTGAAGCTTAGTGAAGTCAAGGAACCAGCTCTATGTACCGGTAAAGGTAAGAGCTAGAATTTGAGCACAAATCCTCTGGCTCCAGAATTTGCACTATTGACCACCATTCTGTAATGCTTCTCATTTGCACAGTGCAGACCAGGTAGAATTTTTTTTTGTTTAATTAAAAAAAAAAAGGTTTATTTACTTATTTGAAAGGTAGAGTTACAGAGAGAGGAAGACACCAACAGAGATTGATCTTCCATCTGCTGGTTCACTCCTTCAGTGGCCGGGGCTAGGCCATACTGAAGCCAGGAGCTCGGAGCTCCATCCAGATCTCCCACATGCATAGCAGGGCCTTAAGCATTTGGGCCATCTTCCATTGCTTTCTCAGATGCATTAGCAGGGAACTGGATCAGAAGTGGAGCAGCCAGGATTTGATCCTGAGCTCATAAGGGGTGCCAGTTGCAGGGTCTTAGTCCACCCAAATGAGGATGGACTGGGTCCAAAGAAAGGTAAGTGCGCCATTCACCCGTTCCCCAGCTGTGCAGGGGAGTCAGCTTTGGTGGTAGACAACTTTGGATACCTCCCACCTTACTTCCTTTGGACGCCATCTTTGAATTGCCACGAGTGCCTAATTTCCCTGCAGGCGCCATCTTTGAATGGCCTCCTGTGCCTAATTTCCTCACAGATTCCCCCTTTTTTGTTTTATATTAAAGAGAGAAAAAGAAGAACTGAGTGGAGAGTGTGCCTGTCTTAGGTTGTCCTCTCTGACTGGGATCAGCCCTTTATGGAGCATGTCTGTCTTAGGTTGTCCACCTCTGGGGATCTTACCTGTCTTTTTTTTTTTTTTTTTTTTTGACAGGCAGAGTGGACAGTGAGAGAGAGTGACAGAGAGAGAAAGGTCTTCCTTTGCCGTTGGTTCACCCTCCAATGGCCGCCGCTGCAGCCGGCGCACCGCGCTGATCCTGGCAGGAGCCAGGAGCCAGGTGCTTTTCCTGGTCTCCCATGGGGTGCAGGGCCCAAGCACCTGGGCCATCCTCCACTGCACTCCCTGGCCATAGCAGAGAGCTGGCCTGGAAGAGGGGCAACCGGGACAGAATCCAGCGCCCCAACCGGGACTAGAACCCGGTGTGCCGGCGCCGCAAGGTGGAGGATTAGCCTATTGAGCCACGGCGCCGGCTTCTTACCTGTCTTTGACTACTACTCCAGCTGTTAAGGGCTGCCCCAGGGGATCTTACCCGTCATTGGCTACCACCTCAGCAACTCAGGGTATTATGTATTATACCTCTACATCTTGTCAGTTGCCGTGGGTGGATGTAGAGTTCCCAATCTGGTGCTTAAAGAGTGGCATAACCCAGTTCTTAAAGAGTGGCATGTAGTTGTCGGACCACCATTAACTGGACAGCAGCAATGTGATCTTGGACAAATTTACAAGGACAATGGAGACCAAGGGTCATCAAGGGGTAGGAGATAAGGAAGCCATTCCCCAACACCAGACCACAGGTAACTAGAGCTTCAGGATCTTCTTGGAGGGTCTTGATCTTGTCCTTGATGACGTTGGAGCAATTAGCATAAAAGCAGCACTCCTGATGTACCATGATGATCCAGTCACAATGAGGCAGGGAGTTCAATATGGTCCCTTTAAGAGAGTGCAGAGAAAGGCCATGGTCCCCCATTTACAGGGAAGACTGCGCACGCCGGGGCCTAGCAGGACTGGCCGTGGGGTTGGGTAGGCACGCTGTTTACAAGATGGTGGCGGGTGATCCAAGGGAGACAAAAAGGGAGAATACCCATAAAGGGGTGGCCACATAGGTGACACTAGGCCCTCTGTGATTGGAGGTGTGGTTGGTTGAGGCAGTCCTGGGCCTTTCGGGCTTGCTGCCACACCTGAAGGCTCCACCTTAGTTTTAACTGCCTCTGGGGATTTATGAGCCTCCCTCAGGCCAGTGTAGGCCGTCCCCATGATGATCAGCATTCATTCCTTCCCAAAGAAGCATCTTAACAAACTGGTCCCGAAGGTCCCCAGCCGGCAACTTATGATGGAGACTGTGTTGGACCCTGGCTATAAAATTCGGCAGTGACTCTCCCGGTTTTTGTTGTACCCCTGTGATGGGAGATTTAGTGGGCCCCTCATCCAGCTTGTACCAAGCATTAAGTCCTGCCTGCCTCACTTGTTCACAGTAAGGAGTGGGTAGCGCAGCTTGCTGGATCCCGGTAGAGAATCCCTCCCCCATCCCAGCCTGCATAGCGTATGTAATAGGAATAGCCAGCTGGGCTGCTCAGATAGCTTCGGCCTTCACCAGGCACTCCTCCGTAAAGAAGGCGCACCACTTTATGAACTGGGAACTCATGAGGACTGCCTTGGCCACGTCCAACCAGTTCTTGGGGACACATGGGTGATAAGCTATGTCTTGCAGCAGGGTTTGGGCCCACGGGGAGTGTGACCCGTCTTCCACCACTGCCTTGCAAAGCTCCTTTAAGTCCTTCACTTCCCAGGGATACCACTCCAGAGGTCTGTTGCTGCCCGGAGCTAAATTAACAGGGTAGGCTTGAAGTGGCAGGTTCCTAGGCCCAGAGTTCACTTCCCTACGCTGCTTTATGTCCATTGGATAAGTTTCCACAAAGGTCACCTCATTTCTCCTCTCCCCTACCGGGCAGTCGTAAGGGCCCAGATCACATAGCACCCTCCGTGGCTCTACATAGGGGGAGGCCACCTCTGCCCCTGGGAGGTATGGGGGGGGGGGTCCCGGCCCTTCTGTGGCTGATGGGCTAGGTGGGACGATTTTCATTTTCGTTTTTACCTCAACAGTTCGTGCCTCCATGGGGTCTCTGCATTCCTGATCAAACTTAGCCCATTCTCTCTCCCCGCCATCTTCCTCTGAGTCTTTAGGCTCTCCCAAGTCCTGCGCTGCCTCTTTCTCCCTCTCACCCTTGGAAGTTGGGGGTATAGCGTCTGGGTGGAAGGATGCTTTAAGGGCGGTATCAAAGTTTCTCTCCCTCTCAAGGGTGAGTTTTTCCACCCATGACCAAGTGTTCCAAGAAAAGAGATTAGCCGTCTGAATCCAAAGGGCCAAGGTTATGAAGGCTTCCCAGACACTTTCTAACATATAGCATAAGGCCTTTAAGGCCGGGTCCTTTTGGGATGAAACTGCATCACTCATACTGAAGGTTTCACTTACCCTGAGAGACCGCTTAGCTTCAGCCGAAAAGTTACTGGTCATGCCCCACGTTGGGCGCCAGATGCAGGGTCTTAGTCCACCCGAATGAGGATGGACTGGGTCCGAAGAAAGGTAAGTGCGCCTCTCGCCCGTTCCCCAGCCTCCTGATCCTGGAGACAGTCAGACGCAGCAGGGAGTCAAGTCAAGCAAGCAAGAACTCGGTTTATTGCGTGCATAGCAAAGCCTTTTAAAGCACAAGACTGCAATTGTCGTCACGTCCCCTGATGCTGTGCAGGCAGTCAGCTTTGGTGGTAGACAACTTTGGATACTGCCCACCTTACTTCCTTTGGACGCCATCTTTGAATTGCCTCCTGTGCCTAATTTCCCCACACCAGTGTCAATGAACCACAGTGTTGGTCTCTCAGGTAGGAACTGAAGTCTCAGATATTTGCAGATTTGTAAAATGGTAATAAGAATTGAACTGTGTCCTAAACAGGGACTATAATTACACCTGCCTTATAGAATTGTTGTGAGTATCAAATAACTTAAAAAAAGGAAATAGCGGCGCTGGCACATCAGGTTCTAGTCCCAGTTGGGGTGCTGGATTCTGTCCCGGTTGCCCCTCTTCCAGGCCAGCTCTCTGCTGTGGCCAGGGAGTGCAGTGGAGGATGGCCCAGGTGCTTGGGCCCTGCACCCCATGGGAGACCAGGAGAAGTACCTGGCTCCTGCCATCGGATCAGCGTGGTGTGCCGGAGGCAGCGCGCCAGCCGCGGCGGCCATTGGAGGGTGAACCAACGGCAAAAGGAAGACCTTTCTCTCTGTCTCTCTCTCTCACTGTCCACTCTGCCTGTCAAAAAAAAAAAAAAAAAAAAAAAAAAAAAAAAAAGGAAATAGTCTTAAAATAGGAGTAGTAAAATTTCTTGACATACTATTATTACTAACATTCCCTGGAAATCCATTAAAACCTTTCAGAGTTCACAAAGAAGTAGAAGGGACCCTCTCTGAAAGGGCTTACTAGAGGAAGTACTTTGTGTGTATAGAGAGAGTCAAGGAATATTTTCATACTGACTCGCTCTTGCATGCCTCAGTTGAGTGGAAACACTGATCTTTCCCCCTGAATAATGTCCTAACAATGCAAGAAGGGGAAACTATGCAGTGTGTCTTATTCTCTCAGTGACTCGTAGTTCTGATAAATGTGCACAAGAACAAGGAGGATTAGAAAGACTGGATAAGCAGATGAACTGGTAATTTTTGACAGAGTTCTGGGCTACCCCATAAAATAGAACATTCATTAATTCATTCAGCAAGGACTGTGTGCTGTTTGCTGGGCAATTTTCTAGGCACTGAATATGATTAAAGGATAGCCCCTCTCCTTGTGAATCTCACAAAAGATGCAGACAAAGATATAAGTAATATAATTACTGCAACACACAAGAAATGGCAGTTGTACCAATTGCCTTTGAAAAAAGAAGCATGGGAATGTTGATGAGCAAGGGACTGTTGCCTGGACGAGGAGAAACATCTCATAGAGAGGTGTTTGTATTGGCATGGAGAAGCATGTCTGACTTTCTCAAGCAATGAAGATGGAAAGGTGTTTCCAGACAGAGAACCACATGTGTGTTTGGAAAACATATTGTCCAGATAAATACCAAGTTTAGCAGCGATAGATAGGACTGGAGATGTTGAGTGAAAGACAGTTTATGAGGGGCAGCTTTGAAGAAGTGCATTTGCTAATCTTGGTGTTTCAACATAGAAGCCTGAGGCCATATCCAGTAGGGGAGGGAGGCCAGAGAGGAAGCTGTCACATCACATCTGTTGAGGGCTTGGGAGGCGATGGGTGCCTGAGCTCCCACAGGAAGTGAGGATGGAAGAGTTGGAGGTAAGAAATAACTGAAGCAGAATTGATGGGGTTCAGTTACCAATTATCTATGGAATTGATGGGCGGAAAGTGAGACATTGGGATTGATCTTGATGTTTTTGCTATTTAAGGAGGCAGTAAACAAGGATATTGGAACAAGTTTTTCCAGGGGAAGCTGTTGAGCTCAATATATGTATGGGGCTTTGCCTCTGTTTAGTACTCTGAAGTTTCTTTGCCTCTCATGTTTAGTTTTCAACATGTAGATATCTAGTCTGCTCAGGGGCATAAAAATATCTGTTGAATGGGTGAATGACTGTAGGTCTGTAATGGGATAGAAAGCTATTTGTGTTAAGGGAAAACATATGTAGATATCATGGGGGAAGGTGTAGGCTTGAGAACTCTCTCTTAAAGGGAACGTCCAAAGGGGTAGATGGTATTGTTTTATGTGATAAGGTAGGGAGTGGGAGGAAGGTGGGCTGTTGGATGACTGTGTAGGGCATGGCCAGGATCTGGGGCTGATAGGAAAGTGTCTGGAGAAGATAAGGTCGTCCTGGTCAGTGCTGTGATGATTCTTGTGGTTACACAGTACATTGGTTATCTGTTCTTTTTCTTTCTGTGTGTTTCACAGTCTACTTTGTGTTATATTGCTCTGTGTATCTGTGTGCACATGTGTGCATTTCTCAGCTCCCAAACAGAATATTGCAAACTCCTTGTTGATGGGAACTATGGTTTGGTCTATATCCCAGGCTCAGTGAATATTTCCTGTTTATTCATTTTTAAGTCAGATGATCTCTATAGAGGTAATGACACATATTGCTGAAAAGTTTGGGCCCAGGAGCCAGATGATCAGGGTTTGAAATCCAGCTTTCTGACTGGGGTGGCTTATTGGGACTCCACTTGCTTTGATCCCTCAACTGTCAGAAAGAGGTAGGTTAGCACTTTTAGGAACTTGTGAGGTTCTGTGCGTGAACCATGTTGATCAGGTGCAGTGCCTGGCATATGGCAGGTGCTCCTTGAATTACTGGTGTACTCTATACATAGTGCTAATGGGGAAAGTGGCCCGTTTAAACTTGGTTTCTGGGTGTTATGAAGAAGTAGCAATGCAGAGGCAGCATTCTTATCTTTCACATTGTACTTTGTGCACCTTGTGGAAGGCCATAGGCAAAGCCACGCATTACACAGTTCCAGGGATCATGTTGTAGTGAGGCTGTGCTGCCATTGCTAAGTGTTTCTGGGTATGTTGCACTTGCATTTCCTTTTTGTCCTCAAAGCAACCTCTTTAGGATCAAGAAGGGGAAATCACAGCTTAAAGGCCATAGGTCACAGATGCCGTTGGCTTTAGAGTTTAGGTTAGCGTTCATTCGTTTCATGCTAAGCCACCTTTACTGTGTATCTGTTGGGCATTGGGCCCTCAGTACTGAGCGGAAAGATGCACACCTCTGTCTGTTCTCAGCGCGTCCTCTGTATTAGCACATTTTGGCCTTACTCTGGGCCTGCCAGGTTAGCTGTGTGATTCTGCAGCTCCCTCCCCCATGGCTCCCTGTGCTCTCTTCCCAGTGCTCACTGCACTAGGCTGACTCTGGGTCCTGGGAGGCCCCTGCTGAGGGTTGAGGTGCTGCTGCCTTCTTGGAGAAGGTTCACTCTGGAGTCTGCAGAGAAGTGACTGTGGCAAGCCCACTGTCTGTAGCTATGATCACCTTGAAACCAACCCACCCTGACTCAGGTCCACCCTTGCCCTCCACCCAGCACCTGCTACCTTTCTCCTGAATCTCACACCCGCTCTGTATTCCTGTGAAAGGCTGCATTCTAAACTAGGCCTTGAGCAGTAGGTGAATCCAGGAGGCTTGGAGCCTGTGGACTTCAGACTGTGAGTCACTGCCCTAGATGTTCTCCAAATTCTCTGCAATCTGTAGATCTCGTTGATCCCATAGTCAAGATCTAGGACTGATGGAAAGACAGGCAGTGTTCCTGTTACTAGTTCCTGTGTGATCAGCTTTCTGGATGATTTACATGAAGAAGATTCTGTTGTTTTAAAGATTATTGATTTCAAGCTTTTAAAGCAGAAATTTGTTTCCAGCTCAGGGGACACTGACTTCGCCTGATTCTTATGCTCAGATTAATTTCTTCTCCCTTTTCTCTCTGACTCACAGTTTGGGGATATGGACTGCTGTCAGTGACGATTATTAACCTGGCATCTCTCCTCGGATTGATTTTGACTCCATTGATAAAGAAATCTTATTTTCCAAAGATTTTGACCTTTTTTGTGGGACTGGCTATAGGGACCCTTTTTTCAAATGCAATTTTCCAACTTATTCCAGAGGTAAGGATGTTGGCTATTTGTGAATAATTGTTTCTTTGAAATGTTTTAGTACTTTGTATAGTAAATGTTTAGTACTTTGTACATTTTTAGTCTCCATAATTCTCACAGCATGTTATGGTCTGGTTTATAGTGTTTTGGATAAGAGAAAGCTGAGTCACGGCAATCATAAAAGCTTGTCCCAAGCTGCTGTGGATGTTGGTGTCAGAGACAAAATTAATATTCCAGGAGGCCACCAGGCAGGTTCCGATGGCCTTGGCACTTTATTCTGCCTTGCACTGGGCAGAATTATCTGTTTTATTATTTATTTATTTAGTTTTCTAAAGAGCATGCCATGTTACATTTGCTGAAGATTTACCATAAAATTTCCTCCCATATTCCTACAGTCACAGAGGAATAGAGGATAAATGAGAGTGTGGTTGACAAACCTTTTCATTTCATTTGACTGTGGGAAAAAAAATCAATTGAGGGTGAAGAAACTGCAAGTTTTTTTTTTTTTTTTGCTTTTGATGAAATGTGTTATTGACCTGACATTGACCACAGTGCGCTATTCGATTACGACAAATCATGTGTATGTTATATTTTAAATCTGTATTGTGGTTATATAAAGAGGAGAAGTAGGAGAAGGGAAGCAAATAAGAAGGAGAAGACAGGGTACTTGGTAAAGGCGGGGGAAAGAGAGAATCATCAAGAGGAGGGAGCCACAAAGAGACTAGCAAAATCTGGGTGTGCACGCGCTGTCTGTCCCCACCCATGGTACACACAGCGAGGAAGGGGTCTGCCCCTCTTTTAGTTTTCACATCTCTATGTGAAAAGAGGATTATAACTTCTTAGAGACACACATTTTTAAATTTTTTAGCATATTTTTTGCTACAAAGGGAACAGATTTCATGCATCCTGTAGGTACAATTCCAAGAAGAGAACTGCACTTTCCTCCTTCCCCTCTCTTCCTTTCACCAGTTTTGCAGAGAGATAATTTTAATTCACTCTATATTCACAGGCTTAATTCACCACTAACCATAATATTCAACAAGTAAAAATTAGGAAGACCACAGTTCCACAGGAGTGTAAACAAGGGCTAAAAATGACAATCATATCACATGATGTCCATTTCATTCCTATGCATTTTTTTTGCTTTCTGTATTAACTACCACATATCAGAGAAAACATGTGACATTTATATTTTTGAGACTGGCTTATTTCATTAAGCACAGGTTTTATAATTATTATGATCTGATGTAGAAATTACCTAGGAGAATATCCACTTCAAACCCTTAACTGTAGAAAAGAAAAAAAAATTAAAAGCCAGATGTACTCAATGATTTGCTTATAGCTAGATAGCAAGCTACTAGAAAAGCTAGGAGGACAATAAAGATTTTCTAGTTAGGAGTACATCCTATGCAACCTATTTAATAGAATACAATATTATATGTATATGTATTTATCATGTCATCTGTTTTGATGAGGTCAAAGTAAACTAATATTGTGTGTGGACTGGAGATTCTATGTATCTGATTTTAAGGTTTTCTATTTTCTTGAATGTAGCAGTATAAAGAATCTGTCTATAATAATGCCTCAAATTTTCATAGAGGGTTATTTGTTTTTTGTCATTTCACTGTATGTTTATCTCTTTGATGTAGAGTTTATAGATCGCATGTTTTATGCCATTTTTACGCTGTGCAGACCGTTAAAGGGAAGTCATTCCTATGAAGATGTGGCCATGTGGTCTCCTCAGAGGCAGTTACAGGATGAGAACCCACCAGACTTCCGTTATTCTGTCCCCAGGGGAAGATTTACAATGTGTAGGATGGTGCAGAGTCATGTGGCTTTTCACACATTGCTCTCTCCTGTTTTATTTATTCTAAATTTATGCTTCATGTCCATTAGGAACATCTGGACTCTTTATAACTTCAAACTCTAACTCTCGCCCTTTAGTCTTTTAAAAAATGAATTATTTCACAGAGAATATCAATATTCACAGAGGCCTAATATCTCCCACCCCCAATCCACACAGCCATGTCAAGGGGGCCAGGACGGGGGATAAGCAAGACCATGCATACAAAACTTAAGGTTTAACTTACATGGGTATGCTTTATCTGCCATGGAAAGTCTATGGCATACATATTTGAATACTTGGCATAAAACACACACAACCCCCACTGTATCTGACACGGATACTCCATATGCTATATAAAGCACAAATTTCCACTTTATTTTTCCAGAGAACAATTTTTCTTCAGCCTTTAAAGATTACACTCTTTACACGGGCTTTCCTGGAGGCTGTGGGGCAGCACCGGCAGGTCTAAATCGGGGTAGTGATGTCCAGTCCTTGCCGGCTTCACAAGATTGATTTCCGACCACCTTGGTGTGAATGACACAATTCACACAATAACGTAGCTTCACATACAGCTTGGGAAGCATGGAGGCATTGAAAGCACTCCCTTCGCAGATGTCCCTGAGGGCTGCAGCCTCCACTATGTTGTGAATGGCAAGCTCCTTAATGGCTTTGTCCCTGGGCAACCAGAGACTGCAGTTGGTGTTGCAATTCGGCTGCATGGGCCATGGCCCTTTATAGCACCTGTTGTTTCCCCACTGCTAAACATTTCCTCTTTTTAAGGCAGTTACTGCTCTTAGTGTAATAGCAAGGACACTAAGACCCCTAGTGGCATCATTTAAGGGGACTTCTGGTTACAAGAACTCTATGCTGTCCCATGCAGCTTGGTTACTCAGATTTCAGTCTTTGTTTTGTAGCACTGGAAGGTAAATTCCCAATATTATGTGGATGGAAAGGGGGGAACTACAATGAAAATTATGGTTCTATCTTTTTGAAATCAAGTTAAATGAGTTGGCTTTTCCTGAATTGTCTCAGGCATTTGGATTTGATCCCAAAAGTGACAACTATGTTGAGAAGGCAGCTGCTGTGTTTGGTGGATTTTACATACTTTTCTTTGTGGAGAGAATGCTTAAGATGATACTAAAAACGTATGGTCAGGTAAGTGAACTTAAAAGCCTTTCATATGTTACCCTCTTAGAACTGTGTGAACAGTCCTGTTCTTAAACTTGTGAATGTGAGGAGAATGAAAGAGTTGACAAGAGCAAGAAAAATGCTTGCTTCAGATTATAGAATTTGGGGCAAGTATCAATAATTTAATGTCAAATAACTGATGTACATAATTAGTATTCCACTCATATTCACCAAAATAGGAAAGTATATTTACACTATCATGAAAAAACCTAGCAACAACAGAATTGAATAAATGGCAACATCCAAAGAGAGAGAGATTTAATTAATCTTAAAGATTGCATTATATATGGAATAGTTGTCACCAGTTTTTCTCTTAATGAAAGCAATAAACTGTTTTCTTATCCATATGCACACCTGTTTTTCCTCTTATAACTTCATCTTTGTTTGTTTAACTGCGTAGAATGATCATACCCACTTTGCAAATGAGGACTTTGGTCCTCAGGAAAAAACTCATCAGCCTAAAGCATTACCTACCATCAATGGTGTGATGTGCTATGCGAATCCTGCGGTCACAGAGCCCAATGGACACATCCATTTTGACACTGTCAGTGTGGTGTCTCTGCAGGTATTTCTTGATTCCAGCTTCCCTTTGTTATATTGCATGCTTCCTGTTGTGTCAAGACTGCCATGTTTTTGACATTCACAAGTTATTAGTGTGTTCCTGTAAATGTGGGGTAAGTGGGACATAAATCTGTATTCTTTTTACATTTTCCCTCTATGTGTTTAAACAAGAGTGTTGAGAAAGAAATTATGAATTACTGGGTCTGAGGATTCATTATTTTGTAAGAGTGCTTAAATATGCAGCAGTCTCTCATTTCAATATATGTAATAATACATAGCAAGATTAATTCAGATCATTTATCTTATTTCTGTTCTCTCAAGATAAAAAAAAAACAAAGAATCCTTTGAGTGATTTTGAAACTATAAGAGGAAAGACTGCTTGTAAGTTATTGAAATGATGTGCATAAATTAACTGACTCAGCATTTTTATTTGCATCTTCTAAATAATAATAGATACTATTTATTGAGCAAGTATTATGTGCCAGCTAATATGCTAGGCATTGTTTTCTATGTTATAGTGTCGCTCCCCCTCTTCGTGGAGGAACGACACAGGACCCTGCGCTGTTCTTTCGTCTGCTCGGCCCTCCCCGGGTTTGCTGCTATCCCTTCCACCTCCGTGGAAGGGCAGTTCCCCCTGGCCACATTCCCCACTTCCGCAGGGGAGCGGCACACCGCCGGCCGGCTCTTCTCGGGGGCTGCACAGGTGTCCCTTCAGCTAGATGTTCCCCTTAGATGTTCCCCATAGATGTTCCTGGTGCATGCCGTCTCTCTCCTCCTTTATAGTCCTCCTCCGCCAATCCTAACTCGGCTGCCCACACGCCGAGTACGCTGCTCTCCAATCAGGAGCAAGTCCTACAGTTTATTGGTTGAACTGGAGGCAGCTGTGCGGAAGCTGTTTACTTCTCTCCCAGCGCCATACTGTGGGAGAGCAGATGCATAGAATAAGTCTTAATTCCAGTAACTCAGTCTAGTCCGGTTTGCTCCCCACATTATAGAATTATTTTGATTTCAAGTGATGGATCTCAGACTCAAGTTATGTATACACAAAGGTAAATTTATTGGAAAGATACTAAGATGTCTAATGGAACAGGCATACTAGAAAGAAGTGACAGCCTAGGAACCATTGCAACCATTGGTACCGCCTCTCCTTCACTTTCCTGCATCTCTGCATCACTCTTTTCTTTCATTGTGAACCATTTCCTCTGTGAAG
This sequence comes from Oryctolagus cuniculus, assembly GCF_964237555.1. Lineage (NCBI taxonomy): Eukaryota > Metazoa > Chordata > Mammalia > Lagomorpha > Leporidae > Oryctolagus > Oryctolagus cuniculus. Next base: position 62,900,584 of record NC_091439.1, read on the forward strand.
TGGCAACCATGGCCACTAACGACTCCTGAGATCTGTGTCTTATTGTTTCAGCTATTAGAAGGCAATTAACTCTCTCATTCCTAAATCCAAAATTCCTGGCAATTGTCTTCCTGGTCTAGCTTGAGTTAGGGCATCAACTCTAGAGTAATTTAAGTGCTCAGAGAACTTCATCCCTTTTTCGGCTCCAAGGGAATAGAGATGGTGTAGAGGAGTAGTTATTAAAAGGGGGTATTGGGACTAGAGTAACGTTGACGTTCACAACAGTTCTTACTTGGTAAAGAAAGTGGAGCCTTAGATATTAAATAATCTCTCTGGGATTACTCAGCTACTAAATGGCAGATCCACAGCTACAAATTTAAACACAATATAAAAATGAACAATTAAAAATAAAAAAGAACAGAGTGAGTGTTTAGCATAGGGTTAAGACAACTATACCCCACATTGAAGATCCTGGGTTTGATTTCCAGCTCTGGCTGCTGACCCCAAGTTCCTGTCAGTGCAGACCCTGGGTAGTGATGGTTTAGGAAATTGAGTTTTTTCTGCCCACCTGGAGATCTAGATTGAGTTGCTGGCTCCTGGCTTCAGCCCTTCCAGCCTTGGTTGTTGTGGGCATTTGGGAAGTTAATCATTAGGCATTTGGGGGGTCAACCAGCAGATGAGAGGTCTCTGTTTCTTTGTCACTCTGCCTCGCAAGTACATTTTTAAAAATTAAAAAATAAAAAGGAGAGTCAACCAAAGGAAAAAAAAAAAAGAAAAGCAGAAAACTGATTTCAGAAACAGAATAGGATAACAAATGACTTGAGTTTCCTTCTTGAAAGAAAACATGATTGATCATATACTTCTCTCCCATCTGATGAAGGAAAATCTCAAGTGTGCTTGATGAAACAATTTTGTGTTAGCACTAAGCTAAAAGGGAATTATTTCATGCAGTATAATGAATGATCCTTTCAGCCAAGATTTTGGAAAGAGTGTGGAAATGTTCAAATGGATAATTTCTTATAATTACAACTAATACGTAATGTGTAAAGACTACGCCTAGAATGTTAGAAAATTGCCTCGTTTGATCTTCACAATAACCTAGGTCAGGTACTGTTTTGCGGCTTTCGGAGGTTAAATAGCAAACCCAAAGATACCCAATCCCTGTATGGCAAAGCTCAGATTAGTAATGAAGCTGTCTGAGGCTGAAGCCTGTGTTCTTATATACTTTGCTGGACTGCCTTGCTTACGTCACTGTGTACTAGAAACAAGATGACAGCATTAACTTTTTATTAATAAATATTTATTTTTGTAGAGGAGAAAGACAATTTGGCCCAAGGTTATTGCCTTCTGAGGATAAAATTTAGTGTAGGGCACAACAGAAAGAACCTAGAGAATGAGAGTTAAAATTTTTCCTTACACTATGTGTTTAAATCCTAGTGGACTTGTGCAAGATTTTGGCAAATACCAGATAGTGGTGAAATCATGGCTGAACCTTGGCGATGCTTTAAGAAGTGCTGGTCAGCTACTGCTAATTTAAACATTGATTAATAATTTTTCAGATTAATATTTCTTAAGAGTATCACCTGTACCAACTGGCAACTTGAATTACTGCCCCAAGGGAGGGTCTTCCGGCCTCTCAGAGTGAACAAGATAATTGTAGGCAGGGACACAGGTCTGTGGAGAAGGAGCTTTGAGCCTGGTCCTGACCAGAACAAGTTCTCAACTAGGATGGCCAGATTCTGTAACACAAAGCATGGGAAGATACAGAGTTTTGGATTTAAAATATATCAAGGGCTGATGATTTCTTTGACTATATATATATATAGTCCGTCCACTGGATGGAAGACATTTCTCTCTGTCTTTCCCTCTGTCTGTAACGCTGCCTCTCAAATAAACAAAATCTTTTTTTATTTTTTGACAGGCAGAGTGGACAGTGAGAGAGAGAGAGAGAGAAAGGTCTTCCTTTTGCCGTTGGTTCACCCTCCAGTGGCCGCCGTGGCTGGCACACTGCGGCCGGCGCACTGCACTGATCCGATGGCAGGAGCCAGGTGCTTCTCCTGGTCTCCCATGGGGTGCAGGGCCCAAGGACTTGGGCCATCCTCCACTGCACTCCCTGGCCACAGCAGAGAGCTGGCCTGGAAGAGGGGCAACCGGGACAGAATCCAGCGCCCCGACCGGGACTAGAACCCGGTGTGCTGGCGCCGCAAGGCGGAGGATTAGTCTAGCGAGCCGCAGCGCCGGCCCAATCTTTTTTTTTTTTTTTTTTTTAAAAGAGGAAGGTGTGTGCCAGGACGACAGTCATGTACCAGGCTTTATGAATAGTCCTGACACTGATTTCTTATGGGGACCATTTTATGGCCATTTGGGTTGAAGCTATGGTCTTGAATGTAGAAAGAGAGCTCAGAACAAATCGAACAACATATTACTATTTTCAGTTTTTTTTTTTTAAGTTGCATAACAAGTTGAAAGAAGTGAACTTAAGAAATGATGTAAACATCTAGGAATTGCTTCAAAAGATATTGCAGTAGAAGTGATAGTGATTCTAATAAAATTAAAATGTTTTCTATCATGAAAATAACTTAGAAAAAGTGAAATAACTTAGTTGGCCCCATTAAAATGATTGGACATTATCTGTAAAATTCATGGTTGATTTAAGATCCAGGCACGACTTTAAGAATTTCGTTGATGGAGCCAGCACTGTGGCATAGTAGGCTAAGCCTCTGCCTACAGTGCTGGCATCCCATATGGGGGACCGCTTCAGATCCCAGCTGCTCCACTTCCAATCTAGCTCCCTGCTAATGGCTTGGGAAAGCAGTGGAAGATGCCCCAAGTACTTGGGCCCCTGCACCCATGTGGTAGACTCAGAAGAAGCTCCTGGCTCCTGACTTTGGATCAGGCCAGCTCTGGCTATTGTGGACATTTGGGGAGTGAACCAGTGGATGGAAGAGCTAGCTCTCTCTGTTTCTCACTCTCTCTGTCTATAACTGCCTCTCAGATAAATAATCTTTAAAAAAAGAAACCAAAATTTTGTTGACAATTTTAGCTGTTGATGTCTCACCACAGTGAAGTTTTACTATTTTACTAAATTGAACGTGACTAAAAAACTACCTAAAATTATGAGTTAAGGAAAGTAGTGTAATTGAGCATTACTGTCATAACAGCATGAGCACTTTTTAAAAAGATACTTGAGAGGCAGAGAGACTGTAGGGAGAGAGAGAGAGAAAGAGACAGAGACATAATTGGAGGCAGACAGGGAGTCTGTCATTGGTTTACTCCTGAGATTTGTGAAACAGCCTGAGTTAGTTGGGTCTAGCTGAAGCAGGGAGCCAGACCACCATCCAGGCCACCCAGGTGGTGGCAGGGACCCAATTACTTGAGCCATCACCACTGCCTCTCAGGGTCCACAGTAGCCAGAAGCTAGAATTGGGAGCAGGAACCGGATGCTGAACTGAAGTAATCTGATATGGGACATGAGAATCTTCATCCCTAGGCTATACACCTGCTTTGCCTTCATGATTCTTGGTTTTACTGAAGTATGGGAAGAAGGGAATAAATGATGTAGAATAATTTGATATATGACTTAGGGATCCAAACAATTCTGACCTATCCCAGAATACTCAGGTATGCGAGAATATTAAAATACAATAGTTTTTGGCATTTTGTTTCTATTCAGTTATATAAAAAACATAGATTTATCTGTTTTCATTTTGTTGTCCTGGCAGCATACCTATATAGGATTAGAGGATATTTTATTTAACAGTTAGCAAGCTTGATTGTAATTTTTATATAATTTAAAAATAGAGCAATCCCGTGAGGCTTCCTTAGCACTTTTGCTCCAGACCCAGGAGATGTGAGGCACAGTTCAGCATGGTGTGTGCATCTGTGTGTGTGCACTGCCCGTAGACATGCACATTGTCTGGGAAAGGTCAGGGGATTAGGGGACCATGAGGCAGAAAAGCAGGGCGAAGAGCACAGGATTCCATTGCTGTGGTTACTCCGTTATCAGCACGAGGCAATGTGTCACATCTCGCTGTGTGACGTCACCTTGTTCTTTGCTCTCTCTCATGTGAAGAAGCCATTTCAGTTCCTGTGCAGTCTTTTTTTCCCCTTGAGGCCACAGCTTTGGAAGGACCAAAGTTAGCAAAGGGTTGGTTCCTTGGGAATGCTAGCGTCTTTGAGGAGTGTGTAGCTCTTCAAGGCCACTAGAGGGACCACCAGGCAGCAGTTATAACCAGCCTCATTTTATGAAATTGCCTGTGCTTTCATTTAAGAATTGGAAGATATGCAAAGTATAAAGTGATATGATCCACCTATTTTTATAATAAAAGTAAAATAAATATCAGGCATTTTAGAAGTTGCCTGATGTGAAATTTATGTTTAAAATAGAACTAAAATGAAGTGGCATTGACCTGCAAAGTTTGGTGGAGTGAAAACTTACTTTGTCAATAATGGACAGAAATTGATACTCTGCAAATATAACGATGACGTATTTGAAGAGTTTGGGTCCCCATGAGAGTCTAACAGATTTTAAATGCACATAATTTATAAAAAATAAATATTCAATAAAAAATCTAGTACTTAGCATGCTGTTGGTACAGGGCGTACATCATTGAGACAGAATTGACAATCTTTCTGCTCATCTTATACATAACAGAAATAGTTTCTTTTTTTTTTAAGAGAGTTATTTATTTATTTGAAAGTCAGAGTTACAAGAGAGAGAGAAGGAGAGGCGGAGGGGGGGCTGTCTTCCAACCGCTGGTTCACTCTCCAGTTGGCCGCAATGACTGGAGCTGGGCTGATCCAAAGCCAGGAGCCAGGAGCTTCTTCAGGTCTCCCACGTGGGTGCAGGGGCCCAAGGACTTGGGCCATCTTCCTTTGCCTTCCTAGACCACAGCAGAGAGCTGGATGGGAAGTGGAGCAGCCGGGTCTCGAACAGGTGCCCATATGGGATTCTGGCACTGCAGGCCATGGCTTCACCCACTACATCACAGCACTGGCCCCTAGTATGTATTTTTCACAGAAAAGTAGAAAGCGTTCTCTTTCTTTAAAGTATGAGATACCAAATATTGATTGGAAAGTATGTATGTGAGTCTTTCTGGTGGTTGATTTTTTTTTCCATCCTTTCGTGGAGGTGAGAAAGGTAGAGTATATTCTTGAATGCCTGTGTTGAGGAGTTGGGAGCAGAAGGGTACTGAGGCATTAAAAATATTAAACTGAATGCCCCTGTATTCAGCACCATACTTCAGTCTTAGGTTTGCTTTGTGTCCTTGGACTGAAAGTCTCTCTGGTTCAGTTTCTGCAAAGGCTGAACCTCCTGTAGTGATGTATAATGGCTGCCTCGCTGTACCAGCTTGGGAGGAAGGATCTGAAGTTCTCGTTGTTTCTGAAATAGACTCACAGTCAGTTCTCTTATGTTTAATTCTACTCTTTACCTTCCAGGCCCTGAACTTTGCTGGTGATCTGTGCGTCCACCACTTTGCTCCTTGTTAATATTTCCCTGTATGAAGTCACTTAGAACTCATCCTCTGCTTTTCGTCTTCCAAATAGATCAGTGTGTTATGTTGTCTTCCATGATTTCTGTCCTTGTGGTGTTTTATCTTTCTTATTCCTTTCTTTTCAGAAGTTTCGGTAGGAACTAAATATATGTCTAATCTGCCATATTTCACCAACATCCCATTTACTATTTTGTATAATGTAGTTTTGAATATCATAGGATTTAAAAACCTACATCAGGGGTGGGTATTTGATATAGGAGTTAAGAAGCCTCTTGGGATAACTGCATTCCATATGAAAATTTCAGAGTTCAAGACCTGGCTCCACTTCATTAACTTTTAAAGAAATTTCATTTATTTATTTGAAAAACAAGGCTGCATAAAGAGGGGGGGGGGAGAGAGAGAGAGATCTTCCATCTGCTGATTCACTCTCCAAATGGCCTCAGTAACCAGGCCTGGGCCAAGCTGGAGTCAGAAGATTAGAAATCCATCTGGGTCGCCCACATAGGTGGCTGAGGCCCAAGCCCTTGGGCCATCTTCTACTGTTTTCTCAGATGCATTAGCAGGGACCTTGATCGGAAGTAGAACAGCTGGGACACAAACTGGCGCCCCTATAGGATACTGGTGTCACAGACTGGCTTAACCTACTACACTACAATGCCAGCCCCTGGCTCCACTTCCGATCCTGCTTCTTGCTAACATAAACAGCAAGTGATATTTCAAGTTCTTGGGTCCCTGCCACCCCTGTGGTAGACTCCAATTGTGTTCTTGCCTCCTGACATCATGTTGGCCCAGCCCTGGCTGTTGGGGGAATTTGGGGAGTTAGTCAAAGGATGGAAGACACCTCTTTCTTCCTTTCTCTCTTTTTGACTTTCAGATAAATACATTTAAAAAAGGTTAAAATACCATAAATTAGTTAATTTCCTATGTGTGTTTATATTAACAATTAGTTACAATGGAAAAACATACAAGTAATTCAATTACATGAGTGATTGGTCTTGATTGACTGATGCTTACCAGAAAGCTGCTTTGATTTGAGGTGGAGGGTGGTGGATGATGTGGCCTGATAATCAGAGGAAGGGTGCTGGGTCTGTCTTGTTGGTGAAATTTGTGCTCTCAGTGGATCCCTGAAGGCTTTTGAGCCCTCTACAAGCCATTTTTTCTGGTTCTATTATATGTGGTGCTAAAGTCGTGAAAGTTGATGACTGAATCCCCTAAGAATTTAGCCCACACTTCCCCCATGGTTAGTATCCTTTTCTTCTTCTCAATCTAACACTTTTTCATATTTCCCTTTCTTAATTTTAAGATTTCTCAATTTTTAACATTTTTCCATGTTCACTTCATATGTAAATATTTTATGCATATGCATAAATACTATTTTTTCTTGAAAACAGGAATATTAATATCACAAACTGTGGAGTTCATGACAGTAATCATAGAGTGAAGTAAGAAGGGGATGTCAAATAGATGGTATAATTCAGCAAAGAAAATACCTACAAATATCTATATACCAAATAATATGGTATCCACACCATTTTTATACTCTAAACCTTCCCCATAAAAGAGAAAACTTGATATTTCTCTGTTTGTGACTGCCTTATTCCACTTAGCATAATGATTTCCAGTTCCATCCATGTTTTTGATTATTTGTATTTTATTCATTTTTATGGATGAGTAATGTTTCATTGTGTGTATATATACTACATTTTCATTATTCAGTCATTAGTTGATGGACATCTAGGATGGTTCTGTATCTTTGCTACTATGAATTGGGCTGCTTATAAGCATCTCCTCAAAGTGCAGTTATCTCTTTCATATGCCGATTTTACTTCCTTTGGAAAGATTTTTGGAAATGAGATAGGTGTGTCATATGGTAGATCCATTGCTAGTTTTTTTAGGGATTTCCGTAATGATTGTACTAATTTACATTCCCACCACTAATGGATTAGGGTACCCTTTGCTCCACAACCTTGCCAGCATTTGTTATTTTTTGAATTTTGGATAATATAGCCATCCTAGCTTGAGGGAGGTAATACTTCATTGTGTTTTTTATTTGCATTTGCCCTGATGGCTAGTGATCCTAAGCATTTTGTCATGTGTGTGCTGGCCATTTGTATTTCTTTCTTTGAAAAAATGGCTATTCATATCCTTTGCCCATTTCTTTTACTTTCGAAATTTATATTTATTGAATAAAAGTTTTCTGTTAAAAAAAAAAAAAAAGAGGGGATGGCCGGCGCCATGGCTCACTAGGCTAATCCTCCGCCTGTGGCGCCGGCACACCGGGTTCTAGTCCCGGTTGGGGCGCCGAATTCTGTCCCGGTTGCTCCTCTTCCAGGCCAGCTCTCTGCTGTGGCCCGGGAGTGCAGTGGAGGATGGCCCAAGTCCTTGGGCCCTGCACCCCATGGGAGACCAGGATAAGCACCTGGCTCCTGGCTTCGGATCAGCGCAGCATGCCAGCTGCAACATGCTGGCTGTAGCGGCCAATTGGGGAGTGAACCAATGGAAAAGGAAGACCTTTCTCTCTGTCTCTCTCTCACTGTCCACTCTGCCTGTCAAAAAATAAAAATTAAAAAAGAGGGGATGATCCAAGGAATTTAAGTGAAATATAAACAAAGACACAGGATGAGAGCAAAAAAATAATCAAGTATTCATGGGAGAGATGATGATCAGAAATTGCTTGAATGGAGTATGCTTTTGGAAGTTACAAAATTCATTGTTTTTATATATCTCATGTCAGGAACCAATCATATCTTTTAAAACATATGTATTACTTATTTGTGGAAGTATCCACTTATTTTTTTTTTACTTTTATTTAGTAAATATAAATTTCCAAAGTACAGCTTATGGATTACAGTGGCTTTTTTCCCCCCATAACTTCCCTCCCACCAACAACCCTCCCGTCTCCCACTTCCTCTCCCATTCCATTCACATCAAGATTAATTTTCAATTCTCTTTATATACAGAAGACAGTTTAGTATATATTAAGTAAAGCTTTCAACAGTTTGCACCCACACAGAAACACAAAGTGTAAAGTACTGTTTGAGTACTAGTTATAGCATTAATTCACTGAGTACTAGTTATAGCATTAATTCACATAGTACAACATATTAAGGACAGAGATCCTACATGAGGAGTAAGTGCACAGTGACTCCTATTGTTGACTTAACAAATTGACACTCTTGTTTATGGCGTCAGTAATCACCCTAGGCTCTTGTTATGAGTTGCCAAGGCTATGGAAGCCTTTTGAGTTCGCCGACTCTGATCATATTTAGACAAGGTCATAGTCAAAGTGGAAGTTCTCTCCTCCCTTCAGAGAAAGGCACCTCCTTCTTTGATGACCTGTTCTTTCCACTGGTATCTCACTCACAGAGATCTTTCATTTAGGTTTTGTTTTTTTTTTTTTTTTTTTTTTTTTTTTTTTTTTTTTTTTTTTTTTTGCCAGAGTGTCTTGGCTTTCCATGCCTAAAATACTCTCGTGGGCTTTTCAGCCAGATCTGCATGCCTTAAGGGCTGATTCTGAGGCCAGAGTGCTGTTTAGGACATCTGCCATTCTGTGAGTCTGCTTTGTATCCCGCTTCCCATGTTGGATCATTCTCTCCTTTCTAATTCTATCAGTTAGTATTAGCAGACATTAGTCTCGTTTATGTGATCCCTTTGGTTCTTAGTCCTATCATTATGATCAATTGTGAACTGAAATGAACTGGATTGTTTGTTCTGTTGTTCTTGAGTTTTGTGAGCTCCTTATATATTTCTGGACATTAATCCTTTAATCATATGCGTGGTTTGTAAATATTTGCTCTCATTCTGTCAGTTATTTCTTCACTTTGTTTCCTTTGCTATGTGTATTAGTGGTATAGTGGTGAGCATAGCTGGTTTGGTTTTCATATTCTCTTTTTAAAGAATTTATTTATTTATTTGAAAGGCAGAGAGAGAGAGAGAGAGAGACAGACAGTCAGACAGATAGAATGAATCTTCCTTCTGCTGGTTCACTCCCCAAATGGTTGCAACAGCTGGAGCTGGACAAGTTAAAGCCAGGAGAGTGGAATTCCATCCAAGTTTCCAATGTAGATGCAGAGGCCAAAGTACTTGGGCCATTATCTACTGCTTTCCCAGACACATTAACAGGGAGCTGGATCAGAAGCAGAGCAGCCAGGACTCAATCTGGCACCCACTTGGGTGCTGGTGTCATAGGTTGCACTTAACCTATGCACCTGTTTCCTGGGTCCATGTAGTGAACCTTGACTCTGCCCATTGCTGACTAGTCTTTCAGGTGCTCTCTCCTTTACCTCATCTCCTCAAATGCATATTCTTGTATGCTTTGTGAACTCACTACCTGTTCTCTGACATTTCTCTTTGGAATAATACAAGGGATTTTTCTAGGGAGCATGCTATATACTCAATCATCACCCTCTCTTTTTTCTCCTAGCCATTCAGTATTTTAGCAAACATTTGAGCACCTGTTGTTGACTGATGCTGGGAATATAGTTGTCATTGTAGGTGATATTTTCCTGGTGCTTTCTCTCAGTCTTCTTTTACTTGCAGGGCAGCTGAGTGTGGAGGAGAAATCAGGGCTTTGGAGATACACAGGCCTGTGTTCATATCTTACCAAGAAAATATCTTTTGCCCTTAGTTTGGTATCTAAAAAATGAGGAGCAAAAATCCTTAAGTGCTGGCACCGTGGCTCACTAGGCTAGTCCTCCGCCTAGTCCTAGTCCTGGTTGGGAAACCGGATTCTGATCCAGTTGCTCCTCTTCCAGTCCAGCTCTCTGCTGTGGCCTGGGAAGGCAGTGGAAGATGGCCCAAGTGCTTGGGCCCTGTCCCCGCATGGGAGACCAGGAGGAAGCACCTGGCTCCTGGCTTTGGATCAGCGCAGCGTGCCAGCTGCAATGTGCTGGCTGTAGTGGCCACTTGGGGGAGTGAACCAATGGAAAAGGAAGACCTTTCTCTCTCTCTCTCTCTCTCTCTCTCTCTCTCTAACTCTGCCTGTCAAAAAAAATAAAAATAAAAATTATCCTTAAGTTACTGCGTTTTTGTGAAAATGCAATAACTGATTGTGGGACAACTCTGTAAATTGTGTTTAACACATCGTGCACACATATGATAAATACACATCTTCCCAGTTGTTTTTCTTTCCTAAGTTTTTACCATAGTCTTCTCACCAAGTCCTATCACTGTGTCTTTTACTCCTCTGGGAATAGCTTCCAAATTTCTATGACTAATTATGTACAGATAATCATGAAGAAGATGGCTTCTTGTACTAAAGCACATAGCTGTTTGAGTCTATGTGTATATTTTCCCTCTAGGATACACTAACATAATGTAAAGGTAAAATGTGCAGAAGTCATGCTTTCTCATCTCTGTTATTTACCTTTCTTACAATTTAAGTACTTTTCCCAGAAAGTAAAGTTTGATTTTTAAAACGTTTAGTTCTTTTAGCCATAAAGACAACCTTCTGAGTGTAAATGCCTGTGGACTTGACATTGATGTGTCAAACAGCCTCAGATAATTTGGAACATTAACTCTCACTTAATGGAACAGAATTTGCCATTTGAATGCTGATATTATTGGATGTTGATATATTGATATTATTGGATGTTGCATTACAGATTGAGTTTTCCAGCTGTGCACTCAATAAGTCCACTCTTAGCTGTCATTTGATATGTTCAGTTTATTTGAAAGAACATGAAAATAATGACGCTTTGATGATGTATGAAATTTTGAGTGTCAATATTTTAAAATAATTGGGGTACACCAAATTTCCTAAAATTGAATGAAGGCTTATAGTTAATGTTATTAACTTTTTGTTTTAGATATAGAAATGTTACACAGATTAATTTTAAAGGTGAAAAATGCAAAAATGATAGTATGAAAAGTGAGGTAGAATAGCAGTGAATTAAGTCACATTACCTTAGTTAGTCATGCAATTATTTTTAAGGATTTAATTAATTATTTGAAAGGTAAAGTTGCAGAGAGGCAGAGAGAAAGAGAGAAATGTCTTCCATCTGCTGGTTCACTCCCCAAAGGACTGCAATGATTAGAGCTGCGTCCATCCGAAGCCAGGAGCCAGGAGCTTCTTCCGGGTCTCCCACGTTGATGCAGCAGGACCTGGACCATCTTCTGCTTTCACAGGCCACAGCAGAGAGCTGGATCAGAAGTGCAGCAGCAGGGACTGGAACTGATGCCCACATGGGATGTCAGCGCCACAGGCAGAGGATTAATGTACCATGCCACAGCATCGGCCTCAGTCATGGAATTTCAATTAAATCAGAGCCCAGGTGGAAAGCCTTGAAATATCAGAGCAACATGTCGAGAAAGGAAAGCTGCTGGGGCCAGCATTGTGGCATAGCAGGTTAAGCCACTGCCTGGGGTGCTGGCATCCCATATGGGCGCCATCCCATCATGGCCCAGCTGCTCCAGTTCTGATCCAGCTCCCCACTAATATGCCTGGGAAAGCAGTAGAAGATGACCAAAGTGCTTGAGCACCTCCAGCCACATGGGAGACCTGAAAGAAGCTCCAGGCTTCAGCCCAGTTCATCCCTAACATTGTGGCCATTTGGGGAGTGGACGACTAAGTGGAAGAGTTCTCTGTCCCCTCCCCTTCCCTCGTAAGTCTGCCTTTCAGGTAAATAAATAAATCTTTATAAAAGAAAAACTGTTCAAAAATACTTTTGCTTTCCCAGACAGGACTGTGTTCTGTATTTGTAAATTTTACAAAAACATTGTACGTGATAGCTAGTGTTGAGAAGAATTTAGGGTTATCCACTGTGGCCCCTTATTTTCACTAATCATTTGGCCAGTTAGGAATACTGTTCTTCTAAGCATTTTATGTATTTATTTTCAGTTTCATTTGAAAGTCAGAGAGACAGACATTCAGAGGGAGAGAGAGAGAGAGAGAGAGAGACCGACGGAGACCTTTAATCTACTGGTTCACTCCCTAAATGCTCACAGTAGCTGGGGCTGGGCCAGGTCAAAGCCAGGAGAAAGAGCTTAGGTCTGCCATATGGGTCTCAGTGATCCAAGTACTTGAGTCATCATCTGTTGCCTCTCAGGGTGTACATTATCAGGAAGCTGGATTGGAAGCAGAGGAGCTGGAACCTGAAGCAGCTACTCTGGTATGGGGTGCAGGTGTTGCATGCTGTATCTTAATGGCTATACATGTGCCCACCCCAGACACTCTGTCCTTCCTCTCACACAGGGAGGCTGGTAGCCTCACCAGTTACGCAGAACATTCACAAAAGAAACATTGGCATTGCAACTTCTAGGTCAGTTAGGATCAACAAGATTATATATATGAAAGTGTTTTAGAAGGCATTAAAATCTGTATTACTTAATCTATTTGAAGACAGAATATTGCCTACCAGTCTCAGGTACTGCTCTGATATCCATATGAAAAGATAACATTTTAATTAATTATGTGATAAATATTTAAGTGACATATTTTTGTAGAGTTTATTTTGTGGAGTTATAATATATTTGTAGATTTGAACCAATTGAAATATGCTTTAAGGTCCATGCTAACAAAATTAAAAAGCCATGAAATTTGAATTTCTGAGTTTATCTTGTGATTGCTTCTCAGTGTTTTGGCTGAGATCAAGTGAGTATATCTTGTGTACTTTGACATATCTTTTCCCCTCTCTATGTGTAGACTCACATGTCCATAATTGACAAGTCCTTAGAATGGCAAAGACACTGCTAAGTGGAAGTAGTGCTAGCCTCGTTTCTGCCTTGATGAGAATGATTCTAATTCAGTAGGTTGTTTTCTCTTTTAAAAATAGCATTCAATGGATTAACTTAGTTCCCCCATATTCATAACTCACTAAATATTTTTCAGTGTTGAATGTTATTGAAATTTTTCTTTTTCTATACTACAAGTATAGATAATCTATACTTAATTTTTCTACTTTTATTATTAGGAAGTTTAAAATGGTGAAAGACTACATGAATAAATAAGTATATTTTTTCACAAAAATTGTGTTTTTCTGGATTAAAGTATTATTTGTTAGGTACTAATTGATTAGTAGCATGGAGATTAGAGCAGAATAACTTTGCCAAAAAAACTTGAGTCAGATAGATTTAAGTTTAAATTCTTTCTCTGACAACAAGCAAGTTATTTTACTTGTCTAAAACTCACTTTCTTTTTTTTTTAAGATTTATTTATTTTACTTGAAAGTCAGAGTTACACAGAGAGGAGAGGCAGAGAGAGAGAGGTCTTCCATCCGATGGTTCACTCCTTAATTGGCTGCAACGGCCAGAACTGCGCCGATCTGAAGCCAGGAGCCAGGAACTTTTTCTGGTATCCCATGTGGGTGCAGGGGCCCAAAGACTTGGGCCATCTTCTACTGCTATCCCAGGCCATAGCAGAGAGCTGGATGGGAAGTGGAGCAGCTGGGTCTTGAACCAGCACCCATATGGGATGACGGCACTTCAGGCCAGGACGTTAACCCTCTGTGCCAGAGCACTGGCCCTTAAAACTCACTTTCTTAATCTAGAAATAGGCAGTAGGGTTAGGCTTATGGCCTAGCTGGTTATGACACTGATGGACACTAATAGCCCTTATCAGATGCCTGGGTTTGAGTCCCAACTCTGCCTCTGTGCCCAGCTTCCTATGTACTGTGTACTGTGGGAGGCAGCAGGTGGTAACTCAAATATTTGAGTTGCTGCAACCCATGTGGGAGACCTGGATGAGTTGCAGGCCCCTGGCTTTGATTTGGGATGGCTGTAGCCATTGTGGGCATTTGGGGAGCATACTAGCAATGGGGACTCTCTGTCTTTCAAATAAATAAGGAAATGAAACTGAAATTGGCAATAATACCAATCAAGCAGAATTATTATGACAATTAAATGAAATAATTTAAAGATGATGAATAGGGGTAGCTTCACTCTTCAAATGGCCACAATGGTCAGGGCTTGGCCAAGCTGAGGCTAGGAACCTGATACTTGATCTGGGTCTTCCATATGGATGGCAGGGACCCATCTTCCACTTGGGCCATCATCTGCTGCTTTCCCAGGAACACTGGCAGGGAGCTGGACTGGAAGTGGAGCAGCCAGGACTTTGAACCTGAGAACTCTAGTAAGGGATGCAGGTATTGTAAGCCGCGGCTTAATCTGCTGTGGTACAATGCTGGCTCCGAGATTCTGGGTTTTGTTAATCTGAGGGAGACTTAAAACAGGGAGGAAAGGCCTAGTGGACCTGGAGAGATGAGAATTTGGAAAAGAAAGGAAGTCATGGTGAGGATGTCTGATGGAACAAGTTTCTAAAGAAGAAATGAGAAAGAAATTAGCATACCTGTGCAGCTGTTCATCTTAAAAGAGAGAAGCATTCTTATTCTATGACAGGGTGCAAGGTGGAGAAAGTGTGGGTGGGGGGAGGTAGTGTGTATCCAAGGGCTTTCATTTCAGGTAGGCAGGAAGGGCAGTAGCAATGAAGGAGTATGAGGCTGAGAAAAAGTGGAAAAGGCGTTTGATAGGTTTTCTGTTAATGTGCTTGAGAGTTGATTAGAGATGATAACATTGCCGAGGAGTAAGGCGGAAGTCTCAACCATGAGCCTGTGCCCTGGATTTTAGGGCTGAATCATTGACCTTTACATTGCTGGAGACTCTCTAGCTACCCACTGATTTACACAGATGTGAAACTCAGAGTAGGATATGCCATCTTGTGAGAGCCCCACACAGCTGCAGACAGGGAGAACAGTAATGCCTGGAAACTTTGGAAGGCTCCAGGAGGCAGGCGGTCTCAGGAAAATAAGCTGCTCTTTTAAACAAAGTTCCAGGAACATCATTGTGCTCACCACCTTTTGGAAAAGTGTCTCTGGCTGCTGACCCATAGTCAGTGCCAGCTACAGTCATGGGTTAATAAGAATCTTAGCTTTATACTATCTGTCATTCCTGAGTTACTAACAGCAAAGACAGTGATGGTGGTAGTTGGTGGTGTGACTGTAGAGCACCCATCATGTACGGGGAAAGCAAGAATAATTCAAAAATATCTTGGAAAATGGACTTTAAAAGATATGTTTATTTTGGTGCACAAATTTCTAAAATCCAAGCTTAAGAGGGGTCTTCCAACATTCATGAATAATGTGTCATGGAAAAGCGATGATATCCAGGAACTTTTGAAGTATATTCAATTCTTTCAAATTAAATTCATGTGCAACTTGCATTGGTAGGTGTGATGGTCTTCATTTTACAGATGAATTTGAGTCACATTAATAACATCAGAGTCAGGATTAGAACTTAGATCTTTCACACTCAAATCTGTTTTGACACAGTGTAAGTTGCTTCCTGATTTGCATGCTTCTTATGAATTAAAATGACTTAATAACATGCAAATTCATTTTTCAGAAAACACTTCATATTGCTTGATGAACACTTTTTGAGCATTTACCATATACTCAGTATTCCTTAAAGTACCACTAGACAGGGTTATTGTGTGGTGTGATGAGTACGATAGTGGAGGTACTCATAAGTGACTATCCTGAGAAAGATGTGGCCCACATGGGGGTGAGAAGTGATACAAGTGAAGTGGTCAAGGGTGCTTTCCTGAGAAGGGGATCCTGAGACCTGTCTTGAAGGATGTATAGGAAGATGCTTGGTTGATAAGATTGGGTAGCCCAGGTGTAGAGGATTCTTCCAATTTTTAAGAATTTGTCCTTTCCTAATTTTGAAACATTTGGGGAAACATCCCTATGGCACAGTGGTTCTTAATCATTCCCCTTAGGAAATAGGTTCAATGAAGTCCATTAACTTTGGCAACAGAATATGGAGACCTACCAAAATTGGCTTTCACTTTAAGGAGTTCGTGAACCCACCAAGCTATGACCTGCCAGCTGTTATATTTTATTGGAGAAACATTGTTGAACAGAGAACATGCGTGAGGGCAGGAGTCAAAGCCACTGTGGCAGGTGCTTTACAACTATTATTATGTTTAATTCTGATGACAGCCCTGTGAAATAGGAATTAAATCCACCTACAGATGAGTACATTAAAACTTGTTTAGATAACTCACTGAAATTCACACAGATAATAAATGGCAAAGCTACACTGAGATATCCCTTCTTGGGGTCTTGTATCCCAAGCCCATGTTGATTCCATACACATGACATGAACTTCCTAATGGAAACATTGGTCTAGTCAGTTCTGATTTCTAACAATTCATCTACAAAGGAATGTCATAGCTGATACATTATGATTTTTCTGTTTTGCTTGCAAGTTGGGGGTCACGGAGGATTTTGACAGTAAAAATTGCTTTTGAAGCAAGTTTTTAGGTGATTAAATAGATACCATATTGTTATGTAATTGATGTGCTACGTTAATCTTACCCGTACATGGTGGCAGCTTTTATTAAAGATCTCAGCCACACCTTATGCTTACTGCTGCAGTCCAGTTAGTGTAAGTTCTAGAAAAGCAATAAATGTGCATTTATCTATACATGTTCTATACTCAATTGCTTTCACTAATCAAGCAAGACTTATCCCTACTTAGAAGAATTAGTGAGGTTTTACTTAATTAGGCTTAATGTCAAGTTAATTTCCCCCCCATTAGTATAATTAAGAATTTATATATTGCTGTGTCATGCATGCAGATTGATAAAGGAATTGGGAATGAATGCCAATACATTTTTCCCTTGAAAGATTAGGAAAAAAAATAAGAAGTAAATTATTCTGGACATCAGAAAGAATTGTGTAATTCTATTATATAGAAAGCCCAGTTGCAAATCAGCATAAGCATTAGAATATTTATTTATTTATTTTTAATTTCTCAAAAATTTTGGTAAACATGTAATACTTACACATTTTTATGGGGTCCAGTGCAATATTTCAACACATTAATACAATGTTAATGGATCAAATCAAGCAATTAGCATTTCCACTGGCTTATCTTTAGATTTGGAGCCCACCAGCTTTTCTCTTTTAATTCTTCATTCACTGTAGACACATTATTGTGAACTATAGTTGCCCCACTAAGGAGCACAAGAAATTCTGCTTCTTCTTTAGCTTTGTTTTGATGACCAACATCCAATCCCCTTCCATCCTTTCTCTGCTTACCCTTTCCACTCTTTAGTAGTCACAATTCTCAGTTCAGATCAGCTTTTTGAAAAAGGAATGTTTACATACATATTCTATACATGGTGGATCTTCATTTTAAAGAGTTATTTGTTTGAAAAGCAAAGAGGGATGGAGGGAAGGAGGCAGGGGGGAGAGAGGGAGGGAGGGAAAGTGGAGGGAAGGAGAGAGGGAGGGAAGGAGGGAGAGAGAAAGAGAGAAAAACAGAGGGAGAGAGAGACAGAGAGAAAGGAGAAAGAGAACCTCTATCTACTGGTTCATTCCCAAAATGGCTTAACAGCCAAGTCCGGGCCAGGCTGAAGCCAGGAGCCAGGAACTCCAGCCTGGTCTCTCACATGAGTGGCAGCATTCCAAGTGCTGGGGCCATCTTCCACTGCTTTCCCAGGCTGTTAGTGAGAAGTTGGATTGGGAACAGAGTGGGCAGGACTTAAACCATACTCCTATATGGAGTGCAGGGGTTGCAATTGGTGGCTTTATCCACTGTGCCGCAACACCGGCTCCTGATGGTGGGTCTTTAATATCAACATTTCCAAGACTTTTTAAAGTTTTTGGGACATAATGTTATAAGACCTGTCCATTTCATAGTTACAGGATTGCTGAAATAGACCTCTTCCTTTTCTTTCACTTCTGCTGTTTGCTAATTTAAAAATACGTATCTTGTGCTCTGTCGTTTACATGCTACATTCTGCAGTTTGGAAATACTGAACCAAGACCTGGTGAGTAAATTAGTATATTGCATGATAGATAATTTGCCAAAACATGAGTCATTTTGTTGTAACAAATGAAATCCATGTCCCTTGAAGAAGTACTTGGGGAAGTAGAATTTATTTTGTGTTCTGTTATTCCGTGTTATATTTATTCAATACAGTTTTTCCTCCGCATCTGGGCAGCATTGGTTCCAGGACCCACCACCTCATAAGGGACACTGACTCCCTTATGCAAAATGTCATAGCGTTTGCATATTACCTGTACACATACTCCCGTAAAAGTGAAATCATCTCTAGATTGTTTACTTAATATACTGTGAATGCTATGTTAGTAGTTGTTATACTGTATTGCTTAGGAAATGATGACAAGAAAAGCATTTGTACATAGTTAATACAGTCACAGTGGTTTTTATTTTCCTGAAACAGTTTTGGTTTGTGATTGATCAAGTTGTGAATGTGGACTGTGCAGATCTGGTGCTGTTTATACACTCACTAAAAATAAGGATCCTAATACAAGAAGGTGACAAATCTAAAGCTTTGTGGAAATGAAGTGTGGTCTCACCAGAATACTTTTGGAGTGTGATGTTACTTCATTATGGTGCCTAGTATTAGCAGATCATAACTTACTTTCACTTACAGATATTCATTAGTCTCTATAATCATATCTATTTAGTTTTATGTCTGAGGCAAATGTCCAGATTGCAGATCTCAGTTTAAAACCATTAACACTTCACTGATGATCTTAGTGAATAAAAAAAGCATCAAAGGTGCTTGAAGTCCCATTTAAATGTTCACTGTTGGCCAGTGTACCTTCAGATTAGAGTCAGACCATTGATTGCATGGTGAGATTTGATTTCGCTGTATGTGCCAACTTTTCAGATAGGGCATTTCACACCCTTTCCAAGGATTTAAATCCAATTAAGTTAATGACTTCCTTTATTTTAATTAAGTGGTAACTTTCCCTGGTCTTTAAATTTATCACCATGCTAACAGTGTCTCAATATTCAGAAGTATTTTAAGTTTTGGGTTCTAAATCCTCAGAAAGGGGAGACTAGTGTGAGCTCAATTCTTTTTGAAGTGGTTTGGGTATTAGTGTTTTTTACTTCTGTTAGCAGGTATCAGAACATTAAAAATAAGAAAGAACAGACATTATTTTACTGAATCTCCTTCTGCTTAGATATATCAAAGAATTTACTGAGCATGACTGTATTAAAACACCAGTGACTCAGTGAAGCTAAAAGTCAGAAACATTTAATAGCAGAGCATAACGCTAATAAATATTATGTTTGAAGGTTCAGTAAACAATCCAGTCTCTGTTTCATCCTGCTCTTCCACTAGGTTGTAAAATACATTTTGGAAAAACTGAAGTGAAGTATCAATCATTGTTAATAGTTTTCTAGGCTGAAAAACAAACACTCAAATCTAGAGATTGTTTTTGCATTTGGAAAATAGAATCACAAGAATCCTTTATTGGACAAACATCATTCTTGCAGAAATAGGCCATATTTTTAGAGTGTTTGTGACTTCGACCAAAATTCCACAGTCATGCAGCTTTTATATTAAAATAACAATAGCAATCTTAAATTGGGTCTCTGATAGATGAGCCTTTTCTATGGTAGCATTTCATGTTGTAAATTACAGTCTGGTCTGTACATTAACTCAGTGAAGCTACACTAATGGGCAGGGAGATGGTGCCCACTCATTCATTCCATCATTGTACCCAGGGATCATTTTCCAGGTGCCTGGAAGTACCATAGCAGACCAGACAGAGAATGGTACTGCCTTCTGCTGCTCTGGTTCTTTCTCGTGGACATGAGGCCCCAAATCATGGGGTTATAAATTCTGTGCAGGGAATTGAATGCCATGATCTGATGATGTCTGGGGCACTAGGTGGTTAGGAAAGATCTCTTTAAGGAGAACACATGTGAGATAAAATCTGAATTGTAGAAAGAAGCCATCCAGGTGAAGGCCAGGCAGAAAGACGTCTGGAGAAGCAGCCATTGAAAGGTCTGTAGAGTAGGAAAGAGTTTGATCAGAGCAGCTAGAGCACAATGGATGCTGGTATAAAACAACATGAGAGAACATTCTAGTAGAAACACTTCTTCCAGTTAGCATCACTGTGCTCTAACATTTGAATGGTATTGCTAATCTAAATAAGCTTTTGGTTTCCAAATCACATTTTATTAAATGTGACAAACTCAAAAGGGCTGGTCAAGAACCCAGCTGTGTTTTCCTGTCCATGCTTGCAGTCTGTAGGCAGTAGATTATCGGGAGTGAATTTGAAAGTTCAAGGATGGTGTGTTTTTCTCCTCAGCGATTGGAGGTATTATTTTAAGCGTGTCTGAAGTGTTAGCAAACACAACACCTAAGAACATCAGCTTAGCTTGTCCTACTCAGTTGCTGGCACCTCCCAGGAAGGAGGCTGGCAAGTAGCAATGATTATTGCTTTAGCCATTGTGATAGCTGTAAGTTGCATAAACTCCATCAGAGATTCCTTATCTACAAAACTCAACTCTCTCGAGCAGTCTGTTGGCCTTTTGTTGCCTGGGCTTAGGAGGCAAATAGTCTGGCTTCAGGTTCTGGCTCTTCCTTTTGCTAGCTGTGTGGTTTCAGTGATATCTTTTCTTCCAGTATCCTAATTTACTTCATTTAGGGGCAATGGTAGCTCTCATCTCACGGTATCTTGGAAAGTATCATGAAAACTATGCGTGCAACCTGGGTACATTTGTTGCTACTATTCTTGCTTTTATGTCTCCTTTAAACAAGCTTCTGTGTACATCTTAAAAAGTTAGATTCATGTTGGCTACCAAGAAGATCTTCTGCCCCAATGACTGGCATGGAAGGGCAAGCCATCTGAGATCTCTTGATGGGGTCGTGAATTCAGCGTTACCCTTCGCCTTTCAGTTCAGCAAAACAGTACCTTCCTTCACTTAGTAAAAAGAAGCACTGACTGAATATCCACGAACTATGAAACACTGGGCTGAAATGGAAAAAATAAAGCCCCTATTTCTCTGGGAGCTTCTGATCCAACTGCACAACTCAGCCACTGAGAATGGGCAAGCAAACAACAAACAGCACTTAAAACACCTCTGCACTTTCTCTATTTTGTTTTACATAGAGGAGTTAATTTGGAATTAACGATTGAACATTATTTTATGCACACCCTTTCCAGATTTTGTGTAAATGTCTATATATTTGCTCCTGGTAAAGATTAGAATAGCTACTTTGGTGACAATGAACATGGAACCAAGACAATGTGAACATGGAACCATGACAATGTGAACATGTCATGAGAGGAGATGTACTTTTATTGTTGTGCACCTTCATTCAGTCAATGAGTACTCATGGGGGTGCCTACAGTGCTAGATGGTGGGTGAAGAGGAGCAAACAAAACAGAAAAGACAATCCCTCATCTCCCAGAGATCCTGGGTTGTTGGGAATGCAGTTCAAATCAAGACTTTGGAGGTGTGACTTTGCTGGAGTTCTTTAAGCTCTCTGTTCCTCATATGTAAAATGGAAATAATAACCACACAGGGTTGTTGTGCAGATCTGATGACTTAATCTACATAAGACACGGAGAACTGTACTAGGGTCACTGGGTATGAGAATCGTGCTAGGGATGTAGTGAACAAGACTGCTATGTGAGGCCACATCATTCCTACTGTAATCATTGTTACTCCTCTCTGCCTAGCAATGTATCCTGTATCTTTCATGCCCAGTTCTCCCCTGTAAAACTTCTTTTATTAAATGGGTCAGCAAACCTTCAGAGTGACACAGTGACATTAAGAGGGACTGAAGTGCTGGTGCTCTGTGTGGCTTCTGCTTTCCACATACAGAGTAGATATGGCTTTTGTTTCTCTAAACTGCTGCATTGTGGGCTAGGGCTCTGGCTGCCCCTCACAGAGAGTGGCTCCCTCTTTCTGTCTGTGTGTTGCTCTTGTCGCCTGTTTGCCAGCAACTTGCCTCTTTCCCAGGGCCCTGTGCTGGCCCTCCTTGCCTGTTCTGATGGTGTGGCTGCTTTACCTGTGCCTGTCCTGCCTCCTTTTATCTGTCATTCTCTGATTCTTAGCACTTTCCCCAAGCTTCCTGCTCTCAGAAGCTAGTGTTTCTGTATTTTCTCTGCTTGTCTAGGGCCGATCAATCATTTGTGGAACATTAGGATCTTCAGTTCTCTCTGACATATTTGACATCAAATGGGAAGTCTACAACTGGCATCTGCTGAATGGGGTTGGCTTCTCCATGGCACCCCACCCCATGCCAGTTTCCTCATCTGAATTATTCTGGCGGTCTTGATGCTGAGCTACATAGATATTACTGTATTTTGGGAACACTGCTTTTTTAGTATGGCAGCAACTGCTTTTCCAATTTACAGTAAACTTAACCTATTTCCTGATGCTCCTGACTCCCTTTAAGACTTTTCAGAAACAATGAGGGTGGTGTGTGGTGGAGTACATTATACAGATTTTTTAATAAGAAATTATATTCTGTTTCCCAAATACACCAGAGCATTAATGTCATCCTTGTCTGTAGCAACAGTAGGTGACCTTTTAGAATGGTGTTTATAGCTTATTTGGATAACTGTAAATGTTTAATGTTTCATTAGTATATACTTTTAATTCCACTGACAATATAGTAGCAGATTTCTTCAAAACCCTTCATGTTTCTCCTAAATTATTTTTTTAAGGTAGAAAAATGCTATGGTCTCAAATTGAAAAGTAAAGACAATTATTTCAACCCCTAATGACCAAGACGGTTTTATTCACATCCCACAGAAGGGGTGGAGAGAAAGGAAACAATTTTTGAGGTTTCTGGAAATTGTTATTTTCTTGCTATTGGTTATTTTCATTAGCAAAAGAATTTTGGAAATAGTTTAGAATTTTTTTTCTGAAACCAAATGACTGGAGGTTTAAGTGCATTTAAATTATATTTGGTTGTATGAATAAAAGGTAAAATTAATGTCTCTTTTCTTGTTGAAGTTTCATTTTGGTTACAGTGAGGGGAGATTGACTTTCCAAGACTTGGAGAAGAACTGAGGAGCAAATAGCTACAAAATACAAACCTTGAAATCATGATAAAATATAGTTACATGGGCAAAGCCCATTGAAATTTTACATTTAGAGACTGCTTTTAGTTCTTTATTTAGTCCTTTTGTTACTTTTTCCATTGAAGTGTATTTTCATGTAAATAGAATCTACAAATGTTGTGTTATGAAGTGAGCATTAGAATATTTTTTAAAGATTTTATTTATTTATTTATTTGAGAGGTAGAGTTACAGAGAGACAGACAGACAGACAGACAGAGAGACAGAGAGAAAAGTATTCCATCCGCTGGTTCATTTTCCAAATGACTGTAATGGCCAAAGCTGGTTCGACCTGAAGACAGGAGCCAGGAGCTTGTTCTAGGTCTCCTATGTGGGTGCAGGGGCCCAAGCACTTGGGACAGCTTCTATGGCTTTCGCAGACTATTAGCGGAGAGCTGAATTGGAAGAGGAGCATCCAGGACACGACCTGGTGGCCATGTGGGATTCTGGTGCCACAGGCAGAAGCTTAGTTGGCTAAGCCACAGTGCCAACCTGGAACATTAGAATTTGAATCAGTCATATCCTTTCTACAAAGAGATGGAACTCTCAAATAAGGATTCATAGTAAGTTGGAGGGACAGTTTGTGAAACTCTGGGTGTAGTGCAGGGGAACCATGGCGGGCAGTGCCGTAACCTGAGGTTAGTAGCAGTGGAGCTATTCTCACACATCCAAAGGACAAAGGACAGGAAAGGAAGATGTTACTAGAATCTGGAAGGAGCTAGTCTTGTGTGGAAAGTCACTGTCGGCAGAGCAGTGATCTTTAACTGGAACCTGCCTTAGTTACTCCTCAAAAAGAGAGTCAAGGAAGTAAGTCAAAGGAGCCAAGGGAAGAGTCTCCCTTTCTCCTGTTCTTCCTTCCCTCCAGTTGTGTGCTAGAGCTCTCTGGGACCTTTGATAGATTTCATACAAGTCCTGTGGGCTGGAGAACTGGGAAAAGAAGCGTTAAAAAGTGGATTAGGAAGAGGAAATGCAGTGTATCTGGAATACTCTATTTTCCTTTCCCCTGTCAACTTCTACTCTTATTCTTCATGTGGGTGCAAAATGCAAGTTCCCAACACAGGGGGAACCTACTATCATATCCCGGTCTGATGTCATATCAGTTGTGTTGCAACCTGAAACTAACAAGTTAGCCACCACCATTATTCTGGGGAGAGGAGAGGGGGGACAAGGTGCAATTAAGGACATGAAATATAGCTGCTACTCACTTTCTTAGGGGCCTCTTCCACTGTACTTTCTATGTTTACTTCATTGACTGGCATCACATTAATTGCATGGGTCTTTTTTTTTTTTTTTCACTTGTGGTGACCCAAGTCTTCATTTCTGAAGGGTCTGATCCCTTGATGATCTTGTTTTTATTTGATGTTTCTAATATAAAATCTTTCTTGACCAGGACTGTTGGGAAGGGAGTTCTGAGAGATGTCCCACTGAATTCCCGGAGTTCTACATATAGTATTGTCTTCATTAAGTTGCATTAAATGAATTTCCTGCATTACTGATTGCCATTAACCTCAGCAGTATAGTGACTTCATCTTTTACCTATTGGTTTGGAGGCACACAGAATCTCACAATCCCAGGTGTCAATCTGTACTTCCAATGAATTAGAAAATGACTATATTTCCTGATGGAAGCATTATTTGTTTGGACATTAAGATATTCAAAGCCACTAAGTCCAGGACCTTGGGGCAGGAAAGTAGACTTTTTCAAGTGAGTTATTAGATATAAAAATAAGGTGGAGGTGTGAATCCTCTATAGAATATCTATAGGTGTTCTTCGAACTGTGTATACTCTATAGCAGAAATGGCACCATATATGAGGAGTCTTTAAAAAGTTCATGGAAGGCCGGCACCACGGCTCAATAGGCTAATCCTCCGCCTTGCGGCGCCAGCACACTGGGTTCTAGTCCCCATCAGGGCACCAGATTCTGTCCTGGTTGCCCCTCTTCCAGGCCAGCTCTCTGCTGTGGCCAGGGAGTGCAGTGGAAGATGGCCCAAGTCCTTGGGCCCTGCACCCCATGGGAGACCAGGAGAAGCACCTGGCTCCTGCCATCGGATCAGCGCAGTGCGCCGGCCACAGTGTGCCGGCCACAGCGGCCATTGGAGGGTGAACCAACGGCAAAGGAAGACCTTTCTCTCTGTCTCTCTCTCTCACTGTCCACTCTGCCTGTCAAAAAAATAAAAAAAAAATTTTTAAAAAAATCATGGAAAATGTATATAATGAGAAACTATCTCATTTTTTGCACCCCAAATAAACTTATCTTTTATTTATTTATTTATTTATTTTTTTGACAGGCAGAGTGGACAGTGAGAGAGAGAGAGAGACAGAGAGAAAGGTCTTCCTTTGCCGTTGGTTCACCCTCCAATGGCTGCCGCGGCCAGCGCGCTGCGGCCGGCACACCGAGCTGAATCGATGGCAGGAGCCAGGTACTTATCCTGGTCTCCCATGGGGTGCAGGGCCCAAGCACTTGGGCCATCCTCCACTGCACTCCCGGGCCACAGCAGAGAGCTGGCCTGGAAGAGAGGCAACCGGTACAGAATCCGGCGCCCTGATGGGGACTAGAACCCGGTGTGCCAGCACCGCTAGGCGGAGGATTAGCCTGTTGAGCCGCGGCGCCGGCCGAAACTTATCTTTTAATTCCCTTTTCCATGATCTTTTAAAAGCACCCCCATATTTAGCTGCTGATTTAAGGTTTATACTTACAACTTACATGAAGAATTGCAACTTTTTAGGGTGTTACTTTTTAGCTTGCATCCTGACCAAGCCTTCTTCAGGGAATGCCACAATTCTGTTAAGCTGGCTTGCTTCTATGAGAGAGTAAGTGATAAAATCCATGAATTCCATGGGTTGAGGTCTCACTTCCTTTGCTGAAAAATGGTTTGGAAGGTGGTTTTAAAGGAGACTTTGGGCTAGATATCAGGCATACTCTGAGTCCATGAACGATGGAGCTTGCGAGTGTAATGAAGGCAGGGAAGGCATCCTCATATGTGTCTGTCTTCTAAGTCCAAAGACCATCCCCTAATGATGGGGGGGGGGATTCAGTGCTACTGTTGGGCAATGATACCTTCTTGGGGACTCAACACCAGCCTTGGCTTTTGGCAGGTTGAGACTTCTTTAGAGCTGGAAACTAGATCACCCTTGGCAGAGGAAGAGAATGCTGAACCCATAAATAACCTCCCTTTCTACTACCCTGATACTTGGTATGTGGGCTCATTAAGCAACATTGGGATGATTGATGAATGTTACTGGGTGACATTTACAACCAAATCTTCTTGTACTTTTCATTATTGAATCTGACCTCTGTGATGGTCTCCTGTGAGATTTAGTGGAATACAATTAGCTTCATAGTCTGCCTAGAGGAGATCTATCACTGTATTTCTTTCCAGATGTCTGCCACCTGTTTTCCAGTTTTATCTTTTGAAAGTTTCTGACCAACTAGCTTACTCTGTTAACATCCATTCCCAAGTTAGTGTAGCTCTATACTTCAGGCCATTGCTCCAACAGTAAGTGGAAAGTCAGATATTCCATTCAACATTCTGCCCACTGGGAGGATTTCCTTTTATCATGGTGAGGATCATTGTGAGCAAGATTTTACAGTGGACCATACTATGTCTTCTGGCATACTTGCAGATCTCCCCACAGTTGATTGATCATAGGGGATTCCCCATGAAGCATCATTGTTATTTGAGATAAGATGAAACAATAGGATTGGATACCATGGGAATCTGAATCAATTGCTATTGCAATTTCCTTGTGTCTTCAAAAGCAATGTGGGCCTGTTCTTGTATGTACAACTTAACACAGAATGCGGGTGTGAATATCTGATTTTGTGGTTTGCATTCAGTTCGTGGTGGGTATGATCTCATGATCAGTTAGCAACCCATGGGCAGAAAAGCTTCTCCAAGGATCCATGAACAAGAAAGGAACTGATTTTGATTAAAAAAAAAAAAAAAGAATAGTTAGTGGAAAAAGAGGGACATTGTTTTAACCCCAAACCCTAGAGTTCTGCCCAGAGGTTACTTTATTAGGGTTTGCCACAAGGCTCCTTGTAGCCTCTCCGACTGCCACAGACACTTCCAATTCCATTGGTTCTGCTAAGTCGTAAGAACCAATTGGCTGAAAAGCTTGTAACACAGCCTGGGCTTCACAGTGTCCTTTCATGTTCTGGGCTTCCCTAGGAAATACAGTACAACTCAAGGGCAACTCATGTCCTCTTCCCTCCATACTTAACAAAATATATTAGTTATTTATTGGAGAGAGGAGAGACGGGAGGAGGATTGAAGGGGAAGGTAGGGAACGAAAGGAGGAGGAAGGGGGACTCTCGCCATCCTCTGGGTTACCACTCAAAAGCCTGCAAAGCCCAGGAGGCCAAATCTGGGAGCTGAGAACTCAGACCAATCACATGAGCCATTGTCACTGCCTCTCAGAGTACACAACAGCAAAAAGGCAGAGTCAGGGGCCGGAGCAGGAGTCAAACCCAGGTCCTTCGGTGTGAAAAACAGGTGTCCTAATGTGTGTTTTAACTTCTAGGATATATGCCTGGTCCCCTACTTTGGATCTATAAAAAATATAATTTAGGTATTGTATGGCTACTTCTAGCATCAGTGATTATGTCAGTTAGGATTCAATAGAAAATAAATTGTCAAAATAGCCAATAGAAACTAGGATCATCTTCAGATGATTTAATTATTAGGTATGAGTAGGGTGTAAGAGAGCACAATGCAAACAAGGATCATGCATGGCAAAGTTGCTACCAAAGTCTAGTCCCAAAGGATATGAAGGGACAGCGTTACAAAGATCTGGGAAAGAGTTGTCTCCAGAGGATCTGTGGCCTTCATTTGAGTGTCATGGACAGCTTGAGGTGGGACCACGTAGAGATACCCCAGGAATTAATATCCTGACTCCTGCCAGGGCTCCCCAGTAGTTTATCTCAAGTGGAAGTTGGAGAACAAGGAGCCGGTAGAGGTGGCCCATTGAGAACAGCCCACAGGGAGCAGAGCAAGCGTGGAGAGCTGTTTGGAATGAGAGATGGGAGTCACTTACCCAGCCCTGAAGTCTGATTCCTGGATGCTGCTTTCTGGACTGTGAATGCCAACGAGGTGGCAGTTGTTGTCTGGAGAGTTCTGTCCTCAGTCCTTAGCCCAGTTCCTGCCCCCTGTGATAGATGCTGAGTGCATAATTAAGCAGTAGACCCTGATGCCTCCTTGGATCGTCATTTTCCACATCTGTAAAATTAGGATGCCAGTGTCTGTCCTGTTGTACTCATGAGGGTGGTGTAAAGATGAGAAGATGAAAGAGCTAACATCTGCAGGTGCTTTGTGAACTGTGAAATGCTATGTGTATGTGAGATTACTTCACATCTTTTAGATTCCCTTTCCTCTTTGACCCAGTGAGCTATCTGACTCATAGAAACTTATTCACTTAGCATTCATATTTTTCTCAGTGGGTCCTACTTTCTGGCTAATTCATCTCCTGACTCATACTCCTTGAGCTTTAGTAATTGATGTTTCTTCAACAGTGGGTTTCCTACTTACTACTTGTTGAATTCTTTATTTATGGAGGGTTAAGCTTGTGATTATAAAGAAAAATGAAAGTGTGACATTGTAAAAATTAAAAGAATAACAAAAAAAAATTAAGGGTGGGTGGGAGGGAAGGAGGGAGGGTAAGGTGGGAGGATCATTATACTCTTAAAACTATGTATATGAAATACATGGAATTTGTTCCCTTTTTATAAATAAAAACTTTAAAAAGAGCTTATTTATGCCCAAGCTCATGAATTCTTGTTGAATTTTCCCTGTTTCCTTTTTAAAACATTATTTTTATATTTATTTGAGATATGTAGAAACAGAGAGAGAGAGAGAGCAGGAGAGCGAGAGAGAGAGAGAGAGAGAGAGCGAGCGCTTCTACCTGCTGGTTCATTTCCAAAATGCTCAAAGCAGCTAGGGCTGGGCCAGTTGAAGCCAGGAGCTGATAACTCAATCCAGGTCTCCCACATGGGTGACAGGGACCTGTTCCATCACTGCTGCCTCCCAGAGAGTGCACATTAGCAGGAAGCTGGAGACAGAAGCTGGAGGTGGTATTCAAACTCAGACACTCTGATAAGGGGTGCATGTGTCCCAAGCAGTGTTTTAACCCTTAAGGCAAATACCTCCTCTTTTATTATTAACAGATTTCTGTTACCCACTCATATTTCTACAGCTCTTTTATATATTTGTTTTTTTTCTATCTTTTTTCTCCAGTAGTATTGATCTATAGATTCTAGAATAAATTCAAGGATCATACATGATACATCATTATCTTGTATATTCTAAGGCAATTTTAGTTTTAGCTGTGTTCATCATGGCTGCCCCAGTGCCCAGCGAGGTTTGACTGTGTCCAAGCTGCTCTGTAGCCACAAACGAGGCTCTTCCTTGAGACTGAGCCTCCCTCTCAGGGCAGGCCTCATCCAGTGGGTGCTTGCCTTGCCTCCATCACCACACCATACTGCCTTTCCTTTCCTGCTCCCTCCCCCGTCATGGGCCCCATGGTTTGTTATTTTGTTTTCTAAGAATTCAAAGACAAGAGATGGGAAGGGGTGTGTGGTTTTGTGGCACATCAGGTTAAGCTGCCACCTGCAACATTGGCATCTTATATGAATGCTGCTTTGAGTCTCTGCTACTCTACTTTTGGTCCAGCTCCCCGCTAATGCACCTGGAAAGACAGTGGGAGATGACCCAAGTACTTGGGCCCCTGCACCCACGTGGGAGACCTGGATGGAGTACCAGGCTCCTGACTTCAGCCTGGCCAACTCTGACCACTGTGACCATTTGGGGAGTGAAGCAGCCAATGCAAGATATCTCTCCCTCTCACTCCTGTAACTCTGCCTTTCAAATAAAAGAAGAATGTATAGTGAAGAACTGGTGTTGTGGTGTCATGGGTTCTGATCCAGCTCTCTGTGATGCATCTGGGAAAGCAGCAGATGATGACCCAAGTTATTGGGCCTCTGTCACCAACATGCGAGACTTGGATGGAGTTCCTGTCTCCTAGCGCCTCTGTGGCCATTTGAAGAGTGAACCAGTGGATAAAAGATCTCTCTGTCTCCCTTCACTCTTATTCTGTCACTCAGCCTGTCAAATAAATAAATAAATCTGTAAATCTTAAGAAAAATACTCAGTGGGTGTAAAAATTGCCCAGACCACTCAATAGGGGAACAATCCCCACAAAGCTCATCCACAGTGTTATCTTGCTGATAGGGTCCTTTTATTGTATGCATTCCTCTAAGTATAATTGTGCTTAGACCGTCATGGAATTACAATTACATTTTTTTTCCCCAAAAGGTGTCCACTGGGTATGTTGCTTTATAATATATTTTTTTAACCTCAGTGCTATGTTTGGCACCTTCACCTGTGGGAAATGACATGTATTCCTCATCTCTGCTTCTCTGCATTGTATTTCATTGCAGGGGTTCACTGTACTTATAGGATTCCCGTCCTACTGAAGAGTGACAAAGGCTCTTCTTTCTCTGTCCCCATCTTCTGCCTCCTCCTCCTTGCCCTCCTTCCTGGTTTTCTCCACCTCCTTCCATTCCTCCTTATGCTCCTCATGCTCCTCCTCCTCCTCCTCCTCCTCCCATCATTCCCTCTTCTCCTTAAACCTGCTCTCCTCTCCTCCCCTCCCATCTGACACTACTCTTGCCTTTCCCTCTCTGCCTCTAACCCCTCTCACATCCCCGCCCCACCCCCATCCTCCTCCTGGCTTAAAGTTCAACTACTCTGCAGTGGCTCCACTTGCTTTCTCCATCTTAACTTCCCAGGACTTTTTAGTTTTCACCTCCTAGTTGTTTTTCCTAGTTTCTCCATTACTTTGTAACCATTGTGCCTGGATCTCCAGTTCTGGATTACTCTACCCTTTGCTGTCACTTTCATTCTGTTAATAACTGAGAGAGGTGTTGAGAGCTTTTTTGCAGATTCCACAGCAATTCTTTTTATTTTCTTTTAAGATTTATTTTATTTATTTGAAAGACAGAGTTACAGAGAGAGGTGGAGACAGAGAGAGAGGTGTTCCATCCTCTGGTTCACTCCCCAGATGGCTGCAATAGCTGGAGCTGCGCCGATCCAAAGCCAGGAGCCAGGAGCTTCTTCCGGGTCTCCCACGGAGGTGCAGGGTCCCAAGAACTTGGGCCATCCTCTACTGCTTTCCCAGGCCATAGCAGACAGCTGGATTGGAAGTGGAGCAGCAGGGACTCGAACCAGCACCCATTTGGGATGCTGGTGCTCCAGGCCAGGGCTTTAACCTGCTGTGCCACAGCGCTGGCCCCCACAGCAATTTTTGTTAGAGCCACACTATGATTCAGTTCTGGTTTTTTGGATTTCTGGTCGTTTTGCCAGCTGGAGTTGTCTCATCAGTGCTAAGCATATACACAGCCTTTTATTTGGAATAAAAGTTCAACAAGAAAGCAAGCAAACCATAGCAGTAAACAAAAATAAGAAATGGAGAGAGGATTTTTTCTAATTTACCTAGGAGAACTTGAATGAACTATTCTTGCTGCTCAGTGATTTAGTTCCTGGGTGAATTGTAACTCTTGGTATTTACCTACTTGGTTTGTTCCAAAATTATTTAAAAGGATAGCTCTTATTCTAGCTTTTTGGAATCTATGCTCACAGTGTTAGCCTGAGGCATAACACATAGAGTCCTTCCTATCTGACTTTGGAAGTAAGGGAATGTTGCCAGATATCTTCCTTTCGTTTCTTTTGAAGAGCTAAAGGTCTTTGTGTAGAGGCTCCGTATGGGATATCAGGTGGCCAAGACTTGGGCTTGTAGTCTTTTCCCTGAATCATCTCAAGAAAATTAGGAAATAGGATTCAGTAAAGCAAATTGGAAGGTGACAACCCCGGTTTTAATTCAAATCATCTTGCTGAGTGTATCTGAAGTTCCACATAGCCCTACTCACTTTCCTTGTGGCTTTTCTCATGGCCTCTTTTGATCTCTTTCAGGAGTGATTGCTTCCTGCTCTGGGGAAGTGAGAAAGTGAGTGAGCTAGAGAAAGAGAGAGAGGGAAAGAAAGATAGAGAGAGAGAGAGAGAGCTTCCATGTACTGGTTCCCTCCCAAAGTGGTTGCAATGGCTGGAGCCGGTCCAAATGTATTGCAAGATCTAAAGTCAGTTCTGAAAGTGTTGGTCCCTGAAGTGTTTTGAGCAATGAAACAATATTGGAATAAAACAGCCTCTTAGATCATTGCTCTGAAGGAAGCCCCTGTCTGTTTGATATTTAGTACACATTTTAAAGAAGCAGTCATATACTTTGTGTCTTGTTTCTCCAAAAGTATGCCTCTTGAAGATAGAAGCTGTTTTCTATTTCTATGCATTTCCCATAGCATTCAGCACAGTGTTTTACAAATTGCAGATGTTCAATAAATCTGTTGATTAGCCACTTAGAAGTGAGAGGAGGAAAATTAAGAATGAAATGTTCTGTAGTTAATTACAAATTGCAGAAATGAGTTTGCAGTTTATCACATATCTCTACAACTTCTGGAAAAATTCTTTAGTTGATATTTTTCAGTACATTTTGTACAGTTTTGTCAGTTTTATGGAGGTCTAAATTCCTATAGTGAGTCCATTGCAGTATTTTCTATTTTTGTTGTCTTTTCAAAATGGAAAGTGTAAAGCTATTTCAATCATAATTCATGAAGTTTAAGTTAGCAATTGAAATTTGTAGCTGGCAGGGACCATATCGTTATAACCTA
Source organism: Oryctolagus cuniculus (assembly GCF_964237555.1). NCBI lineage: Eukaryota > Metazoa > Chordata > Mammalia > Lagomorpha > Leporidae > Oryctolagus > Oryctolagus cuniculus. The sequence continues at coordinate 62,933,616 of NC_091439.1, forward strand.
AACACCGGGTGCAGTTGCTGGGACAGAAGGGAGCTCAGTAAGTAGTTGAAAAATAAATCAATGCTTGAGTACATTCTCTGTGCTCAAACTGACTGTGACAACTTGCTTGGCACACAGCGGGGTAGAGTGGGCTAGAATCAATGCTTCTGTTGCCTTCATGCTTTCATTTGAAATTAAACGTGGGAAAAACTTCACATTTGGTCTTTGAATATCGATTTTAAAGTACATCTAATTCTAAGGTTAATACCTGTTACACTGGAGGAAGGCTGGAGTAAGAATTCGTTCCTACAAACCAAAAGGATTATTTTAAGGGGAAGCTACTGTGAAAGGTCTGTAAGTGGCTTATTCAAGGTGTGCCAATTGATTGGTTTCATGCCTCCCTAGCATAAATTTTCTTTTCTCCATTATATATTATTAGGGTTTCCTATCCACTGTTTCTGTTGGAACAGAGTCTTTCTTAAGATGTAACCCATATCTGACTTCTCTGAGTTTTAGGCTTTCGGGAAATGTTAGTTTTCATGTTGATGGATTTCCTGCTATTTTTCAGGATGGAAAAAAGGAGTCAAGTTCATGTACTTGTTTGAAGGGGCCCAAACTGTCAGAAATAGGGACAATTGCCTGGATGATAACACTCAGCGATGCGCTGCACAATTTCATTGATGGCCTGGCGATTGGGGCTTCCTGCACTGTGTCTCTCCTGCAGGGGCTCAGCACGTCTATAGCAATCCTGTGCGAGGAGTTTCCTCATGAGTTGGGTGAGTGAAAGTTGGTTTGCTTGGTTTCAGTGGAATGAGACATGTCAAAGTCCCTGTTGGACGTTGACAGTTATCTTCTTCTCATCCCCAAATGGAAAACTCTGTTCATTTGATATTTTCTTTTTCTTCTAGGGGACTTTGTGATCTTACTCAATGCCGGGATGAGCACTCGACAAGCCTTGTTATTCAATTTCCTTTCTGCATGTTCCTGCTATGTTGGGCTAGCTTTCGGCATTTTGGTGGGAAACAATTTTGCTCCAAATATCATATTTGCACTTGCTGGAGGCATGTTCCTCTACATTTCTCTGGCAGATATGGTAAGAAATGCCAACTTTTAATTTTGTTTCAATTTTACATTTAGAAATGAGCCTTTGAGTTGTGAGTTGACCAAGGGCAACTTGCTTTCTACAGTGTGGAAGGCCTTTCAGCTGTAATTGCGAACATTTCACACATCACTCTTCTTGGGTAGTTTACACTAATAGTAATTCGAAAGGCTTCTCATTGATTTTCTACTGTGATATTATTGATAGAGGGTGAAAGGCTTTGTTTTTGCTGAAGTAGAGGTATTTTTGTAGCTCTCCTCTTGTCTTGTGGATATACCTTGTCTCCTATTTGTATTGTGTCCCAGTAGGACTCCCCCTTGCCTTGCTTTTGTGAAGATTCCACTTTTGGAATGGGGAATAGCATGTTAGAGTAAAACATCATTTTTGTTATTTTGAAGTTCTAAACATTAAAAGCCTAAAACTGATACAAGGGGTGAAATTAAAGTCTGACATTAGTGGCAGGCATTGGGGTAGCGGTTAAAGCTGCATGGGATGCCTGATCCCATATCAGAGTGCCTGGGTTTGAGTTCCAGCTCCACTCAGTTCCAGCTCCCTTCTCACGCAGACCCCGGGAGGCAGTGTTTTAGTTCAAGTAGTTGAGTCCCTGCCACCCATGTAGGGAACCTGGATTGGTTTCCTGGATCTTGACTTTAGTCTGGCCCTCTCTCAGCTGCTGTGGATGTTTGGGGAGTGAACCAGTAGATAAGAGCTCTCTGTCTATCTGTATTATTTGTCTCTGTCTCTGCCTTTCAAATTAAGAAAAAAAATTAAAGAAAAATTGACAGTATTTATTTTGAGTTAGTATACGTTATACATTTTTTGCCTATATGGGGTCTTGGTCTTTATTTGTATTGGTGTTTATATGTGCTTATGTGAGTGTGCATATGTGTATAATAGAGAATATATTGCACATTTCCAACTGAATCATGCATATCTTTAGAAAATGAGAATGTGTTAATGTATGAAAATCAAAATATTTCCTTTTCATTTGGAACATAGACAATTTAATTTTCTCATTTATTAGTTTCAAATTACAGCTGTCTAATTCTGTTCATTTTTCTGTGCAGACCCTTGTAAGAGCTAGTATCTCATCTCTTAGAACCACCACAGTGCTTATATTTTTCTAAACAGAGTTAATGTCTCACACTGTCTTTGTTCTAGGTGGTTGCTTTCTTTCTTTCTTTTTTTTTTTTTAAGATTTATTTATTTGAAAGGCAGAGCTACAGAGAGGCAGAGGCAGAGAGAGAGAGTGAGGTCTTCCATCTGCTGGTTCACTTCCCAATTGGCTGCAATGGCCCGAGCTGTGCCGATCCAAAGCTAGGAGCCGGGAGCTTCCTCTGGGTCTGCACTCTCATGTGGGTGCAGGGTCCCAAGGACTTGGGCCATCTTCCACTGCTTTCCCAGGCCATAGCAGAGAGCTGGATCAGAAGTGGAACAGCCGGGACTTGAACTAGCGCCCATATGGGATGCCGATGCTGCAGGCGGTGGCTTTTCCCACTACGCCACAGCGCCAGCCCCTGCTTATTTTCTGATATAAGAATAGAATCTATTAGAGTTGTTCAATTTAAAACAATATTAATGATGCTGTCTATACTTGTAGTTTTGCATTTTGCAGAATTGTTTCACAGTTTTCCCTTGTTTTATCCTAGCAGCAATTTTCTTAAGGGAGACACATTGATTATGGATGCTGGAGGTGCCTGGGTTGCTTTGCTAGAAACTGTAGCATGTGTAGCTAGTAATTTTGGAATGTGTTTTAAAAAACCCGGCACTTACAGATCTCCACATCTTTCAGGAGAAGTTATCTGATTAGAAAAAGGTAGATTTAAAACCAAGTACTTATGGTTTTTATTGCTTTCGCTGCAATGAGATTGTTACAATCTTCAATCTTAGGATCATGCATATTTTATTTAAAAACTTTATGATTTTGTAATGTAGAACAAGTAGAAGGAAAAAAATTGAAGCAATCATGAACTAAGTGTATAGTTATTTCTAAACATTTATTTAATTAGCTACTGTTGATACATTTTTTGTTCCAGTCCAAGAAATCTGTTAAGCACTGGGAACTCTCAAGTGAACAAAATAAGTGCAGTCGTATTCATGGGACAAAAATGTCTAGAAAGAGAGGAACAAGAAATTAAACAAAAAAAGCACATGGATGACTAATGATAAATAACATGAAATAAAAAGAGTGTGTATGATAAGAGATGCTGGTAAAGGAAACTGCCCTCAGTCAGGTGGGGCCGAGGCAACGGTTTCAGGAAGGAGGGAAGCAAGGTGAAACCTGAAGGATTCGGTCCACTGAAAAATTGGAGGGACAAGGGTTCAGGAGGAGGGGAGGGCAGGTGTGAACACTGAGAGGAAGGAAAGAGGCTGGACGTGTTGGAGTCTTGAAAGCAGGATGTAGATGCAGCATAGAGAGGAAGAGAGAGCGAGAGAGCCATAAATGATGCAAATCCCACCCTACTGATTTGAGAATATTATTTCAGCACTTTTATTCTGAAAGTGCTTCATGTTGCTATTATGCCTTCTATACGAAAACATTTAAACATCTGAAATAAATTACCATGTTCCCCACAGAAATGTATAAACGGCTGTTTTATCTTTTACCACAAGGTGGCAACAGCTATCTAACAATGTCTCTTTCTTCTAGTTCCCGGAGATGAATGATATGCTGAGAGAAAAGGTAACTGGAAGAAAAACGGATTTCACCTTCTTCATGATTCAGAATGCCGGAATGCTAACTGGATTCACAGCCATTCTGCTCATTACTTTGTATGCAGGAGAAATTGAGTTGGAATAACAGGAAGCGGAAGACGGTGTTGTTATTGAAGGCATTTAATAAATAAAAACATCTCCAGAGGAATTTTTAAGCTGATTCTATTTAGTTGAAAAATAATTTTGTTTTCCACTATAGGTCAAGTAAATTAATTAGTGGTTTCAGATCTGTGAAAAAGGTTTTTAAGTCATTGTTGAAAACACTGCAAAAGGTTTTTGGTTCTTGTCTGAAATGCCTGGTATTTTTGGCAAGTACCCAATTTTTTCTTTGTTTCACACATATTAGAAAATCATCATGAAGCAAGACATTTATGTTCTATAATCATATGAACACCTAGACCCAGAGAAATATAGAAGCCAAGTTTTATAAACCTTTAAAATTCAGTTGTTGGATCAGAGGTTCAAATGGTTTCAGAGTGTTTTCTTTCACTTGATTTGTTCTAGTACTTTCAAGAGCAAGTACCTCAACATGGGGAAGAGGGTGTCCGACACTGGACATTGGAGATTCAAGGCCTTAATGAATTGTGCACAGCCTTTGTAATGTTTTGTATTTCAGTTAGGAACCTGTAGAATTGTTTTGAAAGCCATTGTAAGATATTATGAAATAGGAAACCATTAAGGTTTTATAAGTCCTACTAAGTTCAAGCCTAGACTTTTTATGGCCTGCAGTCTTCCAGACTCCATGAAAAGCCAGAATAGCTTTTTATGACTTAGGCATGGTTGCACCCCTTAGAAATGGTGGGACCGTCTGTAGAGCTGGTGACAGCTCAGTTTCAGTGTGGGTATGCTTTGTGAAGGTGAAAAATATGTTGCTTTAGAGAAAGAGATTTAATGTAATCTTAAGTAATTTACTTTTAAAGATGAATGTAATTATTTAGTAGAAAGTATATATAAATATAAATGCAAAACAACAGCTGGTCTACTGTCCTTCAAAGAATGATTAAATAGAAAACATACGTTCCTTACAGGTGACTGAGAGTTACTCAGAAAAGGCTTCTTTTGTGTTGAGTTCAAGTTTTTCCATATGGTGTCCTTGGGAGAAAACTCAGTACACTATGGTTATTTTTCTACCTTTTATAAAGATAGAGCTTGTTTACTCATTTAGCAGGTGATAGAAAATTAGTCTAAAATTGAATATTCTAGTCCCAATTCACACTCCCAAGTCACATAAGGAAAGGTAATTCAACAGCGAGGAAAATGAAGCAATAAAGCCTCCAACAATGATCTCAGGAATTCCATCTTCTCGACGCCATAAAATGTTTCACATAGCAGTGATGTAGACTTGATGAATGTTTAACATGTACATTAATGTATAATTCACTTTATGACTGACACTTTAAAAAACTGGACAAATAGTAAACACATTTAAAACCACGTACTGTGCCACTGTGCCTCTTATTGTTCATTGAATAGGAATCTGTTTTAAGTGACTACCATGTACCTGGTATTATGGGGAGAGAGATAAATAGGAAATTGGTGATGTGTTTATTTTAAAGATATTTAGGAAGTACTGTAAAGATTTATAATTGCTTATAAAAATCAATAAACATAGAATTTTTTTATAAAATTTTTTAAAAGATTTATTTACTTATTTGAAAGTCAGAGTTACACAGAGAGGGGAGAAGCAGAGAGAGAGAGAGAGAGAGAGAGAGGTCTTCCGTCTGCTGGTTCATTCCCCAATTGGCCGCAACGGCTGGAACTGTGCCAATCCGAAGCCAGGAGCCAGGAGCCAGGAGGCAGGAGCTTCTTCCGGGTCTCCCATGTGGGTGCAGGGGCCCAAGGACTTGGGCCATCTTCTACTGCTTTCCCAGGCCATAGCAGAGAGCTGGATCGGAAGTGGAGCAGCTGGGTCTTGAACCGGCGCCCATATGGGATGCCGGCACTGCAGGCCAGAGAATTAACCTGCTGCCCCACAGCGCTCACCCCCAGAATATATTTTTATTATTTCATCTTTTTACATTCAATATAAGAAATGAAATTGGCTTTTTTAGAGCATAGATTGTATGTCTGGCTTAAGAAACTACTTCTAACATTGTGTTGAAAGGAGATAACTTAATGAACTCTCATTTGGTGCAGATCGTTCCATAAGCATTGTCTGGGCACTTTTTGTTACTCCTTCTATGCTTGTACCTTGTAGCCATTTTCCTCAGTTTTAAGAACAGAGGCAATAAGGCATGAGGCAATAAAATAAAATAAAATAAAAAAAGCACTCCTTTTTGGAGGTTATGGTAGAAAGTAGGAGGTAAGACATGGAAACCTATGGTTAAATTTTTCCTAGATGGCTTTATCCAAGAGCCCTGGAACTGTCAGTCAACATATCTTCTACTGAGGCATTTGTTTCCTGTACCAGTTGAATATGCTATTATCTTTAGACTTTAAAGATGCTACCATGACAAACCAATGTGATTTCAGCATAGTATACATTGGGTTACATTCATTTTTGCATTGTTAAACTTAAAAATGTCAACCTATAGTTGGCATTAATTGACTACTGTGTCAGTCCTCTATTGCTATGACAATATATTGTAGCAGACCACTTGTAGAACCAAGGCTCACAATAACTGGCCATTCTCTCATGCTCATGGGTCTGGGGGTGCAGCTGATCTAATCTGGGATCTCCTGGGTAGTTCAGCTTTAGGCTATGGCTTTGCCAGATTTTGCCACGTGGTTGTTGGTACTACAAAAAGTTGTGCTGCAAAGGGAATGGGTTTGAATATAGGGAGAGAATGAAGAAGTAAAAACTGATTCAATGTGCATAAAGCGGTATCTACAGACTTGAATTTCATTTTCCCTAGCAGAAAATACCTGATATTGGTAAGTCATCAAAAACTACCAGGAACATCTCCTTACTTTAATAAAATTGACTCTAATAGATTTTCTAATTTCTTTTATGAGAATATGTATTTTTTCTTCACTAGTACAAGTGATTATTTGTAGGTGTGTGGCTATACCACTGGCATACTCCTAAGTCAAGATACTGTATTTGTAAATCTAATTCTACCAGGGTTCATTTCTGTAACAGTTGCTTAGTGCAGTGGATGTGAGAGTCTAGAATTATGAAGGTCCTGGAATACTATTGTAATCATGATCTTTAGGAAGGCTCTCCTGAATTGAGCATTACCATATCAAAAAGGATTTCTTCAGGAGAGGAGAATTTTTAAGTTAACTAATGGAGAACCACCAAAAGTGCACCATGGGTTTACCAGGTAATTCACAGATGTGTGTCCAGAGAGCTGGTAACCGATGGCCTGTGCCCAGTCTCCCCTCCCTGTTCTCCCTGCAGATCTTGTTTTGCCTTTTCACCAGTAGGTTCCTGTGATCCCCAGACTTCTCTCTGTATATTTAAAGTTTATCATCGTACAAGAGTTTCTCAACTTTCTAATAAAGGAATGCTCACACTGATGTTTGTATAGCTGCTTTCTCATTGATACTTAGTCTTCCACACAGCTGTGGGTTGTAATACCTGTTAGGTTGCTTTTACCTTAGCTTCCTTTCTGTGCTAGATACACATAAACCATTTATTCAAGGCCATTTGGCTTCCTATTTTGGAGGCCGCCAATCTCTGTACTGTCTCAGTCAGTGACTTTACCAGTAAAATTTCAGGACAGTGAAGGCAGCTGGATAAACTGCAAATATGAGCTGCCTGTTCTACCAATCCTAATCTCGCAGTTTCCCCTGTATTTTAACGTTTCCACACTGTGATCACTGACAACCAGGTGGCGTTGTGGAGGTAGTGATACTTGTGTGAAAATGAAAAGCACCTGTTAGATCTGGCAAGACTAAGCAAATGTCATTGTTTCTGTGTTTGGGATTTGATGGTGTAGAATAACAGCCCTGAAACAGGTAAGGCTGCTATTCCTTCCTAGACAAGAGGGGTGAAAAAAGCAGTGTCAGGCTGGCCTGGCAGTACCGTGAACATTGGGAACCTGGATTCCTTGGATCTGTCTTCCCCAACGTGTGACTCCTGCCTCCATGTTCCAAGGTGATTGGGACAGATGCACCCTTAGACATCTAAATTTGGCATGCAGAAAGGAGTAATGGGTGGAAAGAAATAAAGTTCCCACCCAACTCTTTTTTTTTTTTTGAAAGCTTCATTTATTTATTTTAAAGTCAGAGTTACACAGAGATGAAGCAGAGAGAGAGAGGTCTTCCACCTGATGGTTCACTCCCTAATGGGCTGCAATGGCCAGAGCTGCGCCAATCTGAAGCCAGGAGCCAGGAGCTTCTTCTGGGTCTCCCACATGGATGCAGGGGCCCAAGGACTTGGGCCATCCTGAACTGCTTTCCCAGGCCATAGCAGAGACCTGGATCGGAAATGGAGCAGCCGGGTCTTGAACCAGTGCCCATATGGGATGCTGGCACTTCAGGCCAGGGCATTAACCCACTGTGCCACAGTGCCGGCCCCACACACACCCAACTCTTTATTCTCCTTCTAGGAGCATTTTCACATGTAGTATCTAACAACCTCACTTATCTTCACTGACCACGATTAGTCAGCTGGGCACACCCTCCTGCGAGAGAAACTGGTGACCATTTTGGCTACATTGTCACTAGTAAAACCAGGGTTATTTTACTAGGAAGCAGCCAAGAATGGATAAGGAGCAGTCGGTTGTCTCAGATGTAACAGGCTTTGCATCAGTTTCCCCTGGGAAGCTGATTGCTGCAGGTGGTTCTGACACAGGCAGATCAGGAAGTGCAGCTTCTCAGAATCTCATAACATCTTTCAGCCCAATCCCTGCCACCTTCGCAATTCTCATTATACTGACCCAGCTCACTGTCTTGCTTGATGACCAGTATTCTTACACACTTGTACTTGTCTTTATGGTCTCTCTCTCTTTCATTTGGCCCTGAGTACTATTTATTTACCTTGAAGAAAATTTGTTTTCTCCACAATTGTCTGAACTCTAAGGACACAGAAACAAAACTTTTTCTGTGAACTTCAACTTTGCTGTTTAAAAACTTTTCTGATGATCAGACTCATGTCTGAAACTCTGAAATTAAGTATTATTAGAGGAAATTGGCAAAAATTAATTTTAAAAATTATTTTTCCTCTCTGGATTCATATAACCACTCAATATAGCCAAAATTTGATCTGAAATGGTATCTTATCTGGTTTTTTTTTAACTTTTATTTAATGAATATAAATTTCCAAAGTACGGCTTATGGATTACAATGGCTTCCCCCCATAACGTCCCTCCCACCCGCAACCCTCCCCTCTCCCACTCCCTCTCCCCTTCCATTCACATCAAGATTCATTTTCGATTCTCTTTATATACAGAAGATCAGTTTAGCATACATTAAGTAAAGATTTCAACAGTTTGCTACCACACAGAAACATAAAGTGAAAAATAATAGATGATTTTTTAAATGATGATGAAATCAGATGAGAACTATTGTCATGTTTAATCCCAGTGAGAGTCAAGTTGGGAATTGATAATTTCTTCTTCTTCTTCTTCTTCTTTTTTTTTTTTTTTTACAGAAGATCAGTTTAGTATACATTAAGTAAAGATTTCAACAGTTTGCACCCCCATAGAAACACAAAGTGAAATATACTGTTTGAGTACTCGTTATAGCATTAAGTCTCAATGTACAGCACATTAAGGACAGAGATCCTACATGAGGAGTAAGTGCACAGTGACTCCTGTTGTTGACTTTAGAAATTGACACTCCTGTTTATGGCATCAGTAATCTCCCTATGCACCAGTCATGAGTTTCCAAGGCTATGGAAGCCCCTTGAGTTCTCCGACTCTTATCTTGCTCAGACAAGGTCATAGTCAAAGTGGAGGTTCTCTCCTCCCTTCAGAGAAAGCTACCTCCTTCTTTGAAGACCTGTTCTTTCCACTGGGATCTCACTCACAGAGATCTTTCATTTAGTTTTTTTTTTTTTTTTTTTTTTTGCCAGAGTGTCTTGGCTTTCCATGCCTGAAATACTCTCATGGGCTTTTCAGCCAGATTGGAATGCCTTTAGGGCTGATTCTGAGGCCAGAGTGCTGTTTAGGACATCCGCCATTCTATGAGTCTGCTGAGTATCTCGCTTCCCATGTTGGATCACTCTCCCCTTTATTTATTCTATCTATTAGTATTAGCAGGTACTAGACTTGTTTATGTGCTCCCTTTGACTCTTAGAACTTTCATTATGATCAATTGTGAACTTATCTGGTTTTTAAAAATTAATCTTTTCAGATAACTTTTTAATTTTGTAGATGATAAAGTAGGCTACTTACCAAATCACAACTTCATTTTCTTTGGATGTAAGTGGGTAGGGCTTGCCTATTTTGAACTTTATATAATGACTTAATTATTATGCTGTGGTTGTACATGTTATCCGCACAACTGTATAGACTAATTTGTGGTCAGACCCCAGTGAGGTAGCAAGCATTTACTTGATGACCATGTGTGTGGTCACCAAAGGGATGTTTGATCAGGGTCATGGGAAAGAAAAACAAGATGAAATGCTGTGAATTATAGGGGAAAATCTCTCAGGAAGAATTCAGATTGGAAATGCTTCCCTTTTTCTAAAAGCTGAGAAAGTTTATGGGACTCATTTTGTTCTACATTTTGTGGCAAGCTCCACCACGGTGGGACCCATTGAGTTCGCACTGACACAGTGGGTGGTGTCTGACTTCCAAGAATTGCAGAGGCTCTGAGGAGGGTTAGCAAGTGGCTTTGGAGGCGAAGTGTGGAGAGTTGTTGCTGCTTTCAGCTTGATCTCCATCCTAGGATTTGTTGAGAAAAAGAACAAATGAATAATCTTGGTCTATTGTGAGCCAATTAGAGGAACAATTTAAAATCGTGTGTAAGAAGGTTTCCATATTGAGAGCAGAGAGAAAGTAGTTTTGAGCAGACTTTTGAAAAACCAAGAACTAAGTCATGTGGGGCAATGGGAGAACCAGAATCCATCCTGGGGGAAGAGGCCCTGTGAAGAATCCTGAGAGTGCCTGCAAGAGCAAGGTGAGCCGTAGGTCCCTGTCAGTTACACAGCAGCAAGCCCTGTGTTGACTGCATCTATCGAGGAAGAAGTTTTATATCCCCTCTTTTCTCTAATGCACCTAAGCACTTAACCGCAGAGGGGCCAGGAGCCATAGTTAGCAGTCAGGAGGAGTAAGGAAGGTAAAAGACAGGTAACTGGACTGAACACTTTGGATAAATAACTTCAGGCTGCGATGGTATGATTTTATGTTCCCTCAGAGTCCTGGATCTGTCTTTTACCAATGAAAATTTCATCCGGGTTTGGGAGAAGAGCTATCCAGTGCCTATCCCCCAAGAAGGCTTAGAAAGCTAGTGAAGAGTAAAACAGAGGTTGTTTTTGATTCACCGTGTAAGAACTGCATATTAATGCACTGATTATATATGCACTTTAAAGATTAGTGCTCACAACAACCCTGTGAAATGGACTCTGTGTTTAATACGAAGCGTATGACAGCAAGCCACAGTAATGTCATCCTGAGTCTTGCCCTTCCATTTTGCCCTTTCTCAGAAGGATGCTGACTCCCTGGCACCTGACTCCAGCCATACAGTTTAAATGCTATTGTAAGTCTTTCTGATACAATTGAGCAGGATGCCCGAGGGGCTATTGCCTACGTAATAGTAAAAGAATATTGTGACCCAACTCTGCATATGTAAATGTAAAAATTTTTGGCTTTTCTGCTGCCCTATGTATGTAAAGTCTTGATATAGCCATGGCCAGATTATCTGTCCACCTTGGTCTGGATTTTCCTATGTATGTTGTCCTAAGAAACTAATTTATTCACACTTGGAGCTCCCTTCTTCATTTTCAGTCTAAGAATTTCTTACTTTTTTAAAAAATTTTTTAAAAAATTTATTTGACAGGTAGAGTTATAGACAGTGAGAGAGAGAGACAGAGAGAAAGGTCTTCCTTCTGTTGGTTGACCCCCCCAAATGGCCACTATGGCCATTGCTACATTGGTCTGAAGTCAGGAGCCAGGTGCCTCCTCCTGGTCTTCCATGGGGTGCAGGGCCCAAGCACTCGGGCCATCCTCCACTGCACTCCCGGGCCACAGCAGAGAGCTGGACTGGAAGAGGAGCAACTGGGACTAGTACCTGCGCCCATATGGGATGCTGGCACCGCAGGCAGACATTTAACCAAGTGAGCCAAGGCGTCGGCCCCAATAATTTCTTACTTCTAAGGCTGGGCAGGGGGAGGGTGTTGCTCTGTCAGCATTCAGACGCCAGGTCTGGCTGGGAAGTTGTAGCAGGGCCACAAGCTCTGGGTGTGTGACTGGGGAAGAGCACGGGCCAAGTCCTTAGACTCACACTGCCAACCCCACATAGTAGCTGTGAACAACAGGAGAGCCCCTTCCTCTTGCACTGCCCCCTCAATCCCTCCACTTTGAAAGCTCAACGTGATGCATACTGGAAAGGATGGAGGCTTAAATAAATCCTGCCCATTATTGCAGAGCTTGTATTGAAGAGTGAATCTGGGATAGCAAAGCAGTGAATTGACAAGTAGTAGGATAGGGAGTGTATCCAAAGTGATGTCACTTGGGGGTGATGAGTATTTCTGCATGTCACTGGCCTTCAATAGCACAGGATGGAGATCCAGTCTCTACCCTTCTGTATCTTTCTTTTGGCCACAGCAGACTGACCTCCATGGACGTCAATGGGTTTAAGCAAATGGGAAACTATAACAAGAGATTGGAGGAAGAGAGGAGACCAAGAATAGGGTATCAATCTCCTTGACTGTCTTCTCACTGGGTCTCTTTGGGCTGTCTGTGTTACTCAAGAAGGTGGGTGGTAGTGGTTTGCCAGTCAGGAGTGTCCCATTCCACCATTATTATAATCTTGAAGGACAAAGTCATGGAAACTATTACAGGATTTGCTCCACTGAAGACAGGGAGCTCAACAAAATTTTGAGTAGGGCCTATATCAGGTTTAGCGACTCTTCTAATAATCTGGATAAAGATCACACACAGAAGTCTATCCCTTAGCACCACGATGATCACTGCCAAAACAAAAGGCTTACTCATTATGCAGACATAAAAGGCTGGATCCAATTACAATGTTGAATTTCTGATTAGCTCTGAGTGGTAAAAAAAATTCAAGGATCTTTGCTCATTGCATAATGTGAAAGTGAGTGGTAAGTCTCTGAGCGCTGATGGGAAGGCAGCAGGAGAATTTTTGGAAACTCTAGAGAAGCTGGCTGTAAAGGAAAATTATTTGCTGGCACCAATCTGCAAATCTAGATAAAAACTCTATTCTGGAAATGGGTGCCTGGAAGGATTTTCATCTACAAGGAGGCCAAGTCAATGCTAGATTTCAAAACTTTTAAGGGACAGGATAACAGCCTTACTTGGTTACAATGCTGGCTGAAACCCTTTGTGATTTAACAAGGGAATCTGAGGACTTTCAAGCATATCAATGAGCACACACTGCCAGTGCAACACAGGAGCAATAAGAAGACATGGAGAGCCCAGGTCCTCTTCTAATAGGCCCTCCTGAGTCGGTGTGCCAGCAAAATGGAGAAGCGTTGCTTGGAGAATAACATACCTTTCAAGATTCTGCTTATTGTTGCTAATCCTCCTGCATATTCTTCCCTCTATTGGCGATCTTTATCTCAATGTCGAAGTGGTTTTCCCTTCTTCAAACACTACCTCTTTGATCCAGCATGTTATAGGAGCTCTTAAGGCCTGTTCTTGGAGGAGGACCTTTGCTTGAGATCTTGCTGCAACTGAGGAAGTCACTGAGACCCTGGAAGCCGTACTGGAAGGGTTAAAAAATCTGAGTGCTCAAGAACCTTGCTGTGGTTTGGGGTGTTGTCACAAGGAGTACGCAGACTGAAATCCAGGGGCCGGTGCTGTGGCACAGCAGGTTAAAGCCCTGGGCTGAAGTGCTGGCATCCTATAGGGGTGCTTGGGCCCCTGCACCTCCATGGGAGGCCCAGAAGAAGCTCCTGGATCCTGGCTTTGGTTTGGCACAGCTCCGGCTGTTGCAGCCAATTGGGGAATGAACCAGCAGATGGAAGACCTCTCTTTCTGTCTCTACCTCTCTCTATAACTCTGTCTTTGAAATAAATAAAATAAATCTTTAAAAATAAAAGAATGAAATTTGAAAAAGGACGCTCAGGAGGTTCATTCATGAATACAGAGGATATGACACAGAAGGGGCAGGTACCTCAACAAAGCTGTGGTTGAGAGGGCAGGCAACTTTAGTGTGGGTGTGCATGGCACTGAGGAGCTCCTAGAGGTGGTTTCTGCAGCATTAACTAATGAGCTGCAGGGACTGGAACAGGAACGCACACTAAGGAGAAGGCAAGAGAAAGGAAACTTCTAGAGAACAAGAACAGCTCCCCTCAAAGATCACAGGAAAAGGCTTGGCAGAAGCTTTTACAAGTTCCTTATAAAGTTTGAAAACATGGGCCCCAAAACACTTAAGGGTTTCCACTAACGGAGAGGAATATTTCATGGTGCACTATCTGCTAACAAGCAAATCTATGATAAAAAAGAAACATACTGAGAATATCAGCATGGTTCTGAAAAGAGTGACACTTCCTTCAGAAGCACTTTGGCAGGTCATCCATGAGGAGTTCCGAAGAAGGTATTGTGATCACAGATGACCTCCATGTGTGTCACTACCCTCTGACAACTTGCCATGGGCCAAGACATGGAAGTGGAGGGCAGTGAGGCAATGATCCCAACACCATGAAGGTCTACGGTAAAGTGTTTGTGTTTTACTTTCTAACTAAAAGTTTTTTAAAAAAATTAAAAATTTTACCAGTAGGAAAAAGCTTATAGAATAAGGATACAAAGATGAAAATTTGTACAACCATACAAAGCTAAATGTTATTGGAAAGAGGCAGAAAATTAAAAGAACCTAAAAGTTTGTAAAGTGAAGACATTACAGAAGACTCAGGTTAATCTATGACTGAAGAAAGAATGTTTTTTTTTTTTTCTGTGAATTTAGTGTAGCCTAAGTGCTCAGCAACTATGAGGTACACATTAGTACACAGCTAATAACTAATTCACTCACCACTCACTCACGCATCCAGAATAACTTTCAGTCCTGCAAGTTTCATTTATGGTAAGGGCCCTATACAGGTATACCATTCTAAAAACTCTCATACTGTATTTTTACTTAATATTTCTATGTTTAGATATACTAAGAGACACAAATACCATGGTGTTACAATAGCCTACAGTTTTCAGTGCAAGCACTTGATGTACAGATTTGTAGCCTGAGAGCAATAGGCTCTCACATAGCTTAGGCTTGTAGTAGGCAATGCCATCTAGGGTTTTGTAAATATTCTCCATGATCCAGGAACACTGATGAAATTGCCTAATGATGCATCTCTCAGAACATATTCCTGTTGTCAAGCAACATGACTATATTCAAATGGAGAAGACTATCTAGGCTATTTCGAGAGACTATTATCACATTTGTGGCAGGTAAGAATATTTTAAATAGACGAAAGATTCCAACTATTTGGCACACTTAAACATTAGGCATCACTTATTTTTTTTAAATAAAAGCTGGTTTCTAGTTGGGGAAGAGTGAATATTTTTCCAAATGCTCACTGAAGAACAGTTTGTGACTTTGGAGATTTTTTTCCCCATGAAGATGGGTCTTTAGGTCATCTTTGCTCACCTCAAATGTACCATGTTCTATGAGACACAGTTGAGTGAGAAACACCAAGGACTGCAGTTTTTAAAAACAAAGTTTCTTTACTTATTTTAAGCTGCTTGAAAGGCAGAATGATAGAGGGAGAAAAAGAGATCTTCTACCCCATCCATGCCATTAGTTCATTCCTCAAATGCCTCTAACAGCCAAGCCCAGTCCAGGTGGATACCAAGAGCTTGGAACTACATCTGGGTCTCCCACTGGGTGTCAAGGGTCCAAGCATTTTAACTGTCATCTGCTGCCTCCAAGGTTGCATTAGCAGAAAGCTAGATTGTAAGTGGAGCAGCTGGGACCTGAACCAGGCACTCCGATATGGAATGTGAGTGTCCCAAGCAATGGTACAACCTGCTGTGTCACAATACCTGCCCTGGACTGCAGCTTTTGACCACTGGGTTGGGAGAGTCCAACTATTGGAAGCAGATAGCTATAAATGGACTTTATTTTCCCTTCCAAAGTCATATGTGTTAATATTGCTACTTTTATAACTAAGTAAGCACTTGTTAATGAAATCTTGGAAACTGTGGGAGAAGGTATGCAATTTTCTCCTTTCTCTGTCTTTGCTTTTTCATGTTTCAGTAAAAGAGTCTTCTTTTAATTTGTAAAAACTAAAGCTCATAATTTCATTGCATAAGCATATTATAGAAGGACGTGTGTGAGAACAATCAGTTCCACTGTCATCCTGATTCCTTGGTGGCTTAAGGTAAAACATGTTCAAAAATTCTTAGAATAGTGGGTATTAGAGATGACATTCAATACAATAGGAGTTGGGCTCCTTTACGACTTAGTGGTGATAAGACTGTCAAAAGTTATATTAAAATCACTGGCCAAGATGATTGGGTAACTGATTTTTGCTGATTTACCTGCTTGTCCTTGACTTCTGCTTGTTCTTCTGGACTTGTCAACCCCTGGACCTAACTTCACCCCTGTGCTGTAAGATGGGCGAGTCAGACAGGCTGAGCCACTCATCATTTACTAACAGAACATTCCTAGGAGGTGCAGGAGCCAATGCTGTTGGCTCTTAGATGTGACTCCTGAGCTGCTGCTGTCCGCATCCCTGGTATGAAGGGAAACCTGAGAAAACAAGACTAATGTCCAGAGAGAAGTGTAACTTATGGGTGGGGACTAGCGTGGCGAGGGCATTATTGGGTTGCACTTGGTTGTAGTCTGTAACACCCTCTGTATTTTTTTAAAAGCAGTTCCTTTAATTCTGTGAGTTATCCAAATTATTTTGATGTCTCTAATTTTTTTTTTTTTTAATTTAGCACAGTTCCCTAGGACTTTGTCAAGATTTGAAGACAAGTTTCTATGTCAGGCAGAGTAGAGTACGGTCTCCATTGTGTTCTTACAGTGAGAAAAGCCTTTGAAAACCTGGAGGTAATCTCCAACTTATTTTTTCTTTCACTTTACAGATAGTTTAGTACTTTCAATTTAGGACAGTTACTACAACAGAAGTGATACTTTTTTTTTTTTTTTTTTGACAGGCAGAGTTAGACAGTGAGAGAGAGAGAGACAGAGAGAAAGGTCTTCCTTTTCCGTTGGTTCACCCCCCAAATGGCTGCTAAGGCCGGCGTGCTGTGCCGATCCGAAGCCAGGAGCCAAGTGCTTCCTCCTGGTCTCCCATGCAGGTGCAGGGCCCAAGCACTTGGGCCATCTTCCACTGCACTCCCGGGCCACAGCAGAGAGTGGGACTGGAAGAGGAGCAACCAAGACAGAATCCAGCACCCCAACTGGGACTAGAACCCAGAGTGCTGGCGCTGCAGGCGGAGGATTAGCCTAGTGAGTTGCGGCTTTCCTTAGTGGTGACTCGAGGAGGGGTAATATCTGGTGCCACTGCAATGCTTTGGGGCTAGTGGGACCTCAGTCTGTAATCTAAAGAATCTGGGGTTCAGGACAGATAAGATGTTGAGATAATAGTCTATTTATAGAACCATATGATTTTAACAGCAGGAGCAGGATAGGATAACTGAGGGAGTAACTTATATGTCCTGACAAGGCATTCGCCATCAAGCTTTGTAGATCACTCCAAGGAAGATGTTTAAAGTAGGATATGAATCTAGGCCATATTTCATGCACCATGTATTCCCCAGAACAGTGCAGTTTCTTAGCAACCATCACCTGGTTGTCACGTTATTGCTTGATTTTTATAGACACCTAGCTTTTTTAGGCATACGCCTCACGGAAACTTAAGCATAATACATAGGTTAGAGTTGGTATAACTACCTTTCACTTTCTTCTAGATGACATTCTAAAAATTAATTGTTCAAACTTTGCCTCTTTTAAAAATAAGATAAACCACCACAGGGAAGCATTACAGAGAATACAAAAATTCTGAGCTTGATCTCCTAAATAAAACATATATTCAATAAAACATATATTCAGTGTCTACTCATGCCGGGCCTGGAGGACACAAAGATTGACCAGCGCTCATCCCTGCACTCACGGGTACCCTCCAGTGTCAAAAAACCCAGCGATTCCATGACTCTTAAGCATTTTGATGGAGAACATAGGCAGTCAGACAGATAGACAAATAATAACTGAGCACAGATGGGAGGAGTCTCCTTAGTTTGGAGGAGTCGGTCAGAAACGCTTCTCAGAGGACGTACTTACTTCTGATTCTGTGACCTTGGTGCCAGTGAATCATGTCTCACTCTTTTCTGAACAGCTCTCTTGTGGGAGCCTCACCCCAGGGTTTAACTATGGTTTAAATTCTTTTCCAATTAATGACACCTAGAGAGAACTGTAGAGTATAAATATGCATCGAGGGAAAAAAGTACGAATGGTGTATTCTCTTATTCCTTGGAACATGTGAATAGATGTGGCATCAAGAGCAGCTGTCTTGCTACTTTATGGGGTTCAATTCTACACTCCTGAAGGGTATGTTGGAGCCCTAACCCCCAATACATGAGAATGAGACCTTATTTGGCAATAGAGTCATTGAAGATGTAATTAGTTAGGCTGAGTACATACTGGAACTGGATAGGTTAGTTTCCTAATATAGTGTGACTGTTTTCTCTATAAAAAGAGGGAAATTTGGACTTATGGAGAGTGCCTTGTGATTATGAAGGTAGAGATGATGTGATGCCTCTACAGGTTGGGAGATGCCAAGGATTGCCGCAAACCACCAGCTGCTAGTGATACCGGCAGGCACATAGGATTAAATTGATTTGTGAGCTGAGACCACACCTTTGCCCTGCCCCATTTCATGATCTCACGCCCCTACCTGACCTCACCTGTACACCTACCTGCCAATCAGACTATGAAACCACGCCCATTTGGAAGTAAATAAAAGTTCTGGAGCAGCTGGGGCCCTTCTTGCTTGTTCTCTCCTCGTGCCCGATGCCTGCTCGTCTGTGCGGCCCATGTGCTTTCTCTCTCCCTAGAAGCCTCCGGTCTACTCCCTGGAAAAGCCTGGGAAACATTTAAGCTCCTTCTCCCTCTTATAAAGCCCTCACTTTCCTGTGTATTTCTCTTTCTAAATAACTGTTACACTGCACCATACTGCCTGTTTCATTTATAAGCAGTCGTTTTTTAGAATTCTTGTCTAAATGACAAAAACCCTCGAAGTAGTAATCTTAAAATAACTAATAAAACTTTGAGTACAGGTCCCCGATATTAGCAGGAGGGAGGCATGAATTCTCCCTTGCAGCCCTCAGAAGCAGCAGATCCTGTGCTTATGTTGATTTTGGACTTCTAGTCTCCATATCTGTGAGATAACGGATTCCTGTTGTTTAAATCACCCAGGTGGTGGCATTTTGTTGTGGCAGTCCTAGAAAACTGATACAACTACCTTCAGGGGAAAGAGCAGAAGGACAACGGAGTATGCTGAGGCTGAAAGAGAGAGAGAGAAAGCAGAAGGATGGCCCATGTGTAGCCTTAGCAGATGAATTAACAAAGTCCTCTCTGGCCGGCCACTCCCTTGGGACTTCTTGGTACGTGTAACAGTTATGTTTCCAGTTGTGCAAATCTTCTTGAGTTGCTTTTCAATGACTAGCAGTTTAAGCAAACAAATTCATTCAGCCTTCCCCAGTGGTTCCCTTTGCAATACAAATTCTGGCACCAAACTCTCCTCCCTGGCCCTTCTTCACCTTGCCCCCAGCTGTCTGTCTACACACCTGAGGTTAAGAGAAAATGAGGAATAAAGTCCCGAGAGACTCCCCTGCTTCTGTTGACCCATTGGGGCAGTGTTATCACACATTTATCACCAGTAGGAGTCAAGTCCAGCCATGACTGCTGCTAAGGGGTTTAGATGGCCATGTTGTAGGAGAAGAGCTCAAACAGATGCACCGACCTCAGCTCTTTCACCATTATGCACTCTGTCCCTCAGAGTGCCTTACGGAGTACCTGATAATTATAGAGCAGGTGGAAAAGAAGCAATTTGAGGCGTATGCCCAACCTCTTCACTTTTGGAAGGCAGCTTTGGGGCTTGAGGTTTTAAGGGTGAGGAAAAGGAGACATTTTCATACTCTGCTTGCGGTATAGGAGATGAAATTCCCATGTGAAAATGTCCTTGCTGTAAGAGTAGTTCTTTATACTCGCATACCCTACCCAGCCTCCGACTTCAAGGCTGAACTCCCCACGTGCTATCCTGCTGCCTGTGCTATTGTGAGTCATGGGCCTTGGGACTCTCCTGATAAAACTTTGTGGTTTGCAACTGTGGATGCTGGTCTGGGCTCTCACCCTGCTTATACTCTTTGAAGAAATAATGGTGGACTGAGTTCAGAGAAAGGCATTTTTTAAAAGTGCCATCTCTGTTGATGAACGAGGAATGGGAAGCATCTTCCTTGAATACTTTGTGTATTAGAGCTGAGATTAATGATTTGTGAGGTATCCTTAAGAATTTATAAAGTTAAAAAAAAACTTTAAATAGGAACTTAAAGGGTGCAAAGAAACTAGAACATCCTTCAACCTGGTTTTGGAATATAGAAATTGCTATTGCTATTTTAAAATTAGTATAAAATAGGTAATACTGAGCAGAGAAAACTTTACTAAACATAACTTTTGTGGTTTTTTTGTGTTGGCTTGTTGCCAGTCAGTACTAGCTACTAAGTACTTCTGCTATTTTAAATTATGAGTTATGTTATTTCTTTCATTTATCCTTATACTGTTACTTACTAAGTATTACTTCTGTTGAAACTAATTTTACTTTTGAAT
Source organism: Oryctolagus cuniculus (assembly GCF_964237555.1). NCBI lineage: Eukaryota > Metazoa > Chordata > Mammalia > Lagomorpha > Leporidae > Oryctolagus > Oryctolagus cuniculus. The sequence continues at coordinate 62,954,254 of NC_091439.1, forward strand.
TTTTTTTCTGTATGTAATTTTATAAGTAAGTTGCTGGGATAAGTACAAAAACATTTTCTTAAAATTTTACTAGGTTAGGGCATTGTGGTACAGAGCATTAAGCCACTTCTTTGGGCACCTGCATCCCTCTGGGAGTCTCAGTTTGAGTCTGGCTACTCTGTGCTTCCTGCTTACATGCCTGGGAGGCAGCAGTCGATGACTAAAATAATTGGGTTCTGCCACCATGTGGTAGTTCTGGATGGAGTTCCTGATTCCTGGCTTCAGCCTGGTCCATCTCCCGCTGCTGTAGGCATTTGGGGAGTGAATCCGCAGATGGAAGATTTCTTTCTCTCTGTCAATTTCCCACTTTTTTCTGTCACTCTGCCTTTCAAATAAGTAATCTTTTAAAAATATACTGTAAGTTTATTTTCAGTTGTTTAATCTTTTAGGTTTAATTTTATATTACCCAAAATAATATAAAATTTGAGTCCTTAAATTTGTTTTAGCTTTACTTACCTTTTTAAAAGATTCATTTGAGAGGCAGAGTTACAGACAGAGATGGAGAGAGAGCAAGGTCTTCCATCCACTGGTTCATTCCCCAGATGGCCATAACGATCAGAACTGGGCTGATCTGAAGCCGGGAGCCAGGAGCTTCTTCTGAGTCTCCCATGTGGGTGCAGGGGCCCAAGCACTTGGAACATTTTCTACTGCTTTCCCAGGTGCATTAGCAGAGAGTTGGATTGGAAGAGGAGCAGCTGGGACCTTGACCGGTGCCCATTTGGGAGGCTTAGCCCACTGTGCCACAGTGCTGGCCCATTTGCTTATTTTAAATTGGAAAAGAGCAGAGTGAGGGGGGAAGTGTTTTGGAGTCGAGAAAAACGACTCTTAACTGTGCCTCTGCTGGCTGTGTCTGAGTCCTGTCTCCCTGGACCTCAGTTTCCTCTTCTGTAAAATCAGCGTAATAATTCCTATCTCATGGAATTCAATGTAACCACACATAAAACATGCTTGGTAAGTGGTAGACAGCCAACTTGTATCACTTGATAAACACCTGCATCCTCTGAACAGCATTTAGGAAGCGTGAATTGTTTAGACTTCATGGTTGTAAGGTCACAGAGCTATCTTCAATTATAATCTTAATCAATGCTATTTCTGTAGTCCAATCATTACCCTAGATTTGTTTTCTTTAAAAAATATTAGAGAGAGAGAGAGAGAGAGAGAGAGAAAGAGAGAAAATGAATCTCCTATTAGCTGATTCACTCCCTTAATGATTAACAGCTAGGTTTGGGCCAGGCCAAAGTTAGGAATGGATAATTCAATCAGGGTCTCCCACAGGGTGGCATGGACCCAACTTCTTGAGCCATTAACTGCTGTCTTCCAGGTTATGCATTAGCAGGAAACTAGAATTGGAAGAGGAGCTGGGACTTGAACCCAGGCCCTTAGATAAGGGATGTAGTTGTTCAAGTAGCGTCTTTACTGCTGTGCCAAATGCCCAGTGTCCACTTTTTATCTGCATATGTATGTATAGCAGGAACATTACTTATATACCTAAATTCCATTTTCACTTTAAATTTTGGTGCTTAGCAACAGGTATGTGAGACCAATGGGATTCCAGCCTGGATTCAGATGGAATCATTAAATACCTTCTCTCTCCCAAAGAGAGATGTCCTTTGATATTAATCCTTCCTTGATGTCTCCCAATTTCTTTGTGATAAGCAGTGGTTTTGACACATTTCTAACCCCAAACTGCTAAATATTTCCCTCTCTTCTCTTGTATTGTCTGTGTTGGAGGAAATATGATTTATGTTATCATTATAATAATACTTGTGATATTTTCATAGAACTTAATGTTCACCAAAGTTCTTTTTATCTGCTATATAATTTCATATTCACATGAACTCTGCATGGTGTGTAGAACAAAGTATATTGTCTGCATAATTCAGATGAAGATGTTAAGATCCAGAGAAACTGATTTATCTGAATTTATAAGCAGAGTTTAGAATTCAGTATTAACATCCCTTTTGTAAGATTTTTACTGTGTACAGCAAGGTAGATTCTTAAACTCTTTTGGATCCTGAAAATAATTGAATTTGGTGCACAGGATAGTCTCTCCTGATACACATTTGACTATAGTTCCTTCTCCTTCCCAACTTAGCTTTTGAAGTGAACTTCAGCTCAATAGTCCTAAACTACCTATGGATCACATTGCAATTCATGTGGTAAGACAAGCTGGTGGGCCTGTGCTGTAGTGTAGTAGGCTAAGCCTCTACCTGGGGCCCAGCGTCCCATATGAGTGCTGGTTTGTATCTTGGCTGCTCCTCTTCTGATCCAGCTCTCTGCTTGTGGCCTGGGAAAGCAGTGGAAGATGGCCCAAGTGCTTGGGCCCTCGCACCTGCTCGGGAGACTGGGAAGAAGCTTCTTTCTGGCTCCAGATTGGCTTAGCTCTGGTGGTTGCAGCCATTTGAGGAATGAACCAATGGTTGGAAGACCTATCTCTCAGTCTCTTTCTCTTTCTCTGTTTGTAACTGTACCTCTCAAATATATCTTTAAAAAAAGAGATAGGCTGGTTTCACTTCTTTATGACACTATCTTGCCTGTAAGTGAACACCCAAGACATAAGGTACAAACCTTCCTCCCAACAATGCTCTCCACTAGTTTTCACTAAAGGAAAGAATAGCAGTTGATTAATTCAGTCAAATTGTATTCCATGGAAAACGGAAATTCTTAGTAAAAAGAATGCTGTGTACAAATAAACTTAGGAAATATTTTCGTGCTTCAGACTCTAGATGTCCTGCAGTAGAGAAATCTGTGCAACACTTTTTGACCAAGCATTTTCTCCTTATTCTCAAGCCTTATGCCTTCTTCCATCCCTCCTGTTTGGATAATGCTTATGAGCATCATCTAGAAGGCAATTTTGAAAATAGTGACTACTTTCTTTTAAACAGTTATTTATGAGGGAGGAAGGGACGAGAGAGAGATCTTTTATCTTTGGCTCACTCCCCCATAGCTGGGTCAGTTGAAGGCCAGGAGACAGAACTCATTCCAGGTCTCCCGCATGGATGGCAGGGACCCAAGTACTTGAACTACTATCATTGCCTCCCAAAGTGAATTATCAGGAAGCTGGATTGTAAGCAGAGTCTGGACTCAAATCCAGGGACTCTGATGTGGAAATGCAGATGTCTTGAGCAATGTCTTAACAGCTGTGTCAAATGCATGCTTCATGGTGACTACTGTAATTCAATTTATGTGATTTCTTACCATCTCTGCTAGTTATCTCAGCACTTACTCCCAATGTTATAATTGCATCACCACTTGCGGAGTCTAGAACTGCTAAGTCATTAGCTGCTTGCTCTTCCTGTGGTTATCATTTTCAGATTTGAAGACTTTTACTCTGCCTACTGGTCCAATGTATTGAGTTCAGCAATTAGTTCATTTTTCTCCTTTTTATTCTAACAGCTTTTGAAGCTAGGGATCAAATGCACCCTTTGTAGTAGTTATCCCTCTTTCTCACTCTCAGCAGTGTCTATTCTTATTTTGCTTTTAGAATGTTCTATTCACTAATTCAGTGAGCTGCTGGAAGCTGCTCACTCTTTAATCATCAGGCAGGTTTGAGAAGCACACGGATGCTGTGAGTGAGCACGTGGGTCTGGGGCCAAGATACCTAGGCTCAAATTCCAGGCCCACTGTACACTTTCTCCATGACCATGGAAATCTGTTAAATGACCTTATCTGCAAGTCACTGATAATAAGGGTGCCTACCTCACAGATGCCATTGACTGGAAAGCATTAATGCATATTATGAATTTGGAACAGAAGTATAAGTTCATAATAAGCCGGGGCTTATTATTTAAAGTCCATTGGATCTGGTTCTCATGATTTAGTGGCTTTGCTGTATGCAAACACCCACACACTAGCTATTGCTATTCTCACTATTATTCTTTTGCTAATTCTGTTAATTGTTTTCTCATTGTGTTGACTTAACCGGACTCCAGAATGGGGTCACTTTAATGTAAACTGTTTATAGAAATTCTAATGCTAGTGCCCAGAGTCCATGTTATGGAGTTGATATATGATGTTGCTTTTGATTTTAATAACACATACCCAGACTATGCTCTTTCTTACTTATTAGAAAGAATGTCTCTGTCAAACTGCACCTGAGGGTGGAAGAGCTGCATGTGGGAAAGTGTCAGGATATATAAAAATGAGGAAGGGAGAAGAGACAAATATATTATATCTTCTGGAAATGGACACCCATCAAGGAAGCCTCAGTTAATGGAAAAACAACCCAGACCTTATTCCTGTGTTTGTTTATTTTTCCTCTACTCACTATTTCATTGCATTTTGCTACAGGGTGAAGGAATAATGTGTAAGTTTGCTCTCACAACCTAAATAAGTGACCCAGAAAAACAAAAGACTGTCAGGCCTACATTTTCTGTTCTATGTTATTCTTTTTAAGTTCTGTTCTTCTTACCCTACTGTGGGAATACTTTGCTGAACAGTTTTAAGTGTCAGATAGTTTATGTGAATCATGGTTAGTTTGTCTTCCCTGAAAGGACAGAAAAATTACTGATGGCAATTTAGATTTATTTGGATTGACTATTAGCCGTGTTTCATGTGTTAGAATTATGACCTTAAAAGTGGAGCGGTTTGATCTGAAATTGCAGGTGGGCTGGAGTCTGTTAACTCTGGGCCATCAATAGCCACTGGATGAAGACATGGCTTAAGGGAGGTCATGGTCTACCTTATTAAACAAACATACTTTTTTTGAGGCACAACTAATCATTTACATAAAATCTTATAGGGAACCCAAATATGAAAGAAAATGCCATAAAAATGGTTGAAGAGTGAAGACTGCTGGTGTCTCCCAGCCCTCATTTTTGCCCTAAAGTTATCTCTGTAAAACCCAAGAACTCTAGGCTTAAATCGTGGCTGTGTGGAATACAGGAATATCCTTGTTAAAGGTGCCACTCTTGGGCTGGTGCTGTGGCTCACTTGGTTAATACTCCGCCTGCGGTGCCGGCATCCCATATGGGTGCCGGGTTCTAGTCCTGGTTGCTCCTTTTCCAGTCCAGCTCTGCTGTGGCCTGGGAGAGCAGTGGAGGATGGCCCAAGTCCTTGGGCCCCTGCACCCACGTGGGAGACCTGGCTCCTGGCTTTGGACTGGTGCAGCGCCGGCCGTGGCTGCCATTTAGTGAACCAATGGAAGGAAGACCTTTCTCTCTGTCTCTCTCACTGTCTCTTTCTCTACCTATCAAATAAAAAAAAAAAAGCTTTTTAAAAGGTGCCACTCTTGTGTATTAGTGAAATACTTAAAACCATACTTAGATTTTTGTATTTGTAATGAATACTCTTGAAGAGAGATTGGCAGATTTTTTCTGTAAATAGACAGTAAATGTTTTAGGTTTTGTGGGCTAACAGGCAAAATTAGGGCTACTATGTAGACAAACAAGAGAGAAAACAAATTTCTGTAAAGCTTTTAGACAAAACTCAGTAGAATACCAACAATCATCAGGTACATGTTTTGTAGTACAGGTTGGCTAATGGAAAGAGTGTTTTTTTTTTTTTTTTGAAAGGCAGAGTGGACAGTGAGAGAGAAAGAGAGAGAGAGACAGAGAAAGGTCTTCCTTCTGTTGGTTCACCCCCCAAATGGCCAATACAGCCAGCGCTGTGCTGATCTGAAGCCAGGAGCCAGGAGCCAGGTGTTTCCTCCTGGTCTCTCATGCAGGTGCAGGGCCCAAGCACTTGGGCCATCCTCCACTGCCTTCCCAGGCCACAGCAGAAAGCTGGACTGGAAAAGGAGCAACCGGGACAGAATCCGGCGCCCTGACCGGGACTAGAACCCAGTGTGCCGGTGCTGCAGGCGGAGGATTAGCCTATTGAGCTGTGGAGCCGGACAGAGTTGAGTTCTTTTTAAAAAAATATTTTGCTTACCTGGGGTTCAAGTTAATGTCTCTCAAAATGAAAGCAAGTGTTCATGTGCAAAGATAACTATTGTAAGATATAAAAAAACAGACAGCAGGTCGGATTTGGTTTATGGGCATGTAAAGAGACAATACTGCAACAAATTAGAGGACCTTAATTGGCTTTTATTTACAATTTCAGAATCAGGCAGTCCTCGGAACTAAAATAATTCAAGGAATCCGGGGCCTTAGTTGTGGACAGATAATATCTATAGATAGAAGACAGAAGTGAGTTATAGTTCTTAACTGGTTTGCCTTATTTGAATCAGTTAGCTGCCTATAACTGCTGTAAGCTCAGCTGCTGTAACTAATCAAAATTCGGCCATTAGTTTCGTATGTATACCCCTAAATTGATGTTTTATGTACTGGTTTGGTCTGTTGGCCACAGCAGAGGCGCCCTGTCCAAATCATTGTCTGTTCCAGATTTTATTCAACAGGTCATGGTTTGTGAACTCCTGCTTAGATAGAGCTTCAGCTGAGAAGAGCAATGAGATTTGAATTATTCTGTAACTACTTTTCCAATGATAGCAATGTAACACTTTCTCACTGCTATCATGTTGGCAATATTTTTTCTCTTTGAGGGCAAGAGTATAATATCTAATGGGAATGAAGTTTTAAAAAAGATTCTCACATAGCCTCCATGGAAATATTTTCTGTGAGGGAATTTGTCAAAATACATCACAAAATCTAAAAAAAAGTACACACACATGCTTTGATCTACTGATTTTGCTTGTAGGAATTTAATCCAATGAGGACTGTATAAAAGTATTATGTTCAGGTTACTTGTTGTGCCATTGTTTATCATGGTGAAATTCTGAGCACATCCTAAGTGCTCAGTATCCCAAATGCTTAGTAGAATAAGTTAATATAGGGACATAAAAGAGATAATTATACAGCCATTGTGGATTATATTATGGAGTTTTATTTAATGACATGGGAAGATAGTCACAATGTACTATTGTTTTAAAAAGTAAGCTAGACATAATTTATAGAGTAATCCTATTGGCTAAAAATATGTTCAAATATACACATAAAGTATAAAATACAAGGTGACCTGCAAAAATGCAAAGTGTTTATTTGTGATATAAAAATAGGTCATTTTTAGTAGCATAATAATAAGCAGCATTCCTTTTTTTCTTTTGTGAAACTTCATTTTATTTGAAAGGTAGACAAAGATCATCTATCTGCTCATTCACTCTCCAAATGTCCCCAACAGCTAGATCTGGGCCAGGCTGAAGCCAGGAGCCCAGAACTCAATCTAGGTCCCCATGTGGTGGCACAGACTCAAGTACTTGAGCCATCATTTGCTGCTTCTCATGGTGAGCATTCGCAGAACACTCGATCAGAAATGGAGGAGCTAAGATTTGAATCAGATACATGGGAAGCAAGTATCTGAACCAACAACTTAATCACTGCACCAAATGTCCACCTAATATTATATTTTGAGTGTTAGTAACTGCAGGCACTCTGGGAAATGCTTTATACAGTCTCGTGCAATTTATAGTTCTATGAAGTAGGCATGATTACCTCCTATAGCAATAGGGATTCTGAAGCTTGAAGAAGAAAGTTTCTCCTCCAACTGAGGTGGGGATATCGGGGTGAGATCCATGTTTTGGGCTCAGATAGGTCTGATTCCAGAGTTTATACTGGTACCTTACATACCATTCTGACTTTCTTGATGCTAATTTGTATTTCTCCTGAGATCAGACGAGATCGGGCGCGTTCAGGGTGGTATGGCCGTAGACTAATTTGTATTTCTATTCTTGCTCTGAACTATTATTTGGTGTTGTAAAGAAAGTTGAAAATGAAATATTGGGTGTGAGTACATTAAAAACACTGAATTGTTATATAGCAGGCTTCACCATTTCTTGTTCTTTTAATGCTGTTTCCAAGGATTTCTGTCTGTCTGTCCTCCCTTCTGGTCCAAGAGACTTCCACGAAAAATCGGAAGGGCTGAAGACATTGCTATAGGCTGCTGCTAGGAATGGATATTCCACTTACCTCTAATCCTGTAACCTAGCCAAGAAAAAATTAATTTTCTCCGAGATGAACAATAATATTCCTCACTTTTAAGGTAAATACTTTTAGGGCCGGCGCCGTGGCTCACTTGGTTAATCCTCCACCTGTGGCACCAGCATCCCATATGGGTGCCGGGTTCTAGTCCTGGCTGCCCCTCTTCCAGTCCAGCTCTCTGCTATGGCCCAGGAGGGCAGTGGAGGATGGCCCAGGTGCTTGGGCCCCTGCACCTGTGTGGGAGACCAGGAGGAAACACCTGGCTCCTGGCTTCGGATAGGCGCAGTGCCAGCCATAGCGGCCATTTGGGGGGTGAACCAACGGAAGGAAGACTTTATCTGTGTCTCTCTCTCACTGTCTGTAACTCTACCTGTCAAATAAAAAATAAAGGTAAATACTTTTATTCCAGGAGACAGTCTGACTCTTAGAGCTCCTTAGCTCTAATCAGGAAACTTTCTCTTCCTTCCCCACCATTCCCTTGCTCCTCATCCCATCCCTACAGAGTGTATCTGGATAGCATAGGTTAGCACAGGAGGTTAGCGTATTCAAATTCATATCTTAAGAGTTTACGTAATAATGTGTCTATTACAAAAAATTACTAGCTGGATTTAAACTTTAGGATTTTTTTCTCTTGCATGCTAGAGATGCTATAAAATTGATGGCTATTAAACTCTCTGCATTTTCCACTCACTGAACAAGATGAACTGTTCTTTGCTGCTGCACTGGTCTCCAAGATAATGAGTCCATCACCAAAGGTCTGTGATCATCCTCCTGTTCTGCTTTAATGTGATTACTGGGTTAGAGTTCATGGTCAACTTGATCAATTTTTTTTTTGACCTGTTTTGTCATCTTTTGTTCTCAGCTCCTTAAAAACAGAATATGGGTAAATTATTCATCTTTCTCAGGAGTTGTGAAGAATCATAGTTTTATTTATTGGATGAAGTTAAAATGTTCTGTTGTGAAATGGTGTCAGATTACAGATGGACAGGAAGGGCCAAGTGAAGCCATTGTAGGGGACAATTACAAAATCTTGAAACACTAGGAAATTAGAAATTATTGTAAAGTTAAATATAGATATTGGATTGGGAATTTAATGGCTATTATTGACTCTGAATCATTTTAGAGTACCCAAAATCATATTGTACAGTGAATGGTAATAAACATATAGCTAAGTATAGTAATTGTGGCTGGGGTAGGGAGGCAGGAATTTGTATAACATGGTAGCTCTAATTTTTTCTTTAGTTCTCATTAATTTAAAAAATGTTTATTGAGATTCCTAGACCACGGGGACACGAAGCTGAGCAAAGCAGAACCACTGTGTTGTCATGGAGTCTAGAGTTTTCTGGACAGAGGCTATGATGGTCAGTTTCAGTTTTCAACTTCACTAGATTAATGAATAGTTAGAAACTTGGTGAAACATTTTTGGGGGTGTGTCTGTGAGGGTGTTACCAAACGAGATTAGCGTGAGAGCGGAGCAGGTATAGATGGCTAACCCTCAATCTGGGCGCGTCAGTGGTTGGCTGCAGGTTTGGGGAAAATAAATCCAAAGGCAAATAGGGTTCATTCTCTGAGAGCTGGGGCAGGCCAGGCTCCTGTCTTTAACACCTTTGGCTGGCCCTTGGACTCCAGGATTCATCTCAGCAGCCTCCTTTCTGATACTCAGCTTTTTGGCTGCAAACTTAGTTACATCTTTGACTTCCATGGTGCTGAGGCCCCTGTACTTGGTCCAAGTCTGGCTGCCAATGTCTCAGGGTCTCCATCTTGTAGATGGCCTGTTGTTGGACTTCTCAGCTGCCATAGTCGGCCATTCTCCCTAATTTATCCCCCTTTACGTATCAGTATATGTGTTCTATCATTCCATCTCTGAATAGAACAGTAAGTATTTGGTAATGTTGTGTGATTTGGAATCTTCAATAAGTGATGAGGATGCATAGCTCAATCACCCCTCATTTGCTTGAACACATAATTATAGTGACTGAAAATGAAAGGGAGAGGGCCTTTGAGGAGTGACTTTCCTGACTCTTCGAAATATCGATGGACTCATATTACAAATATATTCCAATGTCACTGATTCAGACCAAAGGAGGAATACTACAGTAATAATTGTTATCGTTTCATAATATTTCTAAACTGAAGTTTGTAAAGAGTATTATTTATGAGAGAGTGAAAGAGAGGCGTTACATCTGTTGGTTCATTACCCTAATACCTACAACTGTGGGAGCTGGGCTAGGCTGAACCTGAGAGCTGGGTACTCAATCCAGGTCTCTCATGTGTGTGAAGGCAGCCCAATTACCTGAGCCATCACTGCTGTCTCTTAGGGTCTGCATTAGCAGGAAACTGGGCTCAGGAGCTGGAGCAGGGAATCAAACCCAGGTTCTCTATCTTTTGTTTGTTTGTTTTAATAGCTAACTATTTTAGATGATGCTTTTTACTTTATTTTTTAAATCTAGAAACCTTTTATTTAAGGCATACAAACTTCATGCAGTTCATATATACAGATTTAAGTACATACTGATTCTTCCCATGTTACCCTCCCTCCCGCCTGCTCCCACACTTCTTCCTCCTCCCATTCCTATTCCCATTAATTTTTATAAAGATCTGTTTTCAATTAATTTTATACATATAAGATTAACTCTACACTAAGTTAAGAGTTCAAATAGTATGAAAAAAAACTTCAGCAGCCTAGACATAGGCTGTTCAAAATCATCACATCTCAGTGTCAATTTCACTTCTATAGATTACCTTTTAGGTACTGTAATTGGCATCTTAACCACCAGGCTGAAAGCCCACCCCTTTTCTGTGGTTTCAACTCTCAAGAAGTGTTACAAAGATTTGACAACAGCAAGGCTATACTATCTGCTGATTTTGATAAGCTCATAAAAGGTGGTTTGCTGCTTGAGTACTTTTTGTTTAAGCAGTGATTTTTTTTCAATTCTATGAATTTACTCAATGTGAAAACTGCATTAAACAAATAAAACCCTTCAAGCAAAATTTTTTTTTACAGTTAAGTGGTGAGCACTTTTTAAAAAGACGTATTTTATTTATTTTGAAAGAGTTGCAGAGAAAGAGGGAGAGAGAGAGAGAGAGAGAGAGAGCATGGTCTTTTATCTACTAGTTCTTTCCTCAGATGGCCACAATGGCCAGCACTGGACCACGCCAAAGCCAATAGTTTCATCCAGGTATCCCATGTGGGTGCAGGGACCCAAGCACTTGGGCCATCTTCTGCCACATTTTGCAGCTCATTAGCAGGGAACTGGATCAGAAGCAGAGCAGCCAGGTGATGAACTGGTGTCCATATGAAATGCTGGTATCATAGGCAGCAGCTTTGCTCACCATGTCACATCCCTGGCCCCTGACAATGCTTTTTAAAGGAACTAAAAACAATTTGTTGTCTTTCCCAACATATGAACTTTTTCTTTATCATCTCTTCAAGAACCCTGGAATTATACTCCCCCCAGGAGTTTGTTCGTGACTGTCATCTAGCTGAGTATCAATATGATCCAGGCTGTTTGTCTTTCAGAAGTTCTTTTAAATTAATTTGTATATATAAAAAAATTAGGCTCTGATTTGCTATCTTTTGTTCTTGCAGGGGAGGCAAATTTCATTTCTATCCTCTCAGACTCTCCAGCTGGGCCTGAGAATTAAACTGACATGAGAGATTAACTAAAAAAAAAGCAGGCAGATCTTTGTACATACTTGGGAGCCCCCATAGGAAAATGAAGACGCTATGTAGTAGCAAACCCCAAATGCTCACATAGCAGGTGAAATGAAGAGTGGTATTTGTGACACATACCACAAAAGTAACTAAAATGCGTGAGGAGCCTAGGGAAGATAAGAGTTTTTTTGTTTGTTTGTTTTTTTTTTTTTGTTTTTTTAAACTTTTATTTAATGCATATAATTTTCCAAAGTACGACTTATAGATTACAATGGCTTCCCCCCCATACCGTCCCTCCCACCCACAACCCTCCCCTTTCCCACTCCCTCTCCCCTTCCATTCACATCAAGATTCATTTTCGATTATCTTAATATACAGAAGATCAGCTTAGTATACATTAAGTATGGATTTCAACAGTTTGCTCCCACACAGAAACATAAAGTGAAAAATAATAGATGATTTTTTTTAAATGATGATGAAATCAGAGCAGACCTATTGTCATGTTTAATCCCAGTGAGAGTCAAGTTGGGAATTGATAATTTCTTTTTTTTTTTTTTTTTTTTTTTTTTTTTTTACAGAGGATCAGTTTAGTATGCATTAAGTAAAGATTTCAACAGTTTGCACCCCCATAGAAACACAAAGTGAAATATATTGTTTGAGTACTCGTTATAGCATTAAATCTCAATGCACAGCACATTAAGGATAGAGATCCTACATGAGGGGTAAGTGCACAGTGACTCCTGTTGTTGACTTTACCAATTGACACTCCTGTCTATGGCATCAGTAATCTCCCTATGCTCCAGTCATGAGTTTCCAAGGCTATGGAAGCCCTCTGAGTTCTCCGACTCTTATCTTGTTTAGACAAGGTCATAGTCAAAGTGGAGGTTCTCTCCTCCCTTCAGAGAAAGGTACCTCCTTCTTTGATGACCTGTTCTTTCCACTGGGATCTCACTCGCAGAGATCTTTTGCCAGAGTGTTTTGGCTTTCCATGCCTGAAATACTCTCATGAGCTCTTCAGCCAGATCCGAATGCCTTTAGGGCTGATTCTGAGGCCAGAGTGCTATTTAGGACATCTGCCATTCTATGAGTCTGCTGAGTATCTCACTTCCCATGTTGGATCACTCTCCCCTTTATTTACTCCATCAGTTAGCGTTAGCAGGTACTAGACTTGTCTATGTGCTCCCTTTGACTCTTAGTCCCTCCACCATGACCAACTGTGAACTGAAACTGATCACCTGGAACAGTGAGATGGCATTGGTACATGCCACCTCGATGGGATTGAATTGGAATCCCCTGGTATGCTTCCAACTCCACCACTTGGGGCAAGTCAGCCTGAGCATGTCCCAAATTATACATCTCTTCCCTCTCCCATTCCCACCACCATGTTCAACAGGGATCACATTTCAGTTAATTTTCAACACTTAAGAATAACTGTGCATCAATTACAGATCTAAACCAGTCATATTAAGTAGAACAGATAAAAAAACTACTAAGAGGGATAATGTATTAAGTTGTTCATTAACAGTCAGGGCTATGCTGATCAAGCCACCATTTCCCATAGTGTCCACCTCACTCCAACAGGTTTCCCTCTTGGTGTTCAGTCAGTCGTCACCGATCAGGGAGAACATATGGTATTTGTCCCTTTGGGACTGGCTTATTTCACTCAGCATGATGTGTTCCAGATTCCTCCATTTTGCTGCAAATCACTGGATTTCCTTGTTTCTTACTGCGGTATAGTATTCTAAAGAGTACATATCCCATAATTTCTTTATCCAGTCTATCGTTGATGGGCATTTAGGTTGGTTCCAGGTCTTAGCTATTGTGAATTGAGCTGCAATAAACATTAGGGTGCAGACCTCTTTTTTATTTGCCAATTTAAATTCCTTTGGGTAAATTCCAAGGAGTGGGATGGCTGGGTCGAACGGTAGGGTTATCTTCAGGTTTCTGAGGAATCTCCAGACTGACTTCCATAGTGGCTTGACCAGTTTGCATTCCCACCAACAGTGGGTTAGTGTCCCTTTTTCCCCACATCCTCGCCAGCATCTGTTGTTGGTAGATTTCTGCATGTGAGCCATTCTAACCGGGGTGAGGTGAAACCTCATTGTGGTTTTGATTTGCATTTCCCTGATTGCTAGTGACCTTGAACATTTTTTCATGTGCCTGTTGGCCATTTGGATTTCCTCTTTTGAAAAATGTCTATTGAGGTCCTTGGCCCATCTCTTAATTGGGTTGTTGGTTTTGTTTTTGTGGAGTTTCTTGATCTCTTTGTAGATTCTGGTTATTAACCCTTTATCTGTTGCATAGTTTGCAAATATTTTTTCCCATTCTGTCGGTTGTCTCTTCACTCTCCTGACTGTTTCTTTTGCAGTACAGAAACTTCTCAATTTGATGCAATCCCAATAGTTGATTTTGGCTTTGACTGCCTGTGCCTCCCGGGTCTTTTCCAGAAATTCTTTGCCTGTGCCAATATCTTGAAGGGTTTCTCCAATGTTCTCTAGTAACTTGATGGTGTCAGGTCGTAGATTTAGGAAGATAAGAGTTTTTTAAAAAAGATTTATTTATTTGAAAGAGTTACACACAGAGAGAGAAAGGCAGTGAGGGAGAGGGGAGAGGGAGAGAATCTTCTATCTGCTGGTTCGCTTCCCAGATGGCCACAATGACCAGGGCTGGGCCAGATTGAAGCCAGGAACCAAAAGCTTCTCTGGCTCTCCCGTGTGAGTGCAGGAGCTCAAGCACTTGGCCATCTTCCACTGCTTTCCCAGGCACATTAGCAGGGAGCTGGATTAAAAGTAGAGTAGTCAGGATTCGAACCGTCGCCCATAGAGGATGCTCACATCATAGGAGGAGGCTTTACCCGCTATGCCAGAAGAGTTATTTTCACAAGGTCTGTGCAGATTTTTCTGTGCCTCAATTTTCCCTACCTGGTGATGAAACTTTTTCATTTTTTCTGGCACTGGGTGAAGAGAGGAGGTCAGGGTGTGCCTATTGTATGTATTCCTTTTGAAGTACATTTAGCTCAAAATAGTTCTTATGCAAAAGTGACATATTTTGGCATTAGTATCCAGCCATGCTTCATGCTCTTAGTTCATGTTTAGTATTAGTTTCAGAGGGCAAAGAATTTTTATTTTGCAGTAGAAAGTGGTTACAGAAGCCTTGAAAATAACGTACCTGTATCGCAGTATTTCAAACAAATGTGCCTCTTCGGTTTTTTTTTTCTCGAGAGCTCTTTACAAAACTTCCTCATGACTTGCTGGCCTACATCTAAGCCGTTCACTGGCAAAGGGGAATGGAATTATTGTAATTGGCCTATCAGCCAATCATGCTATCTCTACAGGGCCTGGAGGCTCTCAGGGGTGGTCTGCTGGTTCCCCTCCAACTACTTTGAGAAGGATGGGCACAATTTAGCTGACTTGCACAAATGGAGTGCCAATGACCACCGAATAGGTAAAGTCTGGTGTTGCCAGAGTTGTTTTTGGCAAGTTAATATTATCAATTCTGGCAAAAGTTTTTTTCCTCTTACGATTGTTGAAAATCTTTCTCACATCATAGTATCCTGAGTTTTCTTCATATAATTAACTTGGCCACAGAACTCACTGTTCAGGGATACGAGTGAAAAATTTTTTAAACAATGACTTGATACATACTTCATTCTATTGCTATGACATTTTACTCGGGCAGATGCACTTTTGGAATGACTACTTAAAATTCCACAGTCTGCAAATGAAGCAGGGTTAGGGACAGAAAAGTTGAAAATATATCAAAGGAAAAGGAAGATACCATATACAAACTCTGTTTCTTCAGACTGTGTTGTACCTAGAGAAGTTACATCCCTGGTTAGGTGTATCTTTCAAGGTAGCTGGAATACATGAGATGACAAGAGACAAGAAAGACGGAGAGTGTTAAGAGGGTAGCTGTGTCCTATTATAATTGCTATGAGGAAGCCCTAACTCTCATTAGCTGAGAATGCAACTGTTTTTGGAGATGGGCCTTTAAAAAGGTAATTAGAGGGAGGCTGTCAGGGTGGGCTCTAATTCATTTTGCCTGGTTTTCTTATAGGAGGTGATTAGGACACACACAACCTCACTCTAAATAGTTCTTGTATACTATGTAGCCTAAGTAATATATATTTATAATATATCATAAATTTAGTCAAAATTAACCTGCTGGATGTTTCCTATTTGTTGGGCTTTGTATGTTAAACACCTTAATTGAACCAGTGTGCTGAATCTTGACAATGACATCACGACATATGCCCTTTTATTGTTCTCTACATTGCAGTGAAGGCTCACAGACTTTAAGCAGATCCCCAAGACCATGAAGGGACCAGAGTCCATCCCTATGGTGAGTGAGGAGTGAAGCCGGTAGCCCGAGGCTGAGAACACTTTGCTTTTCATCGGCTTGACCACTTTCTCCTTAAAGGGGTCATCGGGGAAACATGTATGATGTACAGCTCAAGTCAGCATTACTCAGCACCCACAGGACAGCAGAAATGTGACTTTAATTATGCATCAATTGGTGAATGGATCTTGAAGTGATTTTCAAAAGGCAAATAGGAAATATTTCCATGAAAATATCATATACATGGGAATATATGTTTACTGTTAGAGCACATATAGCAGCAGTCTTTTAGTCAGTCATCAGTCAAAGGACAAACAAAAGCAATGCAGGCTGTTTCTGAAACGGCATCATGTTAACAGAATGGTAAGGTGAATTCTAGTTTTCCATAGGGACATCGTATAATTAGAGCTCTGGTAACAAGTGCTCATTATCAAGTAACTCTCACAGGTGACCCAAATACATTATAAATCACAGGCCTACCCACCTGAATACAAACAGGTAAGACATCTTAAAATGAAAATAACTATATATTCCAATGCCCATGAAATGAGCATTGATGTAATATCTCTTCCTGACTTTAAGACACTTTGCAGTTTCAAAAATGGCAGAATAGGCATTTAGAGTATAATTATGGATGAGGGAGAAGATGTTGCTGGTGATTGCAGGTGGATGGTGTCTATGAAATCACACAGCAGCTCTGTTTTCTCCCCTAAATGCCAGCTATACCTCCGTGTCACTGTCTGCTCCAGTCACTGCCCAGGAATCAAAGGCTGAATGGGAAATGCTCTAGGACGTGAAGCGAGGTGTTAATTAGTTAGCAATGAGTGAAAAAGCTCCTGAGAGGTGAGGAAGTCAGAGCAGGGCAGACAGGAATTCCTAGGATCCCTATAAAATATCCTGACTTATTGAGCTATGAAATCCTTTCTTGGGTAATTTGAGTTTTTTCTTTCTCTTGCCATTAATAAATGGCGTATAGTACACCATATGGTTTTGAGCTGAAATTATGTCTGCTTTGAGAAATTTTTCTATCAGGCTGTGGTGTATGTACTCAGGACCTCAAAAGCTCAAGATGGAGAATAATTTCCTCTGAGTAGCATTTAGCATATGTTGGTGGGAATAAACAGCCGTACATCAGCCTAAATTATGCCATAGAGAAATGTATGCTATGAAGCAGAGGGTGGGAGTTGAAAAGAGCGACACATTTAAAAAATATACCTCACTTCCTTAAAAACTGCAAGACCAATAGATTCAATGACTAACCGTCCAAAATCAGCTCTAGCAGGAAGATGTAGTAACCACGACTCAGCACACCTAAAGGAGAATGAGAAGTATTCAACCAATCATTGAGAAGATTAAGAGGAAAAATTGATTAAGGGAATTGGAACACTTCTGATGGCTAAATTGAGATTTTTTAAAAATTTGTGATTCATAAGCTTTTCCCTGGACACTTAGGTCACAATTGCTGACTAGTCTCATCTTGAATTTAAAAAGATGGTCCTTATGGTGCAAGCAGACATATCATGATTCCCAAGATCATTTACTGCTCAGTCTCCCAGGTCATGACAGAGTTCTTACCTTCATCTCCTTCTCCAAATCTCCAGCTCCTTTTCACTCCCACCTCTATGGTAATGAATTTGTTTCTCATCCCAATGGGGAAAAAAGTTAAGAGGGATGACTTCTGCAAGGGGTTACCACTACTTCTCCACAATGATTTGTATCTGCTTTTGGGCCTGATGTTATAGATGAACAATTTGCCATAAGGAAAAACTGTTTTGTGACTATTCTCTTCAGGTGTCCTCTAGAGCCCATCCTTTCTTCTTCTTCTTCTTCTTTTTTTTTTTTTTTTGACAGGCAGAGTGGACAGTGAGAGAGAGAGACAGGGAGAAAGGTCTTCCTTTGCCGTTGATTCACCCTCCAATGGCCGCCGCGGCCGGCGCGCTGCGGCCGGTGCACTGCGCTGATCCAATGGCAGGAGCCAGGTACTTATCCTGGTCTCCCATGGGGTGCAGGGCCCAAGCACTTGGGCCATCCTCCACTGCACTCCCTGGCCACAGCAGAGAGCTGGCCTGGAAGAGGGGCAACTGGGACAGAATCCGGTGCTCTGACCGGGACTAGAACCTAGTGTGCCGGCGCCGCAAGGCAGAGGATTAGCCTAGTGAGCTGCGGCGCCGGCCTTCCCATCCTTTCTTGTCTCTTCAAGGGCATCGTCTCCATAGTTTTCCCTTCAGTCCCTTCTGATCAAGCTGGCTTTTTATAAGGAGATATTCTCTTAGTATGCAAGCATTCTCCAAATTCTCATATTTAAAGAATAAAGAAAGGATGAAAAAATCAAGAAAGAAGAAACTAAAAGAGAAAAGCCATTCTCTGGACCTCATATTTCTCTCCATTATCACCATACTATTGATTTATTTATTTGGTTACTTCTTTGTTGTGAGAAATAGAGAAAGACAATGCTCCCATCTGCTGGCTCACTCTCCAAATGCCTGCAACAGATGGGACCAAAGTTGGAAGCTGGGATCTCAGCCCAGGGCTCTCAACATGGTGGGCAGGAACTCAATTACTTGAGCCATCACCACTGCCTCCCCGGGTCTACAGTAGTAGGAGGCTGAAATTGGTTGGAGTCAGATATTGGATCCAGGTACTTTGATGTGGAACACAAGAGTCTTAACTAGTGTCTTAATGGCTGGGCCAATTGCCCATCTCAGCTCCTCTTTAGAACTAAGGTTTTAAATGGATGTTTTAATTATTTCTCTCCAGTTCCTCCTCTGTCTCTCAAAAATTTAAAATCAGAATCTTGATCCCACTAGTACATTTAATTGCTCTAATGGAGATGTTCACCAACCTGCATGTTGCTTAATCCAGTGGTCAATCCCCAGTCGTCGTCTTACTGTTCTAGCATTGGCATTGTTGATCACTCCCACCTCTTTGAAAGGTGTTCATTGTGTGGCTTCCAGGACTCTTCTCTTTACTGGTTTTCCCTACTGTCTACTCCTTCTCAGTTCCTTTGATGGTCCCTACTCATGTCTCTGAACTTAAAGTTTGAAGTGCCCTAATGTTGAAGTGCCCTAATACTTACACATTGAACTTCTCTTTGTTTTACACTTACTTCATAGTAAATATCATCCAAACTGGTGATTCACAAACTTATGCATCCAGCCTAGATATCTTTCCTGAACTTTAGGTTCAAAGCTCCAAATGTGTTTGCTTGACATTGCTACTTGCCTGTTCAACAGATGTTTTACTTTTTTTTGAAGATTTATTTATTTGAAAAGCAGAGTTAGAGAGGCATATATATATATGCATATATATATATATACATACACATACACACACATACACATACATACAGAGAGAAAGAGATATCAATATCTTCCATCTGCTGGTTCACTCCCCAGTGGCCACAATGGTGGGAACTGGGCCAATCTGAAGCCAGGAGCCAGGAACTTCTTCTGGGTCTCCTATGCAGTTGTAGTGGCCCAAGCACTTGAGCCATCTTCTGCTCTCCCAGGCCTTAGTAGAGATTTGAATTGGAAGTGGAGCAGCTGGGACTCAAACCAGCGCCCATGTGGAATGCCAGCACCACGGGCATCGGCTTTACCCCTTATGTCACAGCACAGGCCCAGACTTTTTTTTTAAAAGATTTATTTATTTGAAACAGAGTTACAGGGAGAGGGAGAGAGAGAGGGAGAGGGAGAGGGAGAGGGAGAGGGAGAGGGAGAGGGAGAGGGAGAGGGAGAGGGAGAGGGTGAGGGAGAGGGAGAGGGAGAGGGAGGTCTTCCATCCGCTGGTTCACTTCCCAGTTGGCTGCAATGGCCTGAGCTGTGCCTGTCCAAAGCCAGGAGCTTTTTCTGCATCTTCCACACGAGTGCAAGAGCCCAAGGACTTGAGCCATCTTCTGCTCTCCCAGGCCGTAGCAGAGAACTGGACTGGAAGCTGAGCAGCTGGGACTCAAACCAGCACCCGTGTGGTATGCCGACACTGCAGGCAGCGGCTTTACCCATATGCCACAGTGCTGGCCCCTAGGCTTTTAACATTCTAACACCATGCTCCCCCTACAGTCCTCCACGTCTAGAAAAAGGCAGCTCCATCTTTATAATGCCTCAGTTAAAAAATTATTTTCTTTATTGATCCTTTATCTGACTCACTCATAATTTCTTTCCCTCTGCCTTCAAAAATTTGCTAGAATCTTACAATTTCTCACCACAAGTACACCTGCCAATCTAATCTTTTCCAACATGGATCCACACCTGGAATACTAGCATGCTTTCAACCTGGTCTCCCTTTTCTATCCTGTATCTGCTATATTCATTATGGCACTTGAAATGCCAGGAGGATCCTTTTAACTATGAGTCAGTTTGTGTAATTTCTCTATTCAAAATCTTCCAATGGCTTCTTTCAGTTTTGTTGGAGCAAAAGTCAAAGGTCATGATATGTCTCTCTCCTCCAGGAATTGTGTCTTACCTCAGCTGTTATTCTCTTCCTCAAATGCTTCCTTCTAGCCATGTTGGTCTCTGAGATGTTCTGCCTCAGGGCTTTTGCACTTGATAGTTCTGCCTTAAACATTCTTTTACCAGATAGTTTTAGGAGCTGCTCCCTCATCATGTTCAGGTTTGTACTCAAATGTTCTTTTTGAGGCATCTCCTATTACTGCAATCACCCCACTTTCTGCTTTAGATTTCTCCATAGCACTTTTCACCATCTGATATGTCAGATATTGTACTTAATTCTTATTGTCTACCTGCCTTCCTAGAATGTAAACTCTAGGATAGAGAGGGTTTCGACTTCATCTAGCACATAGAGCACTACCTGTACTTAATAAATATTTCAACAAGCATACATATATAAAAGTTGATGGCATCTAAGTGTAACATAAGTTTTTAGGAAGTATGAAATAAATTGTTGATTTATATCATTAGATTTCTGTGTCAACATGAGAATTTGATCTTATCAAAAGTCAAATGTGCTCTTTATAATAATTAGATGACTATTATAACTGGTGAGGAAATAAAGGGAATGAAATGAAACATGTCAAGCCAAAGGTTACATTCTCCAGACTTAATTTATAGTTATTTTCCCAAAATAGTTTTCTGTTTCCTTTCACTTCAGTGGTTTTGAATGCTTCCCTATATTTTTTTGTCTCAAAAATGGATTATCTCTGTAGGTCATCTGTAGAAAAGTGGAATTTGTCACATTTATAAATGATCTTTTGAATGCCAAAACAAATACTCCTAGCAGAGTGGGGTGAAAGTTAGCTAAAGTTAGATGGTTGAGTAATTCCCAAGCTATAAATGAATGGTTTTAAACTGTAGGGTGCAGAAGGACCTGCTGGAGTTGCTTAGTAAATGAAGCTTTCTCGGCTCCTGTCCAAGCTCGCTCTGCATAGAGTCGCTGAAGATCGACCCCAGGAATGGGCACTTTTACAGTGCCCCTGAGGATTCTGATGCAGGAGCTCCATGGACCTTGCTTTGAGTTGTGCTGCTCTGATCTCCCAAAGACATTCAGTATATTTCCTAGAAATGAAGCAAAGGCTCATGATAAGGAGAAAAATATCATAAATCACATCTCTGTAGAGACCAATTAACTTGCTACTGATTGTGGCTTGGTGCAAACTGTCCATTGTCCCCAGGGTGCCATGTTGCTTATGTTCTGTGCCTTGCAAGGGAGGAATGAGTAATTTCAGAGAAGTTCTGCCTGATCAATATTAACCTATCACTCATACTTAACAAACAACTCTAAAGAGGTGCCCCATGATGACAGAAAGTTAGAATCACCTATGGACTGCATTGGTGACATGTCTTCATCTACCTGAGAAAGAGTGACTTTTTCATCGTGGGGTTTTTGTCTTTTTTCTTTTCTTTATCTTAAGAGAATCAGGTGATTAAAGGGGTCAGCTTATGGCAGCTGTTACCATGGAGACCAGATGTAGCTAGCTCCTGTGCTGGTTGCTTTTCACCCCCTCTCGAACCAACTGTTGTTTTATCAGAGGGAAAGATTTTTACCTAGTGAAAAGATGAACCTTTAAAATATTTCTCTTTGCTTCTAATTTGTGTGAGAGAGAGGCAAGCCACTAAACAATTTTCATTGTCAAGGAAATATTGGCTTTGAGGTGCTGAAATTTCCTGTCACCCTGATGGTTGATCCCTGGACTTGCAGTTATTTGTTTTAACCTTTGTTTAGTCTCATATAGCCATGAATAGTAGACCTAGAGATGCTTTTCATATACTCATCTTTTATAATGAGAAATGGAAATTGATATATTGATAACTGGAAATTACTTGATAAAATTATATTAATGCCTTTGAATACATAACTATGTCCAGGCATTCTCCTAAGTGCCTTATGTGTATTATTTCATTTAACCCTACAGCAGCCCATGAGGTAGGCTCTGTTAGGTCCATGTTACAGATGGGGAAGGTGAAACACATTGTATTCAAGTGATTGGTGCCCTGAAACTCAGCATTGATGACACTAGGAGCAGAGCTAGGCAGTCAGCCTCAGAGCTCATACACAGGTTATGATCCCTGCTCCAGGGGAACAACTGCTGAATCAATTGTGCACTGTGACACTGCTGCTTGACAACCATAATTAAGGTCCCTTTAGGTCAGATATGAATGTGTAAACTGCAAGGCTGAACCAACAACTATCTCAGCAAGTCGTAAAATATCCTCTAATTAGGGTACGGCAGACATTCCTGTCTGCTGTCTGTCCCTCAGCTGGTAGGTTCCACTCTGATTTCAGCAGTGCTGTGGTAGACAGTTCTCTTAAGTTCAGTCTCAACATAGCACAGCTAAGCTCCCACTTGGAGCCCCGTTAGAAGTTTTCCTTCAAGGCGTTGCTGATGCTCTGGGTTGTGTTGGGGCGGAAGAGTGGCCAGGAAGTGTGGAGGAGTAGAAGTGCCCAGAAACAATGCTCAGCCACAGAGTGTAGTGTACGGCAGGGCACAGATGCTCTAGCCTCCCATTGTCAGCTAGATCATTCTAGAAGTCATTCTATATACTTCTCAGAGGTCAGAGGTCATGTAGAATACAGAATCCATCCCAGAGAAATCTATCAGTGACCTTATAGAGTTTTTTCTTTTTTTCCCTATTTCCTGTCTTACATTCTCCTGCCTCCTGTTTCCTCGAATCTGCTCCTGAAATACACTTTCTGTATTCAAGACTTAGTCCCAAGCTCTAAGAACTAGAATTATTTATTAATAATCAAAATTGTGATGTTTATGTTGTATTGAGAGAACAACCACCAAGGTTGTGGTTAAGACCATGTGGTCAAGACAAACTTGTGGGTGTGCCTGGACCTGACTCTGTCACTCACATGACAGACTTGTATACCTTACAGTACTGCCACCCAATGAAATATGCTGAACCTCAGTGACTACAAATGAAAAAAATGCAAAAAATAATAGTAAGTCATAGGGCTGCCATGAGCTTGTTCAGAACTGTAAGTCGCCAGTCTTGATATGGTGGGCATCCTTGCCCCACCTTTGGATTACCCCATGTCTATATCTTGGGTGATGTTAATTGAGAAGAAGGAGGAGTCTTATTCATGAAAATGTGTGTGGAAGAGAATTTGTAGCATGAATTTTCTCTTCTGGGAGAATAAGGTGAAACAAATGTTGGTTAGAGCTGTCTTCATAGAAATGTGGCAGGGGGCCGGCGCCGCGGCTCACTAGGCTAATCCTCCGCCTAGTGGCGCCGGCACACTGGGTTCTAGTCCCGGTCGGGGCGCCGGATTCTGTCCCGGTTGCCCCTCTTCCAGGCCAGCCCTCTGCTGTGGCCAGGGAGTGCAGTGGAGGATGGCCCAGGTGCTTGGGCCCTGCACCCCATGGGAGACCAGGAAAAGCACCTGGCTCCTGGCTCTTGCCATCGGATCAGCGCGGTGCGCCGGCTGCAGCGGCCATTGGAGGGTGAACCAATGGCAAAGGAAGACCTTTCTCTCTGTCTCTCTCTCTCACTGTCCACTTTGCCTGTCAAAAAAAAAAAAAAAAAAAAAAAAAAAAGAAATGTGGCAGGGGACTGGTTGAGCAATGTTTTCTCAATATTCTTATAAGGAATTTTATGAAAATACATGCTCTCCTTTACTCCACTTAAAGGAAAGAACTATGAGTCTACTGTAAAAGCCAGAGAACAAAACAAAGGGCAAAACCTTCTATTTAAATTATCCTTGCAGCTATTAAAATACTTCTACTTCATTAAACTTTATGCCTCTCACTGTTAAAGAGATATTATAGTAAATGAGAACAGAAAGTTGATGAGTATGGTATGGATCTGGAGTTGCCATGGAAACAATAGATGCAGTCTAGGAAGTCTTCAAATTGGTCCCACAAGTCATCTGACTGTGTAAGTGAACTTCATAGCCACAGCTAGTGACCTGTGCCCACCTTGCAACCCCAAATCTATGTGAGAGTCCAAGAAAGTCTATCTTGCATACTCAGCTGTGTGGCCTTGAGCTGTAGTTCCTTCCTTTGTTTTTGCCAATGGTGGGAAGCACAATGGGTCTGGTAATGATATAATAACTTACATGTTTATAACTTTTCTCACATGTTTAAAGTGTTTTATGTTTGTTGAATTATTTGATCCTGTAGGATAGTCAGAGTTGGCCTTCTATTAGCCCAGTAATGCAGAGGAGGCGCAGGGAAATTTGTTCAAGGTTGCACAAATAATAAGTAATTAAAATGAGACTTGATTCCTGAGATGTTATTTTGGGAACATTTCCCTTTGTTCTAAGGCCCAGCCTAGAGATATCCTGGGGGAGGATAAAGGAGCAGGGTGTTGGTTTCTCTGAACCTGAAAGAAATCCTGATGGGATCTGAGTGTTGAGTCACTGCTGTGCTTTGGTTTTGGGTTTATGGGTTGTCTTGAAAGGTTCATGTGTGTTGAGTGCTTGGTCTTCAGTGTGGTGATGTTAGGAGGTAAGGCATTTAAGAAGTAGGGTCTGATGGTATCAGTAGGTCATTGGGTGTTCCTTCTTTTGGAACAAATTAAGGTAGTTCTTGTGGGATCCCTTGGTTGGTTCTCAAGGAAAGCTTGTTCTCAAAGGAACAAGCTTGGCCAGACCCCAAATCTGTGACCTATTTCTGGTGATACAGTCTCTTCTGCGTATGTGCCATCTACAATGGGGCCTCCCCCTGACCAGAACTATAAGCTAAATATGTTTTTACTTTATAAAGTTACCCAGCCTCAGATATTCTGTATAGCCACAAAAGAACATTCATATAGGTGCTGTATGTGGGTCCTTCTCTCATCCTGTCCTCCATCTCTAGCCTTATAGACCTCAGATTCTATTTCTGCAGGATAATTCCTCCGTGAAACCTTTTTGAAGTTAACTTATACCTGAATCTTCAAATCATTTAATTCTCAGAGGAATTTGCATGGTACTTAAATAATCAATTTTTATACTATTTAATATATGAGACTCTTGCCTCTTCAACTATGTTGTGAGCCGTTTATTTCTCTCCAGTTTCTGGCAGTGTGGGATACAAATGAAGAATTTAGATCTATTGATTGATATTATGGTGGTTTGCAGCACCTCTTATGCATCCCTTATACTAAGGCTGTGGTTGTTCTTATTTGCTTTTTTTTTTTTTTGCATGTCAAGAGAAGTAATATAAAATTTTATGAGAACAAATCCTTTTAATGACTTATCTAATGTCTTAAGAGAACCAAGTAAACATGTCGTTAATAATATCAGAGCCCCATCTCAATTGCTATGGCCTTGTAGATTTTTTTGTTCCACTGCAGTAAATTGAAAAGCCAGTTTGACTACTAGATCTCAGGATATTTTACTGACCCTAGCCTGTCTTCTTCCATTGTGAGAATGATCTATGTGTTGCTTTAAACCTAACTCGAATGAGTTAAAAAAAGAATCAACCAACAACTCTTTATAGACATGAAGCTCCTATTCACATTCTAATATATTTACTAATATTTACCGCTTAGTCTTTTCCTACACGTAAGGGATCCTTTCCTACCTGTAAGGTATGCAGGTACACTCCCATACAAATAATGACTTGAGAACAGTAAGGGAATGTGGCTGACTTTTGTACTTCTCCAAGCATCGACAGATCAGAAATGAGGCCCTCTGCTCATCTGAGACTTGAGGTGATGGAGGCTTTCTTGAAGGAGGGTTGCAAAGTACACCTGAATGAGCCAGAGAGGAAAGGAGTGAGGAGGAACATTTGGTTTCTTTTTGTAAGAAAGACTTGTGTTGCATGCATTCATGTTCAGTGGTCTCTCCTAACTGGAAAGGGCTGGGAAATCAAGTGTGTGTATCCAGGAAATACAATAAATGACACCTTTGCAGCTCCATCACTACAATAACTTATATTCCATATTAAACACTCACATTTAAGGTGTCATCCAAAATACCAAGAAGAGGAAATTAATGAATGCTTCCTTCACTTCTTATAGGAGTTTATCTTTGAGAGTATCAATGATTGTGTATGGTCTGTTAATTTTTTCTAGTTAAGATTAAAGCACTGCAAATGTCCTTGGAGAACTCTGTTTAAGACAAACTAAAGGGGGGGGATTTGGATACTGAGTGGCCAAGTAGGAGGCTATGTTATAAGACCCTCGGTGGATGCCTCAAATTATGGATTGTGCTGAACACTATGTGTAATACTCATTTTTTTACCTTTAAATACAAACCTTTGATAAGGCTTAATTTATAAATTAAGTACATTAAGAGATTAAGAACAACTAATAATAAAATAGAATAATTATGACAATATACTGTAGTAAGAGTTATTCAAAACTCACGAATTGCTTAATTCTGGAAATTGCCAGTTAATATTTTTACACTGTGGTCGACCATGGGGACCTGAAACCACAGAAAATAAAACCATACATAAAAGGGAACAATTATATTCAACACTTTCAGACTTGAGTGCTCAGTCCATCTTGTTTCAATTTAGAGTACTTATTTGCCCTTTAAAATCTCACACGCTTAGCTTGTCTGCCGCTAACAGGCCTAGGTGTGGAGCTTGGCTATGATGGAGAAGGCCTGGGGATTTGTAGTTGAGGAACAGGGACACAGCTTCTGTAGGACTGTGAGAAAGGAGACATGCTCAGGGCCTGGTTCTGAGGGGGCAGTCCATGCCTCACTCTTCAGGAAGTGAGCTGTCAGCGTTCCATGAAATCACAGACGCCAGGGAGCCCCACACTTGCCCTGAACTTCTTCCCTAGGTTGAATGGCATCCCTGCCTTCTTTGGAGCATGGTTTTGTTTTCATTTTTATAGAACTCATTCATTTTAATGATTTACATCTCTTTTTGGAGTTTCTCATTCATATAATGTATTTTTTTTCTTTGTTTCTTTTAATTGTCTGTTTATATTCGTTTGATCTTACTCAGTTTCCTTGGGCTCATTATTTTGGATTCTTTTTCAGGCATTTCCAAGATTTCCTTCATACCAGGATCTATTTCTGGAGAACTATTGTGTGCTTTGGGAGTGTCATGCTTCCCTGCTTCTTCATGTTTCCTGTGTCCCTGCATTGATGTCTGTGCACCTGGTTCTTTATGAAGAAGCTGTCATTGGAAAAGACTGCTTTGTTTAGCTGTAATGTGATGTGTTAGTTTTGTAGCTGCTTTGAATTTGTTTCCAGGTAATCCCAGAAGGGTTAGCTCTGAGTGATTTCTTCAACTGTAATCAATGCCAGCATTGTCTATGAGTGCCAAGGTTGTCTAGTGTGAAGCCGTGAATGAAGGGATTAGTATGACTTTAAAGTGGACATGTGCTTCAGGCCCCAAAGACTTGAGTGTCAGTTATACTAGGGTTCCTGATAGGAGTAGTCATGTTCCTGATATTGTGGGGCCCAGAGGGTAGTTTGCCCTTTCCTGTCCCTTAGTCTTGTCCCCTAGCCCAGCCTCAGGAATGTTGGGCCTGTGGCACCAAAGCTGTGGCCCTAAAACCGTGTGATGTGGATAGGGCCATTCCCAGGTCCTGCTGGGTGGGTATGAGTGATCCTTAGGCCTATAGCACCCAAGCTCTAGTCCCAGCACTGGAAGATACAAAGGGTACCTTGCCCCTGTCTCATGGGATGAGTACAGTTTGTTCTGGGAATTGTATGCTGGAAAGTATAGGACTGGAATAGTAGAATGCAAGTGGGGTCTTCCGTAGGTCCCAAAGTGTGGGTTCTAGTTATTCTGAGGATTATAGTATTAATAGTCACATGCCTGGTGCTGCAGAGCAGGAAGGGTACCTTACCTAGTTTCCATTGGAAAAACAGACTGTGCCAGGGAGTTTGCACTGGAAGCTCTGGGCCTAAAGCAGTGGAATGGAGAACGAACCTCATCCAGGTCCTACAGGACAAGTGCAGGTGTTTGTGAAACTTAGAGCCAATAGTCACAGTCCCAGAGCTACAGGATGCAGTGGGAACATTACCCAGGTCTCAAGTTCCACATGCGGGTTATTCTGGGGCTTGCACATGTGCAGATATGGTCTGGAATACAGATAAGACACTCCTCATGTTCCATACGGAGAACTCTCTGACTGTGATTTTGGCATACATTTCTAACAGTCCCAGTACCCAGGACTTGGACAGCACTGTAATAACATCTCACGTGGTTAAAGCTGAGTTATGCTGGGGATTTTGCACTAGTAGGTACAAGCTTGGATCAGTGGGATACAGATATGGCCTTCCTCAGGCTTCACAGGAAAGCAAAGTGTTCCAGGGGACTTTTACAAGAGATTATTACAGATCTAGTATTGCAGGATACAATGGGATCCTTACTCAGGTCCCTCTGGGTAAACTTAGATGATTCTGTGGAATACAGTTCCAGGAGTACAATCCCAGAGCTGCAGGATCAAAGGGAATCTTATCCAGGTTCCACACAGTGGGCACACATTATACTAGGGACTGTGCACTAGTAGGTTCAGGCCTGAAGAAGAGAAATGCAGACAAGAGACTGCCCCATACTCCACGGGGGGCCTGCAGATGGTCCTGGGACTTATGGAACTCACGGTCACAGGCCCAGAGTTGCTGGATGCAGTGTGTGGGGGTTCTCACTCGGATCTCACAGGTAGAGCACCAATTAAGTTAGGGGTTGTGGACTAGCAGGCTCCAGAATGTAGGAGAGCAATGCAGACATGGCCTTTCAGGTCCCACTGGAGAGTGTGAGTTACTCAGGTGTTTGTGGCACCAACAGCTACAGTCCTAGAGCTATGTGATACAGAAGGGACTTTCCCCAGTTCCCACAGCGCATGGAAGGGTGACACTTGCACTTGTGTCCTAGCCACTCAGCACTCTTTGCTAATGGATGTACGTGAGAACTTCTTCAGGTCTGGTCCTCTGGTCTTGTACATTGGTGGCTGCTGGCACCAAGCCCCAAGCAGGAGAGAGGAACTTATGTAGCCAGTGCAGAGTGAGACGTGTGGCTCCAGGGCTTGTGTTCCCTGAGCTGCAGGATGCGGGGGGGGGGGGACTTCTCTCTGCCCTGTGAAGTGTCCTGGCTCTGGTTGTGGGGGCTTCTGGGGCTGCTTGCTGTCCCCTAAGACAGAATGAAGTTTAGCAGCTGCTGGACCACAGCAACTTGGGTCTGGGGCTTTGGAAGTGGAGGGAAGCAAACCAGATTACCTTTTTAGAATAAAGCTGTTTGTTTGGACTCCAGTTTTCTAGGCTGGATTTAAAGCCAGTGAGGACTGTGGAGGTCTCCTGTAGTCAGGGCTGCAGGTCTGAGGCGATGGCAGGGCTTTCTACCTGCTCACCTTTTCCAGGCAACACGGCATCTCCCTAACCAGAAGAGGTGTGGCGTGCTTTGTTTCTCTGTCTCTGAAGGCTTTCAGAGTCTCTGCGCTGTTTCGAGTCCCCAAGACTTCTAAAGTTTCCCCCCTGTCAACCTTGGACCTTCCCTGGTTATTGTGGTTCTCTGCAGAAGAAGCGAGGGCAGGGACTCTATTCAGCCATTGTGGCTCCTTCCTCAGGGTAACTATTTCACTCATGTAGGAGATACAGGCAGGCCAGCAGGCATTGCATTCTGTGTTATTAAGAGCAGTGTGTTATCACATTTTAAAAATTGAATTGCCTTGTGTAAAAAATAAACTCACAGGTCCAAAGGAGATTGCGATGATCCATTGGGCTTATTTATTTGCTTCTCTGAAGCCGTTCTAGAAAGAAGATAACCTATCTACCTCTCTCCATTTCCCAGACCTTGATACAGGCAGATTTTCACATGTTGTAAACAATAATGAAAATATTGATCTTCACCATACTAGCGTGCTAAAAATCAAAAACAACTTCTTTCCCTTGTGTCAACTTACTGACGCATCTTTCTCCTCTTTTTTATGTTCTAATGTACAAAAACTAACTACTGCGCTAATTCGAGTGTCCAGGTCAACAGATAAGTAATGCTTGCTTAAGAATTCCAGAAACTGGCCTTGAGAGAGCTGGCTGCAGTTGCAAAGCAATGTGGTCCATCCTGGTGAGCAGGAGCAGAGTTTTGGATTTTTGAATGCAGGATGAAAGTAACCTTTGTGACTCCAGCTCATGCCTTACTGCATGCCCAGAGGGCCCTAGACTTGGCTCCCCTTACTCTTGCTTACTCCTTTTCTGCCCTTTGTGCCCCTTTTAAAACTGCTCCCGCTGGCTTGCAATTTGGGAAGAGCATACCGGAGACTAAAGAGGACTGCCTTTCCCTAAGAATGCTGGCTTCTTAAATAAGCCTGTTTCCTTGGATCAACTCTTTTTTTTTTCTTTCAAACTTTTATTTAATGAATATAAATTTCCAAAGTACAGCTTATGGATTACAATGGCTTCCCCCCCATAACGTCCCTCCCACCCGCAATCCTCCCCTTTCCCACTCCCTCTCCCCTTCCATTCACATCAAGATTCATTTTCAATTCTCTTTATATACAGAAGATCAGTTTAGCATACATTAAATAAAGATTTCAACAGTTTGCTCCCACACAGAAACATAAAGTGAAAAATACTGTTTGAGTACTAGTTATAGCATTAAATCTCAATGTACAGCACACTAAGGACAAAGATCCTACATGAGGAGTAAGTGCACAGTGACTCCTGTTGTTGACTTAACAAATTGACACTCTTGTTTATGGCCTCAGTAATCACCCTAGGCTCTTGTCATGAGCTGCCAAGGCTATGGAAACCCCCTGAGTTCACTGACTCTGATCATATTTAGACAAGGCCGTGGTCAAAGTGGAAGTTCTCTCCTCCCTTCAGAGAAAGGTACCTCCTTCTTTGATGGCCCGTTCTTTCCACTGGGATCTCACTCGTGGAGATCTTTCATTTAGGTTTTTTTTTTTTCCCTCAGAGTGTCTTGGCTTTCCATGCCTGAAATACTCTCATGGACTTTTCAGCCAGATCCTCATGCCTTAAGGGCTGATTCTGAGGCAAGAGTGCTGTTTAGGACATCTGCCATTCTATGGGTCTGCTGTGTATCTCACTTCCCATGTTGGATCATTCTCTCCCTTTTTGATTCTATCAGCTAGTATTTGCAGACACTAGTCTTGTTTATGTGATCCCTTTGATTCTTAGTCCTATCATTATGATCAATTGTGAACAGAAATTGATCACTTGGAGTAGTGAGATGGCATTGGTACATGCCACCTTGATGGGATTGAATTGGAATCCCCTGGTATGTTTCTAACTCTACCGTTTGAGGTAAGTCAGCTTGAGCATGTCCCGAATCCTTGCATCAACTGTTATCTCTCAGTGTTGGTTTTCTAGTTGTAAGCAGCCTGGGTCTAATTTTGGCCATCAACACGTGTACTAGAATTTGAATAAATGTCTATGTGTTCATTTATTCCTTTAAACATTTTCTTTATTACCTGCCTTTTCATTTTAAAGGAGCTTTGAATTTCTGTGGCAACTTCTTTTCCAAATTGGCCTGAATTAACTCAGTTTTCTAAGAAACAATTGATTTCTGTTATGGATCTTTTGGTTGATCATTTCCCTGAAGTCCTCCTTTTGAAAGGGGAGCTAGAGTGACATTCTCTCTATTTAAAGAAATAAAGCACATTATTGTGAGCAATTGCAATGACTTAGGCTGTCTATGTTGCTGCAACAAGGTGACACTCAAGCTTTCACTTGTTATATAAGTAGAATGATTATAAATTGTATAATTTTGGGGATGCTAATTTTATTTTGTAGTTAAAATTAACAACACAGGGGCTTGTTTTCTAAGAAAAAGTGCTTGGGTTCATCTTATAGGACCCTTAAGTCTCCAAGTTTCTACCTTTCTATGGTGTCTCTTACATTCCAAATGCAAGCCTTCATTCTGTTACCTGTCAGTGGATCAGCCTCGTGTCTGGCCATGCCAGCACGGTCGTGGAGATGAAGGAGGATAACACAATGTGCTGTGTGCAGCAGTCTGGCAGCTCCAAGGATGCAGGAAGCATGGTGTAAATCAAAGTAACATTGACAGAAGGTTCCACCAGGGCAAATGGGGGAAGAAGGGTACATCAATTTTCTGGGTAGGTATGTACAACTTCAAGTGATTTTGTTGAGAATTAAGTCCTTAACTGTAAGTTCTTACGAGAGAATGGACAGATGGCTTTTTTTTTTTTTTTTTGACAGGCAGAGTTAGACAGTGAGAGAAGAGGTGCTTCCTCCTGGTCTCCCATGCAGATGCAGGGGCCCAAGCACTTGGGCCATCCTCCACTGCCTTCCCGGGCCACAGCAGAGAGCTGGACTGGAAGAGGAGCAACTGGGACAGAACTGACACCCCAACTGGGACTAGAACCCGGGATGCCAGTGCCGCAGGCGGAGAATTAGCCTAGTGAGCCATGGCACTGGCCCGGGGAAATGGGTTTTTAACAGAACAAAGAGAGAATGAAAAAATATTTCATGGGTCTCATGGGAGAACTAAATGTAAAGAAATAGGAAATCATTTAATTAAGATTTAATCTATATAAAAGGGCACTTCGAAAAGTTTGTGTAAAAAAGCAATGAAAAGATAAGGGGGCAGGCATTGTGGCCTAGCAGCTGCTGCTTGGGAGGCCTGCACCCAGCAGCAGAGTGCCACATTCCAGTACTGGCTGCCCTGCTTCTGATCCATCCTTCCCGCTGGTGCATCTTGGAGGCAGCAGGTGATGTCCCACATGGAGATTTGGATCATGTTCCTGGCTCCTGCCTTAAGCTTGGCCCAGCCCTGGTGGTTGCAGGCATCTGGGGAATGAAACAGTGGAGGGAAGATTCTCTCTCTCTCTTACTTTTCCATTTAAATAAATAAGTAAATATATAAATGCATAAATGAATGAATACATATTTTAAGAAAGTTTATTTTGTAAAACTGTGTGCATAGTTTTTTCATTATATACATTTGTATAAATTTTTTTGGAAACTTTTTATATGCCAAAGCTAAAACCTGTTCAATCTAATATAAAATGATATGTGACCCTTTAACTTTCCAGAAATTTGGAAAGGAAAAGCATTGTGTTTGTTTTGAGAATGTATTGATTAAGTCCCTGTTGGAAGTCTTCTCTGCACCCGTCCAGGTCTTGGGTGGCTCTTCCTTTGGGGTGATGGGAAAGGGGGAGGAGAAAGGGAACCCGGCAGTGAGTTTCTCCTTGTTCTCAATCCCTGCTCAAAGCAAGAGGGAAGTTAGTGCCCATCTTCCCCATGTCTGGGTTTCCTGAGCAGCTGGCCATTCCTTCTAAGCAGCTGAGATTAGATTAGACATGACATTGAGGATGGATAATGATAGGATTTTTCAGCCAAACTGATTATGTTGGCAGTCAGCAGGAGGGGCCAGCGTGTTCTCTCTGAAAGTGATTGGTCAAGTTATCACATGCAAGTAGAGTGATTAGATATCTGGTGAATATGAGTTACTGTCAAAGAGTGACATATTTGAGAATTAGGAAAAGAAACTATTAATGATTAACCTAAGGAAAAAAGGTGAAGCCTGGACTGTTCCAGGCAAACCAGGATATATGATCACCTTACATATTAATGTTTTGTGATTTAATTATGTGCTTGGGGGATTCCAATTACCTTCATTCCACATCATCCCCAGACTTGCCAGGAAGGGAAAGCTAACTGGACCACATAATACTTAGCATCTATTTATTGCTTTCTCTCTTTGCTGGTGGCTTTTCTCCTTATAACACCGTTGTAAGAAGCTGGAGGTTTTCTATTTTTTTTTTATCTTTTATTTAATGAATATAAATTTCCAAAGTACGACTCATGGGTTACAATGGCTTCCCCCCCCATACCGTCCCTCCCACCCACAACCCTCCCCTTTCCCACTCCCTCTCCCCTTCCATTCACATCAAGATTCATTTTCGATTATCTTAATATACAGAAGATCAGCTTAGTATACATTAAGTAAGGATTTCAACAGTTTGCTCCCACACAGAAACATAAAGTGAAAAATAATAGATGATTTTTTTTAAATGATGATGAAATCAGATCAGACCTATTGTCATGTTTAATCCCAGTGAGAGTCAAGTTGGGAATTGATAATTTCTTTCTTTTTTTTTTTTTACAGAAGATCAGTTTAGTGTACATTAAGTAAAGATTCCAATCGTTTGCACCCCCATAGAAACACAAAGTGAAATATACTGTTTGAGTACTCGTTATAGCATTAAGCCTCAGTGTACAGCACATTAAGGACAGAGATCCTACATGAGGAGTAAGTGCACAGTGACTCCTGTTGTTGACTTTACAAATTGACACTCCTGTTTATGGCATCAGTAATCTCCCTATGCACCAGTCATGAGTTTCCAAGGCTATGGAAGTAGAGCTGGAGTCTCTGTAATGCAGCCATGACCCTGATCATTGATGGTGCCTCGGATTCCTTCTGTGTTTTTGTCCTTTTTACTCTCAGTGGTAAAAGAATCCAGAGATACACAGCATTTCACAGTTCTACAAATTTCCTTTCTTTGTGACACTACTATTCCACTCCAAATTACGGCTGGCCAGCATAGTTTGCCTGGATTTACTAATCTAACCAATTTTGTTGCTTCTGGCTAAAGTGCATGCCTCTCCCTTTCCCCTGTGGTAGAGACTTCCCCTTTCTGATGAGCATTTACCATGGGATCTTATTTATCAAAAAAAAAAGTTGTTGCATAGTAGCTACTTGTTTCTTAGTTTTTCTATTTTATGTATTCAAAATGCACTATCATCTGAATGTTCTATAATGCATTCTGATCAGTTTTAAGTATATAGAGTATTTTAACAATTAAATAATTACTGGACTCAGAAGAAGTATATAAGTGATACCAATAAAATGCTTCCGTTTTTGGCTAAAGAGCAGTAGTAATATTTCATAAGTATTCCATAATTTTTTAGAATGAAAGTAAGAATTTTTAAAAATGTTCATCAGGTATGAGCTTTAAATCCAAATTTTCCGTGAATGTTTTGAAGTCCCCTTACAGGTCATATTAAGTCATGGAACCTAACACAAAATTTGCTTTTGCCTCAGTGATGTAATAATTTTGAATAATAGCTGCATAATCGTAAAATCACTTTGAATAGTGGTAAAACCAAAATGAAACAGTTTAAGAAAACAAAAACCAAAAAATGACTATTGCATTCTGGTTTATGTATTTATTCACATAGCTTCCTTCTTTGTTCATTATTTGTGATCACCACTGAAAATAGATAAATTATTTTATTTTGTCTTCATATTTTCAAATTCTGAAGTTAATAATATTTGACAATGGGAAGAATAAGTCATCTGCAACACTCACTTTTTTTTAATAAAGAAATTCAGAAAATGATATTCTATGAGAGATTCCATAAGGATGGAGTATGTCTTTTGAGACAGTCTTCCACAATAGCAGCAAGTATGTTGGTATTAACATGAAAACCTACTTTTGTAGAATTTTGAAAGTGGACTAAAGGCTTGTACCCACCTAAGGATTATTTACTCAACTGAAATTTGATAAAAAGAGTGAACTTTGGGGATTAACTTGCCCTCTCCATCCCTCTTTCTACTCTAGCTTCCCACTTGGGTGGAAAATTCAACATTTCTGGAGAATTGTCCAGACCAGCACTAGCCATGAGAGGCTGGGCAATACCAAGCCTAGACGAGCGTGAAAGAGCAAACCAAAGATCCTTTCCAGCTCTCTTTCTGTCTTTTCACAAGGCTACCTGATTTTACCTGTGGGGGAGTGCTATCACAAAGGAATAGTGCCAGGGCACAAATACAGCTTTCAACACATCTGGGGTTCTTCACCTTCAGGGCTGTCTCCCTTTTCCAAGTAAAACAAAAGCCTTGGGCTCAAATTCCTTGTTTGAAGAATCCGCTACTAACTGAACTTTCTAATACGACTTCCTAACAGAGGGAACACTGTTTGAAAACACCATCAAAAGCACCATAAAGCTAAAAAAAATCTGCATACTAGATGAACAGATAGATGGTTCAGAGAGTTTAAAAGAAGCAAAGCAAACAGAATTTTGTCAGATACAGGGATTGTGGCAAGTACTCCAGGTTAGTTTACTAAGTATTATTTATCACTAGATGTGGCTTTGCCTCCATCTACTATATCCAGGAACCAAGACTGACCATAAGAGAGCCTTGCAGCTTGGATTGTATTGTGACACAACTGCAGACAGTGAGATAGGTCAGTGCAGAAGGCTGCT
This sequence comes from Oryctolagus cuniculus, assembly GCF_964237555.1. NCBI lineage: Eukaryota > Metazoa > Chordata > Mammalia > Lagomorpha > Leporidae > Oryctolagus > Oryctolagus cuniculus. Next base: position 62,990,737 of record NC_091439.1, read on the forward strand.
AAAGTGTTCGTGTTAAAGTGCCTGTTAAAGGTATTGCTTCTGCTCCTCTTCCTTGCCCTTGCCCTCCCCTCTTCCTGCTGTGGGCCACAGCATGGCTGGAGGATACTCACCAGCAAGCTGTGAGAAAAGACCTTGACCCTAACACTTTGAACTACTGAACCAATGTAAACCACCAAACCTCTAGCTGTTTAAGAAAGGTAAAGAAGATACTTTTAAGTCCTATTTAAACTGATTTTCTGTTACTTACAGGATTAAGTAATTTCTAGCTGATGCAGAAAGGAAATTGGGCAATGAAGCAGAAAAACAGTCATTTATGATTCAACTGGAAATATTTAGTATGAAAAACTTGACGGTTTGAATAAAGAACTCAATAATTAGCTGAATGGGCACAGTGGAAGATAAGTCAAAGAGTTGAAAGATGAAGTCCAAGGCCTCAGCAGGGGATAAAATGATGGATATATAGCAGAATTAAGAGCGACAGAAATGAAGTAGCAGCATCAGTATCCAAATAGGATTTGTTTTAGATGAAAAGGCAATAGGAGCTAGTTGAACAAATAATGGCAAAAATTTCCTCAAAGTAAGAAAACATATTCATGCAATTAATTGAAAGAGTTTGGGCAATGAGAAACAAAATAGACAAATGAGAACTTAAGCCTATGAATATTATGGTATTATATAAAAAGAGAAATTTCTAAGAGAAATTAAAATAGTTTCCAGAGATTAAAATCATATCCCTTCAATCTCACAAGAATTGCATAGTTATTAGATCACTCAGTGAGCAATGTTGGATAATGAAATACTATTTTTAAAATGTTGAATAGCAGGATATTTGAATCTAGAATTTTTCCCAACTGGATTTCCACTTGAATGCATGAAAAAAAAATCCTCACATGCACAGTGCTTCTGGGGGCCACATAGTGCTTTATCTTGAACAAGCGTCAGAAAATTGTGGACAATGGGGACAAAACTGGTCCATCAGTGTATTTCTAGGTAAAGCTTTATTGGGAAAACTGTTTTGCTCATTCATTTAAATAATGCCTATAGCTTCTTTTCTGCTATAGCACAGAGTTGAGTAGTTGCAATAGATGTGTGTATGACTCACAAGTCTCAAATACTTACTGCTTGGCCCTTTGCAGAAAGAGTATATCAACTTCTGCTCTAAGACAAGGTATTTAAACAAGAAAAGAAATAAATCTAGGATAATTTAAGATAAAGGAATTAGAGTGAGTAACTTGTTAAAAATTACTGATTAAATAAGAACCAAATTAAGCTAACCCATATCCAAAAGAACAGCCTAAAACTAAAGTACTATATAGGATGACCACATGAGTGGGAGAGACCAGAGGAGGCAGATTTATGCCACAGTCTTTGGCTCATTCAGGCAGCAGTGTGGCATATGGTCCTTAAGGTTTGGCCTGAACAATAGCATCACACTTATGGAGTGGCCATTAATATTATCTACAGACAGATCTTTGAAAGCTAACTGGGGTCTGAGTTCTGTCCCCCACGTCACTGTCTTACCTGTGGAATGGGGGGTGGGTGTGAGGTATGGAGTTGTCTGTACTTCCTCAACATGATACCTGGGTTGCTGAGAGGACAGCAAGTATAGGCACATAGGTAGTAGGGCTGATATCTGTCATGGCTCTAGAAAATGCTTTGGACTAATTTTGAATCACTTTTTCTTGAGAAAGAGTTGCCTTTTGCTAATTAATACAAATTTGCCCTCTGAATTAGCACCTGCCCTCTCAAAAGGGGACAGTTAACTACAGATAGGCATAAAAATTATAGGGAAAATAAATAGATATACAGTAAACAACAAAACTGAGGTAATTTCTGGAAGTATAAAAATAGGTCAATAAAATTATAGTCTCTCTCTCCAATGGAAGCCAGGAGAGAAAGGGGAAGAAAATAAGAAAACATGGTAAGAAGAAATATAAACTAGTCTGCTGTAGTTTGAACTAAAGTTGGTTCTCCAACTAATGCAGACATTTATACAAAAGTTGTGGGTTGTGGTGCTGGGGAGTGGAGTGGAAACTTGATCAAATTTGGTGTCCAAGAGGTGAGCCTCGTGGAAGATCCTCAGGAAATTGGGAGCATTTTCTCTCAAGGTAGTACTCATGGAAAGATTGTTATGAAAGCCCGAGTCATTCTCATCCACTCTCTGTTTCCTGGATTATCATGTGATCCTTCCTCTGCATGCATTCTGCCAGGCACCACCCTGTCAAATGTCAGACCCATAGGCTGCCTCATCTTGGACTGTGAGCCTCCATAATTAGGAGCCAAAAGAATGCTTCTTCCTTCATAAACAGATTCTCTTAGGTACTTGTTGTAGAGATGAAATGCTGACTGATACCTAGTCTGTTAGAGATAACTACAAATGCAACAGTAACGATAATAAGTATCAGTGCATTGAAATGATTGATCCAAAGGCAGATTTTCTGACTACATTTTAAAATTATTATTACTATAGAATACTATACAGCAGTAAAAAAAATGAAATCCGGTCATTTGCAACAAAATGGAGGAATCTGGAAAACATCACGCTGAGTGAAATAAGCCAGTCCCAAAGGGACAAATATCCTACGTTCTCCTTGATCGGTGACAACTAACCGAGCACCAAAAAGGAAACCTGTTGGAGTAAAATGGACACTATGAGAAACAATGACTTGATCAGCCCTTGTCCTGACTGTCGAAGAAAAATTTAATACTTTATCCCCTTTTAGTATTTTTTTTGTTCTACTTAATACTATTGGTTGAATTCTGTAATTAACACACAATTATTCTTAGGTGTTTAAATTTAACTGAAAAGTGATCCCTGTTAAATATAACAGTTGGAATAAGAGAGGGAGGAGACGTACAGTTTGACACATGCTCAATCGGACTTGCCTCAAACAGTAGAGTTAGAAATGTGCCAGGGAATTCCAATTCAATCCCATCAAGGTGGCATGTACCAATGCCATCTCACTAGTCCAAGTGATCAGTTTCAGTTCATAATTGAGCATAATGATAGGATTAAGAGTCAAAGGGATCACATAAACAGGACTAGTGTCTGCTAATACTAATTGATAGAATTAAAAAGGAGAGAATGATCCAACATGGGAAGCGGGATACACAGCAGACTCATAGAATGGCAGATGTCCTAAACAGCACTCTGGCCTCAGAATCAGCCCTTAAGGCATTCAGATCTGGCTAAAAAGCCCATGAGAGTATTTCAGGCATGGAAAGATGGAAAACCAAGACACTCTGGCAAAAAAACAAAACAAACAAACAAACAAACAAAACACCCCTAAATGAAAGTAAGATCTCTGTGAGTGAGATCCCAGCAGAAAGATTGGGCCATCAAAGAAGGAGGTACCTTTCTCTGAAAGGAAGAGAGAACTTCCACTTTGACCATGGCCTTGTCTAAATAAGATCAAAGTCGGCAAACTCAAAAGGCTTCCATAGCCTTGGCAACTCATGACAAGAGCCTAGGGTGATTACGGATGTCATAAACAAGAGTGTCAATTGTTAAATCAACAACAGGAGTCACTGTGCACTTACTCCCCATGTAGGATCTCTGTCCTTAATGTGTTTTTCAATGTGAATTAATGCTATAACTAATACTCAAACAGTACTTTATACTTTGTGTTTCTGTGAGGGTGCAAACTGTTGAAATCTTTACTTAATATATACTAAATTGATCTTCTGTATATAAAGATAATTGAAAATGAATCTTGATGTGAATGGGATGGAAGAGGGAGCAGGAGATGGGACGGTTGCAGGTGGGAGGGAAGTCATGGGGGGGAAGCCACTATAATCCAAAAGCTGTACTTTGGAAATTTATATTTATTAAATAAAAGTTAAAAAATGATTATTATTAGGCAATGGAATCAAGATTATATTTCCATGGAAACATAGACACAAAGTTGGTAGTTCTCAAGTATTGGTTATTACTGTGTTTTTTCCACATTGAGTTAATTATTCAGAATCAAAGTAATGTCCAAAATCCTGGAGTCAGAGGTAGATTTGCTAAGGTTTTACCTTCCAGTTAAAGATCTGTCCCAACAGTGACTTTGTTTCACAATGCCTTATGAGTGAATGAAAGAAAACTCTTGGGATGATTTTTAAGAGAGTCTATTATTTTCTCTTATATGGAAAAATTTCTACCTTACTTAAAAATAAAACTTAATGAAGCAGCACTAACTATCAATGATTTCAGAAATGGATTTTTCACCACCTTGTTCAGAACCAGATTTGTCATAAAAGAACTGTCAGCTATGATAAAAAGATGATGAAAATGTGTATAGAGTCACAGAGAAATTGTCTCACATCTTTTGCATGCAAGTTGAATAGTTATGAAGAATGGAGAAACCACAGTCCAATGAGTCTTTCATTACACAGCTGCTTGTATAAAGTATTGACAGCTTTCTTCCATAAACATTGTTCTGTTTTACTTGATTTTTTGTCATTAGATTGTAAATTACTGGATATAATGCAGTTTTGAGTCAGCATGAACTGAATACTTTTTTTGTTCCTATGATTAAAATAATATCTTAAAAAGAATCAACATGCAACAGGCAACATGTGATTAGAGAATAATTCCTATTGTCCATTAACAATGGACATCTATTTACAATAATGTACCTTGGTATTAAAATGTAAATCATACAGATGACACATTCTGTGTGTTTTTTTTTTTTTTTTGAGATTGTGAAACACAAGCCATTCTAAACAGTATTCACTGACATTGATCATTGCTTGGTCCTTTACAGTATTGTCTAATATCTGAGAATCATGTCTATACTGTAGATTTCCAGGATTTCCACCCCTGAATTAGTAATGGAAGAGAAATAGAACATTTAGGGAATAGTCACATTATCACAGTAATCATCTCAGTATGTCATTCAGCAGCAAATATTTTCTACAAGCAAATATTTAAATCTCTAAATAATTTAATGTCATTAAAATATACAATTGGGAAATGAGGGAAATGGATTTTGTAACTTTATGAAGACTTTTAAACTAGCAATTGAGTCAACCAGTTCCTATAGTCATTGGTTGCCATAATAAAGCTGGCAAAAGAAATTATATCTGTAAAATTTTAGAAGAATTGGAAAGCCAAATCTATGTGAACCTTAGCAGTGTCAATATCTTGTGTTTGTAGTGAGGTAGATGGATCCTAAGGAAATGGTAGAGAAGGAGAAAGAAATGGAAGGAGTGCCTGGTGGAGGAAGAGGTGAGTAGCATTTTAGCCCTACTTAGGGAACAGCAGGAAATCTTGTGATTATTGGTATATATTGCTAAGGCTTATTTAAAAACAGGTAACTTTAAATGTCGCATTTTTACTTGATATTTGGCTGAGGATAAATAGTTATACCATTTCTAGTTTACTATTGCCTTAAAGCTAAATTCCAGTTGCCTCATTGCTATAGACTAAACGATAGTATCCTCCCTTAAAGTCCATATGTTGAAATCCTGACCCCAAAGGTGATGGTATTAGAGGTGTGGCTTGGGAAGTCGTTAGGTCAGGAAGGCTAAGCAGCCATAGATGAGATCAGTCCCCTTGTCAAAGATGCCCCAGGGAACTTCCTTGTCCCTTTTCCCATGTGAGCAGACACTGGTGAGAAAATGGCTGTCTATGAACCAGGAAATGATTCCTCTGCAGATACTACGTATGTCGGCAATTTGATCTTAATTCTGAGAAACTCATTTCTATTGTTCATAAGTCATCTAGTTTATGGTATTTGACCACAGCTGTTGGACCAGACCAAAACACTCATTCTAGTAAATAATATGAGTATTTAGTTAGAATTGGAAGCAGTTATTGAGAGTTTTGTGCCTTCTTTCTTCACAAATATGTTACCTATTTTCTATTTTTCATCTGACAACTATTTATTGAGCTCTCATCATATGACAGGCATTTTTCTCAGTTAATTGGTGGCTCAGGATGAAGTGGTTGCCTTCCAGGAGATAACCTTTAATAGTGGAGATAGGGAAATGAAGAGGTAATTATGACTTAATGTGTAGCTATGGGAGCCCAGAGGATTGTCACTTCATTCCGTTTTGGAGATGAAGAATTCTGGAAGAAGTTATGTTTTTAGCTGAGATCTGGAGCAAGTATAGCCAGGTGAAGGCAGGTGGGGCAGGAAAAGAGAGTATTCCACATGCAGGAAAACTGTAAGTGCAAAGTTCAGTGGCTAGAAAAATTGTGTTGTACCCAGGAATTGTAAGAAGTTCCAGTTCAAGAATAAAGTATTGGACTGCAGGAAGAAGAAAAAGAGATTTGATTATTATGGACTGCTTTATAATCCACACTAAGGATTAGAATTTTAGGACAGTAAGTATAGAGTCACTGTTCCTCAAGAGTTTGGACAAGGGCTCTAAACAATAATAACATCTCAATATTTTTTTCTCATATACATTACTTTTTATACTCTGCATATTGGATACCACAGATCAGGGAAAACACATGATATTTGTTTTTTTGGGACTGGCTTATTTCACTAGCATAATGGTCTCCAGGTATGTCCATTTTGTTACCAAAGACAGAATCTCATTCTTTTTCATTTTTTAAGGCTGAGTAGTATTCCATCATGTATATATGCCACAATTTCTTTATGTAGTCACCAACTGGGGGACATTTGGGTTGATTCCATATCTTAACTATTGTGAGTTGAGCTGTTATAAACATGGGGGTACAGATAATTCTTTCATATGCTGATCGCATTTCCTTTTGGTAAATTACCAGTAATGGAATCGCAGGGTATTATCATTATTCTTTTAAAACTGTATATATGAAATACATGAAATTTCTTCCATTTATATAAACTTTGAAAAGTAAAATAAAATAGGAAAAAATAAGAAATGAAGGCCACATTCTCCTTTTTATTTATCATGATTTCAATGTTACACATAAAAATTAATCACTAAACTGAAATGCTCATATTGTCTCCTATTTCCATTTTCTCATTTTCCATTAATTCTATTTACTACTATAAATGAGTTTATGTATTAGTTGCAAAGCTTGTAGTTTTGTTCTTTTATTCTATATAGGCATCCACTTGTGTCATCACTATTTGTTGTAAAGACTACATTTTCTGCTCTGAACTGCATTTGTTCCTTTGACAAAGATAACTTAAGCATATGTACTTACATGAGTCTGTGCCATTCCATTTATCTACATAGCTCATTCTTTTTCCAAAATCATATCTTGATTACTGTAGCTTTTTATAAAGCAAGAAATCAGAAAAAAAAGAACTTCATGACAAAGGATTTGGTAGCCACTGGATGATTTAGCTAGGGATATATGATTTGATTTGTACTTTAAGTAGATCACCTTGGGAGTGATTTGAAGAGTAGAATCTGAAAAAGAGAAGATTAAGGGACTGGAGAGATGTTCAGGTAACAGGTGGTGTTGGCTCCTAATACATAAGCAACTGAAAAGGTAAAGAGATATTAGGGTATTGAAGATAGGAGTTAATGATCAACTAGATATAAGAACTTAAAGAAGATGCCAGTATTTATGACATAAGGGACTGGTGGATAAGGGTGATGCTCTCTGAGATGGGAGATTATGGTTTTGTATGAGTTTTCAATAGACTTGCATGCTTGCCACTGTGTCTTTCTTGCCTTTTGTTTCATGGACTCTCTTGCTGCTTCATGTTCCACAGTTTGGCTTACAGTATAAGACTTCCTGCCATTATCATTCTGGGTTCTGTCTCTCTCCTGATTTTACTGAATTATGGAATATTGTTCATGACTTTTTTTTCTATTACTATCTATCCTTTTAGAATTTTCAGATGCCCATGAACATGAAAAGACCAGTATCAATTCTTTTCTATATATACCTCTCCAAAATCTCTGCCTTGAATTTACATTTCTTTTCTGCTCTGGACTCTGAGATGCCTAGTGATCATTGTCTTCATGCTAGGTTTTTATTGGCATTATGTGTTGGTTGTTTGGAAATGTACAACTTATTTTTACGTTGGTTGGGAAAGATTAGCCTCTGCCACTCTAAGCCATAGATACATGTGCAGTTTAACTGTGACAGCCATGAGAATTTGAGGACTGAAAATAAAATACAAACCTCAATTTTAGCTCTTGAGGAATTTTATTCTATAACAAGAAATGAAAGTCATTTGAGTTTCAAAATTATAGCAGTTTCCCTTTTCTTTCTTGAACTCGCCAAATAACAAATGCCCTGCATATTATATTACTGGATGAGGTAGATGCTGGTATCTTTGGATTTAGATTATCCTTACTTTGATCTTTACTAAACCATATTAACTTTAATGACTGAAAAAAGAAGCTCATTAATAGATTTTGAAATGCAAGCAGGCAAGTATCAATCTACAGTACTTTTATGCAGTTTTATAAACCTCCCAAATAACAGGAAGATTCCCGACTAGAGTCATAGCATTAGGCTACCTGTGATGCACCAAAATAATTTTAATTATACATGACTGCTTTCAATTTCATTATCAATTTAATCTCCCATGAACACAAAGGTGAACAATAAAATTTATAGCCCATCAAAGATGATTTCATGTCAAACTTCCTGCTTCAATCACTGTGATGGTTTTGCACTAAACTGAATTTGGAGATTTTCTTTACTACTGAAAAGCTATTTCTAGTTACTTGTTCTATTTAAACTCTTCCTCTCTTGCTGTGTCTATCTGGTGTATATGTATGAAATAAATATTCTAGATTATATTTTCTGTGCTATTCTTTAAGACATGTTTTGCAAAGCTTTCTTTGTGGATTTGTTTTTGAAAAGCAGATGTATTGAAACCTCATTGCCATAGCAGCTTGCACCCTGGAACTTCCCATACCGACTCTAATTGTCTCTTTGAATATTGATGAGAATGCAGTTTCTTCCCAAGGATGGCACTAGACTGTTGTTTTGTATCTGCTCCAAAGAGATCCATTAAAGGAGAGAAAGATGATGCTTTGGATCCTTTCAAATAAAACAACACATAAAAAACTTTTACTAGTAGAATCAACAATAAGTAAGTAAAAGTGAAGTAGAGAAAATCATAATATTTAGGAAGATGCATCTAACAATTAACAGAAGAGTAAAATGACTCTTGTTAGACATATCAATTGTTTTTCCTCACTTTAGGATATACCGTGCACTAAGTAATAGAGGTTTGGTGGATTCCTAGAAAAGGTAGGAATTATAACCTCTGCCTTTCTGTTTTTGACTCCCAAAGGCTGCACTGTTCACTAGGTGTAGGCTGCAAAGTCCTCATCTTACTTGGAATTTAATTTTCCATCTCAAGAGCATCTATGCAGGGTCTACTTGGAATCCTGGATAGATAAATTGTACATCCAGTTTTAGCATGGCCACAAAATAGGTGAAAGTAATTTCCTAGATAGTTGAATGAAGTGGCACGTAGTGTTTCAGAAGGAGATGTTCTGCAGCTACATTCAAGTACCAAAGGTGCAAGCTTTGGCACACAACACTCGAAGCTGATGCTGGCATGGCTGGGGAGCCCTGTTATACATGGGTGTTTAATATAGTATTCCTGTAGCTAAACAATTTGGGTACATCTCTAGGCTTACCTTGGACATGTTAGAGAACTTTTTGGTCTCCCAACTGCCGCTTAAGATTGTTAGAGGATGAAATTAGCATCCTTTGATAGGCACTGGCCATTATCCTTGGGATGAGTGTTTCAAACATTAGGCACACAATTTGTAAATAAAGCTCTCAGCCAGATTATTCCAAAATAAAAACAAGACCTTTTGAGAGAAGCAATTTTAATCCCCACAGTTCTGAAAAAAAAAAATGGGTTGAGAAATTTTTGAAAGGAAGTATATTGTCAGAAGGGACCCTGATGATAAGATAGAGGCTCAATAATTTGTAGAGTACTCAGCGTTTTCACTGGAAGAGAAAGTTCCAAAGCACAAAACTGACTGCAAATTAGTTTTGCACAAGCTCATCAGTATGTCTCTTGGTCATGTGCTTACCTGATTCTGAATACGTTTTCTGCTCATTCTGTTGAGATCCTTAGAGAATTTTTTTAGTGAAACAGCATTGGAGTAAGCATATGACTAAGGGCTTGCTGTTTTTAATCATCATGACCGATCAACAACACTTCTGTTTAATTAGGTTTTTATTGCTGACACGTACCTGGAAGGGCCTTATGTATTTGTTAGAGCATCATGTTGCTGAGAGCCCATAAACCCAACACAAACACCATGTAATGATACATGGTCTTTGTTATGAGCATTGAAATAGTCCAAACCCTATATTAGACTCACATGAGTTTCCCTAGATATTCAGTTTTTAGCTACTCTCACCTCTGCCTAGGAAGTATGTGTTCAAGGAAAACAAACTTTAGTTCAGTTTGATTTAATTGAATCCCATTCAAAAGCTTATTAAGTCTCTACTATGAGCAAAGAACTAAGAAGAAAAAAAAATCAGGGAAAGACAAATACAAAAATACAACAATTAACAAAGATCTGTTGAGAGTGACTATATGCAAACAACAGTGCATGTAATATTTAATATGGTATACTTGGCATAAGAACAATATGCTGTCTCTATGGGCAATGGAAGCCTTAAGATAAAGTAATATTTAGAAAGTTCTGAAGGATATGAGAAAGGGAGCTTGACAGAGACCTTGCCAAGAAACTTTCAGGCAGAAGAAAAAGTACAAATAATAAGCCTCTGCTGAGGCCCTGTTCTGTGTCTCTGAGGACAGGCAAAGAGGTACCAGGGTGGCCTGAGCAGTGTGATCAGGTGAAAGTCAGTTAGGGATTTGAAGGGGGCCCTTGCAGGCCAGGATATGAGGCTGGGCTCTGATTTTGAAAGAGAGTAACTAGTGAAGACTTTTGGACTGAGAAGTACAGAAAAGATTGTAAGGGCCAAAGAAAATGGAGACTCATTAGGAAATCTTGAAAATTTCCCAGAAAGCAAAAATAGTGACTTACACTAGGAAAGTTGTAGTGAAATGGTGAATATTGTCATAGTCTGGGTATAATTTGGAGATGAAGCTTACAGAATTATTTTGGATGTGTTGGTAATAGATGAAGAAGAATGACTTTAAGGGGGTGCCCCGCGCTGTGGCTCACTTGGCTAATCCTCCGCCTGCTGCGCCGGCATCCCATATGGGCGCCGGGTTCTAGTCCCAGCTGCTCCTCTTCCAGTCCAGCTCTCTGCTGTGGCCCAGGAGAGCAGTGGAGGATGGTCCAAGTGCTTGGGCCCCTGCACCTGCATGGGAGACCAGGAGGAAGCACCTGGCTCCTGGCTTCGGATTGGCGCAGCACCAGCCGTAGCAGCCACTTGGTGGGTGAACCAATGGAAGGAAAGACCTTTCTCTCTTTCTCACTAACTCTACCTGTCAAATAAATAAATAAAAAATCTTAAAAAAAAAAGAATGACTCTAAGGTAATTGGGGGGGAAAGAGAGAGAGAGAGAAAGGGAGGGAGGGATGAATACAGAGATACAGAGAGTGAGAGATCTTCTATCTAATTGTTTATTCCCTAAATGGTTGCAATGGCCAGAGCTGGGCCAGGGTGAAGCCAGGAGCCAAGAACTTCATCTGGATCTACCACACGGGTGGCACAAGAACTTGGACCATCCTCTGCTGCTTTCCCAGGTGCACTAGTGGGAAGCAAAATCAGAAACAGTGAAGACAGGATTCAAAGTGGGCTGTGTCACAAGTGGCAGCTCCAAATGAGAACTTTTGACTTCAGGTTATACTATAATTGGTTCATACTGACAGAAATATATTCTAGGGTCTGTGTTATTGTAATAAGCCACCACTTCTTACTTTTATGTGGTTTTACTTCTTACTTTTATGTGGCTATTTCTCCAAAGGAAAATTTTAATTACAAAATATGAACATGGTATTTCAAAATAAAAAAATACCTTATTTTACCCATACACATGTGTATACATGCAAACTGTGTAATTATATACACATTGTACACATTGTACATTGTATCTATAAATACAGATTTACATACACTCCTTAGTTTGGCTTGGTGGAGTTTAAAGCTTAAGGAGAGTTAGTCACATGAGACCTTGTAAACAATCCCCTAAACCAAGATAGTTCTTTGAATATGCTGAATAATAGGGCTGTTTGCGATTTTGCTAAAGGAGAGGAAAAGAGGCTAATGCAAGGGTATCTGGAACAGAGAAAAGAAACAGAAAAGTGAGGTTATAATGTGGTGGCTTCAGACTAAAGCAACTGAGCTAAGCTAGAAATGGTTTCCCAGAATGCTTTTTTTGAATGGTTCAGAGTTAGGGTTGGTCAAAGAGAAATTTGAGGGTGATACAGAAGCTGGTAGTAAAACAGTGGCCATTGCATTCTAAAGTCTGGTACAAGACAGCAGATGCTGCTGTTCAGACATTTTGTGGCTAGTTTGCTGCCTCATCTAGGGGCATCAGCAGAGCTCATGGTTCTTCTAAGTCTCTAGGAGCTGCTCCTTCAGCTTCTCCAAGTCCTGGGCCAAGTGTCTGCATTTCAGATGCGGGATACCAACTTCTGTAGACCAGCAAATCCATGACACTAGAGACAGTGGAAGGCACAGGACCCAGTTGATCCTTTTGTGTTTTTTACAGGTTCTAGTTTGTCATTACACCTCCTCACTTAACATCTGCCTTTCCCTCCCAGCTGCTAGTCTAGCTAACTTGTACCACTTCACATCCAGCATCAGATTTGGAATGAACTGTATTCGGGTGCCCAGGTAGCTGCTACCAGAGATCACACAGGGAGTGACAAGAAATATGATGAAATTAGCTGCTTTAAATGCACTGGGGAACTTGTGGAAAGAAAATAATGTGCTCAAGTCTTTAAATTCCCAGCTCAAAGTCTAGGTAAGAGAACAGAAAACATCTACCACTACCTAAAAAGGAAATTGCGGTGAATGTGGTATGTGTATGTACAGTGTGTGTCCATTGTGTGTATGGTATACATGCATATCTCTCGTAGCTTTGTTGCTGAGTTTTCTGAAAACCAAGCCCAAAGTCTACTGCAGAAGTGATTATGTTATAATTCAAATTGAATTTTTAATGTTGAAGTTAATTTTATGTAAAAGTGGAGATATTGTGTGATAAAGGGTGAAATTCTGAAATTGGGCTAGAGCCATAAGGGCAGATTCTGATGAAGCTGGGAACTTTGAACCCATCTATTCCATCAAGCCCCTGTGTCGGGAGAAGCAACCCTTGTTCCTGCCTGCAGGTGTCAGTCTCCTCTTTCCTGAAGGTCCTTACCAGCCTGCTGTGAGGTGGTTGCCTTATAGATCAGTGATCATCAGAACCACCTCTTAACATCCGTTATTGCTAAGGCCCAGAAGCATCTATAGGGTGAGATTCGGAGAGTGAGCCATAGGAAGTTATAACACACATATAAATGAATTCCAATGTATTGCCATTTGGTATTGGTAGAAACCTGGAGAACATATACCAGAATAGAATAAATCCTTAGGATTTAGGTCAGACTGAGTTCATTGATACTGATGCACTGAGCAGCAATTCTGAATTCAATGGGTCAAGCAGCTGAGAGTGACTCCAACAGTTTTGGTGTCCTGTACCAAATGAAGTTAAAATATCAGAACTTTCATGGAATACTGAAGAGAGAGGTCTGCAAAACTTCAGGGAAACTGGAACAGTAGAGTGGAGTGTTCCTGTAAAACCTGCTCACCCAGACCCTAATTATGTCCAGATCATCCAGAGGACACTAACTACCAACTCAGTGACAAAACACATTCATGAAGGATACTTCGGCCTCATCAAAGAAGAACCTGTGATGTCAATTTTCTGTGGGCCAAGAATGACAGGGAAACAGTTGCCATCCAAATGAGTTCCTTGAATTCAGTGGGACAGTGGAGTTCAGGCATGCCAGGGACCAAGTGATGGCACCGATTTGCAGAAGCTGTGTGGGTATGGTAGTTACTATAAAGAACAAGGGGCCAAAATAGCTTTCAGGACAGTCTGATTTGTAGATATCATTGACAGTCACTAGTTGATCATGGAGTTCTTAGAGCTGAAAGAAGTGAGGTTCATCCCCTCTTTCCCACAAGCCACTGTGGTTCTTTGACTTTTGACTGCTTCTCTGAGGGCTTAGTGTAGTTATGACCATGAGCTGGAAAGAAGAGTTCAGGGAAACTGGTCACCTAGAACACTGTCAACGCTGAGTCCTGAGGAGCCTGTCTCAAATTGCTGGTGGGTGGTAGATCCCTGGGACCATGCCAGACTTTGATCATTAGAATTAATACAGAGCCTCTGGCAGTGACAGAGGATGTGGAGAGTGCAGTCCCTTATTGAGTGAGTTTTGGTGCCCCACAATCATTGCTGCCTCCTGCTGTTTATAACAACCTTCTAAAAGGCTCAGATGCACAGACAGAAGACACTTGGTGAGAGAGGAAAATAGATATTGTGGAAATGCATCAAAGCCTTCTCTCAGCTAATTTATTTCAGTTGATTCTGTTTCTGAATTTTAGAGAAATAGAGACCAAATCTAAGTTCTCTCTCAGTGAGTTTTCTATCAGATAACACCTCTGGTTCTTTAGCAGTTTATTTTCCCTGCCTAGTTGCATAACTGTAAATTGCCTTTAGGTGTGTGTTGAATTGTGTACCCTACCTTCTCACCAAAAACTAAAAGCTAAGAATGTGACTGCATTTGGAGGCATGGTTTTTATGGATATAATCACCTTAAAATGAAGTCAGTAGAGTGACTAATCCAAACTGCCTTGTATTCTTATAGAAAGGGAAAGTTTGGACAGAAACACAGCAGGAAGATATAATAAAGGGACACAGGGAGAAGTTGGCCACCCAAAAGTCAAGGAGAGATGGTGGAACAGACTCTTTCCTTACAGGCCTCAGAAGGAACCAACCGTAATCTCACCTTGGTTTTGAACTTTTAGTCTCCAGAGATGTGAAAAAATATGTTTCTGTTGTCTAAACCACATCTTCTGAAGTGAAATGTGTCTCTCTTTCTCATAGACATTTTGATTATATTTTGGGTCCACTGGATCATGCAGGAAAGATAATATCCCTTTCTCAAGATTCTCCATTTAATCACATTTGCAAATGTAAAAAATGCCTATTTTGTTACTTACAGTGAGATATTCACAGGTTCTGGGACTAGGATATAAATACTTGGGTGACCATCTTCCAGGCTATGGTAAGGCTTTTGACTTCAAGACAGTGGTGAGAAAGGTGATATAGGAAGTGGGCTGGGACTTTTTCAGTTGTCTCAAAATGTGGACTGAGCCCATAAACTTCAGAACAGTAGAGGATAAGGACCCTCACATTTTAAAGAGATATGCTAACCACATCCATGACCAAAATACTGAAAGCAAAAACTCTCTAGGGACTATCAACCTAACTATCAATTTCTATCTTACACAAGAACAGGGATTTTACACGGTGATTGGAAAGAGAGTATTTAAAATAGGTATGTCTGTGAGTTAATTAGTACCAAAATCATGGCATTTTTTTTTTCTTCCCTACCAAGACGTGGAGACTGGGATGCTGGCACTCACCACAAGCCAACTAATAGGGCTCTAAGAGAGTAATTCCAGAGACTATAGATGTCAGGAAGTAGAAGAGACTGGAATCTTATGTTCACATAGCTGTGGAAACTTTTAAGCTTACCTAACGTTCTCCTCATGCTGGAACCTGGTAGGAATTCCTTAGAGATCTTGATAAGTCCAGTGGAGCAGAGACAGATGAACACAGCAACTGTTGCTTGCTTCCTGCCTGCTTCTAGGAGAATTCTTAAACCATGAAGTTGGCTAGAGCAACTGCAATGGCCAGACAAGCAGAAATGGTAAAGATCTAGAATGCATTCCACTGCTTGTTGGGCTAAGAATGCACAAATATCCTATGATCTAAGTGACTGTCCTGGAAAAGTTCAAGCCGAGCTCTTAGTCAAGATAGAAGTGTTCTGGGCACTGGAGACTCCATTGTAAGATACCAGGAGATGCACCAGAGATAGCAGGGACTGAAGACAGTAGCAATGAGTCAATTGGAGGTATACAATTCGTTAAAGGGAACTTTGCAGACTGGAGGTTCCTGAGAATGACTGCCAAAGAAGACACAAATGTGCCCCATGAGAGAGCTAGCGTTTGAGCATCTACTGTAGTGACTTGCAATATCATCTGCTGTATACACTTTGCCTATTTTTTTAGTTTCTACTACCTTGACCCTGGGGGAATCTGTTTTGTGGCTGGAGGAGGGCAGGTGGGATCAGCCTAAGATCACTTTGCTGTTGCTGTTCACTCATCTAAAGATAAGTTTTGTGGGGAATGATATTTTGGAGTGAAACTTAGATTGAAGTTCTAATTTTACTGGATGGAAATTTTTAGTGTCTGAAAGTGAATCCCAGTTACTTAAGTGAAATTGTCCTTGTCACTGAAAGAAAAACACAACCAGAAAGACATGGAATATGCCTGGATATTATCTGGAAACAGAGAGGAAATCCTGCAACAGAGAGTATTGACTAACAATAGTTGGAGAAAAAAAAATAAAGTTTATTCCTTTGATACACTTCTGTACACATAAGAACACGTCAAGGAATAGACAATACAAGCGTTGATATAGCAACAATATGGAGTAGATGCATTACTAAGCATATTGTAAAGAGATAACAGAACAAACCTCTAATGTCCTTAAAAAATAAAGCCAACCAATAAAACTGAACCAAATCACAACTAATTTGACCAAAGGATATTTTTCATTGAAAACACAAATAACTTGGGTAATTATTTATTGACAAATTGTACTTTGTATTAACAATTTGTACTTTGCAAAATTATGTTTGCATTTTTTGCAATTCATCAAATATTGGATGATATTTCTGATTGAGATAAGTAAAAAATCCTGTTCTACATTTTCTCCCTATCTTAATACATGACTCAAATGAAGAGGAGGCATGCAAAGAAACAAGGGCAAGAATACAGAGGGAATACTGCACATGGTATTTTTCTGTTCATTTTATCTAATAGAAATGTTAAAATAAGTCTTTCATGTGACAAATTAGGTAACAGCAAACTAGAAGATCTTTTTTCCCAGCTTGCTTTTACTGTGCTATTTCCTCTCGTTTCCTATAAATGTGTTTGGCCCGTAGACCTCCCATTAGTTCTAAAGGGTTTCTGTGTCTAAATATAAACTAGGACATGAAAATGTGTCCCAGTAAGGAAGAACCTCTGTTGTCTTATACAATAGTGCTACAGGGGAATCCTCCTGAAATATTACCCATCAATTCCACTTCCTTCCCCCTCCAATGATTAGACAAGAAAATAATGTAGCTTGAAATGACCTATTGAACAAAAGATGCAGTCTTCAACAGTAGGATTTTTTTCTTAAAACCCAAGTGTATAGGATCAAAGCACAGGAGGGTACTTTGTTGAAATACCAAGGTAAAACACAGTTTTAATCTTTAATTGAAGAAAACTTAATAACTTAAAATATGAATATATAAATTATTCATTCAACTAATGATTTCTGAGCCCCATCTGTTTGCCAGATGTCTTAGATGCTGGCAACATAAGAATGAACTATATATATATTAAATTCCTGTATTCATGTAGTTTATATGTCAGGGTGCAGGGAAAGATAATAATTTGTATTTTTTGCATACACACACACACACACACACATACACACCTCTACCTGTCTTTCTGACTCTTTATCTATGGAGCCTCTACAATCAAGGAAGAAGAAAGAAAGAAAAAAAGGAAAGTTGTGAAATATTAAATAGAATGTTCCTGGAATTCTTCTTTAGGCAACTGAGTAAATAGCAGAAGGGAGTGATGGGATGGATTCAACCTGGTAATTCCTGGTGGAAGAGGTTCTCAGACAGAGGAAGCAGCAAGTATAACTTGTGTTTGGTACCTGGGAAAGAGGCCAGTTGACTGGAAGAAAGAAGGAAGGGGAGTAGTACTAGAGGAAGATTAGGGAGGTTGCAGTGATACAGATTACATAGCAATTTATAGGTCACTGGAAGGAATAAGGCTTTTATGCTAAGTAGGATGAAAGGAAAAAGTTATTGGAGGATTTTGAGTAGTTGTATGACATAAGTTTGATGATAGTTTTGAGAGCATCTTTCTAGTTTCTGGGTGAGAATAGACAGCCTAAGGAATGCAAAAGACTCATTAGAAGGATATGGTAATAATGTAGGTAATAGATGATGGCAATTCTGAGCACAATGAAGGTGGTTTGTGGTGAGAAGTGGGTATATTTTGAAGATAGATCCAATAAGACAACTAATACAGTGGATATAGGATATGAAAAACAGAGGACTCAAAGATGCCTCCAAGATTTATGGTCTGAGGAATTGGAAAAATGGAAAAAGTACTCTTTACTGAAATAGGATAGGCTGTGGGAAGGGCCAAATAAAAGGACATTCTGCCTTGGATGTGCTGAGTTTAAGGACTTTAGTAGACATTCATGTGGATTTATCTAGTAGGCAAGTGAGTTCTAGAAAGAGGTCTTGAATACACATAAAATTTAGGAAGTGGTCATGAATAAAGATTAAGTCCAAAGGGGCTTGAATATTTAGATTTGGAGTGTTGCATGAACCAACAAAAGAAATGAGAAATGCCTAGTGAAACGGGGAAAATCGGGAAAGTGTGGGGAAAATCGGAAAAGTGTGTTCTTCCAGAAATCAAACCACAGGACTTTTCTGAGGAAGCATGGCTCATTGTTCAAGGAGTTGACCAGTGATCTAGTCAGAGTAGTTCATTGATGTAAGAGGCTATTTTTCAACATTTTAACTCAAATGCTTAGGAGAAGCTACTTAAAAAGGAAGAAAGTTTATTTCAGCTCATACTTTTGGAGGTTCATATTCCAAGATTGGGCAGTTACATTAGTCTGGCATTTGATTTGGATAGTGGATGGTGGAAAAACTATAGAAGGAGGATTGCATGGTTAGCCAGGAAACATAGATAGAGACAGAGCAGCAGATCCTCCTGTATAACTAACCTCTCTAGAGAACTCTGGAGGGCACGCCCAATAATCTGTAGACCTCCTACTGTACCCACCTCATAGACATCATGATGATATCAAGTTTCTATCCTTAATCCATTCATATAATCTGTTACCCAGTAACATAAGACTTTGGGGAACCACACTTTCAATATGCGGCCTTTTGGGATTACCAAAACTATTATCCTACCACAATAATTAATGTCCTTGAGAAGAGTTTTGGTTAGAGTGATTGTGGAGAGTGAAAATTTTATTGTATTACAGGGAGTTCAAGAAAAACATGGCAACAAATTGAAATTAGTAAGTATAGGAAAACTTAAAATTTCACCATACGGAGGAGTAGATATGTGGGATGGGTAACTAGAAGGGGAAATGAGGTCATGGAGAGGTTTTTCCTTTTCATTTGTTTTTTAGGTGGTAGAAATTACAGCAGTTTTTGTTTATACATTGATATGAATGTCACAACATAAGGGAGCAAAATTGATGGTGGAAGAAATAGAGATGGAGGAATTGGTGTACTGATGTGTTTGTGTGGGCGAGGCAATGGATTCAGTGCACAAGAGGGATTGCCTTTAGCTAGGAACAAGGATAATCCATCTGGAGTAATTGGTAGGAAGGCAGACTATGTGGGTGCTTGTACATGAATCAATGTGGTGTGGGCTTCTCTGGAAATTAGTTCTATTTTCTCAGAGATAGAAAACATATTATTCAGCTGAGAGTAAGAATGGGGGAGAGTTACTGATGGCTTAGGAGAGGATTGGAGGGATATAGTTCTTTAGGAGGCTTGAGGAGTGAGTGAATTAGAGACATACAGGAAAATAAGTGGTCTACACTAAGGGCTAACTGCTTGCTTGCTCTTCCCTAACCTATCCTATGGAAGACTCTTTTTACTGTCCCTATTAGATAGTGAAGCAAGTCAGCATGTTTCATACTTCCCCCACTTGCATGAAGTAGATGGGGACAGGTACAACATGGCTGTCATCAGGTTTGGGGTTTTGCCAGATGAATATGATGAAGTGAGTAAGGGATGATGATGAGAGAAGTGAGAGAAGTGAGGGAAACCTATTACTGCAGTTAAGGAATTTAAGAAGGACAAGAAAAGTGAGGACATGGAGTTCAGTAGGAACAGAAAATGTCTTTAATATGTGAAGTTTAAATCTTGTTGAAGTCAGGAATTATGGTGGGAGTCTCCACAACAACAAAAAACCCACTTAAGAGATGGGCCAAAGACCTCAATAGACATTATTCAAAAGAGGAAATCCAAATGGCCAACAGGCACATGAAAAAATGTTCAAGATCACTAGCAATCATGGAAATGCAAATCAAAACCACAGTGAGGTTCCACCTCACCCCAGTTAGAATGGCTTACATTCAGAAATCTACCAACAACAGATGCTGGCGAGGATGTGGGGAAAAAGGGACACTAACCTACTGTTGGTGGGAATGCAAACTGGTTAAGCCACTATGGAAGTCAGTCTGGAGATTCCTCAGAAACCTGAAGATAACCCTACCGTTCGACCCAGCCATCCCACTCCTTGGAATTTACCCAAAGGAAATGAAATTGGCAAACAAAAAAGCTGTCTGCACCTTAATGTTTATTGCAGCTCAATTCACAATAGCTAAGACCTGGAACCAACCTAAATGCCCATCAACATTAGACTGGATAAAGAAATTATGGGATATGTACTCTATCGAATACTATACAGCAGTAAAAAACAATGAGATCCGGACATTTGCAACAAAATGGAGGAATCTTGAAAACATCATGCTGAGTGAAATAAGCCAGTCCCAAAGGGACAAATATCATATGTTCTCCCTGATTGGTGACAACTAACCTAACACCAAAAAGGAAACCTGTTAAAGTGAAATGAACAGTATGAGAAACAGTGAATTGATCAGCACTTGCCATGACTGTTGATGAACAACTTAATACGTTATCCCTCTTAGTATTTTTTTTGTTTGTTCTTCTTAATACTATTGGTTGAATTCTGTAATTAATACACAGTTATTCTTAAGTGTTGAAACTTAACTGAAAAGTGATCCCTGTTAAATATGAGTGGCAATAAGAGAAGGAAGAGATGTACAATTTGGGACATGCTCAAGCTGACTTGCCCCAAATTGTAGAGTTAGAAACATACCAGGGGATTCCAATTCAGTCCCATCAAGGTGGCATGTGCCAATGCCATCTCACTAGTACAAGTGATCAATTTCTGTTCACAATTGATCATAATGATAGAACTAAGAGTCAAAGGTATCACATAAACAAGATTAGTGTCTGCAAATACTAACCGATAGAATAATAAAGGGAGAGAATGATCCAACATGGAAAGCGAGATACACAGCAGACTCATAGAATGGCGGATGTCCTAAACAGCACTCTGGCCTCAGAATCAGCCCTTAAGGCATGCAGATGTGGCTGAAAAGCCCATAAGAGTATTTCAGGCATGGAAAACCAAGACACTCTGGCAAAAACAAACAAACAAACAAACACCTAAATGAAAGATCTCCATGAGTGAGATCCCAGTGGAAAGAACAGGTCATCAAAGAAGGAGGTACCTTTCTCTGAAGGGAGGAGAGAACTTCCACTTTGACTATGACCTTGTCTAAATATGATCAGAGTCGGTGAACTCAAAAGGCTTCCATAGCCTTGGCAACTCCTGACAAGAGCCTGGGGTGATTACTGATGCCATAAACAAGAGTGTCAATTTGTTAAGTCAACAATAGGAGTCACTGTGTACTTACTCCTCATGTAGGATCTCTGTCCTTAATGTGCTGTACAGTGTGATTTAATGCTATAGCTAGTACTCAAACAGTATTTTTCACTTTGTGTTTCTATGTGGGTGCAAACTTGAAATCTTTACTTAATATATACTAAACTGATCTTCTGTATATAAAGAGAATTGAAAATGGATCTTGATATGAATGGAAGGGAAGAGGGAGCGGGAAAGGGGAGGGTTGTGGGTGGGTGGGAAATTATGGGTGGGGGAAGCCATTGTAATCCATAAGCTGTACTTTGGAAATTTATATTCATTAAATAAAAGTTAAAAAAAGGAAAAAAAAATATATAAGATATGTTATCTGCAATTAGGGATAGTTTGACTTCTTCCTTCCCAATTTGTAACTCTTTGATTCATTTTTCTTGCCTGATGGCTCTGGCTAAAGCTTTCAGGACTATATTGAATAGTGATGGTGAGAGTGGGCATCCTTATCTGGTTCCAGATCTTAGCAGGAATGCTTCCAATTTTTCCCATTCAATAGGATGCTGGCCATGGGTTTGTCGTAATTTGCCTTGATTGTTTTGAGCAATGTTCTTCCCATACCCATTTTGCTTAAAGTTTTCATCATGAAAGGATACTGCATTTTATCAAATGCTTTCTCTGCAGTTATTGAGATAATCACATGGTTTTTGTTCTTTATTTTGTTGATG
The DNA here is from genome assembly GCF_964237555.1 of Oryctolagus cuniculus. Lineage (NCBI taxonomy): Eukaryota > Metazoa > Chordata > Mammalia > Lagomorpha > Leporidae > Oryctolagus > Oryctolagus cuniculus. The sequence goes on from NC_091439.1 coordinate 63,013,083, forward strand.
TGATGTCTCACATTGATTTGTAAATGTTGAACCATCCTGCATATCAGGCAAATGTCCCACTTGGTTCAGGTGTATGATCTTTCTGATGTATTGTTGGATTTGATTGGCTAGTATTTTGTTGAGAATTTTTCTATCTATGTTCATCAGGGAAACTGGTCTGTAATTCTCTTTCTCTGTTGTATTTTTTTCAGATTTAGGAATTAAGGCAATGCTGGCTTCGCAGAAGGAGTTTGGGAGGATTCCCTCTCTTTCTATTGTTTTGAATAGCTTGAGATGAATTGGAGTTAATTCTTGTTTCAGTGTCTGGCAGGAGCAGTAAGCCATCCGGTCCTGGGCTTTTTTTTTTATTGGGAGAGTTTTATTACTGATTCAATTTCTGTTTTGGTTACTGGTCTGTTTAGGTTTTCTGTATCTTCATGGCTCACTTTAGGTAGGCTGTAAGTGTCCAGGAATCTTTCCATTTCTTCTAGGTTTCCTGTGTTGTTGGTATACAGCTCTTTGCAGTAATTTCTGATGATTCTTTTTATTTCTGCAGTGTCTGTTGTTACATTCCCTTTTACATCTCTAATTTTTATTGATTTGGATCTTTTATTTTTGGTTAGTTGGGCCAACTGTGTGTCAATTTTTTGTATTTTTTGAAAAATCAGCTCTTTGTTTTGCTGATCTTTTGTATTGCTCTTTGATTTTAGTTTTGTTTATTTCTTCTCTAATTTTAATTTTCTTTTCTCCTACTAATTTCGGTTTGTTTGCTATTGTTTTTCTAGGTCCTTGAGATACATTGATAGTTCATTTGGTGCCTTTCTAACTTCTTGATGTAGGCACCAATTGTTATAAACTTTCCTCCCAACACTGCTTTTGTGTATCCCATAAGTTTTGATATGTTGTGTTGTTGTCTTTGTTTTCAGAATTTTTTTTGATTTCTCTTTTGATATCTTCAACGAACCACTGTTCATTCAGGAGCATGTTGTTCAGTCTCCATGTGTTATGTATCTTCTAGAGATTCTTGAGTTGTTGATTTCCAGCTTCATTCCATTGTGGTCAGAGAAGATGCATGGTACGATTTCGATTATTTTTTTCAATTTGCTGAAACTTGCCTTATGGCCTAGCATGTGTTCTATCCTAGAGAAAGTTCCAAGCACTGGAGAGAAGAATTGTATTCTATAACTGTAGGATGAAAAGTTCTGTAGATATCCATTAGGTCCATTTGGTCAGTAGTGTCAATTAACTCTGTTGCTTGCTTGTAGATTTTCTGTCAGGTTGATGCGTTCATTGCTGAAAGTGGGGTATTGAAGTCCCCCATTACTATTGTATTGGAGGTTGTGTCTCCCTTTAAATCAATTAGCATTTCTTTTATCTTTTTTTTTTTTTTGACAGGCAGAAATAGACAGTGAGAGAGAAAGTCAGAGCGAAAGGTCTTCCTTCCATTGGTTCACTCCCCTAATGGCAGCTATGGCTGGCGTGCTGCACCTATCCGAAGCCAGGAGCCAGGTGCTTCCTCTTGGTCTCCCATGCAGGTGCAAGGCCCAAGCACTTGGGCAATTCTCCACTGCCTTCCCAGGCCATAGCAGAGAGCTGGACTGGAAGAGGAGAAACCGGGACAGAATCTGGCGCCCCAACTGGGACTAGGACCCGGGGTGCTGGTGCTGCAGGCAGAGGATTAGCCTAGTGAGCTGTGGCGCTGGCCAGCATTTCTTTTTAGTAGCCAGGTGCCTGTATTTAGTTGCATATATGTTTATTATTATAGTCACATCTTTCTGTTACTCTCACAAGGCAATCAGGGAGCCCTGAGCATGTGGAGCCATCCACAGTGACTGCTTTGAGACCCAGCCACACCTGTGCCCTCCCACACAGCCACAGTATTTTCACAGTTCATCCCAGCACACAAGGCTCACGAAATTATGAGCACCCAGACCTCTGTCAATTCTCGCAGCCAGACTCATGTGCCTCCACTCAGCTGATTGCTAGGTGCAGGGACTTGAACTGGTGCAGCTGTTATGTATGTCTAAAATGGTACCCGCCCTCTCTCAGCTAGTTACAGGACCCCCGTGTCCAGTGGTCATGGAGAGAAAAACATGCCTTCCCTTTTTATTCCCTCTAGGTTGGCAGATACATTTTCCCCGCTGGCCTCCAAGCCAAACTCACACCACGCTCTTCCCACAGCTTTATCACCAGTGGCTTGGGCTGCTGCAGTCTGGTCTGACCTTACTCTCCAAAGCTGGTGCTGAGGCTCTCAGCAGCTGAGGTCCTGAGTTGTGCGCATCTACACCCTCCACGTAGGTCCATAGTGTCCCTCTAATTTGAATGGAGTTTCCTCTGCAGTTTTCTCCCTAACTCTTCCCTGACTGTGTACTCGCTCCACTTTTTAACAAAATATCTTCCCCTAGACTAGAGCAGTAAGTGCCTGCCCTACTCCACTATTCTGGAATGTAAGACCCATTTTATAATCTTTTGGTATTTATTTCGAAATCTGTAGTAATGTCTACTTTTTCATTTTTGACATTGGTATTCTGTGCCTTTTCTTTGATCAATCAGTCTTTTCAGAAGTTTATGAGTTTTATCATTCTTTTCATAGAATCGATTGTTGGCTATATTGACATTATTTTCTCTCTGTTTTTAAAAATTATTTGAGAGATAGAGAAAGAGAAAGAGGGATCATCCATTCAGTGGTTCCCTCTCCAAATTCCAGCAAAACAAAACGACAAAACAAAAGCACTTAAGCCAAGTGGTGGAACTCAATCTTTGTTCCTCATGTGGGTGGAGGAATTCAAGTACTTGAGCTAGCACTGCTGCCTCCCTGGTTCCATTTTATTAGGAAGTTGGAATCCAGAGCTGGAGCCAGGATTGAATCCAGGTTCTCTGTTGTGAGATGCAGATGTCTTATCTGGCTTCTTAACTGCTAGGCCAAGTGTCCTTTTCTTTTCTTTTTTTATTTTGTGGGGTTGTTTTTTAGTATCTACATCCTCTAAAAAATCTTCTACTTTTCAAGCTCCTATATGACTATATGTTAGCTATGTCCTTTGTAAATCATATACTGATTTTATAAAAAATTTAGTTGATCTAAAATTTATATTAATTTTTACCATTTGTGTTTCTTGAGCTTGTATTCTATTGGTGTGGAATCTTCTTTTTTCACATCACATTTTTGGAGGCCTAAGCTATACATGGCAAAACTGTATGATGATAAATGTTTGGTGCATTTTAAGGAATAAATACATTCAAATAACTGCTACAATCATGACATCTGCATTTTATTTACCCCCTAAAAATATTGTATTCATGTTAGTTCATTTTTCATTCCTATAATAAATACCTGAGGGCAGGATAACTTTATAAAGTGAACAGGATTGTTTTGCTCACAGTTCTGGAAGCTCAAATGCATGGTGCCAACATCAGCCTGGCTATGGTGAGAACCTCATGGCAGAGGGCATCATAGTGGTGGAAGGATATGTGGGAACAAGAGATTATATTAAAAACCAAAAACCAGAGGGTGACCAGGGTCCCACAATCCCTTCTGTGAATATGAACTCAATTAAACCTCCTGCTAAGCCTTACTTCTTAAATTCCTAGCACTTCAACACTGCCATACTGAGGAATAAACATTCAACACGCTGGAGCCACACACTCACACTATATTTGAACCATAGCAAATGCCTTGTGCTGTTTTAGAGTCAGTCCTTTCTCTAGTCTCCCAGTTGGTTTTAACTACTTACCTCATTTCTATCTCTATGAATTTGTATTTTCTGATTGTCTTTTAAATGGAATCATATAGTTTGTAGTTTTCTGCTATTGGAAGCACTTATCATGCTTTAAAAATCTATGTATGTACATGTACAAAGAGCTAGTTTCTTTGGTTTTTCTTTTTATGTCAAGTAATATTGGATTGTATGGACATACCACAAGGTTTTTATTGTTTCTCCAACTGGTGGGCATTTGGATACTTTTGAGTTTTGTGCCACCATGAATAAAGCTGCTCTAACATTGGCAAGCAGGCCCTTTGCTGCTAAGTATTTAAACTAAGCTTAGGTGATCACCCAGAAGCTGAGTTTTGGCGCCATGTAGGAGGGGAAGTTTAATTCTATAAGAAACTGCCAAACTGTTTTCCTAATGCAATGCCATTCTGTATTTCCACCAGCAGAGTATGGAAATTCCAGTTGCTTTGTATTCTTGGTATCATTTGGCTATTGGCGAATTGTGAGTGTGTGTGTATTTTCATACATTAACTAAATGTGGACTACTACCTCACTGTGTTTTAACTTTACATCTCCCTGTGATTAGAACCCCTCTATAGCTAACTACCCAGAATAGGGAACCACATCTGGGCAGTGGTGACAATTCTCTGATGTCCCACACACATGTGTCATGAGACCAGTCAACATAGAGCCCTACAGGATGACAAAATAGGGCCCTGTATACATAGCAGGCTACTGAGGGCTCCATGCTGGGAAAATGCTGCATGTACAACTCTGTTACACCTATACTATTTTATTTAACTCTCCAGTGAGAGGGGTATTTCCATCTCACAAATTAGGAAATTGACATTTATTGTGTTTATGTAATCTTCCCCAACTGATAGAACAGGTGAGCAAAGGTACCAGGTTGTAAGTACAGGTTGTCATTCTAACATCTATGCTCAAAGTTACTCTGAAATTTATAACAGATAAAATTTCTTTCAGGATCCTGATCCTTTTCTCCAAAATGAATAATATGTCTTTTTACATCCTTATTTTTTAAGATGTTGATCAAATTTATGGGTTTCTTAGATCTCCCCTCCCCTATGTCACTACTTATTTCTATATATGATCTTGAATAAATAAATAAAAATTTGCTCCAAAGTGACAACTGTTGCCACCATTATGTTAAGCTGCTGAATGGGCCTACTGATTAAATGGAACAGGAGACTGTTGTCTGGGGCTGGCACAAACTTTTAGGCTGTAGCATAATGCTTCCTGAGGGCTAATGGATGGATAAACTGTACCTAAGTAGACCAACAACACTTTATAGCTGGCCTCTTCCAAAAGAGATGCTGACAGTACTTTTTTCTTAAGATTTATTTATTTATTTGAAAGGCAGAGTTAGAGCAAAAGAGTGTCTTCCATCCGCTAGATGACTGCAATGGCCAGACATGAACCGGTGCCCATGTGGGATACCAGCTTTGTAGGAGGTGGCTTTACCTGCTACACCACAGTGCTGGCCCCAAGAGTACTTTTAATAAAGTATGTTCTGTAATAATTTAACATTTAGCACTTGTACATTGCAGTTCGCCTTTTGGTGTTCTAAATAAACACAACTCGATTTCAATGATGGTTGTTATATTCGGTCAATCCATGCTACCAGATAGTAGCAGTGGTAGTTTGTATGTGGTGGTGACTGTCCATTATAATTTACTCTTGAGTTTTGAATGACATTACAGATTTGGGGGATTTTGTTTCTCTTCTATTTCATAATCACAAGTAATTAGCTGTATTGCTTTTAGCAAAAGTTAAATGGTTATTTGGTATCTGTTGAAATCTTTTGCTATTCTTTGGTAATTTGTCCAGAATAGGTCACTTTCAATGAGGCTAATCATACAGAGACACCCTCTTTGGAGGAGAAAAGTTAGGGGTAGTTTACTTTTTGATTCTTTTTTAAAAGGTTTATTTATTTATTTGAAAGAGTTACAGGGGAGAGAGAGAGAAAGAAATAAAGAGACTTTCAGTCACTGGTTCATTCCCAGATGACTGCAGCAGCTGGGGCTGGACCAGGCCAAAGCCAAGAGCCAGAAACTTCATTCGGGTCTTCCACATAGTTGGTAGAAGCCCAACTTGGGCAATCGTGTGCTGCTTATTCCAAGCCATTAGTAGGGAGCTAGCTCAGGCCCGTTCCAAGAGGTAGTTTCTAATATGCACATATTTGGACAGATATTATTGGCAATTGATGCAGTTGCAGTTTACTAAACTTAAAACCAGAGGGCATGTTATACACATGCTAAACTTGGTAGAACAGAGAAATTTGCACCTAATTCTGATTATGTAGTCAAAAAGGAGGAGGAGGACTGAAGGAGGGAGTGGCAGAGGGAAATATTTTAGAATTGTGCCAATGAAATACATGAAATTTGTTCTCTTAGTAAATTTTTAAAAAATCATTTAATTAAAATTTCAAAACAAAATATATAGAGAGCAAAGCTGATATCATAAATGAAAGAGAGTTAGGAACATTTAAAATTTCGAATGCACTATTCTCTTTTGCCTTCCTGAGACCTCTGAATTAATTTTTCCTAGGCATCTAACTACATGGATGGTGGGGGTAAGTAGGTGGGCAGAAATTATAATATGTTAGGGAAAGAATACCAAGAATAGACGAAGAAAATGTTCAGCCTCCACTGTTCCGTCAGAAGATCGTGCAGCAGGATCAGTCCTCACATTCTGCCTCGAGGCAGCTTTCCCAGTTCTGGGCTCCTCCTCCAGCACACCCACACCCAGCACAGAGAACTGCTTACCCAGCTCGCTGCAGCACAGGGGACATACAAGCAGCTGCCATGAAGGACTGGCTGGGGTCTGGAAAAACGATCTATGTGGAGATAAAATCCTTTTCTACCCCAAGGGATTTGTGAGAAGGAGAAGAAAAGGGGTTAACTGCTTCAATACCTTCTATTGTGTCAAGACTTCTGTTTATCCAGTACCTTAGAATTACTTATATGCAGCAGTCATTCAATCATCACCATGACTCTATGAGGTCGATCGTTGCTTTATTTCCATCTTACCATTGAAGAAACTGGATACAGAATCAGTATATCATTCATACAAGATCATAGATCTAATAGGTAGCAGAGCTGACCCCAGCTGTTTAGTTCTGCTACCTCAAAAGGAGATTGTAGTGAGAATAACTGGAAGGCAAGGAGGGTGGGCAACTGGTCTCCCTGTTACAAACTGAGGATACACAGACCAACCCTCCCTGTAAGCCTCTTGTATCAACCTCAAGTGACCACCACAGTGTAGCTGCCTGTATGGTCAGAACAGGGATATCTCACAGGACAGCTTCCTGAGCTTGTCTTCAGGGCTCTGTGGTGATGGAAGTGGGCCTATGGGATAGATCTGCAAATGGAGTGGGGGTTATTGGGACCCCAGGCTCATGAACTGAAGAGAGAGGTTGCCGTTGTGATCTGTGATCTGTGGGAGCAGGGGTAAGTGGACTGGAACTTGGTGCTGATTAAGCCAAGAGAGACCAAAACCCAGGTCCCACTGCTGCACGGTGAAGATGTGCAGGCTTGCAGTAGGGCAAACAGCACCCACGAGCCTGGGGTTGCCATGGAGACCTGGGGAAGCGGAGAACATTGCACTAAGGCTTTGGCTCTTTCTTTTCCAGGAGGACCTAAAAGCCTATTCCTCACTCCCCTCTTATGCACCATATGTCACTGTAGGGAGAGGTGCAGGGGAGTAGGGCTCACTCTAGGACAGGATTATCTTTTTAAAAAAACAGAGTATTTGCTCAGATGAAGTCAGCCCCGTTAAATACTTTAATGCAATGTAGTTAGCTTATGTTTCTGCTAACTAGTGTGACTGCAACTAATACAGGGGCCAGATTCAGCACAGAACTATAAAGATCCTTCATTTTCCTTTCACATCTGAATCATGATGGGAGTTAAATTTTATAAGCCTATTACAAGGATGGTTACCCAGAAAAAAAAGTAATGAAAAAGAAAACAGGTTTTCCAACTGTAGACAATGAAAGTCATTTGTAAAATAATCAGAGAAATTGGTGCCGGTGCTGTGGCGTAGCAGGTAAAGCTTCTGCTTGCAGTGCTGGCTTCTCATAGAGGTGCCGGTTCTAGTCCTGGCTGCTCCTCTTCCGATCCAGCTCTCTGCTATGGTCTGGGAAAGCAGTTTTCAGATGGCCCAAGCACTTGGGACCCTGCACCTGTGTGGGAGACCCACAAGCTCCTGGTTCCTGGCTTCGGATCAGCTCAGCTCTGGCTGTTGAGGCCATTTGGAGAGTGAAGCAATGGATGGAAGAACTTTCTGTCTCTCCCTCTCAGTGTCTGTAACTCTACCTCTCAAATAAATAAATAAAATCTTTAAAAAAATCAGAAAAATTAAAGGAAGGTGATAGAATTAGTGAAAGAGGACAACAGGATAATAGCAGTCTTATATTAGAACCTAATTTAATAAAGAAGGATTTGCAAGGCATTGACTGTCAAAACTGCCTGGCTGTTACAGTAATGTATGTGGTTGTAAAAAGCGAAAACAAATACCTAAAGATTGTGAGTAGGTTGGGAAAAATTGGAAATTATGGGAGGAAAATAATGATTTTTGTGTTTCCGTAAGTTGTTCCTGGGCCACCCACACCATCGTTTGTCAGAATGTCCTGTTTTCCTCCCCATTGCACTCTGGGTCTGGGCCAGAGAGAGGTGGGTGGCAGGAGAATAGTCACAGGGTGCATCCTCCTCCACTGCTCCCACTTCCCTCATTTCACCCCTGCCTGGCTGTGCCCACTGCCCCATGTTGTGCAGGCCCTCTGTACTCTGACTTGGGCTGTATGAAGGTTTCCTGATTGATCCTCCTCCTACGGTCTCTCTTTCCTCTAATTCTCCCTATAAAACTGTCAGATTCATGCTACTGACGCATGGTTTGCATTGCATCACTGTGCTGCACATAATCCATAGAAATCTTTCCAAAGGGCTCTTGTTTAGCAACTGTATTTGAGTACAGACTCCTCTCTCTGGCTTGCAGGGTGCTTTGCAAGTACCCTATAGCAACTCTGCTATCTAATCCCCTCGTGTTTCTTTTTTGGAAGGTTTGCATTTACTCTAGGGCTTATTCCTCTGCTCCTAGAGGACCTGTGCTCTTTTAAAAGTTTATTTCTCAGATATTTACAAAAATTAGTGATATTCACAGTATCTTCTAAATTTTGTCCAGAGTAAAAAAATACCTTATTTAAATTCTGAAACATGCCCACGTAGACAGGGAAGATCTATAGTTTTGATCATTCAACAATCATAGTACATAAATAATCAGACAGATGCAAGAAGAAAGAAAATTGAGGAATGTAACCAATGTGATAATGCTAGGTAGAAACAAGTGGGACATCAGATGAAGAATATTGTCATTAAGCAGGAAGTCTCTGGGGTTCCTAGAAGAAAAAGCCCAATCAAGTACTCCAGGTCACCTGGAAGGCCTCAGGAACACCCAAGAGGCAAATCAGTGAAAGATATCCAACTTAGCCTCCATTTCTGAATACAAATGGGAAGTGGATTGTGAGTACAGAGAAGAAAACTCACTTTCTACACCTCTGATTTCCTCCACCACCATTTTTTTCCATATTACTTATCTACCTGCCCTTGCTCTCTCTTTCCCTGAATCTCTTGTTATTTTTTTAAATTAATTTATTTATTTTAAAGTCATAGGGACAGGGGAAGAGAGACAGAGATAGAGAGGGAAAATTAGAGGCAGAGAGATGAAGAATCTTCCATCTGCAGGATCACTCCATAAATGGCCACAATAGCTGGGGCTGGTCCATGCCAAAGTCAGGAGCCTGTAACTGCATCCTGGTCTCCCATGGGTGACAGGGGCCCACATACTTGGGCCATCTTCTGCTGCTTTCTTAGGTGCCTTAGCAGAGAGCTGGATTATAAGTGAGCTAGTGAGACTTGACCTGGCACTTGGATAAGGGATGCTGGCATTGCAAGCTGTAGCTTAACCTGCTGCACCAGTGCTGTCCCCCTCTCATTTTCTTGATGTTTAATTTATTTACAATGAAATCTATCAGTGTTTGGCATACAGTTCAATGAGTTTAATAAATGAACTCAATCATGTGATACCAGCACAGCTATGACAAAATTTTCCATCACTCCCAAAGTACTCTCCTGCCCCCTTGTAGTGGATCTCCTCTTTTGACCCATGCCTTGCAAGAACTGATCTGCATTCTACCAGTCTAGTTTTGCTGCTTCTAAAATTTTATATGCATAGATTCAAACTGTATACATTCTTTTATGTTAAGGTCCTTTAGGTTATCATATTGCACTTGAGATCATAGAACATATTTTTACATAACTTAAGAGCGGGTTGGACAAGGACTAGATTTGGGCAGTAATGAATTTGATTCCTTGATTTTGACTCTCTGTGTGACTATGAGCAAGTTAACCAGCTTCTTTGAGTACTACAAGTTAAGCATTAAAAATGGAGGTGAAAATACTGATTGCACAGTTTTTATGTGAGCATTAGTGTTGTAAATATAAATTTTACTAATAAGTAAGTAAAAAATCCCAAGTGACTACTACATACCTGAGACATTTCTGGCTTTATTAACAGTGGCAAACACTGCTTTCCATACTCCAACATTTGATCTCCCCAGAGTGACTTTATGTCCAGTTTATTAATGGTAACTTCTAACCCATTGTGGCACAGTTTGGCAGATAAATTACATGGACACCTTGATACTCCTTTTATCTGTTCTTCCTCAGTAACAGAACTTATAAATTTTGATTGGGCATGTGGTCAGAAAGAACAGAGGCTGTTTTTACAAATTCATTATGATCAGGCAGTTGTTTGCATTTTGGATAATGGGATAGAAGTGAACTTTTAGGTAACTTTTGGGAAATGTTCTTATGATTGGCATATCCTTTCTTCTCTTTCTTCTTTTTATTGTTGCTGTCTGGAATGGAGACACAGTGGCTGAAGCTGGAGTAACTATCCTGGATCATGAGACAAATTGTTTTTTAATGATTTATTTATTTATTTATTTGAGAGGCAGAGTTACAGAGAGAGGGAGAGACAGAGTTCTTTGACCACTGGTTTACTCCCCAAATAGCCACAATGGCCAGACCTGGGGCTTACCAAAGCCAGGAGATGGGAGTTTCTTCTGGGTCTCCCAGATGGATGGGTACATGAACCTAAGCACTTGGGCCATCTTTTGCTGTTTTCCTAGGTCATCAGCAGAGAGTTGGATGAGAAGTAATTCAGCAGGACTCGAACTGGCACCCATATGGGATGTTAGCAACCCAGGCAGAGCCTTAACCTACAAAACCACAACACTGGCCCCCAAATAAATTTGTGTTTTTTAAATTTTATTTAAATTATACAAATTTCATGCATTTCTTATATATAGATTCAGGAACATAATGATACTTCTCATTCAAATCTTCCTCCCATCCATGTTCCCACCCTACCTCCTCCCTCTCCTATTTCCATTAACTTTTACAAAGATGTATTTTCAGTATACTTTATACTCATAAGATTAACCCTACACTAAGTAAAGAGTTCAACAAATAGTATGAATAAAAGATCTTTGTTTCTTAACAGTCAAGACAAGGGCTGTACACAATGCAAGCCATATCAAGTGGGCTCTAAGACAAAAGGATACTGCTGAATTTTACCTGAGAGAGAAACTATTTGCTTTAACAGTTAATATTATTCTGGATTTTCGTTTTTAGTGACAAAGTTCTAATTAATAGATTAACCTTTTTCACATACCACCATCAAAACTTGATTCTCCAACTTGCCTGAGCAAAGTACTCCAAAACTAAGTGCTACTTGAGGATAATTTCCCCTTTTGTTGTTTGTGAAATACAGCTAAAAAAATATCCTTGCTCATACTTCTGTTCTTCAAGCAAGGGACATATTTATGTTCTGTCTGTAAGACAGAAGATTGGATTTTATGAATAGCTGAAGATGTGTCTAGCTTAATGAGTTTGTGATATGAAGCCTGGGGAAACTTGGTCATAAAATAAAGTGAGACATTATTCTTCTCCAAGTGACATCTAATGACATGGTTAGTTCTTTACTTGGCTTTGTGGCTGAAAATTCTTCATTTATTGTCAGAGGTGACTTAGGTTCCTTTCATTTGAGGAGAGGTCCCCAACAAAGCCATGTTTCTTGGCCCTTAGAAGTAAGCTTGTTCAAACTTGGTTCAACTGTTGGGCTAAGAGAATTCTATCTTTACATGGGTAGAAGATTCTTCTTTTGTTAATACTGGAATCTCATTTCCATGCTCTTAAAGATAATACTGGATTACAACAATTCCAGGTGTAACAGAGCATCTTTAATGACCTCTGATTTAGAACAAGGGAATTGTTTGTGACCTATTACACAGTGTGCTCAATTATGGGCCTCCCCACTAGCTATGAGGTAGTGCTTCTGAGCATGATTTCTCTCCATCTTCTCTTCACTGTATGTATCTTCATTCATCCAAAAATGATAACTATACAACACTCAAGGCTGTTAAAAAGCACTCAGGAATCCCATGAATTCATCCAGATCTTTGAATTTTTTTTTTTTTTTTTTTTTTGACAGGCAGAGTGGACAGTGAGAGAGAGAGACAGAGAGAAAGGTCTTCCTTTGCCGTTGGTTCACCCTCCAATGGCCGCCGCGGCCGGCGCGCTGCGGCCGGCGCACCGCGCTGATCCGATGGCAGGAGCCAGGAGCCAGGTGCTTTTCCTGGTCTCCCATGGGGTGCAGGGCCCAAGCACCTGGGCCATCCTCCACTGCACTCCCTGGCCACAGCAGAGGGCTGGCCTGGAAGAGGGGCAACCGGGACAGAATCCGGCGCCCCGACCGGGACTAGAACCCGGTGTGCCGGCGCCGCTAGGCGGAGGATTAGCCTACTGAGCCGCGGCGCCGGCTCAGATCTTTGAATTTTTGATGACTATGACTAGAACCTCAATCCTTGCCTTTGGCCCATATCATTTTTATGTCTTTTACTCTCTTCTCCTATTTAAACTGTTATTTATCTTTTATATTTTTATGAGATTTTCAGCTTTATCCAACACTTCATGTAAGAGCTTATTACACTGTACTAGCCCTATGGAATAAAATACTGTGTCTGGTGGCTCAGAGGGTATTAGCCCTAAAAGGATACATTGCCCAATGAATGAGTGAACCAGATATAACTTGAAAGCTATTTGTAGTGTTTCTCTGAGAATCTAGTCCATTTTATTACTTCTATAACATGTAAATTTTGTTCAGTTTCCTCTCAATTCAATATCATATTCAAAGAAATTTGATAATATATGCTTATCTCAGTTTTGTGTATGCTCAATATCTGATATCTTTCTCTCTCTGTGTGGGGAGAGTATAATATTTGCCTTGAATAGTAGTCTCAGTCTAATCAAGTTTCCATAACAAAAATATCTAGATGAGCAGCTTACAGACAATAGGAATTTATTTCTTACTGTTCTGGAGGCTGGTAAGTCCAAGGTTAAGGTTCTGGCAGATTTGCTGTCTGGTGAGGTACTACTTCCTGGTCCACAGTGGACCATAGTCTTGTGTCTTCATAAGCAGAAAAGGGGCTCTCTGGGATCTCTTTCATTGTAACACCAATCCCATTCTTGAGGGCTCCACCCTCATGCCCTAACTACCTCCTAAAGACCCTAGCTTTAGGTACAATTAGGAATTAGGTTTCAACGTGTGAATTTGAAGGAAGCAGCACATATATTCAGTCTATAGCAAGTGGAAATCAAAAAACACAGGTGTATGTGGGCAGCAGGTCCTTGTTTATATTTGTGGATTTGTAACCTGTTGTTTATGAATTATTTTTGCTTCTTCCATTTTCTGTTTTGGAATCAGATTTTCTTCCTAAGGAAGTTCATTTTATTTTTTAATGCTTCTTTTTTGTTTTTAAGTTTTTGGGTCTATCATCTCTCAAACATAAGATCATTTAGTTTCTTTATATGCTATTTAGGCCAGTTATCAAAGGCTGTATTGGAAGGAATAGTATGTTTATTTAAATTTCAGTAGGTGGGAGCTGGCACTGTCTCTCCCTCTCACTATCTATAACTCTACCTCTCAAATAAATAAATAAAATCTTTAAAAAATAAATTTCAGTAGGCTTTTGGTTTTCAGAGCTGGAAGTTATGTTGCCAATCATAAGTTAAAGACTTATGGCATACAAGTTTTAACTGTTTTCCCTTCTTTTACTATTATTTTTGAAATCAAAGATTCCTTATGCCTGTATTGACTAGTCAATTTGGCACAAGGTAACTACAGAAAAATTTTTTCAAATTATAATAGTTCACAAGAAGTATATAGTAAGCAGAAAAAATAATGAAGAGCACTAGAAAAATAATAAATTCAGACAGCACTTTATCAACATGCTCATCTATAGTTGGTGATGAGTCAAATATCATTTGATAATTGGGGAGGCACAATGATTGAATACTTAGTTTGTATTTAATTATAGAGTAAGCATAAATCTCCATCAGAATAAGTATTTAAGCTTAATAAAAATGCAGAGTAAGAAACTTTCTCAATGGTCCATGACTGTTATCTTAAGTCTGGATGCCTACATGCTTGTGGGCAGGCACTCCTCACTCTTTATGATGTGCACGCAGTATAACTGAAAGATCAGGATGGTGTAACAGAGACATAATTGCCACTGTGTCTTAAGCATTTGCATGCACACAGAGAAGTATGATATTCATTTGTTCATTCAAATAATGTTCATAGGGATATTGAATTTACTGTCATTTCTCAGAGAGGGGCCTTATATTTTCTCACCTGTTGGAGACTGAGGTTGAGAATGAATCACTGCTAACAATTTAAACCTACTAGTAGTCACAGTCAAAGTACACATTTTTGTATTAAGTAAAGGACTTCCATAGTAGTTTCTAATGTCTTTTTTTTTTTTTTTTTTTTGACAGGCAGAGTGGACAGTGAGAGAGAGAGACAGAGAGAAAGGTCTTCCTTTGCCGTTGGTTCACCCTCCAATGGCCGCTGTGGTGCTTCTCCTGGTCTCCCATGGGGTGCAGGGCCCAAGGACTTGGGCCATCCTCCACTGCACTCCCTGGCCACAGCAGAGAGCTGGCCTGGAAGAGGGCTAACCAGGACAGAATCCGGCGCCCCGACCAGGACTAGAACCTGGTGTGCTGGCGCCTCAAGGTGGAGGATTAGCCTAGTGAGCTGTGGTGCCGGCCCTTCCATAGTAGTTTCAACTGGTTCAGTTGGGTTGACAAATTCCAGGAGTATATGAAGGAAAAGAAGAAACGCTGTTTCTTATTATTAACATGATATACTGGTTCTACTATGAGATTTTTTGTCTTTCCAAATTATAGGGTTTTTAAGAAATACATTTCTGGCATCCTCATTGTTCTGTCTCAGAATCAATATTTCTAAGATGTCTGTGTGTACTTGTGCATATTTTATTTAAAAATTTTATTTATTTTACTTGTTTGAAAGGCATAGAGAGGGAGAGAGAAAGATTATGACTATCTCCCATCTCCTTGCTCACTTTCCTAACGCCCACAAAGATAGGAGCTGAGAATTTATTTCAGGTATCCTGTGTGCATGGCAGGAACTCAAGTCATGGAACCATCACTTCTACCTCCCAAGGTGTCTGCCAGTAGGAAGCTGAATCCGAAGTGGAGCTGTGAATCAGAATCGGGGACTGCAATTTAGGATGTGTGTCTGAGAGGCACTTTAACTGCTATGCCAAATGCCCACCCACATGCATGTTTTAGTTTCCAAATTTCTTGATTAAAAATAAAGAGAATAAGCAGTCTCCACAACTTGTGTTGTTGGAAGATCAGGAAAGAAAATAGATTTAGAAGATTCATCCTATAAACCTTAGACCATCATTTTTTGGAGTTTGAGATGTCAAAGGATCATTTTTATATGTCCGTTGGAAGGCATGCTAGCGGTTTTAGTTTTATTATTCATAATCAATATTTTTGCATAAGTACATCACTGTGACATGTGTTTTTCCCTCAATTATACAGTAAATTTTGCTATGGCAAGAGCAACGTTATTCCCCAGTTACCACTTTACTGGATTTTCTTCCTTTCCCATTGTCACTTTCCTTACTCATTTTTGATTCCTTGGTATTGCACTACCTCAACGAAGATTTTTGCCTCAGACCCTGTTTTCTAGGAAGCCTGGACAATGTCAGCAGAATTTTTTAAGATTTATTTATTTATTTGAAAGTCAAAGAGAGGAGAGGCAGAGAGAAAGAAAGAAAGAAGTCTTCCATCCGCTGGTTTACTCCCCAATTGGCTGCAAAGGCTGGAGCTCTGCTGACCCGAAGCCAGGAGCTTCTGTGTCTCCCATGCAGGTGCAGGAGCCCAAGGACTTGGACCATCTTCTACTACTTTCTCAGGCTGTAGCAGAAAGGTGGTAGTAAGTGGTGCAGCCGGGACTTGTACCGGCGCCCTTGTGGGTTGCCAGCGCTGCAGGCACGCTTTACCTGCTATACCACAGTGTCGGCCTAGCAATATTTTACAAAGGTGATCACTCTTTGCAACATGATTTTTTGCTTGGTTTCAAGGTCAGCACTCCACATTTTTCTCCTCTATCAATGCTTTATAACCCATGTTGCTAGTTCCTCTATATCAACTCTTCCTTTTCATGTTATAGAACCCAAGGATTTCATCATTTGACATTTTCTCCCTCTTTTTGCCACTTCTCCATTTCCTTTTGTTTTTTTTTCCCTTTAAATCCATTTCAAGCCTTAAATAGCAACTGTTTGCTGAAAATCTCAAATTTATATCATATGAAAATTCATATATAATTTTCTACTCACTTTCTACATTGGAGGTTTCCTGAATTTTTTTTTTAATTTTTTTTTTTATTTTTTGACAGGCAGAGTGGACAGTGAGAGAGAGAGACAGAGAGAAAGGTCTTCCTTTGCAGTTGGTTCACCCTCCAATGGCCGCCGAGGCCGGCGCGCTGTGGCCGGCACACCGCGCTGATCCGATGGCAGGAGCCAGGAGCCAGGTCTTTTCCTGGTCTCCCATGGGGTGCAGGGCCCAAGCACCTGGGCCATCCTCCACTGCACTCCCTGGCCACAGCAGAGAGCTGGCCTGGAAGAAGGGCAGCCGGGACAGAATCTGGCGCCCCAACTGGGACTAGAACCTGGTGTGCCGGCGCCGCTAGGCGGAGGATTAACCTAGTGAGCCGCGGCACCGGCTGGTTTCCTGAATTTAATATAACAATCTTTTTCTCTTTGTGAAGAATTGGCCACTTTTTATATGAAAAGTGAATACAAATATACTCTATTAGGGTATATGGAGTACAGAAGAAACCCAAGTATAGAGTTATCATAATGTAACCTGTGGCCATGCATTTAGGAAACAAGACAGAAAATGATAAAATAGTTTTGACTGTTGGAAAGAAGTTACGGATAGAGTTGTGGTTTTTTTTTTTTTTTTTTTTGGACAGGCAGAATTAGGGACAGAGTGAAAGGTCTTCCTTCCATCGGTTCACCTTTCACCTCTCAAAATGGCCACTATGGCTGGCGCTGTGCCAATCCAAAGCCAGGAGCCAGGTGCTTCCTCCTGGTCTCCCATGCGGGCACGGGGCCCAAGGACTTGGGCCATCCTCCACTGCCTTCCCGGGCCACAGCAGACAGCTGGACTGGAAGAGAAGGAACTGGGACACAATCCGGCGCCCCAACTGGGACTAGAACCCGAGGTGCCTGCACTGCAGGCAGAGGACTAGCCAAGTGAGCCACGGTGCCAGCCATGGATAGAGTTTTTGTCATCCAGATTAAAGTGTTAGTGTTCAGAGAGACTTAAAGGAAGTTTAGGGCTTGCCGAAGAAGAGCCAGTGGTGGGAATCAGAGGTTGTGATGAGTTCTCCCACTTCTATGTGTCAGATAAAATTGCTTTTCTGCTTGTTAGTACACATTTGCAGTGTTTTACTCTTAAAGCCCATCTGGCACAAGTGGGAATATAGACTGGAATAAAACCATGTATACACACAAACACACACACATATTATAGAGTGAGTGAGTGAGTAACCCTCTTGCCCAGCTCTAGTAGAAGAAGTAGGAGTGCAGAGCCTGGCCTAGGCCAGGAAGTGGAGTTGGGTTACTAGTGATTCCATTACCAGCAAATTTTACTGAGTTTTATATGCTGGTTATCAATCATTCTTTGATTATATCATTCACATTCATTTCTGTAATCATTTCAGATACTACTACATTTTGGCATGTTTTGTCTTTTATCACAATGAATAATCTCAATGTAAAAGAGGATAGATTATTCTTTGTGACTCACCTATTTTGTGGACCTGATGATCTAAGTTGGATATTGTTATTACAATAAAACAAAGAAGGACAAAATGTTATACCATTTGTACTTGTTAAAATATCTTAGGCATTAACTTAGGTCACATTGGAGAGTGGAAAGAATGATGGTGCTGATGGGAGAAGAGAGCTAGTTAATATTTTAACTTCCCATTTAGTAGCTTATGATGTTGGGCAGGCTTAATGTCTGAATCACACTTGTTTGTGCATTGATGGGAAACTTTAATGAGTCATGTTCTTCTATCTATACTTACAGATAGTCATCACTATGTCCAAGTTATTAGTATAAATAGAGGATTTCCACAGTAGGCATCAACCTGATGTGCAACTGGGGCATGTTTAACACGTGTTTGTAGCGCAGGTGTGCTTATGTTCATGTTTATATGTTCTTCCTTTATTTTCTAACTAATAAATTGAAATATCTTTTAGGGAAGTGACTTTTTTTTTTTCTGTTCTTTTGTGTTCTTCCCATTAGCTATCACATGGCATTACAATAGCACTTGTTTTCTGCTCATTGAATTCTAAATAGACATTTGAGATCTAAGATGATGATAATAAGGTTTATTGCTTCTACTTTACATTGGAAAAAAGTATTCCAACTCTGTGGAACTTTGCTTTAGCCTTTTTTCCCCTTCAATCTGTTGTTTCCTTTGTGACTTGCACAGGTTACACTTGCTACTGATGACAAAAGTTGAAGGACTTCTTTTAGCCCGTTTTTGCTCTCCTAATTGCACCATCACCTTGCTTTAAGCCCTTGGTTCTCACTTTATTGGCTGCTATTTTCAATGTCAAATTATGCTTAAAATGATTTCTGAGTAAATTGTTATTAAAGCTCTCAGTATAATTAACTTTTAATCTCAACCTTTAACTAAAATTACCTTTAACCTTCAGGATCTAAGCAGGGATGGGGAAAGATTTTTCTGCCAAGGGTCATTTAGATATTCATAACATAATTCATGGGCCATACAAATTATCAACTCAAAATTTAATAAATCAACAGAAGGCTAATTTTCGAGTCCTGCCTGGGCTTGCATTGACAGGACCAGACCAAAATATTCCATGAGCCATATATGTCCCATGGGTCGTATGTTTCCTACCACTGAGAAAGATAATTTCCTATCTTATTAAAGTATTAAATCTATTAGCACAAATAAAACATTATTGAACAAGTTGTTATAGCAACGATAGCTTTAGAAAATGTTTTCTTTTACAGTCATTGTCTTTAGCCAAAGTTCCTTCTGAGAGATTATTCAGTTTTCTCAGTTTTTAAGTAGTTCTATGTTTTTTGCCTAAAGTTTCCCAAACTGCCCTCATTTGGTTAGGGTTTTACTGTTCATGAAATAGAGCATATGAGGGTATATAAAATTTTTGTGGAAAATGGAATGAAAAGAAGTTTTTGAGTGGGGAAAATTTGACTAGTGTTTTCATTACAGACATTTCCCATGAATTTATTTGAAACCCCTTTTCCGACCTGACATCTGTAGCTCCTCCAGATCCTTTTCAGAGACATATGGAGTAGCTATTAATTCAAGAGAAATAAGAAGAGTTACCAAACAGAGGAAGCACAAAGCTTATATTAGTAGAGCTGTTAATGCACTTTGTTATCTCGGTTGTGGCAGTAATTACAGCAAGGCAGCCTTTGACTGAAGGCAAAGCCCTAATTCAAATATTTCTCTTCTTCAGCTGTGAGTATCTGCAGAAGTTTGTTTATTTACAGTGGTTTATGCTGCAAAGGATTTGGGACTATTCAGTGATTGGTGAAATCTGATTTTAAAACCTTAGAGAAACAAGGTAAAGGCAACACAATGATTTTGTATATGAGAAGCCAGAAGACTAATTGTGCTGAGCTTTATATTCCACTAATCAGTACAGTAATGGCAGCATGAGAAGTAGCTTTCAAAACTCCTTACACCAACACTGCACTCTTAAAAAAAAAGGCACAGTTGCCTCAATTACTTTTGTTTTTGCTGCAGTCAAGAACTAATTGCCATAATTTAAAACTTTTTGGGGAAGCATCTTTTATCCTTGAATACTGGATCATGGAGTTAAAAACTAAAGAATGGTGTGCGTGGTGGTTGGCTTCAAGACATCTATGATGTATTTTGAATAAAATTAGAAGGGAAATACTAGAAAATCCATCCTTTCCCCTACCATTTAATCTATATGAAAATCTGTGATTAACATCTTTTGAGAAAGCTGTAATGATGTTTAACATAAATGGGTTTAAAGAGACTCCAGTGAGTGGGGAATTTATATAACAGCTTTAACAGAAGCTGTTGCACTTAGCAAGTTTACCTTGGCTGGGCATGTACTGTAATGAACAGGGCTGAGCTAGCGTCAGTGGCAGAGTGAGAAGGGGTTGTGATTTGCTGTAATCTACGTGAAGTTTGATCACTGCCTGGCTATGTGATCTTGGCCAAACCACTTATACCTGTGTCTCAGAATTTGGAATTATAGAATGGGTTGGGGTATATAGTTAGGGTAAACCTAACCTAAATTTTTTTCTAGAGATAGTGTTGTAAGAGGAAGTTCTCAGGTGCCCATGCCCTACTGAGAATAGGAAATAGATTAAAGAGTATTTAGAAACTTCAGAAATATCACTCAGCCTATATACTAGTAAAGACACTGCACTTGGTTGAATAAAAAAGAAATTGGTTTGGTATGAGAGCGATGGCCAGTTGGGATTTGTGGACTGCTCAGAAAGGATGGTCCTCTTTCAGCCACTAACATCCAAACTTAAAGAGGTGTGCCTCAGAGACACGTTTCATCAGTTCAAAAGAAACTGAGACTCTTTAGCCTTATTTACAATTTATTGGAATTATGGACATAAGCTTCAGACTATAAAGATATCACAAACTACAGAGATTATAGGCCATTAAGCACAGTTGTCTAGTTATTATTTGGTGTCTTCCTGATTCTAATTGAACCTATCCATGGATTCATTCAGCAACACACAGTACTGGACACTTAACATTGTTTTGTCTGCTAAATCCCTGTTCCATGTTTTCTCTCAGCCAGTTATATACCAGTTGTCTTTGATAGAGATGTTGGATTTTTCCAAAACTCAACTGCAATTATAAAATGTTGGATTTCTTTTTCCCACTGAGTAGTCGGTTCTTCATGGTCATCCTTGGAAGTTTTTCTCATCCTTTTATTTTTGGTTATTAACTCTCAGTCCAGTCCCATAATCTATATCTTGACTGTAACTTCAGCATTTCTGATTTAGACTTTCTTTATAGTGTTAGGGTGAGAAGAAGGGAAAGGACAACAGCGCAATGGTCTCATGATTCAAACCTCCCCAGTGTGCAGACCTCTCTTGATTGCATTAGTTCTCCTGTATTTAACACAGCCTGACCTTCAGTGCCTTTGGTGGGCAAAGGATTCAGACGGGCTGACTCATGGGAAGAGATGTGGGTCTCCCCATGCACAGTTCCTGGCATGGGGAATGCAATCCTGATCAACTTCTACTTCTCATCTTCTACCATCCAAAACCTCTTTCTGCTGAGGTCATCAAATGAGCAGGTACACAGGTGGGCCTGCTGGGTAAGTAAGCAACAGCAAGAACTTCCTAGTCCAAGTTTGCTTTTCAGAGTTGAGGGGAGGTCAGGCTGTTCTGCTTCAGTCTCTTTCCAACTGTCTTTCATTGTCCGGGTAGGTTTCACTGCATTTGCAGATAGCCAGCAGAGCAATGATGTGATGGTTTCTCTGATGGCTCACTCAGTCTACTCAACTTTGTTTTTAAGTGGGAAAAGGAAACAAATTGGGAAGGAAGAAAATTATTCTTGTAATGCAACAGAATTTGTGGCCCTCTGAGGATCCCAAGGCACTTTGTTCCTTCACAGCCCTCTGGTTTTATAGACTTGAGCATGAATTTCTCAGGTGTCTGCTACCTTAGAAAGCCCTGAGGAGAACCCCTAGTTGGTGGCTGTCTTCAGAAAGAATCATTTTTTCAGTTCTAGGATTTAGCTACAATTCAAGGACCAAATGGAAAGTTCCAGTCAACACCCTGTGACAACACTTGCATTCAACAATCTGGCTCCATTTACAGTTTTTGCAGCACACATAGCGAATATTTTAGACTATAATCTTAATTATCACAGCCATGAACAGTTTAGTACTTAAAGGTGAATTTCCTTGAGCAGATAAGTTAACTAGAAATCTGAAAATTTGTTAATTTTTAAATTTAATTGTTTACTCTCTTAGAAACTAACACTTTATGTGGCTTGAGCAAATTATTTTCTAGTAGAATGCAAGAATCAACTCAGTAGGAAAAACTTGATTTTCCAGTCCTCAGCAGTAATTACATCCTCAGCAGTATGGAACACATGATTTTCCTTTTAGAAGTGGCAAGTTTATAGCTTTGGAGTTATTCTGCATCTTTGATCTCTATGGTACTTCAAGGTGTCATGGAGAGAAAAAGATTAAGTGTTCATTGTGTTGGAAGGTATTTTTAATTAACATGACACGATAAATCTATTTAATTAGTGAATGTTTATAGGAAAACATCCCCTTGTTAAAATTACTTTTCCAGGTTTCACTTTTTCCTGAGAAATTATCACACTTTCATACTGTATCTTGTTACTCTCTAACGTGCTCCAATAAAATGTAAACTTCATGAGGCCAATGAATTTGTTTGGTCCATTGCTATACCCTATATGTGAAACAGTGTCTGGCATCTAAATGAATGAAGAATGGAGTAATTAAACATCACATTTAAAAATAACCCTCATTTCCACGTTCAATGCCAAATCTAAGAAACACATCAGAGCATTTAAAGCAGCACCTTTTGCATAGAATACTTTGATATCAGGAAAAACAGTACATTTGCCATTGTTTCTCACTGATCATTACCCATGCTTTAAACTTCTCCGTGAGTGTCATGGAAGTTGAGGCAGGAGTACAATATCATGTTTTTCCATTCTTCTTGGCATCAGCAGTGAAGAAAGAAAAATTATTTTAAGAAAAAGACTGTTTGTTTCTAGAGATGGCACAGAGAATCAACATATGGAATTGGAAATGGTGGTGGTGTCCAATCCATTATTTCTATTTCACAGGAATTTGAGCAGGGAGACTACCGATTTGGTGGGGTTGCCTGTCAGTGCAGCCACGGTAGGGCATGTTTTCTGATGAGATCCTGAACCCAAGGCCACAGGGGACAGAAGCTGAGGAGACCAGGACAGAAGTACAGCCCAGAGCAAAGATCTCAGTGAAGGGATCATAGGCCAGGGTTAGTGTGAAGTTTTATGAGAACTAAGCTGACCAACTTGGGAGCCATATTTAAGAAAATAAATACACCTTTACTTTGAAAGTTCATGTAAGCTAGAGGCATGGTAACTTACGTGTCCTTAGCTCTATACTAACAAATTCCTTTAGTAGAGGAGGGAGAGAGAGGAGAGAAATTCAGCCCAAAGCCATACTGTCTCCTGTGGGAGTCTGGTCCTGATGTATCCTTACAATAACTCCCAGTCGTCATACAATTAATGGAGTGTTTTTCTATTCCATGCTAATAAAAATTCTTAACTATCACATGTGTCCTATCTGTTCTTCTACAAAGGATACATCCCCAGAACGCATCATTGCATAGCAGTTAAGAGTACCTTTGGAGTTGAAATGTTTCCTTTGAGTTTGGGCCATGTCATTTACGAGTTTTGTGTCTCAGGTTATATCACTAATTTCTCTGCATTTCTGTACTTGTGAATTGAGAAAACATTAATAACTCACCCTCTGTGTTTTTGTGAAGAGTATGCAAATAAATACATGGAGAGAACTTGAAATGACTTGTCCCATGGGATGCAGGACTGCCCTATCTCCCGTTTCTGGCATCACTTGATGGTCCGGAGCAAATGGGGAGGATGGATGGGAAACCAATATTTGCCCTACAGGGAGTGAAAACTGGGAAGAGCAGCTTTGAGTTATACACCGTCTGTGGTATGTTTGGCAAAGTCTGAGAGGAGAAGCAAGGCAGGAGTAAGTGAATGGTCTTGTCACTCTCTTCAGACCAAATCCATGCAATCTGGAAAAAAAATCTCCTCAAAACAGTGTTTGGAAAGAGTCAATACATGTAATTCAATGACAGCTTTATTTTAAAAAGGAGGGGAAAGGGTGGACATTGTAGTACAGCAGCTTGGACCACCAATTTGGATGCCTGCATTCTGTCTTGGAGTGTGTGATGAGTCTCCCTTCTGCCTCTGCTTTCTATCCAGCTTATTGCTACTGTGCCTGGAAGGCAGCAGATGATGGATCAAGTATTGGGTTCCTGACACCCATGTAGAATCCAAATGGAGTTCCTGTTTTCTAGCTTCTTCAATATGAATATGCCCTGGCTAGTGTGAGTGTTTGGGGAGTAAACCAGATGATAGAAGATCTCCCTCCATCTGTGTTGATCTGTCTTTCATGAATAAACAACATTCCAACATTCAAAAGGGGGGAAAGGCATAAATTCAGCTGAGCATTTAGGACTCTTCTTGGAGTACCTGATTTCAAGTCCTGGCTCCACTACAGTTTCCAGCTTTCTGCTAATGTGTACCTTGGGAGGCAACAGGTGATGGCTCAAGTACCTGCGACCCTGCCATGTAAGAGACCTGAACTGAGTTGCCAGCTCCCAACTTTGGCTTGGGCCAGCACATTATTGGCAGGCATTTGGGGAGTGAACCAGCTGATGGGAGTTCTTTCTCTCGTTTTCAAGTTAGAAGAAAATAATTAAAAAAAAAAATAAAGGCCCAAGAACAATGACTGGACATGTTCAGTGACATTAACCAGGAAGAATTTCTACTTTTTAGCAATTGTTTGATCATGATAACTTGTGAACTGTGATAATGAAAACACTGGTAGCTGTTGCATACATTTCTTTACTGGACAGTGGCCATTTCTGCTTTACTGAACGGTTCCCGAGCACTGACACACTTAATCTGGATTTGCATACTCACAACATGATTAGCACAACTGAGAGTTGCAATATTCAGTTCAGAGTTGACTGAGTTGACTGCTGGTGGTTATGTTAGTATCAATCTATTGATTATTCATGAAATTGAAATTTTAGAAAAGTTGCAGATTGCACAGCCAAAATTGATAAATTGTGGATGTTAAAATGTCCTTGCAGTGGGATTGCTGATGATCAAGGTCAACACAAGGCACAACACAGAAAAATTTAACTTGATGGAGACTCGGATCCCTTTGTTTTTAAAAGAATAATATACTTTTTTTATGTTGCAGCTTTTGTGAAAATGCTCTATATAAGAAAACTGTGCATTGCAATGCCAGTATGTGAAAGGGAACACATTCAATTTATAGAGATAATCCTTTTTCTAATTCTACATTTTTCACCATTCTCTCTACTGTTTCACTGAGCTCAGGCTCTAGTTGCCTGCAGTTGTGTTTGAAAAGCTGAGTTGGACATGTCCTTAGTCATTGGCCACTCCCCATCTGGACAGTGAAATTAAATACAGTCATAAAGGTTTCCCTATGCCTCCTTTCTTCTGCCTTCATCCCCTGTTGGCTTACCCTTTGACTCAAGTCATATAGAAAATTGCATAAGATGAGGAAGTTTCTTCTGCTTGTTTTATATCTGCTTAGTTATGGAATTAAGCTTAATAAGGAAAATTCCAATTTACAATTTTACCCTAAATTATGTGTAACTTAATATAATTTGAATGTTTTTAAAAAACAGATGGTAACATTTTTACCATGATATTCCAGAGTTGGAAGGTTTATTTTTGGCTGATAATGATTTTCCTTTTAGGACCCACTAAATGGCATACAGTTTAGTAACCTCTACAAGGATATAAGTAGACTGTCCCCATAGGGGCTCATTTTATTTGGGGTGTTGCCTGAATGAACAGCGCTAGCATACCATTTGATGAGCAGGAAAACTCTGAAAGAGAAAGAAGTGGAAGTGTTAATTGGAAGACAAAAGAACAAGGAGGAAGAGAAAATAGCTAAACGAGGTGGTTATTTAGCTTATGGATAGCAAATGTGTGCAGGGCCGCCTTCCAATTCTTGGCCATCATTTCTGGGCCCAAACACAGCTTTATTTGTTTATTTTATAAGATTATTTTTTTATTGACACAATATTTATAAATATTTATGGGATGTAATGTAATATTTCAATATATGCATATGTTTTAACGATCAAATTAGGCTAATTAGCATCCATTGCTTCATATACTCAAGATTTCTTTGTAGTGTGAACAGTCAAAAGTCTTTCTTTGAGCTATTTAGAAATATACATGTTATGAACTGTTGTTATCCTAATGTTCAATAGACACCAGAAGGATTATATTTAACATAAGAAACTTTTTAAAAATTTATTTATTTGAAAGTCAGAGTTACACAGGAGAGGCAGAGAGAGAGAGAGAGAGAGAGAGAGACTGAGAGTGAGTCTTCCATCTGCTGGTTCACTCCCCAATTGGCTGCAATGGCCTGAGCTGAGCCGACCTGAAGCCAGGAGCCAGGAGCTTCCTCTGGTGTGGGGACCCATGAGGCGGCCATGGGCCCACATGCTAAGGCTTGGCTTGCTGACCGTTTGCAATAGTTACTGCTGTGTGGATGTTTATGGTTTCTGTTGAGCTGCGATATCGGGACCTTTCCATAACCCCTGGGTTGAGTCTACAACTATGGCCTTGGGGCTTCCCGTACTTCTTTTCCCACTGACCAAGAGTTGAGAAAACACCAGGTGAAGCAACGATAAGCTTTCTGCTGGCGTCCGAGCCGCCTGCTACGTGACCAGGAGCTTGATTGGATGAAGACACGTGATCACCTTTATCGTTGGACAAGGAGTGCATGGACTGTGTGTGATCAGGCACCCGATTGGAGTGCCGCTGCACGGACTGTAGCATGGACTAAGCTTGCATTACATGCTTCTGCAAGGATATACTATATAAGCCGTTTGTGAAATAGTAACAGGAGCTTCCCCTTTCTTTCGGAGCTCCCCTTGCTCAAGGGTTTCTTTTTACCCTGCTCTAGGCAGTCCCTCGGCGTGTCAAGCACACTTGTTTATCTCTGCAGTATTTACCTCTTTTAGCGATCCGAGTCACAGAACCACCTGTCGCTCCCTTGCCCACAAAGGAACGACGTTGCTCGCAGCTTATTGGTCTTCAGTAGACTTTATTTAAACAGGATAGAAAAAGAAACCCTTGAGCAAGGGGAGCTCCGAAAGAAAGGGGAAGCTCCTGTTACTATTTCACAAACGGCTTATATAGTATATCCTTGCAGAAGCATGTAATGCAAGCTTAGTCCATGCTACAGTCCGTGCAGCGGCACTCCAATCGGGTGCCTGATCACACACAGTCCACGCACTCCTTGTCCAACGATAAAGGTGATCACGTGTCTTCATCCAATCAAGCTCCTGGTCACGTAGCAGGCGGCTCGGACGCCAGCAGAAAGCTTATCGTTGCTTCACCTGGTGTTTTCTCAACTCTTGGTCAGTGGGAAAAGAAGTACGGGAAGCCCCAAGGCCATAGTTGTAGACTCAACCCTGGGGTTATGGAAAGGTCCCGATATCGCAGCTCAACAGAAACCATAAACATCCACACAGCAGTAACTATTGCAAACGGTCAGCAAGCTAAGCCTTAGCATGTGGGCCCATGGCCGGCTCATGGGTCCCCACACTCTGGTTCTCCCATGTGGGTGCAGGGGCCCAAGGACTTGGGCCATCTTCCACTGCTTTCCCAGGCCATAGCAGAGAGCTGGATCAGAAGTGGAGCAGCCAGGTCTTGAACCAGTGCCCAAACGGGATGCCGGCGCTTCAGGCCAGGGTGTTAACCTGCTGCGCTACAGCACCGGCCCCAGAAAAAACTTTTTAATTCAATACACATGAACCTTTTGAGGTTTAATTTATATGGAGAGATCTATATATATAATTTTGAGAAACTTAGTTATCTTTGAAAAAGAACCCAAGATTGATACATCTTTCGTGCGCACTTAGACATAACTATAGCTTAGGAGACATAATATCCTCCACTTAATACATTAGAGTGAAGGAATTCTTTGAGAACAAGTTTTACTATTGACTATCATAATACAACTCGTTAAAGATAGCGGTCCTGCATGGGAAATAAGTGCAGAGTGACTCTTGTTAATTTTTTTAAAAAAGATTTTATTTGAGAGGTAGAGTTACAGACAGTGAGAGGGAGAGACAGGTCTTCCTTCTGTTGGTTCCCTCCCCAGATGGCTGCAACAGCTGAAACTGTGTCAATCTGAAGCCAGGAGCCAAGTGCTTCTTCCTGGTCTCCCATGCAGGTACAGGGGCCCAAGGATTTGGGCCATCTTCTGCTTTCCCAGGCCATAACAGAGAGCTGGATTTGAAGTGGAGCAGCTGGGACTAGAACTGGCACCCATATGTGATGCCATTGCCACAGGCAGAGGATTAACCTACTGTGCCACAGTGCTGGTCCCATCTTGTTAATTTAACAATTAACTCTCTTACATATAATGTCAATGATCACCTGAGGCTCTTGACATGAGCTACTTAGGCTATGGAAGCCTTTTGGATCTGCAAACTCCTTCAGTATTTAGACAATGCTGTAAGCAAAGTGGAAGTTCTCTCCTCCCTTCAGAGAGAAGTATAAGCTTCTTTCATGGCCCCTTCTTTGCACTGGGGTCTTAGACACACAGGTCCTTCATGTAGGATATTTTTGTCACAGTGTCTTGGCTTCCCATGCCTGAAATGCTTTCATGGGATTTTCAGCCAGACCAGAGTGCCTTAAGGATTGATTCTGAGGTAAGAGTTCTACTTACAGCAATTGTCATTCTATGAGTCTGCTGTGTGGACTGCTTCCCACGTTGGAGCATTCACTCCTTTTTAATTCTATTACTATTACCAAAAATCATATTTATATGATCACTTTAACATTTAATCATATTTATATGATCATTTTAACACGTAATCTTATCCATAGGCTCATTTAACACTTAAAATGTTATTTTTACACTCAGCTTAATCAGATTTGGGGTCCCATGGCAAGGTTTTAAACTGTACCCTTAGAAGTAAGTCCGTAGTAATTTTTGCAGAACTATACTATTTTACAGTTACAAACTTCATACATTTCACAATTATAACTTTAGGAACATGGTTATTCTTCCCACTGTTCCCTCTCTCCCCCCTCCCACTCCTATGCCACTTCCTCCTCCCTCTCTTATTTCTACTCTTCTTTTTACTAAGATCTATTTTCAATTAACTTAATACACATGATTATCTCCATGTTGAGTAAAGAGTTTAACAGATAGTAGGAAAAAACACTGTTCAATAGTCAAGGCAAGGACTGTTCAAAGTCATTGCTTCTCAAAGTTTCAATTTCACTTCTACAGATTGCCTATTAGGTACTCTATTAGTTATCACAGGTCAGGAAGAACATATAGTATTTGTCCCCTTTGGACTGGCTTATTTCACTAAGTATGATGGTTTCCATTTTCATCCATTTTGTTGCAAATAACTAGATTTCAGATTTTTTACTGCTGTGTAGTATTCCATGATGTACATATCTCATAATTTCTTTATCCAGTCTTCAGTTGACGTGCATTTGGGTTGATTCTATGTCTTTTTTTAAAAATTTTTTTGACAGAGTGTACAGTGAGAGAGAGAAAGGTCTTCCTTTTCCGTTGGTTCACCCCCCAATGGCCGCTGCGGCTGGCGCACAGGGCCAATCTGAAGCCAGGAGCCAGGTGCTTCCTCCTGGTCTCCCATGTGGGTGCAAGGCCCAAGCACTTGGGCCATCCTCCACTGCACTCCTGGGCCACAGCAGAGAGCTGGACTGGAAGAGGAGCAACCGGGACTAGAACCCGGGGTGCCAGCGCCACAGGCGGATGATTAGCCTATTGAGCCATGGTGCCGACCAATTCTATGTCTTAGCTACTGTGAATTGAACTTTAATAAATATGGGTGTATAGGTAACTGTTTCATATGCTGATTTCATTTACTTGGGTAAATTCCCACGAGTGGTATGGCTGGTTTATATGGTAGGTCTATGTTCAGATTTCTGAGCTATCTCCATACTGTCTTCCACAGTGGCTGTACCACTTTACATTCCCACCAATAGTGGATTAAGGCACTTTCCCCCCACATCTTTGCCAGCATTTAATGTTTGTTGATTTCTATATGAAACCAATTCTAATATAGGTGATGTGAAATCTCATTGTGGTTTTGATTTGCATTTCCCTGGTCGCTAGTGTTCCTGAGCATTTCCTCTGAAAAATGCTTGTTTAAGTCCTTTGCCCATTTCTTAACTGGGTAGTTTATTTTGCTGTTGAGT
The DNA here is from genome assembly GCF_964237555.1 of Oryctolagus cuniculus. Lineage (NCBI taxonomy): Eukaryota > Metazoa > Chordata > Mammalia > Lagomorpha > Leporidae > Oryctolagus > Oryctolagus cuniculus. The sequence goes on from NC_091439.1 coordinate 63,043,316, forward strand.
TTTTTGATCTCTATATTCTGGTTGTTAATCCTTTATCAGTTACATAGTTTAAAAATAACTTCTCTCATTCTGTCAGTTTTCTCTTCACTTTGCTGAGTTTTTTTTTTTTTTTTTTTGTAGTATAGATACTTCTCAATTTGATGCAATCCCATTAGTCAATTTTGGTTTTAATTGCTTGTGCCTCTGGGGTCTTTTGCAAGAACTCTGCCTATGCCAATGTCGTGCAGGATTTCTCCAATGTTCTCTAATAATTTCATAGTATTAGGTCACAGATTTAGGTCTTTAATCCACTTTGAGTGCATTTTAGTGAAAGGTGTAAGGTAGGGGTGTTGCTTCATACTTCTGCATGTGGAGATCCAGTTTTCCCAGCACCATTTGTTGAAGGGACTATCCTTGCTTCAGGGATTGATTTTTAGCTTCTTTCTGAAAGATAAGTTGGTTGTAGATGCTTGGATTGATTTCTGGCATTTCCATTCTGTTTCATTGGTCTATCCATCTGTTTTTGTACCAGAACCAGGCTCTTTTGATTATAACTGCCTTGTGGTATGTCTTGAAATCTGGCATTGTGATGCCTCCAGCTTTTTTTTGTTGTTGTTGTATAAGAGTGCTTTAGCTATTCAGTGCTTCCATTTAAATTTCAGTATCATTTTTTCTATATCTGAGAAGAATGTTCTCAGTATTTTGGAATTGTAGTGAATCTGTAAATTGCTTTTGGTCGTATGGACATTATGATATTGATTCTTCTAATCTATGAAAATGGAAGACATTTCTATTTTTTGTGTCCCCTTTCTTTCTATAATGTTTTGTAATTCTTATATAGATCTTTGACATCCTTGATTAAATTTATTACAAACTATTTGTTTTGGTAGCTTTTGTGAATGGGACTGATCTTAGAAGTTCTTTCTCAACCGTGGCATTGTCTGTGTGTACAAAGGCTGTTGGGTTTTGTGTGTTGTTTTAATATCCTGCTACTTTACCAAACTCTTATGAGTTCCAATAGTCTCTTGGTGGATTCTTTTGGATCTCATATACATAGAATCAGGTCATCGGCAAATAGGTATAGTATGACTTCTTCTTTCCCAATTTGTATCCCTTTGATTTCTTTTTTCTTTTTTTAACTTTTATTTAATGAATATAAATTTCCAAAGTACAGCTTATGGATTACAATGGCTTCCCCCCCCATAATTTCCCTGCCACCCGCAACCCTCCCCTTTCCCGCTCCCTCTTCCCTTCCATTGACCTCAAGATTCATTTTCAATTCTCTTCATATACAGAAGATCAGTTTAGCATATATTAAGTAAAGATTTCAACAGTTTGCACCCACATAGAAACACAAAGTGAAAAATACTGTTTGAGTACTAGCTATAGCATTAAATCACACTGTACAGCACATTAAGGACAGAGATCCTACATGAGGAGTAAGTACACAGTAACTCCTGTTGTTGACTTAACAAATTGACACTCTTGTTTATGGCATCAGTAATCACCCTAGGCTCTTGTCATGAGTTGTCAAGGCTATGGAAGCCTTTTGAGTTCACCAACTCAGATCATATTTAGGCAAGGTCGTAGTCAGAATGGAAGTTCTCTCCTCCCTTCAGAGAAAGGTACTTCCTTCTTTGATAGCCTGTTCTTTCCACTGAGATCTCTCTCACAGAGATCTTCCATTTAGGTCATGTTGTGTTTTTTTTTTTTTTTTTTTTTTTTTTTTTTTTTTTTTTTTTTGCCAGAGTGTCTGCTTTCCATGCCTGAAATACTCTCATGGGCTTTTCAGCCAGATCTGCATGCCTTAAGGGCTGATTCTGAGGCCAGAGTGCTGTTTAGGACATCTGCCATTCTATGAGTCTGCTGTGTATCTCGCTTCCCATGTTGGATCGTTCTCTCCCTTTTTTATTCCATCAGTTAATAATTGCAGACACTAGTCTTGTTTATGTGATCCCTTTGGTTCTTAGTCCTATCATTATGATCAATTGTGAACAGAAATTGATCACTTGGAGTAGTGAGATGGCATTGGTACATGCCACCTTGATGGGATTGAATTGGAATCCCCTGGTATGTTTCTAACTCTACCGTTTGGGGCAAGTCAGCTTGGGCATGGGCATGTCCCAAATTGCACATCTCTTCCCTGTCTTATTCCCACTCTTATATTACCAGCAATCACTTTTCAGTTAAGTTTCAACACTTGAGAATAACTGTGTATTTATTACAGTATTCAACCAAAAGTATTAAGTAGAACAAACAAAAAAATACTAAGAGGGATAACGTATAAGTTGTTCATCACAGTCAGGGCAAGGGCTGATCAAGTCACCATTTCTCATAGTGTTCATTTCACTTTAACAGGTTTCCTTTTTGGTGCTCGGTTAGTTGTCACTGATCAGGGAGAACATATGATATTTGTCCCTTTGGGACTGGCTTATTTCACTCAGCATAATGTTTTCCAAAATCCTAACAGGGATCACTTTTCAGTTAAAATTTAAACACCTAAGAATAATTGTGTGTTAATTACAGAGTTCAACCAATAGTACTAGAACAAAAAAAAAATACTAACATGAATAAAGTATTACATTGTGAACCAACAGTCAGCACAAGAGCTGATCAAGCCACTGTTTCTCATAGTGTCCATTTCACTTCAACAGGTTTCCTTTTCGGTGCTCAGTTAGTTGTCGCCGATCAGGGAGACCATATGATATTTGTCCCTTTGGGACTGGCTTAGTTCCCTCAACATGATGTTTTCCAGACTCCTCCATCTTGTTGCAAATGACTGGGTTTCATTGTTTTTGACTGCTGTATAGTATTTGATAGAGTACATGTCCCATAATTTCTTTATCCAGTCTACTGTTGATGGGCATTTGGGTTGGTTCCAGGTCTTAGCAATTGTGAATTGAGCTGCCATAAACATTAATGTGCAGACAGCTTTTTTGTTTACCAATTTAATTTCCTTTTGGTAAATTCCAAGGAGTGGGATGACTAGGTTGAATGGTAGGGTTATATTCAGGTTTCTAAGGAATCTCCAGACTGACTTCCATAGTGGCTTGAGCAGTTTGCATTCCCACCAACAGTGGGTTAGTGTCCCTTTTTCCCCACATCCTCTCCAACATCTATTGTGGGTAGATTTCTGAATGTGAGCCATTCTAACAAGGGTGAGGTGAAACCTCATTGTGGTTTTGATTTGCATTTCCCTGATTGCTAGTGATCTTGAATATTTTTTCATGTGTCTGTTGGCCATTTGGATTTCCTCTTTTGAAAAATGTCTATTGAGGTCCTTGGCCCATCTCTTAAGTGGGCTGTTTGTTTTGATGTTGTGGAGTTTCTTGATTTCTTTGTAGATTCTGGTTATCAACCCTTTATCTGTTGCATAGTTTGCAAATATTTTTTCCCATTCTGTCAGTTGCCTCTTCACTCTCCTGACTGTATCTTTTGCAGTACAGAAACTTCTCAATTTGATGCAATCCCAAATGTTAATTTTGGCTTTGACTGCCTGTGCTTCTGGGGTCTTTTCCAAGAAGCCTTTGCCAGTACCAATATCTTGCAGGGTTTCTCCAAGGCTCTCTGATAATTTGATGGTGTCGGGTAGTAGATTTAAGTCTTTAATCCATGTTGAGTGAATTTTTGTGTAAGGTGTAAGGTAGGGGTCTTGCTTCATGATTCTGCACGTGGAAATCCAATTTTCCCAGTACCATTTATTGAATAGACTGTCCTTACTCCAGGGATTGGTTTTGGATCCTTGATCAAATATAAGTTGGCTGTAGATGTTTGAATTGATTTCTGGTGTTTCTATTCTGTTCCATTGGTCTATCCATCTGTTTCTGTACCAGTACCATGCTGTTTTGATTACAACTGCCCTGTAGTATGTCCTGAAATCTGGTATTGTGATGCCTCCAGCTTTGTATTTGTTGTACAGGATTGCTTTAGCTATTCGAGGTCTCTTGTGCCTCCATATAAATTTCAGCACCAATTTTTCCAGATCTGAGAAGAAGGTCTTCGGTATCTTGATTGGTATTGCATTGAATCTATAAATTGCTTTTGGGAGAATGGACATTTTGATGATATTGATTCTTCCAATCCATGAGCATGGAAGACTTTTCCATTTTTTGGTATCCTCTTCTATTTCTTTCTTTAAGGTTTTGTAATTTTCATTGTAGAGATCCTTAACGTCCTTGGTTAAGTTTATTGCAAGGTATTTGATTGTTTTTGTAGCTATTGTGAATGGGATTGATCTTAGAAGTTCTTCCTCAGCTGTGGCATTGCCTGTCTGTACAAAGGCTATTGATTTTTTATGCATTGATTTTATATCTTGCTGCTTTGCCAAATCTTCTATGAGTTCCAATAGTCTCTTAGTAGAGTTCTTTGGGTCCCCTAAATAAAGAATCATATCATCTGCAAAGAGGGATAGTTTGAGTTCTTCCTTCCCAATTTGTATCCCTTTAATTTCTTTTTCTTGCCTAATTGCTTTGGCTAAAACTTCCAGACAGTGGTGAGAGTGGGCAACCCTGTCTGGTACCAGATGTCAGTGGAAATGCTTCCAACTTTTCCCCATTCAATAGGATGCTGGCTGTGGGTTTGTCATAAATTGCTTTGATTATATTGAGGAATGTTCCTTCTATACCCAATTTGCTTAGAGTTTTCATCATGAAAGGGTGTTATATTTTATCAAATGCCTTCTCGGCATCTATTGAGATAATCATATGGTTTTTCTTCTGCAGTCTGTTAATGTGGTGTATCACATTGATTGTTTTGCGTACATTGAACCATCCCTGCATACCAGGGATAAATCCCACTTGGTCTGGGTGGATGATCTTTCTGATGTGTTGTTGCGATCTATTGGCCAGAATTTTATTGAGGATTTTTGCATCTATGTTCATCAGGGATATTGGTCTGTAATTCTCTTTCAATGCTGCATCTTTTTTCAGGCTTAGGAATAAAGGTGATGCTGGCTTCATAGAAAGAATTTGGGAGGATTCCCTCGTTTTTGATTTTTCTGAATAGTTTGAGAAGAATTGGAGTCAGTTCTTCTTTGAATGTCTGGTAGAATTCAGCAGTGAATCCATCTGGACCTGGGCTTTTCTTTGTTGGGAGGGCTTTTATTACTGTTTCAATTTCTGTCTCAGTTATGGGTCTGTTTAGGTTTTCTATGTCTTCCTGGTTCAATTTAGGTAGGTTGCATGTGTCCAGGAATCTATCCATTTCTGATAGGTTTCCCTGTTTGCTGGCACACATGTCCTTGTAGTAATTTCTGATGATTCTTTTTATTTCTGTGGTGTCTGTTGTTACGTTTCCTTTTTCATCTCTGATTTTATTGATTTTGGTCTTTTCTTTTTTTAGTTAGTTGGGCCAATGGGGTGTCAATTTTGTTTATTTTTTTCAAAAAACCAGCTCCTCGTTTGGCTGATTTTTTGTAATTTTTTTTTGTATTCAATCCTGTTGATTTCTTCTCAGATTTTAATTATTTCTCTTCTCCTACTAGATTTGGGTCTGGATTGCTGCAGGTTTTCTAGATCCATGAGATGAATTGAAAGCTCATCTATTTGGTGCCTTTCCAATTTCTTGATGTAGGCACCTATTGATATAAACTTTCCTCTTAACACTGCTTTTGCTGCATCCCATAAGTTTTGGTATGTTGTGCTGTTATCCTCATTTACTTCCAGAAAATTTTTGATTTCTCTTTTGATTTCTTCTATGACCCATTGTTCATTCAGGAGCATGTTGTTCAATCTCCATGTGTTTGCGTATGCTCTAGGGATTCCTGAGTTGCTAATTTCTAACTTCATTCCTTTATGGTCTGAGAAGCTGCATGGTATGATTCTAATTCTTTTGAATTTGCTGAGACTTGCTTTATGGCCTAGTATGTGGTCAATCCTAGAGAAGGTTCCATGTACTGCTGAGAAGAATGTAAATGCTTTAGGTGTAGGATGAAAAGTTCTGTAGATATCTGTTAGATCCATTTGTGCTATAGTGTCATTTAAATCTACTGTATCCTTGTTGATCTTCTCACCGGATGATCTGTCTATTTCTGAGAGTGGAGTATTGAAGTCCCCCAGTACTATTGTATTGGGGTCTAAGTCTCCCTTTAAGTCCCTTAACAGATCTTTTAAATAGACCGGTGCCCTGTAGTTAGGTGCATATACATTGATAATTGTTATGTCTTCCTGTTGAATTGATCCCTTGATCATTATATAGTGCCCCTCTTTGTCTCTCCTAACAGTTTTTGTGGTAAAGTTTATGTTGTCTGATATTAAGATGGCTACGCCCACTCTTTGTTCATTTCTGTTGGCATGGTATATCTTTTTCCAGCCTTTCACTTTCAGTCTGTGTGCATCTTTGCTGGAAAGATGTGTTTCTTGTAAGCAGCAAATAGATGGGTTTTGTTCCTTAACCCAGTCAGCCAATCGGTGTCTTTTAACTGGACAGTTCAGGCCATTAACGTTCAATGTGACTATTGATAAGTAGTAACTTTGCCCTGCCATTTGCCATAGATATTTTCTAATATGTGTTTTGAACTTCCTGTGATCTTTTGCTGTGGGGTTTCCTTCATTTACCTTCTTTCATATTGATGACCATGTTTCTGTGTTTCTGTGTGTAACACATCTTTAAACATGTTTTGCAGGGCTGGATGAGTGGCAACAAATTCTCATATACATAGAATCAGGTCATCTGCAAATAGGTATAGTATGACTTCTTCCTTCTGAATTTGTATCCCTTTGATTTCTTTTTCTTACCTAATGCCTCTGGCTAAAACTTCCAGGACTGTATTGAATAGCAATGGTGAGAGTGGGCATCCTTGTCTGGTTCTGGATCTCAGTGGGAATGCTTCTAACTTTTCTGCATTCAGTAGGATGCTATCTGTGGGTTTGTCATAAATTTCCTTGATTGTGTTTAGGAATGTTCCTTCTATATCTAATTAGAGTTTTCATCATGAAAGAATGCTGTACTTTACCAGTTGCTTTCTCTTTGTTTATTAAGATAACAAAGAACAAAAATCATGATTAATGTGATGTATCCCATTGATTGATTTGCACATGTTGAACCATCCCACATACCAGGGATAAATCTCACTTGGAATGGGTGAATGATCTTTGTGATGTATTGTTGGATTTGATTGGATAGTTTCTTTTAGGATTTGTGCATCTGTGTTCATCAGGAAAATGGTCTGCAGTTCTCTTTGTCTGTTGCATCTTTTTCAGGTTTAGAAATTAAGGTGCTGCTGGTTTCATAGAATTTGGGAGGATTCCCTTCCTTTCAATTGTTTTGAATAGCTTGAATAGCTTGAGAAGAAGTAGAGTTAGTTCTATAAATGTCTGGTAGAATTCAGTGGTGAAGCCAACCGATGCTGGGCTGTTTTGTTTTGTTTTGAGGGTCTTTATTACTGATTCAATTTCTGTGTGGGTTTTGGGTCTGTTCAAGTTTTCTATGCCTTCATGGCTCAATTTAGGTAGGTTGTATGTATCTAGGAATCTATCCATTTCTTCTAGGTTTCCCCGTTTGTTGGCATACAGATCTTTGTATTAATTTCTGATGACTCTTTTATTTGTGTGGTGTCTGTTACATTTCTTGTTTCAGCTCTACTTTAATTAATTTGGGTCTTCTCCCTCATTTTCTTGATTGGTTGGGACAATGCTGTGCCAATTTTATTTTTCCATTGAACCAGCTCTTCATTTTGCTGATCTTTTATATTTTTTGTTTCAATTTTATTTCTTCTCTAAATTATTTATTTTCTCCTACTAGTTTTGCATTTGGTCTGCTGCTTTTCTAGATCCTTCATGCGTTGATACCTCATTTATTTGGTTTCTTTAAATTCTTGATGTGGGCACCAATTTTATAAAGTTTCCTCTTAATACTGCTTATGCTGTTTCCCGTACATTTTCATATGTTGTGTTGTCATCTTCATTTGTTTGTAGACATTTTTTGATTTCTCTTTTTAATTCCTCAATGACCTACTATTCCTCCAAGGAGCATGTTGCTTATTCCATGTGTTTGCATATATTCTAGAGATTCCTGTTTTGCTGATTTCCAGCTTCATTCTATTGGGGTCTGAGAAGATGCATGGTGTAATTTTGATTTTTTTTTGAATTTGCTGAAACTTGCTCTATGACCAGACATGTGGTCAATCCTAGAGAAAGGTCTATGTGCTAGTAAGAAGAATGTGTATTTCTGGTGCAGGATGGAAAGTCTGTAGATATGTGTTGTGTCCATTCAGTTTATCATATTGATTCACTCTGTTGTTTGCTTGCTAATTTTCTTCTGGATGATGTGTCCATTGCTGAAAGTGGAATATTGAAGTCCCCCATTACTACTGTATTTGAGTCTATGTCTCCCTTTAGATCCCTTAACATTTCTTTAAATAGCCATGTGTCCTGTAATTAGGTGCATATATATGTATAATAGTTACTTCTTGTTGAATTAATCCCTTCATCATTACATAGTGCCCTTCTTTGTCTCTTTTAACAGTTTTAATGTTAAAGTCTATTTTATCTAATATTAGGATGGCTACACCAGCTCTTTTTTGGTTTCTGTTAGCCTGGAATAACTTTTTCCATTCTTTAGTTTTCAGTCTCCAAGTATCTTTGTTGATGAAATATGCTTTTTGTAGGCATTAAATAGATGGTCTTTGTTTTTTAATCCATTCAGCCAGACTATTTTTTTTTAACTGGAGAGTTAAGGTCATTTACATTCAAGGTGACTATTGATAAGTAATGACTTTGCACTACCATTTTTCCATAAACATTCCTATTTTTTACTTTGGATTTCCTTTGTACTTTTACTGGTAAATTTTCTGCCTTCAACTTCTTTCATAGTGATGACCATGTTTCTATGTTTCTTTGTGTAGCGCAACCTTAAGCATCTTTTCTAAGGCTGGATGGGTGGTGACAAATCCTTTCAATTTGTTATGGAGGGTCTTTATTTCACCTTCTTTCATAAAGGAGAGCTTTGCAGTGTATAGTATTCTGGGTTGACAGTTTCTTTTCTTATAAGACTTGGAATATATCTCATCATTCTCTCCTAGCCTATAGAGTTTCTGATGAGAAGTCTGTGTGAGTAATTGGAGATCATCTTAAAGTAATCTGGTGCTTCTCTTGGTGCACAGTTTAGAATCTTTTCTTTATGTTTTACTGTGGAGAATTTGACTACAATGTGTTGTGGTGACAATCTTCTGTTCATGTCTATTGGTAGTTCTATGTGCTTCCTGCATTTGGATGTCCCTTTCTTTCTCCAAATTATGGAAGTTTTCTGTTACTATTTCACTGAAAAGGCTTTCCAATCCTTTCCCTCTTTCCACACCTTCAGGAACACCTAAGACCCATATGTTGAGTCATCTGATAGTATCCTGTAGATCTCTAACAGTATTTCTTAGTTTTCTAATTTCTTCTTGTTTTTTGGTCTGACTGTAAACTTTCCAGAGATTTGTCTTGTATCTCAGATATTCTTTCTTCTGCCTCACCAACTCTGTTGATAAGAATTTCCACTGCATTTTTTATTTGATCTATTGAGTTCTTTATTTCTAGTATTTCATTTTGATTTCTCTTTAAGATCTGAATTGTATATGAATAATTTTCATTCATATCATCTATAGTTTTCTTTAGTTGGTGAATTTGCTTCTGATTGCTTCTGAGTAACCTGCTGGTTAATTTCTTGTCTTTATTTTTTGCATTTCCTCAATCTCTTCATCTTCACATTCTAATATTGAAATATTGCAGTGTTACTTTTTGGGGCCTCATGGTGTCTTCCTTATTGTTTTTTGAATTTTTGCCTTTATTTTTGGCATAATAATTTTTTGTCTGATATTTTTTATCTTTGATCTGTGTCTCTGTGGTTTCCCAGAGCTGCCGTCTGTGTGAGGTCCTCCCAATCAGAATCGGTGTTGGTTGGAAGGTAGGCTTTTCTCTCTGGTCAGATCTGTGGTTCGCAGGTGTGCAAAATACTCGCCTGCTGCATCTCTACTAACTTCTCAATTGTGCTGGTCTGGTTCGTGAGTCTGGCAGGTGGCACTTGCCCTCCCCTCCCATTGCCAAGCAACCAGCATGGTGCAGCTGGTTCAGAGGAAGCCCCCATCTTGACTTCCTCTGAATTGCTGTGGCCCTTGCAGTCTGGGTGGAGGGTGACCCCAGCCATTGCTGGATGCGTGCATGGAGATGCAGTGACTGCTGCCTTCCTGTGTCCAAAAATGGCGGCAGCTTTCCCCACACTGGCTGCAGGTCTCTGCTGCAGCAGGGAGGTAGATGAGGGAGAAAGATACATTGCCATTTTTTTTCTTTTGCCTTTGGGCCATTGGTTACCTGCTGTCAAGGGCAGTCCCCATGGAACTCCAAAAGCAGTTCACTAAGTTCTCCCTCCCTTTGTATCAGCTATGCCTTGGGCCTATGGAGTCCCTTCTCACCTGGCTTGTCAGGTGGGCATCCTCCCCGGAACCAAGCCACTGGGTCTTCTGCTGTGTGTTTGCTCTCTCAGCACAGGTCCAGACTACTTCCACTGCTCTGGCAGGGTCTTCCACCACGGCTTTCCTGCAGCTTTATCCTGTGAGTATACTCTCTCTCCTTTCTTAAAATATTAATTTCCCCCTGCATAAATCAGACCTGTTGTTATTCTGGCATTTTGGACCCTCTAAATACAGCTTTATAATAAGTCTTGTAATCATTCTTACTTTTCTACGTATCCACAGTCATCATTTAACATTCCAAGTTTCCATGCATGTGTTCGTTGGAGATAAAATGGTATAGTCAATTTTGTTTATCTGGATTGGGTAAATGTCACCCTTGAAAACAATTAACTAAGCATCTTCAGTCCTTTCTGAATGTGGAAGTGAATTTATGCTTTTGTTTTCAAATTCAAAACATGATCTTTTTAATTAGAAGTCTTTTTTTCTTAGGACAACTTTATAGGCTTTCTGTATGTGCAAAGTAATGATATCAGTCAATGATTTCATTTTACCTGTATGTTCCCTTGGCATAGAAGCTGTCAAACTATTTCATATATTTGTTGTTAATGAATCATTTTACTACTGTTTTCAAGTAATTTTATATTTTAGAAACTTGGGTTGGATAGCCCAAAGGCCTGTGTAAGGGGATTAATCTTTGCCTTATAACCCATGCCACTATTTTGCCAAAGATTTAGTTGAACAAAAATCACTGGCAATGACAAGATTGTTTTTCATCATTATATTTTTATCCTTTTCCTAAGAAATCTGAAGTTTAATGTCACTGCTGTTTCAGCATTCCACAGACAACCTGGGGGAAAAACGATAAATAGTTCTACTTGCCACCAACCACACATAGGTCATCCATAGTTCTAGAGGTTCTTTAATTTGGATTACTTCATCTACTAGTTGCTTTCATTTTAGACATTGTGTTGGTGCTGGCCAGCAGATGAGCACAAATGCAGTGTGAAGACCCATACACAAATGCAGGAACAGACATAGGTGGGAGCCAGAGTAAAAAGCAATGTCACAGGAAGCACTATTTCCTGCCAGTGTCAGTTAAGCAATTCATTTACAGATCAGCTGCTGTCTGTGTTGGGATTGCCTAGTTTCACAGTTTATAGTAGCCACTACAGGCAATCTAGTGTCCAGAAACTTCGCTTTCAGCAAAGCTGATTTTGCCTTCTAGGCTCCCACCACTCCTACCATAACTACTCTCAGTATTTCTGAAAGTACATTTTTACAAGCAAGTTGGAGGCACAGCCCAAAATGAAGGACTAATCTGGTCATCATATCTGATATCCACCATCTTCACATCTCTCAGTGTGGTTTCACCTGTGCTATCTGTGCACATCCTATGTCCTCTATCTCTTCCCTGTCTACCTTCAGCATCCCTGTTGTTTACTTGGCAAACTCCTGACTACCTTGCAAGACTGAACTCCTGGCACCTTCTTTAAGAAACTTTTCATGAACTGACCTTCAGTCTGTGGGGGAAAAATGAATTCTACAGTTTGGGCTCCTCTAGCCTCTTGTGTATGATTTTAGTGTATTCTGGCAGCCAAACGAAGGTCTATCTTCATTGCTAGAATGCTGAGTCACCTCTGTAATCTTAGGACCAACTGTTGGGCAGCACACAATTCTGTCTTAAACGTTTGCATGGAGATTCAGTACTCCACTGTTGACTCCGTTCAGAAATACAAGTGCTTTTCTAGAGACAGGAATGAGGTAAGATTGTGAGATTAGCTATTGCAAAGTTGTGTCCTACACTTACTGATAAACTTTCCTTTAAAAACATCAACCATTCTGCTCAATTCCTTTAAAATCATCTTTGCAATGCATCCTTGTTTTCCTAGCTTAGTGCTCCTGGCAACCACAATGGTATAATGCTGCAGGCAGGTGTGGTTGGTAATAGATGGAATTGGATTTGGAGCTGTCTCAAAGATTTACTTTGAGCCTTCTCTGATATTTCAAGTTCTTGATTTTGGCAAGCCGGCCATTTGCCAGTTGTCAAATGAGTTGAGTCATTAGTCTGGCCTTGTCAACTGGGAGCCTCCAAGTGATTGATATGGCCCTGCTATACTTCCCAGTGGGATGATTAAGTGTCCACTCAGCTCCATCTACCTGGCTTTATAGAAAGTAGTATAAAATGAGAAACAGTTATGCCACTCCTGTTGCTACTTGTAAAAGCAGTAAACTGGAAAAATGTATTTGCCAAGCTGTTTACTCTTTAATATTCAGTCCCAAAAGGACAAAAAATTTCTGTTGGCAAAACCAAACCTTATAATTTTTGTCAGGCTACCAAAATAATCTCCTCTGGTAATTTGCATAGTGATTTTGTGTACATTTTCCTTTTCTTTCTAAAACAATGCTGTGGAACAGAAAGGACCAGGTTTATTATCCCCACTCTACAGATAAATACCTTGAAACTCAGACATTATTTTAAGGTCATATTTAGTTCGTCTGACAGATTCATCTGCTGCCGTCCTATGTGTCACATTGTATTGTACAATAGCAATGTCTGAACATTGCCCCTACTTACTTCTGTGTTATCTCCCATGAAGGGTCTATTTATGAAATACATAGATTATCCAAATGTATTTGCCAAGATAGGGAGAAATCTTAGGTAAACATGTAGCGCAGGGCATAGTCAAGAGTGGAGAGAGATTGTCCCCAAGGTGGTGCAGTCAATAAGCAACATTCCAAATTGTAGGGTCAAATGGAAAGTGATAACTCTGTCCCAGAATTGATGAAACATTTTTGAGACATCCCCCACTTGCCTTCATAAATGTTTCTTTTCAAAAGCAAGGTGCTTATTGTTTCCTATATAATGGGGCCCTTGGCTGCTCTCCAGTGAGCAAAGTAGAAACTCATCTTTGGCAAAGTGAATCCAGTTATGGGTTCCTGGTGTGCTGAATCAATAGGGAATGACATTGGAAAAGCAGTATAACAACAGAAACAAATGGCTTTGAAGTTTCCCAACCAAGCACTGTATACAGTGAGTTGCAAGAGCTTCCCACGTAATATTCCTTATCAAATGATGACATATGACTTTGAATTTTTGCCTGTTAAAAACTATATAGCCTTTATCCTTCAAATTTAATTAAACCAAAATCCTTTCAAGAGCTTAAGTTTTTCCTTGAAAAGAGTTTTATTTTTCTTCGTTTTTGCATAGCCAGATCCTTGACCCTTATGATATCATCAGCTTTCTGGCTTCCAACCCCATCTTTAACTCTTCTCAGTGCCTCTGTTTTGTCTTTTTTCCTGTTTTAAATATTAAGATAAACCTTATCCCTCCCTGCTCATATGGGTGGCCAGGCTGTCAGTGAGGAGTAGGCGGGAATGGCAGGAGAATGGATGATTGACTGAACAGACACTCAAACAGCGGGATATGGGGGCTGCAGAGTATGGGGTGGGAAGCTGGCAAGGAGGAGCTGGGGAGCTGCAGCTGCAGCATCATTCTGTGAAAATCAGTGTAGGAGTTGAAGGGGATCAATTTTATTGCTCTTGTTTTTTTTCCCATTTGAGTTTTGGGGTGGTAATTGATTTTGTGACCGTTTCACAAATTTGAAGAGAATAGACAACTCTTAGCAATGTTCTGTGATCATCTTTCCTGTACATGCAAATTGGCATGTCTAAATATAAACTCTCCTCTTGCTTAGTGTTGGTAGGGCACTTCTAGAAAAGACTTGTAAGACATAGGAAAACTTCTGATGGGCTCCATTCTATTTTTGGATTATAAAGGTTGTCAGGCAAATTAAGTGGAATAAACCAAGAATAAATCAAGTGCTCTCACTTTTTCTCCTAATCTACCTCCTTTTCTACCAGCTAAATGAATGAATATTTTAAACTTAGTCTAAAGTCTGCTAAATATGAGTGATATCAAAGTGTCTCACTAATCAAGATGTACCCACATATCATCATCATCATCATCATCAAAGAAGATGAAGAAGACAGGGTTTTTCTGGAAGCTGCAAAGATGGGTCTAATACGTTATATATATTACACAAGTTATTTCATTTACTGCTTTAAGCAACCTGGGGGATAATGATAACTCCCAATGTAAAGATGAAAACTGGAGGTTGAGAAATCTGAGGACTAGCAAAACTAACCTGCCTAATGGTACTGAGCAACTTGGCAGTGGATAGGACTTCCACACTGGTTTCTTCAAAGCTCCTGGTCTCACTCAGTTTGTTACATTATATCTGAAGTACTTTTGTTGTCTATGTTTTCAATTTTCCTGAGGGGTGTTACCAGTAAAATGATCTACAAAAACAACGTAACATGTATGCATTGGGTGCCTTTGTCCAAATTCTGATGCTGGGTAGCTAAAAGTGTGCAAAGTAAAGAGTTGATATCTTGGAACATTTCCACACGTGGTTTAGAAAAGTACTCTGATAGCCATTGTAATCCATAAACTGTACTTTAGAAATTTATATTTACTAAATAAAAGTTAAAAAAATATAAACAAGAACAATAAAGTGAAATTAAATGAAAAAAGAGTATTCTGATTACCAAATATAATGTAGGCTGACTTTTGGACTTTTTTAGTCCAGGATTATCCATTGCAGATTATTGGGTGGTCATACTTATATTTATGTAACTGTTAATGTGTTTCGTTTGCCTTTTGTGATGATTGAGACACAAGGCCCAGTGGGTCCAGGGTCAATTCTTGATGTATGAAAGAGTCATTATAGGTACTTAATATATGATGTTATCATTTTAGATACTGCACTGATTTCTAAGCCATCTCATTTTAATCTTCACTGACATGCTATATAATAGATGCTATTTTAATTTTACCCACAAAGAAATTGAGGCTCAGCAGTTGATTTGCTTAGACAAAGCCTTTGTGCATGTTATGGAGTCAGGGTGAGAACCAGATCAATCAACACACCTCATTTCATGTCAATTCCGTAAGAATCCATTGAGCATCAGCTCTGTGTCATGAAAGGGCATTTAGCAGAGTACAAGATACATGTGGCCTCAAGGTTGTAACAAGCTAGGACAGTTGGAGTCCCCTGTGTGCCTCACACTTCGAGCAATGAATGTCTACATTCATAGTTCATATTTTCATTCTTTGAGTCTATCGTGTAAAAGGATCATAATGGAAAATTCATCTCATAAATATTTCATTCTAAGTTTTGCAACCAAGTTTAATGAGATGGTGTTGATATAAATATAGACCTCGTTGTGGAATAGAACTTATTGTGGACAAGACAAGCTGGGATGGGTAGTTTTTCCTGAACAAAAATGCAACAACAACAACAATAAACATGGGAGTAGATTTGAGCAAAATGATCTTCAAATGCATTTTCAGACTTCAAGTCCCAACACATGCCATTTAAACAACTGATCAGTAAACATAGCCTTGGATGGTATATTCTCCATCCTTGAAAATCAACAGTGAAAGAGATATTAAGCCAGGTGGTAACTGCTCTAACTGGGGCAGAAAATGCCATGAGGATTCCACTTTGACCTTCCTTGGAGCTGTCTCTTAAATTGCTCTTTGTTACACATTTCGACTCCATTCTAAATTTAAGCTTAAACTTTAGGCTAAGAAACTGACACTTTTATCACATATTATAAAAAAATCTCCCTTTAAACCTTGAAAAAGAAGTTTAAAGATTTCTGCTACTGTGAGTATGCACAGGCACTTCAACATTTGGATTTTTTTTTTTTTTGCTGCTCTCTCTGTGGATAACTTTTTCTCTGTTCACTCTACTTCTGCCCTCCATTTTTTATATTTTTCTTTAACCAAGATTCCTTGTAGTTTGTTGTTGATTGAAACCAGAGTACAGATTACTGTTAAGAAATTAAAATGTATAAACTGCTCAATGAACTCCTTTAGGGACAATTTTAAGCAAGTCTATGTATTTATACTAACTCCTGTAATTTAGGGCTTAAATTAACACTGATTATAAAGCAGAGAAATAAATTTGCATCTAATTTTCACTATCTCTAATAATGTTATCAAAATAACTATTATTTACCATGCTGTGTGTCAGGCTATTACATGTGAGTTAAATGTTTTTCCATATACTGCCTTCTAATGATACCTGCTACAACCTATGCTGTACTCTACAGAAAAGCCTACTTTGACTAAAGTTGAATGATTTAACTGTCAGAGAATTCAAAGACGGATATACCTGATTCTAGAGTTAGACTCTTTCTATTAATATTCAATGTTCAGCAGTTATTCATTGAGCATTTACTGTGTGTAAGGCACTGGGCTTCATTGAGAAGAATAGCCGTGACTCTCAGTTCCTGAGACTTGCAGGTCATCTAGGGAGGGAAACATCTGGATAGGCAACCAAGAGTAAGGAGTGCTCCATGAAGGGGTGAAGCAGGGAGCTACTGGGATACATCTGAGAGGCTCGGTTCATGGGGAATGGACAGGGGTTGGAATTGCCTTCTGAGCAACTATGTGTTTGAGACCAAAGGCATGAGTTGATATTGGACAGGAGATGGAAAGATATGGAAACAGAGCAAGTCGGACAATTAATTCCAAGCAGATACAAGAACAAACAGAGACCCAGACATAGAGCTATGTGCGGGGCTCTGTGAGGCTTTTGCTGGAGAGGAACAATGGGGCTAGGGAATTTTATGTGCACTTGTAAGGAGCTAGGACAATCTTAATATCAAGGAAGATTTCTCTGGCTATTGAGTGGACTTTGTGCTTGCAATTTATGGACTCATTTGCCTTGTTAGATCTCCTTACCTCTTTCCAATTACTAAAATTGTCCAAGCAGGAGGCCAACATGCCATCTTCCATTAAAAGCACTTACTCCTGGTAGGCCTTAAACTCTGCATTTTGCTTGCTCTGGTCTTTGTAAACATGTGCTTCTCTTGGTTACCACTTTATTCACAAGAGCAATGGGAACAGTAGGCCCTGAGAACCCTGAATGCCTCAAAGTAATGCTTCTTAGTGTCAATATTTATTAATAGTGATGCAAAGTCTTGGCCCGACTCTGAGAAGAGTGCCTGCTTCTACTCTTCTCCCACCACTCTCTAATTACAGATTCTGCAGAAAACCAGAAAACGTCATGAAATACAGGCTGTTACGGAAATAACTAAAGTAGATCAAACTGGATTATATTGCTTAATTTCCATAATGCCTGGTGGATATTGAAATAAGGACAGTTTCCTTCATGGTGTTTGCATCTCAGCAGATGGGATCTACTTGTTTCAGAATAATTTCTATTTTTAAGAGGCATACTCCCCCCCCCCCCCCCCCCGGAAAATCCATGAGAAGGGAAAGGAATCAACTAAAGCATCAGCAATCTCTGGCTACAGGCAGAAATGGTCAAATTTTTCAATGAGAGGGGAACAGGAATCTGATTTTTTTCATGTTTGTTTGCAGTTCGTTACAATATAGATGAAATCTTTTTGTGTGCTAAGCTTTTATCCCTAGAAACCACTGGGAGTTCTGCTTGACTTATGTTCTACCACCTTTGTCTCTGGTTTAAAATAAGCAATTATATGGCAGTATCTTTTTGGTGTTTTTACAGAATTGCCATTCCCATTTTACAGGTAGGGCACATGAAAGAACTACATCTAGTAATTTTGGTCTCTGCTTTTTTTTTTTTATAATCGTATCATTTACAAATAATGACAGTTTTATCTCTTCCCTTGCAATTCTAATACTTACTTTTACTTTCCCTCAATACCAACATTAAACAGTGGAGGTAATGAGGACCAAGCTGTTGGACAATCTTAAACCATCTCTTCTAGAGCTATTTTCTTGATATGATCTTTTGGACAGAACTAATTAAGGATCTGTTCCTAATATCCTTGTTTTATTTTAAAATCATAACTTTTCTTATCAATTAAGTTAATTTTGTGATATTTCTCCCAGGGATGTGGTAACTGAACTAATGTATTTTCTGCCATTAAATTATATTTACATATGCTTTAGACATGAAATATACATGCTGATGCAAGGCCTTGATAAATCATAGTGCTTTCCATTTTCTTAAATTTGGATATGCCTAGATAATATTTTATCAAGGAATTTTATATCAATGTTAAAAAGTGATTTGAGTTTATATTTCTTTTCATACATAGACACTCACTTAGTTGTGTAACCAATGTGAAATAGACAATTTAAGGAATGGCCATGTCTCAATGGAGGGGGAATAACTTAAAAATTAGAGGATTGCTCAAATGTAATAAGTTTATTTTATTCCTATTGTTCTGTCTGCTTTTGCTTTACCTATTTAATACCACCATGTAAATCTATAATCATTTTATATTTACATCTATAAAATGTTTTATCTTTTATTTGAACAGGCAGATACACACACATATATGCATGGGGGAGAGGGAGAAACTCCCATATGCTAGTTCACTCAAATGCACAACATATGTGACTGGACCAGGTCAAAATTAAAGAGCCCAGAACTCAGTCCAGGTCTCCCAGGTGGACAGCAGGGACTCAAGTACGTGGACCACCACCTGTTGCTTCCTACATAAAGCTGGAATTGGAAATGGCCAGGTCATGAACCCAGGTACTCCAGTGTGGGAAGCAGCCTTATCAATGGGCTTCTCTTCCTCCTCCTCCATTTATTTATTTATTTGAAAGGCACAATTAGAGAGAAGGTGAGACTGAGAGATCTTTCATCTGCTGCTTCAATCCCCAAATAGCCACAACCACCATTGCAAGGCCAGGCCAAAGTCAGGAGCATGGAATCCATTCAGGTTTCCCTCAGTGGTGGCAGAGACACAAGGACTTGGGACATTAGCAGGAAGCTGGATTGAAAGTGGAGCAGCCAGTGGCTGAATTAGCTATTCCACAATGCCGGCCCATCAAGCAGCTTCTTATCTGCTGTACCAAATGCCAGTCCTGATAACTGTCTAGTGTCTTACCTTCAGGTCCAAAAAAGTCCTTCTGGGGGTGTATATTTTTCAGCTCTCCTGTCATTTATATATTTCTATCACAGCTGCCTTTGGTTCAGATTTGCCTCAAATATTGTTTTATTTTTGGAATTTTTTTTTTTTTTTAATTTGAGAGCAGAGAGCAGTAGGGAAGGTGGAGATGGAGACAAGCAGAGAGAATTTCCATTTGATGATTCACTGCCACAATACCTATAGAAGCCAGGGCGGGGCTAGGCCAAAGCCAAGAACAGGCAACTTAATCCACGTGTCTCACATAGGTGTCAGGGAGCCAACTATTTGAGCCATTGCCTGATTCCTCACAGACAGAAAGCTGAAATTAGAAACAGACCTGGGTCTTAAACCCAGCACTCTGATATAGGACACTGGTTTCTGAACGGCTAGACCAAATACCTGCCCCCTTTTATTTTTAAATGTATTTCTTAGAGATACCATACTGCTACTTCTTCATCTCAGTGTTATTTTAATTTTGGAACCTACTGCACTGATATTAATTATTACATTATTTTTTATTTATGAAAGCTTAATTTGGAAAGTACATATTTTGTTTTTCCCTGCATTTCATTGAATAAATGAGTTTGGCTTACACTATTTGAAAGTATATATTCATGTTCATTCTTTAGTTATTGTCCCCAAGGTGTTAAGCATACGCCTTTTCCCTGAGGAAGGCAATGCTTGTGGTGTGCACTTACTGCTCTTTTCTGTACACATCCTCAGATACAATTTTATGACTTTTAGTATCATGTGCACTTAGATTTTCTGGGCTTTATGGATATTCTTTTGTTGCTCTGCTACTTGTTCAGTAATTGGTTGTTTATATCACACCACCAAAAGGTTTTAACTTGTCTTCTCATCATTAAATCTCAAATCTTGTAAGTATTTCTAGATTAGTTTCTCTTTTCAGGATTCTTTCTTCAGGAAGGTTTTTAAAGTGAGTTCTTGTACAGTAAATTTTCTGAAGCCTTTTCTGAGCATGTCTTTAAGTTGGTAACATTTAAAAATTAATATTTTAGCAGGCTATGTTCCAAATTCAAATTTCCCATCTTTTTATAGTGAAAATGTATGACTTCATTGTTTTCTTGCTTCCAATGTCCCTGTCAAGTCATGTGATCTCAATTTAATCACTTTAGGTGGTTTGCTGTTTTTCTCTAGGTGAGAGCTTATAGAATTTTTGCTTGGCTTTTGATGTTTTTATAATATATGGTAATGTGTTTAATGTGGATTTTTTTATTGATTCTGTTTAGCAGCCTTTATTTTAGATATTGGAAAAATGAAACAAAACGTGGTTTGGCTGCATAAGCATTTGCGAAATGTATTAACCTGCTTGAATTATTATTCATATTTGTCTATCTACCATGGGGAAAATAATGATTACATATATTTAACAATGACAACTTTTATAGATTTTTATATTAATTTCTGTATAAAGGTTTATGTGAATTATTTATTTAACCACTGCAACTGTTTGAAATAGATGCTATTTTTTTTTCACTTTTAGGAAGCAAAGGAATTGAAGTTTAAAACACTTGCGCAACTTATCAAAGACAGCTTAAGTAAGAGGTGGTGGCGTTGAGACAGGATGTAACCCCAGATTGTTTAACTTTGATCTTCTTCATAGTCCCCCTGCTGTCCTGTATCTCTAATTGTACATGCAGCATGACAAATTTGTTCTACTTATTTTATATGTACCCCAAACACATATGCCTTCATTTAGTAACTTGCTGTTTAGGGGGGAATTTTAATTACCTATAACTAAAAAAAATTTACTTAAATGTGGGGGGGAGACAGAAGTTTCATGTAAATTACTATGAAAATAATTACTTGATGCAATTATAGTGGTAACTACAATGTCAGTTAGAAGAATGACCATCAAATTAAAGGCTTTAGAGGCACTATTTACTCATTGCTCTTGTCCCCTGCAAACTGTCATCCCCTAGTTACTGCTGAAATAATCTCATTGTTAGTAAAACAAATGTAAGGCTCACACTGGAAGGAAGAAAGATTGCTACCCAAGAGCTGTGAGCAGGGTTATAAGCCTCTCTGTCTTTGTAAATAGGAGTGTGCATTTGTCATCCATGTGTCCTGTTAACTGGTTTTCCAGTGTTGTTCCTTAATGCCTGGTTCTGAAAACACGATACAGGGAAACTGAGCTATTAAAATGTAATGTGTAAAAATGCATGGAGATGCTGGGGCAGTGGTGGGAAGAGCTTAAATGTTGATCTTAGAATCACTCTTCTTGGCTCCTCTTTCTGAGGTCAAATTCTACTCTCCAAAGATTGTTATTTAGCTTTCTAATAAAAACAAGTGCTGTTTCAGTTATTTGACTAGCCAGTCACTTTTTACATTTCTCTCCTTCTTCCTGAAAAGAATCTTGACTATAGCAAATCCAATTTGTAGACAAGAGAGAAATTTTTCCTATATTCCACTTAACTCCTCCATTTATCAATTTCCTGATCTCTTGGGACAGAATTTTGTTTAAAATTTTTCTTATTTTATTGAAAGGCAGAGACACACAGAGAAACAGAGATCTTCCAACTTCTGGTTCATTTCCCAAATATCCAAAATAGCCAGGGCTGGGCCAAGCCCAAGCCAGGAATTTGGAGCTCAATATAGGTCTCACACATGGCTGGCAGGTACCCAAGTCATTTTTGAGGCATTTGTCACCTACTGTCTCCCAAGATGTACATTAACAGGAAGTTGGATTGGAAGTGGAGGAGCCAGGACTCAAACCAACTACTTTATTATGGCACACATCCTAAGTATGGACATCAACTGTCGTGCCAAATGCAAAACTCCCAAAATGTATTTTGTTTATAGATATTCAGTTATAAAAAGTTCTTGTATGCTAAGTTGAAAGGAAGGTTTGATGGGATCCAGTTAGTACTCTATCACGATTAACTCTTACACTTAAACTCATCATCATAATATAACTCACTACTTACTGAGATGCCCCAGGCCTTCGGAATATGGTATTCGTGGTCCTCTTAACAATCTGTCGAGTAGGTGTTATCATTCTATGGATGAGAAAACTGAAGCAAGTGTCTCAAGGTCATTCAGCTATTCATGTCAAATTGGAAGTTGCATCAAGGCTGACCCGTATCCCTCTAACATCACCTCCTCTTCATCATCTAACCCTCAGAAAAATGCATCTTTCCTGTACTCACTGCATTGTTGATGTCCCTTTGCTCTTTTTTTCTTGACATTAGTGCTTTGAGTAATTTACATGTTCAAGTCATGGGCGCAAAATCTGTTTCTATTTTTCATAGCACTTCTAACAGTAAACATTCTGTAAATATTTCCCTGCCAATATCTTTGAGGGAATTTACATTTGTATCAATTTACTATTGGACTGAATGTATATTGTCAGGAATTATCTATGAAAAAGTCTATTTACTTTGGAATGTTTCAGATTATTTTCCTTTGACCCAACTTAATCTAGCAAAAAGAAGTATACCTTGGATGTTAAACAGACTACTGATGGATTAATACAGAAGACATCCATAGATTTGAATCAGATAGGACACTGCCTTTGATCCAACTGAACCAACAGATGCATTTTATTCCCTGGCATTATGCCATGTCTGTGATAATTAGTTCTCTTGAATTTCTACAGTTCAAAGGCTAATTTATAGCTCAGTAAAATAATATAGTTTGTAGCACAGGAATACCCCTCAATATGTACGCTAGCACAGTAGTCACATGCAACAGGAGTCTATTGAAGTTAAAATAATTAAAATTAAATAAAACTAAAAATGAATTCTCCTGCCTCACTAAGCTCATTTTAAGTTGGTAATAACCAGTCACCTTTGACTATTGGATAGTAAAGACATAGACCATTTCCATCATTGCAAAATTTTTTACTGGATTGTGCTGAACTGAACTATTCATAAAGAAGCCAGAAACAAAGTTAAGAGTAATTACTGCATAGAGCATACTGGTCAGCATCACTTGAATTATAGGATGAACTGTGTTAAGGTCTATTGCATTTCCTTCTCTATTTATCTGTGTTCCTAGATATCTAACGAGAAAAAGAAATTCAGCCCTTGTTTGTTATGGTATCACTTGGCACTGTGGTTGACTCCCAGGGACTCAATATATATTTGCCCAATGTTGTGTGAACAAGAATATAGATAATAAAAAAGGATGAATAGAGATGAATTTTTGCAGGTGACAGCATACAGAGAATATTTGGTCAGTATGAATAAAACTGTCATTTTCTTATTGAGTAGTTGATCACTAATGACAATTGTCTTGACTGTAAGTTCTGAAGTCACCTGTCATGAGAAAAGAAAAAAAGCCACAGCTTGATGTTGTCAAGTTCAGTTGACTCTGATGTGGAACCAGTGACTGTCAAGGCCTGGTGGGATACTTTACTTCTTCCCCTTGAATAAGACTTTTACACAAAAATAATATTTTTAAAAGATTTTCAATTTCCTCTTCTGGAGCTGAGTCTGAAATAAAACTGGAGAGTACTTACAAAGTCACTTTAAGGAGATTTTGACTTTTAGGTTATGAGAAAGACTCGGTGAGGGAATCATTTATGCCTATAAAAATAGAGCAGTGTTTCAGGTTCCAGCAAACTACGATGTTGTCTTTATATTTCATGTGTTATAGTCATGTTATATATAAGTAGAAAATTAACTATAATAGTAGCTCCAATAGCAAAACAAATGATCTGTGTGTGTGGCTGACAGCACTAATGAGGTCTGGGTTATTAAATCACAAGATTCCTTTTGGCAATGTAGATGGCAGTTGAACTTGGATTTTAGCTGTCATTTCCCTTGCCTATGGTTTGCCATATATTTCAGTGCAGGCAATCTTTCATATGGTCACTTGAAAAAAGCCTAAAATCTTGTGTAATTAACCTCAAAATGTAAGTAAATTTCATCTTTGGTGCTCTATAGACCATATTCTCAGTAGCTGTCATTCTGCTGCTGTGACAGCACACTTTTCTGCATCCCAGAGGCACAGCTCTTGACTCATGTCTGTTGGTTTGTCCTGGGAGTTGTTTTTCCACTGAAAGTGGAGGAATTTATTATTATTATTATTATTATTATTCACTTCTCACCCTCTCATCTGGTCCTCATTGTCCTGGGCAAGCATTTTTGATTTAGCAACCTATAGCTTTAGAACCAAATGAGGAATCTGATCCTAACATGAATTAGACCTGACTTCTACTTCAGTTTCCTCAACTAGATGCTTTTAAACTGAGATTTGAAGGGAATAAGTGGGGAGTGCCATGTCTTTAGGTTTTGGTGATACAAATTTCCCATATGAGTGGCCTGGAAGGGAAATCAGAGAGGGAAAATGTTAGTGTTATTATTTTGCAGTGGTCTCCTGAGTTAGATATTAATCCTGAGTTAGATACTAAGACTCAGAAGGTGCTGGTTCAAAGTTTCCTTAAATTATAGACAGTTCCCCCAAACAGTACTATAGAAGAAAGAGACAGAAAACTCCAAAGGAATTAATCTGCCAACTGATTGATCTTCCAAAAAAATAGTACAGTTGTAATTTTTTCCTCATCTAAATATATAAGCAGTTTCTTTCTCCACATAGTCTATAGCTTTGTGGAATTTGGGGAATATTTTTATACTGTAGGAACATTGTTTAGCGTCAAACTGGGAAGGAGATGCATGGCTGCTCATAATTAGACATGTTACGATATAATCCAGCACTGTGTACCCTTGTATCCTCCTTGTTCCTTCATGTGCTTTTTCTCCTCCTCTACTAAAACAAATAAAGCTTCTCTTTGCAATCTTGCCCCACTTGCCAGCCAAATGAAAATAGACTCCAAACTCCAATTTAGCTCTTAGGAGGCAGTTAGGAATAATAGAGAACTGGAACATGATTTGTCTTACCCTCCTACACATGGTAGGACTGTTCTGAGTTAGCTTTGTTGGGAGCTTGGGCACAATCAAAATACACATTTTCTATTTGTCTTAATAGAGAACAGTAGAAATCTGTGAATTGGAAAGAATATATCAAGCTATTGAGTTATAAGAAAAATCTAAGGAATAATACTGGATTTCTGAACCCAATTTAAGAGAGCTTTGGCTGTTTGCTTGACTATTTGCATCAGAGATAGACAAGAGAAGAGTTTTTCTGCTAGATTTCGCTCGTTTGCTTCCTATGGAAGGATGCTTTATTAAGAGATCCAAGTGTATCCTGAGGATGTTTGCTGGGATTGACTGACAAGCAGCTCCCCAAAACAGCCAGGAAGCTGTCATTCAAAAGGGACCTTAAAGGTTTGTGACATGGCTGGAATATGTTGAAATGTATCACAGGCATTGAGGTCTGGGGGTAATGACTGTTTAAAAGCTTCACAATCATATTTATATCATACTTAGATGATTTTCCAGGTAAGATGATCCAGTTCTCCTGATATACACACACTCATATATATATGTTATATAGACCATGCTCAGAATGGCACTAGTGTCCTCAACCAGAGAGCCACATATGAACTCTTTGCAGTTCAATTTTGTGACTTTTTCAGATATATTTAAATCCAGTCCTTATATTCTGATAGCAAAGTAATTCAAGGTGCATGCGAAAAGAATCCTGATTGTAACAGATTAATGACACCAGGTCTTAGGTACAAAGTCAATTGTAGTCAGAAGGCATAGGTCTATAAACCTTTAGTTCTTATCCTGTGGTTAATGGCAGGAGCTTCTCTGAGACCCTTTAGATAAAGAAAATCACTTCTTTAACCACAAAAAGGGTTCTGTCCCAGTTGCTCACCTTCCAGTCCAGCTCTCTGCTGTGGCCTGGGAAGGCAGTGGAGGATGGTCCAAGTGCTTGGGCTCTGCACCTGCATGGGAGACCAGGAGGAAGCACCTGGCTCCTGGCTTCTGATTGGTGCAGCGCCGGCCGTAGCGGCCATTGGGGGGTGAACCAATGGAAAAGGAAGACCTTTCTCTCTCTCTCTCTCTCACTGTCTAATTCTGCCTGTCAAGAAAAAAAAAAAAGGATTTTTCAGTACTTTGATAAATTTCATATTCTTCATAGGGTAGTAAAACTAATTTGAAAAACATGTATTATAAAACATAAAATGTTTTTGTTGACATATTCTTAGAGCTAAGTCAAGAGCTGATAGGTTTCCATTGTTCAGTTCTGAGAAACTGCTACTAAATATATTTATGGATCCATTCACTTTGCGCTCCTCTATTTAGTCTTTTTTTAAAGATTTACTTATTCATTTGAATCACAGAGTTACAGAGAGGCAGAGAGAGAGAGAGGCAGAGAGACAGAGAGAGAGACAGAGAGAGAGAGAGAGAGAGAGAGAGAAACTTCCATCCACTGATGGCCACAGCAGGTGGAGCTATGCCAATCTGAAGTCAAGCCAGGAGCTTTGTCCCGATCTCCCATGTGGGTGAGAGGCCCAAGGATTTGGTTCATTCTCCACTGCCTTCCCAGGCTGTGGCAGAGAGCTGGATTGGAAGCTGAACAGCCAGGACTCAAACCACTGGAGGTGGTGGCTTTACCAGCTACGCCACAGCGTTGGCCTCTTATTTAATCTTGATAGTTGTCTGCACAGCCATGTTAAATATTGGGATACCTTAGGGTCTGATTTCTTATTGCCTCTAGAATGAACATATCAAGAAGATGGATTTTCCACACAGTGTTTAGATTCCAACTGAACTGGCTGCTAGGTTGATCATTCATCCTGACCTTGCTGCCCATTTATTCTTCTGATGAATGTTGGAGGTTGGAGTCATGCAACACATGACATTCAATAATGTCTGGAAACAATTTCATGCTAAGGGTGCTACTGGCCAAACTAAGTAAGTGGCAAGGGATGTTGCTAAAAATCATGCAGCACTTAGGACAACTCATACCACAAAAAATTATGTGGCTCAAGATGTCAATAGTGGGGAGCTGAGAAACGTTTCACCCTACAATGGTGATGGACCATTTGGTTAATTCAAGGAAGATAAGCTCAAAAGCAACACAAGACTGCAGAAGTCTGTGCATCAGGGGAAATGAACACTTGAAAAATCAGCTGTCCTTTTAAGCCTTTGTCTGAGCCTTGCCTCATGGATTAGGACTTTTTAATATTCAGATACATGCTTAAGTGGTTATCAAATATGTATGTACCTATTTACTTGAAGAATCATTAGTTACATGCTTTCTGTTTTACACTAGCTACAAATTACTGTTTAGCTTGAGTCAAGCACATGCTTAGTGCTTTATAGAAGCTAATCTATTTCTGTGTTATGGAATGAATTCACGTCACTATGAGCTCCACTGTGAGGAGAGTGTGAGTCAAACCAGGTTACATTATTGGTAAGTGTTAGACTGAGACTTGAACTTGAATATATTTTGACACCAAGATATGTACTCCTAAGGAGACTGCTAAATTAATGAGTGTCCAACTACTTATTATGGAGAATATCAAGTAAGACAAAGGCATCTACTTGGTGATGTTTTGTCATTCCTGAATCATTGATCTATAGGCATAGCCATGAAAAAAAGCAGGTTATTATATAGTCATCTTTTATGTAGTCATTTGTACCAGAAAGAGCTGCTGTGTATGAATTGTAGAACATAAGCTCTATGACAGCCAATAGTTCCTTATCTAGTTTAAAATTATTTTAGAGAAAAAGAGAAAGGTACAGAGATTTCCCATAAATCCCCCATAGCCATGCATGAATAGCCTATGCCATTGTCCACATCTTCCACCAAGGTGGTACATTTATTACAATTGATAAATATACATTGACAAATCACAATCAACTGAAATCTATAATTTGCATTAGAATCCACTTTTGTCATATAATGATGTATCTTCATCATCATAGGCTTACACAGACTAGTTTCACTGCTGTAATCATTCATTCATCTCTGCCTATTCAACCCTTCCTCCTTGCAACCCTTGGCAAACAGTGATTGTTTTGCTGTTTCCATAGGATTGCCTTTTCCAGAATGTCCTATACATATGTCATGAGCCTCAATGATATTTTGGTCAATGATGAACCACATATAAAACAGTGATATCACAAGATTACAATGGAGATGAAGCATTCTCATCACCTTGTGAATGCATAACTGAATAAGAGGCAAAGAAGAGGAATTGTAGGAGGGGAAAACAACTTAATAAAATTCATGGTGATAGTTTCAGCAGATTTGTGGACTTCAAGTTCCTCCTAGAATTTAAAAACATGTATCTCAACATAAAAGTTTTCTTTAATAGATAATAAAGTTCATCCTGAATTATTTGTTTACGAACAAGTCAATCATGAAAAACAAAAGCAAATTTCCCTGGACATATTTCTGAGAATAACATCTCTTCAAGAAGCGCCTCAGCAGGTCCTTCAGGATGAATTCTGGAAGATGGTTTTATTGTCACAAGAGCTGACAGCTTGGAGCCAGCCCTGTGGCGCAGTGAGTTAAGACGCCATCTGCAGTGTGGGCATCCCTTACAGGCACCAGTTTGAGTTCCAGCTGCTCTCTTTCCAATCAAGCTCCCTAGTAATATACCTGGGAAAGCAATGGAAGATAGCCCAAGTGTTTGGGCTCCTGCACCCACATGCGAGACCTGGAGGAAGCTCCTGGCTTTGGCTTGCCTATGCCATTGTGGCCATTTGGGGAGTGAACCAGCAGTTGGAATATCTCCCCCCGCTCCTCATTCTGACTTTCAAATAAGTAAATAAATATTTTAAAAATATTTTATTTATTTCTTTGAGAGGTAGAGTTACAGAGAGAGGGAGACAAAGAAAGGTCTTCCATCTATTGGTTCACTCCCCAAATGGCCACAATGGCTGGAGCTGGAGCTGGGCCTATATGAAGCCAGGAGCCAGAAATTTCTTCTGGGTCTACCATATGGATGCAAGGCCATCTTGGGCCATAGCAGAGAGCTGGATTGGAAGTGGAGCGGACTCGAACTGGTACCTGTGTAGGATGCCTGCAGAGGCTTAGCCTACTATACCACAATGCCGACCTCAGTAAATACATCTTTAAAAAATACTAAAATATCATATAGACAGGGGATGATGCCTTTAAAAATGACAGTTCCATGCAGATTGTTGCCCCAGAAGATGATCTGGTAGGACAACATGTGGAAATGGAAGACAGTGATATTCACAATCCTGCCCCTGTGTTGGCCTGGGCAAATTTGTGTGTTTTTGTCTTAGTTTTTAACAAAAAAAAGTTTAAAAAATAAAAAAAATTAAAAATAGGAAAAAGAATGAGGATATATAGAAAGAAAATATTTTATATGATTGTATTATGCTTTTGTTTTTAGCTAGATATTATTACAAAAGAGCTAAAAAGTTTAAAATCTAAAAGTTTATAAAGTAAAAATGCTAGTAAGATAAAGTTACGTTTATTACTGGAGAACTTTTGAAAAATTAGTGTAGCCTAATGTTGATAAAGCCTAAGTTGTACACAGTAATATCATTTTCACTCACTACTCACGGAGTCACATAGGTAACCTATGCCAGTGTATCATTTATACTGTATTTTTACTATACCCTTTTATGTTTAGATACACAAATTCTTAATATTGTGTTATAATTACCTTAGTATTGAGTATAATGATATACTGCACAATTTAGTAGCCTCGGAGCAATAGGCTATACATACAGTCTAGGTTTGTAGTAGCCTCTAGAATATAGGTTTGGGTAAGCACATGCTATAATGTTTGCAGTGATTAAATCACCTAATGGTACATTTCTGAGAGTGTATATCTTCCATTAAGCACTGTATAGATTTTCCAGATTGGCTTCTTTTTCTTAGCAATATGCTTTGAATGTTATTTGAGAAGCAGAGAGAGAGAGAACTTCCATCTACTGATTCACTCCCCAAATGTCTGCAATAGCTGGGTCTAGGGTGGGCAATTGGTAAATAAATTTTATAAATATAAATTTCCTTCATATGCTAATAGGATAACATGATATTTCTTTTTAGCTTGTTGATAGGATGAATGTTCGATTAGCCTTGTATGCCTGAGGTAAATCTCACTTGGTTGTGATATGCAATTTCTTATATATATTGTTAGATTCAATTTACTAATATTTTATTGAATATTTCTTTATCTTTCTTCCTTAGGAATACTAGTTTGCATTATTCTTTTATCATGATTTTGGTTTTGGTATAAAGGTAATATTGGTTTCATATAATGAGTTATGATGTTTGCCCTTTGCTGCTACTCTCTGAAAATAAAAGAAAAAAATCTGTTCCTCAATAGTCAAGACAAGGGCTCCTCAAAGTCACTGTTTCTCAAAATGTCAATTTCACTTTTACAGGTTTCCTATTAGGTGCTCTATTAGTTATCACAGGTCAGGGAGAACATATTTGTTCCTTTGGGACTGGCTTATTTTGCTAAGTATGATGGTTTCTAGTTTCATCCATTTTGTTGCAAATGACGAGGTTTCATTTTTTTTATCTCTGTGTAGTATTCCATAGAGTACATATCCCCTAATTTCTTTATCCAGTCTTCAGTTGATGGGCATTTGGGTCGACTCCATGTCTTAGCTGTTATGAATTGAGCTGCAATAAACATGGAGGTGCAGATAACTTTTATTTGCTGTTTTCATTTCCCTTGGGTAAATTCCCAGGAGTGTGATAGCTGGGTTATATGGTAGGTCTATATTCAGATTGTATAAGATTTCTTTCGCTATTTGGTGTCTCTTGTGTTTTCATATGAATTTCAGCATCATTTTTACTATATCAGAGAGAAATGTCTTGGGTATTTTGATTGGTATTGCATTGAATCTGTAAATTGCTTTCAATAGTATGGACTCTGAAGATATTGATTCTAATCCATGAACATGGAATATTTTTTTTAACAATCACATAAGGAAGCATTTATTTGAGGTTTAACATGAAATCATACAAATAAAATTTGTATAAACACAAATCCACATTGAGTCATAACACGGATAGCAAAGGACAAAGTAAAAACAAAACTAGTTGGCGGCTATATACAGTTGGACACATTTGTGCCTTGTACACTAGAAAGTCTTTTACAAAATAATCATCTTAGATCAACAGAAGACCAATCTTCAGTGTCCTTCTGCAAGATGGGTTTCTTTAGCATCTCCTGTTTTCTCCAGAGTCCTCTTTAGTATGACTGGTAATTATTTTGTTGATTGCCACCCCCTCGAGATGCCTTGCCATAAGTGCTCTGTTGACCACTGTAGTCTGCATGGAATATTTTTTCCATTTTTTGGTATCTTCTTTATTTAATGTTTTATAATTTTGATCATAGAGATCTTTGACATCCTTGGTTAAATTTATTCCAAGGTAATTGATTTTTTTGGTAGGTATTATGAATGGGATTGATCTTAGAAGTTCTTTCTCAGCCATGACATTGTATGTGTATACAAAGGCTATTGATTTTTGTGTGTTGATTTTATATCCTGCTATTTTACCAAACTCTTCTATGAGTTCCAATAGCCTCTTGCTGGAGTTTTTTGGATCCCCCTAAATAAAGAATCATGTCATCTGCAACTAGGGATAGTTTGATTTCCTTCTTCCCAATTTGTAGCCCTTTGATTTATTTTTCTTGCCTAAAAGCTCTTGCTAAATCTTCCAGGACTGTATTGAACAGCAATGGTGAGAGTGGGCATCCTTGTCTGATTCTGTATCTCAGTGGGAATGCTTCCAACTTTTTTCTGTTCAATAGGACAATGGCCATGGGTTTGTCATAAATTGCCTTGATTGTGTTGAGTAATGTTCCTTCTATTCCCCATTTGCTTAGAGTTTTCATCATGAAAGGGTGTTGTATTTTGTCAAATGCTTTCTTCACAGGTATTGAGATAATCATATGGTTTTGTTCTGCAGTTTGTTATGTATCACATAGATTTATTTGTGAATGTTGAACCATCCCCGTATACCAGGGGTAAGTCCCACTTGTTCCGGGTTGAATGATCTTTCTTATCTGCTATGGATTTGATTGGCTAGTATTTTGATGAGTATTTTTGCATCCATGTTCATCAGGGAATTTGGTCTGTAGTTCTCTTCCTCAGTTGCATCTTTTTCAGGTTTAGGAATTAAGATGATGCTGGCTTCATAGAAGAAAATTTGGGAGCATTCCATCCCTTTCAATTCTTTTGAATAGCTTTAGAAGTGGAGTTAGTTCTTTAAATGGTAGGATTCAGTAGTGAAACCATCTGGCCCTGGTCCATATGGGCTGCTGGTGTTGCAGGCATCTTAACCATCCGTGCCACATGGCCAGCCCCCAGAAACAATATTGAAAATGCACCAGCAAGGGAGGGCTATGTCCCATTGTTGGGAGGGTCTTTATTACTGATTCAATTTCTTTCTTGGTTATAGGTCTATCTAGGTTTTCTATGTCTTCATGGCTCATTTTAGGTAGGTTGTATTTATTCAGGAATCTGTCCCTTTTTCTAGGTTTCTTGTTTTGTTGGAATACAACTCTTTCTAGTAATTTTTGATGATCTTTTTATTTCTGTGGTGTCTGTTACATTTCCTTTTTCATATCTAATTTTATTACTTTAGGTCTTCTCCCTCCTGTTTTTTGTTAGTTGGGCCTATAGTGTGCCAATTTGTTTATTTTTCAAAAACCAACTCTTTGTGTTTCTGATCTTTTGTATTGTTTTATAGGTTTCAATTTTGTTTATTTCTTCTCTACTTTTAATTATTCCTTTTCTCCTACTAGGTTTGGGTTTGCTTTGCTGTTTTCTATGTCTTTGAGATGCCTTGATAGCTCATTTATTTGGTGCCTTTCCAGTTTCTTGATGTAGGTACCAGTTGCTATAAACTTTCCTCTTATCACTGCTTTTGCTGTATCCCATACATTTTGATATGTTTTATTGTCATCTTCATTTGTTTCTAGAAATTTTTTATTTTTCTCTTGATTTACTCAAAGACCCATTGTTTGTTCAGGAGCATGTTGTTCAGTCTCCATGTGTTTGCATATGTTCTGGTGATTCCTGTGCTGTTGATTACCATATTAATTTAGTTGTGGTCATAGAAGATGCATGGTATGATTCCAGATTTTTTTTTTAATATGCTGAGACTTGTTTTATGGCCAGGCATGTGGTCAGTCCTTGAAAAGGTTCCATACAATAAAGAGAAGAATGTGTATTCTGTGGCTGTATTTTGGAAAGTTCTGTAGATGTTAGGTGCATTTGGTCTATAGTATTGATTAACTCTGTTGTTTGCTTGCTGATTTTATCTGTGAGTATTGGATTGAGTATCCAATGATTTGATGTGTCCATTGCTGAAAGTGGGGTACTGAAGTCACCCATTACTATTGTATTTGAGTCTATGTCTCCATTTAGATCCATTAACATTTCTTTTAAATAGCCAGGTGCCCTATAATTAAGTGCATATATGTGTATAATAGTCACTTCTTTCTGTTGAATTTATCCCTTCATCATTACATAGTGCCCTTCTTTGTCTCTTAACAGTTTTGGTGTTAAAGTCTATTGTGTCTGATATTATGATGGCTATACTAACTCTATTATGGTTTCAGTTAGCATGTTATAATTTTTTCTATCCTTTCACTTTCACTCTCCCAGTATCTTTGTTGGTGAGATGTGTTTTTTGTAGGCAGCAAATAGATGGTTTTTGTTTTTTGATCCATTCAGCCAGTCTGTGTTTTTCAGCTGGAGAGTTGAGGCCATTTACATTCAAAGTAACTATTGATAAATTATGAGTTTGCCCTGCCATTTTTCCATTAATATTCCTATTTTTTTACTTTGGATTTACTTTTTACTTTTACTGAGAAATTTTCTGCCTTTACCTCCTTTCAAAGTGATGATCCTGTTTGTGTTATTTCTGTGTAGCACATCCATAATTATCCTTTGTTAGGCTGGATGGATGGTGACAAATTCTTTCAATTTCTGTTATGGAAGGTCTTTATTTCAACTTCATTCATAAGTGAGAGCTTTGCAAGGTATAGTATTCTGGAATGACAGTTTTTTTTTTTTTCCTCTTAAGACTTGGAATATATCTCGCCATTCTCTCCTAGCCTGTAGGGTTTCTGATAAGAAGTCAGGTGTAAGTCTAATTGAAGATCCTCTGAAAGCAATCTGGTGTTTCTCTTGTGCATATTTTAGAATCTTTTCTTTGTTTTACTGTGGAGAGTTTGACTACAATGTGCTGTGATGGCGATCTTTTCTGGTTATGTCTATTGAGAGTTCTATGTGCTTCCTACAGTTGGATGTCCCTTTCTCCAAATTAGGGAAGTTTTCTGTTGTTGTTTTATTGAAAAGTCCTTCTAATCTTTTCCCTCTTTCCACACCTTCAGGAACTCCTAAGACCTGTATGTTGGGTCATTTCATAGTATCCTGTAGATCTCCAACAGTGTTTTTAGTTTTCTCATATCCTTTTCTTATTTCTGGTCTGATTGTAAAATTTCCAAAGATTTATCTTGTAGCTCAGATATTCTTTCCTCTACCTCACTGATCAATAAGACTTTCCACTGTGTTTTTTATTTGATCTACAGAATTCTTCATTTCTAGTATTTCATTCTGATTTCTCTTTAATATCAAAATCTCATGGGAAATTTTTCATATCATATATAGTTTTCTTTAGTTCATAGTTTTGCTTCTGATTGAGTATCCAATGATTAGTTTTTGAATTCTGTTTCTGGCATTTTCTCAATCTCTTCATCTTCACATTGTGATACTGAAATGTCGTAGTGTTCCTTTGGGGGCTCATAGTGTCTTCCTTATTCTTATTTCTTAAATTTTTTCCCCTTGTTTTTCAGCATTTTTAGAATTTTTTTTGTTTGGGTTTTTTGGACTGTGTCTTTGTGGCTTAGTGAGATATCTACACATTCAGTTAATACCAAGAGGTGTGTCCTAGGTGTGGCCACGGTGCTCTGCTCAGTATTCCAGCGTGGGGCAAGTATCCATGGTAAGACCCCCTTTGGGTGTGGTAGCTCTCCTATGGTTAACTGGATGGAGAGAAATAGTCACCTCTGTTGCTATGACCAGCCCTTCTCACAGCTGACTGATGCCCCGGTGTTAGTCCCCAGTGTGTTCAGCACTCATCAGTGCTGCTTAATGAACTGCACATTTGATCTGTGGAGTCTTTCCTGTGAGCCTGGTTCGTTCTGTTGGGAGCTGCTATAGGTAACCAAGGAGCTTGGGGAGTGCCGAGAAGCACTCTGTGGTTGCCCAGAACCTAGACACACTCTGTCTCCTCTTATGTAGTCACTGTTTTCTCAAACGTAGCTCCTAGGGCTCTCTGGGTCATGGATTGTCAGTGGGGTCACTCCGCCCACTAGGAAGTCCTGTCTATAGGGAAACTAAGGTGTTTCTTATTCTTTTAAATTTTTACAATGATGTGCTTGTGGTTTATTTTATAGTCATAAGTTGAGCTTATGAGATTTCTTTGACATGTTTGTTGTGCATAAGTGTGTTATTTAATCTCCACATGTATTGGGATTTTCTAAATATCTGTTATCCATTTGTACTTTTTCATTTTTGTTGCTAATATTGTGGACTAAGGGCAGACATCATATAATTTCTATTCCTCAAAATTTGTTAAGGTTGTGTTTTATGATCCAGAATGTGATCTATATGGGTGAATATCCTATGTGAGCTTAATAAAAAATGTGTTGCTATTGTATGATATACTCCATATATATCAATTATATATAGTTTATTAATTATGTTGGATTCAACTATATTATTACTGAGCTTTTATCCCATTGGAACTGTTCATTTCTGATAGAATGGTGTTGAAGTTCCCAATTAAGCAATGGATTCATCAATTTCTTCTTACAGTTCTGCTAGTTTTTACCTTACGTAATTTGATGCTCTACAGTTAGACTACATGTGTTAAAGGTTGTTATATCTTCTTGGAGATTTGCTTTTTTTATCAATATGTAATGTCATTCTTATCCTTGATTACGTTCTTTACTTTGAAATGTGTTCCTTTTAAAATTAATAAACTACTCCTACTCTTTTTAAAGCCAATTTTTATTTAAGAGGCAGGGTGATATAGAGAATTTCTATCAGCTGATTCACTGCTCCTGGGTGCCCACCACAGCTGAGGGGTGTGCCAGGCTCAAGCGACAAGCCAAGAACTATATCTAGGTCTACCTTAGTGGTGGCAGTGACCCAAGCACTTGAACCATCATCTACTCTTTCCATGGTGCGCATTAGCAGGAAGCTGGATTGGAAGTGGAGGTGGGACTCTCAAGCAGTAGCTTAACTCGCCATGCCACAATGCCTGTGATTTTTCTAAAACTTCTTTCTGCTTTGAATTGTAGCATTTCCTTCCAGAATATCTTAAACTAAAGTATGCTTCCTATGGTAGCTTATGGAATACAAGGAACTACTGACTTATTAAGGCCACAAAAAAATTCAGAGTAGTTCAAAGAGGCTCTTGAACTTTGATTCTACTTCTTAGACCACTTCCCAGCTCTGTTTCTGTCTAAAGGTCTGAATGTTTCAATTGGTCTCTGATGAGAGAATAAATTTTCTGCCCTGGATCAGGTCAACTGATCCAGTAAGATGTGATCTGAGATGGAGCAGGGTCATGAAGTGGAAGCATGGAAAAATGAAGGCAACCCTTATCTAAGAGCAAGATTCAGAGTAGAAACATGTGCTAGGATGAAAACATCATAAATTTGTGGAATGCTAACATTGCTTCCTTATGAATGTAGCTAGGGCATAATCAGCCCAATATAAATACTCGCTACTTAAGATACCACAATAGAGAAGTTGCTTTCATTAGTTATTGCTATCATTTGTGCACTAGGAACTTGGTTTAGGGAGAGCATTGTCCAAAGAAACCACATTTTTGAAGCTAGTAGATTTTTTTAAACTTTTATTTAGTAAATATAAATTTCCAAAGTACAGCTTATGAATTACAATGGCTTTTTCCCCCCATAACTTCCCTCCCACCTGCAACCCTCCAAACTCCTGCTCCCTCTCCCATTCCATTCACATCAAGATTCATTTTCAATTATCTTTATATACAGAAGATCAATTTAGTATATATAAAGATTTCAACAGTTTGCACCCACACAGAACATAATGTGTAAAATACTGTTTGAGTACTAGTTATAGCATTAATTCACATTGAACAACACATTAAGGACAGAGATCCCACATGAGGAGTAAGTGCACAGTGACTCCTGTTGTTGACTTAACAAATTGACAGTCTTATTTATGGCGTCAGTAAACTCCCTAGGCTCTTGTCATGAGTTGCCAAGGCTATGGAAGCCTTTTGAGTTCGCTGCCAACTTCAATCTTAGACAAGGTCATAGTCATCTCCTCCATTCAGAGAAAGGTATCTCCTTCTCTGATGGCCCATTCTTTCTACTGGGATCTCACTCGCAGAGATCTTTCATTTAGGTGTTTTTTATTTTTATTTATTTATTTATTTATTTATTATTTTTGCCAGAGTGTCTTGGCTTTCCATGCCTGAAATACTCTCATGGGCTCTTCAGCCAGATCTGAATGCCTTAAGGGCTGATTCTGAGGCCAGAGTGCTGTTTAGGACATCTGCCATTCTATGAGTCTTCTATGTATTCTGCTTCCCATGTTGGATCGTTCTCTCCCTTTTTTATTCTAACAGTTAGTATTAGCAGACACCAGTCTTGTTTATGTGATCCCTTTGACTCTTAGACCTATCAGTATGATCAATTGTGAACGGAAATTGAGATGGCATTGGTACATGCCACCTTCATGGGATTGAATTGGAATCTCCTGGCACATTTCTAACTGAAGCTAGTAGATATTTATATGATATAATTGACAAGTACTCATTGTTAGCATATGAAAATTTTTTTATTAATATGCTTGATTTCTGAATCATATGGGCAAATTTGTGGCCTTAGACTTCTCTTTCATTCTCATTTTTCTATCAGCAAAAGCCTGTATATAAGTAACTTGTGAGTTTCCTCAGTCACCAATGTGTTATTGTAGCTAACATGCATTTATTGTTATTGAAGCTTTTCACAACCGATAAATGAGGAAAGGAATTAATGTGTTGATAGTGCTTGCTCAAAAATCATAATCAATTTTGTTCCACTGGTTCTGCAGCTTGCGGAATTTGAATCAGTGGAAGATGAACACATGGAAGATCTGTAATGTATCATCTCAAAGTGTTCAACTTGGGCACCCCTAGAATAATGACTGAGCATAGGGAGGATTTTATAATGTTAGCTTTAAAATTTTTATTATAGTTACCATTTACATAATCTTTTCAACCATAATTTTCAGTGTGAATAATCCATCAATTTGATACACAGGTATTTATATATACTAAGCTTTCTGATATCATTCCAGAGTTTTCACTTCTATAAATAATATTATTGGGTATGTATTTGGTATAGTGATGCTACCTGAGATGCTCACATCATATATGTGATTACCTGGGTTCAAGCCCCAGTTCTGCTCCTGATTTTGGCTTCCTTCTAATGTGTACCTAGTAAGGAAGCAGGTAATGGTTCAAGTAGTCGGGTCCCTGCTACTCATGCAGGAAATCAGATTGAGTGCCCAATGCAGTAATCATGTAATACAATTTGCCTGAAGAAGTAAACCCTACCCTTCAGTGGCTTAACACAGTAGATATTCACTTCTTTGTCTTAGAATAGTCTAGTTCTTGTTTTTGCTTAATGAACAGTTATTCTGCAAGTGGTGATTAGGTGATCTAGGCCCAGAAACAAAAGCACAGATAATGAATAATATAAAAATAACCATGAGGGCATACTAATATCATCAGGGTTAACAATGACATTTTCATTTTGAACTCTACTCTTTATGAATGCAAAAACTTTAAAAAAATATATTCTTGCCTTGAATTTTAAAATATGTTTTAAAGTTTAAAAAATGTGTTTTCACTTGAAAGAATAAGAGACAGATCTTCCAGCTGCTGGTTCACTTCCCAAATGTCTGTAACAGCTGGGGCTGAACCAAGAGCCTAAAACTCCGACGAGGTCTTGATCTGGATGGTAGGGATCCAAGTCCTTGAGCTGCCATCTGCTGTTTCCCAGGAACATTAGCAAGAATCTGGATTGAAAGTGGTGGTGGGTTGGCACCGCAGCTCAACAGGCTAATCCTCTGCCTGTGGCGCGGTACCCTGGGTTCTAGTCCTGTTTGGGGCACCGGATTCTGTCCCGGTTGCTCCTCTTCCAGTCCAGCTCTCTGCTGTGGCCTGGGAATGCAGTGGAGGATGGCCCAAGTGCTTGGGTCCTGCACCCGCATGGGAGATCAGGAGGAAGCACCTGGCTCCTGGCTTCGATCAGCGTGGTGCGTTAGCCGCAGTGGCAATTGGGGGGTGAACCAACGGAAAAGGAAGATCTTTCTCTCTTTCTCTCTCTCTCTCTCTCTCACTGTCCACTCTGCATGTCCAAAAAAAAAAAAAAAAAAAAAAGTGGTGGTGGGACTAGATCCCAGGTTAAGTGTTAGTTTAATCATTATTTTAAAGAGTGTTTTAACTTTCAGAGCTTGTTTAAAGTGATATTTTCAGCAAAAAAATCTTTGTTTCACTTTTGTTGAACCAATTTAATGTCTTTGACATAAATAGGGCTATTTGGCAATTTGATATCTTTATAAGTATTTGTCTTACTATTTTCATACTGTTATGTTTTATTTCTTCTTTACTGTCATAATTTATATTTTGGTATAGTTGTATATTTTTCTGTACTTTTTCTTTTTTAATGGTTTGCTGTTTATTCCTTATTTTTAATTCTCTTGATGCAGAGTTTCCAGGCTGGCTAAATCTTTTGTGCAAATCTGCATACTGGCTTTCAAAAAACTTTCAAACAAATTTAAGATATTTCACATACAAAATCCAAGTTTCTGACTTCTTGAAATAATTGGAAAAATGGCAAAACTGTGTCTGCATCTTGCACACCACTGGCCACCCTGAGGTGATTACATACCCTGAATCCTCTCCGGGGAGCATGCATTTTCATCGATAAAGATTTCACTAATCCTCCATTGCCACTGTGGTTGAGTCCATGGCTGCATATGTCTTAATTTATTTTCTGTATTAAAGTGACTGTCTTGGCTATTGGAAGTATTTAAATTCATGATAACCGGGCTAATTTTATTGTTTTGCTAAGTTTCGGAGACTCTACTTATTCCTCTACTTCTCAGAGGTCAAAGTGAAATGATAGCTTCTTTTGCTTAAGTTTTTGGGCAGAAAGTGTAACAGAAGCTATTAGTTTTAGAAGCAATTAACATCAGATTTGTGTAGTGTAAGTTTCACAGCCATTTCCCAACGAGCACCTTGTCCTTTCATTGACCATACTAAGTGCTGAGGTATTAAAGTATATCGATAAAACAAATCCTTTTAAAGTATACAATTTGAATACTGTTAAATGTATATAATTACATAACCAACACAATCAAGACATACATCAATTATATCTAAAAAAATTCTTTGTGCCTCTATGCAGTTTATCTGTTCTGTTCCTTTAGTTTTGTTCTAGAAGATAATCTAGTAGGTACTAATACTCTACAATATGCATTTGCATTTTTGTTTCTACCCTCTTCTACTTGCCATAATATTAGGGTACTTCAGAAAATTCATGAAAAATGGGACAAAAGGATAAGTTTATTGTTTGCAATTTTTTGCATAATTATGTCATAATATATATTTCCTGTGAACATTTTACAAATACCTCATCTGTGTGGATTTCAAAGTTGTTTTGCACCAAAAAAAACTTAGCCTTTAATTCCATTTTCCACGGTCCTTTAGAAGTACCAAAATGCTTTTGTGATTTCTCTGTGTTGTTACATTACCAGCAATCTGTTCCTTTTTATTGATGAGTAATATATCATTGTGTGGGATACCACTTTTAATTTGTCCATTCACCAATTATGAACATTTGGGTTGTTCATCTCCTGACCAAGAATTAAACTGCTGTGAACATTCATATACCAGAACATTTATATATCCATCTTTCTGTGCATGGATGTTTTCACTTTTTTTGGGTAAATATCTAGGAGTGGAATTATTGGGTCTTATTTTAAGTAAAGACTTAACATGATAAGACAGCACCAAACTGTTTTTAAAGGGTTCGTGTCATTTTGCATTCTCATCAGCAATGCATGATTCTGATCGCCACCTTTGAAGTATTATCTCACTGCGATGTTCGTCTGCATTATCTCAGTTACTAAAGCTAGCATCTTTGCTTGTGGTTTAGATCATATATTATCTGGGCAAGAGTCATTTCAAAAGCCGGCGCCGTGGCTCAATAGGCTAATCCTCCACCTTGCGGCGCCGGCACACCGGGTTCTAGTCCCGGTTGGGGCGCCGGATTCTGTCCCGGTTGCCCCTCTTCCAGGCCAGCTCTCTGCTATGGCCAGGGAGTGCAGTGGAGGATGGCCCAGGTGCTTGGGCCCTGCACCCCATGGGAGACCAGGAAAAGCACCTGGCTCCTGGCTCCTGCCAGGATCAGCGCGGTGCGCCGGCTGCAGCGGCGGCCATTGGAGGGTGAACCAACGGCAAAAGGAAGACCTTTCTCTCTCTGTCTCTCTCTCTCACTGTCCACTCTGCCTGTCAAAAAAAAAAAAAAAAGTCATTTCAAAGCCTTTGTCCACTGTTATTATGATTTTTTCTTATTGAGTTGTGTTCTTTACGTATTTGAGTATTAAGTTCTTATATGTGTTTAGTAAATATCTTCTTTCCATTTGAGCTTATGTTTTTTTTTTTTTAAAGAGTGTCTTTTTGAAGAGCAGAAGTTTTGAATTTTGATGTAGTCTAATTCATCAATGTATTTATTTTGTGTTTCTTACTTTGGTCTTAATAAGCCCATGATTAACCCAAGGAAACAAAGACTTTATTGTATACTTTCTTTTAGAATATTTTTACTTTTAGCTTGCATTGAGTATTTAGATTTATATTTCTTGTCCTGTTGATGTTTATATGAGATGTGAAGAGGGGATTGAAAAGCATTTTATGTGAGTATTAATTTGTTTCTAAATCATTGATAAGAGAATATCTTTGCTAAATACTTGGCATCACTGTCAGAAACCAATTAACTATACATGTGTGAGCCTATTTCTAGAATATTTAACTATCCTTAAAACTCTCTATTTTGATATCTGAAGCTTATAACAAATCTTAAAATCACATAGTATGAAGCCTGCTATTTTCTCTGCCTTTAAAATGTTGTTTTGTTTATTCTAGGTATTATGTTTTTCACTATTTCTTTTCTTTCCTCTACTTTTCTTTCTTTCTTTCTTTCTTTCTTTCTTTCTTTCTTTCTTTCTTTCTTTCTTTCTTTCTTTCTTTCTTTCTTTCTTTCTTTCTTTCTTTCTTTTGACAGGCAGAGTTAGACAGTGAGAGAGAGACAGACAGAGAGAAAGGTCTTCCTTTTCTGTTGGTTCACCCCCCAAATGACCACTACGGCCGGCGTGCTGTGCCAATCCGAAGCCAGGAGCCAGGTGCTTCCTCCTGGTCTCCCATGCGGGTGCAGGGCCCAAAGACTTGGGCCATCCTCCACTGCCTCCCCAGGCCACAGCAGAGAGCTGGACTGGAAGAGGAGCAACTGGGACAGAATCCGGCACCCTAGCCGGGACTAGAACCCTGGGTGCTGGCGCCGCAGGTAGAGGATTAGCTTAGTGAGCTGCGGTGCCAGCCCTGTTTTTCACTATTAATTTGCAATTCATATTTTAAATTTCTGTTATAAAAAAAAAAACTTTGTTAGGGATTACTTTGAGTCTACAGATTAATTTGGGGAAGATTGACTTATTAACGATACTGGGTCTCTTAACCATGAATAATATATTCATCTCCATTGAATCTGGATAATTTTTAAAAAGTTACTTCGCAATCAGAGTTACAGAGAGATGGAGAGAGAGCGAGAGAGAGCGAGTGAGCTTCCATCCAATAGTTTACTCCCCAAATGGCTGCAATGGCCAAGGCTGAGCCAGGCTGAAGCCAGGAGCTTCATCCAGGTCTCCCATGTGAGTGCAGGGGTCCAAACAATTGGGCTGTCTTCTGCTTTTCCCAGGCTATTAGTGGGGAGCTGGGTCAGAAGTGGAGCAGCTGGAACATGAACTTGTGCCTGCATGTGAAGCTTGCCTTGTAGGTGTTGTCTTTACCTGCTATGCCACAACCCTGGCCCCTAATTTATATCTTTCTTAATTTCTTTCAGCAATACTTGTGGCTTTCAGTATTTTACTGTAAAGTATTTATTTCTAAAAGGCTATATTATCTCATGTTCTCTTGAAGACTTATCTAATTTTACTCTGAAATTATAGTTTATGCTTTTCAAAGGAAAAACTGATTATTCTAAATATTGTAGTGCTTTCTTTGTCTGTTGAGGGGTCATACTGGAGGTGGTGATGAGAAAAGGCATGACTCAGAACATGTTTTGAATACAGTGCTAGAAAGATTAGCTATAAATAAACAAAGATGAAAAGTTTTTGTTCTAAGGAACAGCAATTGTTGGTATTATTTATGGAGATGAATGCCTTTTAAGTATCTGTAAATAGGCTAGATTACAAACTTTTCTAATAAATTTAAATGTCAAATTATTTCTGAGATTGGGTAGTTATGGGCTCCAGGCCAATCTGAAGGGTTGACCCTTTAGAATAGGCCTTTACCTCAGCATGAATTAGGGAATCTCCTGTTCCCATCGTTGGTTCTGGCTTT
Source organism: Oryctolagus cuniculus (assembly GCF_964237555.1). Classification (NCBI taxonomy): domain Eukaryota; kingdom Metazoa; phylum Chordata; class Mammalia; order Lagomorpha; family Leporidae; genus Oryctolagus; species Oryctolagus cuniculus. Next base: position 63,087,156 of record NC_091439.1, read on the forward strand.
GGGATTGTTGCGATGTAGCCTGAGATAAAGGTCAGGAAATTTGCACTATAACTGAACTCCTGAAATTATTATATCTGCAAGAGTCGCACCAGCAAAAGGTGTGAGCTGTACCCCTTCACTTCCCCCTCCCCACCAACTCAGCCCTCAGTTTGAGACTTGTGTGAGGATGTATGAGCAACACAACATAAGCCACATCCAAAACCTAATTCAAGCAATCTGTGACAATACCAGTTAACCCTGCCAATTTCTGCAGTGCAAATGTGCACTTTACACTGTCTTCAAAAGAGATTGCTGGGCTGTAGGTTGGAGAGCATCAGTGTACCAAGAGTTTCCTAACCTCCTTCACATCCACTTTGCTACCAGCAGATTTCTTCACTGATATTTGAAGATGGAGAAAAGATTTATGAGTTTGTGGACTAGCCCAGTTCCTACAAATACTAAAATGCTGGTTTATTCTTTCAAGTATAATTCTATACCCCAACCATCTAGTTACTGCAAAGAGCCCTCTGGATCAAGAAAATGAGAATAAAGTGGAGTCACATTAGTTGTGTCTCATTTACTCAACTTACTGAGGTTTAACTCCCCAGGGACAAATGCCATGAAAAGTTTAAGATGCATTTTGAAAGGCCTTTCAAGCTGAGGGAATTGTATCATTTTAGGGGTGAGCTGCTTATTAATCCAAATCTGTGAGCACAATGGATTGTATGAATTGCTATTAGAACACTTTCTTCTTGCTAAACTTACAAGAAATTTTTCTTGCCTGTATCTTTCAAAATTGTTACTTTTCAATGAGTAATGTATATTTTCTATTTCAATTCATTCAGGTCTGCTATTATCTATGTGTCTATCATTGGGAAAATTATTTGATTCCTTTTGATCTCTTTTTCCCCCATAGAAACTGTGCCTTCTCTCTCGCACAACTACCTCAAGGGCTAAGTGAGATTTTATTTAATCAATCTGTACAATAAATGTTTACTTTCCCTCCCTCCCTTTTTTTCCCATCTCCTTGCTCTTTCTTCTGTCAATTTCTTTCAGCCTCTTAATTTATCTGCTACTGACATCTCTCCTGTAGAATGGGGAAGAAGCGGATTTCTCCCTGAACTACAGGTAGCATCTACTCCCTTTCTTAAAGGCGAGGAAGGTAGCCTACTCCCTCATATCTAATTTACGACGCTGATTTGCAAAGAAACTTTGTTTCCTATGTTGAGTCTCAAATGCTGGGTGCAGGTCCATTTTCATCAGTTCGTGAGGGGAGGTCTCTGAACATATTGGGCGATAGAGGTTCCGAAGGCTTTAAAAAAGAAATACTCTGTAAGTCCATCCGCTTACATATTTGTTGGCATTGGTTCAGATCCTTCAGGAAGTGGATGGCATGATGGAATTAGAAATGCAAGATAGTTACTGAGGAAAGCACCTTAGAAAGATAAATGGGAGGGAGAGCAGGGGCAGGCTGAGGGAGTCCTTAGTCCTCATTGAGTGCCTAGCACTGTGAGATGGGGGAGGCATGAGCAGGTTGGAAGAGCTGAAGACTGCAGCACTCTTGCCAAAAAAGTCCGAGTGAGGTTGATGGAGTGCCCCAAGCAAAGGCTCTGCATTTGAGGAATCTCGCACTGATCGAACATGGCCTGGTTGTAGCATCTACACTATGCTCTAATCTTGGTTGAGAGCAAGTTGGGGTGGTCGTGGCTCATGGTGAATGCTGGAATGGATCCCAGACATGAGGAATTGGGAGCTGTCGACTAGGCACACTCTTTGTAGAAGCTCGTCTCATGAGGTCAATCTGAGCCGTGCACCCCTCTGGACATCACACTATTATTACATGAGCACCTAAAAAAGTTAGGGAACACTGGCATTAAAATATTCTCTTTTTTCCATGTTAAAAAAAAAACTCAAAATCCATATGTAATTTTTTTCATCGTATGTGTTTTCCAAGAACTTTCTGAAAATGTCTCAGATTTTGCCCATGGTATTAGGTTTCTGTAACACCATTCCATACTCTGGGGAGTTTTTCAACAACAGGGACCTACTTTCCATGGTTTTGTAGGCTAGCAAGGCCAATATCAAGGCAGATTTAATGCCTGGGAAGGCTCACTTTGGGCTCATAGATGGTGGCTTCTTGCTGTGTCCTTACATGGCCAAGAGGGTAAGGAGTCTCTTGGGCCCCTTTTGTAAGAGTACTGAGTCCACTCTTGAGGGCTTTCCCAGTGTGAATTAATCACCCATGAAAGGCCACGCCTCCTAGTACCATCACCTGGGGCATGGTGGTTAGGATTCAACCCGTGAAGTCTCTTGGTGGGGATAGGGACACAAACATTTGGACCGCTATTTGAATTCTGGAAATTTTGTCCTTTCTTATGTTCTTTTGCAAGCACTAGTCTTCATGTTTCTGTATTAAAACCAGAGACCTAAACAGTACTTCATTAATGAACATTTCATTAAACTTTTCCCATTTATTGCTCTGTAATTGGCATCTATGCCCAAATCAGTCTTCTCATTTGGGCTGTAGTTTTCCATGAGACATGTGACTCAATGGCATTTGTCTGAGTGTCCTGACTGATTTCTGTGCCATAGCTGAGGCTGTGAAAAATATGTGTTATTTCAGATATATTTTTTTGCTAATGTATTTTTTTTGGACAGGCAGAGTTAGACAGTGAGAGAGAAACAGAAAGCTCTTCCTTCTGTTGGTTCACCCCCTGTGGGGAGCAACCGAGACTAGACTAAATTACTGGAACTGATAGGACTAATTCTGTGCATCTGATCTCCCACCATATGGCGCTGAGAGGGAATAAACAACTTCCACACAGCTGCCTCACCAATTCGACTAACAAGCTGCAGGAGCTGATCCTGCTCCTGATTGGAGGAGAGCAGCGTGCTCAGCACGTGGGGAGAGAACGCCAGGAGAGTTGGGATTGGTGGAAGAGGACTATAAAGGAGGAGAGAGACAACATGCGGAAGGAACATCGGAGGAACGCCTGTGAGAGCCGGCCGGTGGTGTGCCGCTCCTCCCCGGAAGTGGGGGAAGTGGTGGGGGTGCCGCCCCTCCGTGGAGGCAGCGGGGGGGGGGGGCGGGGGGCAGGGGAACGGCAGCAAACCCAGGAAGGGCCGGCAGGAAGGGCCGGGGAAAGAGAACAGCGCAGGGTCTCGTGTCGTTCCTCCGCGAATTTGGGAGTGACATAATGGTGCCGTGACTCGGATATGAAACCTAGGAGGGAAGAAGTGGGAAAATATCGGAGAGAGACTAGGGAGTGCCTAGGGAAAGCCGGATGGAAAAGTGCCGGAAAAAGCTAGCGAAAGCCTAGGCATAGACTCAGATATGGACTGCGGGGAGAAGCTAGGAGAAATGAGAGAGAAAAATTGCTGGAAGAAAAGTACTGGGGAGAGAAAAATATAAGCTAGGGGAAGGTGAAGCCGTGGGGGTAGGCCGAAGCGGAGACGTAAGCTAGGTTGGGATTCGTCAGATTAGCCCGGGGAGCAAAGACGGAAAGCCAAGCTGAAAGCAGAGATGTAAGCTAGGTTGGGATTTGCAGAAGCCACCAAGTGTGGAGGCGGGGGGGAGCAGCAGCAAACCTGGGAAGGACCGGGGAAAGAGAACAGCGCAGGGTCCGGTGTCATTCCTCTGTGAGTTGGGGAGCGACAACCCCCCAAATGGCTGCCACGGCTGGCATGCTGTACTGATCCGAATCCAGGAGCAGGTGCTTCTTCCTGGTCTCCCATGAGAGTACAAGGCCCAAGTGCTTGGGTCATCCTCCACTGCCTTCCTGGGCCACAGCAGAGAGCTGGACTGGAAGAGGAGCAACCAGGACTTGAACCCAGGGTGCCAGTGCCGCAGGCGGAGGATTAGTCACGTGAGCGCCATTTCCTCCAAGTATGTCACACTGCTAGCCAAGTGTAAGTCTCTCCTCGCCTCAGAGGTGAGGGGCAGTGGTTAGGAAGAGCAGTCTTAACCTTGAGCCAATCTGGGAGCACACACTGTGGACTAGGGAGGGAATGTTGGGGCTGAGTGGAAAGCAGATGAGTGTTTCTCTAGCACAAGCCCCGTTCTCACCCCAGACAACAGCAGTGCTCCAAATCTCTCAGGTGCTCAGCCCGAGGGAGCCACTGATGCAAGCCCAGCGTGGGGCAAGCATGTCTGAGGAGGATGCTCAGCCTACTGGTCCAGTGGTGTCTCATCTGCTTCTGAAGAGGGCGAGCCAGGAGATCTGCTCAGCTAGGCAGGAATGTGCTCCCCGGAATAACCAGGACTCTGCTCACTTCCTCCTCTCGGGGCTAAGCAGGTCAGAGTGTCTTCACTCTGAGAGGGGGAAGCACTGTGAAGTGCCCTCAGGAAGGCAATTTTTAATGCTGACACCATGGCTTTCTGGATTAAACAAAACAACGTTTCTGTATCTTCCAGAAAACAGACGAAAGAAATGACGTTGGGAGGAATGTTCTGAACCAGCTTTCCACTCCAATGTTTACAATTCAGTTTTATGCCCACGTAAGCCAGGCCTTCCATCCTTTATGACAGGACCAAAACTGGATCCTTGCTTGTGTAGACCCTTTGCTGAGGGCTTCCTGCAAATGACTTAGCCCCTCCCTTCTGCAGAGATAAGGGTGATTTCTAATGATGAAGACATGTGAGTTAAAGACAGTCCACAATTGGCATGGAGAGAGCACTGCCAATGAAAGCATAACTTTTACCTGATTACAAAAGACAGCAATTCTGTTTCAGGATGAAGAATCAGAAAACGAGTTGCTGCTATCGCTAGTTTTTACCCATATCATTTCTAAATGAGGCTAGCACTAAGTCTATTAGGCAGGAATCCTATCTGTTTTCTTCACCGCTGGAGGGAAGCTGCTCGTCAAAGAACTGTGTCAGATTGGTGCCAAGGGCCAATGTTGACTGTTGTAACAATTTTGTCAAAAGCAAGCTTGGGGGCCTGACAGCACATCCACTGAAAAATTGCTGGCGCACATCTGCTCAGTACTGGCGTGCAAGGCTGGGTCTACGAGCTCAGGTTTACTGACAGTGTGCTAGTAGGAAGAGACTGGATTTAGTGTTATTGCTGTAAGGGGCAGCACTTCAAGGTTCTGGCATTCACTTAGCATACTTCCTAGTAGCACAACTGACATTAAAAACACAGGATTTCTATTATTTAATAGTGGAGATTCTGAGGCAGAGAGTTTGTTTTTCTGGGATTCAATGGCTTTAGCACCAGCAGTAATACTATTGCATTAATTATTTAATGGCTCTAAATAAACCAACCATTTATTTGAAATTATATTCATTGATAGAGTTAACAAAATTCTCATACTGGAGAAAGGAACTTGATCCTTTATGATAGCAAGCAGTTCTTCATTTTATTTTGTTACCAAATGTTGAAATTGAGGCCATGTTTTCTCTATTTAGTTTGCTTTTCTCCTTTTTGGTACTTTGGTGGAATAGCACATATTTAAAGACTGGTATTTTGGAACTGTGCAAACCACATAAGTGTTTTTGTTAGGAGCAGTTATTTCTGTTAGTTGCCGCCTTTGCTTGCAAGTTGACTGTAAATGTCATGAAGTTTATGCCCTATATAAATTGCTTTAATTATGTGGGGTTTATGTAACTCCTTTGTGTTTGGATGGGCTAAATATAAGCATGAATCTTTTTCTATAGAGTCTACAAGCTTGTTGAATATCATAGTAAATAAAGACACCCATATTTAAAAGAAAGTATTTATTCTTACTGGTTTTACTTAAGTCTGGATAACCAACATTATTGTCTCTGCATGATGATTCTTCATTTTGGTAATTAAGTGGGAAGAACAGGCCAGTGTTCTCATCAAAGCAATGCCAGATGGCAAGTGTAATTCTTAGACTTCCAGTTTACCAACACAAGAATCCTTCCTACCCTCTCCTCTATCCTGCAGAAACAAACATGGCCCAGATGTCGTGATAAATGTGTGGGATCCATCCTATATTCTTTTGGAACATTTGTCATGGCCAGCTCTAATTAAAGAGCAAGAAATGCTCTCAGCTGTTTCTATCCAGTTGCTAAACGAGATGGCAAGTACCAGGAAGAGATTAAAAGAATTTCAAAATGACTAAGGTGCTAACATATAATGAAAGTCCTAGTAGAATATAAAAATGCTATCATAATACTGGAAACATATTTTTGTTCGCTTAATATTTCTGCAGTCAAATTTGGCTTTTGTTCATAAAATTTAAGAACTTCAAGGGAATTTAAAAATATAATCATTGCCTACTTTTTTATTTAAGATTTATTCATTTATTTGAAAAGCAGAGTTAGAGGAGACAAAGGTAGATCTTCCATTCTCAGATTCACTTCCTAAAAGACTGGAATAGCCTGGTCTACCCAGGTACCTGCATGACTCCATCCAGGTCTCCCATATGAATAGCAGGGGCCAAGTATTTGGGTCATCTTCAGATGCTTTCTCAGGAGGGTTAGCAGGGAGTGGGACTGGAAGTGGAGCAGTGGGGGCTTATGTGGGATGCCTGGTTCACAGATGGCAGTGTTCACAGATGGCAGCTTAGCCCATTGTGCCAGGATGCTGACCCCAATCACCCACTTTAATTGCCCTGATCACTGTCTAGTCAATTGATGAAATAGTTGCTCATGGTGTTTAAGCCTTTTCTGAGGATTCTCCTTTTTTTGTGAGCACCTATGTCCTTTTGTTTTAATTCCCTTCTATTTTACCTGTGTAAGTAATTAATAATATGTTGCAGAAGAATAGAACTCAAATACCACAATTAGATAACCTACTTAATTTATAAATACTTCAGAATTGGAGAGTGTTGTCATGGAAACTCCAGATCCTCCCCCAATCTTTTATTTTAACATTGGATCTAATCCTTTGCTTCTCAAGGATTCATTTTCTTTTAGTAAACATTTGTGTAGTATTCAGCAAATGGACATTTTATCCATGAGTAGGTAACAAAGAGAGTAAAGTATTAAGGAAATGAGAATTAGAAAACATGTTAGGGTACTGCTACTTGGTACTGAGCTTTCTGTTCATCTGCCTGCTGATATATACTAACTGGGTTCTTCTGTTATAACATGCGTAACTTTGGGTTCAGCAAGCAAAAAAAATCATGTGAACATTTACCTTATGAAAGGATGGCAGTATTTTCATATATATCATGAGTTTGTTGAACAAACAATGTGACTTCTGGTTTGAACTTGTGATTAGAGATCATTTAAATGACGCACTTCTCAGGGTTGCCTTAACAGTGCCACAAATAGCATGACTTAAAAAGCACACATCTGTGTCTTGCAATTCTGGATCCTAGAAGTCTTAAGGTATTGCTAGGGCCATGCTGCTTGTGAAACCTGGACGGGAGAATCTCTCCACGACTCTCTATACCTTCCAGTGGCTGAGCTGCCATGCTTGGCTTGTGGCTGTTCTTTCCCCACATGACATTCAATTCCCTGCGTACCTGTCTGTCCTCTTCCAATATGGAATCCAGTTCTAATGGATTAAGGGCCAACCCTATTGCAATATGATCTCATTTTATCCAGGTTACGTCTGCAAAGAACTTATTTCCAAAAATGAAGTTAATTTCAAAGATCATGGGGATTGGGACTATAATATAACATTTGAGTGGTCCACAATTCAACACATAGTGTATACATTTTGATTTCTTTATTCTAGGGTCTTGGTTACAAGCACAAAACCAACCCTGGCTATTTTAGCAAAGCACAACATATTGTTAGTATCTTTGGGAGTGACATAATAGATGAGAGACTGGAGGATTGAACTCTAGGAGATAGGAAGCAGGGATACTCTGGGAGATGGGCAAAAAAATTGCAGCCAAATAGAGTTGGAAACATACCAGGGGATTCCAATTCAATCCCATTAAGGTGGCATGTGCCAATGCCATCTCACTATTCCAAGTGATCAATTTCAGTTCACAATTGATCATAATGAAAGGACTAAGAGTCAAAGGGAGCACATAAACAAGTCTAGTATCTGCTAACACTAACCGATAGAATAAATAAAGGGGAGAGTGATCCAACATGGGAAGTGAGATACTCAGCAGACTCATAGAATGGTGGATGTCCTAAATAGCACTCTGGCCTCAGAATCAGCCCTAAAGGCACTCGGATCTGGCTGAAAAGCCCATGAGAGTATTTCAGGCATGGAAAGCCAAGACACTCTGGCAAAAAGATCTCTGTGAGTGAGATCCCAGTGGAAAGAACAGGTCTTCAAAGAGGGAGGTGCCTTTCTCTGAAGGGAGGAGAGAACCTCCACTTTGACTATGACCTTGTCTAAACAAGATAAGAGTCGGAGAACTCAAGGGGCTTCCATAGCCTTGGAAACTCATGACTGGTGCATAGGGAGATTACTGAAGCCATAGACAGGAGTGTCAATTTGTAAAGTCAACAACAGGAGTCACTGTGCACTTACTCCTCATGTAGGATCTCTGTCCTTAATGTGCTGTACACTGAGGCTTAATGCTATAACGAGTACTCAAACAGTATATTTCACTTTGTGTTTCTATGGGGGTGCAAACGATTGAAATCTTTACTTAATGTACACTAAACTGATCTTCTGTAAAAAAAAAAAAAAAAGAAATTATCAATTCCCAACTTGACTCTCACTGGGATTAAACATGACAATAGGTCTGATCTGATTTCATCATTATTTAAAAAAAAATCATCTATTATTTTTCACTTTATGTTTCTGTGTGGGAGCAAACTGTTGAAATCCTTACTTAAGGTATACTAAGCTGATCTTCTGTATATTAAGATAATCGAAAATGAATCTTGATGTGAATGGAAGGGGAGAGGGAGTGGGAAAGGGGAGGGTTGTGGGTGGGAGGGACGGTATGGGGGGGAAAGCCATTGTAACCCATGAGTCGTACTTTGGAAATTTATATTCATTAAATAAAAGATAAAAATAAATAAATAAATAAATAAATAAAAATTGCAGCCAAAATTGTGCCACAGAAATAATCTGACCTCCTTCCTGCCCTTGTACTTGATCAATATAACTGTTGAATTAGCCTCCTAGGAATGAGTATTTGATTGGCTGGGTTTAGGAAAATGGTAGTGCCAAGTATGGGTTAAAGAAGAATCTGCCAATCTGCCACCCTTACTTACGAAGTGGCAGTGAGACAGCTGGGATGATGTTCTTGTTAAAACTATAGTAAGAGGACAGGTCTTGTGGTATAGCAGGCTAAGCCACCACTTGGGACATCTGCATCCCATAATGGGGTGCCTGGGATTGGGTCTCGCCTCTGTTTCCTATCCAGTTTCCTGTCAGTGCATCCAGAAAGCAGAGGCTGATGGCACAAGTACTGTGTTCCTGCCACCTATCTGGGGTACTCCAATGGAATTCCTGATTCCTGGATTTGGCCTGGCCTAACACCAACGGATTGCATATTCTCTCTCTCTCTGTCCCCCAGCCTCCCTCCCTCCATTAAGAAAAACTATAGCAGATAGAGAATTTTCTGAAAGGGATGATGGGAACATAGGAAAAGGGAAGAGGAAATCAGACACAAGACCGCCAAATATGACAAATGTCTTCTACAGGAAGATAAAGTCTATGGCACCAAAGTAAGATGGACAACTTCTTATGATTTAACAAAACCTTCAGATTCATATATCAGCCAGATTACCTTTTCTGAGTTACCCTCTGACCACCAGTAGCTGGAGGAAATACCAACAACAGCATTTCACATCTTGAAATCTGTGTCTACATATACAAAGCCAACTACTCAAGGTTGCTGTGAAGATAAGAAATGATATATATATATATATATATATATATATGCAAGAGGTCTGGCAGAAAGAAGGTGAGCTGTGAGTCATGGTCTCTATCGTTTGAAAGCTGGATTGTCAGTGCACTTTTACTCAGATGACTTTAATCTGCATAGGTTTTGAAAAAAGTCATTGAATGAATGGAAGAGAAAATGTAGTTCAAAAATATAAGGCTGGTACCCGGCTCACTTGGCTAATCCTCCGCCTGCAGCACTGGCACCCTGGGTTCTAGTCCCGGTCAGGGCACTGGATTCTGTTCTGGTTGCTCCTCTTCCAGTCCAGCTCTCTGCTGTGGCCTGGGAAGGCAGTGGAGGATGGCCCAAGTCCTTGGGCCTTGTACCTGCATGGGAGACCAGGAGAAAGCACCTGGCTCCTGGGTTTGGATCGGCACAGTGCGCCGGCCTTAGCAGCCATTTGTGGGGTGAACCAACGGAAGACCTTTCTGTCTGTCTCTCTCACTGTTTAACCCTGCCTGTCAAAATTTATGTATGTATATATATATAATGCATATATATATATATATATATATATAAAATACAGGCATTATAATAAATGGCCCCAACCATAAAAGACAGATGACTCCTGTATTTTATATATAGAAGAATGTTTTTAAATCTACCAGGAAAGCTAGATAGCTCTAAGAACTGGTTGAAATAAGAGGAGAGGTAGAAGCTATTCATGGTTATACAAGAAAGGAAGTACAAAAAAGTCCAAAGTACCAGTCTACATCCAAGCTATTTTCTATACAGGTAGGTAGCTCTTCCCAGAGTACAGCATGAGCAGCGTGCTTCAATAGTTCTACACTTTAGGTCTCTTTGTTTCAAATGGCTTTATGTCTCCATATTATTTTGTTCTTTTTAATGGAAAAATGATGCAGTAATAAACTTGAGAATTAAAATTTTGCATAGTTTTACTGCCTAAGCTAATCATCTTTTCTTTTTTCTTTTTTTCTTTCTTTTTTTTTTTTCAATTCATGCTACCACAACTATGTATTTCTACACAGTTAATAACAACACATGCTTACTATGTAATGTTGTGCTCTATTTCCCATGCTGTATTAGGGTACTTTTCTACATGGACCTCAGAACAATGGGCTGAATCACCCTTTCCCTCACTCTCTAACCTTTCCTGATTTTTATCTTTGCATAGCATTTATCATTGCCTAACATCATAGAACATACTTCTTTCTTTAATGACTGCATATCCCACTAAAATAAATTCAATGCAGCAGGGTAAATAGATATGCCTACCATATAGTTATCATTTAAAGCACATTTATTGAATAAATGGGCATTTAGATAAATCCCACACTTCTGTTGTAGTCCATGCACAAATGAATGTATCTTTGCCTGTTGGGTTTCTTTAGCATTACATTGATAAAGAGAATATGTGCTTTTGATCATACTCATTCTCATTCTCTTTGTCATTATTCAACCATTTTTTATTCATTAATTGACATGTTTGTATTGGATGGTGTTTTATGTCAAAGAAAAAATATGAAAAAGGTAGATTATGTTCTCTATGGGATTATTTTTTAAAATTATTTTATTCATTTGAAGGGCAGAATTAGTGGTTCACTCCCCAAGTGGCTGCAATGGTGAAGGCTGGGACAGACTGAAGCTAGGAGCTTCTTGTGGGTCTCCCAACATGGTGGCAGGGGTACACAACTTGTACTGTCTTCTGCTTTTTCCAGTCTGTTAGCAGGAAGTTGGATCAAAAGTGGAACAACCAGGATGTGAACCTGTACCCTAATGTGATGCCAGCATCACAGGTGGTTTCTTTATCCACTATGCTACAATGCCAGTCCCTGGAACTTTTATTCCTGTGAGAGAGATGGACAATAAATAGACAATATGTGATCAGTTAGTGACACATGCTATGGAGAAAAATGCAAAAGAGGGGTGGGGCTGTCAGGCCTTGCTGAGGGTTGCTTTGAGAGCGCTCTTAATGAGGTAATAGATTGAGGCATATGAATAGATGGAGACAGAACAGCAATGGCCAAAACCCCATTGCAGTACACATTTTCTATGTATTACCCTACTCTATTCCAATTGACCCAGATCTCATCAATTTTATTTGCAATTGAAGTTTTTGTTTTTATGCTAATTTATTAAGTGCAGTTAGGTTACTTTTAATTGTTTTAGCATAATGAGAACAGACATTTGTTTCACATACTTGTTCCCTGCTTGCATTTCTTCTTAAATGAACTCTTTGTTCCTGTCCTTTAGGAATTTATCATTGGAATGTTGATACTTTTCTTATAAATCGGAATGAATCCATGTATTAGAAATAAAAATACTTATCCCAATTTGATATTAGTTTTTGTTTTGCTACTTTTCATAATTTGGCTTTTCTTTGTGGTTTTGTATACATTTTTGTGGGATAAACTCAACATCGAGAAGTGTTTGTAAGGGCAAGCATTTGGCACATGGTGAAGACACTGATGGGACACACATATCCAATATATGAGTGCCTAGTTGTCAGTACTGGCTCTGCTCTGGATTCCAGCTTCCCACTAATATGTACCCTGGGAGGCAGCAAGTTATGGTTCAAGTAGTTGAATCTTGGCCACCCAAATGGGAGACCTAGGACGAATCTCCAGAGATTCTGGCTTTGGCCCGGCCTAGCCTTGGCTGTTGTGGGCATGTTGGGAATGAACAAGTGGATGGGGGAATCTCACTCTATTTCCTCTCTCTATCCCTGTCACTCTTTCGAAGAAATAGGATACATTTTTAAAAATTGTCTGTGGTTGATGTTGTTAATGGACTGACTTTTTTACTTTCCCTGTTTCTACATTCTGTGCCATACAACTTTTTATTCTCTCCCACACAATGGGTCAGCCATGTGACTGACTTTAGGTAATAATATGCATTATTTATGGCAATGACAAAGTCTGGAAAAGGACTTGTGCATTGAGTATCTCTTGTTCTGGGCAGTGGCCATGAGACTACCTGAGCTACACTGCTGGTGGATGGCAGACAAGCTGTGCAGAGAGGAGATGTGAAGTCCCAGCCCAGGCTGTCCTAGCTCTGTACCAACAGTGAGATGAGCAGAGTCACTAACATTATATACAGGTGAGTGCATTCACAGGAGGAAACCCGGTCAGAGCAGCTGAGCCTCCATATACTTGTGAGTTAAATACCTGTTCACAATATATGTCACAGAGGTTTTAGGCTTGTTTTCTATGTACCCTGGTTGTTGACTAGAGCAATTCATAGAGTGCCCATTCCTAAATTACCACCCTGGTTGTGATACCTGGCTTGTGTTGGTTGCAGATGTTAATGAAATGAAAATATTTAAAAATAAGCCAAAACATAATGCCAGTGTTGGTCAGATATTAAAAATCCTTTTCTATGTCCTCACATGCACTGGGTGGGTAAAAATGAGAATAATAGAAAGAAGCTTTCTTTGACAGACTAGTTTGATCAACATGAATGAGTTCTCTTTGAATAGTACATATATGAAATTACCTGAATTCCAAGAAGAATGTAGAGGCAGGTGTTTGGTGCAGTGGTTGAGACACCTCTTGATGTCCCCATCCTATATCAGAGTGCCTGGATTTTAGTCGTGGCTCCACTTCTGAGTCCATCTTCCTGGTAATGCATACCTTATAAGGCAACAAATCATGGCTCAAGTAGGTGGCTCCCTGCTACCTATGTGGGAGATCTGAATTGATTTTCTAGTTTCTGGCTTTGGCTTAGCCCAGCCACAGCTGGTGTGGACTTTTGGGGAGTGAATCAACTGACGGGAGATCTCTGTTTGTCTTTTTCCCCTTCTCTGGATTTTATATAAATAAAATAATTAAAAATATAAAATATAAACATTTTAAAGGCAAATGTCCAATGCATTTCCAATAAGGAATAGTGAATATATTGCTCAATATGATACTGTCGCTTTCTGTAACCACAAGAAGAGGGGAGTAAGATATAAAACATCATACCACGCAGTAGTTCTCTGGTAACATTGATAAGGTCATGGCCTTTCGGGACATTAGACCATGATAAGTAGTGACTTTCAGGTAACTAGCACCACTGCAAGTGAACCTTCATTCCAGCAGTCGATTGCTCCTTTATCAAATCTATGCCTGTAGCCTTAAGAAAGTCTTGCTCTGTAACTCTGAGCTAAATAAGTGAATCAGAAGGCTCTCTGGTTTCCTGTTTGTACCACTGCACTCCAACAGATGAGACTGTACTTACTTCAAATGCCTGTGTCTAGAGTGCTTTTCTACTCAGCTTCCCAGGGAAGGAAACTAGAGCAAATACTACTGTGACCCAAACAAGCTACAGTCATGCCTTGGTATTCAGTTCATCCATTTGTTTCATTTTTGCATATCCACTATTTCGAAATGGAGAAAGTTAATCCAGCTACACATTTGATTACTGTTTCATTTGATGTCAGGTATTTAAAGGTCTTTTTTTGCACACTAGGCTTCAAAGTATGGTCCTAGTCAGCTTATAAAGTTATTACTAATTAGGGCCTGAACATTTAAAGAAGGAATAATCATATTCAACATAATCCAAAATTTTTCTGTCAGGAATAAAGCTAACAAAAGAACCAATCAATGCGTAATTTAATGGCAGTGCCTTGATTATACTTGTAAGTGAAATACTTATTGAATTTGCAATTTGTTATTTTTAAATTTTGCTGAAAAATGAGTTTAAGGTCATTTGATTTAACTAAATGTCTTTGAGAAATAACTAAAATAGTATCTAAATTTCACAACTATGCTGCCAATGAATAAAGCTTTAGATATGCCTGTGGTAATAGTGGCATTTAAATTTCCCATTTGAGCTGTAAAATATTATATGCTTGATTATATAAAGTTCAAAGGATCGCAAAATGATTATGAACATCTGAGTATTTTGATGAATACAAAATTAGATTGACTTGAAAGGTGGATTTATGCCAGGAGGAATGTTATTATTTTATGAATCAGATAACCCAAAAGATGACCCAATAATACTTATGCTTATAACAAACATTAAGTAAGCACTTGGTATAATGAGAGTGCCTGAACTGAGAACTGATTAGCAGGGTAAGGAGACTGGAAATTTTAGTGAACAAAAATGTTTCTAGACAAAATTCTAATTAGTCAAAGTCTGTGTTAAATTTAGAACCTTGATATGACTCAGTGTACCAGTTAGACTTTTTCATTCAGAAAACAAACAATTCTAGAATTTTAGTGAAAAAGGGATTTCATACACGGAGTTAAGATCATATGAAATGTTAAAAAAGACTTAGAAGAATTAGCTGAAGTTAACAACTTTTGTAGCTAAGACTCAGAGTTTGGGGGAATGGTTGTGCTACCACAACTACCTCGCACGTATGGAGCTGGGCGTGTGGATCGCTGGACGCTTGCATGTGGATCCCATTGGCTAAAGATACTAACATGACCTGATCTAACCAGCTACAGCAGTGGGGAGGTTCTCTCTGTCTCTCTCTCCTCACTCACTCTCTCCCCTGCTCCATCTTCTACATCTTTCATGAGAGTATCACTGGTGGAATGCGTGTCACATCTTGCCCCTACCTGTGGGGAAGCTGAGAGGTACAGGCTGTAGCCACCAAGCTTTCTTAATCCAAGGTGCATCATGGCAAGGGATGGAAATGTTTGCTGGAACTACATCCAGAAGACTTAGTTTGTTGTAAAGATCCCTGTTAGCCTCCTGTCTGCATTTAGGAAGGTAAAAATATAACAAAACCTCCATCAAACTATTTTATATTCACAAGTAACTTCACATATGGCTAACATTTTATCAGTATCTGACACAAGCTCTCAAGGATTAAAAAATACTAAACATCCATCCAAAATTAAAATTTTAGCTTCTGTACTTAGTACAAGGAGAAATTTTAACCACAGAAGTTATACAGTCCCTATTCACATTGAATTCAGCTTTACTTATTTATCATATTCCAATGTAAGAACTAATGTTGATGGTAATAATAATTGTTATTATTATTCAGTGTTTATTGAGCACTAACCACTTCTCAAGTGTTTCCATAGCATTGCTTTTTTCATATTCACAACTACACAATGAAGCAGCACCACTGTTAACTCTATTTTACTCATGAGAAAATGTATAACTGGATTAACAGACTTGAATAATATCACACAACCCACCACAACTGATCTTGCTATCTTCTCCATCTTATTGATATAATCCACCAAACCAACCAAATCAGGAAATGCAGATATTGTCTATTCTTCTTTTCTCTCAGTCTTACATGAAACTCATCAGTGAGTCCAGTTGGCTTGATCTATGAACTATGTTTGAAATATTCCTCCTCTCTGTCATCTCTGTTACCACGCTAGTGCAAGCCACCTATGTCTCTTCAAGGTCACCCACCCCCTTGACTAGGCACCTTGCCTCTACCCTCAGGTGCAAGTGCATCCTGCTCCCATTCTGTAGTTAGAGTGAGGTTTTCTGCTTAAAACCATCATTGGCTTCTCACTGTTCCTAGAATAAAATCCCCAGCATGGCTTCTGCTCACCACTCCAAACTCACATCATTTAAATTCTCACCCTTATGCATAGCATTCCAGTCCCTCAGACTGTATTCATTTACTGGGGTGGCCATAACAGTAACAGCATCATGCAGACTGAGTGGCTTAAGTGACAGAAATTTATTTCTTCACAGTTCTGGGAACTGGGTATCAGCACCAGCACGGTCAGTATCTTCTGAGGTCCTCTGGGACAGATCTGCTCCAAGCCTTATCTCTTGCTTGTAAATGACCACCACCTAGCAGTATCATCACCCATCTCCATTCTGCATGTGCCTGTGTCCAAATTCCCTTTTCCTATAAGAACTACAGAGAAAGAGCCAAACCAAATGCCAGTGTTTTGATCTACCTAGTTTTTAGAAGTCTTTAACTCCAAATAGAGTCACATTCTGTGGTACTAGAGGTTGGGACTGCAAAATAATTTTTGCTTGAGGTCACAATTCAGACTATCAAACTAATCTTTCCATTTGCAGAAATACCGTCCACTTTCTCCCCGCCCCCTCCCTGCCTCCGAATTCTCACCCTGGGGTCTTTGCACTGGGTATAGCCCCGAATTTCCCTGCTGTAATCACTCTGCTCTGCATGCCTGGGTCATTTCTGTTATTCTGTCGGTATCTCAAATGTCTCTTCTTAAAGAGACTTTCCCGGACCACCCAAACTGAAGTAGTTTCCAAGTTATTTCCTTTATTATCACATCCCTCTGTTTTCCCTTTTTATTTTATTTTTAAAAAAAATTACTGGGGCCAGCACTGTCGTGTAGTGGGCTAAGTTTCTGCCTGTAACACCGGCATCCCATATGGGTTTTTGTTTGTGTCCCGGCTGCTCCTCTTCTGATCCATCTCTCTGCTATGGCCTGCAAAAGAGGTAGAAGATGGCCCAAGTGCTTGGGCCTCTGCACCCATGTGAGAGACCCAGAAGATGCTCCAGGCTTCCAGCTTTAGACCAGTCCAGCTCTGGCTGTTGCAGCCATTTGGGAAGTGAACCAGCAGATGAAGACCTTTGTCTCTCCTTCTGTCTGTAACTCTGATTACATATACAAATATATGTATATTACATATACAAATGCATAAATAAAAACTTACAAAGTGATTTATTTATGTATTTGAAAGGCAGAGTTCAAGAGAGAGAGACAGAGAAAGAGAAATTTCTTCCACCTGCTGGTTCACTCCTCAAATGGCTTCAGTGGCCGGAGCTGGGCCGATCCAAAGCCGGGAGCCTGGAGCCTCTTCGGGGTCTCCCACCTGGGTGCAGGGGCTCAAGCATTTGGGCCATCCTCCAGATGCTTTCTCAGGTGCATTAGCATAGAGCTGGGTGGGAAGTGGACAAGAATTTATCCAGTGCCCATGTGGAATGCTGATGCCACAGTGGGTGGCTTCACCCAGCATGCCACGAGGCCACCCCCCCATTTTATATTTTTGAATCAGATCCATCGCTTTCTGTTACTTTCTGTTGCTTATCTATTTTCCCAAGTATGAGCCAGCATGTAAGTTGTGAGAGGGCAGATACCTTGGCTGACTTGTTCAATGTCTTCTCCCACCCCATGAAACATTGCCAGCCTTACCCATGAGAACAGGAAGAGAGAATGAAGGAGGCAAAAAGAGGGATTGGGGCTTTAAATGTAGATCTGTTTCACTCCTAGAATTTTGTCATTGAACTGTTCTTAAAAATATGCTGTCAGTATTAAATATAATTTGAAGTACCATTTTGATTACCAGGGAAATGATCACTGATATACAAGTTAGAAGATTAAATTTTGATTTTCTGAAACTTTTAGTAGTTTTGCAGGTATCACTCCTTGTAGTTTAGATTCCATGATAAGTCTGCACAATTCTGAGAAGAATCCCAAATTGGCAAATGTGATGAAACTTGCTAAGGTCAAGAAAGTCGGAGAGCTTTTTGTTTCTGTCATTATTTTTGGCTCCCGTTTCTCTTTTCAATGCCCATGTGCATCTACTCTGAGGGAATTGTGGTACTGGAGAAAACCACCTAGCTAAACACAGATGTAAAAGCTGATGCAGGTGGACATAGAAGCAGAAAATCCTAGAGATTCCAATTTACAGAAAAACAGCAAAAGATTCCAGGGTGCTCACGTGTCTTGGAACATTACTGTGAGATTTGATGGACAGTGTGGAGAAGGCATTTTGGAGATCTCGGGAAAGCTGTCAGTGATGTCCATCTCAACACATGAAGGTAAGCTCTGAGGCAGGGTCCTAAGGGTACTGAAATGTGGAGTCAGGTGTGCAATATAAAATTGAGTTGGTAAGACAGTAAGCACGATTCCGAGGTGGCACCCACCCATGGTCCTGCTGCTTTTATGGATGCCCGGTGTGAACGTCTTCCCTATGTGGGTGGCACCTGTGACTTTCTGGGTGAGATGTTAAGGCAAAAGTAAAAGGATTTTGCACTTTTAATTAAGTCCCAAATCAATTGATTTTAAGAGAATAAAAGGCATATTACCTTAGAGAGGTCTGGGCCCCCCTGTGGGCTTGATCAAGTGGATAGCCATGTTAAAGAGACCTCCACATGGCAGGTGATTCTGAGAGCCCTGGGCCTGGAGGGTGACCTATAAGCAGCAAGGATGTGAGAGCCCCAGGCTTGCAGCCACAGGACAGTGAATTCTTCCAGTAACCTGAAGGAACTTGGAAGCAGATCTTGCAGCCTTGTGAAACGCTGAGAAGAGGACCAGCTAAGCCCTGCTGGGACACATGGGACACATGGACACTCTGAGATAATACAGGTGCTAACTCTAAGCTGCTAACTTTGTGATCTGTTATGTAGCATAGAAAATGAATACCTATAACTTCAAAATTAAGAGCAAATGTGAGGCCTTGTACTTGGGCAATTGATTCTGTTTTGCTTTACCAAATCAACTTTATTTTTCCAAATTCAGCTGGAATGCTTGTTTGCAAACATATAAATATGATATCCTTTTTGCTTAAAACTTATTTGTGATTTCCAAAAAAAAATATTTCTTATTGCTCTGCCTAGTCTTGCTTATTGTACACTTCCCCTTTTTTCTAGTTACACTGGATCTTTGGGTTCTTGGATGCTCTCTGTTTTCTGCTACTACAGGGCCTTGGCACTTGCTATTCTCTCTTTCTGAAGCATTATTATGGTCCTTCCTCTGAATTACCACTCATTCATCCTAATCTTTTTCAGTTCTCATTTCCTTAGGAAATCTTGATCCTGATTTTGCCAACTGGGTCAACCCTCACTTCCATAGCTGTCCATAGCTGTCTTAGTACAACATATTCTTTTTCATAATAATTAACAGGACTGCACTTTTATATTGGTTACTGTGCTTATTTTTTATATCCCCATTAGGGCAAGGAACTATTTCTGTTGTGGCCGAACATTTTATTCCTGTGTTCCTAGCATTTTGAAAAGCTTAATAGAAATTCAAATAATTATAATAAATAATAGTCATTGAGTACCATATTGATTCAACTCAATCACAAAATAATCTGAGGAAAGTATTCTTTTTTTTTTTTTATTTTTGACAGAGTGGACAGGGAGAGAGACAGAGAGAAAGGTCTTCCCTTACCGTTGGTTCACCCTCCAATGGCCGCTGCGGCCGGCGCACTGTGGCGGGCGCACCGCGCCGATGCAAAACTGGGAGCCAGGTGCTTCTCTTGGTCTACCATGCGGGTGCAGGGCCCAAGTACCTGGGCCATCCTCCTCTGCACTCCCTGGCCACAGCAGAGAGCTGGCCTGGAAGAGGGGCAACTGGGACAGAATCCGGCTCCCCGACCGGGACTAGAACCTGGTGTGCTGGCGCCGCAAGGAGGAGAATTAGCCTATTGAGCCGCGGCGCTGGCCCTGAGGAAAGTATTCTTATATTTGCAGCTTAGAAACTGAAGCAGAAAGAGGGTAAGTAGATTTGTAATGTCACATGGATAGTAAGTATTGGATTTGAGATCTGAACATAGGCATTTGCAGTCCATAGCCTCACTGTGCATATTAGTTGACTGCGTATCAGTGCTGCATGCTTCTGCCTCTGGCAGGAGATCCCCAAATAAATATTAAGGCGGGATGGTGAATGATGCGATCATTTGTTGTCTGATCACATCCATAGCAGCTGATGAGCACAGCAATGATCTTCCTGTTGACTGGGGAAATGTATTACACATACATACACAGTTGGTATTAATAAAAATGTTTATAATAAATATAAATGATGGAAGTAGCAATAGTGGTCCTGGAGTAAAAAACACAAACTATTATGTAAATATATATTTTTTTCTAGGATGTGTAGTACTATTTACACTTTTTCAAATAGTCTCAAACAACTTTTGTTCAAATAAATTTCCTGCTGTATTCTAAAGACGACTGGACTTTCTTCCATTCCCATTTTAGAGGCTGGCACATGAGCAGATCCTTCATGAACACTGGCTTTTCTGGCTGAAGAAATAGCTTATTCTTCAGGAAAGCATAACGCTTATCTGATACCTTTCACAAAAATGTGAAGCAGAGAGTTTTACTAGTCATAGATGGGCTGTGTTTGCCATTGTTTTGGTCATTTCTCTTTATGTTAAACTAGGAAAGATTATCTATGACCAAAATCCATTTGGGGAGGTATTTGTGTATGCCACTCAAAGAACCACAGGTATGGAAGTCCAACTTGGGAGAACAGACGGAGCTCCTAAGTGAAATTTTGAGCTTTTCAGTATCACTGTTTACGGAAGGTCATTGGCTGGGATTCCCCCAAGTCAGCTGATGTGGAAGACTTGGGAAGAGTCTGGGCATCACTGGCTCTGTCTGAGTTACAGGGCAACTCCGTTCCATGATGAGAAATGCCAGTCCTGCATCTGGGAGCTCAAGGCTCCGGAGCATGACGGCAGATAGTTTCACTTGAGTGCCAGAGCATCACTCTACACTTCTGTGAGTCCCCTGTCTGCCTTTTGCTTGAACAAAGAAAAGAGGAAGTGCTCAGGGCAAAATTAATAATACCTTCATTTCAGATGATATGTCTATCCTCACTCTGGGAAGTGAAAGAGAAAATCTATCACATTGTTGGTTAATTTCCTGAAGGCAAATATCTCTCTGTCTCTGAGGGTCACATACTGCTATAGAGAGCAAAACCATCCCACTGGCTTCCATTGGTTCAGAAATTGATTTAGTGTATTATACACTTCAGAATGCAGCATTGCGGGCTGGTGCCATGGCTCACTTGGTTAATCCTCCACCTGCAGTGCCAGCATCCCATATGGGCACCGGTTCTAGTCCCGGTTGCTCCTCTTCCAGTCCAGCTCTCTGCTGTGGCCTAGAAGTGCAGTGGAGGATGGCCTAGGTGCTTGGGCCCTGCACCCACATGGGAGACCAGGAAGAAGCACCTGGCTCCTGGCTTTGGAATGGCACAACGCCGGCTGCAGCAACCATTTGGGGGGTGAACCATTGGAAGGAAGACCTTTCTCTCTGTCTCTCTCTCTCTCACTATATCTCTACCTGTCAAATAAATAAAAAATAAAAAATAATTAAAAAAAAAGAATGCAGCATTGCTCAGTGATGTTAGATCAGTTCTGAGTTGGAACAAAAGTGGGTATTGATTTGAAGACCTGGTAAGAATAATCAGAATAAACAGAAATGAGTATTTTATCCAAAGATATGTATACTAATTTATTTGAAGACAAGTGATAGGCCAGTTAAACTCCTTTTCTGAATGAACCAGAATGTTATTATTTGCAAAACTCAGAATTCGATATTTTACGTTATGCTTCCCCGTGTAAAACATGAGTTCCAAAAATGTAGCATGTGTGCTACCACTCTGACTCCTCTTCATTACCCACGGCAAGCATCAGTGCTTCATCATGACAGTTTCCACTGAGACAGGCTTCAGACTGCATCTTAACAAGTGGCTCCACACAGTCTTTTCTCAACAAATGAAAAATCTGGCCACCATACATATTTATCAAGTATAAGCACACGCTTCCTGAGTATATGTTTCTTCATCACATGATGAGTTTTATAATTCTTTGATACACTATTCAAATGGAATAAAATACATGGCATTTTACAAATTCTCTTGGTCACTGAATCTCATTTTAGTGCAATATCCTCTATAAATTTCTTGAAACATAACTTGGGAAAACACTGCTATAGGATCTTCCCATTTCTGGAGTTTTCCACTGGACTCTACATTTCTGATGCTTATGACTGATCAGAGTGGCCATCGAATAGTTTGTATTCATTCATATTATTTTTTAATAGCATATATGTGTATCACAGGCTACAGGGCTGTGTGTAAGAGCCAGTCAGATAACTAAAGGATCAACCAGCATTCCCATTTCAAAGAGAATTACTTTTTGCAAACCACCTTATTAAAAATAATCCATCTAACTACTTAAAATGTCCTCTCTGGTTGATAAATTATTTCTCTATATTTAATTCTCAAAGCTGATGTTAGTATTCTTAATTGTTTGTTTACTTGAAAGGCAGACAAGACAGATATCTATCAGCTGGCTCACTCCCCTAGACGCCTGGAACAGCCCATATTCGGCCAGGCTGAAGCCAGAAGCCTGAAACTCCATTCGTCTCTCCCACATGGGTGGCAGGGGCCAAGTGTTTGAGCCACCATCTGCTGTCTTCCAAGGTGTACGTAAGTTGGAAACTGGATCAGCAGCAGAGCAGGAGGGCCTCAGCCAGCACTCTGATATGAGATGCTGGTGCCCCAAGTGGGCAGCTTAACTAGCTGTACCATAAGACTCCTCAAATGTTAATATTGTTATCTCCATCTTGTCAAAGATGTCAAAGAGCTTGGGGAAATGGAAAAACTGACTGCTCACACAGCTAGGACTTAGCTGAGCCAGGTTCTGAACTAGGTGAGTTTTGATTCAAAGCTGATACTCATGAAAGCGATGCTGCACTGGTCATTTCCTTTGCATGGTGTCATTCAATAGCCATAGAATCACACAAGAAGCACTAACATTTGCATCTTGAGGATGAGAGTAATGAGCACATGATATACTGTCAGTTAAAATTTGAGATCTGTTGTAAACTGTTGGTTTTTGCTGTATTTTATGTGGTATCTCTGTTTCTACAGTTGGGTACCACAAAATAAGGCAGGCCTACAAGTGTAACTGGCAGGTGTAGCCACAGGAAAAGCTACAAGTAGGGCCTTGGACCACCACTGTGTCAATCAGCTTGGACTTACTGGATGAGGCTCACAACGCAGATCTCTTACCTAAATATTTACCCACTTAGAAAAACAGTATGAAGTAAAAATTTGTGTAAGGCCAAGTTATTAAAATGAGATCCCTTGAGGATTGTAGGAAACAAGAAGGAACACAGATGAGCTAATACTTAGCACATAAATAGGATGTAATAATGACTCAAGTTATAAGGTCATTCTCATTAGAAAGTACGGAGAGTAGTCTCATTTTCTAAAAAAGTAGAGGTTCCAGTGATAGAACTCTGAATGCTGACTTATGAAAATGCATTAGACTCCTCCATTCTCTGAGTCTTCAGTGATCCATTTAAGCTTAAGTCATTTGTACTTCAAAATAAAGACATTCATTTATACTATCATAAGGGGTTCCACTTTCAAAAATCCTAAAGTTTGTTCTTATTTTAACAACACTGATGCATTAATCTTTATAGTTTAGGTCAGGGTTGCTCAGCCTTGGACCGCTGACATTCTGGAATGGACACTTGGGTGTAGCAAGATGTTTATCAGCATCCTTGATTTGTACACACTTCTTTTTTTTTTTTTTTAAAGATTTATTTATTTACTTGAAAGTCAGTGTTACACAGAGGAGGAGAAGAGAGAGAGAGGTCTTCCATCTGATGGTTCACTCCCCAGATGGCTGCAACAGCCGGAGCTGCACTGATCAGAAGTCAGGAGCCAGGAGCCTCTTCCTGGTCTCCCACGTGGATGCAGGGGCCCAAGGACTTGGGCCATCCTCCACTGCTTTTCCAGGCCATAGCAGAGAGCTGGATTGGAAGTGGAGCAGCCGGGACTAGAACTGGCGCCCATATGGGATGCTGGCACTTCAGGCCAGGGTGTTAAGCCACTGTGCCACAGCACAGGCCCCTGTACACACTTCTTAAGACCACCTCCCACATGCAAGGCAGTCAATAATGGCTCCAGATATTGTAAAATGTACGGGGAAGTGGGAGAAAAACTGTCCCAGTTATGAAACTACTGACATATATGCTTCCTCTATATCATATAGAATTATCTAGCTAGAAAATAAGAGATTTAGTGTTAAAACACACACACACACTCAGACACAATGCTTTTGACAGCACTCAGTACCAGTGCAAATTTCTCTGGAAGTCACAGTGTTGATAAACTTCAGAATCTGAGGGATGGGTGGTTCCTGGCTAAGTTAGGCATAATGTCTCGGGAACAAATCTGATTCTGGAAGAGGGGTGATGGGAAAGAGAAGGTATGTTAGCAACTTGTTGCTGAGGCTTCCAGATACAGCATAGGGTCTTCAGATCTTCTGTGCAGGCCTGCCTTTTCTGGACGCAGCTAGGGCTCCTGTAGAAATGCGCAAACCTCCAGGGAAATAAATATCAGGTCCTTCTATCCCACTAACTTCTTTCTTTGCTCCTGTTCCCCGTTCTCTTCCACTGCTAAGGAAAGGCATCTATTAGGTGGTTAAACTTAAATTTATACTTGTTCTTTATGTGGGTTTCATCTATGGCCTTCCTCGAGAGACAAAAACTATCACTTCCCCATGGATCATTTTCAGTTGGGATCACTCGTACATTTGGCTTATTCTTCTTAACCTCTTTGTATTTACTTTTCATCTGATTTTTTTTTTTTCTTTAAGCAATAGGCAGGATAAAGAGTCTTCTGGCTCTCTTCCTCCAACATTGTCTATCCATATTTCTGGCTCTGGCAAAGCCAGAGACTTAGTGTTAAATACACACACACACACACACACACACTCAGACACAATGCTTTTGACAGCATTCAGTACCAGTTCAAATTTCTCTGGAAGTCAGTGTTGATAAACTTAAGAACCCAAGGGATGGGTGGTTCCTGGCTAAGTTAGGCGTAATGGCTTGGGAACAAATCTGATTCTGGAGGAGAGGTGATGGGAAAGAGAAGGTATGTTAGGAATGATTCTGGCAAAGCCTAATTGGTCAAGGATAGGAGCCATGGTAAAGGAATCCTGGAGATGTCAGTTATGTCTAGATTTCTTTTTCCATTTTTCTTTGTCATGACTAAGTAGTGAGATTTCCAGGGCCAGGAAAGGGGGCTTCTGGCCATGGTTTTAATCTAGGTCCAACTGTAAAGGTAGCAGTTAGAAGTCCTGATACTTGATATCTACCTGTATGAAAGACAATCTCCCACTTTCACTCTAAATTGAGTCTGAGGCATGAAGTGATTTAATTGCATTACAAGTAGAAAAGTTGACATTTTACCTAATTTTTGACAGGAATAAAGCCAATGGCAGAATTGTCGTCATCATGCAAAGGATAATATGGAAGTTCTTCCTTCAAAAATGATAAATTCATTTGAGATTTGTAGATCTATAAAGTTACAGAAAAGCACTTTTCCCTTTTTCTAACTCTTTGGGACAGCACACAGAAATGATGACTCACCCTGTGGATGTGAAACTACGTACTGAATTTGCAAATGTCATAACCAAAGGCACCTTCTATTGAAGCCTAATCAAATTACTGTATGACATTTGAAAATGAGTTTATTTGAGAACGTTAATATTAAGTTATGAGTCCCATGAGAAGCATTTTACAGAATGACTATAAATACCCATGGACATTCCTGTCACTGTTTAGAAGCTAGAAAAAATATCATCTGTGGTTACTATTTAGGCCCTACACAGTGAAGTTCATTTATTTATTAAATATTTTTGTATAACTCCCTCTTTATACTGGTAATCAGAAAAATATAGTGGTTAATTTTCATACATTTATTTGAAAAGGCACAGCTATGAACATGTCAATTTATTTGTAGCATTTGCATGTGTAAATCATAGTATGATAAAACTGCATTTTAGTCTAAGCTAGTAAATTGCTTTCAAGAAATAAGTTGATAAAACTAAGTTTTTAAAGAATATACTTGTGGAACTCTATTGAGATACAGATTTAATAAAATAAGATTCTTAGAGTTGTATGCCAACAGCCACTAAATGAGGAAAGGTTTTTGCAAACATGATGTAAAAATAATTAGAGCTTTGAATGTAAGAAATCTAGAAAATGCAGGAAGAGAATTTGTATTTACATGTTGATTGTCAACTGAGGATGAGTAATCTATTAAAGTTAGTGACTCAAACGGGCCCAATAACTTTGCCACACAGCATTTAACTTCTTTGCTTTTGTTTACTTTTAATTGTCAAAATAGGAACTAGCTGCTTCAGTGACAAAATGCATTACACAATGCAAATATTTTCAAAGAACACGATTGTTGTTTGGCATTCTATTTTAACATTAATATACTCATCTGGAACAGGAACAATGCTAGTAAGTTGTGACCATGACAAATTGGAAACTCCAGAGTCTTACTTCTGTTTTCATGGTATAGATTTGCCATGGAGAGAGCAGACAATCCAAATGCTAACTTGCTTCATGCAGAAAGCGCAATGTCTGCAGATTCTTGAGTTTCATTATAATAACCTGAAAATGAGATCACAGGAAATGTCTTATTGAATAATGACTCATCAATAGAAATTTATTAGCTAGCACAGAATCACCCCACCCATAAATCTTTCTAAGCAACAATCACCTTTAACTGGAAAAACACATGTTTATCCTTTTAGGAGAAGACAATGAAATATTTAAAGATTTCTGTGTTTTAGACAAATGATTCCTTCAAGTCCTTAACTTATGTTTAATATATATGTAATATATATATATATTATGTTTTACCTTTTTTAATGATCTTTTCTGCAACAGAAACCAAATTCCTTTTCAACTTGGGGTCTAGCAGGAAGCTAGGAAGAAAAAGTAAAAAATACAGAGTTGGCATTTTTCCCTTTTAAGAGTGAACATAGAAATGCAGCACAATCCTAGTTGTCTTCCACAGCCATGGGGGAAAAATAGCTTTGTAGAGGCAAATGGCAAGACAATCCTCCATCTTAAAAGGAAACAGGATCATTGTAAAATTCAATCAACTACATCAAAGCCTTTGAATTCAAATTTTATTTCTATTTTAAGGAAGAATAGGCTAAGCATTAGCAACTCTGATTCTTTGCCTCTTATCCATAATCTTCCTCTTAAAAACAAATGCCACATCAGTATAGTCCTTCTGATCTTATAGAAGTTTCAATTGATAAAGATATTTTCATAAACTCCAGACCTTGGTGCATCCCACAATCTTGGAATGTTAGAACAAGTTTATAGTATGAGAAATCAGCAAAATGTTTATGAAAAATGCATATTATGAAAAAAAGACTATGCATGTATTTAAAATCTTTTTGCATCAAAATAAACTTCTAAATCCATTTTTCTATGAACATTTTCAATTTTAAAAAAGATTATTTATTTGAAAGGCTAACAGAGTTAGGACACGACAGTGAGAGAGATCTGCTATCTACTGGTTCACTCCCTAAATGGCTGCAAAGGTCAGAAATGGGTCAGGCCAAAGCCAGGAGCCTGCAAGTTTTCTTGGTCTCCCATGTGACTGGTAGGGGCCCAAGAACAGGAGTTATTTGCTGATTTCCCAGGCACACCAGCAGGTAGCTGGATTAGAGGCAGAGCAGATGGGTCTGGATGATGATGATGGCAACAGAAGTGGTGGCCCAATCCACTGCACCACAATGCTGGCCTCCTTGTGTATGACTGCATGGCACTGTAACTTATTGGTGGGTTTCATAATGGCCCAGAAATGTAAATAAATCAATGTTTTTAGGGTAAATTTCTTTTATGGTTACTTAGGATTTCTGCTAGTCGTGAGAGCACAGGGCTACCAAAATTGGAAAACTAAAATTGATTAATTATGAAAATTTCCAAGGACTCTAATTCTGTATTTTTACAGATTCATCTGTCACACAACCTTTGGTAACAGTGCAAATATCCTATATCATATATGTAGTTAGTTGGAATTGTGTGATTTTTTAAGAAGAAATATTGCTGAGTGTTGTCTTGAATTGGTGGTCTTGGTTTTTCAGTTGCTGCTGTCCTTTAGTGTTATTTTTAGCTTCTCATTAGCAGTTTGTTTTCTATAAATTTGTTGATATAAAGTAACACATATTTGTATCAACAATATTTTGGAGCTATATTGCTCCACTACCTAGACTTTAAGTAATAAATACATTGTGATTGATAGGGACTCGTCATATTTTTATTGTTGAAGCAATATGTATTATATATTTATAATTCCTTTAAGATGTATTTGGTCTGTATATGTTGAATTTAGCCATATTTTGGCCTTGGTGGCTTTCCTCTTTGAGCTCCTTCTTTTTTTTTGTGCAATTTCATTAAATTACTACTCATGGGTTTTTACAAAAAAGATTCATGTAAACTATTTTGTTCACATTTGTTAGAATGTTTCAAAACACAGGATAGAAGACTCATGTTTTTTTCCCCAACAAGGGAGTTTTTTCCTCTGTAAATCATAAAAATTAAGAACATGTGTATTGCTTACCTTATGGCTGAAGGGTGCATTATACAACAGATTTTCATTGTGGGCAATTTCGTTACCTAAGAACACAAACTCTGTCACAACCTCTGGTCATATGCACATTTGGTTATTCATCTATTCAGGACATTTAAAAATGATATATGAATGAAGAGACAATTTACTAACGTGATAAAAAGGACATACTGAAAAGGCATCCTTGGCAAATAGGCTTTAATTTCTCCTATCCTTTTACATTGAGTTGGGTAGGATATGGAGCAGCCATCTCATTTTAGGAGCAATCTGTCTCACACCTTGAAGTTAAAATCTTCACTGGGTTACACTTTCTTTTTCTTGTCCACATTCACTAGGATGGGCCAATTGCAAAGCACAGTCTTCTAAGAAATCTTGTTCCTTCTGCTCTGCATTGGCTTTTGTGACGGCTCCTCCTGCTTCCCCATAGGCTTCCCATTTTCCATCCGAGCTGCAGGCTCTGTACTATTGCTTCTCCGTTTCCCCACCAAGGGCTTTGGTCCAGGCTACAGAGAGATGCCTCTAGGCTATTTAATGGTCCCTCTTGATCTTTCCAAAATTCAGCTCACATTCTGTCCCCATTGTGTTGAGCTGATCACTCTTTCAAGTTTTGCTAAGATTTCTTTGCTTTACCAGTAACTCTGAAGTATCAAGCACCAGCCTCCACGTACATAAATTATCAGTCTAAACTCTCTCTATGTAGCAATACCCCATGGTACGATTCTAGTTTACAATTTACATATGAGAAAACTGAGGCCTAGAGAGCTACTTAAGCTGTGCTTGGATGTGCTAAGGGTCACAACTAGTAAGTTCTGAACAGCTAGGTCCACTGGAGTTGAAGGCAATGCTCCTTTTTCTGTCTTGTGGTGCTTCTAGCATTGCTATTGCAGAATCACCTCACATTATTTTGGATGTCAAGTGGTTCTGCATGTAAATATATAAAATCCGTATGAATTTTTATATTGAGCTAATATGTTCCCATTAATACTGAAAATAGCTATGTACTTTTAGTTTAAAATATTTCAGTAAATAACTAGCACTTACCACTTGGATGGTGCACAATGGTGAGCTTTTCTAGAAGACAAAAAAGGCAAATTCTGTTGAGTTTTACTCCATATGTATTTTAAACCCTCTTGTTCTTATTTACTACTTATTTTTGAGGAGACTATGAAATCTCACCATGTGATCTAAAAACATTAACCCCAAATCTATCTTCCTCTAGCCAGTAAGCATGAAACCATGTCTCCAACTGCTGCCCATATGGGATGCCAGCACTGCAAGTGGTGGCTTTACTCACTATGCCACAGCACCTGCACCTATATTATGTTTAATACTTGACACTGCCTTTCATTGCTGAGTAGCATTCCATGGTATAAATATACTACAAAATATATTATAAAGCTATTTTCTTATCAGACATTGGATTGTTCCTAATTTGGTTATTATGAATGCAACTACGATCTTTTGTGAACAAGCCTTTGGGTGGGTATATGGTTTCATTTGTCTTGGAAAAAATAATTAGGAATGGAATGCCCAGGCCATGTGATAAGTTCATATGTGATTTTTATAAAGTCATCACACTACTTACCCACAGCAGTACATAGAGTTACACATCCTAACTAACGTTTAGGTCGGACAGTCTTTTTGGATTTTCATCGTAGTTGTGTACTGTTATTCCGTGGTGGTTTAATTCACCTTTTCCTGGCGACTAATGATGCTTAGCATCTTTTCACCTGCCTATTGCCTATTTGCTTTTGTAAGATAAGATATGGATGCTAGGTTTGCACTTGGGCTCTGGGTTATCATTGCTTCTAGGTCCTCTCAGCAGGTAAAGCTAAAGAAATATATGGATTTATATACACAACTATATGTGTATATTTATCTGTAACATATATTTTAACAACCATGATTCATTAAACTTCTCTAATAGCAGTGCAATATCACAAGTTTCCTTCTGGCTTTCCTTATTAATTATGCCTTTATTTGAGAACTAGAAACCTGGCTCTCATTATTTATAGTACATTTATTTAGTAGCTCAATCCTGGAATATTCATAAAATGTTTTTGTGTCTGTGCTTGGCTTCTTTTTTTTTAAACTTTTATTTAATGAATATAGATTTCCAGAGTACAGCTTATGGATTACAATGGCTCCCCCCCCATAACTTCCTTCCCACCAGCAACCCTCCCATCTCCAACTCCCTCTCCCATTCCATTCACATCAAGATTAATTTTCAATTCTCTTATATACAGAAGATCAGTTTAGCATATATTAAGTGAAGATTTCAACAGTTTTTACCCACATAGAGACACAAAGTGAAAAATACTGTTTGAGTACTAGTTATAGCATTAAATCACAAAGTACAGTACATTAAGGACAGAGATCCTACATGAGGAGTAAGTGCACAGTGACTCCTGTTGTTGACTTAACAAATTGACACTCTTGTTTATGGCATCAGTAATCAATGTGATACACGACGTTAACAAACTGCAGAAGTAAAACCATATGATTATCTCAATAGATGCAAAGAAAGCATTTGATAAAATTCAACACCCTTTCATGATGAAAACTCTAAGCAAATTGGGTATGGAAGGAACATTCCTCAATATAATCAAATCAATTTATGTAAAACCCATGGCCAGCATCCTATTGAATGGGGAAAAGTTGGAAGCATTTCCACTGAGATCTGGTACCAGACAGGGATGCTCACTCTCACCACTGCTATTCGACATAGTTCTGGAAGTTTTAGCCAGAACTATTAGGCAAGAAAAAGAAATTAAAGGGATACAAATTGGGAAAGAAGAAGTCAAACTATCCCTCTTTGCAGATGACAAAAAGTGGTTTTAAAATTGCTGGTCTATATGTTTGTGTAGAATAAGCCTCACAAACTGGGAGAAGTTACAATTATTGTTGACTTTTTAAAAATCAGAATATAATGTTTTCTAAATTTATTTACATCATTATTTCCTGTCTCCTATCAGTGTGGATATGCATTTATTTATAATACTGTCAGTTTAATTTATTTCAGCTTATATTCTATTTTGCCTTCTTGTTCTATTTATGAATATGTGCAAGATTAACAAAGTTCTAAATGTCAGGACTATACAAAGAACTGTAACTCAGAAAAATGAATTTTTTTCTTGTTATTTTAGAAAGCATGATTTTTCAATTTGTCCTTTCATTTAAGTTGTCAAATAAATTGGAAAAAATGAATCATATTTTTAGTATCTTTTTGATGTCTAGGATTTGTTATAATAACCCATTCTTTGGTTTTCTCTTTTTTCATGATCATTCTTCATGTAGACATGTCAATTTTATTTATGCTTTCAAATAACAAATGAGCTGCAACATTGTTAATTTTCTCCTTTGTTCACCTCTTTTCATTGATTTCTGATCTAATATTAATTTTTACTTTTTATCTGTTTTTGAATTTAGTTTTATTTCCATTTTCAGGTTTTTTCAGGTGGAAATTTCAATTATTGATCTCAAACTTTTCATCTTTTCTAGTATAACATTTATATTTGTAAATTTCCTTCTGTTAACTATATAACTATTTTAGCTATATTACACAAATTTTGATGTTTTCTACATTAAAGCTCATGTTGAACTATTTTCTTTTTCTTATATGACCCATGGATTCCTTTGAAATGTATTTCACCACCAAATATTTTGGGTTATTTTTAGTATATCTAATTTTTAATTATTGTCTAACTGTTGTTGTGGTAAGTGAAGATGACTTCAAAAGTCTGAAATGGTTCAGAGAACATACTCTTAATATTTCAAACTTTGAAATTTACTGAAACTTTTTGATGGTCCAGCACTTGTTCTGTATGGTAAATTTTCCATGCACATCTTCAACAAACATGTATTCTTAATTTTTTTTGATCTTGTGTTCTGTAAATGTAAATTGGGTCAAGTGAGTTGATATGTTTAGGTCATCTGTATTTTCATTGATTTCTGTCTGTTAATTCCTTAGCAAGGAATGAAAATATCCCTGAATACTGTGAAATTTTCACTTCACGCGTTTTGGTAAAACTCCTAAGTTGATATGTAATATAAAATACATCCTCACCAGCATTTGTGATTCGTGTTTTGGGCTTGAGCCATTCTTTGTGGCTGAGATATATCTCATTGTAGTTTTGATTTGCATTTCCCTGATTGCTAGTGATGTTGAGAATTTTTGCATATATTTGCTGGCCATTTGTATTTCTTCTTTTGAGAGCTGTCTATTGAAGTCCTTTGCCCATTTCTTCACTGGATTGGTTGATTTTTTTGTTGTGGAATATTTAAAGTTGCTAGTATATTTGGGATATAACTCCTTCATCAGATGCTTTGCAAATATTTTTCCCCTTCTGTTGGATGTCTCTTCACTCTATTCTTGGCTCCCTTTGCTGTGCAAAAGCTTCTGACTTTGAGATAGTCCATTTGTTTAGTTTTCTTGTTGCCTGTGCTTTGGGGGTCTTGCCCAAGAAATCATTCCCTACAACAGTATCTTGGAGAGTTTACCCTATGTTTTTTTCCGGCAACTTCATTGTCTCGGGTTAACTTAGATCTTTGATCCATCTTGAGTTGATTTTTTAATATGGTGAGAATTATAGATCTAAATTCACTGTTGCCAGCACCATTTGTTGAAGAGACTATTCTTACTCCATTGTTGGTCTGAGCATTTTTGTCAAAAATCCATTGGCTATATGTATGTGCATTAATTTCAGGGCCCTCTATTCTATTCCATTGGTCCAAGTGTTTGTTTTTATGCCAGTAACATGCTATTTTAATTAATATAGCTTTGTAGTATGCTTTGAAGTCAGGTATTGTGATACCCTCAGCTTCATTTTTCTTGTTCAGAATCACTTTGGGTATTTTTGCATGTTTTGAGATCTTTAGGACTGCTGTTTCTTTAAAAAATGTCATTGGTATTTTGCTATAGATTACATTGAATCTTTAGATTGATTTAGCAAAGGATATCTTTCCATTTTGTGTGTGTGTGTACTTGATGATTTCTTTCATCAATGTTTGATAATTCTCATTGCAGAGACCTTTTACTTTGGTTAGACTTATTCCTAAATATTGGATTTTTTGTGGTTATTGGGAATGGAATTTCTTTCTTGATTTCTTTCTGTGAGTTCATCATTAGCATACAAAAAACACACTACTTTTTGTGTTATTTTTTAACTTGCAGCTTGGTTAATCCTAATAACTTTTTGGTTGAGTGTTTAGGTTTTTCCATGTTCAACATCACATCATCTGCAAACATAGATAACTTGACTTCTTTTCCAATTTTGATGCCATTTATTTCTTTTCTTCGCTAATTGCTCTCCCTAAAACTTCAAGTACAATATTGAATAAGAATGATGAAAGTGGACATCCTTGTCCTACTGCTGATCTGAGGGGATATGGTCTCAGCTTTTCCACATTCAGTATGATATTGGCTATTGGATTGTGATATGTAGCCTTTATAAAATTTTTTTGGCTTCTTCACTGAAAATTTACATCAGCCAGATCACTAGAATTATAGTCCTTCCTTTTTTCTTTCCATATCCCAGAGCAGCCCATTCAGCCATCTTGGAGTCCCCTCTTTTAGCACTTTAAAGGTATTAGTACATTTCCATTCACCCTCCATTGTCTACAATCAGTTATTAGTGAATGTTCTCATCCCTTTCCTTTGTATGTAATGTGTCTTAATTCTTGGGCATCTTTCAAGATTTTCTCCTTACTTTCATTTGAAGTAGTTCAACCGCAAGTTTCCTGATATCCTTCTCACAACAGTTAATTAATTGACCTTCTCCTGCCCTCCTAGTTTCTTGGAACTGTATGGATGTATTTTGCATTTAATTTGTCAAGTTTTTAACCATTATTTCTTCAAAAATATAAAATTATCAACTTAAAAATTAGCCTGCTGTACACTTAATGAATTTTGAGTTGCACCTGCAGTTACCTTGGCAGAGCAAAATCAAATGATTTCACTGGCCTTATATGGTCCATGGGCCAGACGATCCCCACCCCAGCATCCACATTCAGCACATCTGTTGGTTGTTGCAGCCAGATTTCCAGTGTTTTATGGAGATTTTGAAAAGACACAGCCAGCATGGTTTTTCCCAACTCTGCTAAATTCTACTGTGTCTGATTTGCTTTCAGTATCCTAGAAGTTTTAATTTTGTGTTTTGAGTGGTCCTTCCTTGCACTTTTTAAAAAGTTTTTATTTAATGAATACACTTTTTCATAGATACAACTTTAGGAATACAGTTGTACTTTCCCCCATACCCATCCCCTGCCAACTCCCATCCCACTTTCCCTCTCCCATCTCCTTCTTCATTATGGTTCATTTTTACTTTGACTTTATATACAGAGGACCAACTCCATGCTAAGCATAGACTTCAACAAATTTGTACCCATGCACACACACAACATACAGAGTACATTTGGGAACAAAATTTGCAGTTGATTCTCATCGTACAACTCATTAGGGACGGAGGTCCTATATGGGGAGTGAGCTACACCTCTTGCAGAGACGTGAATAATCATGAGAACCACCTGATAAGTTTTGTTTGTCTCTGGGGTTACAGTCTGCCCAGTATCTACTTCCTGAAGTCGGTTGCTTCATGCTTTTTTTGCCCAGTATTAACATTCTGTACAATGAGGGGATGTATCTGGTATTATTTATTCCATTATGGCTGAGTGGAGAACTGATTGATTCTTAATGAAGTCACCCAAGATTAAAAGCATTGATTTTGAATTCAAATAGAAGTTGATGGTAGTTTCTAATCTTAGCATCTTTGGGGTATTTAGTTTCTCAGAACCTGTTTCTTATTTATAAATGGGGTATAATACCTACCATGTAGAGTTATTACAAGAAATAATACTGTATAGTCCATGCTAAAATTATTTATAAAAATTATAGTTTTATAAATTGCTCAAATTTTAATCTTGCTGTACATTAGAATAAAGTTTGTAGAAATCCACTATCTATAAATGAACCATGTTTATGGTTAATTTTTCCTTTTTTATCCTTTTTCTATTTTTGAAAAGACATTTTTAATTTACATTATAGTCAAAGGCTGGTGACTCACTAAACAAAGAATTCAACAAATAAAAAGTAAAAAATACCACGGTTCAGTAGAAATATAAACAAGGACTATAAACAATAACTTCACTCATATACAGTACATTTTAAAATCATCACAGATCATTAAAACTGCAGGAGTACACAATTCTTAACAATTAGTCTGTTTAAACACAGGCATTTCTTTTTTTATTTTACTTTTTAAATTTTGGCCCCTGTATAAAAGGGAGGACATGCAGTATTTGTCTTTCAGTGTTCAACTTTTTTCATTCAACATGGTGTCCTCCAAGTGCAACCATTTTGATGAATATGATAGAATTTCATTTTTTATAGCTGAATATATTCCGTTGTGTGTGTGTATCTGTGTGGGTAGATATATGCCACTTTTTTAATCCATTCATCTGATGATGGACACCTTGGTTGATTCCGTATTTTTTTGGCTATCATGAACAGTGCTGGTATAAACATGGTGGTGCATGATTCTCTTTGATACAACATGTTCATGTAGTTTGGGTATATGACTTTAATAATTTTAGAAAGTGTTTCTGTTTTTGAAATAGCTTCTAAGAGAGCTTAAAGAATTTTATATAGAACGATAGATAACAGCTCATAATATGAAGAGAAATGAATTTCTACATAGTGAATTTTGACATGAAGCACTAGCTGAAGGCTGGGCAATATTTTGGATAATAGAAGAGATGGAAGCTTTTGAAGCCTTTCAGCAGTTGTTAATTTTTAATTATCTGTGCAGGAGTAGAGACTTGGGGAAAAAGTAGTTAGACAGTGACAACATAATTTATTTTTGATTTTGGGATGTGTTGTTTATCTCTGAAGAAGATGAACTACCTAATATTGTTTGGATTTTGTTAATATTGACTGCCCTCCTCTCACCAAGGCAACTTTTAATTATTATCATGGGGAATCTGCATTGCCCAGAAACACTTGTGCTCCCCAGGAAGCCAACCTGAGATATTCAATTTAATATGAGTCACATGCAGATAATGGTGTGATTGGACTATGGTGAGACTATTTGACCTTATTAAAAAAAGTTTGGTTCCTTAATTATTGGATTCTCTACATATTGGCTTATTAAAAAAAAAAAAAACTGAAACAGAGTTAGAGTTACCCTATATATAACTACATAGAAATCAAAAGGGGGAAAGTAACCAAAGGGTTCATTATGGATCAGAGAATATAAATACTTAATGCGCTCATCCAGCAATTCCCAGATGAATGTAAAATTGCTGTTTTGCAGACCAGGAACCTGAGGACCAGGGGTTAAAGACGTTCCCCAGGTCAGGCTGCAGGCAGTGATCGGATGCAGATTTGAACTCAGGTCTCTTTGACTCTGTAGCTCCTGCATTTTCTGCTTCATCACTCTATCATCCGAGTATCAGGCAAATGTTACTTACCACAGGTATTTTCATCTTCTGGCCGTTTCCCAATAATGCAATCTCGCAGTTGGCGTAGTTTTTTCTTATTGAAGAAATAGGGCACAGAAGTCCAGATTTAAAAATGTTTCATGGATCAAGAAGAAAACATCAACTATTACAAATACCAACACTAATACTAGACAGTTTGCTACTTATGATGCCCAATTGCCATCCTGATGCTTTCCACGTATTATAGTCCTAAACTTCCTGAAGTGGAAGTAAAAATGTCTTCATCCCATTTTAGAGACATGGAAATTGAGGTACAAGGGATTAAGTAATCTTCCCAAATTAGACAGTGAAAAGTGATAGATTCACTACTGGAGCCCTAATCCTAATCCTTTTGGACACCGTTTTCCCACACTGAACATTGACTGTGTGGGACTCAAAATCTAAAGGGCTATATGGTGGTCAGTTGCTGCTGTGAGAGCCATCTCCAGCCCGTGTGGGCACATTCCTTGCTGGTGTTCCAAGCACTGGGAATTGGGAGCAGATGACACATATTTAGATCCCCCTGCTTAGCAAATTTGTGATCTTTCTTTGCCAAATATTCTACATGAAGCATCTTTTGACCAAAAAGTAAAGAAAGCTTACATAAAAAAAATTCCTGCATATCAAACAACCTAAGAGTAGCGCTTTTCCACGGAGCTTCCCTGGACACCACTTTTTCTGTGTCTTTGTTACCTCTGCCTCTCAGGTCTTCTCCTTCCATGGAGCTGGGCTCCTCCTCAGGCACTCTTGAGACTGTGCTTGGGGATGACTGTGAAAGGCAAGGTTTTCCCTTTCTCTACCTTCTCGTCTTCAGGCCAGGGATTCTACAGGAATCTTTATTATTGTGCCATGAACTCAGAGTTTGTGCCATTTTCCTCTTAGTTCTCTAGGACAATTTCCCTATCAATAAAAATATAACCAGGGGCAAGTATTTGCAGTAGCAGTTAGGATACTGCTTGGGATGCTTGAGCGCCTGGGTGGAGTCCCAGCTTCACTTCTGATAAAGCTTCCTGCTTAATGTGCACCCTGGAAGGCAGCAGCGATGGCTCAAGTACTTGGGTCCCTGCTACCCACATGGGAGACCTGCATTGAGTTCTGGGCTCCTGGCTTCCACCTGAACCAGGCCTGGGTAGGTTACCAATATTTTGAGCTGAACCAGTAGACAGAATATGACCTCTTTCTCTGTCTTCCTGACTTTCAAATAAAACTATATATATATATATATATATATATATATATATATAAGCTTCACTGTTATCTGATAGATTCACTCCCAGGGTACAAATAAGAATTTTGCAAACTACAAAAGGACTATTGAAAAATACATGGGAGCATACATGTTGGGAGATGGAGAGAATAATTTTTGTTTCTGTTGTTTGATCTTTTGTTCAAGCCCCTGGGTTAAGGACTGACATTACTCTAATGACAGTCAGCCAGAGTCACTAAACTTTTGGTTCTTGTATATAGAATTATTCTCATCATGTGGTTTGCAAAATTTACAGGTTAAAGACAAAATGTTATTTTTGCATAAACACTAAAATACAATTTATTACATTGTCCCTGTGTAATAAGGGATCAGTCTGCATGTGGTGGGTATGGACCACCTTAAATTCTTCCTAAAACAAGACTGAATGAAAATATACAAATTGAAATAACCAAGGGTTTAAAGAAACAAGCAGTAAAATCATTTCCAGAAAGACATTTAGGTTGTATTACTCTAAATTGAAAACTTCATTATTTAAGAATCTGAGAGAAAGTACAGTTGATTCTCTTCAATAAACCCTGTGTAATCTAGCAATGCCAGGAAAGTGATTTGCAAGTGTACATTTAAGTACATTTTACCCTATTTCAGGGTTATGGGGTATGTGGTAGTGATGACATTGGCAGGGACTGAGAAGCAATGTTATAATTTTGTGAACAATAAACAGTTGCAGGATCCAATGCTTAGTATTATTCTAGATTTTTTTTTGCAAAAAAAAATGCTCTTGCTTAGCACTGTAAAATCTACAGTGGTTCCAGCCACCAACTCAGAACCAGAACCACAAGGTACTCACAGATGTACTGAGTATCCTTGCCTAAACTGTCTCTTCACGTGCTGTCTTTGAAATTTCATCATTGTGACTCATAGTTCTACTGTTTAAACATATTTACTAAGCATTATGTTTTAAATAAATTATCTCTTGGGAAAGGTAGCATATTTAGCTAGTGTTAAGCATTTATACTTTGGCCTAAATTAAGTTATTTATACCTTGGCCTAAATTAGCTTATTAAGTGTGTTTAATCAAACAACTACCTGAGAACTGGGATCTGTAGCAAAGGGACTTTCTTTGATGATGATAAAAAAAGGTTGGTATATTTTGGTAAAGGGATGGCCTGTGAGATAGACAGACTATGGTCCAGATATGCCTTACTGAGGAATGCCAAAGGGTACATGTAGGCAGATATTATTTTCATTGTTATCTCAGAACCACCAACTTCAAGCTCCTCTCAGGATGTAGATGATATATATAGAAGACAGACAAATTTGAAATTAATCTTCTTGGCATTTCTCTACAAACTCTGTGATGCACACACAAACACGTACAGCAGTTAAGAATAAAGAAGATAAGACTTATTACAGTTCATTTAAGACTGTTAGTTGCTGTGAGTTCAATCACTTTCTTGTTAACCATTAGCCTACTCCATATAATCCACCTCAGAAGGCTGAACACCTTAGGTGCTTCACCTTAAGTTCAGCAGTGAGGTGCAAAAAACACTCACTGCTAATGAATGCTGTTATAAGCTGAAGAAACACCAGCTTTGATACACTGTGGTCCAAGACTGAGTTTACCAGTGGCTGGCAAACCCAGTACCTGGATATGTGTAAGCTTTCTAAAAATACTTTGTCTATCTTTCTACCAACCTACCTACCTACCTACCTTATCAACTAAAAGGCAGTATTGATGGAGAGAGAGGTGGAGTGAGAGATCTTCCATCCACTATTTCACTGCCCAAGGCAGTAACCTAGAACTTTGTCCTGGTCTCCAGTGTGGGTGGCAGGGACCCACGTACTTAGGCCATCTTCAGGTGCAATGGCAGGGAGCTGGTTTGAAAGTGGAGCAGCCAGGACTTGAGCCAGTACGGCATGGGAAAGTCACAAGGAACTGCTTAACTCGCTTTCACACAACACTGGCCTTGTGTGTAAGCTTTTCATTGATTAAACAGTTTAGTTGCTAGTTAAACATTAAAGAACAGTCATTTGATATTTCTTGTGATGACTAAACATTTGCAGAGGATCTAGGAGCTCCACGAATGAGGGAAGTTTCTAGAAGCAGTTGGGGTCAGTCTTACCTGCTGGATCATTTCCAGGCCACTCTTTCCTATCTGCCAGTGTTTAAACTTCTCCAAGGCTTCATCCACAGACATTTTCCCATTTTTGACTTTTTCCTGCAGGATGATGAGTTCTTCCTGCTCAGCAGCCAGACAGTCACTGAGGGTAGCAAAGGCTGGACTCTCCATTCGAGCTCTGTCTGCAATATGAAGGTTGAGTTTCTTAACAGGAAGGCACCATACGGACCACTGGGAGAAAAGGCAATCTGAAAAATTGGCATTTGGAATTTCTTCTTCTTAACTGAGAATGAGCAGTTACAGAAAAAATCCATAATTTTTAGTGATCTTACTTCTGGAGACAATGGCGCTTCACACCCGTGTTCTGGGCAAAAGAATGTGTCCTGTCACTAGATACCTACAGGGTTGAGGAAGCAAATGGCCTGCACTGTGCTCACTGCAAAAAGTACCAGTTTCAAGGGTTTTTGTGTGTGTGAGAATTAAAAGAAATAATGTGCAGAAAGCATTTGCCTAGTTGCTGCCACACCATAAGCTAGATATTAGTTTTATTAATAGTAAATATTTATAGAATATGAATAAAAAGAGATCTCAACCAGCACCTTCATGTCACAAGAGGGTTGGGATCATTTGAAAATTTATTCATGGGAAATTTTAAATCAATATTCGGTCATTTTGTAGTGAAATGATTCCTTTTCCAACGAGTTTATTTTGAAGCATGCCACATAGCATTAGCTTAATGTAATAAATATTAGATGGTCTGGTTTCCCACATGGCACTGCTAACACAGAATCAGAGATTGGCCTGAGGCAGAGGTAGCAAATTGGCAGACCATGGGCAAGCTCAGCATTTCATTTGTCCAT
The DNA here is from genome assembly GCF_964237555.1 of Oryctolagus cuniculus. Lineage (NCBI taxonomy): Eukaryota > Metazoa > Chordata > Mammalia > Lagomorpha > Leporidae > Oryctolagus > Oryctolagus cuniculus. The sequence goes on from NC_091439.1 coordinate 63,128,626, forward strand.
GATGGTGTTTAATGACATCAATGGGCCTGCATGCTTTTAGAGATGGCATCAACTCTCCAGGTTACCCAAATCCCTGTCCACTGTTTTTTTAAATTTATATTTGACAGGTAGAGTTACAGACAGAGAGAGAGACAGAGAGAAAGGTCCCCCCTCCCCTGGTTCACTCCCCAAATGGCCACCACGGCCGGCGCTGCACCGATCTGAAGCCAGGAGCCAGGTGCCTCCCCCTGGTCTCCCATGCGGGTGCAGGGGCCCAAGCACCCGGGCCATCCTCCATTGCCTTCCCAGGCGACGTCAGAGAGCTGGACTGGAAGAGGAGCAACCAGGACCAGAACCGGCACCCACATGAAATGCAGGCGCGCAGGCAGAGGACCAACCAAGTGAGCCACTGCACCGCCCCTGTCTACTTCTTATAGTCACTGGAAGGCAAAACATTTGTTCTATGTGCCTGGCTACCAAGCTCATTTGAGTTCATACTTATAGATATCGATATTATAGACATATGTATCTCCCTTTCCCAATATAGATATAGACAGACACACAGATACACACTACCAGTATATGATTTTCCGTTAAGTCTGGCATACTCAGTGTATCACCTCAAAAGGTGTGAGGTGATTGAGCAGCAGCCTGTGCATTCATGCACAGTGAACTTTAAACACCTGCGCAGTGTAGAAGGAGAGAGCAGCTTGTCCTGCTCAGCTCCATGCCACAGGGCTGTTGTGGAGAAATCTGCTCATTATGGGGATCTCTTCTTCAAGAAAAGGATAGATAGACTGCATTTAGAAAATATAGACAAGGACTTGGGAAATGGAGAGACCTTCCAATTCTATCGTAATACAGATTCATTGATGGAATTAGGATGGGTTATTCTGGAATAAAGAAATTTCAAATACTTCCTAACATGGTCATTATCTGACAGGGACTTGAGCTTGGGGCTCTTCTGGATTGACCTCTAATGTCCCTTTCAATTTTGAGAAGGACTCTAAAAATGAATTTTCCAACAGGGGCAGGGGAAGAGTTCCCATCTGATAAAAATTCCTGTGCACATACAGATTCTCCTTGTCGAATCCTGCTGATTCCCACAGGGCTTTCTTGCCTTGTCTTTTCTCTTCAGAAGTGTATTCCCCCAGAACTAACAAGATGTCAACAGAGCCTGCACTCTGAATGTTCCCTCAGGGATGAGGGCGTATGAAATCCCAGGAGACTGGGAGAAGCCCAAGTCAGCCAGCAGGCTAACTGAGTCAGCAGCAACCAGCACAGACAACAGTTTCAGTCTTGCCTCTTATAACATGCACGTTTTCTACTCACTTGTGAAAGGCATTTCCCAGGAGGATTCATGTGCCATGGCTGAAAGGGCCTGGCACTTCAGCATCACCATTCAACAGCTCTGCCACCTAACTGCCACCTCACTTCCTTCAGCCCTTTACCTGAGTGCAAATTCATGTTTATTTCAAGTCACCTGTGAAGCTGCATTTTTTGCTTGCAGAGAAATTATCTCAAGGAAAATCTTCCCAGAAAGCCATAGCAGTTAAATAATGTTTTTTTTTTAATTTCAGAGATTTTTTTGGTTAATAAATCATGACTGAAAAAACATGTTTTTATTCTATTTCCTAGCTAGCTTTATAGTGTTTAGTCACTACACCTAGACTATTGCCATAAACTTATGATTGGTAATATTACACATTTTTACCAATATATACATCACCTGTTTTATATAGAAATGTATAAAAACTATTGAACTTTATTTCCAAGTTTAACTGGATTTATTATTCTACAAAATTTTAATACTACTTCCTTTTAAGCTTTTTATTTAATTTCCTATTAGGTTAGAATATATTTTGGGTAGTGCTTTCATGATGACATAGGAGTATTATCTTTTCTAAAATGTTGGATATTAAATACCATTTTATTTGGCTTATTCTATCAGTATTCAAAATGAAAACAAGTTTAGTTACAGATCTAATTAGTTTTTATTATAATAGAAAAATATAGATTACTTTTTGTTACTTCTTTATAAAGTTTAAAGCAGAGGAGACTTCCTCGTTATTTTGATGCAGGTGGACTGAAATCTCCTATTTTTAAGAAAACTTACTGGGTTTTGGGGTCTGTCTGCTTCTGTACAATTTTAGTTTGATTATGTGGCATTTAATATGAATGACTCCATTTTGGCTTGGTCTGGTCTGTTGAAGCCTAGTATAAGAACTCAGTCCAAAAAATGGCCTCCTATAAATTTTTTAACACTTCTCTCATATTACATGAACAGAATACCTGATAAAATATAAACTTCTTAAGCTGTGATCTCTTCCCAAACACTGTAGTCCATTATCTCATTTTTTTTGTTGCCCAGATATCTTCTTTTTGAAGCTGATTTTGATACATTTTATTCAAACATCTCAGTTAAAATATTGCTTCAGTAGGTTAGGATGGTTTCTTCATCCATATAATTAAAAAGATTTGCTATGGTGCTTTTAATCATGGGTAGCTTTGCTTACTTTTTCCTGGGTCACATTATTCACATATTCAATCTGCATATTTCATTTCCCTGTTCTTCAAAGCTTTGTTTAACTAGGTCATTCATTGAATTTTCTATTCTATTTTTAAACATCTATCACACATGAGTTGGAACTGTGTTCTCCATCTTTTTCTTGTTTTCAGTCTTTCCATGTGGTGAAGACAAACCCTTCTCTGGTATGTTTTCTACTTTACTTTTTTGATTTTACTATTAACAGCTCTTTCTGTTGTGACCAAAATGGATTTTCATTTGTTTATCGAAATTTTAGTCTTCTATTTTATTTTTTACTATACTTTGTCTTGCCATTCACTCCTTTTTCTTCATGTCACAATTAATCTCATCATCTTACCCAAACTATCTCTCAGTCCATTTACTTTCACCTCAGCCTGAATTTTCTTTGACTCCCGACTTTCTGCTGCTTTTTATTACGTTTTCAGTTTGTTTGAGCTCCCAATTTTCTGAAATTTTCATTTTGTTGGCTTCTGTTTGTCACTAATGTCCTATACTGGGTATGAAGGTTGAATGCTTTGACACTGGTGAATGATAATTCCCATACTTCTTTATAATTACTGCTTTGGAAAATTTTGTAAAAAGTTAAATACTTATAAAAAATTCAGATTTAGGGATTAAACATGACAATAGGTCTGAGCTGATTTCATCATCATTTAAAAAAAATCATCTATTATTTTTCACTTTATGTTTCTGTGTGGGAGCAAACTGTTGAAATCCTTACTTAATGTATACTAAGCTGATCTTCTGTATATTAAGATAATCGAAAATGAATCTTGATGTGAATGGAAGGGGAGAGGGAGTGGTAAAGGGGAGGGTAGTGGGTGGGAGGGACAGTATGTGGGGGAAGCCATTGTAATCCATAAATCGTACTTTGGAAATTTATATTCATTAAATAAAAGTTAAAAAAAATTCAGATTTAAATGATTATTAATTGTTGAAAAGTTCTCTCTCTCTCTCTGTGTGTGTGTGTGTGTGTGTGTGTGTGTATTTCCCATTATCTTAATGGAAGTAGCTTGGTACACTTGGGACGATCTCTGATAACCTTTCTCATTAAATAAATAAATAATTTATAGGAGTAGAATTATCCTCCGTCTTCGTGATGAAAATCTCCATCTCTTCCAAATGTCCATCTCTTCAATTTTTGAAGTTCTTACATTCTCTGTTTTCTTCAATCCTGCTTGAAAGAATGCACAGCACAGAAGCTTTGTCCCCAAGGCATTTGGTGTTTATTTGTCCTTTGGCTCCCTTCCTCATGTTCAGGTCAAACTTTGTTCTCAGTCCCTGGACCACAAAGGACTTTGAGAGGTGCAGTATACAACTCAAGGACCCAGAGGCAGCAGGCTTCTGTTTCATTTCAGCTTCGCCACACAGAGTTGAGACTGATGCCCTGACACCGTGTACCTAAGTCCCTGAAAAATCACCATTAGGATTCTTCTTGACTACCCCACTTTCATCACCGCACTTCAGGTACGTTTCCAGGACCAGGAAAATGAAATAATATCATTGGCCGCCTACTCACTTTCTATGGGAGTGATTACTTTTTTCTTCTGTATAGGCAGACCAGAGTTGGGGAGTACAATACTTAAAAATCAGCACCTGTCTAGCGGAAACAAAGCTGGGGGTCAGTGAGCCAGGAAAGCACTGGCAGCTTTGACAAACGAAGGGCTGCTTTGTTCCATAGCAGTAAGGGGCAGAAAACGCAGTTTTTTCTTTTGTCTTAACCATCATTTTTTTTCAACCTTGGCATTACCTGGAGTTAGTTCTAGATTCCAGCAAGCCTGTTTCCCAGCCCTTTCACTATTATTAAGGGTTTTTCCTTTGCCTTCATGTCTGAGAGAGGCCATACTGTGGATTGCTAATCTTTTGCCATTTTAGGCAAGAAACTCAGCTATTTCTTTAAGATTTACTTATTTATTTGAAAGGCAGAGTGGGAGAGGGAGAGGAAGAGGGAGAGAATCTTCTATCTGCTGGTTCATTCCCTAAATGGCTACATTAGCCAGAGCTGGGCCATTATGAAGCCAAGAGCCAGGAGCTTCTTCCAGGTCTCCCATGTGGGTGGATGGGGCCCAAGCACTTGGGCCATCTTCTGCTGCTTTCCTAGGTACATTAGCAGGAAGCTGGATTGGAAGTGGAGCAGCCAGGTCTGGAACCGGCACCCAGTTCCAGATACTGGGATACTGGCATCACAGGTGGTGGCTTTACCCACTATGCCACAATGCCGGCCCCAAGAACTCAGCTATTATACAAATTGTCACAGGTATACCTGTGACAAAAATATTTTTCAGGAATATGACAAAAGGTAATGAGTGCTATAATGGAAAAGGGAACTGAGGCCATTATTCTGTATACAAATGACCACACACAATTTTCTCTTTTTCTATTTAATATAGTCAGTACTGGCAAAAATATCTTGATGAAAATACTCAGATCAGCATTTTCTTTTCCCCACGTAAGGTAATACCTTCCATGTCCCCCAAGTCTCCTGCTTATAGATAATTTTATAATTCAACATTTATCAAAGTGCTATAGCCCTTGGCACTTAGAGTTCACATAAAAGATACATTCCTTGGTTATATCTTTTCCCACGGGTAGGCAAACATTTCTCTTCCACCCCATCTCTGAAAAAACAGACCAGCCAATAATGATTTTGTAGTCTGGAATGAAGAATTAGCGGGAGAGACTAAATCAGGGGTTGCCAACTCAAGCCTTTGGGGCTCAGGCAGATAAAATTTCTGAGCAAATAACATTTGGTGCCTGAGTTTTAAATACATTAGCGTGGTCTTCACAGTCTTCACAAGTGCACATGCTCTTTCACTTTTCATGATAACATGACTTTCAAGATATTTTATAGATCATGACTTCAGAGAAATGTGTCTCAAATAGAGGGAAACAATGTGAAAAGAATTATAATAGCAAAAGCCATTTGTGGCAAATGATATATTTATATAACAGGGAGTGGCTGGAAATTGGAATTTTGACAGGAAACAAATGCCACCAAATGCCACCAAATATTATTTTGTTTAGCTTATTTTTGCAATACAACATATTTAGAGGCTAAGTTTGACAACAATGTGGCTTCTCAAACATAGTTTCTTTTGGTGGGATTTTTTAAAGACTTATTTATTTATTTGAAAGAGTGTGTGTGTGTGTGAGTGAGTGAGAGAGAGAGAGAGAGAGAGAGAGAAAATGAAATCAGGAGCCAGGAACTCCATCTTGGCCTCCACCAAGGGTGGCATGGGCCCAAGCACTTGGTCCATCTTCCACTGCCTTCCCAGGCCCATTAGCAGAGGGCTGGATTGAAAGTGGGGCTGCTAGGGGCTGGCACTGTGGTGCAGCATAAAGCACAGACTGTGATGCTGCCATCCGAACTGGGTGTCAGTTCGCTTATTGGCTGCTCCACTTACAGTCCAGATCCCTGTTAATGGTCTGGGAAAAGCAGCATAAGAGGGACCCAGATGAAGCTCCTGGCTATGGCCACCTGGGGAATAAACCAGTGGATGGAAGTCTCTCCCTCCCTCCCTCCCTCCCTCTCAGTAACTCTTTCTAAATAAAAGAAAAAAAAGAATAAAATTGTGCAGCCATGCCTCAAACTGGCACTCTGGTATTGATGGATGCCAGTGTTCCAGCAGGGGCTTCACCTGCTGTGCCAGGATTTTGTTTCTTCTGTACTGGTTTAGAGATTAAGGAGATGAGACTATTCTCATCTGTTCTGCTATTATTCTGTGTCTCAGGTAAGGCTTAGGTAGCTCAATTTTAGGTCTACTAATAATTCTTGTGCTCATCCAGAGATGGGTGATAACTGGTGTAGGTCCTAAGTCAGGGTAGGCATGCTCCTCCTGTTCACCTAACCCCACTCCTCAAAGAAATGATTTGTCCTCCATGCCTGAGAGCAATAACACATCCTGGATGAGGTTCATTGCTCAAGTGCGTGGCTGAGGAGACTTGTGGACCGGATCCACAAACACAGGGTGGCAGTGTAAAGAATGCTTGTGCATTGTCAGTTGCCCTGTGTCATACCTCAACAACACTGTGTTAGTAAAATGGTGATGATCTTAGCGTGGATAGGAAAAGCCCTGTTGAAATACTGCCGCCCCCCCCCCCCCCAAAAAAAAAAAGAAAAAGAAAAGGGAGGCAGAAAGAAATAATGGATTGGGACACTGGGCAATGTTGCTGTGAGACCGTGATATGCTCTTGTGAGGCAGGGACAATCAGCCAGGCAGTTCCATGTCCTGGTAGACAGTGTCCTTTCATTCCACCAGCACTCTTTGACTTGAGCATATTCACTAGTGGGCTTCTAATTACTAATTACATTTTATAAAAACTTTATTAGTCAGCAAGGTCCACATGCATGCAAGCATTCTACTCCCTGAGAAGAAATCCTCTCCTCTTTTGGGTTTAATAGATTGGAATTGGGGGTTATAAATCAGTCCTCTGTGAACTTGGCTAACATAACTCAGTCTGCCAATCCCTGATCACTTCCAAACACCCTGTCAAAAACTGAGTTTTTTTTTTTTTTTGACTTTTAATGTTGAAGAACAAGCCCATGACTGCCTTGTGAAGATCGTTTTGGGAAGGGGGTGTGAAGGTGCAGTGGCAATAAATTCCACCTCTGACAGCTCTCTGACATTTTCTAAGTTCAAAATTAACTTGGGAAAATTGATTTGAAAATTGTATTTTGATGGAAAATGTTATCTGCTATTCAAAGGCCTCAGCAATTTCCTCATATTTTTTTCAAGATGTAAAAATTGAGTTGAAGAAATCTGTTGAATTTCCATGAAAATGGTGCCAATTAATTTTTTTCTCTTTTCCTAAGGAAAATTCCTTGATGTGGCAGTAATGAAATTTCCTGGCCCTCTCTTGGCAGTCCGAAACTTAAGGCACCTGAAATACCTATATTTTCCATGGTAAAATAGTTGGATTTCATAATATCTTTTCTTTCCAGCATATAGTCAAAGAATTTGATAATTTCCTTAACCTTCTTTAGAGAAATTGTCCTGTCCCTCTAGAACATGTTGACTCTGACACATATTTCATCAAAGTCCTTTTAATTGCTGTTTTCTACCTAACAAAGACACCATCAGTGTCTTTCCTTATTATACCATGAAACACTAGGGTGTCTGAGAGGATCCATTAATTCAGTATTTTTTTTTTTGCTTTTATAAAGATTTCTTTATTCATTTGAAAGGCAGAATGAGAGAGGGTTAGAAAGAAAGGGAAAGGGAGAAAGAGTGAGTGAGTGAGTGTGTATATATGTGTGTGTGTGTGTGAGGGGGTGGTAGAAAGAGCTAGACAGAGGTCTTTCTTCCTTTCTTTCACTTCCCAAGTGCCGACAACATCTGGGGCTGAGTCCTCCCAAACCCAGGTGCTCAGAACACCAGCCAGGTCTTCCAGATCAGTGAGAGGATCCAGGTATTTGGGCTATCCTCCCTTGCCTTTCCAGGTACATAAACAGGAAGCTGGATCAAAAGTGGAGCAGCCGGGACTCAAAATAGCATTCAGATGTGGAATGCTGGTATCCCAAGCAGCAGCTTAACACACCGTGCTGCAATATCAGCCCCAATTCAATATTATGCAGCTTTGATTGCCTTGTATGTTCCAGGGACTGGAGAGTCATAATATCTGAAACTGTTTAAACAAATATGGTTGGATGGATTAAGCCTTTAAAGTATTTATACATTTAATTATTTTTATTCCCAATTCTTTCCAATTAGTGTATTTTTTTCTTCTGCTAGATTTTAGTTAAAAAACATTTCATAAGGTTTGATGTTCCCCTAATTCTTGCAAATAGAACAATATTCAGTTTTATCCTGGTAGGTTATTAATGTCCAGGGTTCAAGGAACCAAGGGAAACTTCTGTAAGGTGAACAATCAAAGATGTCATCAATAAACTAGATTAAGAATACACAGAAAAAAAATTTCCAATAGAATGTGATTAAAACTTCATGTAGTAGCTGGCATTGTGGGACAGTGGCTTAAGCTCTGATTGCAATGCCAGCATGCCATATCTGAGAGCTGGTTTGAGTCCTGGCTACTCCACCTCCAATCCAGTTCCCTGCAAATGTGCAGCAGAAGTTGTCCCAAGTGCTTGGGCCCCTGTACACAGGTAGAAAACCTGGATGAAGTTCCAGATTTCTGACTTTGGCCTGGGCAATCTTGACCATTTCAGCCACCTGGGGAGTGAACCAGCAGATGGAAGATTAGTTTTCTCCCTCCTCCTTTCTCATTCTGCCTTTTAAATAAAAAAAATCTTAAAAAGTTAAGCATATTGTACCAAAGACTTTCAAAAATCTAGTAATAATTACCTGATGAAACAAATTAAGTAACAGGATATAGACAGATTTTAAGCCAACACAATTTTGTATAATTAAGTCTTGTTTCCTTTTGCCATTCTTCCTCTTTTTTTTCTGGGTAGATATGGATATTACTCTGTCCTTCCATACATAAGACAGAGTAATATTGGGGTTGTTTGAACCTTTCCTTATGTTGCTGTCTGTGGCCCAGTCAAAAGGACAACTGACAGCCCAGCATTCCAAGGTCTCTCAGTTACCCTTGGTACTTGTCACCTTCTTCTTCTCCTGTGGTCTTGTCTCCATTTTTTCCCTTAATTCCAACAAAATTTAATTAGAGATATGATATTTGAATAACCTAGGAGAAAAATGCTGCAGGGAAATTTTCTCCCAAAGAGCTCAAAACATCTCCACTCTTCATTCTTTCCAAAGCTGTGTGAGTAATATAGAGGAGTCCTTATAGGAATAATGTTATCTACTTTAATTCTTTAGGAACTGTTCTGATCCTAACTGTACAAGGATCGCACATGGAGCTTTGCATTTATGTCTTGAGTGAGCTAAAGGCATAGTGGGAGGATAAGAGTTGACTTTAAAAAGATCTATCTTCCCCTTAAAATACAAAAGCACTAAAAATGGAAAACTGTCAAGTAAAAAGCATGATTTTTTTTGGCATGTAAATTTACAAGCACTATACCCAAGTGCTTCATGGAAGAGCAGAAGTTCAACTTTATCATTTGTTGCATTCAAATACCATCCATGTTCCTAATTGGAAAAATGATCTAAGTACAACCTTGCTGCCATAGGAAATGCTGCATTAGTGATGGGTGAAGTTCACTCATCTGAGGACATAGCTTTGGACAAGGAGACAGCATCTCAGGAGCAGATCCACTGAGCTGCTGTATTTAATAGTTCATTGGGTGTTAGGAGTTGGTGCCATCCATCACATCTAGCCATCTCCACAACGGCACAAAAGGAAACTGACAGTAGCAATGCTTAGACTTTGCTGTGTAATACTTTCCTTGTTTTATTTTAATGTTTCCCTCAAAAATTTCCTGGCACCATTTCCAAAGTGGTGTGATTTTTGGACTGAAGTAGTTTCAGAGCTGGGTCTTTATATGCTCATTAATTATCAGAGCTAGCTAATATTACCTACTGACTCTACCACCTTTTACTTTTTTCATATTTGAACATTAAGCCAGGCGTGACTATCAGAAAATCAGCGTGGTGAGTAACTTGATAGTCTGTTTTTTTCACTAAGAGACATATGTTTCAGGGAAGAAATGGAGGCAAAAAATCTGATACCTGTGCGAGATAATTCTGTGGCTATAGTGTTCAGCTCTTTAAGCATAAAAAGTAATTGCTTGAAAAGTATCAGGTCAAGTGCCAAAGGCTAGAGAACAGTGGGACAAGGGTACAACTTTTGATTGGCATTCAGTGCAGACAAGAGAAAAGCCATGCTAGTTTCCTTTGGGCAATCAATCACCTGCCCCTCCCACTAAGCTAACTTCCAGAAACTTCCCTGTACAGGTACATGAAAATGTGGCCTCTGATGCCTGTTGGAGAATTTATCTTATTTGACCTTCCTGGAGACCTGATAACGACATCTACAACATTATCACAAATATTATCTCAGGGCCATTTCCTGCCTTTGTGAATTGAAATAGTTTCATGCATTGATTTTATTATGTCAAAATTTGATTTGGGTGAGATAACTTAAGAGTAAAATTAATCAAACATGCAGTTATTTACTTTGTCCTGTGAGGCTTTATTCAGTATTTGCAATATTTTTCTAAACCTTGTTTAGAAATTATTAAACAGATGCAAGTTAGTGCCAGTACCTTGTTTCTTAGGAGGACCATGGAGCTTGTCACCTTCTGATTGTCTTCTGGCTGTCTTTTGTTGGAATACTACAAAAAATATAGAGAGGCATGTTATTTACTGTGCATAAACATTAAAAGCAGCAGCATACTGTGCAAGTCTGCAGGAAGCTAGAATGTAATATATCATTTTCCTTAGTAAAAACTCTTGAATTGTATTATTTTTGAGGAGGAGGATTATTAAATTTGCAATTTTCTCATTTGTGCAGCTTATCAGTCATTTCAGAAACCATTTTCTTTGAATAGAATAGTATAATGCTGATGGAATGGCTCATTAAGCTAGTTAAATCAAGATATGATTCCATTTTGATATCAGGTAAAGATTTAAAAGCTGCATTTTGTTAAAACTGATAAATGTTAAAATCACATGAAAAGTTCCATTTGCACAGGAATTACTCAAGCTGACTTTCTGGCGATAAGCAAGGGTAATGACTGTTTCTTCTTAAACAGATGAAAAGACTGTTGTATTTCACAGATGTAATAATAAAAAAGACACTTTATTCTTGCATCATCTATCCAGACCTCAGACCTATTAAAGCAGCTTATTCGAATTACTTCATTATCTGAAAAGTGCTTTGTTCTCATTTGTTATTTCTCACACGAAATTCTGGGAGACAAGTCAGCATTACTCACCCCATTTTGCAGATGAAAGATAAAATTGATTGTTTAATATTTATTGAGCACCCACAAAGATCCATATAGCTTCTGGCGTTTGTAATGGAAAAGTCCAGGCCCTTTACAACTTTACTTTAGAAAGTGAACATTCAGAGTTACATTTATTTTTTATAGGCAGTGTGAATTACAGGGTTTGGGAACTGGAAGAGGCGAGGGAGATTTAGTCCAACCTCATATGTTTACAGATGAGGGAGGTAGACGTAACTAGCTTATGAAAGGGCTAAGTAATTTTGCAAGGATTCCAGAGCAGAGCTGTTGGTAGAGATGTGATTTAGACCCTCCAGCATTGAACTTCAATCTAATGCTTGGCTCCTTACAGCGCTGGTGTCTTTCTCTTTGAAAGCCAAAGGAGACAGAAGGGCAGATAAAAAGACTCTGATGCCTTTTCCACCATCTCTTGTTTCCTAGGGAAATCCACCTGAGGCAAGTGGATGGTGCTTGACCACATTCATTTTTATGTTTTTTAAAGATTTAATTAATTTATTTGAAAGTCAAAGTTAGCGAGAGATCTTCCATCTGCTGATTCACTCCACAAATGGCTGCAACAGCCAAAACTGGGCCAAGCTGAAGCCAGGAGCCAGGAACTTCTTCTAGGTCTCCCATTTGGGTGCAGGAGCCCAAGTACTTGGGTTATATTCTGCTGCTTTCCCAGGCCACTATCAGGGAGCTGGCTCAGAAGTAGAGCAGTCAGGACTTGAACTGGTGGCCATATGGGATGCCAGAACTGCAGGTGGTATCTTAACCGGCTGAGCCACAGCCAACAAAGGCCAGGTTGAACACTTTCATTGGGAGAAACATCCCAACAGTTACCTTGGATCTCTTTGGTTTAATATTCTTTAAACCAACCTACTATCAAGAGTATAGATCTGATTAATCCAAAAGGCACTTTCTGAGCTTTAAAAGAAGTGCCCCAAATAATATTAACTCAGAAATTACTTAGTAAGCATATATAGTTTGCCAGATGCTGTGAAGAGAAATGGTACCTCTCTCTACTATCCTCAGGAGATGAAAATATATTTTCAAGTTATGATGCATTTGAGAAAAATTTATACATATGAAATAAGTTATAGTTGAAAATCAGGTTTCGGAATCAATTTAGTAGTTGGGAAACATACTAAATATAACTAACTGGCAAGTTCTGGATTTGTGGTTTACATTTTTTCCTACAGTAAAACATTGAGGGATATATGGCGTGCAAATATATTTGAGAGTATTAGAAGTAGTTTTATAAGTGGTGCTTGACTATTTTTCCATTGTCAACTCTAAAAATTCTCAAAATTACAATACTTTTGAAATTTTAATAACATTCAAAGTCTTTGTGCTATTTTTTCCCTGATATTGTTAAAATATAACAATTTCTAAGACTAAAATGCTGTGGTCTGACATCATTAATATGAACAGGGACCTGAACCAAAAGATCAATTCAAACAGTAAAATTTCTGCTGAAGCTGGAAGCTACAGAGTACTTGAAAATGGAATTGTTTTTTCAGCCTTTTGGCATTAATTTCTATATTTATATATTTTGCTGGAATACATTCTGCTGATAACCTGTGGTCACCCTATGTGAAATACAGTAAATGTTAAATAACTGATCCATTTTAATTACAGGATTAAGAAGTTACAAGTAGGTTGAGACTTCACCAGCATTTGTCCTTAGAATAGTAAGGGCCAGGGTTGGAGGATTGGATTGGGACAGAAGGATGCTGTTGGGAGGCAAATGCGGAAAAGGCTGATAACAGAACTCTTTCAAAGATGTGCAGCAGGTCATGCTCCCAGGATGCAAATTTCCTGTTTAATCCAAGGTAGAGTTCCTCCTGATTCACCTTCAGTTTTTTCTTCTACCTACTGATGAGCCTTGCCTCCTAACAGACACTCAATTAGCAACAGCAGATTGCCAAATGCAGTCTTTCCATCATGCAGTTAGGTCATATTTAAAAATATTAAGTCATGTTGGAAAAAGACCTATTTGAACTTGTTTCCTGAGGGAATAGCAAGCTCATCAAAATTATCAGTGAGGCAAATCTACAGATCAAGAACACATTCTCCATGACCCTTAAGAAAAGAATAGATATAAAATTTTAGCATTTGTTAATCTTTCTTTTTTATGGTAAATATTAGCTGAACCATAAAAACTTTTGTGTAAAAATCTTCATCTCCTTTATTTGCCATAAGTAATCATCCCATATTACCTTCATAGGAAGTAAATATAAAATCTATGGGGGAGTAACAGCTGTGTGTTGGATTGTGGGCCACTCTGATTTATATACACAAAGTCCTATTTTATGATTTTTATTGGGAGGGGAAGCAAGAATTGTGGTGAGTTGGATTAGAGTCTGTTTTCAACATAGAATAACTGAAAAAAATGTGTATACCGGAAAACTCACCAACTTGACACCTTGGAAGAATTATACGTTTTTGTCTTTATCTTGACATGGGAACATAGCATTCTTACTCTGGGCCTTTGTTTTTCTGACAATATAGTTAGAGCTTAGGTGACATGATTCCTAACATCTCATTCAGCTCAAACCTTCTAAGGTATTACTAATTATTGTTTGATCAGTCCAGAATCATTGGTGCTAGAATATATTCTTAAGTGAGTATGGGTTTAAGTAGAAGACAATGTTTTGAGAAATACAAAACAAAACCATAATGAAATATTGCTTAATTATTGTCTATAATCAAAAAGACAGTAACAAATGCAGGTGAGGATGTGGGGAAGGGGAACACTGACACACTATTTGCGCAAGGGCAAATTATTGAAGCCACTCTGGAAAAGAGAGATTTCTTAAGACACTGGAAATGGAATTACCATATGATATAGCAATTTCACTATGGGGTATATACCCAAAGACACAAACTCATTGCTTCAAAAATAAACCTGCTCTACCATGTTTATAGCAGCACTGCAATCAACCAATGTTCCCACACACATATACATGTGGTGGAAAATTATGCAGCTATAAAAAGAATGAAATCCTGGCCGGCTCCGTGGCTCACTTGGTTAATCCTCCTCCTGCGGTGCCGGCTAGTCCCAGTTGGGGCACCGGATTCTGTCCCGGTTGCTCCTCTTGCAGTCCAGCTCTCTTCTGTGGCCTGGAAAGGCAGTGGAGGATGGCCCAAGTGCTTGGGCTCTGCACTGGCATGGGAGACCAGGAGGAAGCACCTGGCTCCTGGCTTCAGATCTGTGCGGTGCACAGGCCACAGCAACCATTTGGGGGTGAACCAATGGAAAAGGAAGACCTTTCTCTCTGTCTCTCTCACTGTCTAAATCTGCCTGTCAAAAAAAAAAAAAAAAAAAATCTTGTCATTTGCAACAAAACAGATAGGAAGAAATCATGTTGAGTGAGATAAGCCAGACGCAAAGAGACAAATACTCCATGTCCTTTCTTACAGACATTGTGAAGGGGAAAATGGAGTGAGGGGTATGTAGGAACTTTGTATTAGCACCTCACAATTTTTGCTTTGAAAATTTAAAATTATTCTGAAATAAAGTATTAAATAAATATAACACAAAACCTAATTTAATGAGAAAAAATTATTTGTAATCTGGGCTTTGATGAATGTAAAAATAGAAAGTTATAGCACGGACCAATTTTAGTTTTTTTTTTAATATCTTGAAATGATCTGTGCATACATATTTGAATTCTTGGAGGATATAATTTCAACCATATTTTACATCATCAATATTCAAAGAATGCTATCCAGGCAATTATGACAAATGCCAACTTTGACTCTTAGTCCCAGAGAAATCTTATTTTTTCCTTCCTATCTAATTTGAGATGACATTTGAGATGAAAGAAACATGAGTGTATTATTGGTTGTTATCATCTGTAAACACAAAAAAGCTCATAGGAAAGAAAGTCAAGTTTTGGGGTTTAAAATAATCCCAAATAATATGAATATACCAACAAATACCACCATTATTTTATATGCTGGTGGAATAGTTTATGGGAAAAATGGGCATAGAATTAAATATTCAAAAATTTAAAGTAGTACTAGCTGAAGAATAGAGGAGGAGAAGGTGAAATACAACAGATTCACTTGCATTTTTTGTCTTTCCAGGCTGCATCTGCAAGAACATGCTTCCTAACTTCATTTGTGACCTATTTCAAGCAAAGGGAGTGTCTCAGAGCTGCCTTTCTCAGAAAATCTGATGAATCTTATTTTGAATTATTTTGTTATTGGGTAAAGTGATGACAGTCTGTGCAATAGCTAACAGCATTCATGAAGATGTGATTTATAAACCAGAGACCCCTTGATATTCCCATTAGAGATGAAAAGTGAAATGTTGTTTAGAGCTGTACAACTATCACTTTCACTCCAGTAACTACAGATTGGACATAAAACAAAATACTCATATTTTGAATTGTGCTCTAGGCCTTCAGGGATCCTATATGGGGCAGCAGCGCTGTGCTTATTGTTCCATTAGAAACCTTCCCTTAGGTTGCTAACTACATAGCCAAGCCCTGTGCTATGTCCTGGAAAAAAAAAAAAGTAAGATACAGTCACAGTTTCCATACTGTCCGTCAATACTGATATATTCATTTACATGAAGGACAAACATCATTAGTGCCACTGATAAGAGAAGACAGAGGTGAGAAACAATCAGGAGGAGCAAGGGTCAAAATTCAATCCTTGAAGCCGATTCTCCCTAGGTTGTTCCTTTAATTTCTCTCTGTAAAAGATAATCACAGAACAGCTGAAGGAGTCACTGAAAGCACTATTAAGCAACCCCTTCTTTCGGCCAGTAAATACAGGGAGCAGGATTTCCTAAGCTTGTAAAGGCAAACTGATTGATCTATAATCTCTGCATATGGAAAAAGAGATGGAGCCCTCCAGTCATCTTCAAATCACCATTCCACTGTGTTAGCAATAATTACAGGTCATTGAACAAATTCATCAAATACAGACCACCACATTCGAACAGGTACATTCAAGGTGAAGTGGATGCAAATAGTCCTAGCCACATTACAGGATGGTCCTTCATCTGGGATAGTTTTCTGCCTGGCAGATATATGCCATCGGGTCATTTTCATTTTTAGGAAGGGTGTGTCAATGGTCCGCCAGCACACAGGAGGTCAATGATGTGGTTAAGGCTTGCTCTTGAGATTGGCAGAGATGGAAAGTTACCTTAAATCTGCATTAAGGAAAGTGGCATACAAACTCTAACGCAGTAGATATAACAACGAATGCCTTAGTTTCCTCAGAAGAAAACATTTATTTTCTTTCTTATTTGTAAAAGAGATTTTAAGTGTTCAAAGTGTTCCAATATAGCCTTGGCAGCTCATGACAAGAGCCTAGGGTGATTACTGATGCCATAAACAAGAGTGTCAATTTGTTAAGTCAACAACAGGAGTCACTGTGCACTTATTCCTCATGTAGGATCTTTGTCCTTAGTGTGCTGTACATTGAGATTTAATGCTATAACTAGTACTCAAACAGTATTTTTCACTTTATGTTTCTGTGTAGGAACAAACTGTTGAAATCTTTACTTAATGTATGCTAAACTGATCTTCTGTATATAAAAAGAATTGAAAATGAATCTTGATGTGAATGGAAGGGGAGAGGGAGTGGGAAAGGGGAGGGTTGTGGGTTGGAGGGACGTTATGGGGGGGAAGCCATTGTAATCCATAAGCTGTACTTTGGAAATTTATATTCATTAAATAAAAGTTAAAAAAAAAAACAAAAAACAAAGTGTTCCAATAAAAATCCTCTCCTAAAGTGGGCAATCTTAGTATAGAATATGTTCTCTACTCCTAGGCAGCTTAATTTTTCATTTTTTTTTCTGATTCAAATAGTATTCATATTCTAGACATGTTTTGTATCCAGTAATTTGGGACAGACTAAAGAGGACAGTAGGTTTGTGGGATTCTATGAAATTATACCTTGAGGGTTAATCTCCTGTAAGACTTCATCCTGGCTCATTGCTTGACTTCTCTTTTTGCTAGTTTGAATGCAATAAGGAAATTTTATAAGTATAGTCATTAGTAACAGCTCAAGTGATTTCCCTTTTGTTTCAATGAGAAGTGGTTGGAGTAGTAAGGAAGTCACTGGAAGACCCTGGACTCTATGATGAGTTCACCTTTTGGGTCCTGCTTAGTGTTGACCAAAAGTGACTTCTCTGGCCTTTTTCTCCCCCTGGATCAGAAAATATTGCTATTCTAAGAAGTAACAGAGGATCACTGCTCTCTGCAGTGTGTCTAGCAGCATCCCTGGTCTATAACTACTAGATGCCACCAATACTCTATTTATGACAATCAAAATGTCTCTAGACATTGCCTAAGGTCTTCTTGGAGAGAAATCAATGTCAATTAAGAACTGCTCTAGGTCAATTAAACTTCTTACTCAAGAAGTTTTTAAGAGTTTAGACGTATCATATGTTAAGGGGGAAAAGGTCATTGAACATCTAAGTGTTGGCATTAAAGGATTTGTATTACATGAGCAGATCAATGCAAACTCCCACCACAGTTGATTACTGCCACCTTCTAACCTCTCGGATGTAAAGGAACGAGAATCCTTGGAAACTGAGGCTGGAAAAGTTCATCAATATTACGAAAACACTCATACTAGGTGGTCTGCAACAGCCTCTTCAGGTATTGTTCACAGTCTCAGAAGGATCCAGGGGATTCTGATCTTCTGTGAGAAGCAAAAGAGGCAACTAAACCACCTGGGTTACACAGGCAGCTTCTGTCCCCTCCAGTTGACAGTTTGAGTGGAACTCAGAACAACTGCTCCCGTGCAGAGCTGCACCAGCACCCACTAGTGGAAAGGTGAGAGCAAGAGACACAGGGAACAACAGGAATGGTAGGCTTGTAAACAGAAAGGTAAACATGTCCCTCTGTTCTGAGAGCACCTGTGATAAACATACTATGCCCTGAAGCTAAATGGTTTGGACAAGTTCACCCAGCCAGAGAATGGGACCCAAGGTACTTGATCCAAGACCTACTTTAATCCACTTGACTATAATTCTTTACAAATGAGGACAGAGACCATTCTACTTTGTCATGTTTACGATGATAGGGATTAATTTTCCTAAGCATTTCTACAAGGACTTTTTCTCATTTTTGCATTTCAATAGCATTGTATGTGATCAATTTCAAATATAAGTGGATTGCAAGTGGAAAATTTGTGAGAGCAACTGAGTTATACTTGACATTTTGGGGTCCCAATGGCTGAGTAGCTCTCCAAAAGGTCACGTACAACTTTGTTGCATAGCAAAATGCCAAGGGCAACTCAGTAGCAATTGAAAAGGAAATTATTTCTACCCCAGATCAGCCACATGGACTCTGAAAAAGGATCTTTGTTCTATTAATCATGTGAAGGGAAAATGGAAAATTGTCTATTGATGTAGAAAATATCTTTCCAATAGGTATTTATCTTTTTGCATGATTTATGGGTATGCCTTTATGATTTGTCTACACCATCCTAAATGGTGATTCTCTCTCCTTGATTTGTCTAAAGAATTCTGTTACCAAAGAAAATTGCAAATCCATATTAATTCTTCTGTGTTCTTGAAGCTTAATGAATCTGATCCCTTCCAATATAACAAGGAGAAAAAAAGACATCTAAAAATAGGCAGAGTTCAAAACTTCTTATTTAAGAAAAATAAATTATTCTTGTTATGACTGTTAATATAAGATTTGGTTTAGTACAATATAAACATGATAAACTTGGAAATATATTTTTGGCTAACATAGGTCAACATGGGTTCAGTTTTGCAGTACTAAGTTACACTACTGGCAGAGGGGATACTGGACACTGTAATGCTTTGTGAAAGCAATTAGAAAGCTCACTTATATGTGACTATCCTAGTGTTTTCCCTTCTTTTGTTCGGGCTCATTCAAATGTAGTAGGCTGACATTCTTCTGACCATGCTGCAGAGTGTCAACGATGCCTTCTCTTATAACGACATTGATGTGGCTCTTGTGAGTTGCATCATTCATTCATTCAGTTAAAATTAATCATATAGTCACAGTTTCCACTATGAATTCAGCACTGAACTTCTCACACTGTTGAGATACAATGATGGACAAATGCAGATGAGGTTGCTCTTCTTAGGGATCTTATGGATTAAAAGGAGGAAACATATATTAATGAATAATCCAGAAATAACCAGGATACTGAAGAAAATTTGTGGTGTCATGTGCACAGGTATGGGAGCCAGACACTTCTGGGCTCAAATCCTACCTCTTCTTCTTCCTAGTTTCATTATCTTGGGCAAAAGAGTAAAACTCCTTGAATATCAGCTTCCTTATCTCTACAATTAGGATATTAATGTCAGCCATGCAGGATTATTGCATGAAGGAGAAACTGTGACAAAAATTGCATAAAAATTATTGTACGGAGTTGCCAAGGCAGTTCCCATTGTCCCATACAGAAGCTAGTCTCTGTCAGCACTTGTGGTTCCTGGGATTCTGCATCTGCATTCTTCCCATCCCTTTCTCCCCATCCTTTTGTTTTGGCTCTGTTAACCCTGGAGGTGCCAACATTCTATTACCACTTCTTTGCTTTGGCAAGAATTGAGGCATTTAATTTTCTTCTAATCAAATGGATGACTTTCTGGGAAAAGGTAGCAATTCTATTTAATAGATTTATTTGAGGTTGTGAAAAAATGGAACTATATGATGAAAGATCTTTGTCATATGAAATGCAGAGAACAACAAACAAAGAAAGAATTAATTAGCTGATTAAGTGCTCTCTTCCTACTGAGAGAATGGAATGATCAAAAATCGATGGCACACAAAATGAGCAGATAAGTATATCCGAGTGAAAGGGACGGAAGAAATAATGGGAGGACGTTTTAGAGAGATCATTTGTAGCCTAGCTTTTACTACTGATTTGGAACGTGGGGCAAATAAACACAACTGTCCTATATGGTTAATTGCAAACCCAAACAAACTATTTTAATACTGTTTCCTCTCCCCACGTAACTTACATATTGTAAGAACAACTTTGATTGTATAACTTAACTACAAAAATGTCCTATAAATACTGACGGTGTCAGGCCTAGCATGGAACATGAGACATATAACTCTCAAAATATCTCAGAAAATCAGGTTTCCTAAAACGTTTTAACATTCCTATACATGTGTATACATATAGGACAAGTTGTACGGTTGCTATGTATGGAATTTACATATTTAATACTGAGAAAGACTTTATAATCGGTATGAATATATTTTCATTTAGTTAATATATAAATAAGAGAGGAGGAAATCCGTCCCGATCCACTTCCTTAATGTGGGGATTGGCTGAAAGTCTGAGTCAGTACAGACTCAAACTCCCGCAGTTCCCTAAGGTGAGATGCACATCTGTGGTGAGAGACTTATTCCTTAGGCAAACTGAATAGAAGTAGTTGTGGATGTGGGACATAAGGCACAGGGGTAGCAGAAATTACACAGTGGCCTGGAAACAGGGAGAGCAAGTTACACTGTGCATTTGAATGGTAGGTTTCCAGGTCGTCTCATGCTGTGATCTCAGCATTCTGGGCACTATATATATGTAAGTGCAGACTAGAGTTAATTGGATTTTATTCTAGAAAAACTGAAAAGCATAGGAAAATAGAGCTACATAAGCCAAGTTACTGAATGATGTCATTTAATGAAAAAAGTAGGGTACCTCTATTTATCCCTACAGAGCAGTCCACAAGTTAACAAGTAGAGTTTCCATTCAGGCTTTTCATGTTTCATTCTTCAACATGAAAACATAGCTTAGAATACCCATATTTGATGGGAATGTCAAGCACAGACAGAGCAAACAACTAACAAAGATTGATGAGATGATATATGAAGGCAGAAGAAAAACAAAAATAATAAGACCTTATAAAAAACCCAAATCAAAACAAAGATTTGAATTTTACTTCTTCTCTGCCACCTCCCTCAAAAAGAGCAATTAATGGTGTAAAACAAGAACAGAGAACAAGAAAGGGATATTGGAAAATAAGAATATGACTACCAATGGGAAGAAGGGATGATGAAATCTTTAAAGTAGCACAATATGATACAGGAATTAATATTTGTGGTCATAAGAAACCCTTTAAGGAACAGAGTATAAAAGATGATGTACCACTCCAAAGTTTTTAGAATATAACAAAATTCTTGTATGGAGAGATTTTCATTTTCTCTTTTAAATGCATTTATTGAAATCTAGCAACCTTGTAAAAAAAAAAAAGAATTATAGCCGAGATCACTATGATAAAAAATCTGATATCTAAGTAAAGCTTGTTTCCCAGCTTTATAATGGAGATAACTGTTCCAATTTACATTTTCTATTTTGTCTAGAACACTTATTAATTTTTAGAGTGTCTTCATTTATTTCTTAAATATTAGCAGTGGTAGGTCACTGTTAAATAAGTACACTGTACATCAGTAAATAATATATATATACTTGTTAAATTTTCACACACAAATTTCTCAATACATAATGCTTAAGCAATAGCAAGGATTCTTTGGAAAATGTTATGCACAAATAATCGTATTTTAAATGTTCTTGTGTTGCACATAATTTATAGGAATTGAACTGTTGTAGAATTATGGAGGAAATGTCAAATATAACATATCTACATTTGCAATGGTTTCATGATTCCTGGGTGCTTTGTTAAAATTATTCTTATCAATGAAGAATTAGAAATCAGGACCCAATCCATCATTTTTATTTCTCTATTCACTATGCTTTTAAATCACAAAGAGACCAATATAAATCACCTGAGACTTGAAAATATAATTTTAATTTTTGGAGTTTTGGAGAACTAATCCTATCACCTACCACTGCCTGCCTTCCAATACACAAAATAGCAAAAATAAATCTACAAACCACCACCGCCACAACACATTACCTTGAGCTATGTAAGGTGTGGTTTCCTCTTTTGCAGGGATATTTGTGGGTCTTGGTGTGGGGGCAGGAGGTCTGTTTATAATAAAAGACCGACTTCCAGTTCTTTTCTTTATACTCAGATTGGCCAGGATCGTGTCATATTCACAGTCATTAATTTCAGCAAAGATGTATGGGTCTTCCTCCTCCTCCTCCTGCTCCAGTTCATCCTCTCTGTTTTCTTTTTCTCCTTTGGGTTCAGCTCCCATTTCTTGTTTTACACCAGGATCATACCAGTTTTGAGTTCTTTCCATTTGGCCTTCCTTCGTTTTTCCTGCTTATGAAATATTTAGATTGTGATTATTCTCTGATTATAGGCAGTATTATCGGTGCCCTTCTGTCATTTGTTGGCGCTTCCCAGAGTAACTTAATCAAATGACATAGGAAACAGTGTAAGAAAGAACAATTCCAGTCTCTGAAAAATATATTACTTCATAAATTTACAGACATATCTTCCTGTGGTTTGTAATAGTGAATTTTTCTTAAGAAAACCATTTTAAGACATGGATTTGTTTGAAAACCTACAAATATTTTTCACATTATCTGTATTATATAGTGAATGCTACTATATCAGGAAACAGAAAGGTAAAAGTCAGTCTCAAACTCCAAATATTTTGCAAACTCGTATTTTATTCTTTTAATAAAGTTTTATTTATTTTTTAAGAAATATAAATTTCAGGGCCGGCGCCGTGGCTCACTTGGTTAATTCTCTGCCTGCGGCGCCGGCATCCCATATGGGCACTGGGTTTTAGTGCCAGTTGCCCCTCTTCCAGTCCAGCTCTCTGCTGTAGCCCGGGAGGGCAGTGGAGAATGGCCCAAGTGCCTGGGCTCTGCACCAGCATGGCAGACCAGGAGAAGCACCTGGCTTTGGATTGGCACAGCATGCCGGTCGTAGTGGCCATTTGGGGGGTGAACCAATGGAAGGAAGACCTTTCTCTCTGTCTCTCTCTCACTAACTATAAAAAAAATAAATACAAATTTCATAACATTAGGAATACAGTTATTCTTCCCACTCTCCCACCCCCACTCCCTCTTCTCCACCCCCTCCCCTTCCCATATTCTCCATTAAAATTCATTTTCAATTAACTTTGTACAAAAGACCAACTTTGTACTAAGAGTGCAACAATTTGTACACACATAAGCATAATATTCTTAATTTTTTTCTTTGCATCAGGAGTCATTTTATCTTTCCTATTGCTTTGCTTTGGATATTTTGCCTAGAATTCAATTTCTGTGAAAATTACAGAGGGAATAGTCAAAGTTACCATTACTTGGTTTCCTAGAAATTGGTCTGTGGCTATGACAAACTGACCTTCAAAAATGCAGCTTTTGGTATCTCCAAGACAACACGAGCCTCCTTTATAAATAAAGGATGCTGAAATTAGGGTTCAGGACATAAAAAACAGCATAAACAATCAAAGGCTTGAAAATTAATTCATATGGAAAAAATGTTATAGATTGGAGACTATATGGTTTTCATATTCAGCAAAGTCTGTATATGTTTTGTAAAAATATTAAAATGTTTTAGCAGTAATCATTTGAGACAGATACTTTTAATGATTATTCATTTGAGGGTGAGAGAGAGAGATAGAACATGCTCCATTTTGCTGAATCGTTCCTCAAATGCCCACAACGGTCAGGACAAAGTCAGGGGCTGGGAACAATCCAGGACTCCCACATAGGTAGTAGGGACCTGACTATACTTGAGCCATCACCACTGTCTCCTAGGATCTGAGTTATCAGGATGCTGGAGTCAGGGACTGGAGCTAGGTGTCATTAGATGCTGGCATCTTAGCTATTAGGCTAAAAGCCCATCCTATATAATATATTTTGGTCAATAAATAAGTTTTTGATGATTCTCTTACCAGCCAATGAGAGGGTATTTTTTTTTTTGTCCTTCCCCTTTCTCCAAGCCCCACCTCTTTTTTATGGTGAAAATCTAATTTCTCTCTCTGTGTCTGTGTGTGTTTTTAGTTACTAGGATTTTAATGGAAAGAGTTAGAAACTAAGGGAGAAACAAATAGTAAGGTAGCTAAAAAGAATATTACTGTAGGAGAACTCAGCCATTGTTTTGGATTGGCTTAGGTTCAGAGACCAAGAAAATCTCTGAATAGAGTCTTACATCTTATTGCTTTCATTAGTTTAACCAAAGAGGGATTAATTACCCATGAATCTAGCACTAACTTTGAAATCATCATGACTTGCCTTTTCCCTTATGAATAATTTGGTTTGGAGAGTTTTGACATCGTGACTTGTGTCTCACTGACAGAATCCCGGGTGAAATCAGATGACGTGTGTGGGAATCACTTTTTGCAGTGCTTCATTTTCAGCAGAATGTGTCACCTGTCTTACTTTGTGAACTGATTTTCTGAGCTGATAACTGTCTCTGTTCTCCACCCACCTCTCTTCCCAACTCTCTAACATTGGGCTGGCACTAGAAATAATGCATTTTACTCTGTTTCCCAAACTATCCGATTATATTGCTCGTTAAAGAGTAGAACCTTGGCTTTCTCAATTCAGGTCATATATTAATAAATGAAGGCCAACATAAATCATTGCTAAAAATCTACCTCCTTAAATAACCAGGCAAGAGTATGTAAAAAAGGAAGAATAATCCTAAAAGCCCAGGAAATCTGATCAGAGAAGTCAGTATTTGGCATATTCTAATTACAAGCTCTAGCTTCTTAGGTTTGAGTCAAAGAATTATAGAGTTACTCTTTGGTTATGCAGATAAAGAGAGACCATATACGATTTATCAACTGAGAGGTACTCTCTGTAGAGTTCTATGGCCTTAGTTTATCCAATGAACATGTCCACAAGTCATTGTGAGTAATTTCATGCCTAGGGCATTGATGAGATGATATACATGTGCTGAAGTTCATGGCTTCAAAATTCACTTTGTAAAACAGTCTTTATGTATCTGTGGCCTTCTAGGGCACATTGTCTAATGTATAGTGGCAGATAGGGTTTACTAATGAGTATTTATTTTTCATTTTTGTTTTTACATTTTCTTTGTTAAGACTCTTCTATGAATTTGGAAAACAAACATAAAATAATGTTGGGAAAGTGAATGCGGAACTGGAATCCTGACGTGGAAGCTCCTCCTCTTGTCTTTTGCAAGAGCCTGTTCCCCATCCTTGCCTAGCTTGCCCAAGCCCTGCATCTGGGAACCAGGGTCTTGGTAGCCCCTTTCCTGCTTCCCACTCTAGAAGTGTATAGCGTGCTCTTACACTTTGGTCCCAGTGTGGTAGGCCATCAACCTTCCTTCTCCTACAGTTAGCTAAGTGCTCAAGACTGCAAACTGATCTGAGTGCCAAACAATACCCTTTCTTGCTGGAAGACAAAAACTTTTCAAAAAGCAATATTGTTTACTTTCCGACTAGATCCCAAGGCTCCTTTTATGACCAAAACTGAAAACCCCTTCCAAGTCTGATTTCGTCACTTTCTTAAAGCTTTGTCAGGAATCTGTTCCACAAGAAAGAAACAAAAACAAAAAGGAGGGAAGAGACAGAAAAGGTAGGCAAGGAAGCAGAGGTAGAGGCAGGTGTCTCTCGCTTCATTTCCCAGTTGCTTCAAGGTTTCAGTAGCTGATCTGTGTACACCTGCCGTCGCATTGTTCTATGGTAGGATGTCAATCTTTTTTGTTTTGTCAGCTTTAAGCTTACCTTGCAACATGAAGTGAGGCTTTTCCAGTTGGAAGCCAGCAGTCACAGGTCGTGGTGGGGGAAGGGGAGGTCTGTAGCTCAAGCGTGACTCTCGGGAATAATTTTCTGGCTCCACTTCTGGGATGAACGCATACAAGTCATCATAATGGTTCTCAGGACTCCCACTGTCAACCTCCGCCAGCCTGTGCTCTGCCTCCATGCCTGATTCATTCTCGAGTATTCCCCCTGCTGTTCCAATTGCCTCAGCTCCGTCTGCACTTGGCCCATGTGTCTTCCTGCTTTCATGATGAAATGCTGGGCTCTCTGTGGCTGTGAACGGTGAAGATGGCATGATTTCATTTAGACACACCATCTGGAGGCATTTTATATTTTGTAAATTCATACCGAAGAAGTAGTCCTGCTAATAAAATGTTTATGACCCGAAAGAGAAGAAAGTTGTCAAATGCATAACTCTAGTGAACAGTCATTTCTGGGCTTCTAAAATATTTACCAAATGAACAGGAAAAGCTCCATTTTTCCTTATCTTACTACCTCAGTGCATGATACAGTCATGCACATAGTGACTTTCTGCTTCTCTGGAGTCATTATTTGAGTGGATTCCTATCTTTAATAGCATGACACATTTTATTAGAAAACTGATCCAATGAAGGAGGTACTAAGTAAGTGATGGCAAGGTAAAAGAAATGAACTTTGATTTGCTTATAAGTAATGAATACAAATGAATCGGACTTATTTTAATATATATCTAGTGTGCTAAACTTATATATAAATATATTTACTGCAGTTACTAAATTAACTTTTAGAAATATTACTTGAGAAAAAATATTCACTCTTTTTTTTTGATGGGGAAGGCGTTCAAATCAGGTAAATCTAAGGGTCAGTTATCTCACCTATAAAATGCATTCTAACTTGAGATTTAGCCAAATGACCCAGTAAAATTCCCTCTACTCTAAGAAACATGCTATTTTTATATTTTATACAATAAATGCTCTTTACCCATTTGGTAAGGAAATAGCAAAAATTATATCAGAATGCAGTAACTTTAAGACTGAAATATTTTATTAAATTTTCTCTACAAAACTCTCTGCATAAAGGATTCGAAAAAATTTAAGGCAGAATCTGGGGTTTCCAAATAGAGTTTGAAATATGTGAATTGTTATTGTCAGTGCCAATAACTATTGATTTAAAATTGTTGCAAGCTAAAACATAATGAATAAAACTCCGAATACTGTTGAGAAGGATTTTTTTAAAAATGAAAGGTACAAAACAATTAATAATGTATAAACTCCATGTCTGTGATGGTGTCCAGTCATACCACATGGACTCTCTTCTTTCTCTTTGTTCACATGAGAAAGAAGAAAGATCCAGCTTCTAACATTATAACTGAACCAAGATTTCTTTAGTTACCGGCAGGAGCAGAGCAGACAGACTTCCATTTTGCATGATTTGCACAAAAACCTCATTCATTTTTCTACCTCAATACCAATCAATGAGGCCAAACTAATGAAATACAGTAGGTTCTAGAAAGGTTGATGGAATAGATAGAAGGATTGGAAAGAAATCTTGCTCAGGCTAGCAAAGGGCTTTCACTATTTCCTGTCTGGACAAACTAGTCATCAAGTTAGAATTACACCCCCCTTCAAAGGGAATTGCTCATGGCCACTATGTTTATGTGTTCAGCGTTTCAAAACCCGGACTAAGTAACAGAGTTTACCTGTTATTTGTCAAATATGCTTGAATCTGGAATCCAGCCCTGGAAAGTCAGATTGAATGGACCAGTGAATTTTGGCATGCTACTAGTGATGGTGAAACCAGTGGATATTCACCGATCTAGTACATTCTATGAGTCACACAAACACACACCCCACCACGAAAGTGCCTGAGGGATAAACCAAATCACAAGTTCTATATACAAAACAGTTCCAAACTGTAGAAATGATGCTTTTCTTTATAAAGAACTGAAATAATATTTTATTATAGACAGGTCTCTGGATTAAATATCATGATGAACCTGTGGTTATTATCAACCATTCTTTGTCATCACTTTTATTGTTAAAAATGATAATATATAACTTTATATTTTGTTGCATTAATTCAATTAATATTGAACATGCTTTTTCATGAATTCTGCAATAATGTTTAAAGGAGTTTATTGATTTTGCCAATGCATACTGGTTAAGGCATTGTATTACATTATATTTGATTTGCAGATCAATTTGCCATTTGATAAACTTATGGTCAATAATTTTTAACTGAGCATCATATACGTACTGTTACAAGTATTGAGAATATAATCAAAGTACTACACAGAACATGTCCTGATCCCTATAGTTGGATATTTTTGAAGGAGAAGACAGACTAAAAACATCCCAATACATAAAATGTTAGTGAAGATAAATGCAATGAAGAAAAGGAGCAGATACAGGGAAATGAAAAGTAATGGTTGAGAAAGAGGTCATGACGTGAAAGGAGAAGTGATGAAGCCAGTCGTGTAGACACCTGGAGGAAGAATATGTTGAAGGAGCAGGAAGAACAATTTCCCTGAGGCAGGTGCAGCTTTGGTGTGTTCACTGCAGCTAAGGCCAAGCATTTTGGTCAGAGATCAGATCAAAATGATTATGTAGAGACTGGTAAATGATGAGAAAGATTATGACTTCCAAGAAGATATTGGGAGCAAAAGAGAGGTTGGTTCCTTCAAGAAGCATAGGGCATGAAAGGCCACAGATGTGGAAGTTGCTATTGAAGTGTTGTTTGTTTTTTAAGATTTGTTTATTTGAAAGGGAGGAAGAGACAGTTCTTTCACCTGCTGGTTCAGTCCCCAGATGGCCAGGCCAAAGCCAGGAGTTTCATGTGGGTCTTCAACGTGGGTGCAAAGGCCCAAAGACTTGGACCATCTTCTGCTGCTTTTCCAGGCACATTACCAGGAAGCTGAAGCAGCCAGGCCTTGAACCAGTATTGATATGAGGCGCTAGCACTGCAGGCAGAGGCTTAACCTGCTATATCACAATGCTATATCCTCACTTTAAAAAAAATTGATTTGTTTGAGAAGCAGAATGCAGGGAAAGAAAGCAAGAGAGAAAGAGATAGTCTGCTGGTTTATTCCCCAAATGGCCACAATAGTTGCGGCTGGCCCAGGCTGAAGTCAGGAGCCCTGAACTCCACTAAATTCTCCCATGAGGTGAGGCTCCAAGCATCTGTGCCACCTTCTGCTGCTTTACCATGTATATTAGCAGGAAGTTGAATGAGAAGCCAAGTCTAACTGAAACTCTGATAAGGGAGACCAGCATCATAAGTAGTGGCTTAACCCCCTGTGTCACAATGCCTATTCCTGCAGTGTTTGTTAATGGCAGATGGTTGACATTTCGGGTGGGCTAATCTTGTGAGAATCTCTCCTGTGCATTGTAGGGTATTTATTAGCATTTCTGGTGTCCATACTCACTAAATAATAGAAATACTCCATATCTGAGTCACAACACTCAAAGTCTGTGTTTTGCATAACTGACAGTGGTAGCAATTAGCTCTCCATTGAAAACCATTTCACCAGTGAAATAAACCAGGGGAAAGGTGATGACAGTATGGACTAGGATAAGTGACAATGAAACAGGTGAGACACCTTGATGGTAGAGTCGAGCACTATATGGTGTAGAAGAGAAAGTACAACAGCAAAGAATGATGTCAAAGATTTTGGATTGGGGTTGGAGCTGTGGTGCAGAGACTTAAGCTACCGCCTGCAGTGCTGGCATCCCATATGGGTGGCGGTTGGAGACCTGGCTGCTCCACTTCTGATCCAGCTCTCTGTTATGGCCTGGGAAAGCAGTACAAGATGGCCCAAGTCCTTGGGCCTCTGCACCCATGTGGGAGACCCGGAAGAAGCTCCTGGCTCCTGGCTTTGGATCTGGCCATTGAGGACAATTGGGGGAGTGAACAAGAGAATGGAAGACCTCTCTCTCTGCCTAACTCTCACTTTTAAATAAATAAATATTTTGTTTTAAGATTTTGCATTGACTTGAACAAAGTAAGACGTTTTCAGTTACGGAGATGGGGTTGTCATTGGAGTCTGGATGTTTCAGAAAGCTGGTGTGTGAGATGCTTAGCAGGCATGCTGGTAGGTCTTGAGTAAGTATTGTATACTAACGAAACACGCAACATGGGTAGAGTTTACAAACACGTAGGAACAGCTTGAATTAGTCTTTAGATATCAGCAGAGAAAATCATAACTGTTAGAGCCTGGAGGACCTCAGAGAGCATTCTAGTACAAGCTTTTCACTTTATAACAAGAAAACTGAGGTCCTCTACAGACGTGGCTATGCTTTAAGAAAAATAAAAAAAAACACACACTTTTCAATTCAACAAAATATTTACAGCAGCATGACTTGTATGCTCTCCAGGTATGGATAAATGCTGTTTGATTATTAATGCTTAAATTTTAAAAAGCATTGAAATGAACACTATAATGTAGTAATATCTCCAACATAAGTTGAAAGTCATTAAATTAACTAAATACTTTTCTAGTCAACTATACCATGATATGTAGGTTATGAATGTATGTAATATGTAGGAAAACTTACAGGGAGAATATGTAGAAAATGAGATAAAATCCTCTTCATAGTCATTTTCATCCTCGTTAATTCTGCTAATTTCTTGGACCTGAAAAATTAATGGAATTTTCAATTATGTGCATGAATTCTACCACATCTGCAGCTGATACTTGTAAAGATCAGTAGTTTTAAGTTGTATTAATACTTTATTATACCACAGATCTTGGTTATTTGTAACATCTACAAATGCTTAATGGCACATGGTACTAAAACATAAATGGGAAAGTGAATAATTTTAATAAATTTATTATTCATTATAAATGCAACATTGTAACTAGTTAAGATTTAAAGAAAGTACTTATGAAATTTATGTGTAATAAAGAACATATGGGAGCCAGCTTTGTGGAGCAGTAGGTTAAAGCCCTGGTCTACTGTGCCGGCATCCCATATGGGTGCCAGTTCGAGTCCTGGCTGCTCCACTTCTGATCCAGCTCCCTACTGATGCACCTGGGAAAGTAACAGAAGATGACCCAAGTCCTTGGGCCCCTACTCCCATGAGGGAGACAGGAGGAAGCTCCTGGCTCCTAGCTTTGGATTGGCTCAGCTCCAGCCACTGTGGCCATTTGGGGAGTGAACCAGCGGATAGAAGCGGATAGAAGACCTCTATGTCTATATCTCTCTCTGTAATGCTTACAAATAAATAAAATAAATCTTAAAACACATACAATTGAATAAAACTGTTTCTATTAAACGAGATTTGCTTTAACATTTCTGTATCTTCTATCCATTTAAAAGATTCTTAATTACATCAGGTATTATGATACAAGGAAAAACTATGAAATCAGAACGTGACCTACTTGATATCATGAAAAGAGACAACAAGAGTAGTTCTGCTTATTTTTATTTCAGAAATAAACTTATAGAATTATTCATATCAGAAGCCTCTTATTATCAGAATTGCTGGTCTTTGTTTATAATCTCTTAAGGGGACACGGAGTCTGCAGTTGTGTATCAGACTGGTACTCACAGAGAAAGATAAGTAATACCAAGGACAGCTATATTTGTACAAAAGCATCTAGGGAAAGACATGGAGCTTGTCTGCATTTAACATAAGTCACATTTTGTTAATATTAACTCTAAATAATTAAATAATGTATGTTTTGTTCTGAAATAAAGTTGAATAAAATAATTAGAAGCATTTGGGGTTGGTGTTATGGCACAGTGGGTGAAACCACTCTCACCCACGTGGGTGCCGGTTCTAGTTCTGGCTGCTTCACTTCCTATGCAGCTCCCTGCTAATGGCCTGGGAAAGCATAAGAGAAGGGCTCAAGTGTTTGAGCCACTGCCAACCCTCCCCTTATCCACTCCCTCTCCCCTTCCATTCACATCAAGATTCATTTTCAATTCTCTTCATATACAGAAGATCAGTTTAGCATACATTAAGTAAAGATTTCAACAGTTTGCTCCCACACAGAAACACAAAGTGAAAAATACTGTGTGAGTACTAGTTATAGCATTAAATCTCAATGTACAGCACACTAAATAATTTCTTAATATGGCTATTGATTTTCAATTAGCATCCTGGATATTTCATAAGTCAAGAATATATTTAAAAATCCAAAGTTTTCTCAAAACCATACTAAGGAATTATTTTCTATTAGAATCACAGGATTGATTTTCAAAAGATTTCAGAAGTGCTGAACAATTCCTCTATGTTTATCAGTGTAGGGATTATGGGCTAAAATCAGTTGGCTTAATAAAGAAACACTGGGCAAGTGTGTTGATATGTGTATAAATACACAATATCTGTATGTATTGAGGTAACATCTATGGTGAATATTTTCTGTGTCATAATTTAACTCAAGTGACACTGGGACAAACAAACATCCCAAACCCAAGAATGGCTCTAAGGAAGTATTTCCAAATTTAAAAAAAAACAGCCTACTTGGACTGACTTAAGAACTTTGATAAAAATTATGCACAATTGGTATTTTTCATAATCCATGCAGAGAATAACTGCTTTCTCAGGAATGAAAGGATTATTGGACGTGTTGACAATAAAAAACAAATATGTCTTTTTT
This sequence comes from Oryctolagus cuniculus, assembly GCF_964237555.1. Classification (NCBI taxonomy): domain Eukaryota; kingdom Metazoa; phylum Chordata; class Mammalia; order Lagomorpha; family Leporidae; genus Oryctolagus; species Oryctolagus cuniculus. The sequence goes on from NC_091439.1 coordinate 63,161,145, forward strand.
GGCCTCCTTACATTTATAATCACATTTGAAAAACATGCTAGAGTTAGTGATGAATCAATAGTTTGTTGATAAAATTAACGGTAGCTTCAAAGTTTCATGAGCTTTTGTTATCTAATCACTTTATAATTGGCTCTGTGCAGTAGTAGATAGAATGTGGACGTTGGTGTCAATTTCAGAACACATCAGAGTTCTATAGTTTCTTAGCTTTGTGGCATTAGGAAGAACCTTGAGTGTAAACCTCACTATCCTATTCTGCAAAATGTGTTCTGTTTTGTTTTATTTCTCTTCATACTATTTGTTGAACTCTTTTACTTAGAGTTGGGTTAAGTATACAATCATTAAGTATACTGAAAATAGATCATTGTAAAGATTAAGAGTGGAAATCTGAGAGGGAGAGAGAGAAGGGTTGAAGTGGGGGAGAGAGGGAAGGTAGGGGGGTAAGGGCCACTATGTTCCTAAATCTGTATATATGTAATATATGAAACTTGTATAACTTAAATAAAAAGCTTAAAAATTAAAAACATGTGGATAGTAATAACTATGGCATTAGTTTGAAGGGAGGGTTAAATTAAATTATGTAAGCAAAACACATACCACATCTACCGCATAGTAAGTGCTCAATAAATGCCATTGGCACGTTAAAATTCCTTTTATCATATAAAATATAGATCTACTTTTAAGGTAGCATGGTTTGTTTCTCTAGGACTAGAGTCTGCCTTTATTTATTCATTTGTTCAGAATTTAGGCAGCCTCCTAGATTAATACTCTATTAGCTAATATATAATAAGTTAAAAATAAAAATAAAATTCCTACCTCTCAAAGGTCACATTATTATTGGGAGAGGAAGACATGTAATAGACAATTAGAATACACAACTCAAACTCAGTCCTTACATGTAAAATAAAGAATTAAAAAATAGATAACCAGGACAAAAGTGTTATTAATTTGATTTTTGGGTGGAGAGATTAAATTAAAACTTATCTCAATACGTCTAGTGATTTCCCTTCTCTAAATGAAAGAGAAATAGTAAATATCAATCATTTAGGTGAACATAATTAACAGAAGAATTCAACTTATAGATAGCCTTTGTAGTACACAAAGACCATCTAAAATGAGAACTTGTTGTTGACTGTGATTTATACTGTAAGCTCCATATGGCCTTGGCATCTGGTCCCATAAAAGTTGATCACAATATTCTGATTTTGAGAGAGTGAATAAAAACAATCTGTCCATGGCAATTGGTTTCAAAAACATTCTATGAGATTCTAAAGACACTGTAATGGGCCCGACTTGCCTCAGTTTTGATTCTAAGCAATTTACAAGCTTTTAAAGCATATGGCAGTCTAGAAGAGAATAAAAAGACATACATATGTTTAAGAATAACAAATTGTCTCTGTAATATTTTATATGTTATCCCAAGAGAATGAACTTTGTATAAGAATATGTTAAGAATAATGGGTAACAGCTAACTTAGTCTCAAGGGAACTTTTTAAGTGCACATTGTAGGAAAGTAATATCTTAGCTCTAGTTACATTTTTTTAAATGATTTTTTTTATTTGAAAGGCAGAGTGACAGAGAGAGATTTTCCATCCCCTGGTTCACTCCTCAAATGGCTACAACAGCCAGGACTGGGTGAAGCTGAAGCCAGGAGGCAGGGACTCAATCCAGGTCTCTCTTTCGGATATTTGGATATTTCGGCCATCTTCTGCTGTTTCCCAGGTGTATTTACAGAGAATTAAAAGTGGATGGGCTGGGACTCGAACTAGTCCTCTGATAGGGTGCAGGCATTGTAGGTGCTGAACCACAATGCCAGACCCAACTCTCTGTATCTTTTAATGTTTTTCCTTAGGACATATAGGAAAATCAGATTCATATAATGTTCTATGAATGATCTTTTTATTTTACAGGAATTGGAATGCTGAGTGCACACATTAATAGGAAGCCTGTCCATGCTTGGGAGAAAAATGAAGAATAAAATAGATGTGGAGCTATTAAACTTGGAGGGGGAAAGTAGAGATTTTCCACAGCAGTAGTAAAAATTTCATTAGAATACTCATATTTTATATATTCTATTTTTTCATACAGAATCTTATTATAGAAAGATACTTTGACCAGGTGAACAAAATACCATTCTTCACAATAAGGAATTCAGTTTTCTAATTGTGACTAACAAGCACTGTCTAGAGAAGTGAAAGGAATAGGTGCCAAGGTTTCATCTGTTGTAAGTGATGGCTTCATCCCCTAGTTTGTAGAAAAGAAGCAAGATCAGCTGTGCTGAGAACTATTCCCACAAAGGTAGGAAAACAGAACTGAAAAAGTTTAACTTTCAGTAAGATTATGGAGTGCTGGCTTCTACAGCTGGCACATCGCTGCTTTTGACCTGTGTGAGCACCCGGCTCTTCCATCTCTCTAAGGCCACCCTCTGGTTGCCTTCCTGGGATTGTGGTTTGGCTCTGGAAGCATCTGTAACTACAGTTTTTAACTTTGAGCTCAGGCATCTGCCTTTTAAAATATATTCTAGACCTATTTTGATGGTAGCTGTGTTTCAAACTCACTGTGGTCATGGCTATTTCTCTGAGGTGCCAGGAGCACCTTTATAGGAACATCTGCTTGGTTTGAATTTTGGCAGTCTTTGTCACTAGCATGTGAGTGTTAAAATTAAAATCCATTTCTTTGCTACAATTTTTAAGTGTGAACCATATCTACCTTCATTTACAATTACGGAATCCTAAAGAACATACAGGTAGCAAGTTCATTCTGTTAACAGTAATAGTTAAATATAATAGTACAACAATGTAGCACATTAAAAATTTAAAAATTTGGATTTTTTTCCAAGCAAAAGTTGTTTAAAAATGCAGCCCATGGTCTCCACTGCCAAACCCTCTTTATAAATTTGCTTTTCTGCATTCCTTCTCTCTCTCTCTTCCCATAGAATGCATTCTCCTTGGTTGATCTTCCATCACCTTTATATTTCTATTCTGATGGACAAATGGATTAGCTCCAAATGTCTTTGAGATCTAGACTGTAGGATACATAAAATGATTCTAGAAACTATAGTTGCAGAAGTAAAGAGGAAAACCTGGAGAGAAGAGATTTATCAGAAAACTAAGGGTAGAGAATTTAATGTAGATCAATGGTAAATGCTTCCCCAAGTATGAAGGAGGCAACTCTGAAACAGTTCATCAGAATCTCCAACCAGTTCTCATCTCCTAGTGAAGATAAGTACCACAGAACTGTGTGAATTCACACTGGATTGAAGAATCTTACAAAGTTAAGAGGGTGAAAAATCAAAGGCGCTCTGTATAGAGTTTTCTTTCAGGAACCATACTGTGCAGAGGGGATGTTGGGGAACTGTGCTAAAGATTTGTTTTTCAAAAAACAAGTTATAAAAAGGGTGTGGCATGTACCAATGCCATCTCACTAGTCAAAGTGATCAATTTCAGTTCACAATTGATCATATTGATAGGTCTAAAAGTCAAAGGGATCACATAAACAAGACTAGTGTCTGCAAATACTAGCTGATAGAATAAAAAAAGGAAAGAACGATCCAACATGGGAAGTGGGATACACAGCAGACTCATAGATTGGCAGATGGCCTAAACAGCACTCTGGCCTCGGAATCAGCCCTTGAGGCATTCGGATCTGGCTGAAGAGCCCATGAGAGTATTTTAGGCGTGGAAAGCCAAGACACTCTGGCAAAAAAAAAAAAAAAGAGAGAACCTAAATGAAAGATCTCTGCAAGTGAGATTTCAGTAGAAAGAACGGGCCATCAAAGAAGGAGGTACCTTTCTCTGAAGAGAGGAGAGAACTTCCACTTTGACTGAAGCTCAAAAGGCTTCCATAGCCTTGGCAAATCATGACAAGAGCCTAGGGAGATTACTGACGCCATAAACAAGAGTATGAATTTGTTAAGTCAACAATAGGAGTCACTGTGCACTTATTCCTCATGTAGGATCTCTGTCCTTAATGTGTTTTTCAATGTGAATTAATGCTATAACTAGTACTCAAACAGTATTTTACATTTTATGTCTGTGTGGATGCAAACTGTTGAAATCTTTACTTAATATATACTAAATTGATCTTCTGTATATAAAGAGAATTGAAAATGAATCTTGATGTGAATGGAATGGGAGAGGGAGTGGGAGTTGGGAGGGTTGAAGGTAGGAAGGAAATTATGGGGGGGGAAGCCATTGTAATCCATAAGTTGTACTTTGGAAATTTTTTTAACTTTTATTTAGTAAATATAAAAGAAAGGGTGTTTCATTGGGCAAGCATTGTGGTGCACAGGGTTTGAATACTGGCTGCTCCACCTCTGACTCAGTTCCCTGCTAATGCTCCTCATAAAGCAGAGAAATATGATCCAAGTGCTTGTGACCCTGCTACCAAGTGGAGGACCAAGATGGAGTGACAGGCTCCTGGCTTGGGCCTGCCCCAGCCCTAGCAATTATGGCCATTTCAGGAGTGAACCAGCAAATAGAAGATTCTTTGTCTGTCTTTGGCTTTCTCTTTGTCACTCTGTCTCAAATAAACAAACCTTAAGAGCACTTCAATACAGAGCATGCTACAGTGATGGAGAGTAACACTGGGAGCTCCCAGATACAAAAAACTGTACAAGGCAATGTAGGATATATCAGTTTGAAAGTTTGATGATCCCTAATCTCAGATATTTCACAGGTAATAGAGAAGACCAGCAACATAAATAGGGAAAAAAGAAACTCTTTAAACATATACATACATTTACAAAGTACTACAAGATAGAAACATGCAACCATTTCCTTTGTGTGGATAGAATAGAATATTTTACAGAGTAGGTAGTATCTTAGTTGTGTCTTAAGGGCTAAGTGTGGTTTTACTGTGCAAATAAATGGGGGCACAAATTATAGGACAATGGGTGAGCATGTGCAAAGCAGCAAGAAAATGGTGAACAGATGTAGTTGGTTTGATTAGATTGCATGGAGGAATATTTGAAGAAATGGTGGTACATTGTTTTATTTCATAAATATTTATTTGAAAAGCAGAGAGACAGAGACCAATCTTTCATCTGTCAGTTCACTCCCCAAATACCTGCAAAAGCCAGAATTGAACCAGACTGAAACCAGTGGCCAGGAACACAATCATGTCTCCCATGTGTGTGGCTTACAATAGCTAACTATAATAAAAGAAAAAAATATCTTGGGTCAGGCATTGTGCTACAACAGATTAAACTACTGCCCAATATGCAGGCACACCATATGAGTGCTGGTTCCAGTCTTGGATGCTCCACTTGCAATGATCTTGCTGCTAATGTGCCTGGGAAAGCAGCAGAAGATGGCCCAAGTACTCGGTCCCCTGCCACCCATGTGGGAGAACAAGATGGAATTCCAGGCTCCTGGCTTCCATGTGGCTTTTGAGACATTTGGGGATGTCAACTAGTGGAGGGAAGATCTCTGTCGCTTTGTCTCTCCCTCTGTAACTCTGCCTTTCAAATACAATAAATGTTTAAAAATTATCTCTATTTTTATATAAAGCAAATCACAAACCAGATGTGTTAATAGGTTAATATTGGGCCATTTAGCAATTAAGTATGGATTCTGGCTATGATTGTGTAGAATATAATCAAATAGTTCCTGGAGAACCATTCCCTTAGATTATAAAATATAAGGCAACCAGTGGGATGACCACAGGGTTGGGAGTGGGAGACTCTCAATGATTCCACAAGGTATCTAATGCCCAAATAGCTTTTGCTTGCTTTAACAATGCTGAAATTACAACCAGGACCTGTTTGGGCTACTATTAAAACTGGTATTCCCTCTTTTAGCATTAAATGACACGAGGGAGGACAGTTGCTGCCTCAAAAACTGTTTTTCAGAGGAGGAGCTCCACTAGCAGGGAAAAGAAATTGGCTATGGATGAGATGCAAAGCATTCATGTTAATAGTCAAGGATTAAAGAACTCGTCTCAAGACACAAATCGGGGGTCTGCATTGTAGCATAGTGGGTAAAGCTGCCTCCTGCAATGCTGGCATCCCATGTGGGCACCAGTTCATGTCCCAGCTGCTCCACTTCTGATCCAGTTCCCTGCTAATAACTTGGGAAAAACAGTGGAGGAGGTCCAAGTGCTTGGGCTCCTGCTACCTGCGTGGGAGACCTGGAAGAAGCTCTTGTCTCCTGGCTTCAGCCTGGCCTTTGTGGCCATCTTGGGGAGTGAACCAGTGGATGGAAGATCCCTCTCTCTTCCTCTCTCTCTGTAACTTTCAAACACACACACACACACACACACACACACACACATATATATATATATATAAACTTTAAAAAAAGACATGAATCAATAATGGTTGCACTAGGGGCCAGTGTTGTGGTGTAGTGGGTGTCCAGCATCCCTTATTGGCGCCGGTTTGAGTCCTGGCTGATCCACTTCCGATCCAGCTCCCTGCTATGGCCTGGGAAAGCAGTAGAAGATGGCTCAAGTCCTTGGGCCTCTGCACCCATGTGGGAGACCTGGAAGAAGTTCCTGGCTCCTGGCTTCAGATCAGCACAGCTCTGGCCATTGCGGCCATCTGGAGAGTGAACCAGCGGGTGGAGGATTTCTCTCTCCCTCTCTCTTTCTCTCTCTGCCTTTCTGTAACTCTGCCTTTCAAATAAATAAATCTTTAAAAATAATAATGGCTGCACTCAGCACCTAATTCTCATTTTCCATTCCTATAAGAACAACAGTATATAGTACTTACATAAAATTTTGCTATTGACCATTCTAAAATTGTGAAATCAGTTTTAGCTTCAAAACTATGTAAGTTAATAAAGATATATAGAGGATGCACAAAATGCCACTCTTCAACTCTATGAATCATCATGGTATTTTTGAATACTTCAATCAGATCAAATTAATAAAACATTCTTTATTTTGGAGGAAAACTGAATGGAAATTAAATAATAGATAGATTTATATGTTTTCAAGTCGTAGGTTAAAGTCAGTGAAGAGGAAGGCAGGCTCAACATTTATGTTGACCACGGCTGAGAACCAATTCCTTTCCTCTTCTTCTGAGCTTTTGATAATTTGAGTGAGGGTCATAGAGAACCAAATGGAAAAACACAGGCTGAATTATCATCAAAACTATTGGACATTTCATTTATCTAAAAGCAGAGGAGCAAGTGGTTTCTGAAATTCAAGCCAGAAGCAAACCTAAAATACCACTTGTAGACATAGCAATTTCCCATAAAAATTATACTCTTCAGTTGTTATATAATAAGTGTTATTTGATAAATGAAACAAAAGGCCTTTAAAATTTGTATTATTACTATAAGAAAATAAGTGTTATTTGACAAATTAAATAGGAAGATTCTTAAAAGCTTTTATTGTTGCACATCTATTCTCAGTAGCTGTTTATGTGGCTGAGACAATCCCTAGCTTCCAAATGCATAATTAGAAAAGTCAATTCTTATTGATCAGAGTATTTAAAACATGAAGGATTGACAGAAAATGTGAACCATAAATTCAATGAAGACATGATGGGAAAGTAAATAAAATTTCTGACCTCATCCCTTCAACTTGAAGGTAGATGAGGCTATTCCTATAGCAAAAAGTCACAATAAAAGTATATTAAAAACTTTACCATATACCTTCAGTATTTCTTTCTCTTTACCATTTTACATTTGAATTCTGGAATTTAACTTGTAGTGATATGAGTCCCAGTAGTAGCAGAGAAGTATCTCATTACAAAGACAAAAAGGAAACTGAAAGACACACATAGGTATCCCTCAATGAAGAATTTTCCTAATTAGAAGCCACCATATTCTCCCCATTCAAGTTTGCTAGATTTCCTCCCAATCCATTATCATAACACTGACAGTACCCCCACACAACTTTGATGAACACATTGGCAGGCTGTACACTCTTAGAACTCACTTAAATACAAATCTATTTAAGGAACACAACTTCTGGATGAGAAAAGTATTTTATGTGACAGAAGCTATCAAAAACCATAGAAAAACTTTGATACATTGGTAATAGAAAAAAAAACTCTTAATAACAAATTTTCATTGTATTTAATGTAAAATAAAATGGAAAATAGTTCTGGTAGAAGAAACTATGTTATTAAAGAAATATACCTCCCCCCAAATTGCATGAGAAATCAAAATGGATGAGGATCAAATAACCGAACACACTCACTTTGGAAGGAAAACATCGTTTTCTGCAGCACAGAAATCTGAACATTTTAAACTTGTAATAATGAAATAAAATCTCTTTTGTGGGAACCCTAATGAAGACATACATGCTGTGGATACTGCACAATGATTCCCCCCTCCACTGAGAATTGCAAACCTGCATTTTCTGAGGTGGCTTAGCATTTATAAAGTTCACATCTTTACTAGACAGATTTCAGTCACTGGTGAAAATAATTCCTAATCTCCATAGTCATGGCCTAGGAGAAATCAGGGTGTGTCTAATATGCACTTGAATGTGAAAGCAACTCCCATGAATGTGTAGCCTTACATTAAGTTTAAATCAACTTGAAAAAGGCAATTAGCTTCAGTTTTAACTTTATATATCTTTTGACAAAACATTTTCTGGTTCAAAATATAGAGAGTTATTTATGTCCAGAAAGTAGGGCTCTGCATATGATAAAAAGATGATTTTACAATAAATCATGCGTAAGTTTAAGACAGTCTCTTTAACTTAAAAAAATAGAGGTTTTAATATTACTCATTTTGTCAGAAAGTACCTCTGAATTTACTTAAGATAAAATTCTATAAAAATCTTCAGTAGCTTAGCATATATAAAGATAATTTTGAAATGCTGGGTCATGTAGTTTGCTAACATTGCATGTTAACATTCTGTCCAGATATTTGAATAATTTTACATTGTGATGGGTCATGTGATTAAAACACAAATATAGTTACTTTTGGGGCTGGCACTGTGGTATAGTAGACTAAGCCTCTGCCGGCAGCACTGGCATCACACATAGGCACTGGTTCATGTCCTGGCTACTCCTCTTCCAATCCAGCTCTCTACTAGTGACCCCGGAAGGCAGTGGAAGATGGCCCAAGTCCTTGGGTCCCTGCACCCATGTGGGAGACCCGGAAGAATCTCAGAATCTCCTGGCTTCGGATGGGCTCAGCTCTGGCCCTTGTGGCCATCTGGGGAGTGAACCAACGGAAGAAAGCTCTCTCTCTCTCTGTGTCTCTCACTTTTTCTTCTGCAATTCTGCCTCTGGAAAACATCATGCTGAGTGAATTAAGCCAGTCCCAAAGGGAAAAATATCATATGTTCTCCCTGATCGGTGACAACTAACTGAGCACCAAAGGGGAAACTTGTTGAAGTGAAATGGACACTATGAGAAACAGTGACATGATCAGCTCTTGTCCTGACTGTTGATGTACAATGTAATACTTTATCGATTTTAGTATTTTCTCTTTGTTTTGTTCTAGTACTATTGGTTGAACTCTGTGATTAACACACAATTATTCTTAGGTGTTTAAATTTTAACTGAAAAGTGATCCCTGTTAAATATAAGAGTGGGAATAAGAGAGGGGGGAGATGTACAATTTGGGAAATGCTCAATAGGACTTGCCCCAAATGGTGGAGTTAGAATCGTGCCAGGGGATCCCAATACAATCCCATCAAGGTGGCATGTACCGATGTCATCTCACTAGGCAAAGTGATCAATTTCAGTTCACAATTGATCACACTGATAGGTGTAAGAGTCAAAGGGATCACACAAATAAGACTAGTGTCTGCTAATACTAGCTGATAGAATCAAAAAGGGAGAGAACGATCCATCATGGGAAGCGGGATACACAGCAGGCTCACAGAATGGCAGATGTCCCAAATAGCACTCTGGCCTCAAAATCAGCCCTTAAGGCATGCGGATGTGGCTGAAGAGCCCATGAGAGTATTTTAGGCATGGAAAGCCAAGACACCCTGGGTGAAAAAAAAAAAAAAAAAGAAGACCTAAATGGAAGATCTCTGCGAGTGAGATCCCAGTGGAAAGAACGGGGCCATCAAAGAAGGTGGTACCTTTCTCTGAAGGGAGGAGAGAACTTCCACTTTGACTATGACCCTGTCGGAATAAGATCAAAGTCAGCGAACTCAAAAGGCTTCCATAACCTTGGCAACTCATGACTAGAGCCTAGGGAGATTACTGATGTCATAAACAAGAGTGTCAAATTGTTAAGTCAACAACAGGAGTCACTGTGTACTTACTTCTCATGTGGGATCTGTCCTTAGTGTGTTGTCCAAAGTGAAGTAATGCTATAACTAGTACTGAAACAATATTTTACACTTTGTGTTTCTGTGTTAGTGCAAATTGATGAAATCTTTACTTAATACATACTAAATCGATCTTCTGTATATAAAGATAATTGAAAATGAATCTTGATGTGAATGGAATGGGAGAGGGAGCGGGAGATGGGAGGGGTGTGAGTGGGAGGGAAAATAAAAAAATACACAATTAAAAATACTGTTGGATTAATTTGATGAAAAAAATATTAATTAGGATTTAAAAAGTAAAAAAAATCTTAAAAAAATGAGTTACTTTATCTGAAACTGGCATTTATGTATAGTTGAGCTAAGTGAATGAATACCAATTTAAATATTATGCCCTCTGTTTGAAGATATTTTTAAGTTTTATAAGGCTTTATTCCTCACTAAAAAGTTCAACTGCTTAGAAGTTTATGAAACTAGAGCAATGTCAACTCAATTTAGCTAAAGCTTAATCTATAGAGAATTACAATGGTGGCAAATGGGATTTATTTATAAATTTTATTAACCTAAACATCAGAAACTAAATACTTATAGTAGGTGTAATAAATTATCTAAAATTCTGACACACAGAATATTTAATATGTGCCAGATGCTGGTCTAAGTTCTATACCTATATTAACATATTTAATCATAATTTTTTTGTGATTTACTATTGTAATTTTTATGTAACAAATGAAAAACTAGTATAAGAGAGTTAAATAATTTGTCTGAGGTTACACAGCTAGTACCTCTTTTAAATAGTCAATGAGGAAAATAAGTAAATGAATATATATAAAGAAGGTGTACTCTGTCACCAAAGAGTTATATAAATCACTAGTCATAAAAATACATGAGAGGACAGCAGACAAAAATTTGCAAGAATTGTATAAGCCTCTTGATGTTGACATTTGAGATGCTTTGAATGCTGGTAAAATGTTACAAAGAAGAGAATGAGGCAATGAGGCAGAGGCATGCTATCAAGGGCAGTTGATGCAACATCAAATAATCGCTTTGGACATGTGGGCCCATAGGCCATGTTTGAGAAACAGTGAATAATCCAGCTTGGCCAGAGGGCAGGGGCAGCAGACGTCTACCTAAAGGACACAGGGAAAACCCAGTTGTGGATGGTTCCCCCTTTACCTTATCACTTCCCAGCCTTCCAGTCAAGTGGCCTGGAGTCAGATTGTGTGTCAGTGCTGACTTCAGTTCACACAGAAGGGTAAGTGACCGATAGGCTGTGGTCTGAGCTATGAGGAAACAGAAGCCCTACTCTCAGCCTCCAAAGAACAGATGGTCAAAGCAGCAGCAATGGCCCTTGAAACCACAAGTAAGACATCACAATAATATTTAACATAGATGCCAGCTGAGGAATGCTAGAGGATGTGCTGGGGCCTGGGACAGAGAAAGTCAGTGAGTTTCAGCAAAGGCGACTCCCAGACCTTTGTTGCCCTTGCTTGCAAAAGAGCTAGGTACTTTTTCTGAGACACAGGAGACAGCTATGTTTTTTACATTTGGCAGGAATACAAATATAGTGAAAGTAGCATATAAATGTTTCTTGTATTCTGAGAAATGAAAAATGGGGTGAATGGAGCTAAGTGGTAATCATAAAATGTTCCTGTAGGCCCAATCTTTCACAAAAAAGTTCTAAGATGAAAATGGTACAAGTAAGCACATATGGGATTCACAGTAATATAGTTTGATAACTTAATGGGCTGTGTCTCCTTGATAGCACAGATGGAAAGTATGTCTGGCTATTCCTTCTAAATCTACCTAAAGCAATATATATAATTACCCACTAAATGATTTGTTCCTGGTCACTAGATGAAGTGAGTTTCTTGTAGTAACAGTTTTATCCACATCTCATTTCTTAAACAGGTAAGATCTGTAGTTAGAAGCTCTAGCTCTTGTCTTGCTGTCAAACAAAAGGTGCAGATTTCAAGCTTTAGAACCTTGACTACAATTCTATTTGTAAAGAAATTAATGGGTTTCATAGCAGTTTCACATATATCAGTATCAACCCTGCAAGACAGGCAAGGGGAATCCTATGGCTAAAGATACTAAGATGAAAACATGTTGGCTTGTCCATAGTTTACAATGAATAAAACACAGATACAAATGAAGTATAATGCAGAGCTTTGGGATGCACATGTGTAGATCTAAGTCCAGAGCAATCAGACTACAACGTGGTGCTGTCTTCCCCTCTCTAGCCCATCTGCATGGTAGACAGGTGCATTAAGAGAGACATAGTGAAAGATAAAATATATTGGACTTTTCCCTCATTGAACAAAATCATGCGTGACACAAAGTTCTATATAAATGAGAAGGAAAGTGTAAAAATTTATGTTGGTAGTAAAAATGAATCTGAAATTCATAAATTCTGCCTTTGATTAATAATGAGATAATCTAAAGAATATGACTGAGAAAATTATGAAATTAATTCAACAAAAAAGTAATCAGTTAAAATCATGACACAGCTCCAAGCTAAGAATGACCACTAGGAGTATAAGGATATTAAAATACAATTCTGAATATTCTTGAGACTGTTAGAAAAGACTGTATTCTATTATTTATCTAGCAGCAATTGAATTTTTTAGAAAATGTTACCCTTTTCAGAAGAGAAAGATTTTTATCAGGTATGCATTGCCTTTTGATAGATGGAATAAAAAGGAAAAAGTAAAATTCTCTACAGTATATAGTTACATTTATCTAAGTTTTTGATGGAAAGTTTGAAATTTTAAATTGTGATTTCAGACTATCTTATTGCCCTGGCCCTCATTTGCCACAGAAATTTTATATCCATGTTTCCTTTTATTTCCTGAAGCTTTAGAACCATTTCAAAGGGCGCCTGGAATATACTCCCACCATGGTTTTACAGCTCTATGACCATTATCACGTTTTCTAACACAAAGCCCACTGATGGAGTCATTGAATTTGCACTTGTTTCTTCTAGTTCTATCAAATAACTGTTATCCAGTTATGCATTTCCACTTGATCAAATACTTACACATTGTGATCCAGTTGTAAGCTATTCTGTCTTAAGGACAGTATTTTTTCACTGTAAGACAACCTTTTCAGAGTTATTCGTTAACTCAATGTTTATGTCCTTTTTCTTTCACTTTTAAAAATAAACACAAATCACAGAACCAACGTTTTTATTATATATAGTGAGTTAGCAAATCTTTATTGCCAGTCACACCATAGCTTGTTGAGACACAGTTGGCATAGGTCATGTGACTGTTATATTTTTGTAAATCAGAGCTATAGTAGCTAGCAAGTATGGGTCAGGAACACTAAATTACAGTAAAAAGGAAGAAAAATCATGTAATAGAAATATTATCTATTATGAAGATCAGAAAATATGAACTTAAAATTATGACATCCTATCTGGAGTCACTTGTTATTTGTGAATGGGTAAAGAAATCCATTTCATATTTTATGTTGATAACTTGTATCTTAAAAATCATGTAAGAAAGCACTTGAGCTTCCAATCACTTTAGCTTCCTATTCATAATTCACTCCATGCTGAAAAGAATAATACAGATCCCTGGACCTTAGGTGGTTGAGGTCAAAGATATCGCTAGGATGAGGAACAGTATTTGAGAGTGTGGTGGTTCTTTGCCTCGAATGCACATTACATTTGTATAAGGAGCTTTTATAAACTGGTTATTCCCAAACCCCACCAAGACCAATTAAATTAGAATCTAGAATCTCTAGGGTTGTGATGATCCAGCCACTGGCATTTGTTAACGGCTCAGCTGAGAATTCACTGTGCATCCAGGAGGAAGAACCATGTGGTTGCTGATTAGAAGCATATTTGGAGTCAGGTGACCTAAATTCAAAGTGGCCCTTGATTAATGATAATGAACAAGTTATTTAATACTCTGCAGAACTAGTTTTCATCTATAAAACAAGTACTTATTTCTTGGGGTTAATCCATTTTGGCATAGATTAAGAGCTATCGCTGTTACAAGCAGCTTGTCTTCCACTGAATATGCAGGTGAAATGTGATGTTATGTGCCAGTCTCTGAAGCAGCATTGTACGTCCTGTACTCCAATGCCTGACGGCATTCCAGATTTCCACCAACATATAATTTCCTGGATGAGAACTTCAAAATTTTATCTACATGAAAGATTATACCTTCTTGAAGAACTACAGCAGTATGGTTACCGTGTGAACCCCGGAACCAACAGCCAAGTTTAAATCCTGATTAACCATCAATTAGCTCCAAGACATTGATCAAATATTTAACTTTTCTGTCCCTCAGTTTACTCATCTGTAAAATGAGCTATCAGTACCTGCCTCCAAAGAATGTTGTGATGAGTAAATGCATTAATACAGAATATATCTATAAAGCATTTAGAATGTCCCTGGAATTGGAAAATACTGAATATTTTCTATCTTGATGATGACAATGATAATAATGATGATGGTGGTGGTGAACTCTGTCATGGATGTTTTAATCAAAGTGCCTATTTTCCATTAGAGGCAAAATCTAACACCATGGCAACTGATCTTTTCCATTCTATTTAGCTATTCTCCTATACCCTGCCCACTAGAATCAGCAGTGAAGAAAAAAGTTTGAAAGGAGAAAGTTAATACCCCTTGTTTATCTGCTAATTCAAGGAATTTTTGGAAGTAATGATTCAAGTTTATAGCTTTAAAAGGATCTGAAAGATTGTGTCTTACTGATTGACAACAAATAGCATCTTCTTTGTCCATGTAGTTATTTTATAAGCATTTTAAATCACATATCATATGGTTATTTGTGATCACAGATCAATGTTGAAATTAAAAAGAAAGAGATTAAGAGAATTTTAAAATTATCACTGTTATTTTCTCTTATGAAAGCTTCCTTTTTGGCTTTAATAAAATATTCTTGAAGACATCTTGGGTATAGAGATATTTGATTTTCATTGATAGTGTGAATATTATATTATAGCCTTTAATGCTATTCTTCTGGCATCTGTAATCTATATTTAATATATTTACACCACTGTATCAGAGACATGTGTAATTCATGAATTTTCTATCTGTTTTTTCCCACTATAACTATTAAGTAGTGTTTCACCGGAATGAAAATGTCTGTGGAGCAGATCACACAACAGTGTCAAGGATCCAATTGGCTGTAGCACTTAGTAGTCAACATAAGGTGTTTACAACTAAAGCTGCAAAGGTACCTGTCATAAGAGATGCATTAAAATGTATATCATATCTGACAAATGGCACATATTTTTTATTGCTTTTTATGCTTTGAGGGCTTTAATTTTTCTGAACCCAAACAAGGTATTTTCTCATCATTTTTGCTTGACTCTTAATGTGCCAAAAGACATTCATGGATGACAGCTCCCATTCTTTCTGAAATAAATGATATTATGAGCTACTGAAAACACCTCACGGCAAAATAAGCAACTTATTAACTATGACTTCATGAGGCTTCACGAATTTCATCTTGTGGAAGGCAAATAAAATCCTCACATCTGGCACTGCCTTTTTCTTAATACTTCACAGCTGCTAACCAGAAATTACCTCTGCTGAAGCTTCTAGCAATGGTGGGTCAACAATGGAGAAGTAAACTACAGAGGGAAAGTGGTTACAGACCTTACATTTTCCATAGGATTGGAAATGCAGGTGTCAGCAGCTTCGGTGACATTCTTTATCCTGTGCTAAGTTTGTTACATGTGGAAGAGAATGTCTTGGACCTCTCATTTAACTGATGTCTCAGCATCTAGCCTGGAAGTCAGCATTTATGCTAGTAAACTTATGGTCTTACATATTGCAAATTGTATCCATTCACGCATCTATCTGTTTTTTTCCACAAATAAGATGAACACCTACTATATGCCCATCATAGAAGGGAATAAGATAAGTTCCTGCCTCTGTGGAGCTTCATTCTAGTGGAGGGAAGACAGATAATAAGCCATGAATACACAATATGCCAAGGTGTTAAACTGCTGTGCAAAAAAATCAGAGAGTCAGTGCTTGAAAGGGTTGTTATTTTATACAACTCACATAGCTCATATAGAAGTATGTACACATATGTATGACTATAAGTGCATAGCTGAATGTGAAATATGCACACAAAATACAGAATTATAAGTATTTGTTATGAAATATACACAGTTACAGATTTATATGTGCGTCTGTACTCATACATATATTTCCAGTTCTTTCCATTTCCCACAACACATGTTCTTCCAGAACTTGCCACTCCCCACCATAGAGCATGTTTACATGCACCCTCTCCTTAAGGAGGACTGGAGTTTTGTGGTTGCACTTAGGGCTGAAGGCCTCCCCCCAAGACTTCTGCAGCGTATGGGAAATGAACACTTTGGCCTGTCTCTTCTCGCAGGTTGTTCACCCTTAGGTCTCAACCACCATGTTGTGAGGCAGTTCCAGAAACTTGGAGAGCCTCATTCCCATAGAAAGGAACACAGCCCTAGCTCATAGCCACATCTGATCTTGGGTCAGACCTCCAACCTATAGACATATCAACAATCCACTCTTGAAAGAGTATCATCTAATCCTTTTTTAAAAGTGCTTATATATTTTTATTTGAAGGGTTAGACAGACAGGCAGAGAAAGACTTTTCATTTGTTGGTTTACTGCCTAAGTGCTGATATCCCCTGAGGCTGGGCCAGACCAAAGCCTGGAGCCCCAAACTCAATCCAAGTCTCTCAGGTGGGTGGCAGGGACTCAAGTATTTGAGTTATCACCTGTTGCCTTCCAGGGCACGCCTCAGCAGGAAGCTGGAATTGGAACTGGAGGTGAGACTCAGACCCAGGCACTCAAATATGGGATATCGGTCTCCTAAGCAGTGTCTTAAACCACTGTGCCAAACACCTGCTCCTCCAACCCTCTTTTGAGTTGCCACACTGAAGTCATTTGGAGCAAAGAGGAACCTGCCCTGCTGAGCTCTTTCTGAATTGCACATTTATGAGCAAACTCAATCATTGTCATGGTTTTAATCCAGTGAGTTTTAGGAAGCTTTGTTACATAATATATAGCCAGGACATTATAAACAAATATGCAAGGCTAATTATGTTAAATCTCAATTGGGTGTATTACTTCCAATTTTCAGGATAAAATGGCAAATGAAACAATTTGAAAATAACTTTGTGTCTTGAGAAAGAGACCACCGTGCTGCCCACCTTAGTTCCTGAAAGCAAGAGTGTGGCCCATGTCAACAGGGTCACACCTGACAGAAGGGTAGGTGTTTTTCTCTGAATTCTTTGAATTTTATGTCCAGGTTTGTCCACTGAAGCAGTGAACCTGAGGTCGAAATTGTAGATTGAAATATGAAAATCAAGAGGGGGAACAACTTTGAATAAATCATATAACCTTTAAGAATCTTTCTGTAGGTGGGCACTTAGGTACATTATTGTTTATCAGCTTGTATTAAAATTATGTATCACATAGGTCTGTGATGTTAGCAGTAATAATAATTACTAATATTTCTGAACGCATACTAAGTGCTAGACGCTGTACTATGTGCTTTTCACACATTGTCCATTTTTTTCCCCTCCAAACCACTGATTGTAATATTGCCAACGACTTTAAAGGAAGGGATTGAATTACAAAGTGACTAAGTAACTAGCCCAAGATCAAACACTAAATGTAAGTGTGGGATTTAAAAGCTAAGTATTTCTGCTCGCAGAGCCTGGTCCCTTGGGCACTCTGTGGCATATCAAATGAGATCACTTGTGTGGAAGATGTGAAATAGCTTAAAAGATATAAGTGAACGAAGCAGCAGGAAAGAGTCCCACATATGGAAAGAGTGGAACACAGACGTGAAATGAGAGAGAATTTTGTAAACATTGATGCTGCTGGCACTGTCTATGTTATCATTAAATGATGTGAAGCCAAAAAAAATGGGGGAGTGGGAAGCAAGCAGCCAAAGGCAGGGCATCTTCAGTGCAAAGCAGGGCTTCAGAGAGCTGGTTGGAGAACAAGCACTTGGGAGTTTTAGTGCCCTGCATGGATTTCTCAAGTAGCACTGTGGAGCTTCTAAATTTTGTTTTCAGGGTCTTGGGCTGGACTCAGTCTATGGTTTCCTGTTGTCCTCAGTTTTCATGGTGAATACCATCAAATTTCCATTCCTGCTGGCTTCAGTTTCACCTTCTCAGGTCTTCACTGCTGAGCCTTTCCAACTACTACTATGTTTATGATTTTGAAACACTATTTTTGGGACCAGCATTGTGGCATAGTGGCTAAGGCTGCCGCCAGCATCCCATACTGGTACAGATTCGTGTCCTGGCTGCTCTGCTTCCAATACAGCTCCCTGCTCCCTGGGAGAAGCAGTGGAAGATGGCCCAAGTGCTTTGGCTCCTGCTACACAAATGGGAGACCTGGAAGAAGCTCCTGACTCCTGGATTTGGACTGGCACAGCCCTGGCTGTTGTGGCCATTTCAGGAGTAAACTGGTGGGTGGAAGATCTGTATTTTCTTCTCTCTAACTCTTTCAAATCAATAAATGTTTAAAAAAATTATTTTATTTACTTGAAGGGCAGAGTTACAGAGATATATATAGAGAAATAGAGTTAGAGAGAGAGAGAGAGAGGGAGAGAAATAGCGAGTGAGCTTCTGTTGGTTGGTTCACTTTCAAAATGGCTGGAATGACTAGGGCTAGTCCAGGACGAAGCCAGGAGCTCAGAACTCCATGTGGGTCTCCCACGAGAGCAATAGGGGCCCAAGCACTTGGGGCATTTTCTGCTGCCTTCCTAGGCACATTAGCAGGGAGCTGGATTGGAAGTGGAACAGCCATGTCTAGAAGGGGTGCCCATATGGGATGTTGGCACTGCAAGTGATGACAGCTGTGCCACAATACTGGCCCTGTGTTTATGATTTCTAACTCCTTACAGTCTGCCACAACATCACTGTGATTCACAGTGATCATCTATGGTTGATTTCTATACTTATTCAGACCTTTCCTACTCATCCTGTTCACTCATCTTGCACCTCTATCCTAACAGGTGCCTTTAAGAGAGAAACAAGTGACAGACAAAACTATAACTACAGGCTGTCTTAATGGGCTTCAGTAACTATTGTCTAAGACTCTGCTTGGGCTGTATAGACTCTCCTTTGCACATGCCTGCACAGTGGATGTGCTGCCTTTATTCTCATAGACTACAGTGTTGCTCCTTGGATGTTCTGAAACCAGCCTATAACTATACACTCCTTTGCTCTTGAAGAAAGCCTTAATTTGGGAGCTCCTTGTGGGCTTTCTAGTCCTCCTCACCATTGGTTTTAGTTTTCTCTTTTTTGTTCCAGCACTGATTGCATTCATTCACTGTGGAAGTTCAGATTATTTAGGGATCAGTCTAATACTTTAGAAGAAAAAATACTACAAGTAATCCTTCACACAGTCAATCAGCAAATCCTATAAATTTTATTTCTTAAATATCTTTAGAATTCATCAATACTTTACTGCCTCCATTATTATATTACCAGTCAAGAGGCAACCTCATCCTTTCCTGGACTATTGCAACTCATTTCTGTTTCCTTTATCTCATTTATCTTCCTTTTTATATAACCCTGCTTCCCTAATCCACAAGTAATGCATTACAGCAGGACAAACAATATTTGATGTGTCACCCCCCCTACATGTAAACCTTTCCAGTGGTTTCTCAGTATCCTGGATAGGAAAAGAAGAGAAGTTTTACATGGTTTCTAAGTAAGGTAGTCATATATGCTGGCTTGATTAGGGAAGTCCACCTTGTAATTTCTCAAGTACTTATTTATATCACGATTATAAGTATCATCCATTTCACTTCTAAAAGAATACAGGTTTGAATAGTACATTCTGTGCTCACCTAATTGGTATAATCACTCCTTATTTTGCCTTTCCAAATCCATCTCTATTTTTACGTGCCTAAGCATCAGATTATATGAGTACTGTTCCTGAAAACACTATGACTTCCTTCACTTCCGGGTCTTTGCACGTTCTATTATCATTGAATAGGCTGCTTTTCTCATTGTTTATCTAGCTTACTCGTCAATTGTCCCATGATAACTACAAATCCTTTCCTTTTTTCCAAAGGCTGGAATATCTACATCTTTTGCATTCCATGCTCAGCTCTATAGAAGCATTTGTAATGAGTGACAATCATTTTTACAATTGTTTGTTTCACCCACTAAAATGTAAACACTTTAAAGTTCAGATAATTTCATGCTCATTATTATAAGCCAGTGCCTAACACAGTCCCTAAGGCATAATAGACTCTTGGAAAATATTTACTAAATGACTGAGTAATGAATAAGTGAACAAATCTAAATGCTAGCATAGGCACCTGTGTGGGAGACCTGGAAGAAGCTCCTGGCTCCTAGCTTCAGATTGGTGGAGCTCCGGCCATTGCAGCCAATTGGGGAGTGAACCATTGGATGGAAGACCTCTCTCTCTCTCTGCCTCTCCTCTCTCTGTGTAACTCTGACTTTCAAATAAATAAATAAATCTTAAAAAAAGAAAAAAATCAACACAACAGACTTGAAGATGGAGAAAGGGGCCAAAAACAAGAAATCAAGAGTGCAGAAGCCTCTGGAAGCTGAAAAATGCCAGGAAATGGATTCTCCTCTGTAGTCCTAGCAAAAGGACTCTGTAGTCCTGTGGACATCTTTTGAAAAATATGTAGCTCTAGGGATATGAAATTGATACTAAATTGCATACATTAAACATATATATCCTAATGAAATTGGACATAAGCATTCATCAGGATACTGCCTCCACAACATATTAAATACATTCATCACCTCCAGAAAATGTTCATTGTATGCCTTTGCATTTGTGTGTGTTTTAGTAAGAATGCTTAACAAGAGAAGCATCCTATTAACATATATTAAAGCATACAATGTCATATTGTTAATTACAGGTACTATATTGTAAAGCAGATATCTTCTCTAAAGAAGATACATAAATGGCCAACAAGCAGTGGAATAATTGCTCAGCATCACTGATCATCAGGGAAATATAGATCAAAACTACAATAGCTATCACCTCACACCTGTTAGAATGGCTTATATGTCTGTCTTGATAGATAGTCAGATACCAAACACTGGGTAGGAACACTTGTCACACTGTTGATAGGAATATAGAATAGAGTAATTGCTTAAAAGATTAAAAATAGAATCATTGCATGATTCAGCAATTCTATTACTGGGTATATGTCCAAAATAATTGGAATTAGTATCTCTAAGAGGTATTTATACTTCCATGTTCATTGCTGTAACATTATTCACAATCATCAAGATATCAAAACAACCCAAATGCTGAATATCCACTGATAGATGAAAGGAAAAAAAATGTGGTCACACACACACACACACACACACACACGGCTACTAATCAGCCTTCATAAAGAAGAGAATTCTGCCATTTGTGACAATATGAATGAAGCTGGAGAACGTTATGCTAAGTGAAGGACAAATACTGTATATTTCTTCTTTTTGAAGCATTGAAAATTGTAAAATTCAGAATCAGACAATAGGATAGTAATTCCCAGGGTCTTGCAGGAGGAGAAAATGAGGATTTATTTCTCAATGTGTATAAAATTTTGGTTATGCACCTCTGCATCTTACATTAGCCTACAGAGACCAGTTTCAGACTTCTGAACTCTAGAATTCTCAGAGGATAAACCTGTGTTATTTTCAGTCACCAAGTTTGTGATCATTTGTCACAGTGGCCACAGAAAACCAGTTCAGTGCATAAGCACATTGATTGACACAGAGGCTTGACAGTATGCATATAATTTGTGCTTTGGCCCTACATTTTGCTAGTGCTGGGAAATAAGGCTCTGGTCAACATCTAGAGAAATTCTCAGAAATAATTCTTGAACATGTTCCCCAGCTGCAGGACCTAAGTTTTGATACTGAGAGTGCTCCATCCAATATTCAGTAAAAGTGATGAACAAAACCCAAACCATGGCATATCACGGTGAAATCTGGAACAACACTGGAAGCCACAAGACAATGAGCAGACTGCTTTACTATTTGTAGGAGAGAAGTATTTCCAACGTAGACCTTTATATCCAGCCAAACTATTGAGCAAGGGTGAGCTCTTGCTTTTCAGTGTTATAATTCTCAAAATATTTTCTTTTTCCTTTAGCAGGATGTTACTTAGAAATGTACTCCAATCAAACATAGAAGTAAATGAGGAAAGAGAATCCAAATGTAAGTGACACAATCAGGGACCAAAAATACTGAACCAGGGGTATACTAATTGGCCAGGGGCTTCTCAGTGTACAATAGAACAGAAAAACCCCAGGAAAAGATGATAGTGCTAGATCAGACGATTTTGAATGCATTGAGCCAACATATACATTTGTGTCAGAGAATTTAGGTGTGAATTACTGATAGTGATGCAGGTAAATAACAACAATAAAAATTAGGTCTTATTTGTTTCAGGGAGGAAAAAATTAAACAAGACAGGAAATGTAATAGTTATTCTCCGGCTCAGCTGTGATTATTACCTAAATAATTATAAAATGTAAACACTATTAACCTAATTAAATGAGTATTATAACTGTATCTGGAAGACAGAAGTTAGGGTGTGGTAAAGGTTTTGCTTGGATGGAGTAGTATAAGAAAAAAGCTTAAATTCTCATATTCTAAAGCAGCAAGTCAATAGGTGATATCTGAAACTTAAAATCAAGGCCCAACAATAGAAAATATTGATACAGAAACATGAAAGGAAATGTCAAGAACAGCAGCTAAAGAAATAAATGCAGCTACCTCAGGGGCATCACAATTACAAGTAGCAGACCAGAAAACATCTATTTTTTCATAATTAATCTTGCAGAATATTTGGCTTTTCAACAGTGTCCATCTCAATTCTTTTTATTATAATTAATTTTGCAAACTTCCTTTTTCCTTGTTTCACTGTCATTTTGAAGTCAAAGGGCTTTTTAAATTGCACAAGGAATGCACTCCTGTGAATGAGACGGATATAATTTGCTAATGATGCAAAGAAAAAAAAAATGAGTCAGGAGATATAGGCTCTTGGCTTTGCCAAATATGCCTGAGTGTTTTTCCGCATCTACAAAATGAGAGCTTTGAATGAACTGATCTTGAATGCTTGTACCAGCTCTAGCACTGTTTCTGATTCCACTGTCACGCACCATGCACAACAGTATGTAGCTCAGAGACTTTTGAATTTTTTTAAACAGATGAGAAAGATTTTTTTTAAAGAATCCACAGAGCCTATCAATAAATAAACCAAATAACTGATAACATTAGACAGATGGTGAAACTTGCAGAAAGTAGAGCACGCAGGAAAATATACAATCCTATCCAACAGCAAAAGCGTCATGTATGAGTTCGTTGCCACTTTTGCAGAAATCACCTAGAAGTTTACTTTCAATCAGGAAGAGTTCATGTGCCTTGAGCATTGCTACTGCATGCATCACTACAGCCTCTGGGTCCTATCTACTGCATGTAGAAAGCTGCAAACTAAATCAAAGAACCCATTCTCTAATTTGCAATTTAACGAAACTTAAATAAATTCCAGGTTCTGCACTTTGAAAGAAATTTTCTTTCATATTTATTTATCCTTGACTTTTAATCCAATCGTGAATCATAAAATATTGAAGCTGGAGGAGAGCTTCATCCAAACTTTCCATGTCAGAGAAACAGGAGGCCCATGATGAAGTGCTGTGCCCAAGGACACAGAGAGGAATGTTTAGTGCTGCCAGGGTTGGACCCAGGCCTCTGCCTCTGTTACCCTGCGTGGGTGAGACAAAACTACTTAATACCAAAATTGTGAACTTCCTATTAAACAGTAAAAATAAGTCAGGAGAAAACAAACAAATATAAAAGTGGTAAGAAAAGCTTAGGCTGCAAGTTCTTAGTTCATCCTTTAGAAAACAGGATCTTGGAGGCATTGAACCAAAAGCTTTACGTCACCTACTGTGTTGTGCCAGCTTTTTCATTTGGCAGCAATAAAAGAATATTCACTGTAATCAAACACCCTGCCTAGGATTCTGGGCTATAATAAATTAATGAAGTGAGTTTCTCCTCTCTATTAGATTATCAGTGGCTACCATTTTCTAAGAGAGAGATAATAAAACATACTATAAAATGCTCTATCAGCAAGTGTTTCTTTAGTGCCAAGTAATTATTAATGCTGGAAAAGAAATACACTTAGTCAGCTTTGGCAATGCATTTAAAAACCTCAGGTCCTGAAACTCTTTACATCCTGTGCCTCAATTTTCCACAATTATTCCCCAAGTTGCACTTCCCTCTTCTCATTGCTTTGTGTGAAAGAGAATTCTAGAACTGGATGGGTTTTTATAAGGATTCCCTAGGCTAGTAGTCCAAGATAGAATAAAATAAATTGTCCGACATGATTGCTACTACTGGTGAAAACCTAAGCAGAAGCTATTAGAAGAATATATAAAACTCTTTCCAACTGTTTGAGGGTCCCTGTTTCAGAGTTATTTCCCCCTCTTTATGCATCCTTTCTGTCACTTGTTTGATATGGGCCTTTACAGAATCAGTGTGTACATTTGCAATGAACAGATTCCACAAAATGATGACCTGAATCTCTGGAAAGTTATCATATAAGCTTATTATTCCATGAGAATTCACAGTGCTTTAGAGTGGCAATGAACAGAAACAGCTGTTCTTAAGGGGGTTGTGAGCTTCCTTACAGATTTGGGCTGATTATAGGGTGATGAGCCTGAGACTGCCCAGGTTTTAACCCTAAATTACAGGATCCTGGGAATCTTGTCAGTTTCAGGCAATTGGGGTTGATCCCCCAACTGGGATGGTGGTTTCTTTAATACACTTTTAAAATCTCCAATTATTTGGGGTAAATCATAAGATTGTGTTTTGACTTAAAATCGCATGCTTGAATTGCAAATACATGGGCTTTTACTTAAATAATCTGATGACATAGGTCATCTTGCATATGATATGGGTTTTGGGAAATGTACCAGCTTGCTCTTCATTTCCAATTTAAATGCCTCACTGGAAGCCAGGTGGGAGGAATGATGTATAAAATGACTCATCCTCAAAAGAGATATGTAAAAACAAAAACACGGCCGGCGAAGCGGCTCAATAGGCTAATCCTCCACCTAGCGGCGCCGGCACACCAGGTTCTAGTCCCAGTCGGGGCGCCAGATTCTTTCCCAGTTGCCCCTCTTCCAGGCCAGCTCTCTGCTGTGGCCCAGGAAGGCAGTGGAGGATGGCCCAAGTGCTTGGGCCCTGCACCCCATGGGAGACCAGGAGAAGCACCTGGCTCCTGCCTTCGGATCAGTGTGGTGCGCCGGCCGCCATTGGAGGGTGAACAAACGGCAAAAGGAAGATCTTTCTCTCTGTCTCTCTCTCTCACTATCCACTCTGCCTGTCAAAACAAACAAACAAACAAACAAACAAAAAAACACATCCTGAATAATGTTTCTATGCCCTATTCTTACACAGTTTCTATGAATTGCTATAACCATGATACTTATGTCTTTAAACACAAGCTCTATAAAAAGATAATAGTGAAAATACTTGAACTTACATTTACAAAGTCTAAGATATCCTGGATTGAATGAAAGAAAATGTCTGTGCCCATATATTGTGTTGAGAGGATTTACAAACATCATTATTCTATAATCCTTCCTTTTTAATATAGCTGGTTTGAGAGAGCCCATTGCACATGGTCATCAATATATGACTTCAAGAAGTTTCCTACTGTTTTGTAGTTTGTTATTGTTTGTTTTTCCCATTGAACTAAAATGGTGATGTGGCTCAATAAGAACATGATTAGAATGAAAAAAAAAAAACAAAAACAAAAATCTGTGTTCAATTTCTAGCTTGACTATCTACTAGCTGTCCAATTTTTAACATGCACCAAACATTCCAGAATCTCCAACTGTTCATCCATAAACTTAAGGATTTCAATAACATTGGCTAAAACACACTGCTTATATCCTATGTACCCACACGAACTAAGAAGCAGTGGAAGGGCAGGTGCTGTGATGCAGTGGGTTAAAGCCCTAGCCTGAAGTGCCGGCATCCCATATGGGCGCCAGTTTTAGTCCCGGCTGCTTTTCTTCCATTCCAGCTCTCTGCTATGGCCTGGGATAGCAGTAGAAAATGGCCCAGGTCCTTGGGCCTCTGTACCCACGTGGGAGACCTGGAAGAAGCTCCTGGCTCCTGGCTTTGGATAGGCGCAGCTCCGGCCATTCCAGCCATCTGGGGAGTGAACCAGCAGATGGAAGACCTCTCTCTCTGTCTCTACCTCTCTCTGTAACTCTGTCTTTCAAATAAATAAAATAAATCACAAAAAAAAAGAAGCAGTGGAAAAGAGCCATGTTCATTTGCTCTCAGGCTTCAGAAAGACTTTCACACATGCATAGGGGGTGGTGAGTATTTTATGACTACTGATTCTCTGCATGTCCTTTAAAAGGCTAGATCAGATAAAATAAAGAAATGAGACCCAACCAGACATGTCCATACCCCATACATGTGCCTGAACACATGTGTGAGTGCATGTGCCTGTACATATACATGCAGAGAACCAGATAGAATTTGCTTATCTTTGAAAACTCCTATTTGGTGGTCCCTCTATCCCCAATATACCTATGGAACTGGTTTGTATTAAGCATACATGGAAAGGCCCACAGGGCCTTGTAGTGTGTTGGAAGCTTATATGGATTAGAAGTTTATGTGCTCACTCTCTGCTACAATAACGCCATTTCTAGGCTTATTTTTAAAGCTACAGTGGCAAAACACGATACCCCTATGGAAATAGCAGAAGTCATTCTAAGCTTATCTCTAACCTTTAGACAATTGTATCTAAAAATGTAAAAAATAAAAAACAAAATCAAGGGGTCGGCGCCATGGCTCACTTGGTTAATCTTCTGCCTTGCCACATCGGCATCCCATGTGGGCATTGGGTTCTAGTCCCAGTTGTTCCACTTCCAGTCCAGCTCTCTGCTGTGGCCCGGGAGGGCAGTGGAGGATGGCCCAAGTGCTTGGGCCCTGCACCTGCATGGGAGACCAGGAGGAAGCACCTGCTCTGGCTTCGGATCAGCCCAGCCCCGGCTGTAGCTGCCATTTGGAGAGTGAACCAACAGAAGGAAGACCTTTCTCTCTTTATCTCTCACTGTCTATAACTCTACCTGTCTAATAAAAAAAAAACAATTCTACATAATCATGAAAACAAAGCATTCAATGGGACAGTGCACACAGGCATGTCTGCTAGTTGTATGTTCTTTTAAGTCACTCATTTTCTTTCATCAGTGAAAGTATTTTGCATTTTACTTTAAAAATATGTACTCATTTTATTAGAGAGAGAGAAATATGAATATGCATTCAAGGATTGGGCTAGGCTGAAGCCAGGAGGTGCTAGAAACTCAGTATGGGTATCCCATGTGGGTAGCAGGAATACCATAGCAATGTATTTTAACATAATATGGCAAAAAATAAGGGAGATATTTTGGAACTCTCAGGGGAAACACTACACATGTATTAATTTTTTAGAATGCTCACAGAGTGCAATATCTTTTAAAACAAAGATTTCAAAGTAGAAATTCTTTATGTGTGAAAAATTCATGATCATGAAGTCATTCTTGCTAATTCATTGTTAGAGCCAAAGAATACTAATTTGTTGGTTGCTGTGGTTGTTTTGCTTTTTTCATGGGCTGAACAAGAGAAATAATTTAGTTTTGTAAATCCATGTAGTGTCTGGAATACGTCATGAGTATATGTCTACATTCCCTAATGTCACTGTCAAACATTTTGCTTTTTCACTAATGCAGTCATTAATTATCATAGTCTTTGTCTGAAGGGTATATATATATATGGATCGGCTCTGGAAGCTTTTCCAAGGATGCATAATTGGAAAATCACATAGCTGGATTCTAGGAAAGTGGTGGGCAGTGCTGTTATGCTTTTGGAGGCTCTGCTGGTGTTGCCATTTAAAGCAATTGCTCTGCAGATGGGGATTCTGCATTTGTCAATGACCACATTGCACTGAAATTCTGATAATCATTTGGCTAGTCAAATGCCTTCCATCCAACGCTATCTTCCGCATCTCTATCTTTGTGTTAAAATCTGTAATCTCACCATTAATCCACATGGTCCTACCATTTTTTTTTCACTTTTGTTCTGTCTTGCTTGCATGTTAACCTTATTTAAACAAATAACATTCCAATTTTTCTTACTCTCTCTGATTTATTGGTCTTATGATGGTTTAATATCTCCTCATCAAATCTTCCAGACCCCATAGCCCATGGCTTCTCAGCACCCTTGGGACAACTCCACCATTCAGCTGCCAATCTGATCATCTGCCTCCGCCAGCTTTGGAGGACATGCCTTCACTTTGAGTGAAGGAAAAACTCCAGGTATGAGCCTAGAGATGAAGCTTTCCAAAAGAGTTATATGCTTGGTAAATCATCTGGTTAAGTTTCCAAAGTTGGCCTTGCAACATCACCTGAGACTGGGTGCAACACATTCTTAGCCATGCGTTTGCTTTTCCATATTTTACAATCATTAACAGCAATGAGAAGACTGAGAAAGAAGTAATATAAACTCCATAATAAAAATGGAAAAGATGAACTTTTTTTATCTGGTGGGAACTTCAGTCTGTGTGAATGGTATTAGTTTTTTTTTTTTTTTTTTAAGATTTTATTTCTTTGAAAGGCAGAGTTAGAGAGAGGCAGAGGCAGAGTTAGAGGCAGAGTTAGATTTAGAGTTACAGTTAGATTGAGAAGGGTCTTCCATCTGCTGATTCACTCCCCAAATGGCCACAACAGCTTCAGCTGGACTGATCTGAAGCCAGGAGCCAGGAGCTTCTTCCAGGTCTCCCATGCGGGTGCAGAGGCCCAAGGACTTGGACCATCTTCTACTGATTTCCCATGCCATAGCAGAGAGCTGAATCAGAAGTAGAGCAGCTGGGACTCGAACCAGCGTCCATATGGGATGCCGGCACTGTAGGTGGAGGATTAACCTTCTATGCCATAGCACTGGTCCCATGATATCAGTTTTTGTCCTTATGAGGATATGAGGAACTGAGTACAATCTCGTAGTCTCCTGTTTTGTGAGGTTTCTATGTACTTTTTGATTAAACAAATTATATAGCTTCTAATTTTGCTTCTGATAGCTTTATGTCCATTATATCACTGTTCTCTTTTATGATAAGCACACAGCATATTTTTAGTTTCCAAACTTACAAGATCAGAACTTCAGAGAATTTATTTTCACCTTGCTGGCTCTGTTCTACCATTACTGTTAGCAGCCTGATGTCCCTTAGCTCATTAATATTCTGTGTAACCCTATTTTGTATTTGTTACCCCATTATACTGGCATTGTTTGTCTATGTGCTTGTTTTATTAGAAGCTGGACTTACCAAAAGAAAGGGCCTTCTCTTGCTGAGTCTTTTTACTCTAGTGCATATAGTAAACTTACATGTGTAAGTTCGTGAGCAAGTTGTTTGATCTTCTATTTATATGAGTGTGCTTGGGCTGCTGTAACACAGTGCCATAGAATGAGTGGTTGAAAGACAGACATTTACTTCTCACAGTTTTGGTGCCTGGAAGGCTAAGATCGAGATGGCTGCAGATCCACAGTCAAGGGAGGGCTGGCTTCCTGGCTTCTCACTATGTGTTCACATGATGAAGAGGGAGGAAGACAGCAAGTGAGGGTGGGAGGTGAAGAGAGACAAAGGAGAGAGGGAGAGAGAGAGAGAACTTGCATCTCTCTATAAGGGCACTTAATCCCATCCTGAGGACCCCACCCTCACAACTTCATTCATCTCATTCTAATGGCCTCTCCAAGGCCTCAATCCCAAATAACATCACACAGGGGGTCAGGGATTTAAAATATAGTTAACATATTTTAATGGGACATAAAATATTCAGTCTATAACATTGTACATATTATAATGTCAACTGATCAATATTTTTGAAAAGACATACATTTAAAACATTATTATTAATATGTATTTGAGGAAGAGATGGAAAGTGAGAGACAGAGACAGAGACAGAGACAGACAGAAACTCCATTTTGCTGCTCACAATGGCCAGGGCTGAGAATTGGGAACTCAGTTCAGGTCTCCCGCTTGAGAAGTAGAAATCCAATGACTTAGGCCATCACTGCCTCAAGAAGCTGAGGTCATGAGCTAGAGCTGGACATTGAACCCAGACACTCAACTGGCAACCAAACTGCCAGGCCAAACACCTACCTGCAATTCTATATCTATATGGCCCTGTCATTTGAGGGACTTAAAAAGAGTCATATGTGTTGCGGGTATTTAGTAAATTGTTGGCAACTTAATACTTTATGTAATAAATAGTCACATGATACATTCATAAAATATCTCTATGCCTAACAACTAACACATATTAGCAGAGCTGTAGAGTGACAGAATGTAAATAACATTGAGTTACAAAATCAGAGGATCAAATTCCTGTCCAGTTAACTGGTGTGACCAGTTATTTAAATTTAAAGTTATTTAAATTGCCTGTACCTCAGTTCCTCTACAAGCAAAATGAGCAAAACGAGAGAGTTGAACTGAGGCTCGGTTGCTTCTGATTCTATTAAGGTTCTGATTTGCTCAAAGAAAATGCTGTTCAAATGCCTTTCTTTCTGTTCTCCAACTTCCTGTACTAATCCAAACACTAAATCCTGGTCACTCACCCCATTTGCTCTCCATTATTGCTCTTGATTCTGAACGAATCTTGGAAACCACCTATTTTGGTCTATTCAGGCTTCTATAACAAAATACCTTAAACTGAGTGATTTATAAACAACAAACATGTGCTGCTCACAGTTTTGGAGGCGGGGAAGCCTGAGCAGCCACTGCAGTGTATGGTGAGAGCTTGCTGTCTATATTAGAAACTGTACCACCCACGTTTCCTCACGTGGAGGAAGTGGAGGGGCAAGCAGGGCCCT
The DNA here is from genome assembly GCF_964237555.1 of Oryctolagus cuniculus. Classification (NCBI taxonomy): domain Eukaryota; kingdom Metazoa; phylum Chordata; class Mammalia; order Lagomorpha; family Leporidae; genus Oryctolagus; species Oryctolagus cuniculus. The sequence continues at coordinate 63,192,237 of NC_091439.1, forward strand.
CAAATCTCCTTTACTAGGGCCCTAAAGCCACTCTTGAGGATGGAACCCTCATGACCTAGTCACCGAAAGGTCTCCCCTCCTAACATGATCACATTAGTATTTGGGATCCAACTTAGGTGTTTTGGTGGGGGGACTCCCATTCAGTCACAGCACCATCTTTAAGGGATGGAAAGTTACATGCATTTTTTTTTTAAAGATTTTATTTGTTTATTTAAGAGGTAGAGTTACAGACAGTGAGAGGAAGAGACAGAAAGAAAGGTCTTCCCTCTGTTGGTTCACATCCCAAATGGCTGCAATGGCTGGAGCTGCACCAGTCTGAAGCCAGGAGCCAGGAGCTTCTCCCCCAGTCTCCCACATGGGTGCAGAGGCCCAAGCACTTGGGCTGTCTTCCACTGCTACCCCATGCCATAACAGAGAGCTGGATTAGAAGAGGAGCAGCCGGGACTAGAACCATCACCTATACGGGATGCTGGTGCTGCAAGCAGAAGATTAACCTACTGTGCCACAGCGCTGGCCCCAGTTACATGTATTTCTACTGTTAGGCATTTCAAATATTTTCTGTTCATGACAATTTTTTAAAATGTGCTGATGCTTTATGTTTTGAAAAAGTCCGTTTTTCGGATTGTATAGACAACTCAATCTCTAACAAATTAAGTTAGCCAAATTCTGGTGCACATGGAATTATGGTTGTTCATATGAATAGACTTGTTAATTTTCATTTATTTTTATGGGCTAAGAAATCTTGCATCAGTACTTAAGCTTTCAAAATAAATGTATGATATAAAATTTTATTAGTCTGCAGAACTTAGGATTCTAAACTCCACTGAGTTAAAGATATTTTCTTTGATAAAATGCATGAGCCAAATACATGAGTTTTTTCTGATACTTATTTGTTAGCTATGTAATCTGATACACACCACTTATCTTCTGTCCAAGACTCAGCTTCCTTATCTTTAAAACAGGAGGTTGGGGCCGGCACTGTGGCTCACTTGGTTAATCCTCCACCTGCAGCGTCAGCTGGGTTCTAGGCCCGGTTGCTCCTCTTCCAGTCCAGCTCTCTGCTGTGGCCCAGGAGGGCAGTGGAGGATGGCCCAAGTGCTTGGACCCCTGCACCTGCATGGGAAACCACCAGGATGCACCTGGCTCCTGGCTTCAGATTGGCTGTAGTGGCCATTTGGGGAAGGAAGACCTCTCTCTCTCTCTCTCTCTCTAACTCTACCTCACAAATAAAAAAAAAATAAATAAAAAATAAATGGGAAGAAAACTTTAACTCACATGGGAGCTGGGAGGATTAGGTAAAGCACAAGAAAGAAGGAAAAATAGTTATTTAAAAATGTTTTCTTTACTTGAAAGGCAGACACACACACACACACACACAGAGGGAGGGAGGGAGGGAGGGAGGCAGGGAGGCAGGGAGGGAGGAAGAGAGAGTTCTTTTATCTACTGCTTCACTCACCAAATGCTCACAAAAGACAGGGCAGGGCCAAATGGAAGGCGGGATCTGGGAACTCAATCTGTGTCTGCCATATAGGTATCAGGGACCCAAGTACTTGAGCTATCACTTTCTGCCTCCCAAGGTGTGCATTGGTAGGAAGCTGGAATCAGAAGCAGAGCCAAACCTTGAACTCGGGCATTTCAGTATGGGATGGGATGTTGGCATCCCATGCAGCGTGCTAACTGCTGCTCCAAAAGTTCACCCCTTCTTTATTATTTTTAAGTATTACATTCAAAACTCTTAAGCTTTAATACAGTTTCAGTCCAAAATAATATATTATACATAATTTACTTAAATGGAATTATTTACGGAAGAAGGCTGGAAACTTTTGTGCTTTTCTCCTTATTAATTAGGCAGAGTGAGGTCCAAGTCAGCATCACCAGTGATGACTGTCCAGTAACTCCTCTCTGCCACCACTCCCTGAAATGTGATGCTGAGAACAAGTGAATGTTCCAGTCCATTCTGGTCCCTGCAGGCATTCTTTGCCATCATACATCATAGTCACAAAGAAAGAATGAGGCTTTCCCTCTTGTCAGCCTGCATTCAACTTGCAGTCAGCCTAAGCGCCACTAATTGCCCATTTTCTGAGAGGTGTGAGATCACTGCTCTGGCCTCTGCAAACCTTGGATCAAGCTCAGTCATAGTCAAGTCATCCAAGTATAAAATCTGAATCCTTCCTCTTGTACTGCCAAATGTATATTGGACTCTATGCAATTCCGCTTTCAAGGTACTTCTGTTAAATTATTCAAGAATTGAAAATTGAGTTGAGACCAAGCATATACACAGCTTTAGCAAGAAAAGAAAATTAGGGGAAAGAGATACTGAAGTAAACATGAGGGGATTATAGTAAATTGCTGTTCTACATTGTGCAATTGTCTTCATTTATATTTTGCTAATGAAACAGCTAGGAGGTGATATAATTCCAGTTTTATTCTGAAAGACTAATTTCTTCAGTGTAGGAAAACAAAAATATTTCTCCTTTTATTGTACCACATGGCTTCTCCTGGGCTGAAGGTTCATTTAGGACCAAATTTTCTGAAGGTATTAAATGTGCCTTAGGCCAAATCACTCAAGACGACTTTTAGGAGACCATCTTCACATAGACCTTTCCTCTAACGCTGAGTCTGTTATTCAGAATAAATCATTATTGTGAAAAATGTTGAAAAGGTAGAGAAAATACTAATGGGAAATCACTGCTTAATTAGTGGGTCTCAGACTGTTAGAACTTAGTACTAACAGTACTGCCAAACTATGTTAGTACTAACTAGTTAGTACTAACAGTACTGTTAAGTACTGTTAGAACTGTTATTACTGTTGGAACTTACATCATGTTTAGAAAGAGGAAAGAAGGAAAGGAAAGATAGTACACACTAAATGTAGCTCTTTGCTAGAAAAAAAGCAACTTCACAGTGGAGAAATCCATCAGGCATCACACTGTCCCACTGACCAAAGTTAGCATCAGTGGTAACGAGATACAGCAACATCACATCTCTTGATATGAAAAACTGAGAAATGCACATCACTTTCCCAGCTTTCTTTCCAGAAATATGTAGCCTGATCTAATCAAGAGGAGGAAAATCAGACCCAAATGGAGAGCGGTCCAAAGGAATCATATTTTCAAATGTGTCAGTCATGAAAGAAAACAAGAACCTGTCCAAGTTTTTTTTTAATAATTTTTTATTTCTATATTTTTATATATTTATTTGACAGATAGAGTTAGACAGTGAGAGAGAGAGACAGAGAGAAAGGTCTTCCTTCCATTGGTTCACACCCCAAACAGCCACTATGGCTGGAGCTACACCAATCCGAAGCCAGGAGCCAGGCGCTTCCTCCTGGTCTCCCATGCGGGTGCAGGGCCCAAGGACTTGGGCCATCCTTCACTGCTCTCCCGGGCCACAGCAGAGAGCTGGACTGGAAGTGGAGCAATCGGGACTAGAACCTGGAGCCCATGTGGGATGCCGGTGTGGCAAGGCAGAGGATTAACCAAGTGAGCCACGGCGCCAGCCCCTGTCCCAGTTTTAAAAGAGGCCCAGGAGACATGACAATTAAATGCACTCAGGCTGGATTGCATCCTGGACCTGAAAAGTATCTTAGTAGCACTGACAACACTGGAGTAAGTTTTTTAGTGATTAATTAGTAGTATGGTATTTATATCACTTTCCTGGTTTTAAAAATTGTAATGTTACATAAGATGATAACCTTTTAGGAACCTAGACAATGGCGTATGGGAGTTTCTGTACTATGTTTGTAATATTTTGTAAATCTGAAATGATTTCAAACTAAAAAATTTAAAAATAAGAAATATAAACTTAAATCCCCAAGTACTTTGACATGGCCTGGATTACACAATAGTAAGTGGTGCACCATTCAGGGTTCTACCATAGATCTTTTCATTCCAAGGCATGTGGTGAAGAACAAAGGAAAAAGAAATGGCAGGGTGTTTAAACGTAAGTTTCTATATTCTGCTACTACACCTGAAAACCAGGTTTATCATTTTATATTATAGGCACCAATAGTAAGAAATTGTTGCTAACTAATTATAGAAGTCCCTGTCTTATAATGGTCCAATTTTTGATCTTACAATGATGGTATAAAAATGATATGCATTCAGCAGAAGCCATACTTCAGATTTTAAATTTTGTTCTTTTTGAAATATGTGGCATGTTCCTCTTCCATGATGTGGAACAATGTCCACAGCCAGAGCTCCTCCACCCAGTCATGATCACAGGGGAACAACTGACCCTCTACAATGTGTCATGTTGCTAGGTTCACTAGGTCAGGTGTATTAAATGCATATTTGACTCAGTGGTATTTTTTTATTTGGCAGGTAGAGTTATAGACAGTGAGAAAGAGAGAGAGAAAGGTCTTCCGTCCGCTGGTTCACACCCCCAAATGGCAGCTACGGCTGGTGTTGCGCTGATCTGAAACCAGGAGCCAGGTGCTTCCTCCCAGTCTCCCATGTGGGTGCAGGGGCCATCCTCCACTGCCTTCCCGGGCCACAGCATAGAGCTGGACTAGAAGCTGAGCAACTGGGACAAGAACCCAGCACCCATATGGGATGCCAGCACCGCAGGCGGAAGATTAACCAAGTGAGCCCCCTGACTTAATGGTATTTTTAATTTACCATGAGTTTATTGGAATGTAACTCCACGGTGAGCTGAGGACCATGTGACTTCTAAAGTCAAGTTTTTCATTTTATATGTGAGATATAGCATGAATTGCCCCTCAATTGCTTTTAAGGAAAACGTAATTATTTATTACAAATTTTACCCCTCTGAACTGAGACCATTTCTTTGCAATGTAGGGTAAATTAGGAGGAAAACCACTCCCCATGAGGAGTAATCTCTTAATATTTTTCTGTGACTTTTATGAGAACTACAACTTCCAACTTTGATGGCCCCTGGAATAGATTGGGATCATTCCCTTCAAGTTAGAAAAGTGGCTAATGTTGCCGAGTTTTATGTTTTCCAGCAAACAAATAATAAAAACATGCTGTTTCATATAGAAAAGAGTAAAGACTACTAAACATACTTTGGATGACTCATATTTTCATTTTTACCTAGAATCTATTGCCTAATGATTTATTGCTATAGCCAAATATTAACTACTCCATTGAAAGTGAAAAACCATCTTCTACCATGAATCTTATCATGTGAAACGTAGTCCTGCTCAGGGCTAGGTATACTGTGAGGGAGGAAGTAAGCTTGCAAGTCACAATTTTTCGAAAGGTGAACCTCTACCAAATCAAAATCACTATGCTTATCACAAATACTAAAGATCAAATTTCCATTCAGATGTTTGCTTCCCAAAATAGGAATATAAACAAATTGATCTAAAAAAACAGTAACTCTTCAAAGACTTACTTAAACTTTCTAAAGGAAAGATACCAGAAATCTTCCAAAACTTTAAATAATCCTTTTCCTGACTTTTCTCACTGAGATGCCTTCCCCGCGATTAACCATGTCATACGGTCTCCTTTGTGGCAGCAAATAATGAACCTAATTCTTTTGCCTATACATGTGTTTCTTGAGATCTTTGGTTAGAAGTCAGAAACAACTGTTGTTAGAGAGAAATTTGAATTAGTAGCTTTATTTTGTAGTTTTTTGAAGCCTGAAGTAGAACTGCTTCATGACTTTGGGAAACAGTTAAGCACAAAGACTAGAAGAAAACCAGCACTTACTTTACAGAGGAATAGAATAAAAAAATTCCAATATTGGAAATGAGGATCCAGAACATATTTCAAACACTTCAGGAGTGTGGGGAATGAAACGTGATTCTGTCCTAGAGAAAAATCTAAGAAATGGTTGTCAACCTTGGCTGCACATGGGAATTTTCTAAGATGCTTTAAAAAAACACTGGTTTTCCAGGAAGTACCTTAGACCAATTTAATTAAACCCCTGGAAATGAGGCTCAGGAATCCGTTTAAAAAAAATTCTAAATGACCAGTTTGCATTCCCACCAACAGTGGGTTAGTGTCCCTTTTTCCCCACATCCTCGCCAGCATCTGTTGTTGGTAGATTTCTGCATGTGAGCCATTCTAACCGGGGTGAGGTGAAACCTCATTGTGGTTTTGATTTGCATTTCCCTGATTGCTAATGACCTTGAACATTTTTTCATGTGCCTGTTGGCCATTTGGATTTCCTCTTTTGAAAAATGTCTATTGAGGTCCTTGGCCCATCTCTTAAGTGGGTTGTTGGTTTTGTTTTTGTGGAGTTTCTTGATCTCTTTGTAGATTCTGGTTATTAACCCTTTATCTGTTGCATAGTTTGCAAATATTTTTTCCCATTCTGACGGTTGTCTTTTCACTCTCCTGACTGTTTCTTTTGCAGTACAGAAACTTCTCAATTTGATGCAATCCCAATAGTTGATTTTGGCTTTGACTGCCTGTGCCTCCCGGGTCTTTTCCAGAAATTCTTTGCCTGTGCCAATATCTTGAAGGGTTTCTCCAATGTTCTCTAGTAACTTGATGGTGTCAGGTCGTAGATTTAGGTCTTTAATCCATGTTGAGTGGATTTTTGTGTAAGGTGTAAGGTAGGGGTCTTGCTTCATGATTCTGCACGTGGAAATCCAATTTTCCCAGCACCATTTATTGAATAGACTGTCCTTGCTCCAGGAATTAGTTTTAGATCCTTGATCAAATATAAGTTGGCTGTAGATGTTTGGGTTGATTTCTGGTGTTTCAATTCTGTTCCATTGGTCTATCCATCTGTTTCTGTACCAGTACCATGCTGTTTTAATTACAACTGCCCTGTAGTATTTTGATGATATTGATTCTTCCAATCCATGAGCATGGAAGATTTTTCCATTTCTTGGTATCCTCTTCTATTTCTTTCTTTAAGGTTTTGTAATTTTCATCGTAGAGATCTTGAACGTCCTTGGTTAAGTTTATTCCAAGGTATTTGATTGTTTTTGTAGCTATTGTGAATGGGATTGATCTTAGAAGTTCTTCCTCAGCCATGGCACTGTCTGTGTATACAAAGGCTGTTGATTTTTGTGCATTGATTTTATACCCTGCTACTTTGCCAAACTCTTCTATGAGTTCCAATAGTCTCTTAGTAGAGTTCTTTGGGTCCCCTAAATACAGAATCATGTCATCTGCAAAGAGGGATAGTTTGAGTTCTTCCTTCCCAATTTGTATCCCTTTAATTTCTTTTTCTTGCCTAATAGCTCTGGCTAGAACCTCCAGAACTATATTGAATAGCAGTGGTGAGAGTGGGCATCCCTGTCTGGTACCAGATCTCAGTGGAAATGCTTCCAACTTTTCCCCATTTTAAATGATTCAAATGTATGGCCAGAGATAAGAATCATCTTTTTATTCATGTAACATAATACCTATTGGAAGATTTATTAAATGCTAACCCACTGAACCACACATTTGTTTAAAATACACTTATACTGCGCTGGGTTGTGACATAGTGGGTAAAGCCACTGCCTGCAATGCCAACATCTCATGAGTGCCAGTATGTGTCCTTGATGCCCCATTTCCAATCCAGCTCCCTGCTAATGTGCCTGAAAAAAGCAGTGGAGGATGGCCCAAGTGCTGGGACCTCTGTAGCCCATGTGGGAGACCCAGAAGATGATCTGGCTCCTGGCTTTGGCTTGGCCCACCTCTGGTTATTGTGGCCATCTGGGGAGTGAACCAGTGGTTAGAAGACCTATCTGTCTCTATCTTTTTCTCTGTAACTCTGGCTTTAAATAAATAAATAAATCTTTTAAAAAATAAAATAAAATATACCTATTCAAATACTTGGTATTAAGAACTATCATTTCAAAAATGAAAAGAGAAGTTTGAACATTTAACAAGAAAACATAGTCAACTCTTGAACTAACAATGGCTCCTTGCCATAGGATGTTTCTGACAACTGGAAAGGTGAATAGTTCCAGATGATGCAGCTCCTGGATACATTTTTACAGAATATAGAAGGAATCAGATAGTCACTTAATAGATATATCAACCCTGGAGACAAAAATAAGGTGATACATTCCAGAAAAAGGTGGCTCCCCATCCTACAAACACTCTGAGTATCCACCTCTGGTCATTTGTCCTATTGCAAGTGATGCCAAGGAGATATAGACCACCTTGGGGAAAAGACCCAAGAAGCACAGGCAATCAAAGCCAAAATTGACAAATGGGAATACATCAAGCTGGGAAGCTTCTGGACTGAAAAGGAAACACTCAGTTAAGTGAAGAGGCAACTATGCATCTGATAAAGGATTAACATCAAGAATCTATAAAGAGCTTAAGAAATTCAACAACAACAAAACAAACAATCCAGTTAAGAAATGGGGAAAGGACTTGAATAGACATTTTTTAAGAGAGGAAATTCAATGGCCAACACTTAAGAAAATGCTCAGGATTACTAGGTATCAGGGAAATGCAAACCAAAACCACAGTGAGGTTACACCTTACTCCAGTTACAATGGCTCTCATATAGAAGCAACAAATGACAAACGCTGGCGAGGATGTGGGGAGAAAGGTACCCTGGTCTACTGTTGGTGAGACTGTAAACTGCTGCAGCCGCTGTGGAAGATAGTATGAGGATACCTCAGAAATCTGTTTATAGACCTACCACATGATCCAGCCATCCCACTCTTGGAAATTTACGCGAACCAAAAGAAATAAGCATCTGAAAGAGTTATCTGTCCCCCATGTTTATTGCAGCACAATTCACAATAGCTAAGATATAGAATCAACCCAGATGTCCATCAACTGTTTACTGGATAAAGAAATTATGGTTTGTATACACTATTGAGTATTACTCTGCTGTAAAAAAAATGCAATCCTATGTTTTGCAATTGAATGGACACAATTGAAAACCTTTATACTTAGTGAAATAAGCCAGACCAAAAAAGATAGATACCAAAAGTTTTCCCTGATCTGATGTAATAATTAATAGAGTACATGAAATTTAACATATTAGAGTGAAATAAACATTTTGAGATTTGATAATTGTTTACAACCCTTGTCTCTTCTGTAGAGGTACAGTGTTTTGTTTTGTTTTCTCTTCATATTATTTGTTGAACTGTTTTACTTGGTGTAGGGTGTAGGGTTAACTATATGATCATTAAGTAAACTGAAAATACATCTTTGTAAAAATTAAGAGTGGGAATGTGAGAGGGAGGAGGAGGAAGGTTTGGAGCATGGGTGGGGGTGGTGGGGAGTGTCACTATGTTCCTAAACTGTATATATGAAATACATAAAACTTGTATAACTTAAAAAAATTTAAGAAGAAAATGTTACGTAGTGATCCCCAGAGGCAAATATTAATGCACCTTGATCACTTCTGGTTTTAAATTTAAGTATAAATGCTATTTCCATGAGTTTGAGTAAACAAGGGTTTTGCAATTATTTATTAATTTATTAATTTGACAGAGTAATAGACAGTGAGAGAGAGGGACAGAGAGAAAGGTCTTCTTTCCGTTGGTTCACTTCCCAAATGGCCGCTACAACCGGCACTGCGCTGATCCGAAGCCAGGAGCCAGGTGCTTCCTCCTGGTCTACCATGCGGGTGCAGGGTCCCAAGGACTTGGGCCATCCTCCACTGCCCTCCTGGGCCACAGCAGAGAGCTGGACTGGAACAGGAGCAACCAGGACTAGAACCCAGCATCCATATGGGATGCTGGAGCAGCAGGTGGAGGATTAACCTAGTGAGCCATGGCACCGGCCGGTTTTACAATTAAAAAATAAAAGAAAAAAAGAAAAAGAAAGAAAAACGAAAAAAAAAAGGAAAAAAATAAATAAAAATCAGAAATAATCCAAGATGGAATGATTCAAAGACTGATGTGGTCCTTGGACAAGTTTTCAAAGGCTTATCAAAATAAAGTTCTTGTAGGTTTTGATGAAGACTCATATACATTACCTATCATATCTATAGTCAACTGCTAATATAATAGTACGAGGGAATTGTTGTAGTTGAAAAGTTAAAATTTAGTTGTGTTGAAACATTCTGAAAAATTCTTTGTTGTGCCAGCTATGTCTGGTAGTCTATAAATAAAGGAGAAGAGTGAGCAAAACATTCAATGCAACTCAAACACAACAATAGCATAAATAGAATAAGTGGCATAAATAGCACTATCATATGTATAATTATAAATAATTTCATTTCTCAGGGAACATCCCTGCAAGTGAAAGAACAGGCTACTTCAGTGTTAATTAGAACTTTAAAAGCCGTTTTAACATCTAGGAAATGTTTCCATGCTTTTCATTTATAGAAAACATACCTTGTTAAAAAATAAAAACTCAGAAAACATAGCATTTGAGTCAAACAATGCCATATGATTTAGCAACTCTTTTAAAAGCAAACTATCTTAGCTAAATATATAAACTCTACAAAGTGTCTCCAATGATAATTAAGCCACAAAGAGTCAGAATAAGCTGCTGAAGGTTAACTGCAAACAACTCAGGATCCTAACTCCAGAGGTATGTGTTTCTTGCTCAACTCTTGTGCTATTTTGTGTGGTCAGGGACCTTTGCTCCCTGTGTTTATTCTGGGATACAGGCTTTATCTCAACCTGTGCTTTATGATCACCTCCACACTAGGAAAGAGAAGCTGAGCACCTTGCACTGACATCATGAGTTTTCCTAGGCAACAAATGTAGTTACTCACATTTCATGGATCAAACCAGCCCTGGAATTCACACTGGGCCTTAGCAGCAGACAGCATCATGCTTGCATGTGTCCAGAAGGAGTAGCATACATTTTTGATAAAGAGATATAATGACTCACACAAACCTGTATCACATTCAAATGAATGAGACAGCAGTAGAATATGATTACTGCCCTGTTTGTAGTATTTGTAGTGAACAGAAGGGCTTCTTTGCACTTAGGAAGTCTGAGGAATTTTTGGATAAGTGGCATGAACTGACTGTACAAAACACTAAGGTCATTGAGGAAGAACAATTCTCAATGAAATTGCATTTATTGTATGGGATATTTTACTATTTGTAGACTTTAAATAAGAATGTAAGATGATATGAAAACTAAGAGGCAATATCTTGTGTGGTTAAAACCCTGGAGTCAGTTTGAATCCTGGCTCTGCCACTCATTAGCAGCATGACTTGGGGAAATAATTTGATCTGTCCATGATTCAGTTTCCTTGTTTATATATGATGGTATCATATTAATGTCCATTTTATTTATGAGGTTCTATGAGAAGTCAGTGAGTACACACATAAATACACACACATATCACTTAGTAAATAATAGGAAATGTTTGCTCTTCTAACTGAAATGATGATCTGAATTTTATTAGGGGCTTTTTGGTGAAACGATATTCTAGCTTAGAGAGCATGACATGACAACTTCTTAATAATAAGAGTAACTGCCATTTATTGAAAGTCTTAAAAATGCCAAGCACATTTACTCTTGTTATTTCTTGCCATCAAAATACTCAGAAAGGTGAATTTATCATACACATTCTAAAAATAAAGAAAGAACTGAGGCTCAGCAAAATCCAGTAATTTGAATTCTGAGACCAGTGGTGTTTTTCTTTTATGTTATTCTGTAATGAGGGAGTAAAGGAGTAGAATCAGGAAATATTGAGCAACTTAGTCTGCCTTCATCATTTGCTACATTAAGGAAAGTGTCAGGAATACTAGTCTTGTTTATGTGATCCCTTTGACACTTAATCCTATCATTATGTTCAATTATGAACTGAAACTGATCACTTTGCCTAGTGAGATGGCATTGGTACATGCCACCTTGATGGGATTGAATTGGAATCCCCTGGCACATTTCTAACTCTACCATTAAGGGTAAGTCCCAGTGAGCATGCGCCAAACTGTACATCTCCTCCCTCTCTTATGCCCACTCTTATATTTAACAGGGATCACTTTTCAGTTAAATTTAAACACCTAAGAATAATTGTGTGCTAATTAAAGAGTTCAACCAATGCTGTTAAGTAGAACAAAAAAATACTAAAAGGAATAAAGTAGTAAGCTGTCTGCCAATACTAACTGATAGAATTAAGGAGAGAATGATCCAACATGGGAAGCGGGATATACAGCAGACTCATAGAATGGCAGATGTCCTAAATAGCACTCTGTGCTCAGAATCAGCCCTTATGGCATTCAGATCTGACTAAAAAGCTCATGAGAGTATTTCAGGTATGGAAAACCAAGACACTCTGGCAAAAAAATAAAAATGACTTAAATGAAATATCTCTGTGAGTGAGATCCCAGTGGAAAGAATGGGTCATCAAAGAAGGTGGTACCTTTCTCTGAAGGGAGGAGAGAACTTCCACTTTGACTGTGGCCTTGTCTAAATAAGATTGGAATTGGCAAACTCAAGAGGCTTCCATAGCCTTGGCAGCTCATGACAAGAGCCTAGGGTGATTACTGATGCCATAAACAAGAGTGTCAATTGTTAAATCAACAACAGGAGTCACTGAGCACTTACTCCTCATGTAGGATCTCTGTCCTTAATGTGTGGTACTATGTGAATTAACGGTATAACTAGTACTCAAACAGTACTTTATACTTTGCATTTCTGTGAGGGTGCAAACTGTTGAAATCTTTACTTAGTATATACTAAGTCGATCTTCTGTATATAAAGATAATTGAAAATGAATCTTGATGTGAATGGGATGAGAGAGGGAGCAGGAGATGGGAGGGTTGCAGGTGGGAGAGTAGTTCTATGAGGAAAAGGCCACTATAATCCAAGAGTTGTACTTTGGAAATTTATATTTATTAAATAAAAGTTTAAAAAGTTAAAAATCAAAAAAATTGCATGCTATGCATGCAAAAATGCTGAGAGGTCAGTGGTAAACAAGTACCATCATTGGTATTTAGGAAGGGATATGGCCTCAAAGCAAAGAGCTTTTTTCTGGTGAGCCAGTGGAATTGAAGTTCGGACTAGCTACCTTGTGTACACAGAGAACAGTGTCATTTTCAGATAATCTCATCATAGTATTAAAGGGAAGATGATATTGATCTTGACTTCTATTTTTCAGGTCAACTACTATAATCCTTAACTTTCTTCCTAGGTCCTCTTTTTCTCATGATTTATTAATTTTTCATTTCTCTCAAGCTTTCTTAGGTTTCATATCCTTTTGGAAGTGTGGCAACTTAAGCTGGCCAGAGGATTTCAGCAAAATTATGACAAATTTTGGTCTCTTGTAAGTAAAATTCTCTTTTCTCTCAGGCTATATGTGTTTCATGTTTGATACGGGACTATCTTGAGGTAACTGTACATTTCCCTCTCTTCTCTAGCTGTAAGCAGAATTGTGATTTAATATAGTAAAAACATGTTATTATTGGCTCTGGAGTTTCATTTCTCATGAACTTCAGACTTTATATTTTCTGAGTACCTCCTCCTCTTTGATGCCTTTGCCCAAACATTCATGCTAGCCAACATGATATTTGGGTTATTTTTTGGCAAATGAATCAAAATGTGATTGGGAGTGAATAAGCTAATTCATGGAGGCTCTGGGGCACTGACAAATCCAATGCTTTGAGCTAAATTATTTCTTTCTATGTTAAATATCCTGAACTTCCTTTTTTTCCATTTCTTCCAAAATGTCCTTTGTGGTAAAAACTCTTTAATCAGGTCCAACTTATTGCCTTTAATCTCATGGTGAACTTGTGAATATCTGTGAAGAACACGCTATGTTTCAAATAGATGAGGTATTCATAATCTTGTCTAGCAGTAATAGGAAATTTCACATTATCTGAAATGTGTGATGTGAAATTGTTAAGAGCTCTGTGCCAGGCATTGTTGTAAGCACTTTACATTTATTAACTCATTTTATCCATACAAGAGTTTATTTTGAACAAATTGTGGAAGGTATTATTTTTTTGGATGAGGAACTTAAGGCATAGAGAGATTGAATCATTTGCCTGAAGTCATGACAGATATTAAGTATTAGAGACAAGGTTCAGAAATAGGTAGTATGACTTCAGAGCTTGATTTTGTAGCTTTATACTGAATGGCAAATAACATCTTACAGATTTCCAGGGGCTGGCGCTGTGAATCAGCAGTTAAGTCGTCACATGCAATTCTGGTGTACCATATCCGAGTATCATTTCTGCTCTGCTTCCCACTTAAGCTCCCTGGTAGCACACTGGGAAAACAGTAGGTGAAGACCCAAATACTTGTGCCCTACCACCTACATGGGAGACCCAGATGGTGTTCCTGGCTCCTGGCTTTGGTCTGGCCTAGGCCCAGCTGTTAAGGCCTTTGGGGAGTAAACCAGTGGATGGAAGATATCTGTATCTCTGCCTGCCTTTCAAATAAATAAATAAATTTTAACAAAAAGATTTCCATATATTTTTATCTAACTTTTCTCTAACATAGTATGGCTAAATGTCAATAGCATACTTAAGTAGAGGAGGTATATATTTTAAAATTAAATAATTCATTTTAACTTCAGATCATCTATACCATTGCCTTGTACTTCAAACACAAAAATGTTCTGTGATAAATCAATGATATTTCTACTAACTGCCAGAAATTTTCATTAAGAAACATCCTAACATTTGAAGCCTAACCAAGTCACAACTGTCACATAATATTTACAATGTGCCTTTAAAGAAAATAAAACTAAAATGAAACCTTTAAAAATGTCTATCAGAAAATTATATAATGACCAATTTTCATTATTTAAGAGGTTAAATTTTAGAGAAAACATCAGTATAAGTTTACTAAAATTCTATGTGTATACATATGGATAACCTTAGATTTCTGATACTTGGTTTATTATGTTGCATTGGTTGAGGAGGGTTTTTAATCATACTTAATTACCATATTCATAGAATAAATCTCAACTGAAAGAGATATAATCTAACTGCTCCTCTCTTTACATAGTTGCAATGTACTCTAGGAATATTAGAAATACCACATGTGGTAAAAATATGATAATTCAAATGTGCATCATGAACTCTGTCTTTTTAAAAATTTGTTTATTTATTTGAAAGGCAGAGGTTTATTTATTTGAAGCTGACAAAAGAGAGAGACAGAGAGACAGACAGATAAACAGAAAGAGATTGTTCATCCACTGTGTCATTCCTGAAAAGGCTGCAGTGACTGGCTAGGTTGAAGTCAGGAGCCAGCAACTCCTTTTGAGTCTCCCATGTTGGTAGCAGGTTCCCTGGGCCATCCTCCACAGCTTTCCCAGGCATATTTTCAGGCAGCTGGATAGGAAGTAGAGCAGCTGGAACTCGAACTGACACTCTGATATGAGATACTGGCGTTGCAAGTGGTGGCCAAACCTGCTGTACCACATCACAGGAACTCTGCATTTTATGACTATTGTAGTAAGTAGCTTTGTTAAATGCAAAATTTGTGTTCAAGAGAATGTTGCATTTAAATAAATCATATTTGTTTACTGCAAAGTAAACATGTAGTCATTTTACTAAAGTATTCTTTAGATGTGATAAATAGCACAACACACAGAAATGTAAATCTACTAGATTTTACATTGGTAGGAGTTTTAGTTAAATAACAAGCCTACTTCTTTTGATTTCTGCAAGAAGATGATCCAATAGCAGAATCTTTGACAATGGCCTTGTCTAAATATGATCAGAGTCAGTGAACTCAGGGGGCTTCCATAGCCTTGGCAGCTCATGACAAGAGCCTAGGGTGATTACTGAGGCCATAAACAAGAGTGTCAATTTGTTAAGTCAACAACAGGAGTCACTGTGCACTTACTCCTCATGTAGGATCTTTGTCCTTAGTGTGCTGTACTTTGAGATTTAATGCTATAACTAGTACTCATACAGTATTTTTCACTTTATGTTTCTGTGTGGGAGCAAACTGTTGAAATCTTTACTTAATGTATGCTAAACTGATCTTCTGTAT
This sequence comes from Oryctolagus cuniculus, assembly GCF_964237555.1. NCBI lineage: Eukaryota > Metazoa > Chordata > Mammalia > Lagomorpha > Leporidae > Oryctolagus > Oryctolagus cuniculus. The sequence goes on from NC_091439.1 coordinate 63,208,028, forward strand.
ATGAAGAGAATCGAAAATGAATCTTGACGTGAATGGAAGGGGAGAGGGAGTGGATAAAGGGAGGGTTGCGGGTAGGAGGGACGTTATGGGGGGGAAGCCATTGTAATCCATATTCTGTACTTTGGAAATTTATATTCATTAAATAAAAGTTTAAAAAAAAAAGAATCATAGACTATCAGTGTCAATTCACATGAGTTGTTGAAGTCCTATCTTTGAAAAAACTCCTAACTCTTCTGTTTCATGGCTGAGCAACCCAATACTTTTTCTATCTCTTCTAGAAGTCACCCAAAAGCAACATGACATGATTATAAAAATAGTAAAATCTATTGTTAATGAAACTAGAAGAAAAAAATGTGTAAATGGGAGTGGGCATTTGGCACAATGGTTAAATAGCTGCTTGGGACACCTGCACCACATATCAGAGTGCCTGTTTTGAGTTCTGTTTCCTCTACTTCAGATACAGCTTCCTACCAATGCTCATTTTGGAAGACAACAAAAGTGGCTCAAGTATCTGGGTCTCTGCCACCATGTAGAAGACTTGGTTTGTGGTCTGGGCTCCTGGCTTTGGCTTGGTTCAGATCCAACTGTTAAGGGCATTTAGGGAGTGAGCCGGCAGATGCATGATCTTTCTCTTTTTAACTTTGCCTTTCACATAATGTGAAAATAATTAATAAATGTTTTAAAAATTAAAATATACATAAAAGGTTGCCAAAAGCTACTAAGTTGTTATAGGAGTCATCAGAAAGAAGCAGAATGGAAACAGAAGAGACAGATTCCAACACAGTGAAGCAGAAGCACACTTCATTGTGGTGAGGAGCCAATACAGAGGTCTTAAACCCACACCTGTAATAGCAGGTGCATGGAGGAATAAGTGATACCAGAACCATGGACTCAACCTCCACACCCCCATCTTGCCTTTCCCAGTTTAGCTCAGAAAGCAGAGGGTACAGGATTACACCAAGCAGTGAACAGAGCAGCCATCTCTCCCGGAAGCTGTGTTATCTGGTGGCAGCTCAAACTTGGCTAACCTACAAAATAACCTGGCCCCTTGGCAACTAGATGAATGTCTTATAGGAAACATAATAAATTGAAAGTGCAGTGGAGGATGGCCCAAGTGCTTGGGCCCTGCACCCCATGGAAGACCAGGATAAGTACCTGGCTCCTGCCATCGGATCAGCGCAGTGCGCCAGCCGGCCACAGTGGCCATTGGAGGGTGAACCAACGGCAAAGGAAGACCTTTCTCTCTGTCTCTCTCTCTCACTGTCCACTCTGCCTGTCAAAAAAAAAATACACTACAGAACATTTGTACTCATGTATTTCAATGTAAAAATAATATATTTATCACTCAGAATCCATCAACACATTATAAGAAAAATATACCATGACCAAGGGGAATTTATTCCAGGAACAACAAAATAGCTCAATAGTATTAAATCTTTTCATTTATTATACCAGTTAACCTAATGATAAAAATAATTTGCCCCTTCCATTGACATTAAAAGGTATTTGACAACATTTATGCAAATTCATGAAACAGTACCTCCAAAAAAGGAATCAAATAAAAATTTATATATCCTCACAAATACATCTATTTAAGTCCCAAAGACAAGTTCAAGCTCATTTTGAAAATCATAGAGGAATTTTCATTAAAGTTGGAAATAAGGCAGAGATGCTCAGTATCAACTATTCAATTACACATCATTGGGTAAGTAGTACAGTTAAGAAAGAAGGAAATTATATGTGCCAAAACTGGATAAAAGAGAAGAAACTGCCATCATTTGCAGTTGACATCTTGTTTGTTTGAGAAACTCATGAAAATCAATTGCAATACCAATATGAAAATAATTAAGTATCAGTATGAATAGACATAAATCAATAGCCTCCATTGTATACAAACAATAATTTATTTTGAGATACAGATGAAAAACTCATTTAAAAACAATCAAATGCAGAGCAGTAACCTTAACAAGAATGAGCAAAACAAAGAAAAATGTAAAACCATCTTTGGAGTTGGCATTATGGCACAGAAGTTTAAACCAATGCTTGTGACACTGGCATTCCATATTGAAGTGCAGTTTTGAGTCCTAGCTGCTCCTCTTTGAACGCTTGTCCCCTGCTTATGCACCTGGGAAGGCAGCAGACAATGACCAAGTACTTGGGCCCCTATCACCCATATGGGAGACCCAGAGGGAGTTCCAGGGTTTTGACTTTGACCTGGCCCTGCCTTGGCCTTTGGGGAAGGAAACACTGGATGGAAGAACTCTTCCTCTATCACTCTGCCTTTCAAATAAATGAAATAACTCTTTCTGTAAATGAGTTTATTTATTTATTTGAGAGGTGGAGCTACAGACAGAGAGAGGGAGAGACAAGAAGGTCTTCCATCTGCGAGCTCACACCCCAAATGGCTGCTACAGCCGAAGCTGGGCTGATCCAAAGCCAGGAACCAGGGACTTTTTCTGGGTCTCCCACATGTGTGTGGAGGCCCAAGTACTCGTGCCATCTTCCATTGCTTTCACAGGCCATAGGCAGAGAGCTAAATCAGAAGAGGAGCAGCGAGGACACAAACCCATGTCCATATGGGATGCCAGCACTGCAGGAGGAGGTTTAGCCTTCTACTCCACAGCACTGGCCTTGAAATAAATCTCTTAAAAAATTGTCCTTAAGGATATGAAAGAAGATGATGATAATGGAATGACACAATGTGCTTATGGGGAGGAAGGCTCAATATCATCAAGATATAAATGGTCTCTTAATAAAATCAATTCCAATGATATTTTATTTAACAGAACCACATTAGGTTTTTCTAAACTTTGATGGCAAGAAAACATAAATAAGCATATCCAAGAAAATTCTTGAAGAGAGATGGAAGGAAGGGTGCTAGAATTACCATATTAAAACACTAGAATGACTCATTCATGAACAGGAAAACAAGGACAATAGAACAACAAACAGTAAAGAAGTTGACCTAAATTTACTTGGAATTTTATAATGTGATGAAGGATGGCATAGCTAGTCAGAGAAAAAAATAAACTAGCAACTAGACAATAAGATACAAATTTGGGAAAAAAGAACGAATTTTCACTGATTAAACCAAGATAAATCCCTCATAAATATGTGATTTAAAGGTTAATAGTTTATATATATATTTGTTATACATACATATATAAAAGTATATGACATCAGTCCCTAATAATGTGTCAATCAAAATCATAAATAATTGGTTATATATTACATATTATATAGAAAGGAAACTTTGTTTTAATGAATTAAGTGAAACAGCAAACATTATCACTTATTTAACATTTCTCTCTGATTTCCTCTTAATTTGTCTTTCTGAAAACAATGTATTCCTTAAAAATGATGGTAACTGACTCTATGAAAAGGAAACATTTAATAGCAGAGTGAGTCATTTGCGGCATTTCAACAGGAGCCAGGTAGTTTTCCTACTCAGAACAATAACAGCTTGTTTACTGTTCTTTCTCTCTCTGGATTATATCCATAGCTTTATTGGTTTCCTTTGAAATCATTTGTACAAATGAAGTTCATATGGTCAAAAACCAAGCTATACAATTTCAAATGCTACTAGAGGCAGTTTTTTAAGAAAGACTTTGATGCATTGAGATTTTACATTGCTACCATTCTTTTTAAAAGATAAGACTATACATCGGCTATTATAAACTTATTTTTATATATTTTATAAGTGTATTGGATCTCCATTTTATTAAACCGTTTGTGCCTAATATTTTTATTATTCCTTCTTTTGTGTGCCCTATATTCTTCAGAAATTCATAAAAATTAGAAGATTCAAAGGATGTGTTATTCTAAACCTAATTTTCAACCACTCTCTTTGCCAAATGATATACATAAATTTTACATTAAAATAGGAAAACTAAACCTTAAAAGGTATATCATTACACTGCTAAAACCAAACGTCACAGGATGTCAATTTTTCAAATTTGGTGACATCAGTTACGTGTGACACAGATTTGATGTTTCTAAAAAACAGATTGTACCCAAGTCTGTATTTCTTCCAGAGAAATATTTTTAGCAAAATTATGTGTAATTATATAAAAAATTAAAAACCAGGAAATTTTTATTGCAGTCAAACTATTACCTTTTTTTTAATTGGAAAGAAATAAACTATGACAAATTTTGGTTGCTAATATTTAAGTTCTCCCAAAATTGAAAAATGTACATAGCAAATATATTTGAGCATGCTTTCTAACTGCTTTGAAAAGTTCTATAGATCTGGAGATGTGTGAACAGGAGCTAAATACTGGGGATAACAATAATAGTATCTATTATTTGTAGAGTACTTACCATGTTCCTGACATGTCATATATATGATTGTAATGAAATAATCAATCAAATGCAGAGAGTGCAGTTTAATATCTCCCCATAGAATTTAATGTTGTGAAGGTAAGGATTTAGTCTTTCCTAGTCATTAGAATATTTTTTAGGCCTCAGTTTCCTCATTTGTAAGGTGATCAGGTTAAGTTGTAGGACTCAGCTCATGGGAGGGCTGCTTTAAAATGCTGTGATTCTAAAAATAAACTTCATCATTTTCAGCCTGAAAATGTAAGACTAAGTAAAGGGAGCCACTAGAATCCCATTGTTTTACTTTTGTTCAAAAGTGTTACTTCTTTTTCATCATAACATTCAAAATGCTCTAGAAATATTTCTCTGAAGCCATTTTAGTAGATTGTATTTTTCATTGAGATTTGTTGAAATTCAAGAAAGAAATATTTGATTTTTTGGTAAGTACATATTCATCATCATGCACATTAAATAGAACCATCTATTTTTGAAATAGCAATTCTTATAATAATTCTATCATTTTTCTTTAAGAACTATGGAGAAATAATAGAAGTGATGCATTTTCTGTTTTGGCCATGGATCAGATTTTTGGCTGGGATGACCCTTAGTCTGACTCAGTATAGTAATTCAGGTGATCTTTTTGGCCTAATGTTAGAAAATACATGAAAGAAAGAAATTAAAGCAACTGAGTTCCTTCATTGTCTGGAAATAATTAGATTCTTAAGAAATGCCATCGTGCTCCTCAAATTAATTTAATAGCCAATAAGACAGAAAAATGAGCATTTTGTATGAATACCTTTAGAAGTAATCACAGAGTTTATAATCAAAAGGATGCAAAGATGCAAGTAGTAGCACTCGAAGATGACAGTGACAAGCACACTTTTCAAGCTAATTTGTGTCATTAGGGCTTTTTTGCTGCTCTTCGAGGCGTATCAGGAGGTAGGACTACATTTCACTGTCTTCCATGCCTTGGACTTGTCTATGGGCCGTGCATTGTCAGGAAGTTTTATGAGCCAGTTGGTGAGATTCACCACCTTCCCATCCTCTGGGGCAGAAAGGTTGTGTGTCGTCTCCTAACCTTGGTCCCTCAGTGGCTCTGAGGAGCCGAGGCCTCAGGCTGAACTTCAGTCAACGGGCCGTGTGAAGGCTGTTTTAAGCCAGGTAGAGTCTGATGCTATCTCCTACTGTAGCTAGCCAATCCTGACTCAGCTTATCTGGGAATACAGTCTTATTCCACCATGGACCATACACATTAGTCTTGACCAAATGCACAAAACCTTGATGTTTGCATACTAAAGTAATTTTACTTTTGGATTCATTATATGATTAACTTTATTATACAACAAATAGTATTGCATCCTGCAAAATAATCCAACACTGAATATTCTAATATGCAATTCAGTTGCATATAAAGAACCTAATACCACTAACTTTATTAAAAGTTGCTCCAATGAATAATGCCTGTTTTGACTTAGCTTGTAGGTAATTTATTTTCTTAACTGCATTACTCTAAGGAATAAGCTTTCCAAAAGTCTTCATTATAAAACTAAATAAAACTTCAGAATAAATTTTATGATATTCATGCAAAGCATATGGCATTCTAGCGAGAATCAAATGAAATTTATAATTGACAATTAAAATATGGTGTTTATCCGGCATGAGAAGGAAGCAAATCTGGGCTCTTTATTATCCCAAATTTCCAATTTAGATATATAATGCTCAAAGCAGAAAACTGTCAAATCAACACTTTACTCTGGCTAGAAAATTAAAGAAAATGTTAGCATGCCAAAGCTACATGTTCTAATTAAATTAAACATTCCATCAAAGTGACTAAAATGAGTCTTTCCCAGCATTAAGCTGAATCCTGGATGGTTCTACATTTTCCAAGTTCCCAGGGCAGTCTCAGACTTGCAAGATGAGTTTAAAAGTGAAGCAACATAACCCCCACTCTGAGCATCTTGTGTTATTACTATCGATTTTTCTGGTGGCATTGAAGTAGAAGATGCAGAGACAGCCAAGCTGTATTTAGAATCCAAAAAGAGGCAGCAAAGAGCAATCTCTCTAATTCACTGTTTATGACCATGGATACTTTAGATGTTTGGACACACTGAGAACCTGAGATGTTTCTTTAAATGCTTTTCAGTGCTAGTTTGTACACACATCAGACACTAAAAATTATTTACTGAATGAATTAATGTCTAGCTAGATTCTTCCCTTTCTTGGGGAGAATATATTGTGCAAAAAGATCTTTGGGAAAAGAATGGAAAAACCCTAACAGAAGTAATAGCACCCATGTAAGGACCTTAACAAGAGAAAAAAGGTAGATGTGATCAAACTAGTGGTTAGAATCAGTTGCTGGATCCCTTCTCATTATAACAAGGTGTACACATTCATTTAATCAACCACGATCGATGATTTGCAATGTCCTAGACCTGTGCTCAGGATAAAGAATAAACAGTAGAGACAGAAATGGAGCTTACGGTCTATTAGAAAATGCAGCAAAGAAAAGAGATGATTAGGATCACAGCTAATGCTGAGTTTTACTGCCAGTAAAAGCACTTTTTAAGATGTTAACTCATTTAACCCTTACAATCATTTCATGAGGCAGATTCTGTTGTTAGTACTGTCAGTTGATAGATGAGCAAAATGAGACACGGAATGAAGTGTCTGCAAATAACCAGGAAGAAGCACAACAGTCTTGAGTCAAAGCCATCCGTCTGAATATTTCACACTCTGTCACTATCTTCTATGGCCTGTCTAATGAATTGTATTCATTGCAAAGCAATATCAGAGGAAATACAGAGAGCAGTATGCTTTTATGGCCGGCATCATTTAGATAACTGAGACTTTCATGAAGATCTTATTGCTAAACTAGTGTCTGATGGAGTTACATATTTTATATGGTTTCAATCTAAATAAAAGAGGATAGCTAGACATGTTTAATGACAATCTAAATGTTATCTCTAAAACTACTTATGTACCTTATATAAAGGAAAGCTTAAATAGATCTCATCATATAGAAGTAACCACTTGTTGAGTCAGCACTTCCTTGTAAGTAGTTTGGAGGGTTTTGTTCATTGACATCTCTAAAAATGTGATTAGAATAGATTGTTTCCCTCTATAACTTTTCTTATATTTAAAGATTAAGGAGTCAGGCCTACTCTTTCAGCTTCCAGGTTACCAATGGGCACACTGCAACTGAATTCAGTGTTTATAGAGTTCTGTTCTCAAGATGATGTCCTCATAATGAGAAAGTTAACCACACTAGGAGTGGTGTAGAATCTCGGTAAGATGTAGCATGAGTTACAGCTTAAAGTGTGTTAGATTTAGGGTCATATAACATTACTGGCACTATCTGCTGCTATACAGCAAACTATATGAGATCATAGAATCATTTGTTATAGTGGAAGTTTGCTTTTATCAACTCAGTGCTGAATATCTTACCTTCAAGCTCAGAAGCTGGAGATGAAATAAAATAAACTTAGACTGCTCCCATGATTGAAAAAAAGAAACATAGGAGGTTTGAAGGCCATCCCAACTCATGCCCTTACTTCTTACACAATATGGCAGAAATTTCATGTTCTTTGAGTAGAGTGTTTAGATGCAGTTATATTTTTGAGAGTGCAATGTTTAAAGAGGAATGAAAGGAGCCAAAAATCAATTTTGCCCCATGACAGAGAAATGGATGAGTAAACATTTCGTTTCAGTTAATCTTTCCCTGTTCAGGTAATCTTTAGCCAGGAAAAAAGTATTATTACATAGGAATGACATAGAAAATGCATTTAAATATTTCCAATAGGAATAATTACTACTTATATTTATTTAATATAATCTTTCTCTCATTGATATTGATATAGTAAGCACTTATTGAACACCTACCCTATGTTAAGCACTGGGTTTTTCATTAACAAAGCAATGCTTGCTAATTGTGTTAATTAAATAAGGAAAGGGAAGAGCTATGAGTATGTTGTTCAAACCTTTCAGTGTTAATTTAGGATACTTTGGATATACCTCTTTGATATAACATTAGGCTTAGACTGAATACCTGGTGAGAACTAGGAAGTCAGTTTAAATTCCCTGAGTCTCCATTTTGACATCTTCAAAATGGATCTAATCAAACGATATCTTTTCCATCTCACAGCATAGGTGAAAATGTTTAAATGCGAAAATTACTTTTGCTTCCACTTGTAAAAAACAATGCTTCATAACATCAAATGAGCTCCATTATAAGAAATACTTGCAATTTTTCTATAATATGCATAATAACTATTTTTATCACTTGAGGACAATTACCACTTCCTGGAATTTCCGCATCATGAAATAGTTTATTTACTGATCAGCTATTCCCATGAGAAATAGCTCAGGCAGAAGAGTTTGGCAATTAAGGTAGTAGAATTTAGTGACTAAATGAGAACTCTCTGAACTCGAAAGTTCATGTTTAAGCTTTGATTACCCAACTTATTGACTATATTACTTTAAGCAAGTTCATGTAAATTCAAATTTTCCATTCTATAAAATAAAAATCATAATGAAATCTAGTCTGTAATGCAAATACTTTCTGATCATAAAGTATTTTTATAAATGAAAACCTAGGAGAGTTTTAGTTGAGAAGATAATAAGTTAGTTTTATTGTTGTAAATAAAACAGAATTATTTCTGGCTGATTCCTCAGCCATATTATATGGTTATGTTGCTCTCAGAATTTCTACCAAATACATAAGTGGTTCTCCTTTTTTCTATTTTTACCACATTTTTCATAATGGAATATTTGGAGGCACAATGGATAAATGATAAAAAAAAAACTGTCCTATGACGTGTATAAAAATATTTAGTTTTCACTCTAATTTACTTAATTATCCTGCAGCATTATTTATGGCCCATTGTGATCCCCTGAATACTGTATATTGTGCTATATTTCTTGTCACTTCATCAATTCCAAAACAGTTCATATAACATTGCATGAACTCTTCCCCTCAATATCCCACCTGGTCATTCTCCTTTGAGAACGCATCTGTGGAACGCTTCCTCTACACACTTGAATGCTCTGGCACACATGTGACAACCTGTGCACTAGTAACTTGAGCCTGTGTGTTTACAGTTTGCTAAATAGAAAATTTTAGATGATCATTGACGCCTACTTAAGAAAATCACATTTCCTTCTCATAGCTGTCTGTGGGTTGAGTCTAATGAAGGGAAAACCAGATTCTACCAATTGTTCCTTTCCAGAAGTCCTGGGACATAGTGTGGACTGAGGAGAGATTTTTTAAGTGGGGATTGTGTAAGAATGCCAGACACATGTGACTGAGTGAGCTGATATCTGTTTTCAGATTGATTTAGCATGCCATGCTGTAAAAGCTATCACCACTTTCTCAAAGTACAGGTTCATCTAGCACAAAACTAGCCCTGTTTTCCAAGATTCTTTATTGGTTGTTGCTGCTTTCCCTCAACTCAGGGATAGTGGTGATAATAGGATAAAGATAAAATAAAATGATAAGCACTGAGGATTGCTCACTTCTGAAACTTTTCCAGAGTTACTTGATTTTTATCTTTCTTTCTCCTATTATAGGTAATTCTCAGATATATGAAATATATTTCACTATACAATTGCCAAACTGTCTTTCCTTAACTATTCTAAAACTGTACACCATTACTCTAAAACTTCATAACCCTACAGTCATAGTCTCAATTGCTTCATTAGAACATAGTAACTATAACATGGTATACCCATGGTAACAGTAGCTAGTAAATTCCTAATATGGGACAGCCCCTTACAACAATCCTATGTAGTAACAGTGCCTGACACACAGCAGGAATTCAATTAAAAGTTCAACCAAGAACTGGACTGGCAGGATCTCAGAGGAGGAAAAGAGGTTTAGAGAGATGAAATAATTTACCCAAACTTGCCCAGCTAGTAAAAGCCTGTAAAACTCATGACCACCTGACTTAGAAGACTGGGCTATCTTTCTTCTCTAATAATAGCACAGTATATTCCTGTACAGTCTTAGTTATAATCACTTTTAGCTGTTCCTATAGTAGCCATAGGGTGATGCAAGAACAAAATAGATATTTTACTGAAGATATTTTAGCATCTAAAACTATCCCATGCAAACAATGAGTACCAAATACACAGTCCCAACAGCAAAGCTTAGTTGGAGAAATTATGAAGAATTTTGCTGAACTATTATATGAATTTTCATCTGAAAATTAGCATGAGAGGAAGAATTATTCTCTCCCTCCTTACTCCACTTTCTATGGAAGATTGGCTTCCTGTCCATCCATAGCAACAAATAGGATATCAATTATATAATTCTTTAGAGACTGTATGTTTATGGGCTTGGTAAAAATAAATATGGACTCCGAATTATGATGTAAATAGGGATCATTCCTTATTCAAATAACTGTTTTCCTCAGTGAAATATTTCTAGATGCTTTTAGAAATGCTTTCAGAAATCTGGAAATATTTTACAGTATCTGAAATGGAAGGTAATGTGTGGCTATGAAAATTTCTAACAACTAGATTTTTTTAGATACCTATATTGATACAATTCTCTGAAATTTCACTTTTCTCAATATGATTCTCATTATGCCAACTTTTGAATTAATTCATAATTATGTATCTAAGGTATTTTAATCAAACAGACAATATCCTTCCAATTCTACTTATCTTAGCAAAGGATATAATACAAACTCCACATGTGTTCAGATGACTTTGCTTTCCAGTATTTTAAGATACTGCATCTTCATTTTGTAAAAGTCAGTATATCAAGGATACATTTCAGGATTGTAGTCTGTTTTCTTCTATATTTTGATCTGATTTCCAGACAAGACAGCATCCTATCTTTATCAAACACAAGTAGCTCCAAGTCATACCTAAGCACACTGAGAAGTGTCTGGGAGAGACCGCTTCCCTTACAATGAGCTCAAATCCCAGACATTATCTCACAACAGCCCTCTGTCTGTTTTCCAAAGCTTCAACAGTCACAGTTGTCTGGGAAAGGATGGTGGTTTCGCATCTACTCTGAAATACTGCTGTCACCTTTGGGTGTTCTCATTCCCAACAAAACTTTAGCAACACATAATTTTTGAAATACTCTTCATTATTTTGCAGTCAGATCTTCGTTTGCCTACCTATGAGTCAGATCCTATTTATCTGGATTTCCCTCTCGCTGCCTCCAACATGAGAAATTTTCTAACATTTGTATGATAATGTGAGGGAAGAATTCTTAATGATTTTTATTTCTTTCCTCTATAATTTCCTGCAATTTAAAAACTTTCCACTTCACATTTGAATCACTCACTCTCGATTCAGCAGTGCCTCCCTACTTTTGTTCTCTGGGAGCAACACCACAGCCTTCCTGCTCTGGCTTCTCAAGTCTTCTCCTTGCAGCCAGTGAGGACTCCATTGCCCACCACCATGCTCCGACTGTACAGCAGGCCACTGCCCATGAGCCTGAAAGCTGAAAGCTCATTTATGTCCCCTGGACTCTGAAGTCTGCCTTGGTGAACACATTTTGGCCACAATATATATTCAGTGAGAGAGAGAGGGAGAGAGAGCGCGCGTGCGTGAGCACAAAATGCCTATATGGTTCTCCTTCACGCTTGAATCTTTCTATAGAGACTCACATCAGTCCAAAATCTTGTTCTGAGAGCACGCACCCTTAGAGCTGCCATTTCAGCAAGCACATCACCATGCTCTTTGCATCTTGTGTGTAAATCAAGTTTACCATTTTCAACCTATGGCTGTTGAATAGTTTCTTTGCAAATGCCTCCCAGCAACTTTGTGATATATACTTATTTTTTAGCATTTGCCCTGTATCATTCCATCCCTAAAGATTAAATCAAATTATTTCTTGCTGACAACTGAAATTGCAGCAATTAGATCTTTTAACATAGTACCCAATGAATTGCTGATGTCATACCCTCTCATTCACATAGCCTCTTGTGCTGGGATTTCTTCCTTCATTAAAAAAAATTATTTCCATTTCATATGAAAAGCAAGTGGGGGCAGTGAGAGAGAGAGAGAGAGAGAGAGAGAAGACAGAGAGAGAGAGAGAATGAATATCTTCCATCTACTGGTTCACTTATCTAGTGCTCACAAGAGCAAGGCCTGGGCCAAGTCAAAGCCAGGAGGCTGGAAATCCATCCAGGCCCAATGAGTTGAGTCTTTCCTGTTGCCTGCCAGGGTGTGCATTAGCAGGAAGCTGAAATCTGGAGCAGAGTTGGGACTCAAGCCAAGCTCCCCAGCATGGGATGCAGGCATCACAAGCAGTGAATTAACTGCTGTGTTAAACATCCTACCCAGGTATTTCTTTTTATCTTCAGTGTATCTTTCACTAGAATAAACCATCCTTCTACTCTTGTATGTGTTTTGCTTTCTTCCTTCTGAGAGGCCTACACTTCTCCTTACTTCCTAGAGATCCTCTTCCTTTCTATGCCAAGCCATGGTCACCTTGACCCCATCCTCTGCCTTCCTTAAGTCTATGTCTCTGCAACTGGCTGCCTGAAAAGAGTTAAGTTTTATGCTTCTGATTTTACTCTGAGTCATCCTGAAATTCCTTTGTTTCCACGGCTGTTTAATTTTAACTTCACTTCTCCCACTCTTCTTTTGATTTCCCAAGTTGCCTTTCATCCTGCCTCATCTGGGTCCTTTCTCAGGGATAATAATTGAGTAAAGGTTTAATCCAAAAGGACCAGCACATCAGAGTGGAATGCAGACAGTCTGGGAAGTGAAACCTGTTCTGTCTGTGTATGAGCTGTGTGATTTTAGATGTACAGAGCAATAGTTTCTTTCAGGAAAACCATCACAATTAGGATAATTATTGAGACCTTGCTAGTTTATGTATTTAATGTTATTTTCCAGGAACTTCCCATGCATTTGTTCTTGTCTGTATTCTCTTCCCCCCTCACTTGATTAAATCTCAACTCCTTCTCTGTGCTGTCCTGTACCTTTCGTGTTTTCTAGAGCAACACTGACAGTAGTACATTGTAGTTATTTCTGTAGAGATAGGACAGATGGCAATGAGATTTCTGGAGCCAGAAACTGGCTCTAAATTACTGCAAACCCTTTGCAATATTCTTGGGCTCTCTGTGCCTCAGTTTCTTCATTCGCAAAATAAGAATTGTAATAGCAGTGATATATAACTATTTCAAGTATTTTAATTCTTTCAAAGGACTTAAACTAGTTTTAGATCTACAGCAACAGATCAATAAACAGTATGACTCCCACATAACCATAACCCTTTGGATGGTGACATTTCATTCCCACTTATTTAGTTCTCCATAGCCAAGGGGCTATTACCTAGAGTATAATAAGTGCTCAATTAATGTTTCATGTATTGGATTGAATGCTGCCTCTGAAACCCACAATGGGTCATAATCCCATGACTTGCAAGTCTTAAATCCTGGGCCGTGGCTAATATTCCTTACCACTGAATATGTTTTCATGTGATTTGTTGTAGCTTGTGAGCTGATGTGTGGAGTAGGCTGTGCCTGGTAGTTCAAAGCATGTATGGAAGCAGCAATAATCAGAGATCACTAGAGCTGTCAATCTGTTTCTAAACTAACTAATTAAATATCTTTGAATTAGAAGAATGAGCCCTTCACACATGAATGGAAAACCAGTAGTTTTTCCTCCTCTACCATTTTAGAAGATTGAAAAAACTAACAGAACTGCACTAGCCACTCTCCAACTTGTCTGTCGCAGATTCAATAATTTATTCTTACTATTGATAAGCATTAACTTACACATCTGTGGTCCAATTTTTACTTTCCTAGATAACAAACTGTTCTTGCCTTGCCTAGCCAGGCATTGGAGTAAAAAATTCTTAAAACCAAAATCAGGTATTTGTTTTAAAAGGTTTTTAAAATCTTGACCTCTGTTTCATAAACAAGAAGGAAAAGGAGGGGAAGAAGAGGAAAAAGATCACTGTGAAAAAATAAACTAAACTATTTGGGGAATGATTTCAGGCACTGTGTTTGACCAGACTGCTTGAAGTAGCTGATTACTTTGCTTCTTGATTGGTATATTGAAAGTTTTCAGAAGCATTTTAATCGTACTGCTATTGTAATAGAAGAACAGAAGAATGAACAAGCACGAACATTAAGCCTGTTAGGAAAATAAAAATTCTGGTAAAACAAATTTTCTCAGTATTTTGTTGTTGACAGGTTCATGTGTGTTTAATGATGTGGGTTAACGAAGTTTGATCCTGGGGCAAGAAGGGGGCCAAACCTTCCTGAGTACCTTAAGTCTGTGAACTAGTACAAAGGGCACTATCCAGAATGTGTCACACTATTACAAAATGAAAATTTCTGAAGAGAGATCATATCAGACAAGAATTGGGGATAATGCAAACTTCTGGACACACTGGCAAATAATCAGAAAGTTCAGGGGGTGCTCACCCACGTAGGCTTATCCCAGTAGGGGTCAGTGTGCAAGATGAATAGCTGTGCTTTCTGCAGAGAAGTTCCACAATACTGGAGTCACATAGGGGCCACTCTGCTGAGACTTGAGGCTCATGTATGATAGAGATTGTTACTGTACAGGCACTGGATGTGGCTTCATAAATTGTGTTAATTTTTGCGGTGTGTTAGCCAGGAGGCTTTTAAATATAAAGAATATGTTGGCATAAATAAAATCAGTCTGAAATTCATATTTGATCTCAATGAACTTTTATTTTATTGTTATTAATTAAGGAGCCATAAGCTTTACCATCTTGAAGAGCTTATAACACTCTTGCAACATTTACTTGGATCCAGACCCAGTAGTTTGTATACTTTTTGGCACTACTGTAATTGTAATGGGGAATGGCAAAAGCTACTTAGTTTCTTCTAGGTTTCAAAGAGCCTGTCATTTCAGACAGAAAAAAAAATCTTTTTGTTTTTCAGTCAAAGTGCAGACTGAAAGGTGGATAGTTGTCAATATTGTGTACAGGAATGGGTCAGTATTTTGTATATCAACATCTTTATTACAATAATTTTCTTTTATTTATTTTAATGTAGTCTTATCTCTAATGGAAAAATAGTTGAGGTTCTATATCCTTAAGCAAGAAGAAAAATATTATTTCAGTAAAGAAGTAATTTAATGCAGAACCATTGTGAAAAATGACATTACACAGCTTTTAGTATGAATGGATTTTTTGAGTTTCATAATTGAACTCGCAGGTATGTGCTAGTTAAAACTGCAATATGAAAATAACATTATGTACCTATAAAATATAAAATTAAGTTATAAAAATAAAATGAACACTGTTTCCTAAGTAGAACATTTTAACAGCCAGGAGAGAAAGCAATTACACCCCCAGTTCTATAGATCAGTTAAGAATTTTCAGAATTTTATTGTCTCTATGGGGCTATGTGACAGTACATTTTTAAAGGAAAGTGAAAGTACTTAAGTAACATTTTTTAATAAGCACATAAGAATCCACTTCTCTCATGTCCTGTTGACCTCATCATCTAATTACACTTCCAGTGTTGGATGACCAACCAAACTTTAGTTCAGCCAAGATTAATGGTACAGCCATGGGATGAATGGAAAGTGGAATCCCCTGGCTAAAATTCTAGACTCTGCACACCTGATGCATTTTACTGAACAAAACATATCTATCGAGCTCTCTTAAAACATACAAGAAACCAACATTAGTGCTACAGGAGAGACAAAAATCACAAAATAGTAGTCCTTGTTTCCAACATATTTGTAGCCTAATAATTGATGTGAAATGATTTATACAAAAAATGTTCAGAATGGGATCTACTAATGTAGAAGGAGGTTTCTGAGTAGAATGATCTGAAATGACATTGAATTGGAGTTCTGGAAAAGATAGAAATGGAATGATGAACAGTTCATTGTCGGGCAGAGATGGAGAAGTGAGGGCATGCACACTGCAGGTGGAGGTAGGCTGGCACATGGGAGTTTCAGTTAAGTACCAGGAAACAGCAGAAGCCTCGATGAATATTTGCCTGAAGATTTGTTTCTTCCAAAATCAAAATTGTTCTGTTGCATGAATGGTTTGAAAAGCATTATATCTCGAATTAAAAATAAGTTAACATAGATATCTTATGATAAGGTACCTAGGAGAACTATTGAATAAATAAGATAGTTTTGTTGAGTGGCATATCCAAGATGTTAAACTTGCAATATTTAAAACTACCCTCTACTATAATAATACCCAGTTAGAAAACATAGTAAAAATTGCATTTATGTAAACTGTACTGTTGCCACAAAAAAGTCTGTTAACATGAGCCCAAGGCATAAATGAAGAAAATTGTAACTGTTATTGAAAAGTGTTAACACAATAAGTAACTAGAGAAATAAGTATCTTCCTTCTGAATGGAAAGATTCAATATTGTAATGATGTACAAAATTATATACATTTAATGCAAGTAAATAAAATATCAATTAATAGTTAGAAATGCAGGAGAATTTAAACTTCTTAAAAATGCTAAGAATTTTGCTTATGGGGAGAATAAAGGTATGAGGAAAATCATGAATTATTTGTAAAGAAAGATTATTGAGAGCAGCAAGATGGCGGAATAGGAAGGGAGCACACTGATAGTCCGGGAAGAGACAGTTTAATAAAAGTGGAGATACTGCAGGTTCAACAAAGAGTAGGGGAAGAAACAGCAGAGGAAACTCTTCCGTAACTAGTGATTCACAGTGGACCTGCGTGGAGAGCTTGGGAGCCCACAGTTCGGGACACCAGCATCAGACTCAACACACCAGCGCAAGAATGCCAGCTGTGCGGAATTACTTCCCTTTTGAATCAAAATAAAGAAAGAAAGAGAGAGAGAGAGATTTACCATACCTAACCTGGAGTGTCACCTTTGGCACACTCTTAACCCTGAGGAACCAAACAGAGCTCTCAGGCCACACCCATCTCAAGCCTCTAAGGCTCCATCAAAAGCAGACAGTCCACTTAATCTAGAGTCATAGTATAATGCGAAAAAATACCACAGCAAAGAAACCAAAGAATATCTCCACAATGCCAAACAAATGCAGAAACCGAGGTAACAAGAACAAGGAAGACACTATGACGCCCCGAAATGATAAAGACACCCCAATTCAAGATTATGAAGATGATGAGATAGAAGAAATGCAAGAAGCAGATCTCAAAAAATTGATAAGAACATTAAGAAGTTCTCAAAAACAAATTCTTGAACTACAGAAATCTCGCCATGATAGAAGATAGAAAATCTCTCTCATGAAAATGAAATATTAAGGAGGAATCAAAATGAAATGAAACAACTAGTAGAACATGAAATTGTGATAGTGATGAGAAATCATAATGAAATGAAGAATTCAATAGATCAAATGACAAACACATTAGAGAGCCTTACAAACAGAATGGGTGAAGCAGAAGAGAGAATATCGGACTTAGAAGACACAGAACAGGAAAGTATACAGTCAAACCAAAGAAAAGAAGAGGAAATGAGAAATCTAAAAACTATTGTCTGGAATCTACAGGATACTATTAAAAAACCCAACAGTCAGGTTCTAGGAGTTCCTAAAGGCATGTAGAGGAAGAAAGGATGAGAAGGCCCTTTTAGTGAGATATTAGCAGAAAATTTCCCAGGTTTGGAGAAGGACAGAGACATCCTAGTACAGGAAGCTCATAGAACCCCTACTAAACATGACCAAAAGAGATCCTTACCACGACACGTTATAATTAAACTCACCACAGTGAAACATAAAGAAAAGATCCTAAAATGTGCAAGAGAGAAACGTCAGATTACTCTCAGAGGAGCTCCAATCAGACTCACAGCTGACTTCTCATCAGAAACCCTGTAAGCTAGGAGGGAATGGCAAGACATAGCGCGGGTACTAAGAGAAAAACTGCCAGCCCAGAATATTATATCCTGCAAAGCTCTCATTTGTGAATGAAGGTGAAATAAAGACCTTTCACAGCAAACAGAAATTGAAAGAATTTGTCACCACTCGTCCAGCCCTGCAAAAGATGTTTAAAGATGTGTTACACACAGAAACACAGAAACATGGTCATCAATATGAAAGAAGGTAAACGAAGGAAACCTCACAGCAAAAGATCACAGGGAATTCAAAGCATATATTAGAACTTATCTTTGGCAAATGGCAGGGCAAAGTTACTACTTATCAATAGTCACATTGAATGTTAATGGCCTGAACTGTCCAGTTAAAAGACTCAGACTGGCTGATTGGGTTAAGGAACAAAACCCATCTATTTGCTGCTTACAAGAAACACATCTTTCCAACAAAGATGCATACAGACTGAAAGCGAAAGGCTGGAAAAAGATATACCATGCCAACAGAAATGTAAAAGAGCAGGCGTAGCCATCTTAATATCATACAACATAAACTTTAACACAAAAACTGTTAGGAGAGACAAAGAGGGGCACTATATAATGATTAAGGGATCAATTCAACAGGAAGATATAATGATTATCAATGTATATGCACCTAATTACAGGGCACTGGTTTATCTAAAAGATTTGTTAAGGGACTTAAAGGGAGACTTAGACCCCAATACAATAGTACTGGGGGACTTCAATACTCCACTCTCAGAAATAGATCAACAGGACAGAAGATCAACAAGGATACAGTAGATTTAAACGACACTATAGCCCAAATGGATCTAACAGAGATCTACAGAACTTTTCATCCTACACATAAAGCATTTACATTCTTCTCAGCAGTACAGGGGACCTTCTCTAGGATTGACCACATACTAGGCCATAAAGCAAGTCTCAGCAAATTCAAAAGAATTAGAATCATACGATGCAGCTTCTCAGACCATAAAGGAATGAAGTTGGAAATTAGCAACTCAGGAATCCCTAGAGCACATGCAAACACATGGAGATGGCACAACATGCTCCTGAATGAGTAATGGGTCATAGAAAAATTAAAAGAGAAATCAAAAATTTTCTGGAAGTAAATGAGGATAACAGCACAACATACCAAAACTTATGGGATACAGCAAAAGCAGTGTTAAGACGAAAGTTTATATCAAATAGGGGCCTACATCAAGAAAGTAGAAAGGCACCAAATAGATGAGCTTTCAATGCATCTCAAGGATCTAGAAAATCTGCAGCAAACCAAACCCAAATCTAGTAGGAGAAGAGAAATAATTAAAATCAGAGAAGAAATCAACAGGATTGAATCCAAAAAACATTACAAAAAATCAGCCAACCAAGGAGCTGGTTTTTTGAAAAAATAAACAAAATTGACACCCCATTGGCCCAACTAACTAAAAAAAGAAGAGACCCAAATCAATAAGATCAGAGATGAAAAAGGAAAGTAAATACAGACACGACACCACAGAAATAAAAAGAATCATCAGAAATTACTACAAGGACTTGTATGCCATCAAACAGGGAAACCTATCAGAAATGGATTCCTGGTCATATGCAACCTACCTAAATTGAACCAGGAAGACATAGAAAACCTAAACAGACCCATAACTGAGACAGAAATTGAAACAGTAATAAAGGCCCTCCCAACAAAGAAAAAGACCAGGACCAGATGGATTCACTGCTGAATTCTACCAGACATTTAAAGAAGAACTAACTCCAATTCTCCTCAAACTATTCAGAACAATCAAAAAAGAGGGAGTCCTCCCAAATTCTTTCTATGAAGCCAGCATCACCTTTATTCCTAAGCCTGAAAAAAGATGCAGCACTGAAAGAGAATTACAGACCAATATCCCTGATGAACATAGATGCAAAAATCCTCAATAAAATTCTGGCCAATAGATCGCAATAACACATCAGAAAGATCATCCACCCAGACCAAGTGGGATTTATCCCTGGTATGCAGGGATGGTTCAATGTTCACAAATCAATCAATGTGATATACCACATTAACAGACTGCAGAAGAAAAACCATATGATTATCTCAATAGACGCCGAGAAAGCATTTGATAAAATACAACACCCTTTCATGATGAAAACTCTAAGCAAATTGGGTATGGAAGGACATTTCTCAATACAATCAAAACAATTTATGAAAAACCCACGGCCAACATCCTATTGAATGGGGAAAAGTTGGAAGCATTTCCGCTGAGATCCGGTACCAAACAGGGATACCCACTCTCAGCACTGCTATTCAATATAGTTCTGGAAGTTCTAGCCAGAGCTATTAGGCAAGAAAAAGAAATTAAAGGGATACAAGCAGGGAAGGAATAACTCAAACTATCCTTCTTTGAAGATGATATGATTCTTTATTTAGGGGATCCAAAGAACTCTACTAAGAGACTATTGGAACTCATAGAAGAGTTTGGCAAAGTAGCAGGGTATAAAATCAATGCACAAAAATCAACAGCCTTTGTATATACAGGCAATGCCACGGCTGAGAAAGAACTTCTAAGATCAATCCCATTCACAATAGCTACAAAAACAATCAAATACCTTGGAATAAACTTAACCAAGGATGTTAAAGTCTCTACGATGAAAATTACAAAACCTTAAAGAAAGAAATAGAAGAGGATACCAAAAAATGGAAAAATCTTCCATGCTCATGGATTAGAAGAATCAACATCATCAAAATGTCCATTCTCCCAAAAGCAATTTATATATTCAATGCAATACCAATCAAGATACCGAAGACCTTCTTCTCAGATCTGGAAAAAATGATGCTGAAATTTATATGGAGACACAGGAGACCTTGAATAGCTAAAACAATCCTGTACAACGAAAACAAAGCTGGAAGCATCACAATACCAGATTTCAGGACATACTACAGGGCAGTTGTAATCAAAACAGCATGGTACTGGTACAGAAACAGATGGATAGACCAATGGAACGGAATAGAAACACCAGAAATCAATCTAAACATCTACAGCCAACTCATATTTGATCAAAACTCCAAAACCAATCCCTGGTGTAAGGACAGTCTATTCAATAAATGGTGTTGGGAAAATTGGATTTCCATGTGCGGAATCATGAAGCAAGACTGCTCCCTTTCACCTTACACAAAAATTCAATCAACATGGATTAAAGACTTAAATCTATGACCCAACACCATCAAATTATTAGAGAGCATTGGAGAAACCCTGCAAGATATAGGTACTGGCAAAGGCTTCTTTGAAAATACCCCAGAAGCATAGGCAGTCAAAGCCAAAATTAACATTTGGTTAATTTTATTTAGTAAATATAAATTTACTAAATAAAATTAAAAAATGAAAAAAAGAAAGATTATTATTAGGAGTCATGCCTATGTAGATAGCAAAATGATGGAAAACCACAGTGAATAATATTGTATGACACTGGTGAAAATTTCAGCATTGCTCAAAATAAACATATTGCAAAATCAAAAATGACCATGATATGTGAGAATATCTTAACATGAAAAGGTATTTCAGATCATTACAGTAATTTTAGATGAGAAATGCAGTGTTGCAACAAGGCAAATTTTGTATACTTTAAGGATAATTTGATAGCATTTTCAGAATTAAACTGCTCATCCTTTTAGGTGCAGTAATTTCACATAAATATTCAATAATTACCTAATTATAGCATTACATTTAATAAAAGAGTTTGAAAATAATCTAAACATATACAAACAGGAGATTAAATAAATTACCATATAGCAGTATGCTGCAATACTATACATCTATTAAAATGAAAATACTGACTATGTATGCCAAATGCGAAAGGCATATTTACACATTTTTATAGCATGGTTTTAGTTGACTTAAGCTGGCATAGAGGAATGCGAGAATCAAATATAGTTCAAGAGTGTGATTCATGTTCAGATGACCATGAAAATAGCTTATTAAAAGAAGTGGAGGTAAATACAAACATTTAGTTTGGCAGAGCTGATAAAGTAACTTTTGGAATGTCAACAGCTCAGATGGATGAAACTGTTAAGTGGGTGATAGGAAAGGAAGGTTTGACGATAGGTGAAGAATTTGGAAGAGAGGGATATTTGGGGTTATCTACGTAAAGATAAGACTTGGATCACAGGCGTGCACTGTGGCTCACTAGGCTAATCCTCCACCTGCGGCACTAGCACCTGGGGTTGTTGTCCCAGTTGGGGCTTCGGATTCTGTCCTGGTTGCTTCTCTTCCAGTCAAGCTCTCTGCTGTGGCCCGGAAAGGCAGTGGAGGATGGCCCAGGTGCTTGGGCCTTGCACCCACATGGGAGGCCAGGAGGAAGCACCTGGCTTCAGATAGGCACAGCGTGCCAGCTGTGGCTGCCATTTGGGGGGTGAACCAATGAAAGGAAGACCTTTCTCTCTGTCTCTCTCTCTCACTGTCCACTCTGCCTGTTAAAAAATAAAAATAAAAAGACTTAAATCACGGACTAACACCAAGAGTTAGAGGATATAGAAAAGAAATATTGTTCAAAAGGAAAACAATTGACAATATATGTGTTGAAGGAAGATGAGTACTAAAGAGTAACAGTGAAGGGAACCGAAGACAATAGGGGAAAACTCAGTTTTTGTGGTGGCACAGGGCTGAGATAGTGTGAAGAGGGAGAACCATGTCACACTCACAGCAGACAGTTCAGCAGAAGGAAATCTGAGCAATGGAGATTGACGCTGGAGTTATTGATGACTTCTGAGAGAATAAGCTCAGAGAATACGTGCTGAGAGAAGCCAGGTTGCGACAGAGCAGGTGCTTCCCTCTCAATCACACATTTGACTTTTATCCTTTGCTCTGTAACCTTTCTAATTATTTCATCAGGTAGGCATCAGGAAATGAATTAGAATTAAGAGAATGAAATAGCAATGACAGCAAAGTTATTCCTGGTGAGGGAGCTTACATAAGCAAGCACTTGTAGGCCTATCTATAATATTCTCAAATTTGTTCAGTAGACACTTCAATATAACACTTAGCAGGGTAAATTGCTTCCCATTCTTAAGGGACCCAGTTGGACAGAGCTTAGAGGTGGAGGATAAGGTGGAGGAAGAGAGTATTTTAAATAGCACCACAGGAGTTATGTTTACCTTCTCTCTTTAACAAAGAACACAAAGGATCTGAGGCATAGTTCTCTAATCTATCTGCAACCTTTGGTTTCCTTCTTCACCTAAAGCAGGCTTTTAAATGAACCATTTATTTGCTTTAGCTTTTCTTGAGAACAAATCACTTCAAGATAATAGTTTGATCATGAAACCAACGTGATGACAAAAAAAAAAAAAAAAAAGCAGGGAAACTGACAATGAAGAAGACAAATAAGACTGTAAAGAGGATAAACTTTGAGTTGAATAAAAGGGTAGAGACCGAAGTAAATACGACTTCACTCCCCAGGGAAATGATTATGTGAGTTTTCTCACAGGATTTTAATGTTATGGCCCTTCCTATGTGACAATGTCCCCTGGACTGCTGAATAAGCTAGTAAAAATACATTCATCATAACAAGGTGAGTCAGCACCATGAGCATCTGGACATGGCTGATAAAAAGTTTTTATATTGACAAAAGTGATGTCAGTGTCACTAATTTATTAAACATGTATCCATCTATTCAAACCTTTATTAAATATTGCGTACCGATGAGAGACTATTCAATATAATTCTGTTAATAAATGGAAGACTTTATTTAACTTCATCTTTGGATATTCTCCACCCAATATTTTTATTTGCATTGATTGGCTAATAATTATTGTAATAATCTGAAAAAGTGATGAAAAACTGGAGAAAGAGATTGTACTTTAATATTTATTTACAAGGGAGAGGGAAATGATGTTAGAAAAGAGGGAGGGAGGAAGGGGGAAGAAACCAAGAGCTTGGAGCTCAAGCTAGGTCTCTCTTGTGGGTTGGGTGGCAAGGATCCAAGTGCTGGAACCATTATGGTTGAGGCCCTCCAGAGACAGAAAAGCAAACCAACCAACCAAAGACCCTTACCCTGGGAATGGATTGTGGCCATTATCTACTTGTAACTGTTGCAGCTTCCGCCTGTCAGCACAGTGCTAGCCAATGCTGGACAGTGTACATCTCAGTATACGTGGGACAAAATGTCAGGTGTGATAATGGAAACTAGCTAAACATTATCAGTAACTATGTTTGCGTGCCCAGCTTTGTATCAATTCCTATAGCTACCTAAGACATCCAATCAAAAACGTGTGTAACCATATATGGGGAACAAAAAAGCGAAAAATATATAAGGCAATGCCCCCTCTTTGTTTGGGACTCAGTCTTTTTGGATATGAATCCAACTGAGCCTGATGCCAGCATAATGAGAAAAATAATTCCTATAATAATGATTGTTTTTATTTCTGTGGTAGTTATTACATTTGTTTTTCAATTCTGATTGATGTACGTCTTCTGGCTCTCATACAGAAATCAACAAATCACAAATGCTGGCAAGGATTTGGGGAGAAAGATACCCTAATCCACTGTCAGTGGGAATGTGCCCACTGTGGAAGACAGCATGGACATACCTCAGAAATCTGATTATAGACCTACCATATGACCCAGCCATCCACTCCTGGAAATTTACCCAAACCAAAAGAAATCAGCATATGAGAGAGTTATCTGCACCCCCACATTCATTGCAGCACAATTCACAACTGCTAAAATAAGGAATCAGGGGCTGGTGCTGTGGCGTAGTGGGTGAAGCCACCATCTGTAGTGCTGGCATCCTCTATGGGGGCCAGTTTGAGCGCCCGCTGCTCTACTTCTGATCCAGCTCTCTGCTATGGCCTGGGAAGGCAATGGAAGATGGCCCTAGTCCTTGGGCCCCTACACGTACATGGGAGAACTGGAGGAAGCTCCTGGCTCCTGGCTTTGTATGGGCCCAGCTCTGGTTGTTATGGCCATTTGAGGAGGAAACCAGTGGATGCAAAGTATCTCTCTCTCTTTCTCTCTGCCTCTGCCTCTCTGTAACTCTGCCTTACAAATAAATAAATAAATTTTTAAAAATATGGATCAACCCAGATGTCCATCAGCTGAAGACTGGATAAAGAAATTATGGTATATATACACTACAGAATACTACACAGCAGTAAAAAAATGAAATCCTGTCATTTGCAACAAAATGTGTCTAACTGGAAACCATTTACTTAGTAAAATAAGCCAGTCTCCAAAAGGACAAATACCATATATTCTCCCTGATCTGTGATAACTAATAGAGTACCTAAAAGTTAATCTATAGGAGTGAAATTGACTCTGAGATGCGATGATTTTTAACAGCCCATTTCTCTTCTGTTGAGGAACAGTGTTTATTTTTTTTTCTTCACAGTATTTGTTGAACTCTTAGTGTAGGGTTAATCCTATCAGTATAAAATTATCCGGAAATAGATTTTTGCAAGAAATAAGAATGGGGATAGGAGAGGGAGGAGGAATAAGGGTTGGGACCAAGGACAGGAGGGAGGGTACGGCGGGAAGTATCACTATGTTCCTGATTCTGTATAAATGAAAAACATGAAATTTGTATACCTTAAATAAAAATATAATGGTAATAATAATAAAAGACTGCTTCCTGTTAAAGGCCTCGGCATATCATCTCCGGGTTCATAAATCTCACTAAACCAGCACTCCTGTTTCCTGGAGTACACAATGGCAGGAAAATGGCTTCAAAATAGAATCAAGACTTGAACCCAGGGACCATGACATGAGGAGGCATCCTAGGTTACAAGTTAACTGCTAAGCCAAAGGGCCACCCAAGGAAAGGGATTTTTAAAAGAAATACCAGTATTTTCACTTGACACATTGTCCCATATTTCCCCTTCACATGTGATCAATATTAACTCATTTTCTCTTTCCCCTCAAGTCAGAAGATTGAATAAGATGGTTTTAAACAGACTTCAGTGATTAGTTAATTTCTTCCATCTTACAGATGAAGAAGTAGAGTCTCTGAGAAGTGGTTTTCAAGGGGTCAAAATAATTTGTTCATAGAAGAGGCAGAGCTAAAAATCATGTCACTTCCTCGCAATCCTGGCTCCTTGCATGTTTGATCAACTGAATAGCTGTTTAACTTGTTGCAGGTTTAATGCAGATAGCTATACTTTTATAATTGCTATTGATTCATGGAGTTTTGATGTATTTGAGCAACACTCAACAGAGCAATAAGAAAGGAAGTTTTGCGCCAGATGAGAAAAACTGACCCTTCTAGCCATCTCTGTCTCTTCTCAACATGAGTAGAAACAATTTTGCTCTTTCTGCTTGATCCCTGCTCAGTTTTGCATTGATCGTTGCTCAGTCGGTAACATCCTCAAACTCTTCTGGTTCTCTGCTGGCCACCAAATATTCATGGGCATGACTGGCACCCACTATACCTGTAGGCTGAAGGCATCCATGGATATGGCATTCACTATGATTTCCATCTTTCTTAGATGCTCACGGCGACCAATATTTCTTACTGTTTCTGGCCTTCAATGTTATCGTATCAATTTATTCTTAACCTATGAGTAGCTTTGAAATTTATCTGCATGTAAATTTGAGTAGAAAATAACATCCTTAAACAGAAGATCATGCGGACTCATCTTTTTGTTAATTTCCTTTACACGTCACATTAGCACTGGCACTCAAAGGCCCTTCAGTAAATTCCACTTGCATTTTTAAACTATGATGATTTGGTGACTTCCACTAAAAATATACTCCTATACTGTTTTATAAAAGGAATGATGCAGAATTAGAGCTTTTACTGCTGTATCTGTTCATGATCATTCGTCTAGACTTCATGCTTTTCATCCATAGAGTAAGGGAGTATACTTAACACCTTCTAGTTTCCTCCCTCCTCTCATGTAAGTAAGTCAGTGTCAGAATCCTAACTCTTGAGGATTAGATCAAGAAAGGTAATGACTACATTTTCTAAAAATGATGCTGAGGGCTACTATGTCAGAGAGAATACTAAACTTTCAGATCTCTTACAACTCAAAACATACTTCATTATTTTTAAAAAAATTGTGTGTAAGTTTAGCCATATAATATTTTTCTTGTCAACCTAGTTCATGATGGGTAGATTTCTGTTCCTCCAGCCTTGATTAAAGAAATGGTGTAGGGACAAGCACCACCACCACTCTGGTTTGCTCTGTGAGTACGCTTGATTAATCAGCCATGAAAATGAATTTCCAGTGACTGCTAAGGGTTTTTATAGAGAACAGGAGTTCAGATACTGCAGAAATGCCTTATGATACTTTCATGACCTTTTTGTGGGCATTACCACTACTCATTACACTTTAGTCTAATATTGTGGGAATTTTCATACTATAGGCAATTTTTCTTTTTTTGGACAGGCAGAGTGGACAGTGAGAGTGGCTTCATACTGATCCGAAGCCAGGAGCCAGGTGCTTCTCCTGGTCTCCCATGTGGGTACAGGTCTCAAGGTCTTGGGCCATCCTCCACTGCACTCCTGGGCCACAGCAGAGAGCTGGACTGAAAGAGGAGCAACTGGGACAGAATCTGGCGCCCCGACCGGGACTAGAACCCGGGGTGCTGGCATCACAGGCGGAGGATTAGCACTATAGGTAATTTTTCAAATTCTAACAGTATTTCCTATATTAAGTTTCTTGTCTGTACAAGTCAGAACATCAAAATCTACTCTCTAGGAATCAGCATAACATTAGCTTTCAATGTGGAAAGTAAACATCTTGGTTAGACACAAGATTTCCCTGCTATATCGTGTCTGCCTTCAATTTGTGATGCCACAATCATGAATCCATAGGAAGAGCTGACTTTCTGAGAAAATTCATGAGTTTTATACAACACAGTGAAACTATCAACACACCAAAAGCTTTCGGAGCCCTCATAAGGATTCCTGATCATATGTATTCTCAACTAGTTGAGGTGCAAGAGTTTCCCAAAATACCTGCATTGCCATTCAGTCTACCACCAGAGTTCTGGAATGCTGCCACTGTGCTAGCAGCAACACAGATTTTGCTGCATCAAGAACTCTGGAGCTGAGCATGTGTGGCAGGCGATGTCTGTATCTATTATCCACACAATTGCTTGCAATCTTCCTGACATCCTCATGTCCACATGCTCAGCTCATTACAATTCACTGTGTGGCAAGGTGACCATAGTGTAGTGACCATTGCAAAGTGGGTACAAGAAATGTTTTAGGCAATGTTAAAACATTTCTTTTAATAGAAAAGCACTCTTGTAAAGTTCTGGAAAAATAGCACCAGATGGGCCAAGCTGGCATTCAACCATCAGAAACAGTAAGAAATATTTTAAGTAAAAAGCTTTGGGGCAGTCTGCAAAACAGACAGTGTTTTTAACATGACTTGGTATCTTAATCTGTTTTCTAATGCTGTTACAGAATAACATTGACTGGCTCATTGATAGAAGTTTATTCAGCTCATAGTTCTAGAGGCTGGGAAGTTTGAGAGCATGGTGCCAGCATCTGGCAAGGGTCTTTGTGCTGTGTCATCACATGGTGGAAAGGTGAGCAAGCACATGTAAGACAAAGAGGAAATCAGGTCCAACTGATTCTTTATATAAGGGACTCACTGTTATGGTAACTAATCCATGCCAGTAAACAGGTGTGAATCCATTAGAAGACCAAGGCTTCAGACTTAATCACTTCTTAAAGGTTCCATCTCTGGGACTGTTACAATGGCAATTAAATTCAATATGAGGTCAGAGGGAGACTTTCCAACTATAGCACTTAATAAAAGAGATATGGGTTTTAATTACAGATTTATTTATAAATCATATCTATTTTATTTACTAGCCTATTCTTGGAAGTTCTTTAGCAGCATTGAATCCCATTTTTTTTTTTTTTAGATTATGTAAACTGGGGATGGTAGAGTTTTTCTTGCAGAATGGTTGTAAGTATTAGAAAATCAAACATTTAATTCAGGGTCCAGCACACACCAGATAATAAATACATGGTGAAGTAAAACACATATTGATGCCTATATAATACAGCCAATTTAATTTTCACATGCACAAAGCAGAAAAATAAGTTTCCACTTCAAAGATTATGTTTCCAGTTACCACATCAGGATCTTCAAACATAATACTACCAAATTAAGTGAAAGGCAAAAACTCTAATTGGGAAACAGGCATTTTGAAATTTCTTACATAATCTTGAGATGTTCAGAAAGTGAAAGGACATTATCTCAATAGTTTTCCCTTCTATGTTTGAGGGCGATTCAGCCAGCATTTTCTTGATGATCTGGGAACTGCCAAGTGCCCTTAGCCAATGAGTCATAGTAGATTCACAGATGAGAACTCCATTGAGTAAGAGTTATGCTTTGTCCAAATACTGGCTTCCTCTGAGAAAGGAGAGAGATTCTGTTAGGCCCTGAATAATCACAGGGCTGTAGCTTACTTCATGTTAAAAAAATAAAGCCTGGGGCAAGACAACGGTACAGTGCCTAAATCACTACGTGGGATGCCTGCATTCCATATCAGAGTGTCTGTTTGAATCCTAGCTACTTTGCTTCCCACCCAGCTTACTGTGAATCTGCAGTGTGCACCCAGGGAGATAGCAGGTGATAGTTCTAGTGCTAGAGGATCTTGGTTCCCTCTTCAGAAACCAGGGGCACAATCTTAGTTCACCTGGCACTTCTGAAAGTCTAGGTGCTACCCTCAAGTTTTATACCCTTTTACCAAACTGATGTTACAAAAGGTATTACCCAAATTGCCTACAGCAGATGATGTCTAGAACTTTCGGGTGGTTGAGAGTCATTTGTATCTGTCCTCCACTCTGAGTTTTCAAACTATAATTTTAAAGAATAAAATCAAAACAGAAAACTATATATTATTACAATTGCCTGAAGAGTTAGAATACTTTGAGGGAAAAAGTGATTATCATAAACAAACTGGCAGGTCCAGTTTCCATGGAGATGAAGTATAGAGCCAGGAATTGAAGTAGAGGTGATTTAGTTCCAGCTTCCAACCATGTGGGGATTCTCCAGGTGGCCACTCTGACTTTGTCTAAGCATTCCAGTGACAAGGGACACACTGAAGGCATAGTCTTCCTTGTTTTGAGTCCCAAATTATTTTTTGTTATATTCCCAAACATCACATAGAGAATTCTATTTTAAAATATATGTTCTCATTTTTAACAAAATAGGAAGTAACATTTAAAAATTCCACAGAAACTCTTTTTATTTGGCTTGATAGTTATTGTGCATTTATAAGCAGATCCTGTGATAAATATTTGCATCAATTATCCTACTTAATCCCCACAACAAGAAATGAAATCGGCACTATTATGTCTGTTATATGTGTGTTTTGCCTGAAGAAACACCTATGCTTAATTGATGGAACTGGGATATCAACAATCACAAGAATAAAGCTTTTGTGAAGCAATTTCCTAGTTCTTTTCTCTTTGCATATAGATTCTTATTGCCTTTTTTTTTTTTTTTTTTTTTTGACAGGCAGAGTGGATAGTGAGAGAGACAGAGAGAGAGGTCTTCCTTTGCAGTTGGTTCACCCTCCAATGGCCGCCGTGGCCGGCGCACTGCGCTGCTCCAAAGGCTGGAGCCAGGTGCTTCTCCTAGTCTCCCATGGGGTGCAGGGCCCAAGCACTTGGGCCATCCTCCACTGCACTCCTGGGCCATAGTAGAGGGCTGGCCTGGAAGAGGGGCAACCGGGACAGAATCCGGCGCCCCGACCGGGACTAGAACCCGGTGTGCTGGCGCCCTAGGCGGAGGATTAGCCTCTTGAGCCGCAGCGCCGGCTCTTATTGCTTTTTAAGGAAGGGGAACTCTAGAAGTGGAAAATGTCAGCCATCTTACATATCGTTAACGAGGGGAAGGGCCAGGGAAGAGACCATTTCTCCTGAACAAGAAACCAAGGATCAAATTCCTATTACATATCTGTACTGCATTATTTTCTAAGTGGTCAGTGGTGGAATAACATGAGAAGCATCACCTGTCCTACTTTGATGATGGAGTAACAACTTAAGCAGTAAAATGCACTGCATGAAAAGATTAAAAAAAAAACAACTAGCTATGTAGCAGAATTAGAAAGAAGGACATCTATACTATGCTAAGAAATAACAATCAAGTTCATGTTAGCCCCACTGACAAATAAAAAGAGATCTAGTCCTAGACTCATTTTTTTCCTTATCTAAATCCAGAATGAATATTTTGACCAATCTATTTAAATGCGTGGGACATTGCTAAATGTGGTGGCTGATTTTACCTGTGCTGCCTGCGGGAGCCGCCGCTTGTCTGCCCCGACTCGGCGGAGGTGGTGGGATCCCAGTGGTCCTCTCCTTCAGAGGCAACCAGAAGTTTAATCTCGAAGGAAATTTGGCTGCCCCCACCACAGTTCTACGAAATCAGAAGACTTGAGAACTTTGCCTCCCTGTCTGACTTGCACATCTTTTGTTTGGATCGTGCGTTGGAAGGAGTGGAAAGATGGCTGCCCATCACCTTGTTAACCGCTGATGGGGTGGTCCAGCTTTTACCTGGGGATGAGCTATACTTGAAAGATTCAGACTTTTTAGAAAAAGTTTTGTCTATTGAAAAAAGTATAGAAGAAGTCATGAGGGAAGGCAAGAAGTTTCACCGAATAGTGATCCACAGCCGCCATCACTGTAGCCTTCACGTGACCGTTCAGCCACAGTACAAGCACATTTATCCCAAGAACTATGTGGCGAGTAAGAGCCACTTGTAGGGCGCCGCTCGATGGCACGCTGGCCTGCTCGAGGTGGTGCTCATAACAGTGAGAGTTGATTAAACTTACTTGAAATGTAAGAAACCTGTAAAAGTTCTGATGCAGTGATTCTTAGCTCTCTTGCTTATTTTTTTTTTTCTGTAAACTTTACAGTATGCCACCACAAGTATAAAGTTTATAAAGTATTAATGATCTTGCTACCAAGAATTCCATGGCGATTTCTCATCTCAGAAGTTTAAATAAGATGTTCGACTGCTGTTGTTCTGCTGGTCCACTATATTTGCACTTTCTTTCCCAAGGTGCTGTACAGAGTAACCCATGGGTTTCTCACACTTGCTGCTAGAAATTAACTAAAAGGATGTGTGATTGGACGGTGAGCAGTTGACTGCCACAACCTCCAAATGATGATGTCACTGTTTTCTCCCTGCATTTTATCTTGTCGATTAACATGCAATAATACAGTTGTACAAGGAAATCTATTGTAGTTAGTATTTTAAAGAAATATGAAGCCATAACAAAAGCCATCACTGTTTTTACTCTAGAGTGGTAGTTAATGAATGCAAAGAAGTTAGAGAGATGTGGTATTTAATGTGTTTTATTTTTGGTACATTTAATATAAGTATTTTTTCACCTCCTTTGGAGAGGAATGTTTACTGATTAAAGGTGAGAAATGATCATTCTTTTTCAAGATCTTGACTGTATCATACAATTGATTTCATTTTTCATGAAATGTCTCCATTCCCTACCAGTAAAATAAAAACAATGATAAATACAAAAAAAAAAAAAAAATGTGGTGGCTGAGCCACAGAGACATGCATTCCTGTGTTAACTATATTGTCTCTCTTATTAACGTCGTTATTGCTGCTTCTGGTTGCTCATCTGGTTTAACGTGCTCTTCCTCCATGCTGCATCATTGCCTCACGTGCTATATCTAACCTGTTATTCCTCTGTCCAGGGTACCTGTTACTGCAGCTTTTATGAATTGTAAATGAGGACTGCACAGAGTGAATGTATTAACATAGCCCTTCATTAAGTAGGGTTTCTTTTTTCTTTTCATTAATTAATTAGATTCATACTTATCTATCATGGATCTTTAAATTCTGGTGTTTGGTTCGATAAACCATACATTGCTCTCTGTGGCAAACAAACACAAATGTAGAAACTGTGCCTCTGTGCTTAAAACTCTCCCATCAGCAGTGAAGATTGCCTTCTGGTGAAGCTCAAGTTTCCCTCCCTTTAAGACTAATGTGAATGTGACATTGGGTAAAAATGCTTCTACTATATTTCAAGCAATTTCATGTTTTTTTTTTTTTTAATTCTCCTCAGACCACCAATTGCATAATTGGTGAATGTTGATCACACTAAATCAAATTGGAAAAATCCACAAGATTTCATAGCTACATTTCTGGGTCTAAGCTTTCCCATACCACCATATTGGTATTTCCTTTATCAACATGGCTGGCCCTCCAAGTGCCTGTCCATTCTGTTTGCTCACTCAATTCAGTTGCCTCATTAGTTGGCTTCCTGAGAAAAGCGAGTTCTTGTACCACAAGTTTTAATGCCTTTCTTTTTTTTTCACATAGGCATAATGATGTTTGCCAGTGGCTTTATTTGGATTTTATTGTCTCATTGTGTATGAAGTCAGAATAAGACTTCATGACTGACCACTACGTTTGGCAGAATCTAAAAATCATGTGATTGTGTCTCCTAATTGAGGGTTCTTGAGGAACACACTGTGAGCTGTCTTGTATCTCACCAAGGGCACACTAACTGCCTAGCAACTGAAACTGTAGCTATGACCTTCTGTGGTCACTTAAGATATAATCAAGTTAACATGGGGTCAGACTGGATGAGACTGTGCTTGAAGTTCACTGACTAATGTTCTTTTAAAAAGATCTTAGGAATTTAAGGGGCACTGATGGATGCATAGGGGGAACACCAAATGATAACAGAGATAAAGCAGCTGTAAGACAAGGAAGACCAGGACTTTCTAGGAGAGGCAGGGAACAGGTTCTCCCTTGAAGGACCTTACCTTGCTGATGATACTTTGATTTCAGATTTCTAGCCTCCAGAACTGTTGTTTTAAGCTACTTGATTTGTGGTTATTTGTTATAAGAACCATTGAAAAAGACAGAAGGCAAGAGGTACAATGTTGCTAGAGGTATATGAAACATAAGGCTCAATATATGTGTCATCTTATCACTCATATAACATCAAGTAACAATAAAATATAATCTATGACTAAGTGAGATTTCACTTAAATTATCACTAAGACCACACACCTTCCCAAAGGCAACATCTGCATTACTTCAGAAGTCACAGCTAACAAAATTGAACTGTCAGAGAACTGAGTGTCAGAAGTGGGCTAGGGAGGCAGTTGTAACCTGAGAAATGCAGATGGCAGCATTCTTTGTGTGCCCTAGATTACAACACTTTATTTTTCATTCTAAATTGACTCATTAAACAGCAGTAATTCAGGATAGCAAGGCAACTGCAAAAGTTCAAATTACTATATCATTCGTTCTAGAAATCGCTATTAATATGTCTATCTCTCCTTGTAGTTCTGCTATATTGCAAACTTGATATTTATTGAGCAAGAACAGAGGTATATCATTTGTGCGAAGGTTGCTCATTGTTCACTGTTTCAAGATTAAGTGTTCTGTGCACAGAATTATCTATAAGCATTATAAAAGATGGAAAAAACAGATGGGAACCTTTCAGTTCCTGCTTACTTATAATTTATGCTATCTTTGTTCTCAGCTAAATAATATTAAATTTATAGGTAACAGATCACAATTGTATTATCCCCAAGATTCTTGTACATACTGTTGCTTCAGATAATTCAATTTATTGTCTCATTTTGCTACCATCATCTGAGCCTTGGTGTAAGAATTAACCTTGACTCACCTCCAACCTCTCCTTGAACCTGCTTCAGTAGATGTAGGGCGCCCTCTATTGGTGCCAATGTAAGCAGAAAGCCTTGCCTTGTTACTCTTATTCATCATCATTAGTGAATGGAATTTTGCCTCTGTCATATTTCCATTTTCATTTGCTTCAAGGAATTTTAAAATTTCCTTTTTAGCTCTTCAGTGTCCTATTGTTCATTCATGAGCATCTTTTTTAGTATCCACGTATTTATATACTTCTCAGAGTTTCTTTTACTATTCATTTCTAATTTTATTCCTTTGCAGTCATAAAAGATATATGACATGATTTTGATTTTTGGGGGGTTTGTGAGACTTTTTGTGGCTTAATATATGGTTTATTGTAAAGAATGTTCCATGTGCTGGTGAAATAATGTGTTTTCTGCAACTGTTGGATAGAATGTTCGAACATGTCAGGTCCATTTGCTGTATAGTTTAACTTTTTAACACTGATATTTCTTTATTGATTTTTTTGTCTCTATTCTGTCCATTCATGGCAGTGGGGTGTTGACCCTGCATCTACTCTGCCAGCTGCCATCTGGGAGTCACAATGATTCTAAGTCAGGGTAGGAAACGTCGCCCCACACTCTGCCACTGTCAACTTAAACTGAGGGAGAATTCCAGAGTTCTCCCAACCTCCACTGACTTTAACTCCAGCCTAGGAAGCTGACAAGGGCCTGATTGTCAACTTTGCTCTGAAGAGGAAAGCCACATTGCTTCTCTCCTCTTCATCAACCCTCCCTCAAAGTGCCAGACTCAATTGGTTGTGTACTGTCATGTAGCTGATATCTAGTATGTTGCTACCAGACGTGTTCAGAGCCAACATATAGGCAACTTACTTGGAGAAGAGTAGACCCCCATATCCTACCGCTGTGGGAGTTTGTGGCATAAGCTGTGGTGTTGAACTCACTCACTGCATGTAATCAAAAGGGGTTCCCCTCAACTTTTTGGGGCTAGCACCAGCAGCAGTTCATAAAAATTTGGACCTGACCTGGAAAGCTCTCTCTGAAATTCTCAGCTCACAGAGCTGGGAACACTTGTAAAAACCCCAGCATCACCTTTGCATGCCATGTGAGAACTGCGGGCAGTTCCCTCTGTGCCTTGCAGAACCTGAACTGTTGATATTGGAAGTACAATCTTTGGAGTAATTCACACTCACTCAAAATATCTGGAGTGCTCCATCTGTGTTGCTCTGCATCAGACAGATGGCTGCCACCATTCCCAACATTGACTCCCACCCTGGGAGACCGGGGTAAAAACCCTACTCTATAAACTGCCACATAATAATCAGAACCAATACCTTCAAACCCACTGGAATCTACCTGGTGGTACATATGAAAGACTCTGTACACATTCCACATCTTCAGACCCATACCTGACAGTGTAAAATCTCCTGGTAGTCACCCTGTAGGACTGGAATGAGGTTCAGTTCATATCCCCCAGTCCTGGGACTGGGGATTTTGGTGTTTTAAGCCCCAGAACTAGTTGCACTCTCCTCAAAGAAACTGGGGGATGGCTTAGCCACATCACATAGTCCTAGAGCCACAGTTTCTACTGCCACAACCATAGCATTACTCAGGCTTGCCAGTGGGACAAATGGACAGCCCCATTTGTGTCCCTCAGCATCTAGAATGAGGCTCTGGATACCACAATCTTTCATGTAACTGACACTGAAGTCACTGGGAACTGAAGCCCACATCACTTCAAAGCCATACTTCTAAGCCCTAAAAGCTGCTGCAGACTATACCACATGTCATTTATAGACATAGTTGACATTGATTAAAGTTTATACTGCTGGGATTATCTAGAACTAAAGGCAAAACAATAAACCAAGTGATACCAGCATTCAATCTAAATCATACACTGTTAAAATAAAATCTACACTTTAAGACAAAGGTAGTTATACCAGATGTACAGATGTCAACCTATGGACCTAGGAAATATGAAGAAGCAATATAGCATAACACCTCCAAAAGAACACAATAGCTGGGGTCAGTGCTGGTGGCTTTACTACTGAATTCAACAAAACATTTTAATAGGAACTAACTCCAGTGTTTCTTAAATTATTCCAAAATATGTAAAAGCATGGAACACTGCCAATCTCTTCTTACGAGGACAGCATCACTCTATTACCAAAACTGAACAAAGACACAACATGGAAAATACAGACTCATATTCTTGATAACCATAGATGTGAAAATTCTCAATAAAATACTAGCAAACTGAGTCCAAAACTACATCAAAAAAGACCATACATCATGATGAAGTGGGATTTATCCCAGAGATTCAAAGATGGTTCAGCATTCGCAAATCAGTAAACATTACATATCTATCAACAGAATGAAGAACAAAAATGATATGATCCTCTCAATTGATGTAGACAAAGCCTTTGATAAGATTCAACATACCTTTTGATAAAAACTCTCCCACAAATTAGGTATAGAAGGAACATTCCTCAAAATTTTACAGGCTATAAATGACAAGCCAATAGCCAGCATCATACTGAGTGGGGAAAAGCTGAAAGCATTTCCCTCAGATTTGGAACAAGACAAGGATGTTCAGTTTCACCATTCTCATTCAATATAACATTGGAAGTGTTACCAAGAGCAATTAGGGAGGAGATAGAAATAAAGGGCATCAAAGCTGGAAAGAAAGAAGAAAAATTATCTATATTTTCAGATGACATGATGTTGTACATGGAAAAACTAAACACTCCACCAAAAAGTTGTTAGAACTATAAACCAATTCAGTAAAGTTGCAGGCTACAAAAGAAACAGCAGCTTTATTATATGCTAATGATGAACTTGCTGAATGAGAAATCAAAAAAGAAATTGCATTGACAATAGCCACAAAAATTCAGTATTAAGAATCAAAGAAGTTAAAGATCTATACAATGAAAACTATAAAACATTGATGACAGCAATTATCAAGGACACACAAAAAATGCAAAGATAGTCCTTGTACATGGACTGGAAGAATTAATATCATTAAAATGTATATACTACCTAAAGCAATCTACAGATTCAGTGCAACCCCCATCAACATGTCAATATTATTCTTTACAGAATTAGAGAAAACAACCTTAAATTTTATATGAAATCACAAAAGACCCAGAATAAACAAAGTGATCCTGAGCAAAAGAAATCGAGCTATAGGCATCATAATACCTAACTTCAAAGCATACTATGAAGCAGTTGTATTTAAAACGCCATGGTACTGGCATAAAAACAAATATCTAGACCAATAGAAAAGAACAGAGATCTGCCAAGTTAATATGTACATAGAGCCATGTATACACAGCCAACTAATTTTGACAAAAGTACCCAGACAATACAGTGGAGTATGGATGATCTCTTCACTAAATGGTGCTGGCAAAACTCAATGTATATATATATATATATATATATATATACACACACACAAGAATGAAATTAGGTCCCTGCCTTTCACGATATACAAAAATCAATTCAAAATGGATCAAACACCTAAATTTAAGACCTGAGGAAATAAAGTTACTGGAATAATAAAGGCGAAACACTTCAAAACATTGGTGTAGTTGATGACTTCTTGGATAAGACCCCCAAAGCAAGGAAACAAAAGCAAAAAGAGACAAACTCAGAAGCTTCTACACATCAAAGAAAACAATCAATGGACTTAAGAGACAGCAAACAAAATGGGAAAAATTAAGATACCCATCTGACAAAGGATTACCACCCAGACTATATCAACCTCAAAAACCTCACTAATAAAAAATAACAAAGCCAATGAAGAAATGAGCCAAGGACTGCAATATAGAGTACTCAAAGGAAGAAATACAAGTGGCCATGAAATATGTGAAAAAATGGTCAACATCATTGGCCATCAGGGGAAAGCAAATCAAAATCATAATGAGATATCACCTCAACACTGTCAGGATGGCTACTATCAAAAAGACAGAAATTAACAAATGCTGGCAAGGATGTGGAGAAAGGGGAACTTTTTCTTTTTTTTTAATTTAACAGATAGAGTTAGACAGTGAGAGAGAGAGAGAGAGAGAGAGAGAGACAGAGAGAAAGGTCTTCCTTCCATTGCTTTACACCCCAAATGGCTGCTATGGCCGGCACTGCGTGGATCCGAAGCCAGGAGCTAGGTGCTTCTTCCTGGTCTCCCACGCGGGTGCAGGCACCCAAGCACTTGGGCCATCCTTCACTGCCCTCCTGGGCCACAGCAGAGAGCTGGACTGGAAGAGGTGCAACTGGGACTAGAACCCGGCGCCCGTATGGGATGCCAGCGCTGCAGGCAGAGGATTAGCCACATGAGCCACGGCACTGGCCCTGAAAGGAGAACTCTTAAAAACTGTTGGTGGGAATTAGTAAATTAGTGTAGCCACTATGGAAAACAGTATGGAGAGTTCTTAAAAAACTGGAAATAGATTTGCCTGTACTGTGATCCTGCAATCTTACTATTGGGTGTATATACCCAAAAGACATGAACACATATCAAAGGGATACCTGCACCACCTTGTTTACAGCAGAACTGTCACAATAATCAAAGTATGGACTCAAGCAAGGTTTCCATCATCACTTGAATGGATAAAGAAAATGGATTATAACTCAGATATAAAAAAGAATGAAATTCCACCATTTGCATCAAAATGAATATAAATGGAAGACAGATTTAGCATAGCAGGTGAGGCTGCTGCCTGAAGTGCTGGCATCCCATATGGGCACTGGTTGCTCCACTTCCTATCCAGCACTCTGCTATGGCGTGGGAAAGCAGTAAAAGATGTCCCAGGTGTTGTGCCTCTACACCCACGTGGGAGAACAAGAGGAAGCTGGCTCCTGCTTCGGATTGGCACAGCTCCACTCATTGCAGCCAACTGGGGAGTGAAGACCTCTAACTCTGCCTCTGCCTCTGCCTCTGCCTCTGCCTCTACCTCTACCTCCTCTACCTCTCTTTGTGTAACTCTGACTTTCAAGTAAAATAAATAAATCTTTTTTTTTTTTTTTAAAAAGAAGATATCATGCTGAGTGAAATAAGCCAGACATACAAGAAAAATACTGTATGTTCTCTTTCATATGTGGGAGCTGAAATTGAAAAGAAAAAAAGAAAGAAACGCCCGTCTGTATCAGTATTGCTGTAAATATCCTTTTGCTAAATTTTGTTTTATATCTTTGTTGAGCAAATGTATAAGGATAGACTACTGTAGATTTAATTATCTGTATTATTATTATTATTTTTTTGCTTTGAAACTTTTATTGAATGAATATAAATTTCCAAAGTACAGAATATGGATTACAATGGCTTCCCCACCATAACGTCCTTACCACCCGCAACCCTCCCCTTATCCACTCCCTCTCCCCTTCCATTCACATCAAGATTCATTTTTGTTTCTCTTTATATACAGAAGATCAGTTTAGCATACATTAAGTAAAGACTTCAACAGTTTGCTCCCACACAGAAACATAAAGTGAAAAATACTGTTTGAGTACTAGTTATAGCATTACATCTCAATGTACAGCACACTAAGGACAAAGATCCTACATGAGGAGTAAGTGCACAGTGACTCCTGTTGTTGACTTAACAAATTGACACTCTTGTTTATGGCCTCAGTAATCACCCTAGGCTCTTGTCATGAGCTGCCAAGGCTATGGAAGCCCCCTGAGTTCACTGACTCTGATCATATTTAGACAAGGCCATGGTCAAAGTGGAAGTTCTCTCCTCCCTTCAGAGAAAGGTACCTCCTTCTTTGATGGCCCCATTCTTTCCACTGGGATCTCACTTGCAGAGATATTTCATTTAGTTTTTTTTTTTTTTTCCCCAGAGTGTCTTGGCTTTCCATGCCTGAAATACTCTCATAGGCTTTTCAGCCGGATCCGCATGCCTTAAGGGCTGATTCTGAGGCCAGAGTGTTGTTTAGGATATCTGCCGTTCTATGGGTCTGCTGTGTATCTCACTTCCCATGTTGGATCATTCTCTCCCTTTTTTATTCTATCAGCTGTCGCTCCCCCTCTTCGTGGAGGAACGACACAGGACCCTGCGTTGTTCTTTCATCTGCTCGGCCCTCCCCGGGTTTGCTGCTGGTTCTTCCCGGGTTGGCTACCATCCCTTCCACCTCCGTGGAAGGGCGGTTCCCCCTGCCACTTTCCCCACTTCCGCGGGGGAGCGGCGCACTGCCGGCTGGCTCTCTCGGGGGCTGCTCAGGTGTTCCTCATAGATGTTCCTCTTTGATGTTCCTGGTGCATGCCGTCTCTCTCCTCCTTTACAGTCCTCTTCCACCAATCCCAACTCGGCTGCCCACACGCCGAGTACGCTGCTCTCCTCCAATCAGGAGCAGGATCAGCTCCTGGAGGTCATCACTCAAGTTGGCAAGAGGCAGCTGCGTAGAAGCTGTTTTCTCCTCTCCCAACGCCATACTGTGGGAGAGCAGATGCATAGAATAAGTCTTAACTCCAGTAACTCAGTCTAGTCCGAGTTGCTCCCAGCTGCTCCCCACAGATCCCCCTTTCTTTTTATTTTTGGCGTTGGTACACGCCTGTCTTCGGTGCCCCGCGGCACACACTCTGCTCTGCTTGCTAGAGTTGCCCACAGGTGCTTACAAGTCCTATCAATCAGGCAAACCGAATCCGGGTCCTCTCTTCGCCATGTTGTGAGGAGGTTTTTAGGCGCTGATGTGTGCCTGAGTTCGGTGCCCTGCAGCGCATGCTCTGCTCTGCTAGAACTGCATGCAGGTGCTTACAAGCCCTATCAGGCAAACCGAATCCAAGCCCTCTCTTTGCCGTCTTGTGGGGAGACTTATTGGTGTTGATAACATGCCTGTCTTCGGTGACCTGCAGCCGCCCACAGGTGCTTATCGTCTTAATCAGGCAGACCGAATCCAAGCTCTCTCATTGCTGTGGTGTGGGGAGGCCTTATTTTTCTCTATTTCTCTATCTCCGGGCATTCTTATTTCTCCTATTTCTTCTTTCTGCCAGCATTCCTATTTCTCTCATTTTACTTCTAAACTTCCCGTGGCTTCTCTTATCCCCGCGGTTTCCCAGCGCCTGCCCCGAGGCTGCTTCTCGGCACCTCGCCGCCCCGCGGCGGCTTCCCGGCTTTGCGCCACTTCATTCCGCACTTCTCTCATCTGCGTGGCTTCCCGGCTTCGCGCGTGCACTCCGCGGTCTCCGCGCCCCTTCACGCCTACACCACGGCCTCACACTAGCCCCGTGTTCCCTATCTATTCACGCCCCGTGCTCTCTCTGCACGCGGCGGCTTCCGCGAATCACACAGCGTAGCTCACGTTTCTGCCACTAGCATTCAATCCAAGTTCCCCGGACTAACCTGGCGAATTCCAACCTGGCGGCCCAAGTCTCTGCCTCTGGTTCCAGATCTTCGCCTCTTGCTCCCCGGGCTGACTTGAAGAATTCCAAGATGGCTTCCGTCTCCGCCTCGGCCTGCACTCACGGCTTCATCCTCCCTAACATTTTTCTCTACCCGGTATGTTTCCCTAAGTTTTCTTCCAACAACATTCCTCCCTCATTTCTCCTGGCCTCTCCCCACAGTCCGTATCCAAATCTAAGTTTCTTATAGGTTTCACTTTCACTTTCAACCTGCAGTCCGTATCTGAGTCCAAGTTTCTTCTTGCTTTCACTTTAAATCCTAACTTCTTTCCCACAGTCCGTATCCGAGTCTATGCCTAGGCTTTCAATAGCTTCTTCCAGCACCTTTTCCGTCCGGCTTTCCCCTAGGCTCTTCTAGTCTCTCTCTCCGGTATTTTCCTGCTTCTTCCCGTTTTTTCCCTCCTAGGTTTCCTATCCGAGTCACGCCACCATTATGTCGCTCCCCGTCTTCGTGGAGGAACGACACAGGACCCTGCGCTGTTCTTTTGTCTGCTCGGCCCTCCCCGGGTTTGCTGCTGGTTCTTCCCGGGTTGGCTACCATCCCTTCCACCTCCGTGGAAGGGCGGTTCCCCCTGCCACATTCCCCACTTCCGCAGGGGAGCGGCACACCGCCGGCCGGCTCTCTCGGGGGCTGCTCAGGTGTTCCCCTTAGATGTTCCTCTTTGATGTTCCTGGTGCATGCCGTCTCTCTCCTCCTTTACAGTCCTCTTCCACCAATCCCAACT
Source organism: Oryctolagus cuniculus (assembly GCF_964237555.1). Classification (NCBI taxonomy): domain Eukaryota; kingdom Metazoa; phylum Chordata; class Mammalia; order Lagomorpha; family Leporidae; genus Oryctolagus; species Oryctolagus cuniculus. Next base: position 63,250,839 of record NC_091439.1, read on the forward strand.
CGGCTGCCCACACGCCGAGTACGCTGCTCTCCTCCAATCAGGAGCAGGATCAGCTCCTGGAGGTCATCACTCAAGTTGGCAAGAGGCAGCTGCGTAGAAGCTGTTTTCTCCTCTCCCAACGCCATACTGTGGGAGAGCAGATGCATAGAATAAGTCTTAACTCCAGTAACTCAGTCTAGTCCGAGTTGCTCCCAGCTGCTCCCCACATCAGCTAGTATTTGCAGACGCTATTTTTGTTTATGTGATCCCTTTGGTTCTTAGTCCTATCATTATGATCAATTGTGAACAGAAATTGATCACTTGTACTAGTGAGATGGCATTGGTACATGCCACCTTGATGGGATTGAGTTGGAATCCCCTGGTATGTTTCTAACTCTACCATTTGAGGTAAGTCAGCTTGAGCATGTCCCGAATTGCACATCTCTTCCCTCTCTTATTCCTACTCTTATATTTAACAGTGATCACTTTTCAGTTAAGTTTCAGCACTTAAGAGGAATTGTGTATTGATTACAGTATTCAACCAAAGGTATTAAGTAGAACAAACAAAAAAAATACTAAGAGGGATAACATATCAAGTTGCTCATCAACAGTCAGGGTGAGGGCTGATCAAGTCACCGTTTCTCATAGTGTTCATTTCACTTTAACAGGTTTCCTTTTTGGTAATGATCTGTATTATTTTAAAATATACAGTAGATGAGTGCAATTGATATTTTTTCAGTTCATTATTGTTTATAGCCTTTGTCTATGTTTCTGCTGAACTATATTCTTTTCACTTTTTTTTACAGGTCTGTTTACTTATTTGAGAGGCAGAGGAGAGGGAGAGGGAAATGGTGAGGGAGATAGAAGGGGAGAAGAGAGAAAGAGAGAGATCTTCCCTCTGCTGGTTCACTTCCCAAATGACCACAATGGCAAGGGCTGGGCCAGATGGAAGCCAGGAACTGGGAGCTTCGCCCGGGTCTTTCCTCCTTCTCATCCTTCTTTTGCTAATTTGTCCAACATAGAACTCCTGTCTCACAGATTTACTGTAATCAAGGCCTGGCATTCACTTATCTGTAATATATTAACTGCGTATCTATCATTTGCCAACGTTTTAGTGCAAATTTCTATCTTAATGGATCTACTATATAATGGATCTTTTTTCTTAAAAATGAGAAGTGCTTTTTTTTTTTTTTTCCCTGAGGGAGAGAGAGAGACAAAGGTGGGGCTGGGGGTGGGGAACCTTCTGATTATTCACTCCGCAAATTCCATAGATGGCAAAGCAGTGCTGAACTGGGAACTACATCCAGATATCCCAAGAGGGTAGCAGGAATCCAATCCAGTTACTTTAGCCATACTGCTGCTTCCTGTGGCCTGCATTAGCAGGAAGTTAGAAATAGGAGTGAAACCAGGTATCAAACTCCAGAACTGACATACAGATGTGGCCATGCTAAGGAGAGTCTTAACCATTAGGACAAATGACTACCCCTAAAATAGATGTTTTTACTAAATTATAATCACATACTAAGCACTCAATAGTTAATTGTATTATTACTATTTTAATTATAACCACAATAGAATTACTAAATACAAATATCCACTTGCTAAAGATGTATTCATAGCAGAGAGCCCATTGCTAGCTCTGGAGCCACAGGCACATTCAGATGAGCTAGGATTCTGTTGCCCTCTCCCAGTGTTGTGGGGGGTAGGGGAAGAGGCAGGTGTATACATAATTTGTGAATAAATTCTCTATTCAAACGATACTTGAAATAATTTTGAAATAAATTATTTATTGAAATAATTTTTCATTAACCATCATTTTAAATTTACAGAAAAGTTGTAAAGACAGCAGAGTTCCCTGTACCTTACATCCATTCCTTTTATTATTAACATCTTTCCCCTATTATGGCACAATTCCCATGATGAATGAACCAATACTGGTATATTACTATTAACTAGTGCCCATATCTTACTCAGATTTCCTTAGATTTTACTAATGGACTATTTCTGTTCCAAGATTCTATCCAGGATATCTCATTGCATTTAATCATTATGTCTCCATAAGTTCCTTTTGTCTGTGACAGTTTCTCAGCCTTTCCTTGCATTTAATGACTCTGACAGGGTCAAGGAGTGCTGGTCAGATCTTCTGTAGGATGTTCTTTCAGAGAGACTTATCTAATGTTTTCCTCATTTGACTGTGACTATGGGTTTGGGGAAGGAATATCAGAGATAGAGTGCTATTCCTATCACATCAACATACATCATATTAACATGATTTGTCACTGTTGATACTGTTGGTAATATTTTTGATCACCAAGTTGAGATAGTGTTTGTCAGTTTTCTCCATTGTAAAGATATTCTTCATCAGTCTTTTTATACATATGATTAGGAAGAGTCACTAAATGTGGCTCACAATTATGGGGTAGATGCTCATATTTCGCATTTTCTTAACTTTATTTTTTTATTTTTATTTTTTTGACAGGCAGAGTGGGCAGTGAGAGAGAGAGAGAGACAGAGAGAAAGGTCTTCCTTTGCCGTTGGTTCACCCTCCAATGACTGCTCTGGCCGGTGCACCGCACTGATCAGATGGCAGGTACTTCTCCTGGTCTCCCATGGGGTGCAGGGCCCAAGGACTTGGGCCATCCTCCACTGCACTCCCTGGCCACAGCAGAGAGCTGGCCTGGAAGAGGGGCAACCGGGACAGAATCCAGCGCCCCGACTGGGACTAGAACTCGGTGTGCCGGTGCCGCAAGGCAGAGGATTAGCCTAGTGAGCTGCGGCGCAGGCCCATTTTCTTAACTTTAAATTCAACATGATTGCTTCCCAGTATGAAGTTGCTACTAAGTAAATTTGTAAATGTTTTGTTTACAAAGAAAGAGCACTAGGAAATTCACACACAGAATCGTCCCCTTTTTTTGCTAAAACATTCTGCTGGAGGCAATGATCCAAATAGTTATGGGACTCATTGAACAATTCCCATCCCATTCTAGTTTCTCTTTAAATGTGCAGAATCTTAGGATTCAGTTTTATATGCATTTAGCACATCTTCCTGTATTCTTCAAATTTTACCCACAGTGTACATTATAAGAATCATCTTCCTTAGATTTAATAGCAAATGCCTATCTTGTGTGGCTTACGTAGTTTTGAGTTACTACTGCAAGAAAGAAGGAGCAGGATGATATAAAATGCCCATGAGCAGATCTAAGCAGTCATTGTTTTCCTTTATCAGTCAGCTAATCCAGAAGTGAGGAGTCCAGTAATCTGAGAAATGGAGAAGTGTCTTAGGGTCTCACCTATGTGGGCATGTGCACACACACACGCACACACACACACCCTTACTATTTTTTAAAACTAGTTTGTAGTTGTTCTTGCCCATGATTAAAATAATAAGATGTTTTTCAGACAAGGGTAAGTCAAGGTTTCTCCTCTTTGGAATAGTTTGACTCTTTATTTTCCCACAGATTTTAACAAGTCACATGTACTTTTTGATGAGGAAATTCAGACACAATTTCAAAGAACACTGAGTTCTTGTTTGGTGAGAGGCACTGATTGCTATTCTTCTATATGGTTTATTTTAAAGTATACACACTGATTTTGCATATTTGTTGCACCTGCTATGTGGATAATCATACACAGTATGTTCTTAATCCTCTGCCAAGGAACAGTCCTGGTCTCCATTGTTCAAAATGTTAATTCAGAGTTAGCAGAATGTTCAAATACATAATAAAAATAATATTTTTACTAAATCTTATCACAAGCCAGGAACTATTCTAATAGCTTTAAGGGTAATAGCTCACTCAGTCTCCCCAGTGATGTTATACAGAGAATTCTAATAGCATTCTCATTTTACATATGAGGAAATTAAGACTTACAGAATATGTATGATTGATTACTTTGGAACTCTAATTAGTAGTCTTGCTATATACATCTCTTTTTTCCATGTAACTTGTAACTTTGTAGCCTATCCCTTATTTATTTTCCTTATGATTTCATTTTGTCACCTAACTTAAGTCAGTGGCAAACTTAACCTGAGTATTAGGTAGGAAGTTAGATATGAGCTTATGTGTGTTTGACAGGCCTAAAGAGAAGACGTCTATGTCCAGCATATGCATCTGCATCTCAATGTCATCTGGATGATGTTTCAGGGGCAGCCTGGTATTCACATCCTGCCCTGCCCCCTTCTACCTGATAACCTGCCAGGTGGGGGTCCCCGCCCCTTCTGCCTGACAAATCTTCCACAGTCTCCCAGATGCAGCCCAGTGTCTGCATTTCAAACACCCTACTCTGGATCCTGATTCTCTAGGGGCTCCTGCTCACCCTTCCTCTAAACCCAAGATGGCAAGGCGCCAGCTAGGCTTCCTCCTGTCTGATACCTTCAAGGGAAAACTCACATAGGAGCTTCTTAATATTTACATCCATAAAATCCTTTGTTTCAGAAGGAGATGTATGAAGACAAAGACCCATCTCCTTAAACCCCCCTCTCCCCCCAGCCTCAACCGGACTGCGTGCTCAGCCCTCTGCCTCTCTGCTGAGCCGCCCGTCTGACCTGGTCAGGTGTAATCTCTCTACTCAACCATGTAACCTCACTCCCCACCCCTCAAGTCTGAGCGACTGGGCACTCTCTCAGGTCCTGTCTGGAGAGGTGCCCATCCGTCCTTACGGATGTCCCTTCCCTAATAAACCTTGCTATTTTACCTCCTACTACTCTGTCTCATGCCTGAATTCTTTCTTGCAAGAAAAACCCTGCCATTCTCTGGTAACAAGAGGAGGCTTGAAATAGAGTTTGTATGTTTCTCTCCTTGCTCCTCTGTTAAATAGAACATGCCCAGGTTAGCCTGAGAATATGGCTAATGTAGTTGCTGGGAAGACATAAGAGACAACTCCATGTGAGAGCTCTCATGGACAGGATCTAAACCATCCTAGTCAACAACATCCTCAAGAAGAGAGTGCCCAGCTGGCCTAACAGCTGACCACAGATGTATGAGTAAGACCAAACCTCAGTGACAAAGGCAAGCCAAAGTACTTATACCACACAAAATTTAAGGAGGTATTAAACACGCAAATAAAAATTAATAATATTTCACTGCAATAACTCAAAATACTGTAAAATCAATGCAAAAAACTATGATGACATAAATATCAAAATGTAGAGTAAAGCTAGGATAAGTATTATTGATTGATCTTTCCTTTTGCTTCAGGAATCAACGCAGCCCAGCACAGCACTGGTCAGTGGTGCAACTCATAAAAAAAAAAAATTCTTTTTGCTTTAATTATGTTTGAGGGTTGTTTTCTATATATCAGTCATATATATTATATGGAGAGATAAACATTATTATAGACAGTAGTAAGGGGGTAGGGATAAAATATAAAAAACAGAATCACCCAATAGACTGAGTTTTCTAAAAAGATTGTTTTGGTTTTTAGACTGCATTGAATTTACCAGATTATAATACATTATCCCCTAACTTTTGGGACAAAGGCATTACAAAGAAGACACAAATTGAAATCAAATGTTGTATTTGCACATCTGAGTGTTGGTTATGAAAGTCTGCAAATTGCTGTGGGATTGTACACCTGCTGAAAGAGGAAGTTTCCATCCTTAGGACAATTTTTCTGAGAATGTTGCATAGATCAGGGAAATATTATCTGGGCAGGGCATCAATAGCACCCACCATACAGATTCTGAAATCCTTGGGTGTCAATTTGGTGGTAGCCCAGCAATTGCTACAATTCACAAAATTTTGCAATATCCCTCTTTTGTGGGGGCTATTCTCATAAATATTGGCAAAAGGAATGTTTAAAAACTGAATATAATCATGCAGCAAATTCCAACTTCTGCAGATATCAGGCAGTCCCAGCTTTTCTCTATCAGGTGACAGGTTCCTAGATACAGGGAAATAGCACAGTTCCTAAACCAGGCTCTTGACAGGCAGCCAAAGCAGAGCCCCCTCCTCTGGGGGAAAGAGCAAACCACAGCCTTTGTTCAGCTAAAGGATGCTATGACTAAAGCCCCTGTGCTAGGACTGCCAAACCCAGGGAGATCCTCCCAGCTGTACATCACTGAGAGGCAGAGATTCACCTTAGGAGTACTAACTCAGGATCTGGGACCCATTAAACAGCCTGTAGGCTACTTTTCTAAAACCTTAGACATGGTTGCTCAAGGATGGCCTCACAGCCTAAGGGTAACAGCAGCAGCTGCCTTGCTGACAGAAGAAGCAAAATATCATCCTTTATACCTCACATCAAATAAATTCTCTATTAGAGCAAAAGGGCTCTCAACGGCTCACAGATAGTAGGATATTAATGTATCAGGTCCTCCTTCTAGAAAACCCTCAGGTAAAAATAAGACATTGCTCTACTCTAAACCCAGCTACTTTAATGCCAGTTCCAGGGGAAAGTGGTCCCCTCCACTCCTATACTGAGACTATACACTTGATCTATGCCAGCAGAAGGGACCTAAAGGAAAGCCCTCTGACTAACGCAGATGAAGCAGCTTTGTCAGACAGGACCTGCTTCTCAGGGTATGCAACAGTTACGGCATGGCACGTTATTGAAGCGTGCTCTGCCCCCAGGAACTTTTGCTCAGTTAGCAGAACTGATCACCTTAAATAGAGCTCTAGATCACACAAGGGATTTGTAAGGCATCTTCACTCTGCATGAAGACCTCAGTCTTCCGGTAAGGTAGAAAGAGTCAACCAGACTCTATGGAAAACATCACAAGTATAGAATTGTGTGCTTGGTAAGAAAGGTTTAGAGGGAAAGAGTGTTGTTGGTAAAAAGGGTTAAAAAGGAAAGAGCTTTTTAAATAAGGAAAGGACATGGTTTTTAAGAATCCTGATGGCTAGTTTACTCTAGACTGGAATGGAAATGATGGAATGTTTCAAGTAAGTTGAAGAGGGTGTGTGGAAGTCACAAAAAGTTATGAAAGAAAGAAATATTGGACATGCTAATTGCTGTTCTGGAGGGTGTCTGTGCCATGTTCCAGGAAGAATGTTGTCTCTGGGTCAATCAGACTAGACAGGTACAAATCCAAATTCGTACTTTTCCTGGACAAAGCCAAACAGCTCCAGGACCAGGCCAAGCAGGGCTGGGATTTCTGGCCTGACATCTGATCATAGAAATCCTGGCTATTTCCTCTCCTTGGCCCAATAACTTCTGTAATCTTGATGCTTCTCTTTGCACCGTGTGTTTTTAATGTCCTTGTTTGTTTTGTCTCTAACAGACTAAAAGCTGTCGAACTCCAAACAGTTGTCAGACAAGGCTTCCAGCCCATTCCACTGGATGACCTGAGTAGCCCTCTGGACCAAGCAGGACAGTCTTTCCAAGGCCTCTGTCACACACCATAAGACAGATAGCAAGAGGAAATACCCAAAACCCCCTAGACGCCCACATGCCAGCTTTGAAGAAGTTACAGAAAACGGATCTCCATCCATAATTCCAAAGAAGAATTTTGGGTATTGCCTTTTGAGGGTGGAATGTTAGGTAGGAAGTCAGTTATGAGCTTATGTGTGTGCGACATAAAGGCCTAGAGAGAGGACATCTATGTCCAGCATATGCTGCATTTGAAGGTCGTCCTGATGGTGTTTCAGGGGCAGCCTGGTATTCACATCCTGCCCTGCCCTGACCCCTTCTACCTGATATCTCTCAGGTGCAGCCCAGTATCTGCATTTCAAATACCCTGCTCTGGTTCCCAATTCTCTAGGGGGTCCTGCCCACCCTTCCTCCTGTCTGATAACATTTACATCCATAAAGTCCTTTGTTTCAGACCTTCAAGAGAAAACTCAGATAGAAGTTTTTCTATTTACATCCAAAAAGCCCTTTGTTCCAAGGGGAACAGAGGTGGGGAAGCAAGACCCATCTCCTTAAAAACCCCTGGCCTCAACTGGACTGCATGCTCAGCCCTCTGCCTCTCTGCTGAGCTGCCTGCCTGGCCAGGTGTAATCTTTCCACTGAATCATGTAACTTTGCCGCCCCCCCCCCCCCCGCCCCGTCTGAGTGATGGCACTCTTTCCCAGGTCCTGTCTGGAGAGGTGCCCATCCATCCTTACAGATGTCCCTGCCCTAATAAACCTTGCTATTTTACCTCCCCCCAAAACAACAACAACAACAAAAAAAACTGAGTATAATCATTAAATTCATTCATCAATAGACCAAATTACAGCAATAAGATTGATAATACAATTACAACAATATAATTATGTTGAGTATTATGTTGAGTACATAGCACTTATTGAGCATATTAATGTTTAAAAATTAATGAATAATGCTTAGAAGAAAAGAACCATTGTATTGACAAACTACTGGCTGTGAGTTTACATCAGAGTCAGATAATTTTTGGTGATTTACAGAAAGGGAGAAACAAATTCTTCAAAAATATTTTATATCATTGATTTTTTTAATGTAATGGGATGAAGTGGTAAGTAAATATTAGACAATTTTGGATTTCAATATTAAAAATGGACATCTATTTATCTATATCTCTAAGTTTCTCTGAATTTAATATTATAATTTATATTTACTTGGATTATGAACTTAATTAATCAATCCTAAGGAACAAACACTAATTCTAAAAGAACATGGAAAGGTGATGTAAAATAAAACCACCTGTATCTGTAATAACTCAAATTTTAAGAACCTTTGTTTCTTCTTGAACCCATCTGACACCTTTAACAAATTCACTTTAATTATGTATCCTTCAGTCAGACTTTCTTAGTTGCCCATGAGAGTTGGAGAGACTCAAGAGTTCACACATGGATCAATTTCCTACAAGATTAAACCTGATGAGGAATACACAGCACACATATATTATAATTACATAATACATACCACACCTACCACCATAATACCCTTTCAGTGCTCTACAGCTATGAAACCATTAGCTCTTATTGCTTCAGAAGTTTCTCATTAAAATACACCCACATTTGAGCAAATGGTAAGCTCCAATGAATATTCCGAAGTTACTGAGTTCCCAAACTTAGGGATACATTTTTTTCAACAGCAAATACCTGTTGAACTGAGAGCATGTTAGGGATTGCTAAATCCTAAGGTTGGGTATGGTATTTCAAATCTGCCCTGTAAAGGGTTGAGCCAATTTTTTCTTCATTTTCCTAAAAATTGCATTTGGGAAAGAAGTTCAAAGTTGCTTCATTAAGTATTTACTTTTCTATGTTGCCCAAAATGTAGCCATGGGAAAAAATGCTCAACTTTATACAATTTCTACTAGCAAGTAAGTTCATCCAAAAGAAAATATATCCTTTTACATTTATGATATTATTGAGAATGATTTTAGTGGTAAAGTCCTTTTTCTCTCCTAAGTGTTAATAAATCATAAGGCATTCTAGAATTTCAATGGGGATTAATATAATACTTGCTATTCTATAGGATGCTTGGGCCCCTGCTCCCAACGTGGGAGACCCAGAAGAAGTTCCTGGCTCTTGGCTTTGGATCAGCTCAGCTCTGGTTTTTGCAGCCATTTGGCGAGTGTTTATCTTCCTATTTTTTTTCCCTTGCCCATAAATACCAGATTAAAGTAGTTTTGAAATGACATTGGGTGTATCTGTTTTAAGTTTTTTTCCTTAGTCTTCATGAGGTACCTCATATCTCCCCAGCATTATGTTACCATGAAGCAACCCAAGAAAACTAAAGTCTGTACTTCGGAGGTTTCAGTGGATTTGTCTGCTCTATTCTCATATATGAGTTTATTTTCCAATGTCACAGACTTCAACTAGGGAGGAGATAAAAACAACACATGGGATCCCAAATGCTTCCATTCTCTGCTTGGAATAAAGAATTAAATGATGATAATGCTATTCTGTTTATCTTTTAAGCATTCTATAAGGAGCTATCAAATGAAAAAAAATCATGAAAGTTTGAAGTACTATCTGAGTATAAACGATTTGTCCTCCTATTACTTCTACTAAATATGTTTCTTATAAAACTTACTCAAGGCTATTGCATAGAAGGCACTGAACAAATTGACATAGTCTTCTTTTGAGTTGAGTGAGAACACTGTAGTCTACACAATGCCCATTAGTGCTGTATTTCTTATTTTTTGTTTATTTAATCATGAATTCTATTGATTCATGATTTACTAAATCATGGCTTTATTTAAAAACGTTTATCTCTATAGTATAAGATGTCAATTTTACCTGTAAAATGAAATAGGATCAGGTTTTTTAGAACAGAAAAAAATAAAATGACATGCACAATGTATAACATACCACCTGTAGATAGCTGGGCTGCAAAAAATGTTTGCTCCACATACACCCAAAACAAATAGAAGTTTGGAAAAATTGTTTCTAATCAGGAAGCAAGCAAGTAGGCCATAGTTTATATTTCTTTAAACTTTCCAAAAGGAGCATTTTTAATTTAGCCAACATGAGAAAGGTTCTTTTACATTATAAACACCACAACAATTCCAAAAGGAGCTAGAGAACAGGCATAATATGGCACCTTCTCAGATCTTAGATGATCTTCGTTCCATCTACAAGGTGTCAACCCTGTAGAAGGCAGAGGATCTTTTTAGAAAATATCTGAGACCTGAGAGCTGCTGTCCATTTGTAATGCTTGCTTTTTCTGCCACGATTACTCTGTTTGGTAATATACAAGGAAAATTCTAGCATCAAGGCCACTGAAATGCAAAAAAATACTTGTTCCAACTGAGAGACTACAATTAATGTTGGGATACTTCTTTGATATTTCTTCTCCATAGTGTTACAAAATGGCAGTCATATCTTCAGATTGTTGAATATAAAAAGGGCTACTATCCCTGGGATTCTAGCTCAGCCAAACTCCTTTGCTTTAATTAACAATTTCTTCATAGAAGAATGACTTATTTCCAGCAATATTTGGGCATGTGCTGTAAGTTGGATATTGTCAAATTTATGGTAGCATACAAATCACTACTCTTGTGTACAGGTGTCCTTAATATCTATCCTTCTTCAAAATTCTACTGTAACTGTTTACTCCAATATGAGATCTTTGGTTTAAGATTACTAAACAGTTAACTACTTTGGAAAAAAGACCTAAAACATTAGTATAAGAATTCAAAACAATAAAATGAATAGGCAGTTATATAGAACTTACAAAGTGCTAGTATCTACTTTTACTGTTTATGAAAATAGCCTTGTTTTACTACCCTCATTTTGCAGCTAAGGAAAGATAAGTACAGAGTACTTGGGTAACTGAATACCCAAGTCCATACAACTGGACTGGGATTTGAACACAGGCAGTGTGGGTTTTAGTTGCATGTTATAACATTGAAGTTGATGGCATTAAGTGCCAAGGAAAGGTAAACAGATTTTTTTTTTTTTACTATGTTCTCTAGTAGTTTATCCCACTACAAATCTGACCCATGGTCTTTCTGTATACAATCACAGCTGAGCATCACAAATGATACAATTCAGATGAAAGTGGGGGTCCAAACTCAGCTTTATCTGTGTTGTACGCACATTAACTAAAGTATCTCTAAAAATATGGAAAAAAAGCCAACGGTCTAGTTTTTTGTAGGTAAAATTCAATTGGGCAATGCTTTTTACATGCTTAACTTATTAACCCTACCCTCTGATCTGAACTTGAATTGTTGGTATAATTTGATTAACCATCAAGAGTATTACAGTGAAGAAATATATGTTTCAACTTTACTGGGCCACAGGGCACCCAGATATTTGTTCAAATAATATTATTAGTGTTTCTTTGAAGGTGTTTTTGATGAGATTAGCACTTAAGCTGTTATATCTAGTAAAGTAAATTGCATCAGCTCAACCTAGGTCTCCTACCAGCCTCTGGACTACAACTACAACATTGGCTTCACAAGCTCCCAGCCATTTGGAGTAGGACTGAAATTACTCCAATGGCTCTTCTGGGTCCCAGCTTGCAACTAAAGATTGTGAGACATACTGTCCCCAGAATTGCATGAGCCAATTCCTCATAATTGAGAGAGGTAGAGCAGGAGCAAGAGTGAGCGAGTGAAGAGATGAGATACTTCTCTCCTATTGCCTCTGTTTCTCTGGTGAGTCCTGACACAAATACAAGCATTGATTTTATCATAAATCTCTTTCTGGGACAGCAAGATGCCAGAATAGGGAGGGTGCTTACTGCTCTGGTCTAGGGGAAGACAGTTAAAAAAACAAAAACATGGAGAGAGTGCAATCTCAGGGAAGATTTAAGGAAACCCCACATACATTACAGGGATACTATGGACCTACAAGGAAGATGTGGACGTGTACAACTCAGGACTCCAGCAGTTGAGAGCCTCAGCACCAGCTTTGGAAATGAGGTCAGATCAGACTGTAGCAGCCCAAGCCACTGGTGATAGAGTTGCTGGAAGAGCCTGGCATGAGTACGGTTTGACCCTGTTGGGGACAGAGTATCTGCCAAACTAGACTCAAATAAAAGGGAGCATGTTTCTTTCTCGCTGACCACTGGCACCAGTGTCCTGTAATTAGCTGAGAGAGGGCAGGTACCATTTTGGACATATGTAACAGCTGTGCCAGCTTGCGTCCATGAGCCCCATGACCAGCTGAGCAGAGAGGCCTGAGTCTGGCTGGGAGAACTGACAGGGGGCTGGGTGCTCATGACTGTGGGAGTCTTATGTGCTGGGACTGTGAAAACATTGTGGCTGCATGTGAGGGTGCAGGGTGTGGCTGGGTCTTTGGGTAGTTACTATGGCAATTCCACATGCTCTGAACTCCCTGTTTCCTGGTGAGGGTCATTGCCTTGGGATCCGTGCTTATGTTGAGGACTGCACATGTCCATGTGTGGTTCTTGTGGCAGCATGGATGAATATTATATCCACTACGGATAGCCACAGGCATTTATCTCTTTGCAGGAGAGGAGGTGAGCATGAGACTACGCAATAGAGCAGATAAACCCTCCCCTCTGATAAAAAGGGGGTGCTGGGAGTGTGGTGTAGTGTGTAAAGCTGCCACCTGCAGTGCTGGCATCCCACATGGGCAACAGGTTGAGTCCTGGCTGCTCCATTTCTGATTCGGCTCTCTGCTATGGGCTGGGAACGCAGTAGAAGATGGCCCCAATCCTTAGATCCCTGAACCTGCATGGGAGACCTGAAAGAAGCTCCTGGCTCCTGATCAGTGAATCTCTGGCTGTTGCAGCCAACTGGGGAATGAACCAGCAGATGGAAGTCCTCTCTTTTTCCCTCTCTACCTCTCTATCTATCATCTTCCTCTGCCTCTCCATAACTCTGCTTTCAAATAAATAAATAAATCTTTAAAAAAAGAGAGAGAGATTTACCATACCCAATAATCTGGATGTCACCTTGGACACTTCCCTCATGCTGGAGCACTGAACAGAGCTCCCTAGCCACACCCAGCACATGCCTGTGACTATTTATTGAAAGTGCAGACACTCTACTAATCCACATAAACATCGTCCAATGATAAAAGCCATCACAGGAAAAACAAAAACAAATATCTCCACAAATGCCCAAAAATAAATGCAGCAACTAAAGAAACAAGAATAAGGAAGACAACATGACACCTCCAAAGGAACACAAAATACTTCAGTACTAGAATGTGCAAATGAAGAGACTGAAGAAATACTGGAAACAGAATTCAAAAAATTGGTCATAGGATTATATAGACGTAATCAGAAGCAAATCATACATGACATGAATGCACAATTTTTCCATGAAATTAAGATTTTAAAGAGAAATCAAAATGAAATATTAGAAATGAAGATTTCAATAGAACAAATAAAAAATGCAGTGGAAAGCCTTAACAACAGTGAGGCAGAAGAAAGAATATCCTAGCTAGAAGATAATCTCTGGAAATTTTACAGACAAAAAGAAAAAAAAAGAAGAAACTAGAAAACTAGAAACACAGTAACACGGTCATCGATATGAAAGAAGGTAAAGGAAGTAAACCTCACAGCAAAAGATCACATGAAGTTCAAAGCATATATTATAAAATATCTTTGGCAAATGGCAGGGCAAAGTTACTACTTATCAATAGTCACATTGAACATTAATGGCCTCAACTCTCCAGTTAAAAGACACAGATTGCCTGATCGGTTTAAGGAACATAACCCATCTATTTGCCGCTTACAAGAAACACATCTTTCCAACAAAGATCCATACAGACTAAAGCAAAAGGCTGGAAAAAGATATACCATGCCAACAGAAATGCAAAAAGAGCAGGCGTGGCCATCTTAATATCAGACAACATAAACTTTAACACAAAAACTGTTAAGAGAGACAAAGAGGGGCACTATATAATGATTAAGGGATCAATTCAACAGGAAGATATAATGATTATCAACATATACGCACCTAATTACAGGGCACCAGTTTATTTAAAAGATTTAAAGGACTCAAAGGGAGACTTAGACTCCAATACAATAGTACTGGGGGACTTCAATACTCCACTCTCCGAAATAGATCAACAGGACAGAAGATCAACAAGGATACAGTAGATTTAAACGACACTATAGCCCAAATGGATCTAACAGAGATCTACAGAACTTTTCATCCTACACCTAAAGCATTTACATTCTTCTCAGCAGTACATGGAACCCTCTCTAGGATTGACCACACACTAGGCCATAAAGCAAGTCTCAGCAAATTCAAAGAATTAGAATCATACGATGCAGCTTCTCAGACCATAAAGGAATGAAGTTGGAAATTAGCAACTCAGGAATCCTAGAGCACAAGCAAACACATGGAGATTGCACAACATGCTCCTGAATTAACAATGGGTCATAGAAGAAATCAAAAGAGAAATCAAAAACTTTCTGTAAGTAAATGAGAATAACAACATAACATACCAAAATTAAGGGTTTCAGCAAAAGCAGTGTTAAGAGGAAAGTTTATATCAATAGGGGCCTGCATCAAGAAATTGGAAAGGCACCAAATAGATAAGCTTTCAATGCATCTGAAGGATCTAGAAAAACTGCAGCAAACCAAACCCAAATCTAGTAGGAGAAGAGAAATAATTAAAATCAGAGAAGAAATTAACAGGATTGAATCAAAAAAAAAATTACAAAAAATCAGCCCAACGAGGAGCTGGTTTTTTGAAAAAATAAACAAAATTGACACCCCATTGGTCCAACTAACTAAAAAAAGAAGAGACCCAAATCAATAAAATCAGAGATGAAAAAGGAAATGTAACAACAGACACCACAGAAATAAAAGGAATCATCAGAAATTACTACAAGGACTTGTATGCCATCAAACAGGGAAACCTATCAGAAATGGATAGAATCCTGGACACATGCAACCTACCTAAATTGAACCAGGAAGACATAGAAAACCTAAATAGACCAATAACTGAGACAGAAATTGAAACAGTAATAAAGGCCCTCCCAACAAAGAAAAGCCCAGGACCAGATGGATTCACTGCTGAATTCTACCAGACATTTAAAGAAGAACTAACTCCAATTCTCCTCAAACTATTCAGAACAATCAAAAAAGAGGGAATCCTCCCAGATTCTTTCTATGAAGCCAGCATCACCTTAATTCCTAAGCCAGAGAAAGATGCAGCATTGAAAGAGAATTACAGACCAATATCCCTGATGAACATAGATGCAAAAATCCTCAATAAAATTCTTGCCAAAAGTATACAACAACACATCAGAAAGATCATCCACCCAGACCAAGTGGGATTTATCTCTGGTATGCAGGGATGGTTCAATGTGTGCAAAACAATCAATGTGATACACCACATTAACAGACTGCAGAAGAAAAACCATATGAATATCTCAATAGATGCAGAGAAAGCATTTGATGAAATTCAACACCCTTTCATGATGAAAACTCTAAGCAAACTGGGTTTGGAAGGAACATTCCTCAATACAATCAAAGCAATTTATGAAAAACCCACAGCCAACATCCTATTGAATGGGGAAATTGAAGTTACTCTGGTTTTTCTTCTATATTTTCTTAGATTTCAAAATATTCTGTTACTGAAAATATAGCCACATATTAAAGCATTCTGTTTTTGAATCTTTTTAAAAAAGAAGACATTTATTATATTGGACCATTTTTTTCCTTCTCTTATTACATATCATTTGTGTGATTACAGTGTTAAGTCTTAGTTCTCATGTCTTTAGACAGGATAGTATATCAGTTATTTTAAATGAATTTTTCCCTGTCTCTGAAGTTCAGTCTCTAAGTGTGTTGTTGCCACAGAAGAAAATTCTTGGGTTTGCATTACTTGAATACTTGATTACTATAACTGATGATACATTATGTAATGAGTTAGGATTTTATTTCTGGAAAAAATTAGAAATGAAATAAAGATCTGAACTACTTAAAAGGTGAAAATAATAGTGCTTATAAGCACTGTGAATTCTTTTGTGTTTGAGGCATCCAAAATTAAAGTGTTTACTAGATTTTTCTCCTCAAATCCTGCTCTTTTTCTATTATTCCAGCAATTACTCTTATTATTGATGTTGTAAAACAGCAGGGTTAAAGTGTCATTATATCTGTGTTCATTATGAATCCCATAGCTTTTCTAGTTAGGAAAAAAAGTAGTTTCAAAAATACTTAGTGTCTTTTTTTGGTTAATATCTTACTCATTAATGGTATTGAGACATCTTTAATCATTTTAATAAGGTACCTAAAAAATTTAAAACATTACATATTGTATTTGAACTAGTTAGTGATAAGTAAAAAAAAAAAAAAAAAACTAGCTTATTGAGACTGTAGATGTTCCATTAGTTAAATTTCAAAGTTTTTAATCAAGGAACTTTCAGAGATAGGTTGAGATCGGAGAGTATCCGTTAAACTAGCTCCCATGACATGGAAAGGAGCCCTGGAAGCAGTGGAGGACATGTGATGGCATTTACATGCCACGGTTGTGGTTGTGGTGTGCTTGTACATAAATGCAGGTAGTGACAGACACACTGACATTTTTGTTGCCCTATTTTTGTTGCCTCATTTTTGTTGTCTATCATTTGATTGCTGGAATAGTCTCCAATCAGTTCTCATCTCTCCTGTAGTGTCCTATATTTATCTGTACTAAAGTAACTATAAATTAATGGAATCTACAAAGAAGAAACTTTATGGCTGTACTGTATTTGGGAGTCTTTGTACAGTTAGGTAAATTTCCATGTTACAAGTATGTGGATTTTTAAATTTATTCTTACAAGGAAGAAGACATGGCATTATTCCATGTGCTTAAGTGATACCTTGTTTATTGAGCTTCAGAAGAAAAAATATGAAATAAATAATTGTCACTGCATTAACTATAATGTTAAATTGGCAAGTTGTAACATAAAACTTAAATCTGTGTTTCTCAAATGCGAATCTCAGTAGTCTAATGCTGCTTTGTATGTATTGTAAGTGCTACAAATAGTTTCACACTGAACATGCATTGATTCCTATCAAATGTTTTCAACCTTTGATTTAGGTGTTTTGATAATGCCTCAGAAAGTATCTCAGTGTCTGTAAATTTGTTAATCTGTTTGGTAATGAAGATACTTTTTTGTTGTTGTTGTTCCATATTTTCATGTTTGAATTTTTACATTTTACTACTGTTAATTTAAGTACAATTTGTTCAATGGTTAAAATAGAGTTGTCAGTAAAGAAACTTAAAAACAGCCTCATTCATGTAACTGCTTAAGTAAAAACTACATTTTTTATTGTATTTTCATACACTTTTAATGATGTATATTTCTGTTTAAAGATAAGTGATGATGTTTAGGCTTTTTTTGTTTAACAAGACTTTTTACCACTGATTAAATGAAGGAATGTATCTTCTTGAAGAGATTTATATTCTGTAAATAATAATTGGTTAAAACAAAAAAAAAGAAAAAAAACTTTCTGTAACATTCTTTTTTCAATCACATATTGGCACAACATGAAGAAATCATCAAAATGCTACATTAATGAGATAATGTTCCATGGTGCTGTTGGCACGATAACTCAGATGGAGAGAGCTGAAGAGCTAGAGATGAAGCTAGAGATATGCAAAGCCCCAGAAGGCAGAAAGAGACAAGCAGACAGATGTACCACAGTCAAAGCAATAAAATTCCATAACAACTCAAGAATAACTAACGTTGTTAAAAATATAAAAAATGATAATATTTTTATAAGAAAAT
Source organism: Oryctolagus cuniculus (assembly GCF_964237555.1). Taxonomy (NCBI): domain Eukaryota; kingdom Metazoa; phylum Chordata; class Mammalia; order Lagomorpha; family Leporidae; genus Oryctolagus; species Oryctolagus cuniculus. The sequence goes on from NC_091439.1 coordinate 63,268,872, forward strand.
GCAATTTAACTTCTTCAGTTGTTTCAAGTACCTCTTAGGAGGGTGTTTAGGAAGTAAGTAGACCTTTGTTAATGACAGAAGAGTTTTACAGAATGCCGGGAGATGGATGTCAGACATTTTGTATGTTGGGGGAAAGTTTTTCCTTATGAAGAATGGGCCTGTCCAAAATCCCAACAGATCCCTCTTAAGGAATATTAGCAAAATATTTGTATCTAATCACATTCTGAACTCAAACTTTTCCATATTCTTCTTGACTGTCTTATCCTCTGGGCAGGAAGGTATATTAAGAATTGAAACAACAGATACGGTTTTAGGAACACAATGATACCTCCCACACTACCCTCCCTCTTCCTTCCTATTTTATTTTTCTATTAATTTTTGCGATGTTATACTTTCAATTTACTTTATAATCACAAGCTTCTTCCTAACTAAATAAATAATTCATCAATAGTAAATAGAAAAATCATTGTTTCTTAGGAGTATAGAACTATGTCTCTCCATTTTCTCCTGAGAGATCAGCTATCTAATTAGAGATTGTTTAAAGTAACCTGAGAATTTCTCTTGTGCACATTTTATGGTATTTTCTTTATGTTTTACTTTTGAAAGTTTGACTGTAATATGTTGTGGTGAAACTCTTTTCTGATCATGTTTATCAGGAGTTTTATGGGCTTCATATACTTGTATGTCCATATATTTCTCCAAATTAAGGAAATTTTCTGCAATCATTTCACTAAATAGGCCTTCCAATCCATTCTGTCTTTCCGTACCTTCAGGAACTCCTAAGACACACATGTTAGTCATTTGATGTTATCTCATAAATTTTGAAAACTATTTTCACTTTTTCCAATCCTTCTTTTTTTTAATCTGAGAAATTTCCAAAGATCTGGCTCCTAGCTCAAATATTCTTTCTTCTGCCTCACTGAGTCTTTTGTAATATATTTCCACTGAGTATGGTGCCCCTCGTGATGAGCCACCCCAGTACTCAGGGAGACTTTGAAGCCAGATCCAGATATTCTATCTTAAATCAACTTTACAAGGGGGAACCTCTTCCAAATTTCATACATATTCACCAATGCCACAATTCTTTAGTGTACATTTATTTTATGGGCAGCATTTACCTACTATTTTTTTTTATTTCACAGATAAAATTAGACAGTGAGAGAGATGGAGAGAAAGGTCTTCCTTCTGTTGGTTCACCCCCCAAATGCGGCTGGTGCACTGCGCCGATCCGAAGCCAGGAGCCAGGTGCTTCCTCCTGGTCTCCCATGTGGGTGCAGGGCTCAAGCACTCGGGCCTTCCTCCACTGCACTCCCTGGGCCACAGCAGGGAGCTGGAGTAGAAGAGGTGCAGCTGGGACTAGAACCTGGCACCCATATGGGATGCCGGCACTGCATGCGGAGGATTAGCCAAGTGAGCCATGGTGCCGGCCCAGCATTTACCTACTATTTTAATATCAGAACCATGAATAACCCTTCTGCTGAAATTCTATCTCAATGTGGTATATTTTGACTACTCTACTTAAAATTCTCTACCCTGACTCCCCTTAACCTGACATTCCAATTTGCCCTTTGTATTACTCAACTTACTGTTTTTCTTAGCACTTATCACTTTTTGGAATACAACACAGCAAACAGTATTGCCCTACTCCACCATTACCCATGCAAAATATAAGTACCAAAAAGATAGAGATATTTGTTTCATTTTTATTGAATTAAAAGTCTTTCTAAAATTGAAGCAGATAATCTAAATTAGTAGACTGAACACCCATGCTGTAATTCTAAAGGCAAAGCCATGAGAAACTTGTAAGAAAAATTCTTAAGGAGTCAATCAGGAAAACAGCTGTGTTAGAAAGTTGCCTTGTGGGTGTAAATTAAAATGTAAATCTTTCTGTGGCCTGTCAATGTTCTGAAAAATACATCGGGATCCTCAGTGGGGCAGTGGCACTACTCATTAGTTGAGTAGACAGAAATATACTAGTAATGCCTTAACCCAAGGACAATAATCTACTTTTTGAAAATTTAAAAAAATTTTTGACATCATTTATTAAGATAAAAAAGGGGAAAGCAACATTCCTTGAATTCACATTTATTACTCAATGTGTCATCAGTATTCATTGAAAATCTTGTTTATATATAACATCATAAAAAATGGTAAGAAAGGTCATCTTTCCTTAAGTAATTAATTTAGGTTGAGTCCTAGGGTATATATGAAACATGGAACATACCCTCTTACTACACTCATATTAAGGTGATTAATTACCAGGAAAAAACAGACAACATATATATCAGGCATTATTAGATGAATGGCAGAATGCTCTTAGGGAATCTCAGTCCATCAATCCGACCCACTGTAATGCTAACAACTAATGATATTCCATTCAAATTCGGTCTACAAAATTATTATATGCCAAGCATGAATGTGTTCTTTGTTTATACTCTCATATTTTTAAAGATTTAACATAACATAGCATCTTATACTAAATCCCCAAAACACTTTATACTCCATTCAATCAACACTTTTCTCTCCTTATCTTTAGTAACAATGTGATGTAAGTTTCAAAAGTCATTATTTCTTTGTTCCATATTCCTGAAAGTCACAGATCAAGTGGTAGATGTTACTTATTACTTTCTGTATGTGAGATTTGTATCATTTCCTGGCATATCATCCATTGAAATATTAAATTGCCAAAATCTCCATTTTCCCAATGTTTCAGATGTATATCAGTTTCCTAAATTTGACAAGAATTCTTTCCTTCCTTCCTATATTGATTTTGTTAAAAAAAATTCATTCCCCGACAGAACTTTTATACCTGCTTCCTTTTAAATGTTAAGTTTTCTTTTCTTAATAAAATCCTGCGAGGGCTAAATCCTGTGTGATTTGGCGTCTGTATAAAGCAAAACTTAAAATAATCTCAAAGCTCTTTTGATTATATGTAACAAAGCATCCTAAAATGTGATATCAATTTCTTGAAATATATTCAATTTTTCTTGCTAGTTGTAGAGTAATAAACATAAATTTAGCAACAGATAAATTTTCAACATACAGAATATCATACACTATGTGATAAACTTGAGAAGTCTTCAAAATGATCACAGTTAATGCATACTATGAAAACAATATGCGCCGGCGCCATGGCTCACTAGGCTAATCCTCTGCCTTGTGGCGCCGGCACACCAGGTTCTAATCCCAGTCGGGGCACCAGATTCTGTCCCGGTTGCCCCTCTTCCAGGCCAGTTCTCTGCTGTGGCCTGGGAGTGCAGTGGAGGATGGCCCAAGTACTCCCATGGGAGACCAGGATAAGTACCTGGCTCCTGCCATCGGATCAGTGTGGTGCGCCGGCCGCAGCGGCCATTGGAGGATGAACCAACGGCAAAGGAAGACCTTTCTCTCTATCTCTCTCACTGTCCACTCTGCCCGTCAAAAAAAAATATGCGTGAATTTAAAAAAAATGCATCAAAATAAGCTCACACTAAGTTGTTATAACATGTCTGAATGGTATCTCATTTGAGCTACTAAGAAGGATGTGACAACAGATTGAAAAGAACCCCTCTTAGAGGAACACAGATACTGCTTTAGATGAAGCAGGAACAAACATCAAGTTTATGGAGAAGCTTGGTTGGAAGCATGGTAAGATCGCTGTTGTTTTATGAAAATTTCATGGGGATAAGGCCCCCTAAAATCAGCAGTTTACAAACGGATAACTCATCTTAAGAAGGGACAATATAATGTTGAAGATGAACTCTGCAGGAGCCAATCGCCCAAATGAAGGCATTTTGCCCAGTGGCTTTCTGGAAGGCCAAAGAAGGTTAACATATACTTACTGGGAGAAATGTTGTGAAAAAGTTCCTGAAGCTTAGCAGAAAAATACCTGGGAAGGCTTTGTCAGAGAGTTCTTTTTTATCATAACAATGCTTCTGCATATTCCTCTCATCAAACAAAGGAAAAGTTTCCAGAATTTCTGTGGGAAATCATTAGGCATCTACCTTACATTCCTGAATTGGTTCCTTTTGACTAATTTTTGTTTCTTAACTTCACAAAGTCTTTCAAGGGCTATCATTTTTCTTTGGTTGCTTATATATATTAAATATGTATATGCCTCTAATAAACCTACATTTTAAGTATCTAGATATTCCAAAGATACGAAGAAAGACAAAATCCATTAGTAAGAATGCATTTTTTCCAATATAATATAAAATCACTGAAAGATATCTCCTCTGACAAGTTAGCTTTTCTGAACTACTCAAATATCATGTAAATGAAACTATTAGCTTGATTTGATCAAGAACAAATTCGTTTCTGAACTTCTCTCCTGAACTATTCTATACATATGTAAACCAGTCTACTTGGAGCCCTTTCATCATTAGTCAACTTATTCTAATGGATTTGCTTGATTATTGCTTCTAAGAAATGTGTCCTTTCAGATTTCCCATCCCAGGATAAAATTATGAGATTTCTACTTATTTCCCTTGACAAATGAATTTAATTGTATATATTAAAGATTGCAAGGCCAGGGACTTTTTTATTTAATTTTCCAAGTAGGAAAAAAACTGATTTGAAAGTCATTAAGTTTGCTTTAGAAAAACACAATTGGTGTTTTAGACTACTTCCATATTAAGAAAAAAATTGCATATACTACAGAGTTCCCATATACCCTTCTATATACATATTTTATATTAATATCTTATATATTATATTTTCCCCAAGGACCAAGTTATCAATAACAAAATATAGACTTTATTCATATTTTTTTGATCACTGTTTTCATTCCAAACCCCTTCCAGGTCCCTTATTAAACTTAGCTGTCATGTCTCCTTAAGCTTGTTTCTATTTGTGACAGTTTCTGAGTTTCCTTGTACTTAATGAGCAGTGTTAGGGAGTGCTAGTTAAGCAACTGGAGAGGGGCTTGTCTAATGTTTTCCCATAATCAGACTGAGGTTATGAGTCTAGGGAAGGAAGACTACAGAGGTGGAGCACCATTCTCATCATATAACCTCTCATCCCATTTGTGGTTCAGAGCATCAGCATAACCCATTACTGCTGTTCTTATTCCTAATCAACTGGCTGAAGTAGTGTTTATCAGATCTCCATGCTGTACTCTTTGGAAGGCAGCCACTATGCACATAGGGAGTAGGGATTTGTGCTCCAACTCCTTGAAAGCAGAGCTTACATGAAGTGTATGGAATCCTTCTGCATGGGAGGCCCCCTTTCTCCCCATTTTAAATTTTATATTTATCGGTATGAACTCATGGATGATTGTATTATACTTTGGGCTGTGATCCCAAACTATTTTATTTTTTTGCTCCAATTGATCCTGCTCAGGCTACTTGGAGCTGTCTCTCCTCTGTCCCTTTGATATACTTCATAACTGTGGGGAGTTTTTGAATAGTTCCTTACTTTCTGATATTGCATTTTAAACATTTATCTGGCATTCTCTATCTCTGCCATAGTTATTAACTATTTCTCTTTTTAAATGATATTTTATTTAGTTATTTGAAAGGTAGAGCAAGAGCGAGATAAATACAGAGAGAGAGAGAAAGAGAATGAGAATGAGAGAATGAGAATTTTCCATCCTCTGGCTCACTCCTCAAGTGCCTGCAATGGCTAGGGCTAAGCCATGCCAGAGCTAGGAGCCCAGCGCTCTGTCTGGGTCTTCTACATGAGCAGCAGTACTTGGGCCATATTTTATTGTTTCTGAGGACCACTAACAGGCAGCTGAATTGGAAGTGGAGCATCCAGGGACTTAAAGTGGCACTATGATTTGGGATGCCAGCATTGCAGGCAGTGGCTGAAACCAAAGTGCCACAATCCAGCCCTATAACTACTATTTCTTAAAAAGTCCTAGTTCCCTTTACAGGAAAATGATATTAGAAATCAAGAAAGGGATACTAGGGATGCTCAGAGATACTGGGTAACATTGCTTTGAGGCCCTTTCAACGAAAAAAACAAAGGATACACGTGGGATGGTGTTGTGGCATAGCAGGTAAAGCTGCTCCCTGTATTTCCAACATCCCATATTCACATTGGTTCAAGACCTGGCTACTGCACTTCTGATCTAGCTCTCTGCTATGGCATTGGAAAGCAGTAGAAGATGGCCCAAGTACGTGGGCCCCTGTACCCACATGGGAGACTTGGAAGATGCTCCTGTTCTCCTGGCTTTCGATTGGCTCAGCTGTGACCATTTGGGGAGTGAACCAGAGGATGGAAGATCTCTCTCCCTATGCCTCTGCCACTCAGTAACTCTGCCTTTCAAATAAATAAAAATAAATAAATTTTAAAAAGAAGGATGCATGTTTTTCATTCAGTAAGCCTGAGATCAGTCTCAGGATTACTGGATCCAAACATCCAGTCTCTAGAATACAAGAATATTCATTCTTATGTGAGGTATTTTGACAGCTATGGAAAACTGAAAAGGATAAAGAAGAACCACTACTTCTGAAAAATCTTTGTGGGAGCTTTCCTAGAGCAGTATACTTCATCAGAAGTATAAAGTATATAGTGGTACTATGTTACCACAGTTGGTTTTCAAAGTAGATGTGCAAGATCTCTGTCTCTCTCTGTCTCTCTCTCTCTCTCTCACACACACACACGCATGCATGCAGTCATAAATTGCTTCACGACTAGGAAAGATCCTGAAAAATGCATCATTAGAATATTTCATCATCATGTGATCATGTCTCACAAATCAAGTTGCCTATGACTACACTGGGTAATAAAATCATGTGTGACTATTCTTATATATGCAGTTCATTGCTAACTTAACTGTTGTTACATGGTGCATGACTGCGTGTCTATATATATGTGCGTGTGTGTGTATACACACTCAAACACAAAAAGTTCATCGACAACTAAATTACAAGATAAGTTTATTTTGGTAAAAAACTTTTTGAAATCCATGTGTCATTTTTTATAATGCGCATTTTCCAAGAATTTTTTTTATAGAGCTACATATCTTTAAATTGTTCTCTAATGAAACTCAGAAGATTTGAACTTCATGCTACACTTTTCATTTTGACAACTGAATTAATCATTGTATTAATTCCCTGGTATTTCTTGGGAGTTGTTTACCTATTCATTTTCTTTTTATCATTGTTTTGGACCCTCCCATGATCCACTGGTGCCATAATTGAGACTTCTCAGCCATGGGAATGGAATTATATTTCCTACTGTACTATTTTGAGCCCTTTAGTAATTGGACTTCATGGAAATGAGAAAGCAAGAGTTATTGACATCGGAGGGTAAGCCCAAGAACCAGAGAAACATCAGGAAGAATCCACAGTGATGTGCCAGTCAGCACAGCTGAAACATCTGGGCGACCACTAGCCTCAGCATTTTCATTTTTCTGTTATTACTAAAATTGGAAACCTGGGACTCTATTCATCCTTAATTGATTCTGCAGCTGCAACATCCAAAGTCATTCCACAAAACTGCTCTCAGTCCACAGCCTCAGAGTCTGCTTTTAATGCATGCAGAAAATTCTGTGCCATCAGGCAGACTTCTCCATCACCCAAGTGGAAAATACCTCTAGTAAAGCACACAGTGGCACGGAGCTGGGAGTGGGCATCTTGAGCTTGTTCTCTCTCAGTGAAGGATCTAGAGGCTGATATTTCTCTGTAGACCCTTTCATCCTAAGCTAGAAAGCTGGATTGAGAAAACAGCATAAATAAGTGAAATAGCTGTGAACATATCTTGACACTGGTCTCTTATGGGAAATAAATTTGCAAGCTAACAAAAATTCTAAAATTAGATTACATTTTAAAGTTAAGCCACTGTACAAAGAAACTTTGAACTCTTTCCTCAGAAACAGAATCCTAAAGAATTTACAGTTGTTCTACTTATAATTCCATAATTTAAAATAAGTGTTCAAATTAGATGTTAGCTGATTTCATGTGTGGACATGAGAGATAAAATGCTGGGAACTAAATGAGGGAGAAGGTAGAAACATGAGGAAGCATCATTTGTAATCATTTAAGATGTTGCAGCATTTAAAAGTAAAATAAATTTCTTCATTTAGCAAATATTTTTAAATATAAATAGATACTGTGGCTTGGTTTAAGGATACAAATATTAATGAAATGGACATTGCTTTGAATGATGTGACAATGTGGTATGATTATAAGAAGTGTGATAGCATTGTTAATAAGGATATCATCTAAGCAATCAGAAGTGCCTTCCCATGTCTGAACTGCATTTCAAAGAATCAATAACAGCTAGTCAGGAGAAGAAGTAAACAATTGCTACTGCAGTCCTAAGATGAGCAGAGGCCAAAAGTGAGAGATTATAAATAACTTGAAAAATTCAATAAATTTAATAACATTAAGTAAATATGTGGTATTAGAATGGAAATTTTTAAAGAAATGAAATCAAAGTAGTAAGCTCGAAGTCATACTAACAGATTAATACTCTGTCCTTAGAACAAAGAAAAATTTAAAGAGGGTTGTGCAGGAGAGTGGCATGGCGGCAATCAAGACATAACCCATTCTGGCCACAGTGCTGAGAGTGTTATAGGAAAACAGCAGATGTAAAGAGGACTCATTAAATGACTGATGATGGGAACCTGAACAAAGAGAGTGACAGAGGGGAAAGAGGCAAGTCCTCCAATTAGTGAGATATAATGATGGCCCTACAATAGGAGGCTTTGGCTTAAATGCCTGTATAAATAAAGAGTGGACCTCTTAACTGGAATGTTGAATGGAAGGGGAAAAAGAGATCTGAGAGGGAGATAGGAGCTCAACTTTGGACAGTTGGGAGGAAATGCTTACCTTGTATCTAAATTTAGATGGTATTTTAAAGCTAAATTGAGCCACTTTATACCTAAATTTTCATGTCAGACAAAAATACGGACTGCAGAGAGCAATGTAGTGGAGGTAGCAGATAGAATAGGAATAAAAAGGTGATCTTACCAGAAAATAGTTTTAAAAAAACAAAAAAAATAATAAAATATTTTCTAACATTCCATATTTATAATGATTAATTACTAAAGTTTGCAATTATACTATCTGTTTTCTATTTGTTTTGAAGACGATCGGATAGTTTTTATTTTTGAAAAAGTTACTTAATTCTTCCAGTTTAGTGTCCTTTGTAAAAATGAGGATAATGATTGACAGGATTAAATAAATATGTAATTGTCTTTGTAGATCAATAGTAAATATATGTGTGTGTGTGTGTACACCTAATGTCAATCTTTAAGTAAAAGCTACCTTAGGAACATTTAACATAACACTTGTCAGGAAACTCACTATTCGTTTGGACTTTCTTTGGCTCCTCCAGTGCCATTGCCATCATACCCTTTTACCCTTCTTAAGGGCCTTAGAACCTCTGCATTTAGTTTCTAGTATTTTTGCCAACCTTTTACATTTGGCCAGATTTCAACACCCATATCTCAGATTCAGCATCCCTTTTCTTGACCACCAACCAAATTATATCCTCCAGTAAGTTTTCCATAATATCTCTTCCTCCCTCAAAGCACTTTTGTTATTCAAGAATTCTAGAGAAGAGGGGCTTGTGAAACCATGCAGCAGTAGGAGTTTTTTGAGGGGATATTTTCTATGCCGAAATTGGAAATGACCATTCTAATCACCAGAGAAATCACAAGGTAAGACCATCAAATTAGTGCATCCTCCTGTTTATGGATAGCTGTCTTTTGAAGGACACTTGATGCATTTATAGTTCACTAACTCTTCAACTTGTGAACCTCAGTTTACCCCAAATGTAAACTAAGCAGAAACTCTTTGAGGGTATGGAAAGCATGCAATGAGGTGGTGCATAATAAGGCTTCCAATTCGACCTAGCATATTAAAAGCCCTCAACACTTTTTCACCTCTAAGCACTCCCTACTCCATAGTGCTATTGTAATTGCACTGTAGGCTTGTTTAGCAACACTGTCCAATACCACAGTAATGAACCAGATTGCCTGGATAATTGGTGTTCTCCCCTCCAAATGTAAGATTGATAGGTTCAATATAAGTCTGTGTAGTTATCCATTTTTGTAATAGAGAGTTCTCATTAAGGAAATGGATTAATTGGCTTACTAATGTTTTCACTGAGAGCTAGATTTGAATAAGTGGACTCGGCAGTACTGTGAAATGAAAATTAAACACTAATAAAGAGAGAAATGTGCTTGCTTAGGCTGAAATCTCAGCCCCAGGCTCAAATCAAGGATCTAAAATTAAGATTTGTCAATTTGAATGGACATTAATGTCTGACAGATAAGAACATCTGATTTTGTTCTTGGATAGCTCACTTTCTAAGACAATCGTTCCAATTGGAGGCTAACTGTTTCTTCCCCTAGATTTTCATGAAGGATTCTGAACTACATGTCGGGAGAAGTCTATCTGAAGCAGCACCATGCTTCACTCTTATTTCCACAAACAGCTGGTAAAATGTCTTTAGGACAGACTAGGGCAAGTTATTCATCAGAATTGTTCCCAAAGTATTATAAAGTTCATGCTTCCTTAGAAAATTTTACTTTAATCTCTCTTATTTGTCAAAATATCTTAGTTTTAACTTTCCAAGATTTGGAAAGGCATATTACTTTAAATTTCAGGGAGAAAAATATTAAAACATGCATAAACACACACATGCATTGCTGAGTCCAGTAGCTGATTCTCTGTCCAATCTTGGCTGACTTGTTAGTAGTATTTGAAAGTTGATTATTATATAAACTTTGTAATATCTAGTAGGCTTTTCAAATGTAATATGTCTAAAATAAATCTATTGATCTTACTGGAAGCTCATTCTTCATATAATATTCCTCATTTTTAATAAATGGCAATTAATTCCTCTACTTCCTCTGTCAACATTATTAGAGATATCAGTAAGTACTCATTTTTTTTTCTCATACTGCAAAAGAATCAGCAAATCTTGATTCAGCGTGACAATACTGGCATATTTCAAATTCGATCACTTCTAATTGTCTTTGCTGCTGTTGTCCCAAGCTGGACTACTATTTTTCTACAGTCTATCATTTGATTGCTGGAATAGTCTCCAATCAGTTCTCATCTCTCCTGTCCTTGCTGTGCATAGCCTTTTGTCAATACAGGTAAGATTCTGTCCAATTTAAAACAGAACACATCACATCTGTCCAAAGAATTCATTTTAAAAAATGATTTGTGTATTTGAAAGACAGAAGGGAAGACAGAGAGGGAGAGACAGAGATCTGCTAACTGTAGGTTCACTTCCAAAATAGCCACACCAAGCAGGACTGGGCTAGGCCCAAGCCAGAATCCTGAAACTCTATCCTGGTCTCCCAAGTGGGTGGCAGGGGCCCAAGTACTTGCACCATGTTCCCATGCCTTCCCAGTGCAGTAATTGGAAGCTAGATAAGAAGTAGAGGGGCTGGCACATGAACTGGTTCTCCTGTATAGGATGCCTATGTCACAAGCAGCATTTTAACCCACTATGATGCCACCCCCTGTTCTAAGAATTCTCCAATGACTTTCTTTCTCCCAAATCCTCTATCCTTAGCATTGCCTGGAAGGCACTACAAAGTCTGGTTAGTTACCATTCTGACACCATCTATTACTGCTCTCTTTCTCCTTCATTTGCTCTGCTTCAGTCACATTGAACAATTTGCTATTTTTTGAAAATGGGAATACCACTTCAGGGCCTCTGCACTTTCTGTGCTGTTTTTTCTTACTGGAAACTTTCCTCCTAGATACTAAAGGACTTGTCTCACCTTTCCCCTCCTCCCTTTCTTCCCCCTCAACCAACTCCCAGCCCCACTTCCTCCCTTTTGTGGAGATCCTTGGTGCCTAACCAGACCCTTCTCAACTGCTTGTAATGCAAATGGCAAAGCAGATGAGCTGCACAGGGCAGCTATGAAACAGATAAGGGGAAAAATTCCATGAGACTTCAAAGAGCCCCCTACCTCCTCCCCTGGATAGTGGTAAATTCCCTCCTTAACCAGCTAAAAACCTGAATTCTAAACATGCCTGGCAGTCAGTCTCTTGGAAAGAACAGACTGTGCCAACCTCTTTGATCCCAACAAAGCAACCTGTCTCTGCTGAAGTTGGTCTCCATCTCCTTTATCTTTCTCTCCTTTCTGGGAGAAATGGCCAGAACCCTAAGCTATTCCAGACCTAACAGATACCTATGTATCTTTTGCCTTCATAGTTTTCAGGTTGTAACCAAAAGGTCTCCTTAGAAAGTACTTTCCAGACTACTCACTTCAAAATTATACCCCCAATTCCTCCCACACACGATTCTACACAGATGGTTCTTTCTATTTGTTCTTAACTTTAAACAGTAATGCCCTTGTGACATACTATGTATCTTGTTTATGCGTTTGTAGTGTTTTTGCATTAATGTAGTAGACTTGGTCTGCTCTGAATTCCAGGATTTTATAATCATTCATAGTACCTAATGGGTACTCAGTAAATATTCATTGAATTAATGTCAATACACTGATTTGCTACACTAAAATTAGAAAGTCTATTGGTTTTCTGGCTCAGCTGAGAGTTGATTAATTTATTGCAAACAAATCTAAAATTTAACCTTCAACTGGTACCATCTATTTTTCTTTAATACTACATATTTTTAGAACCAAGGAAATATGATCATAACCTTTACTTTTTTACATCACAAAGAAAGTTTTGCTGCATAAGAAAAGATGAAAAACAAATCATATTGCTCAGGCTCAGAGGTATATTTGATGAACACTCTGTCTGATTTTCAATATGCATGTGTTATTTCCACATGCAGTCAAGCTATAGAAAGGCCCTCACATAAATTTAAAATTGAAGTGATGCTATGTTATTAATAGAAAAGTATGTACCCAATCTACATGGGATTATATTAAATACCCTCTTCTATCTCAAGCATCAAGAGTGATTAAAATTCAAAGCCAATTAATAGAGAAGAATTTCTAAGAACCATATTTTTCCAATGAAATTTTATTTCATTTGTCTCGCATACTTTCCTTTGGAAAGGACAATGCCATTGTGTTTATTTCATGAGGCCCACTCTAAAGCTGTGATGCCAATACTGATTGCTTTAATTAGCATTTGTGATTAATTTTGCACTCTCTGAGATCACATTTCCTCTTGACCAGCAAGCATGTAAGTGGCAGCTCTAGACTACTCTGTTCTATGCAAGCTAATCGGTTTGAAAAAGGCCCGGAAAAAAAAGACCCAAGTTTAGAAGGCTTTTGAGAAATTAGATATCTAAGAATTATGAAAGCTTAAATTTCCAAAGAACTTTAAAGATCATTTAGCTACCAAATGTAGGGGACGTGACCCTTAGTAGGATACAAGAGACCTACAACATTAGACACAAATATATCACAAATAATGAGTTATCTATTTAGAATGAGATACTGATTCCAATTAATGAATATACAAATTATTTAATGATATATTAATGATATTTATTGGAGAAGAACTATAAGCACGGCCATGCTACTTCCTTCTATGATTGTCATGAGTGCCTTGCTACCTGTGAGAGTGTCCAATTAATTTTAACACATATAAGGATCATAAACATCACTAACTACTGAACCATAGTCAATCAAAATCCTGTTGCTTGTCCTCATATTCTGTGGTTGCATTACTAGTAGCTATGGCTTTTGATACAATGAAAAAAAGAGCCAAAGTCATATGAATAATTTGGAAATATAGATTTGCGGTGCTGAATTTATCATTGTGACTGTTATTCGTATACTCTTATGATGAGGACAATGGGCAATGGACTTTCACTATAAACTCGGGGGCTTGACCTAGATCTGTGGAGTATTTTTACAAAGGTAAGGAAAATAAATATGGCAATATAATCCTCAGTAGGAAAGAAATTATGACATCTGGTCAAAAGGCTAAGACTTTCCTCTGTCTGGGATAAGGAGATGTGACTTCTACTGTTCTGCTGTTGCCAGGACACACTGCCTTCTTGAATTTATCAAAGAAGCCATTATTCTGAAAATATTTTTAAGCAATAAGTTGTTTTAAAATACTGATTATTTAATTGGGAGAAGTATAGAAGTAAAATAGATCTTGGAATACAAATAACAAATATATATAAGAAATGTCTTTCTTTTTCTTTTTTTTTCTTTTTTTTTTTTTTTTTTTTTTTGACAGGCAGAGTGGACAGTGAGAGAGAGAGACAGAGAGAAAGGTCTTCCTTTGCCGTTGGTTCACCCTCCAATGGCCGCCGCGGCCGGCGCGCTGCGGCCGGCGCACCGCACCGATCCGATGGCAGGAGCCAGGAGCCAGGTGCTTTTCCTGGTCTCCCATGGGGTGCAGGGCCCAAGCACCTGGGCCATCCTCCACTGCACTCCCTGGCCACAGCAGAGGGCTGGCCTGGAAGAGGGGCAACCGGGACAGAATCCGGCGCCCCGACCGGGACTAGAACCCGGTGTGCCGGCGCCGCTAGGCGGAGGATTAGCCTAGTGAGCCGCGGCGCCGGCCGTCTTTCTTTTTAAATGAGAATATAGCACTAAATCATGAAGATCATAAACTGTACCTATTCCAGAAATTGAAAACATAAACACATTATATATTTGTATTATAAAATTGTTGCTCCCCGTCTTCGCGGAGGAAGGACACAGGACCCTGCGCTGTTCTTTTGTCTGCTCGGCCCTCCCCGGGTTTGCTGCTGGTTCTTCCCGGGTTGGCTACCATCCCTTCCACCTCCGTGGAAGGGCGGTTCCCCCTGCCACATTCCCCACTTCCGCAGGGGAGCGGCACACCGCCGGCCGGCTCTCTCGGGGGCTGCTCAGGTGTACCTTCAGATAGATGTTCCTCTTAGATGTTCCTCGTGCATGCCGTCTCTCTCCTCCTTTATAGTCCTCTTCCACCAATCCCAACTCTGCTACCCACACGCCAAGTACGCTGCTCTCCTCCAATCAGGAGCAGGTCCTACAGTTTATTGGTTGAACTGGAGGCAGCTGTGTAGAAGCTGCTTCTCCCTTCTCAGCGCCATATTGTGGGAAAGCAGATGCATAGAATAAGTCTTAATTCCAGTAACTTAGTCTAGTCCGAGTTGCTCCCCACACAAAATCTCTGCTTTTCTTGGACATTAGGGCTAATTTCACTTGCTGTGATATAAAAATGACAATGCAATTATATGTGTGTTTGGGATGAAAAGAACGCTCAAGGACCACCTGTGTGATTCACTCACCTTGCTTTCCCCAGTGATGCTTGCTTCCTGTCACCCACGACTACACTCCTGTGACACTGCTACACAGTGGTCTGACATTGGTGCTTCTGTTTCCTTGTGTATGGTGGCAGAGTAAGGGTAAGGTCACAAGAAAACATTTTAGGATTATGTCTTGCACATAAAGAGAGAGCTTGCAGATACTGGTAGCTAGGAACTTTATGAAAATATGAATCATTTATTACATAGCAACATACTGAGAAAACAGCAGCTGTGACTTCTGTGAATGGTTCTCCCTAAGAATTACAAATGGGGCTTTTGCTCAACTGTTAAACTGAACTAATACCATTTCAGGGAGAGGGAGATTACTCTAAGTAGTTTCACATACTGGGCTTAATGGCCATGAGAAATGTCTTTCCTAATGGTCATTCTACTGATGTACAGCCAAATGAGGGATTTCTTATGTTGACATCTTACAGTTATAAAATGAATTTGGAAAAATTAATACTATATTTTTCTCCAGAGTGAATTTAGTTGTCTCATGTTTGTTGCATTAAGCATATAACCTGGGAGACAATGTATAAAGAAATACATAATTAAAAATCAAGTATTTTCTCCGAATAACAAAGTAGGCAAAAATACACAAAGCCCTGAAATTTAAAATACCTGCCATTAAGCAGTGTTTCTGTTTTGTGGGGCCTCTACAAGCATTTCTTGTATATTTCACTAAAATACTATATTAAATACTAAAACTTTAAAAGCAGATACAGTCCTTTCATAAACAAGTCAAAGGATAGTGTGAAAAAATAACAAGTAACAAGAGTATTATGACTCCAGAAATCAGAGCTTACATGTGTTCTGTGTCTTCCTACATCTGCATATCCAATTCTTTTCACACAGATGCATAGTTCATATCTCTCCATTAAATTCTTCTTATTTGAAATCCTGTTCATTTATTTTCAGTTGATTTGAGAGACAGAGAGGTAGTAATAGATCTTCCATCTGCTGTTTCACTCCCCAAATGCCCTCAATAGCCATACCAAAGGACAAACCCAGATCTCCATTTGGGTCTTCCATGTGACTAGCAGGAATCCTAGTACTTGATCCATTACCTGCTTTCTCTGCCCATTAGCAGAAATGTTGAATTGAAAATGGAGCTGGGCACTCTGATATAGGGCGCAGGCTTCCCAAGTGGCCATTTAACTGCTGCACCAAATTGCCACCACTGAAGTCCTATTATTTATCTTCTTTTCCACATAGATTGTAGATGATCATAATTGCTCCAATTATGACACTGCCATCGATTTCAGGGTCTTTAAAAACTTATGTAGAAGTTTTGGACATTTTTATGTTTAGCAATTTCATTGTTGGCAGAGATATCTGCTATTATTTCATTTATTATGAACAAGTTTAGCAGCAATGAGGCTTTCAGTTGTCTGAGGTACTGTGCTCACTGAGTATAAGCCACCAAGGGACTTCAGCCCCAAGCATTCATGATTTAGGGAGAGAAATGATTGCATATTTTCCCCTTTTACTGACATACCCTTTTTCCATTGAATGCAGATGTGATCCCAGTCAGAATTGAATCCATGTGCTTCCCCTAAAATCCTGTAATTATTTTTCACCAGACAAGTCTTTGGATTCCAACCAGAAATGACTGTGGGGTGCTTCATTAGACATTGTTTTATCTAAGTAAAATATGCTATGATCTGGAATAAAATATCAATTCACTTGCTGCCAAATTGTTTTGAGGGGAAAAATGTCTTATGTACTGGTTACTGCAAGTTATTTTGTGAAAATCAAAATAATGACAAAAATTCTTAAAATTTCAATGTAAAAATATTTCCCAATTTAATGCAGGCTGTTTTGTGAATGTGGGGATGGTTTTTTCTTTGTTTCCTTGGCTCTAATGCTTACCAGCAAATTCTTTTCATATAGTGTAAGATTTAAGGGTATCTGTATACAAACACATATGTATCTATAAAACATACTACTAGAATGCAAATATTGAAGATGAATGATGAAATATATGTTAATAGTATTCAACTTCAAGAAAACAAAACTATGCAGTTTTAAAAAATCATTAAATGGAAAAGAGTAGGACTTAGATGAGAAATCCAATGCTGCCTGATTAGCATGTAGCCACAAGCAAGTGACATTGTCCTTGATGTTTAATTTCCTGATAAAATGAAAGTAAAAATACCCAATGCATTCAGATTGGTCTTAGAATCAATGTGAAAGTGCCTAGCACAAACAATAAAAAATACACATGTATATGTAAAGCATATTCAAAGGTGCTGGAAAAAGTTTGTTGAAGTGAAGTGAAAAGGTGTTTATTTTGGTACACACATTTCTGAAGTCTGTGCATTTTTTTTCATCATGCATGCTTTAAAGACATTTCATTTATATATGCTTTAAACATGCTCATTCAGAGAGATACAAAAAGAGCCAATGTGATTGATGGTGAGATCTAAACTTCATATGAATAACAATAAAAAGAAAATAAGGTGAATGCAATGTCATTTTTGTGGATCTTTTCTGTATTTAATGTTTTCCTACTTATTTAATCAAAACAATGTGTAGGTAATTTTTTTTTCTCAAGGATACAAACTTGGTTTTTGATAGTTAGGTTTGAATCTGTTCAATAACTACGGTTTTATGAGTAGTAGAAAATTAAAAATTTGACAAAGAAGGGACAGAATTAAGGATGTTTGAAAAAGATACTGAGAGGTACAAAGTTAGGGCATCATAACTAGGTTTGAAAACTTGGGGCAGAGAAAATCTTGTAATAACTGCTTTGGTGCCTTTTATGGGATTTTTAGAGATTGCTAAGTAGCTCCAGAAGCATCATTGAGACGTGGATTTGTAATGCATGCTGCCAGATGCAGTTATGTGGTTCCAGTTTCTTCAATTCTAGCAGAACATCAATATTGAACCCAAGCCAGAATTCTGAAATTCAGTATAGTCTGGCCTATTACAAATAGATACTGTAGATAGGAGTTGGACTATTTGTTTATAAATAATCAAAAAAACAATGTTGATCAGCCCTCACCCTGACTGTTGATGAGCAACTTAATATGTTATCCCTCTTAGTATTTTGTTTGTTTGTTTGTTCTACTTAATACTTTTGGTTGAATACTGTAATCAATACACAATTCTTCTTAAGTGCTGAAACTTTACTGAAAAGTGATTGCTGTTAAATATAAGAGTGGGAATAAGAGAGGGAAGAGATGTGCAATTCGGGACATGCTCAAGCTGACTTACCTCAAACGGTAGAGTTAGAAACATACCAGGGGATTCCAATTCAATCCCATCAAGGTGGCATGTACCAATGCCATCTCACTAGTCCCAGTGATCAATTTCTGTTCACAATTGATCATAATGATAGGACTAAGAACCAAAGGGATCACATAAACAAGACTAGTTTCTGCAAATACTAGCTGATAGAATAAAAAAGGGAGAGAATGATCCAACATGGGAAGTGAGATACACAGCAGACCCATAGAATGGCAGATGTCCTAAACAGCACTCTGGCCTCAGAATCAGCCCTTAAGGCATGCGGATCCAGCTGAAAAGCCCATGAGAGTATTTCAGGCATGGAAAGCCAAGACACTCTGGGCGGGGGGAGAAAAAACCTAAATGAAAGATCTCTGCGGGTGAGATCCCAGTGGAAAGAATGGGTCATCTAAGAAGGAGGTACCTTTCTCTGAAGGGAGGAGAGAACTTCCACTTTGACCATGGCCTTGTCTAAATATGATCAGAGTCAGTGAACTCAGGGGGCTTCCATAGCCTTGGCAGCTCATGACAAGAGCCTAGGGTGATTATTGATGCCATAAACAAGAGTGTCAATTTGTTAAGTCAGCAACAGGAGGCACTGTGCACTTACTCCTCATGTAGGATCTTTGTCCTTAGTGTGCTGTACATTGTGATTTAATGCTATAATTAGTACTCAAACAGTATTTTTCACTTTATGTTTCTGTGTGGGAGCAAACTGTTGAAATCTTTACTTAATGTATGCTAAACTGATCTTCTGTACATAAAGAGAATCGAAAATGAATCTTGATGTGAATGGAATGGGAGAGGGAGTGGGAAAGGGGAGGGTTGCGGGTGGGAGGGACATTATGGGGGGGAAGCCATTGTAATCCATAAGCTGTACTTTGGAAATTTATATTCATTAAATAAAAGTTAAAAAAAAAAAAAACGTTGAAGTAAACACTGAGTAATTGATATCAAATACATCCTTAAATTATATAGTTGCCTTCTACCCTATCAACCAGTAAATATGTGCTGAGCACCTGCTGTGCACCTGACAGTGGAGGGGAGGGGAATCCATTACCCATATGAACTTGTAGAATTGTAATGAAGAAAACTACATAGTAAAAGCAGTGCATTCTGCCATTTAAACTGAGCCATATACTACTAGTATGTATTAGATGACACTATTTATGTGAGAGCAAAGCAGTACATATAAAGTACTGAGTGAGAAATTTTTGAAATGACAGAAAAAATACCATTTCTAGCCAACAGGGGAGGATGTATATTCCTTATATATTTATACATTGCCATAATTATTGTGTGACAGATAAAATGATGGAGTTGGATGGGTAGCAGACTTGAAATAGAGGGAAATTTTGCTCACATTATATAGTTTAAAACTTATATTCTTTGTTGTCCATTTAATCTTCAGACGGCAAGATACAGTTTGTTTTCAATATTTCATTTTATTTAGAATATACATTGTAAAATAGTAAGCATTAATAGTGCTATTTGTTATTTGGAATGGTTTGTGCTTTCCTTCTACATAACAAGTGTGAATTTAACAACCAAATATTTCCCTCTTGGTCCATATAGTTCTCATTAATTCTTACACACAATGTCAGAAACTGAAAAATGTGCAGGTACATGACAGATTTTATGGATAATAGAAATATATGGCATTATCATGTAGTAATTGTATGGAAAACTTGAAAGAAGCATAGGTTCTAGTTAAATAACTTTACCAATACCAGAAAGCTATTTATTCATAATGAACAAACTATATTAGATTATATATAAATTATCAACATCTCAAAGGAAAAAAAAGTCATAAAAAATAAAGCATAGGGATTTCAGATTCCTTGTCTTCCTCCCCCCTCTTTCTCACCCTCTTTCTCCTCTGTGTAGTAAATAATGATCTGCCATTTGGTTTATGAATGCTTGTTCATGCTTTTGCTTTCTGTATTTTTCTAAAATCATGATTTTTTTCCTTCTACTAACTTTATTCAGTATGAGCCAACTCACTGCGCCCTCTCTGTGAGATCCTAGAATGGAAAATGTTTCATTGATGGGGGACTAAGAATAACTGAAAAAATTAAGTCAGTTGAGTGAAAAATATGTTGAAACTTAAAGATATTTCTTAAGTTCAGAAATGTGTCCCAGTGTTGAATTGTAAGCCTTTAACCTGGAAGACAGCTGTTCCTTTTTAACTCTTCTTAAACAACAATATATGGAAAGTCTGAATGCCTACATGACAATCTTAGATTTGTCAGAATGTTATTATAATACTAAAGCCATATAAATATTATTAAAGAAAGACATATTTCACTAGTATAATGAGTTTCCACAGTTTTTCTTCTATCAGGCTCATAAATAATTGTAAAATGACATAGCTACATAGTTTAAAATAAATAATGTCAATATGTTGAAGGACTGGCACTGTCACAGCAGGTTAAGATACCTCTTGTGTCACCAGCATCTCATATAAGCACAGATTTGAGTCCTGGCTGCTGCTCCACTTCCAATCCAGCTGCCAGCCAATGAGCCTGGAAATGCAACAGAGGATGGCCCAAGTGCCTGGGCCCTTCTCACATAAAGGGGAGACTTGGATGATGTTCTGGGCTCCTGGCTTCTACTGGCCCAGTTTCAGCTGTTGCAGTCACATGGGAAGTGGACCAGTGGATGTGAGACCTCTCCATCTCTCCTTGTAACTCTGTCTTAATCAATCAGTCAATCTTTTAAAAACACACACAAAATGTGGTTATTTGGCATATTTTCCCTAAAATTATATGATTTCTGAATGTATTTTAAGTCAAATTGATAGAAGAATAATTCATAGGATAAATCACCAAGAAACACTTTCCTGTGTGTATCACAACCTAATACATATTTCCTTCATCACACATTTGCAAAAAAGCCTCTGATAGCTTGAAAAATTATTGTATTTAAAACTGTCCACAGCCATTAAAATGCACACACAGATCTTTTGTACCTTGTAACAGCCACAATCACTTCCTTATTGACAGCCTAGTATTCAAAAAATAATTTATATCTATCCTATGTGTAATGCCAATGTCTACCTTAGACATTCTTGCAAAATATATACAGAGAATATATAAAATTATTTAACAAAGTCCATGGAATGATTATCAAGAATAACTGGAATTTGAATGCTTCCACTACAAAAGAGTGAATAGCTACCTAGAGACAATGTAACAGTTGACTTACACCAGAGCTATTGTTGCAGGGGCAGACATATCAATATCCAAGATATGTAAAAGAAAACATCACATCCATCAACTCTCACCTCCTAAACCTTCTACTTAGTTTCATGTATGCTGTCATCATTACAGACTGCTTTTTTTATTTATGGAGCATATGCAGTTTTCAGGGGGCTGAATCTGTCATATGCCAAATCTTCACCGCATAGCAAGAAGTGAAAGCATCATTTCATGAAAATCAGGGTTTGTCTTATTTAGGAAGTAACCCAGATTGCTGAGAACTCTAGAGGAAAATTTAACATAAGATGTAGACAGTAGGGTGTCAGAGAATTATGAGATAGGCACCCAGGATGTTCTGAATAACAGTATTATGGGAAAATTTCTCAAGTTGAATTGGCTCATTTACTTCAAGAGTCGGATGCCATGTTGCTTTGACAGTGACTACATATGGTGGTTAATTATAAAATGAATGCATTCACTGAATAAACTATAAACATTAAACATCAGTGTATATGAGAACATTATATATATGAAAATCACTATCTAAAATTCTTCCAGGAATGAAAACAATGCTTATATCTGATTTGAGAGAAACAGATAAAAAAATTAATGGCTTATCAATTTTATCAAAAAACTTCATGTTCTGTATTTATTTTAAATCTGGACAAAATATAAACTATTTTAATTCCAATTTGTGGATGATAGCTATGCTCTTCTGACAACAATTTTTGCAATTTTTTTTAATGGAGAAAGTTTTATTGGGTATCAGCTGTCTGGAAATCATAAATACCAATGACCTTTTAGAAGCTCAAGATTAGATTGACTTAAACTGATAATCAGAAGAAATGCTGAAATAACTAGAAGCTACTTGCAGTATTTCAGTGTCTATATTAACAGTGCATTGACAATGAATGTTATTTCTGAGCATCCCAAGGTAAATGTTGCTATATTCACCAGAATATTTGTTGTTCTACTATATTTTCCTAAGAGATATCAGAGCTTTAGTTCACTACCTGGAAAAAATGTATATACTTTTCTTACAAACAGATAACAATTGCTTTTCTAAATTTGAATATGAAAGCACAAAGTATGTTTTGTGTACTGAGATATTATCCCCTATTAAATTCTTCCTTTGGGAATTCCTATAAAGCAAACGCCCTTCGAAGTGTGTTCTGAAATTCAGGGTTTCCACTTTAATAATAAGTCACTGAGACTCTCCAGGCAGTCAGTAAGAATTGTGTAAGAGGAACACATTTAAGCAATATGAACTGATTTTTTACTAGGTAGACGTTTTGAACTATTGTCAACATATAGTCCTATAACCTAATAACTACTGATCTGCTTTCATGTGCCTAATAGTGTGAATGAAGGTAACAGGCATTCACTTCCTTCTTACCATCTCTTCTCCATATCAAACAAGGTACATAGAAGCTAGAAAGACCAGATGAGTTCTAAAAATGGATAGTTAGTGGTGGGAAATGAGTCATAGTTGGTTTATGGTCATATTAAAAATGGTTGACTGATTTTGCAAAATGCTTTTGACGACAATGGACAACTCAGGACCAAGAGACACCAGAAACCAGCTGTGTAGTACCATTATTTCCAAGAAAGCAAAACACTTGCTTGCGTGTATATACACATTTATGAAGAGTTTTAGAAACATAATGAAGAACAACTTACTGAGAAGTCTTCAAAGATTTTCTTGAGTTCCTTATGACCAAACCTTTCAGCAATTTGTGCTGGGTCTGAACCTTCCTTATTTTTCACCTGAGATGCCCAACTTGCTCCGGAACATTGAAGCAAATGAATAGCCAGGCTCTTTAAACCAAATTTTGCTGCACAGTGAAGAAGAGTTGGAATATCTTCGAAATGAGTATCTGTAAGCATAAGAAGTAGTACAATTTAAAGTGCATTTATTGTATCTACAGTTACATAAAAAAGTCAAACATAATCTCAACCTGAAAGTAATTCTCACAAACAAGAGCAGGCTTTCAGTATAAGTCTAGATAAAAGAAACCATCAATGTCTTTAGCGATGTAGAATCTTCCTGCCTTTTCTAATTCCTATTTAAATATAAACTAATATTCTCACTGGCATTAATGCTCCACTCTTATCTGTGGGTTAAGGTCAGAGAGCCACATCAACCTCTTAAATGTAAAACAAAGCACAATAAAACAGAAGAATTATATTGGAATAATTCCTTTTGAATACACTCTGACATTGGGTACATCCTACAACACAAAATTCTGTAGTTTCATTTATAAAACCACTTTGAGTTTTCCATTGCCAGGTTTAGTTTCCTTCTTTCTGAAGATGAAATGAACATGAAGTTACTGAAGAAAATTTATATTAGATTTCTACATGAAATTTTTCTTTCAAAAAATAACTGGAATGGAAAACACAGATGAGCACTTTTGTAAGCAACTTCATTTTGGAAATTCCCATCACAGTTTTTTAACTTTCATATGAATGATTTAGATTTTGAATTTCATAACTACCATTATCAATTAAAACATATTAATTATATAAAAATAAGATTGGGGCTAGCTCTGTGGCACAACGGGTTAACGCCCTGGCCTGTTCTACTTCCGATCTGGCTGCTCCACTTCTGATCCAGCTCTCTACTATGGCCTGGGAAAGCAGTAGAAAATGCCCCAAGTCCTTGGGCCCCTGCACCATGTGGGAGACCCAGAAAAGGCTCCTGGCTCCTGGCTTTGGATCTGCACAGCTCTGGCCATTGCGGCCAATTGGGGAGTGAACTATCGGATGGAAGACCTCTCTCTCTCTGCCTCTCCTCTCTCTGTGTAACTCTGACTTTCAAATAAATAAATAAATCTTTAAAAAAAAAAGATAATTAAAGTAATCTGTTACTAATGGAGTGATGGCTTATTATTCTATACTTTCACATCTAGCTGAATAAAAAGCTTAATAGCTATATTATCTGAAGCAAAGATATAAAGGCTTATAGGAACAAAGCAAAAGTTAATTTTCTTCTAACCAAATTATGTCAATGGAAAATCTTCACTTTAAAATTTTTGAAAGCTATGAATCTGCATGGCTTCATTTACAATGGGGGAAATAAGAAAGGACTAAAGAAAGAAAAAGTTAAGAAAAGGAATTAAACATGGACTTTCCCATTCACTTTGGTGTTTCAGGATACAAAAAATTTAGTTTGTTAGGTTGCGTGTTAAACAAAACAGGGAAATGAAGTTGAGCAAGATGGCGGTATAGCAAGAGGATGTTCTGAGTCGTGCAAGGAAATACGGATAATCAATGAGTAGAGGGGTTACAAGTGGGTGGTGGAATCATGAAAAGTTTGTGCAGAGTGGCCCAGCAGTCCATCAGAGATTGCTCGGGTCCACACCAGGGGAAGTAGAGAGGTGCCCGAAGTATAGAGAAGGAACGGCATAGAGACCCAGAGAGGAGACAGGTGCCACTCCTTCAGTGAACCAGGTGAGAGGTTGCGAGCCCATGGAGATGCAGACACTGATAAGTGGGGAAATTTTGTGAGCAGCATTTGGAGCTCTAAGGGGGAAGGAGAAATTCTGGGATGGGTAGAGAGGCTGACATGCCAGATCCCTCTGGTTCTTCCCCCTCCCCACAAACAGAGCTGCAGTGGGCGGGGAGAAGCCATATTAATTGTTTACATTTTCAAGAGTGGGCAGTGAGCTGCTGCTTTCGCCTCCTGCACACAAACCCATCAATTGTGGGGGCTACCTCACAACACACCCCTTCCAGAAACAATGATCACAACAATTCAGAGTGACTCCCTCCCCCCCCCCCATCATGCAAGTTGTATAATAATGAATAATTCTAAACAATTAAAACCAAAGCTCTTTCTACAAACAAGAGAGCAGGGAGCCCAAGCCCCAAGTAGGTGGGGTTTAGTACACCAAAGCCCTGGTACCTGCCTCCATAAGGACCCAGAAATAAACAAAGCTTCAGGAGGTGGAGACGCTTGCTTCCACTGGCAACAGGCACAGACACATAGCAGCTCATAGCAGAGGGAAATCGACTTTGAAATAGAACCAATCAGAAAACAAACAGAAATGGTGAAGAACAAGGGAAAAATACTGAATAAGAATATGGAAGAATCTAAAAATTGGCCAATGAAACAATCTAGATCTTCAATAATGAAGGCTGAAGAAGAAGAAATTGAAACCATGCCAGAAAAGGAATTCGGAAAATTAATAATCAGATTACTTAGAAGCGATTAGAAACAGATTCAAGATCTGAATGAAAAGCGCTCCCAAGAAATCGAGATTCTAAGGAGAAGCCAAAATGAAATACTGGAAATGAAAATTCAATTGACCAGATTAAAAAAAAATGCCATGGAATCTCTCAGAAATAGAACAGATGAAATAGAAGAGCGAATATCAGAAGTAGAAGACAAACTTCTAGAAATAATACAGTCAGAACAAACACAAGAAGAAATTAGAAAATTAAAAATCACAGTTGGAGATTTACAAGGTTCTATCAAGTGATCCAACGTATGGATCATAGGAGTTCCAGAAGCTGTGGAAGGAGAGAACGGATTAGAAGACCTTCTTAATGAAATTATATCAGAAAAATTCCACAATAGGCAGACTGAAAGAGACATCCAAGTACAAGAAATACAGAGAAACCTCCAACAGGCATGACAAGAAGGGGAATTCACCATGACACATGTGGCAACACTCAGCTCAGTGAAACAAAAGAACAGATCTTAAAATGTGCCCTAGAGAAACAACAAATCACATTCAGAGGTAATCCAATTAGACTCACTCCGGACTTCTCAATGCAAACCCTACAGGCAAGGAGACAAGGGCAAGATATATTCCAAGTCTTAAGAGAAAAAAAAAACAAAAAAAAACTGTCAACCCAGAATACTGTACCCTGCAAAACTCTCATTTATGAAGGAGAAATAAGGATTTTCCACAACAAACAGAAATTGAAATAATTTGTATCTTTATGCCCAGCCCTACAACTCTGGCTCAAGGATGTGCTACACACAGAAACACAGAATCAAGAACTTCACTTCAAAAGAAGATGAATATGGAAAATGACCCAGTAATAGTACAAATGAAATCCAAAATACAAAAATAGGTTTACTTAAGGAAATGTGGCAGGAAAAATACAGTATTGAATAACAGTCATACTGAATGTAAATGGTCTCAAATCTCCAGTTAAAAGACACAGACTAGCTGAATGGATAAAAAAGAAAACCCATCTATCTGCTGCCTACAAGAAACACACCTTACCAACAAAGACACATGCAGACTGAAAGTGAAAGGCTGGAAAAAGATATTGCATTCTAACAGAAACCAAAAAAGAGGTGGTGTCACCATCCTAATATCAGGCAAAATAGACTTGAACATAAAAACTAGTAAAAGAGACAAAGAAGAAACAATATAATGATTAAAGGATCAATTCAACATAAAGATGTGACTATTATTAATGTATATGCACCTAATTATTGGGTGTCTGGCTATTTGAAAGAATTATTAAGGAATTTAATAGAAGATATAGACTCAAATGCAATAATAAGAGGAGACTTCAATATCCCACTTTCAGCAATGGACAGATTAACCAGACTGAAAATCTACAAGGAAACAACAGAGCCAATTGACAGTTTAGACCAAATAAACCTAGCAGATATCTACAAAGCCTTCCACCAAACAGCCACAGAGCAAAAATATTTCATCCCAGTGCATGGAACTTTCTTTAGGACTGACCATATGCTAGGTCATAAACAGAGTCTCAGCAAATTCAAAAAAATCAATATCATACCATGCATCTTATCATACCACAATGCAATGAAGCTGGAAATTAACAACACAAGAATCTCTGCATCATATGCAAACACATGGAGAATGAGCAACATGAATCTGAATGAGCAGTGGGTCATAGAAAAAATCAAAAGAGAAGTCAAAAAATTTCTGGAAACAAATGAAAACAATACAACTTACCAAAATTTGTGGGATACAGCAAAAGCAGTGTTAAGAGGAAAGTTTATAGCAATTGATGCCTACATCAAGAAACTGGAAAGGTGCCAAATAAATGAACTCTCTATGTATCTCAAGGATCTAGAAAAACAGCAGCAAACCAAATCCAAAACCAGTAGAATAAAAGAAATTATTAAAATTAGAGAATAAATCAACAAAATTGAAATGAAAAAAGTGATACAAAAGATCAGTAAAACAGGTTTTTTGAAAAAATAAACAATACTCACACACCATTGGGCCAACTAACCAAAAAAAGGAGAAAGAAGACTCAAATCAGTAAAATTAGAGATGGTAAAGGAAATGTAACAACAGACAGCACAGAAATAAAAAGAATCCTCAGATACCACCTCAGAGAGCTGTATGTCAATAAGCTGGGAAACTTAGAAGAAATGGATAGTTTTCTGGAAACCACACCTTACCTAAATTGAGCCATGAAGACAAAGAAAACCTAAACAGACCCATAACCAAGACAGAAATTGAATCAGTAATAAACGTGTTCCCAACAAAGAAGAGCCCAGGACTGGGAAGCTTCACAGCTGAATTCTACCAGACATTTAAAGAAGAACTAACACCATTTATTTTCAAATTATTCAAAACAATTGATAGGGAGGGAATCCTCCCAAAGTCTTTCTACTAAGCCAATATCACCTTAATTCCTAAACCCAGAAAAGATGATACAGAGAAAGAAAACCATAGACCAATCTCCCTGATGAACATAGATGTAAAAATCCTCAACAAAATCCTGGCCAATTGAATCTAACTGTACATCAGAAAGATCATTCATCCAGACCAAGTGCGATTTATCCCTGGTATGCAGGGATGGTGCAATATTCAAAAATCAATCAATATGATACACCACATTAACAAACTGCTGAACAAAAATAATATGATTAACTCAATAGATGCAGAGAAAGCATTTGATAAAATACAACACCCTGCCATGATGAAAACTCTAAGCAAATTGGGTTTAGAAGGAACATTCCTCACCACAATTAAGGCAATTTATGATATACTCATGGCCAGCATAATATTGAATGGAGAAAAGTTGGGGGCATTTCCACTGAAATCCAGTACCAGAGAGGGATGACCACTCTCACCATTGCTATTGAATATAGTCCTGGAAATTTCAACCAGAGCCATTAGGCAAGAAAAAGAAATCAAAGGGATACAAATTGGGAAGGATGAAGTCAAACTATTCCTATATGCAGGTGACATGATTCTATAAAGGAGATACAAAAGACTCCACTAAGAGACTATTGGAACTCATATAAGAGTTTGGTAAAGTAGCAGGATACAAAGTCACTACACAGAAATCAACAGCCTTTATATAAACAGACAATGCCATGGCTGTGAAAGAACTTCTAAGATCAATCCCATTCACAATAGCCACAAAAACAATCAAATGCCTTGGAATAAATATAACCAAGGATGTCGAAGATCTCTATAATGAGAATCATAAAACATTAAAGAAAGATATAGAAGGGGATTTAAAAAATGGAAAAATATGCCATGTTCATGGATTGGAAGAATCAATATCATCAAAATGTCCATTCTCCCAAAAGCAGTTTATAGATTCAATGCTATACCAAAGAAAACACCAAAGACTTTCTTCCCAGATCTAGAAAAAAATGATGCTAAAATTCATATGGAGGCACAGGAGACCTTGAATAGCTAAAGCAATCATATACAACAAAAACAAAGCTGGAGGCATCACAATACTAGATTTCAGGGCATATTACAGGGAAGTTATAATCAAAACAGCCCGATACTGGTACAAAAACAGATGGATATATCAATGGAACAGAATAGAAACCCCAGAAATCAACCCAAACATCAACTTATTCAAACATAACCAACTTATATTTGACAAAGGAGCTAAAACTAATCCCTGCAGCAGGGATAGTCTCTTAAACAAATGGTGCTAGGAAAACTGGATGTCCACATTAAGAAATATGAAGAAGACCCCTACCTTACACTGTACACAAAAATCCACTCAACGTGGATTAAAGATCTAAATCTATGCCACGAAACCATCAAATTAATGGAGAACATTGGGGGAAACCCTGCAAGACACTGGCACAGGCAAAGAATTCCTGCAAAAGACCCCAGAGGCACAGGTAGTCAAAGCCAAAAAGAACAAATTGGATTACCACAGTTGAGAAACTTCTGTACAGCAAAAGAAACAGTCAGGAATGTAAAGAGGAAACCAACAGAATAGGAGAAATTATTTGCAAACTACGCAACCGATAAAGGATTAATTACCAGAATCTACAAAGAGATCAAGAAACTCCACAACAACAAAACAAACAACTCAGTTAAGAGATGGGCCAAGGACTTAGACATTTTTCAAAAGAGGAAAATCCAAAATGGCCAATAGACACATGAAAAAATGTTCAGGATCTCTAGCCATCAGGGAAATGCAACAATCATATGGAAATCAACAATCAACAATTCCTGGTGAGGATATGGGGACAAGAGCATCCTAGGCCACTGTTGGTGGGAATGCAAACTGGTAAAGCCACTGTGGAAAACAGTATGGAGATACCTCAAAAATCTGAATATACACCTACCATATGACCCAGCTATCCCACTCCTTGGAATTTACCCAAGGGAAATAAAATCCGTAAACAAAAGTGCTATTTGCACCTCCATGTTTATTGCAACTCAATTTACAAGAGCTAAGACGTGGAATCAACCTAAATGCCCATCAACGGAAGACTGGATAAAGAAGTTGTGGGATATGGACACCATGCAATACTACACAGCAGTAAAAAAGGATGAAACCCAGTCATTTGCAGCAAAATGGAGCAAGCTGGAAAGCTTCATACCTAGTAAAATAATCCAGTTCCACAGAGACAAATACCATATGTTCTCCCTGATTTGAGAGAATTAATAGCATTTCTAACATGAAAGTTATTGACATTTTTAGATCAATGACTTGAATAGTCCTTGACCTGACCCTCAAGGGACAGTTTATTATTGTTAATTTTTATTTTGTATTTCCTTTTTTTTGTTTTCTTTTTCTTTTCTCTTTTTCATACTATATGCTGAACTCTTTATGTAACATAGAGTTAATCATATGTATATTAAGTCAATTGGAAAAATATACCAGTCAAAAATAAGAGGGGGAATAAGAGAGGGAGGAGGTAGTCTATAACTGTAAAGCAGTATAGTTCTGCATACAGTCCTACAGACTTACTTCTAAGGATACAGCCTGAAAACTTGTCATGGGACTCAAAACCCATTAACATCAGGGGTATAAATGCCATCATAACTGTTAAAATGATCATATTAAATTAGAAGTCAACATATTTATATAAAGTCAATGAGTTATATAAAGTCAATGATCATATTAAATTAAAAGTCAACATATTTATAGGTTTAAGTATAAAAGTGATCGTATAAATAACATCAAGTACCTGGTAATAATAATAGAGTTAAAAAGGAAGGAAAGTCCAATATGGGAAGCAGTCCACACAGCAGACTTCTAGAATGACATTCACTGTAAATAACACTCTGACCTCAGAATCAACCCTTAAGGCTTTCTGGTCTGGCTGAAAGGCCTATAAGAGCAAATCAGGCATGGAAAGCCTAGATTCTGTGGCAAAAAAAATATGCTACATGAAGGATTTCCTCTGTGAGAACTCAGTGGAAAGAAAGGGCCATCAAAGAAGGATGTACTTTTCTCTGAAGGGAGGAGAGAAGATCCATTTTGCTTATGGCCATGTCTGAATACTGATGGAGTCTATGGTCACAAAAGGCTTCTATAGCATTGGCTGCCCATGACAAGAGCCTCGGGTGAGCACAAACGTCATAAATAAGAGTGTTAATTGTTAAAGGAACAACAGAAGTCACTGTGCACATACTTCCCATGTAGGACCTTGATCCTTAATGAGTCATACTATGAGAACTGACTCCAAATCTTGTTCTCAAACTGTACTCTATATGTTGTGTGTGTATGTGTGGGTGAAAACTGTATAAATCTGTGCTTAACATGCAGTTGTTCTCAGTATATAAAATCAAACTAAAAATGAACCATTATGAAGAAGGGAATGGGAGAGGGAGAGACCGGTGTGATGGGAGTTGGGGTGGGAGTGTGGGTATGGGGGAAAGAAACACTATATTCCTAAAGTTGTTCCTATGAAAAATGCATTCATAGGCCGGCACCACAGCTCACTAGGCTAATCCTCCACCTTGTGGCGCTGGCACACCGGCTTCTAGTCCCGGTTGGGGCGCCAGATTCTGTCTCGGTTGCCCCTCTTCCAGGCCAGCTCTCTGCTGTGGCCCGGGAGTGCAGTGGAGGATGGCCCAGGTACTTGGGCCCTGCACCCCATGGGAGACCAGGAGAAGCACCTGGCTCCTGCCATCAGATCAGCGCAGTGCACCGGCCGCAGCGTGCCGGCCGCGGCGGCCATTGGAGGGTGAACCAACAGCAAAGGAAGACCTTTCTCTCTGTCTCTCTCTCTCTCACTGTCCACTCTGCCTACCAAAAAAAAAAATGCATTCATTAAATAAAAACTTAAAAATTAAACAGACAAAAAAAACTTTAAGACATGTAAGAATTAACTGTAAAAGACATATTTTATCCTTTGAAATGTGTTCAAACTAGGTGGTTATAGGTTGATCCATGTCCTCATTTGAATAAAGATCAACTATTTCATAAAGATGGAATAAAGTTGAAACCGTTTAGTGCATGTACCAACTTCAACAAAATGTATTTTCTTCTAAAAGTATTAAGTTTCTATTTATACAACAACCTTCATTAAGAATCTATCATTTTATATACCACAAAGAGTCAAAATATGGTCAAATGGTCATGGTTATTCAGTAATAGCTGTGCTACCCTGAACAGTGTGTTTTCTCACACTCCAAAGGAGATGGTACTGGTGACTTGAGATAATGCTGCTGATATACAACTAGACCACAGGATTTAAAATTTTTTTTTGCCATCATGTTACTTCATTTTTAGTGTAGATTAAAGTCTATTAATCTACCAGAACACTTTGCAGAGTTATAAACATGAAAGATCTTTGAAGGACAGTTTTCCAGTTCCCAACCCAGTAATGAAATTGCTTTCCTAGAGTCTTTATAAGAGTTAATCTTCTAGGTCCTGCTTGAGTACCTTTAATGACAGAATTTTCTCTTTCCTAAGGAAACATGATTCTTGGTCAGAAAAAAAAATAGAAAATTATTACTTATATTAAGGTGAAATGTATTTCATTGCTATTTTAACATTGGACATTATGATAGAAAAATATGCTTAGAGACAGTTGGTTCTGCCACATAGTCATCATATTAATTTATTGCATATATCAGTAAGAGTAAACAAATTAGCAGTAATAATATCGCAACATTAATGATATTAATTAGATAATTACAATATTAATTATCTGAGTTTAGGCTCCTCATGCAAATTTGTAAGGTTACTGAGTTAATCAGACGAATTAACATATAAAGTGCCAAGCAAAGTGACGGAAATGAAACAGGCATTCAGGGATATTTTCTTTTGCTTTTTTCCCTCTGCATCAAATAGTTAAAATATCCTGTTCTCAATTCACTTTTGTCTCAATCTGTGATCTTTAATTTTTTTACTTAATAACTTTTATTAAATTACTAGGAAACTTGAGTTTATCATACTTAAGTTTTCTTAGTTAAATTTTATATTTATATTTGCTTTTTTCCCTCTGCATCAAATAGTTAAAATATCCTGTTCTCAATTCACTTTTGTCTCAATCTGTGATCTTTAATTTTTTTACTTAATAACTTTTATTAAATTACTAGGAAACTTGAGTTTATCATACTTAAGTTTTTTTAGTTAAATTTTATATTTATATAAGGTAAACAAATTTCATATATTTCATATATACAGATTTAAGAACATAATGATACTTCTCATCCCACATCCAATCCCACCATACTCATAGCCTTCCTTTGTTCTTTCATTCTCCCATTTTTAAATTTTTTATGATGACATAGTTTGTTTATTTTATACTCAGAAGATTAATCCTCCACTAAACAAAGAATTCAACAAGTAGAAAAACCATTGTTCCTCAAGAGTATAGACAAGGGCTGTAAACAATAATCAAATCTCTAGATGTCTGTTCCACTCATATACATTATATTTTTTATATTCTGTATATTAGTTTCCACAAATCAGAAAAAACATGATATTTGTCTTTTGGTATTGACTTATTTCCCTAAGCATAATGGTTTCCAATTGCATCCATTTTGTTGTAAATGTCAGGATTTCATTCTTGTTTATGGCTGAGTAGTATCCATTAGTGTATACATATCACATTTTCTTTACCTAGTCATCAGTTGATGGACATTTGGGTTGATTCCATATCTTAGATATTGTGAATTAAACTGCAATAAACATAGGGTTGCAGATAACTCTTTCATGCTGATTTCATGCTTTCATGCTGATTTCATTTCCTATTGGTAAATTCCCAGGAATGGGATGGATGGATTACATGATAGATCATTATCAGATATCTTAGGAAACTCCATATTGTCTTCCATAATGGTTGTACTAGTTTACATTCCATTGACAATGCATTAGGATGCCTTTTTCCTCTCCAGTATTTATGGTTTTAAAATTTTTGGATGATGGCCATTTTAATTGGGATGAGGTGAAACCTCACTGTACTTTCTATTTGCATTTCCCAGATGGCTTGTGATCCTGAATATCTTTTTATGTGTCTGTTGTACTTTAGAATTTCAACCTTTGAAAAATGCCTGTTCATGTCCTTTGCCAGTTTGTTAGCTGGATTATTTGTTTCACTGTTGTTGAGTTTCTTGAACTCTTTATAGATTCTGGATATTAATCCATTATCAGTTTTATAGTTCACAAATATTTTCTCCTATTCTGTAGGATGTATCTTCACTTTGTTGAATGTTTCCTTTGTAGTTCAGAAGCCTCTCAGCTTGATGTAAATCCATTTGTTAATTTTGGTTTTGAATGTCTATGCTTCTGTGATCTTTTCCAAGAGGTCTTTACCTATTGCAGTATCTTAAAGTTTCCCCAATATTCCTATAGTAATTTGGGCATATCAAATTGTAGATAGATCTTTGATCCATTTAGAGTTGATTTTTATATAAAGTGTAAGATAGGGTGTCTTGTTTCATACTTCTGCATGCATAGATCCAATTTTCCCAGTACCATCTGTTGAACAGATTGTCCTTTTTCCAGGGATTGAATTTAGATTCTTTGATAATGGTAACCTGTTGTAGATTTATGGATGAATTTATGGTGTCTCTGTTTTATTCCACTGGCCCACATGTCTATTTTGGTGCCAGTAACAGGCTTTCTTGATTATAACTGCCCAGTTGTATTTCTTGAAATCTGCTATTGTGATGTCAACAGCTTTGTTTTTATTAAGATTGCTTTAGCTATTCAGGGGCTATTGTGCTTCCATATGAATTTTAGCATCATTTTTTTGTGGATCTGAGAAGAATGTCGGTATTTTGATTAGGATTGCATTGAATCTATAAATTGCTTTGGTTAGTATGGGCATTTTGATATTAATTTTTCCAATCCACAATGGAAGATTTTTCCTTTTTTTGTGTCTTCTTCTATTTAATGTTTTGTAATTTTCATTGTAGAGATCTTTCACATTATTCATTACATGTATTCCAAGGTACTTATTTTTTGTAGCTACTGTAAACGGTACTAATCTTGTAAGTTCTTTCTCAGCCATGACATTGTCTGAGTATACAAAGGCTATTGATTTTTGTGAGTTGATTTTATATTCCATAACTTTAACAAACTCTGAGTCCCAATAGTCTCTTGGTTTGCCTATATATAGGATCATGATAACTGCAAACAGGGATAATTTGACTTCTCCTTTCTAGTTTGTGTCTTTGATTTCTTTTTCTTGCCTGATGGCTCTGGTTAAAACTTGCAGAACTCTATTGAATAGTGAGCTGTCTGGTTCTGTATCCTGGTGTATATACTTCCAACTTTTCCCCATTCAATATGCTGCTGGCTGTGGGTTTGTCATATATTGCCTTGATTGTTAAGGAACGTTCCTTCTATATCCAATTTCCTTAAGGTATTTAATGTGAAAGGATATCATATTTTATCAAATTCTTTCTCTGCATCTCTTCATATAATCACACGGTTTTTATTTTTCAATTTGTCAATGTGATGTATTACATTTATTGATTTGTGTGTGTTGAATCATCTCTGCATAGCAAGAATAAATCTGGATGAAGTGTGATCTTTCTGGTATGTTGTTAGATTCAATTAGGTTATATTTTGATGAGGATTTTTGCATCTATGTTCACCAAGATTAATGGTCTATAGTTCTCTTTGCTATATATTTTTATGGTTTTGGAATTAATGTTTTACTGGCCTAACAGAAGGAATTCAGAAGGATTCCTTCCCTTTCAATTGTTTTGTATAGTTCAAGAAGAATTGCATTAGGATTCTTTGAATATAAGGTAGAATTCAGCAGTGAAGCCATCCAGCCCTGAGCTTTTCTTTGTTGGGAGGGTCTTTATTATGGATTCAACTTCTATCATGTTTATTGGCTTATTTAGTTGTTTTATGAATTCTTGACCCAATTTTGATAGATTATATGTATCCAGAAATCTATCCATTTCTTCTAGATTTTCCAGTTTGTTGGCATGTAGCTGTTTGTAGTTATTCCACATAATTTTTATTTCTGTGTTACGGGTTGTAACATCTCCTTTTTCATCTCTTACATGATTCCTCTCCCCTTTTTTGGTTAGTTTGTTCAATGGTGTGATCCCTAATTCCAAAATCCCTCTCCTTGAAATCCTGACCTAGAATAGTTGGTGCTTTATAAAATGTTGACTTAGTTTCAAACCACCAGAAAGAATTCCTTGTCATTGTCTTGAATGGGATTATTTTAGCTGCTTAAAAACATTAAGTAGAAATTCCTTTAGCCTGCTAATGTTTATGGTCAATAACCAGAAAACTTCTAATTTACATTTTAAAACAATTAAATATGATAAACTGTCAAATAATTTTAAATGACTTACAGAAGCTCTATTAAATATTTAATGTTAATAATCTCTGGGAAATACTTGAAGAACATAAAATCAAATATACTCAGCAAGTACATGATATTATACAAATATAAATAAATATATATTTATGAATGTAAGTATTTAAATCAATAAATATATTATGCTAAGAACTAGTTTTGGATTTTGTGTACTCACAAATAGAAACATGCATTTTCATAATTATTCAATTATGAGAACCTGAAATGGCAACATGTTTCTCTGTACATTTAATAGTTTATACTCATGTTCTATTTCCCTCAGCCATTCTACTTCCAGTGAGAAGTTAGGTGTTGGGGCCGGCAGTGTGCCATAGCAGGTAAAGCTGCCACCTGAAACGCTGTCATCCCATATGGGCACTGGCTTATGTCCTGGCTGCTTCACTTCTGATCCACCTCCCTGCTAATGGCCTGTGAAAAGCAGCACAAGATGGCTCAAGTGCTTCAGTCCCTGCTAGCCACACGGAGACCGTGGAGAAGCTCCTGGCTTCTACAAGGTCCAGATCCAACAATTGTGGCCATCTAGGGAGTGAACCAGAGGATGGAAGACAGATTCTCCCTCTTTCTCTCTCTCCAACTCTGATGTTCAAATAAATAAATCCTAAAAATAAAAGTTAGATGTCATTCTTATCATTGATTTCCTGTATGAAATGTGCTTCCCCAACACCTCTCAATCTATCATTCCCACCTACTTTAAAAATGTTCTGTTTGTCTTTGATCTTTCAACAGTTTGTGGTATGTTTATGTGCGATTTTTGAAAATTCTGCTTGGAATTTGCAAGGTTTATTGAATCTGTAGATTGATGTCTTTCATCAGTTTTGGATCATTTTCAGCCATTATTTTCTAGGATATTTCTTTTGCCTCATTCTCTGTCAGCTCTAGTTAGGGCATTCAATTACACATATACTACATTAATTAATATTGTCCTATAGAGCTTCAGTTAGAGCTGAGTCACATTAAAACAGATGAGCTGAATATATTATTTTTTAAGACTTTACTTAAGGTCTGGGAGTTTTTCCTTCCAGTTTTACTTTGCACACTTCCTTTTAACATGTCTTCAAGTTCACTGATTCCTTACTTTTCTGCTGTTTTTTTCTGAGGTTAAACCCATCCAAGTTCAAATCTATTTCTGATATTGGATATTTATAAATGTTCATTTCTTTGATGAAATTCCCTACTTTTCATACATAATGTCCAACTTGTACAATATATTCTAAAGTAAATTTACTGCAATTATTTTAGTGTTCCTCTGATTATTTCAACATATGTAACATTTCTGTGTCTGCTCCTTTGACCATTTCTTATCTGCACTGTTGGTCATTTTCTTATCTTCCTTTTTTGTAACTTCTTTTTTTTTTTTTTTTTTTTTTTTTGACAGGCAGAGTGGACAGTGAGAGAGAGAGAGACAGAGAGAAAGGTCTTCCTTTGCCGTTGGTTCACCCTCCAATGGCCGCCGCTGCAGCCGGCGCACCGCGCTGATCCGTTGGCAGGAGCCAGGATCCAGGTGCTTTTCCTGGTCTCCCATGGGGTGCAGGGCCCAAGCACCTGGGCCTTCCTCCACTGCACTCCCTGGCCATAGCAGAGAGCTGGCCTGGAAGAGGGGCAACCGGGACAGAATCCGGCGCCCCGACCGGGACTATAACCCGGTGTGCCGGCGCCGCAAGGTGGAGGATTAGCCTATTGAGCCACGGCGCCGGCCCTGTAACTTCTTATTTTATTTTGGGAACCTTATTAAAGAACCAGAGGAAAAAGATTTACACCCATGATAAAGCACACTTTTTCTTCAACCTAGACAACTACCACATCCTAATGAGAATCAGAAGTTCTGTGAGTCTGAGCTCATATACCACTTGGTTATTTCCTCACACTAATTCTGCGTATTTAGAAACTGGTTTCTGCTGCTGCTTTGCAGATGGTGAAAGCTCTGGGAGATTTGTCTCAGCAACTCTGTCTCACTCCCAGTCTGCAGCAGCCACTAGCTGGCCTCCAGAGAAGCTCCAGGTGTTTTTCTTTTATTATTATCTTTTTAAGGATCTCTCTAAGCTTCCCTGGCCTCCCACCAGCCACTGGCATACAAACTACACAAACTGTGCACTCACAACAGCTTAGAACAGCTGTATTGTTGGAAGGCATCACATTTCCACTGTGTAACCAGGGTGCTTTGGGATTCTTACCCACCATCACACTAGCCTACAAACAGCTATCCAAGTTTCCTGAATGTTAAGCTGATTTCTCTTTACTTTTAATCTACAGTGAGTTCTTTTGTTTTGTTCCATCAAAGATGAAGGTAGTCATTAATTTTTTTCTCATTTCTGAAAGTCTTGCCAGTGTCTGGAATTTTGTTAATTTATTTTCCTTTCCCATCAATTTTCTACTGGGATGAAAAACATGTAACTGTGATTTTGAAGATAATCTTATTTGTTCTTGTTACAGTGGAGTAACAACCTTTTGTGATGTTATACACCCTATTCAGGAGCAGAAGTTCTGTCTGTCTTAGTTCATAGGCCACGTCATTATTTTCTTGAACTTATAGCATTTACTTCATAAATTTTCACATTCTTTGATTAAAATAGATTTCTCACAAAGCCATAAGAACCTTATAGAGTATGCTTAATCTGCAGTACATGTGCTTCATTTCATTGTAATTTTCATTTAACTGATCAAGATTCATTGTATCTATTTTTATAATCAAGTATAGAGAAGCCATAATTTACAGTGAGGATTGGCAAATTTGTATTTGATTTTTTTCTAGACAGAATAGATTTTCAGGCTCTAGTCAATGTTGTAAACTAGTAATTACTGGAATACAAAACAAAATGTCTAGGATGGCTTTTCAAGGAAAGTCTAGTTTCACAAGTTTTACCAATAAATGAAAACAGATGAGCTGACAATTAAAAAAATTGAGTCATATACTTATTTATGCTGAGCTGTTTCTAAACTGTTCAAAGTAATCCCTATAAAAGATGGACAATAATGAGACTTAAGTAATCAAACCAAAGCTTTCCAAAGATTAACTTAATTCACTAGAATGACAAAGTGGGAATGTACCATGTTTAGAATGTAAGTATTAAATAAAAAATTAACAAAAAGTTAGTGCAAGTGCTTGATCATGGAATTCATTAGCTCTCATAAATTTCTACGTGGAATATTATATATTTGTTCACTCAAAGCAGGATGGCCATGTGGTCCTTTAGGAAAAAACACTGAAGCATACAATAAAGAGATTAAAGTCAAGAGATCTGCACTCTATCCCCGTCTACCACCAAAGCTGTGCTCTCAAGAAAGTTCCTTCCTTTCCCAGGACCTCATTTATAGATTAGATGACTGGATTCAGAGTTATGGCACTTCCAATATTCGTCTCCACTGCAGCTACTCCACAAGTGGTTTAAACTGATACTCAGGGGGCCGGCGCCGTGCTCACTTAGTTAATCCTCCGCCTGCGGCACCGGCATCCCATATGGGCACTGGGTTCTAGTCCCAGTTGCTCCTCTTCCAGTCCAGCTCTCTGCTGTGGCCCGGGAGGGCAGTGGAGGATGGCCCAAGTGCTTTAGCCCTGCACCTTCATGGGAGACCAGGAAGAACCACCTGGCTCCTG
Organism: Oryctolagus cuniculus; assembly: GCF_964237555.1. Taxonomy (NCBI): domain Eukaryota; kingdom Metazoa; phylum Chordata; class Mammalia; order Lagomorpha; family Leporidae; genus Oryctolagus; species Oryctolagus cuniculus. The sequence continues at coordinate 63,309,043 of NC_091439.1, forward strand.
GCTTCGGATCAGCTCAGCGCCAGCCGTAGCAGCTGTTTGGGGAGTGAACCAACAGAAGGAAGACCTTTCTCTCTGCCTCTCTCTTTCAGTCTATATCTCTACCTGTCAAAATAAATAAAAAAATAAAATAAACTGACCCACAGGATGGCTGTTTCTTTTCTTTTTTAAAATTTTATTACTATAAAGAGAACAGATTTTATGTATTTCCTAAATAAAATTCTAAGTCTATAACCATACTTCTCTCCCTCCTCCAATAATCCCCTTCCTTTTTTTTAATTTTTCCAAAAATCTAATTTTAATCCACTCTATAATCACAGGTTTAAGGCACCACTAATCATAAAAGTCAACAAGCAGCAAGTAGAAGACCACAGTTCCACAAGAGTATAAAAAAGGCTAAAATCATCAAATCATAACATGTCTATTACATTCCTATAGTTTTTTGTATTCTATATTAATTATCACATATCAGATAAAATGTGCTAATTGTATTTTGTTATTGGCTTATTTCCCTAAGCATAATAGTTTCCAGTTGCGTTGTTTGTTACAAAAGACATGATTATTATTACTTTTTTTTTTTTTTTTTTTTTTTTTTGCCAGAGTGTCTTGGCTTTCCATGCCTGAAATACTCTCATGGGCTTTTCAGCCAGATCCGTGTGCCTTAAGGGCTGATTCTGAGGCCAGAGTGCTGTTTAGGACATCTGCCATTCTATGGGTCTGCTGTGTATCTCACTTCCCATGTAGGATTGTTCTCTCACTTTTTGATTCTATCAGTTAGTATTGGCAGACACTAGTCTTGTTTATGTGATCCCTTTGACTCTTAGACCTATCATTATGACCAATTGTGAACAGAAATTGATCACTTGGACTAGTGAGATGGTATTGGTACATGCCACCTTGATGGGATTGAATTGAAATCCCCTGGTATGTTTCTAACTCTACCATTTGGGGTAAGTCAGCTTGAGCATGTCCCAATTTGCACATCTATTCCCTCTTTATTCCCACTCTTATATTTAACAGTGATCACTTTTCAGTTAAGTTTCAACATTTAAGAATAGCTGTGTATTGATTACAGTATTCAACAACAAAAACAAAAAAACCTAAATGAAAGATCTCCACGAGTGAGATCCCAGTGGAAAGAACAGGTCATCAAAGAAGGAGGTACCTTTCTCTGAAGGGAGGAGAGAAGTTCCATTTTGACTACGACCTTGTCTAAATATGATCAGAGTCAGTGAACTCTAAAGGCTTCCATAGCCTTGGCAACTCATGACAAGAGCCTAGGGTGATTATTGATGCCATAAACAAGAGTGTCAATTTGTTAAGTCAACAACAGGAGGCACTGTGCACTTACTCCTCATGTAGGATCTCTGTCCTTAATGTGCTGTACATTGTGATTTAATGCTATAACTAGTACTCAAACAGTATTTTTCACTTTATGTTTCTATGTGGGTGCAAACTGTTGAAATCTTTACTTAATATATGCTAAATTGATCTTCTGTATATAAAGAGAATTGAAAATGAATCTTGGCCGGCACCGCGGCTCACTAAGCTAATCCTCTGCTTTGTGGAGCCGGCACACCGGGTTCTAGTCCCAGTCGGGGCGCCGGATTCTGTCCCGGTTGCCCCTCTTCCAGGCCAGCTCTCTGCTGTGGCCAGGGAGTGCAGTGGAGGATGGCCCAGGTGCTTGGGCCCTGCACCCCATGGGAGACCAGGATAAGCACCTGGCTCCTGCCATCGGTTCAGTGCGGTGCGCCGGCAGCATTGCGCCGGCCACGGTGGCCATTGGAGGGTGAACCAATGGCAAAGGAAGACCTTTCTCTATGTCTCTCTCTCTCTCACTGTCCACTCTGCCTGTCAAAAAAGAAAAAATAAGAAAGAAAGAAAATGAATCTTGATGTGAATGGAAGGGGAGAGGGAGAGGGAAAGGGGAGGGTTGCAGGTGGGAGGGAAGTTATGGGGGGGGGGAAGCCACTGTAATCCATAAGATGTACTTTGGAAATTTATATTCATTAAATAAAAGTTAAAAAACAAACAAACAAACAAAACAAAAGACATTATTTCATTCTTTGTTATGGCCAAGTAGCATTCCATAGTGTATATATACACCATATTTTTTTTTTTCAGTCATCAGTTGGACAGCTAAATTGATTTCATAGCTTAGGTGCTAATCAAATATCAATTAATAGAGTACAAAACCTATTTGCAAAAGTTAAAGATATTGGTTTTCACTCATTTCATAATCAGATTTGACATTAGTGCAATGTTAGTATTTCTGCATATGTGTAAAACAGTGCCTGAAAATTTTTATGCTGCGATTAATATGCAACATGTGAGGTTTCTCTTTATATTCTGCCCAAACAATGGATGTACCATTCTATTTAGAATGTCAGAAAGAAATGCTCTGAGGGTTAACATGTTTCTGAAACGCTGGTAATGGGGCTGGCACTGTGGCATAGTGGGTAGCTGCTGCCTGCAACACTGGCATCCCATATAGATGCTGGATCAAGCCTGGGCTATTCTCCACTTCCAATCCAACTTCTTCCTCACAGCCTGGAAAAAGCAGCAGAAGATGACCAAAGTTCCTGGACTCCTGTTTTCTCTGTGGGGAACCCTGAAGAAGCTCCTGGATCTTGGTTTAGAACTGGCTCAGCTCTGGCTATTGCAGCCATCTAGGGAGTGAACTGCAGATGGAAGATGTCTATCTCTCCCTCACTGTCTTTAATTCTGACATTCAAATAAATAATTAAAAAAAAAAAAACCCTTGGTAATGTAGACAAAGAGTGCAAGGGAAATCATGGTCCATGAAAACTCTGCTGCTGTCTTGTTAGCTCTCACATTACATAAATAGAAACATATAAAGAATATCACTAGATAGGCACCTCACTGTTAACCTGTTATGTATTTACCTCAATTATTGCAGTTGAATTCTTGTAACTGAAGTGTTCCCTTAAATATTTGAGAAAAATTTAAAATGTGTAGCTCTCCCTTTATTGTCTCAAGAAAGTACATACAAGATATTATTTTTTTCAAATGCTTTAGTTGAAAAGATTTAGTCCTTAATCAGCATTGATGAATCAATTTCTCCTTGATAAATATATTTTATTTATCCTAAAATTATAAAACTTAATACTTATTTCTTATGAGAGGGGATATAGTATAACACATAAATATCTGGCCATTGGAGCCAGATTGTATGGGTTAAATACCAACTCTAACATTTACCATGATCATAATTTGGACAAGCCACTTGAGCTTTTCATGTTTCAACCTTCTCAGCTATTACTTGAAGATAATAACACATATTCAACCAGATATTAAATGAAGGTCCAATACATCTGTCCTTAAGTACTGTTGACCCTCAACTAGGGTTTACATTTTTTGCAAATCTGTTTTCAGTATAATTTATTTGAAACCCCAATACTTAAAGTAATTTCCTGGCCATTTTCAGACATGTGCAAAGAAATGGAAAGTTAGAGTCACTAGAAGCACACATTTCCAGCTGAGGTCAAGTAGGTTTATGCTTTGTCTTTTTATTTCAACTCTGAAACTATAAACAAGTGTCCTTGCTAAAATCCACTTAGTGCTAAATTTTTCAGTTTTTCTGGGTTTTGTTAGTGATTTAGCTATTTAGAATGCCTGCCTAGTATAGTGCCAAAATGCTGTCTAGTGTTTCCAAACATAAGGAAGCTGTGATGTGTCTTACAGAGGAAATAATTTTTGTTCAGTAAACTTCATCCAGGCATGAATGAGTAATAGCATTGTTGTTGGTGAGTTCAATGCGAATCAACAGTATATATTAAAGAAGGTGTCTTTAAACAGAAGTACAGCTCAAACAAGGTTATGTATTAATTGGTTGATGAAAACATTGCAAGCAGATGCTCGCAAGCAGAGTTTAACATTTTTCTTCTCTAGGAATAACAGTTCACTATTTGCTTATTCAATTATCTTATAGAAAATAAATACTGCAAATAAGGAGAATCAACTGCATTTTAAGCAGTCTACAGGGCTCCTTTGTATTTTGGAGAGAGAGTTCAGAACTGGTTTCCTGTTGCAGCATGGCCAGTCATTTTCAAAAGCATGGTGTTTTTTTCCCTTCACACACAGAGATCCTGGGAGAAGCTGCTGAGACTGTGAGCATTCAAGTCCAGGATTTCTGAAGACTTCTCCCTGGTTGTCTCTATGTTTGGGGTTTTCTCATTTAAAATACATACTTGATGTGGTTAGAACCCACTTACATACGCACTCTGTAAGTGGAATGAATGGTTCTAGGGCTTTGATTTTCTCTTGCTTATTTTACTTGTTAGGTGTAAGCAAACAGTAGGCAATCTAGGATAGAGGTGCATCCTTACTTGTTCTTAGAAAATGCAAATTCCTTTGAGGGGATGTATATATTTTTAATTTTGGTGAGAAATCTCTATTTTCTAATAATTACATACTTAAGACTTGGAAGTTTCACAAAACCCTAAAAACTGAGTTTTGGAAGATAGATGTCCTGACATGCAAGCACCTGAATTATAAATCAACAAGTGACATGAAAAATGAAGAGCTCAAAACTTTATGGCTTACTGATTAATGGATAGAATCCATCCTAGCAACAGCACTAATAAGAGGAGGAAAAAGCAAAGGAGAAGGAAGATAAAGGGAAGAAAATGTGAAGAAAAACAGAGGTGGAGATGTAAGGATTGTAGGCACCTAATACCAAAATGAGTAACAGCAGAACATGTAACTAGCTGACTGGTGCAAGATGCTCTAGTTCCAGAGAAGGAATGTTTTCACACAAATTTTAAGCACCTTCTTATCTAGGGCTGTGACCCAGTTATAGACAGAAAAAAGAAAACATACGCAGAACAAAATTGAAACAGGGAATGAGGTCACAGTGAACAGCTTGGAAACTTGGAGCCCATGTCTGGAGGTAATTCTAGAAAGCCAGGGGAGATGTGATATTATTATTATTATTATTAGTTCTTAGAATTTGTATTAATTCAAATTAGATTCCTTTGCTTTTTAATATGCTTGCTTGTTATCTGCTTTTCACTATCAAACCCAGAGAGTGATGAGGAAGTTAAATAGTTGGGTTGTATCATGTTTGAATAGTCCATTCTGTTTGTAGGTCACCTATGGTTAATATAAGGAAAGCGTCATTTCTATACATATGTACTTGTATTAATTTCTTTTACTTTTTTTTTATTTGACAGGTAGAGATATAAACAGTGAGAGAGAGACAGAGAAAAGGGTCTTCCTTCTGTTGGTTCACTCCCCAAATAGCTGCTATGGCTGGCACTGAGCCGATCCGAAGCCAGGAGCCAGGTGCTTCTTCCTGGTCTCCCATGTGGTTGCAGGGACCCAAGCACTTGGGCCATCCTTCACTGCCCTCCTGGGCCACAGCAGAGAGCTGGACTGGAAGAGGAGCAGCTGGGACTAGCACCCGGCGCCCATATGGGATGCCAGCGCTGCAGGCAGAGGATTAACCAAGTGAGCCACGGTGTCGGCCTTCTTGTACTTCCATTAAAGATACTCTGAAAAATTATCAACTTTGTCTCTGCTGTGTCTTGACAGCAATGGAACCAAAGACCTAAAGAATCACGAAAGATGTAAGAATAAAGTAAATTAGATAGGCTGAGCTAGGCTCAGAGGATCAACCACTCCCCCACAGGGCCTTGCCTTACAGACAGGAAGCTCATGGGCCTTCATGTTGGTCTCCTATGGAAAATCAAGGAATGTGCAGCAGCAGGTAGTAAATTGACACATCAGGCAAGGGCACTTGATTTCACTATTAAGGAGTATTTAGCCTTTTGAAAAGAACTCCCTGTAGTCTCGCGTACTTGATTTATTCTTTAAATAATATTAAGCAATGTGGATAATAAAAACAAAGGTAAGGAGGATAACATGGATAATCCTTGGACCAATAAAGGGACTGGGTAGAACTTGAGACGTCTTTTGAGAGCACTATTATATGTAAAATACGGTCAAGAGGAAAACAGAGAAGGAGGATAAATAGGAAAATACCCAAGTGCAGACATACTCTGTAGATTTTAGACTTGTCAATAGTCATTTATTTATATCTACCAAACACAAATTTGTCTTACATGTTTATTTATAGCATAAACATTTTACATATGCATATATTATGTATATTAATATATGTGCATTTATTATAGATAATATCTATGAGCATTTGCATAAATATCTGTTTATCTGCCTCTCTATTCCTCTACCTACACATGTCTATGTGTGCATTCTATTGGTTCTGTTTCTCTGGAAAACTTTGAAAATGCAGTAAAGAAGAGAATATGCTTGTCCATTATCTGCTTTCCACTTCCAAACCCAGATAGCCATGAGGCAGTTAAACAGTTGGGTTGCGTCATGTATCACATGGCTTTGATAAACCATAATCTCTAGAAACAAGTTACTCTGCTTCCCTGAGTCCCCTGCATGCCCAGCATAATGCAACGTGAGGCTTTAAACCAACAGATCTTTAAAAACCAAAGCATTTGGTAATGGAAGCATCTGGACAGCAAAGGAGTGCTTTCACAAAGTGCAGGGAGGTTTTGAGTGCAGATTTGTAACAGGGTAGTAGAGAGGGATTCCTGGACCTGTCATGACTTACAAAGAACAGAACCTACAGGTTTGAGGATCGGGACTGCACAATAACTGCACAAGTGAAAGGGGTTGCTGGAGTAGGAATTTATTCAGTTTATTCATTTTAAGTCCATTCCCCTTGTGTGTTTGCCTAATTAAAGACAACACATGCATGCATTTTCTTTATTGAAATGAATGGATATTAAAGAGCTTATTTCCTGCTATCCATTATTACAGGGCAGTACTTATAGTTCTCTTCTTAACCTTAGGAAAGTAAAGATGCTTATTACTGTTGACGCTGAAAAACCTACATTTTGTGTTGGCCCAGAATATGAGCATATGTACCTTGGTTATCTGAGCACAGACAGTTCGGTACAGCATATTCAGAAGGCACACATGCCAGTTCTTCATTCTGCCAAAGGCAGATGCCATGGGTAAGAAGGAGGAAGTAAAATGAGAGACAAAATCATGACAATCTGAGTAGCTGCTTATGCCAACAAAGAAGGTCCCTTTTATTTTTGGAGCTTAAATATTCATAGACTATACAACAATTTTTTAAATAAGCAAATATTTTCCTTTTTTTAAGATTTATTTTATTTATTTGAAAGACAGAGTTACAGAGAGAGGTAGAGACAGAGAGAGAGAGAGAGGTCCTCCATCCGCCGGTTCACTCCCCAGATGGCTATAATGGCCAGAGCTGCGCCGATCCAAAACCAGAAGCCAAGAGCTTCTTCCGGGTTTCCCACATGGGTGCAGGGACCCAAGGACTTGGGCCATCTTCCATTGCTGTCCCAGGCCATAGCAGAGAGCTGGACTGGAAGTGGAACAGCCAGGACTAGAACCAGTGCCCATACGGGATGCCAGTGCTTCGGGCTAGGGCTTTAACCTGCTGCGCCACAGTGTCGGCCCCTATACAACATTGATAACCAAGGTTTTATTTAAGTCTGTGGTTAACTATGCTGCCATTAACTAATACATCAATGCTGTCAGTGTGTACTGATTGCTCAAAATCCTTCCAGGAAGAGAGAATACATTAGTGGACCAAACTGGGCTTCCTAAAGGGTAATATTTGCCCAAAAAGACAAAATACATAATTTGAAGGAAAGCATTTACTTTTTTTTTTTGCAAAAAAAATTATTGAAATACAACATACCTACCAGAAAATGTGCATAAGTGTACAGATTTGGTTGCCTCTTCACACTGTTAATTATTTTCTTTAGTGGGCACAAGGTGGTTCTTAACTTGATGCTAATTTCATTTTTCTATTTTTCCTTTTCTTTCCTGTGTTTCTGGGGTCTTATCCAAGAAGTCTTTACCTAGGCCAGTGTCTTGCAGCATTTCCCCTATATTTTCCTCTAGCAATTTGATGGTTTCAGGTCTTAGGCTTAGAGCCTTTGTCCACCGTGATTGATTTTTTATACTGTGTAAGGTAGGGGTCTTATTTCAAATTTCTCAATGTGGAAATACAATGTCCCAGTAACCATTTGTTGAATAGACTGTCCTTTCTCCAGAGAACAGTTTTAACTAACTTGTCAAAGATTAGTTGGTTATAGACACATGGATTAATTTCTGGGGTTTCTATTCTCTTCCATTGGTCTTTTTGTGCCAGTACCAAGCTGTTTTGATTGTAATTCCCCTCTATATCTTGAAATGCAGGTATTGAGATACTATCAGCTTTGCTTTTGTTGTTTAAGATTTATTTAGCTATTTGGAGTCTCTGGTGTTTCCATACGAATTTTAGCATACTTTTTTCTAGATCTGAGAAGAATTTTGGTATTTTAATTGGGATTGAATTGATTTGCAAATTACTTTTGGCAGTGTGGATATTTTGATGATATTAATTCTTCTAATCCAAGAACATAAGATTTTTTTTCTGATTTTTTGTGTCTTATTTATTTTTTTAACTTTTATTTAATGAATATAAATTTCCAAAGTACAGCTTATGGATTACAATGGCTCCCCACCCCCATAACTTCCCTCCCACCCACAATCATCCCCTCTCCCGCTCCCTATCCCATTCCATTCACATCAAGATTCATTTTCAATTATCTTTATATACAGAAGATCAATTTAGCATATATTAAGTAAAGATTTCAACAGTTTGTACCCACACAGAAACACAAAGTGAAAAATACTGTATGAGTACTAGTTATAGTATTAAATCACGATGTACAGCACATTAAGGACAGAGATCCTACATGAGGAGTAAGTGCACAGTGACTCCTGTTGTTGACTTAACAAATTGACACTCTTGTTTATGGCATCAGTAATCACCCTAGGCTCTTATCAAGTTGCGAAGGCTATGGAAGCCTTTTGAGTTCGCTGACTTCGATTTTATTTAGACAAGGTCATAGTCAAAGTGAAAGTTCTCTCCTCCCTTCAGAGAAAGGTACCTCCTTCTTTGATGACCTGTCCTTTCCACTGGGATCTCTCTCACAGAGATCTTTCATTTAGGTCATTTCAATTTATTTTTGTTTGTTTGCCAGAGTGTCTTGGCTTTCCATGCCTGAAATACTCTCATGGGCTTTTCAGCCGGATCTGAATGCCTTAAGGGCTGATTCTGAAGCCAGAGTGCTGTTTAGGATATCTGCCATTCTATGAGTTTACTGTGTATCCCGCTTCCCATGTTGGATCGTTCTCTCTCTTTTTGATTCTATCAGTATTCACAGACACTAATCTTGTTTATGTGATCCCTTTGACTCTTAGTCTTATCATTATGACCAATTGTGAACAGAAATTGATCACTTGGACTAGTGAGATGGCATTGATACATGTCACCTTGATGGGATTGAATTGGAATCCCCTGGCATCTTCCTTTTATTGCTTTCATTAATGTTTTGTAATTTTTTGTTGTAGAGATTTTTACCTCCTTGGTTAAATTTATTCCAAGGTATTTAAAAAATTTTGTAGCTATTGTGAATGGTACTGATCTTAGAAGTTCTTTCTCAGCCATGGCATTGTTTGTGTATTCAAAGGCTATTGATTTTTCAGTTTTGCTTTTATATTATGCAACGTTAACAACAACTTTTATGAGTTCTAGTCTCTTAGCTGAGTCTTTTGGTTCCCCTATATATCAAATCATGTCATCTAAAACAGGGATAAGTTGAGTTTCTACTTTCCAATTTGTATCACTTTGGTTTCTTTTTGTTGCCTAATAGCTCTGGTTAAAATTTCCAGAACTATATTGAAAGGCAATGGTGAAAATGAGCATCCTTATAGTGGTCCAGATTTTTAACAGAAATTCTTCTAGCTTTTCACAATTCAGTATCATGCTAGCTGTGGGTTTGTCATATATTGCCTTGATTATGTTGAGTAATGTTTCTACTATACCCAATTTGTTTAAGGTTTTTATCATGAAAGTATGTTGTATTTTATCAAATGATTCCTCTGCATCTATTCAGGTAATCATATGGTTTTTAGTCTTTGTCAATGTGAGGTATCACATTTAATGATTTGTGTATCTTGAAACATCCCTGCGATCCCACTCGGTCTGGGTGAATGATCATTCCGATGCGTTATTGGATGCAATCCGCTTGTATTTTGTTGAGAATTTTTGTGTCATGTTCATCAGGGGTATTGATCTATAGTTCTCTTTCTTTATTGTATCTGTTTCTGTTTTTTGGAATTAAGGTTGTGACAGCCTTATAGAAGGAGTTTGGAAGGGATGCCTCTCCTGTAATTTTTTGAATAGTTTGAGAATTTGAATTAGTTCTTTTCTAAAAGTCTGGTAGAATTCAGCACTGAAGCCATCTGGTCCTGGGCTTTCCTTTGTTGGAAGGGTCTTTATTATTGATTAAATCTCTATCTTGGTTGTTGGTGTTTTCAGGCTTTCTATATAATCATGACTCACTTTTTGTAGACTATGTGTGTCCAGGAATCTATTCCAGGGGTCCAGATGAGATGGCAGCTTCTGAGAGCAAGCTGAGAGCAGACTGCAGCAGCCAAGTCACTGGGGATATTGCATGAGGGAAAACGTGTGGACAACACCAATTCTGAGTCCTATCTGTAGTCCTAGTAGGGGGTAGGGTGCCCACCTATTCCAGTAAGGGGGAAGCACATATTTTCTCGCCAACCAACGAGAAGCAGGCATCATCTTGACACCAGTACATATAGGGGATTTTACCAGAGGGAAAACTGCATTCTTCGTTGATTGTGAGTCTGGCTAGGAGGGTTGGCAGAAGGCTGAGCATCCACTTAGGACTGTGAGGTTCTCCAATTCTTTCAACCTATTACAGGCTCTGGGGCTCAAACTGCTAATGTGGAGCACCCCCATACAGCTGGCCTGGGAATGCCTCTGCTCTCTGTGGATTGGTAGGCTAGTGGGGCTGTGAGCAGATCCTCTGCACCCCATGACTGTGAGAGTGTTGTGTGCTGTGACCATGGGAATTCTGTCACTGCACGCTAGGGCATGGGTTATAGCTGGGTCTTGGGCATTCACTGTTTTTGGTATCAGAGGTTCATAGATCTCCAACAGACTGGGGTGGGTCATCAAGAGTTCCATGGTCACACTGAGGACAACAAAGATCCTTTGTGCCATTCATGTACTAGTGTGGGTGTTCCCACTGTGGGCTAACTCTGGGCACTGATCACCTTGGAAAAGAGGAGGTGAGGTCATGATTACATCAACAGCTATGACCATACCTTCCTCTGCTGACAATAGAAGAGATCCACCATGCTCAACTTGGGTATCACTCTGTATTCTCACCCCATCCTTGGGTACAGACCATAGCTCCCTGACCCTACCCAGCACACGACACTGGGTATTTCCTGAAGGAGCATATCCCCTCTAAGCCACAGAGGCATGGTTCAAAGATAAAACCCAACAGAGAAGAAAACCAACAAGTATTTACACAAATACCTAACATGAAAGAACAGCTTTGCCAAGAGATTGAGATACTGAAGAGAAGTTAAACTGAAATATTATAAATAATGTATTCAATATGTCAAATATAAAATACAGGGGAAAGCCTTAAAGCCAGAGATGGTGAGACAAAAGAAAGAATATCTCACAAATCCTTAGAAATATCTCAGGACCCTCCCCCCAAAACGAAGAAAAAATTAGAAAAACTGAAAACAATGTTCATGATTCATGGGATACTATCAAACAAACAAACATGTATGCCTTAATAGTTCCTGAAGGTGTGGAAGAAGAGAATGTATCAGAAGGCCTATTTAGTTTAATAATAGCAGAAAGCATCTCTAGCTTGGAGAATGAAATGGACGTCCAAGTAGAGGAAGCATTGTACTCCTAAAAGACATGATCAGAAAAGATCTTTACCATGACACATTATAGTCAAACTTTCAACAGTAAAACATAAGATTCTAAAATGTGCACAAGAGAAACACAAGATTACATTCAGAGTATATTAGAGGATTAGACTAACAGCTGATTTCTCATTGCAAATCCTACAGGCTAGTAGAGAATGGACACATAGTTCAAGACCTAAAAGAAACTGTCAATCCAGAATTCTATGCCCAGTTAAGCTCTCATTTATAAATAAACAGTGAAATAAAGACCTGCCAAAAAAAAAAAACCACCAAGAATTCAAAGAATTTTATACCATTTGTCCATCCTTTCAAATGACTCTTAAGGTTGCACTACACAGAAAAAGAGAACTATAGTTATCATTATGAAAGAATGTGAAGTCAGAAAATCACCTAGTAAAAGTACAAAAGAAATCCAAAGCAAAAAACATGAATATGTATGGAAACATGGCAGGACCAAATAGTTACTTATCAGTAATAATCTAAATGTAAATGGCCTAAATTCTCCAATTGAAAGATACAGACTTGCTCAATGGATTAAAAGACAACTAACTGAGCAGCAAAGGGGAAACCTGTTGAAGTGAAATGGACACTATGAGAAACAGTGACTTGATCAGCTCTTGTCCTTACTGTTGATGTACAATGTAATACTTTATTGATTTTAGTATTTTCTCTTTGTTTTGTTCTAGTACTATTGGTTGAACTCTGTGATTAACACACAATTATTCTTAGGTGTTTAAAATTTTAACTGAAAAGTGATCCCTGTTAAATATAAGAGTGGGAATAAGAGAGGGGGGAGATGTACAATTTGGGACATGCTCAATCAGACTTGCCCCAAATGGTGGAGTTAGAATCATGCCAGGGGATCCCAATACAATCCCATCAAGATGGCATGTAACAATACCATCTCACTAGTCCAAGTGATCAAATTCAGTTCACAATTGATCACACTGATAGGTCTAAGAGTCAAAGGGATCACACAAGCAAAACTAGTGTCTGCTAATACTAGCTGATAGAATCAAAAAGTGAGAGAATGATCCATCATTGGAAGTGGGATACACAGTAAACTCATAGAATGGCAGATATCCTAAATAGCACTCTGGCCTCAGAATCAGCCCTTAAGGCATTCGGATCTGGCTGAAGAGCCCATGAGAGTATTTTAGGCATGGAAAGCCAAGACACCCTGGAAAAAAAAAGGAAGACCTAAATGGAAGATCTGTGAGTGAGATCCCAGTGGAAAGAATGGGGCCATCAAAGAAGGAGGTATCTTTCTCTGAAGGGAGGAGAGAACTTCCACTTTGACTATGACCCTGTCGGAATAAGATCGAAGTCGGCGAACTCAAAAGGCTTCCATAGCCTTGGCAACTTATGACTAGAGCCTAGGGAGATTACTGACGTCATAAACAAGAGTGTCAAATTGTTAAGTCAACAACAGGAGTCACTGTGTACTTACTTCTCATGTGGGATCTGTCTTTAGTGTGTTGTCCAATGTGAAGTAATGCTATAACTAGTACTGAAACAGTATTTTACACTTTGTGTTTCTGTGTGGGTGCAAACTGATGAAATCTTTACTTAATATATGCTAAATTGATCTTCTGTATATAAAGATAATTGAAAATGCATCTTGATGTGAATGGAATGGGAGAGGGAGCGGGAGTTGGGAGGGGTGTGAGTGGGAGGGAAATTATGGGGGGGTGGGAAGCCATTGTAATCCATTAACTGTACTTTGAAAATTTACATTTACTAAATAAAAATTAAGAAAAAAAAATACCCATCTATTTGTTGCCTATTAGAATCACACCTCACAAACATAGATACATGCATACTGAAAAAAAAAAGGATGGAAAAATATATTGAATGCTAATGGAAAGCAAAAATGAGCAGGTGTAGCCATCGTAATATCAGACAAAATAGTCTTTAACAGAAAAATTGTTAAAAGAGGGGGCCAGCACCATGGCTCACTTGGTTAATTCTCCACCTGAGGCACTGGCATCCCATATGAGCACTGGATTCTAGTCCTGGTTGCTCTTCTTCCTGTCCAGCTCTCTGCTGTGGCCCAGGAGGGCAGTGAAGGATGGCCCAAGTGCTTGGGCCCCTGCACCCACATGGGAGACCCGAAGGAAGCACCTGGCTCCTGGCTTTGGATCAGCACAGCGCGCTGGCCATAGTGGCCATTTGGGGGGTAAACCAACTGAAAGAAGACCATTATTTCTTTCTCTCTCACACACTGTCTAACTCTTCCTAATAAAAAAAGAAAAATTGTTAAAAGAGACAAAGAAGGGCACTATGTAATGATTAAGGGATCAATCCAGCAGGAAGATGTGACTATAACAAATGTATATGTACCAAATAACAGGAACCTGGATATTTAAAACAAATGTTAATGGATCTAATAGGAGACACAGACTCCAATACAATAGTAATGGGGAACTTCAACACCCCACTTTCATTAATGCACAGATCGAATATACAGAAAATCAACAAAGAAACAACAGAGCTAACAGATACTATGGGCCAAATGGACCTAACTGATATCTGCAGAACATTTCATTGCATAGTTGCAGAATACACATTCTTTTCACCAGTGAGAATAGACCACATGATAGGCCATAAAGCAAGTCTCAGCTAATTCCAAACAAAAAAATTTAAATAATATCATGTATCTTTTCTGATCACTGTGAAATGAAGCTTGCATTTAATAACTTAAGAATCTCTAGAAATATGCAAGCACAAAGTCTGAACATGTTCCTGAATGAAGAGTAATAGAATAAATCAAAATATAAATCAAAAAATTCCTGGAAACACTCATTTCAAATATTATGGGCAATTATTTTATTGCTTGTAATAAAAATAAATTGCCAAATAAACCTACATAAATTTGTTCTGGTGGATCCTTTGACCAGGAATTAGGAGTTGTGTAAAACATTTGCTCAGCAGTGAAGCTAGCTATATTCTTAGTGATAAAATTTATTAAGTGGTTATAACAGTGAAATATTATATAGAAAATAATTAATGTAGTTGGAAAATACTCACTTTGTTCTTGAGGGTAGGTTTTCGTTTGAAGAGACTGGAACTCATAATATGGTATCTCATGTTTGAATATGGATGTAAGAACACCATCAAGTTCTTCAATGTATTTCTGTTTTCAGATGAAAGAGAAATTTTCTATTAGTTCAGTCATTTGCATATAAACTTGTCTTAGTACAATATAATAAAAATTTGCCAGTTGCTATAAATATTGGATACTCTTTAGTAGCACAAGTTTTTTGAAAGAACAATGCAAACATTAGGGGCTTACCTAAGTTTTTTAAGATAATAGGAAAATGAATGCACGAAATAAAATCCCCTCATTTTCTGTGAGTAATGACAACTTTATTTAAATATTAATTTAAAACAATATCATAATAGGCCAATAACACTAAAATTGATTTCAGTATTAAATTCTGATAAAACAAATGGTACCTCTTATTAAGTGAAATAACAAAAATGATAGTTTGTATCTTTGATTTAAAATAGGTGGGATAGTCATATAGATTGTATTATTTCTGTGTGTAAGTGAGGGAGAATATTGCTTCCCCCCACAAGGCAGATAAACAGTAACTATATGAATATAGCTACTCTCTATTATAGAGATCAGGATTCTTTAAAAATTGTACTATATCACAAATGTTGCAGAAAAATATGCAAGATATTTATATTTAATTGAGTGGTGGGTAAAGGGAAACAAGAAGATTTATGTTTTTCATATTTCACTCAAACTGCTTAAATGAGGATACCAAAATATAAATTATGCATATGTAACATCATATCTAGAACAACCACTAAATATGATGTGCAAAGGAATACAGTTAAAATACCAATACCAGGGATTAATAAAAGTATAAGCAACTTACAGGAAAGTAAAAACAAAATCAGAGAAATAAAAAGAGAAAAAAGACAGCCAACTAAAGTCTTAAAAAATTTAAAGACACAAAAGACAGATACTGGTAGAGTGGATTTAAAAACATGACCTAACTTTATACATTCTTTAAGGCGCTCACTTCAAATAAACAAGATTGATATAGGTTGAACATAGAAAAATTTCTATAAAGTGATATCATGCAACCATTACAAAGAGAAGCTAGGATGGCTGTATTAATATAAAAATAGAAAAAACAAAATTACAGGACATAGATAAGGCCATTATATGATACAGGAGTAAATCCACAAGATGATGCACTAACTTTTTAAAATTTGTTTGAAAATCAGAGTTACATAGGAAGGGAGAGGGAGAGGGAGAGGGAGAGGGAGAGGGAGAGGGAGAGGGAGAGGGAGAGGGAGAGGGAGAGGGAGAGGGAGAGGGAGAGGGAGAGGGAGAGGGAGAGGGAGAGGGAGAGGGAGAGGGAGAGGGAGAGGGAGAGGGAGAGGGAGAGGGAGAGGGAGAGGGAGAGGGAGAGGGAGAGGGAGAGGGAGAGGGAGAGGGAGAGGGAGAGGGAGAGGGAGAGGGAGAGGGAGAGGGAGAGGGAGAGGGAGAGGGAGAGGGAGAGGGAGAGGGAGAGGGAGAGGGAGAGGGAGAGGGAGAGGGAGAGGGAGAGGGAGAGGGAGAGGGAGAGGGGGGATCTTTCATCCAGTGTTTCACTACCCAGATGGCCACAATGGCTAGAACTGAGCCAGGCTGAAGCAAGGAGTCAGGTGCTTCTTCCAGAGCTCCCTTGTGAGCAGCAAGGGCTCTGACACTTGGCTCATCTGCTACTGATTTCCCAGGCCATTAGCAAGGAGCTGGATTGGAAGTGTAGCAACTGGGACATAAGTGGGCACCCATATAGGATTCCAGAATTGCAGGTGGCAGCTTTACCTGCTATGCCACAACATCAGCCCTGACCTTCTAATTTCAAATATGTATGCACCACAGAAAAAAAGCTGAAAAATATGTGAAGCTAAAACAGACAGAACTGAAAAGAGAAAAAGACAAACCCCCAACAATAGTTGGAAACGGAAACAACTGTTTCAATAATTGATAGAAAATGTAGACAAAAAATTAGCAAGAATATAGAAAAATGAAAACACATGTAAAATTTATCCAGCCAGCATCTTATCAAATAACATAGACCACTCTATAACAGGATAGCAGAATAAACACTTTTCATGGATCTGTGGAACTTATACCAAGATGAATTATATACTGAGATATAAATATCAACAAATTTAAAATATCTTATATCACTTGATAAACGAGATTTCTGACCACACAGCATCAAACTAGAAATGAAAATAGAGGTCTTAAACATTTAGAAACCAAACAACATAAGTTGTGGCCCAAGATTCAAAGAAGATTCAAAGGATATTTAAAAAGACATTGAACTGAATGAAAGTGAAATACAACACATCAAAATTTGTGTAACACACTTAAGCCAGGGCTTTGAGGAAATTTTAATGCACACTACAAAGAAGAAACATCTCAACTCTGTCATCCAGCCTTCCTTTCAAGGATATAGAAAAAAATGATATCAAATTCAAAGCACACATACAGGAGAAAATAAACCTGTAACAGCAGAAATGAATGGATTTGAAATTATAAAAACAATAGAAAATCAATGTGACAAACGATTTTTTAGAAGAGTAAAAAAAATATAAATTTCTAGCAAGAATAATAAAGGGGAAAAAAGGGGAGGAGATACAAATTACACATATCACAAATGAGACAGGGTATCACTGCAGAGCCTTCAAACACTGAGAGGCAAACAAGGGTAGCCTAAGAACAACTTTAAACACTAAAATTTGACATCTTAAATGAAACACACTATTTACTTGACAAACTACCATAACTCACAATCTCACCCAGCTCTATCTTAGAACCACATGTGAATCTACAATTATCTAAAAATTAACAGTTCACTTAAGGACAAAGAACCATTTTCCTCCAACAAAATAGATTTCATGACACAAAGCTGAGTTCCTAGAGATGAGTAGATATTTGCACAGTAGCACCTATTCAAAGCTGTTCTGTTCTCTGATGAGGAGTGTGAATGCTACTTGCATGTGGTAGCTTTCAGAGACAGACTTGAAAGTGATGTCCAGGCAATCTCACATAATGCAAGCAGTTGGAAGATACTTTAGATGTTTGGAGTGGTGTGAAAGGATATATAGCACAGGTGTACAGTAATTCCCTGCAATGAACAGACTCAGAGTGTGTAAAAGGTAATGATAACTATAATGTACCAGGTTTTATATAACTTATGTCTAATTTTGATAGCATCCTGAAGGTGTATTGTTTTTAAACGTCCACTCTTATGGTAATCATGATAGAAACGATTCAGTAACATCGAAAGTAGCCGAACTAATAGTAGTAGAATAAGAGTTCTAATCGATGCCATCAAACCTACATACTACATTTAACACTACCTTCTAATCATGGAGAAAGTATCTATCATAGTGTCAGAGTAACATAAAGAGTATATTCTGGTTCCGTCATTGTAAGATGACTGTTGCTCTTCCAAACATCTGTTCGAGCCACAAAGAGCCAGGACAGTGGCACTTGTGCTGGGGGCAGGGCAGGGTAGGGACATGGAGACCTGCTGCCAATCAGATCTATTCTTTTCATTGTTTAAGCACAAAAGCAAAAGCTCCAGATATATTTGTGCTCTACCATTTAAAACTCTCACATCTAGCCAAGAAGATGCTTAAAATGTTGGAATCTGGCCTTTGCAGCTTCAATAGTGAGGGTAGACAAAAGGAAGGGGTTTTCAGCAGTGATTACAGGCAAAGTAAAGAAAAAAAATGTGACACAGAAAGAGTAACACTAAAGAGCTTTGATGAACAAGAAAAACAATTTAAATGAAATAACCATAGAAACTTTGTGAAATGTTCATGACAGGAAGAAAAATCCATTAGTATTTGAGACTGCTACTCTTGCAGTATCTAAAAGAAAAGCCTATAGTTGAGCTGAACACAGTCTGGTTTTTCTTATTATAACAAATTGCTGAGCTTGTTTAAGTTTCACTAGCAAAAGAAAAGCCACCCTGTTTGTTCCATTGTTCATAATGTGTGCTGTGAAAGAGAGCCAAAACAGCCATTTAAAGTGGAATTTGATAAATAGTTTACATAACCTATTTTCAAAATTTCCTACTGCATTGTGTAAAGAAAATGATAGGTAAAAGAACAAAGCAAATATTTTCTAGGTTATGCAAAGACACTTTTTAAAAAATCTTTACAAGTACTCAACTCCAAGCAGTTCATCTAAAAGAATAATTTAAGTAAGTAAGTCTGAGATAATAGATATTTTCCTTTGTTGGTATAATCTTTCTAAGTTTTAAATGAATCATTTCCTAGAATTGAAACATGTCTATGAATATAAATGCAAAAATAAATATAATAGTGCAAAATGCGCTGCAATTTAGGACCTTCTTCAAATGATTTTATATGTATTATTGGTTAGGTATTCATATATTTGTAGAATCTCTTTATGTAACTTGAAAATGATATAACATGAAGAAAATAGGTTTTGAAATTCAAAACACTTGTGTTTTATATGTCTGCTCCAGGACTCAGCAGCTATGGACTTTAATAATGCACATAACCAATAGAATTAGGAATTCAAATGATTCTATACTCTCCAGTAAATACTAATTTTCTCTAAATGTTGTGATGCAAACTCTCAGACACAATTCACAAAATGCAATCACTGTATTCCAGCAAGTAAATCAAAGAGGAATCTTGGTTTCTCTACCTTGTTTTTCCACTGACTGAAAAATACATTGGTCTCATTTTTTAGTTTTTTAATTTTATTTTTCATCTTTTTAATAGCATGCAAGTTTTCTGTTGTAATAAGGTGACAACGGCTTAAACAGGTCAGAAGCCTCTCAAATATAAGCATGGAATGAGGTAGTCCAGGTCTGATGTGTGGCTCCCTGGATTTAGGAATTCATTCTCTTTCTACCTTATTTCAAAGTTTTATGTCAGCTTCACGGCCCAAGATGGTTCATCCATTATTTCACTGTTAAAATTCCAGGCAGTTGAAAGAAAAATGTCAGTGACTGAGTAAGTATTACTTTAACTATCTTTTAATGACATGCTCATAATTTTTCACTTATCACTTGTGCTGACATGCCATGCCATTGGGAATTACTTAGTCACATGGCTACACCTAGCCAGAGTATAGAAATGTGTAGTGTAGAAATGCC
Organism: Oryctolagus cuniculus; assembly: GCF_964237555.1. Taxonomy (NCBI): domain Eukaryota; kingdom Metazoa; phylum Chordata; class Mammalia; order Lagomorpha; family Leporidae; genus Oryctolagus; species Oryctolagus cuniculus. The sequence goes on from NC_091439.1 coordinate 63,329,043, forward strand.
ATATTTCTCTCAGTGGGTATGTGCCCAGAATATCCTGCACAAAAGGAAAAAGTAACACTTGGGGACAACCAACAGTGTTTGAATCTGCATCTGTTATGCAAAATTGGGGCCAGCATTATGGTGCAATGGGTTAAGCCACCACCTGCAATGCCAGCATCCACAGTGAGTACCAGTTCCAGTCCCAGATACTCAATTTCCAATCCAGCTCCCTGCTAATGAGTCTGGGAAGGCAGGAGAAGAAGGTCCAAGCACTTGGATGAAAAATCTTTTACTCTGCCTTTCAAAAAATAAGCAATTATTAAAAATCATGTAAAAATGCACAAGCATTCATCTAAAATATTGACTGAAGCTTGGTTGTGCTTAAATTTTCAACTTGAACTCCCCATATTCCATTGTTAATTCATAACATCAAAAGCCTCAATGTTGTAACTTGACCAAACCTGAACAGACTTGTTAATAGAGATGTTTAGTAACAGTAAAGATGAAACATATTTAAAAGTTCTTCTGTCATAGGAATTAAATAAAGCCTAAGAGCCATGCCTTTTCTCAACCTCATCACCCTTTAGCAACTATTTTTTTTAACTTTCATTTAATGAATATAAATTTCCAAAAGTACAGAATATTGATTACAATGGCTTCCCCCCATAACGTCCCTCCCACCCGCAACCCTCCCCTTATCCACTCCCTCTCCCCTTCCATTCACATCAAGATTCATTTTCGATTCTCTTTATATACAGAAGATCAGTTTAGCATACATTAAGTAAAGATTTCAACAGTTTGCTCCCACACAGAAACATAAAGGGAAAAATACTGTTTGAGTACTAGTTATAGCATTAAATCTCAATGTACAGCACGCTAAGGACAAAGATCCTACATGAGGAGTAAGTGCACAGTGACTCCTGTTGCTGACTTAACAAATTGACACTCTTGTTTATGGCATCAGTAATCACCCTAGGCTCCTGTCATGAGCTGCCAAGGCTATGGAAGTCCCCTGAGTTCACCAACTCTGATCATATTTAGACAAGGCCATGGTCAAAGTGGAAGTTCTCTCCTCCCTTCAGAGAAAGGTACCTCCTTCTTTGATGGCCCATTCTTTCCACTGGGATCTCACTCGTGGAGATCTTTCATTTAGTTTTGTTTGTTTGTTTGTTTGTTTGTTTTTTTCCCCAGAGTGTCTTGGCTTTCCATGCCTGAAATACTCTCATGGGCATTTCAGCCGGATCCACATGCCTTAATGGCTGATTATGAGGCCAGAGTGCTGTTAGGACATTTGCCATTCTATGGGTCTGCTGTGTATCTCACTTCCCATGTTGGATCATTCTCTCCCTTTTTTATTCTATCAGCTAGTATTTGCAGACACTATTCTTGTTTATGTGATCCCTTTGGTTCTTGAAACATACCAGGGGATTCGAATTCAATCCCATCGAGGTGGCATGTACCAATGCCATCTCACTAGTCCCAGTGATCAATTTCTGTTCACAATTGATCGTAATGATAGGACCTAGCAACTATTTTCTAACAACTTACTCTTAAATATCTAATAACTTAGAATTTGTAAGACAAATTTAGTACTAACGTATTCAAAGAAATGTCTGCCACAAAAGTCTTCTATAAATGATGATGCTATGCTGTCCTCAGAACTTTTTGGAATGAAAATGTTGCTCCCTGTTGGGAGCCAGTTTCCAAGCAGTTCAAAAGAATCAGTCCCATCATTCCTTATTCCTTTGATTCTTTCCTTCAAGGTCCTTCCCTTCCTTGCCTTGCTTTTTCTGCTCAGTTGGAAGCAGCACTGCTGGAACCAATAGCCAATAACCTCCTGCAAAAAGGGCTGTGCCTGGGCCAATGGCTGTTGGGACAATGGACTCTGGTGATTCATTTGAGAGTGGATGGGAAACTTAATGTATGCAACAATGTCACTCTATTGCTGAGTTTGTAGGGTGAGGTCATAGGAGGTATTTAGGAGGATCACATGTTGGGTTTTTTTTAAAAAAAGATTTATTTATTTATTTGAAAGGCAGAGATATAGAGAGATAAGGAGAGAAGGGGAGAAGGAGAGAGAGAGAAAGAAAGATATCTTCTATGCGCTGGTTTACTCCCCAAATGGCCACAACAGCTGAGGCTGGGCCAGGAGAAGGCTAGGTACCAGGTGCTTCTTCCCAGGCTCCTAGTTGGTTGCAGGGGCCCAAGGACTTGGGTGATCTTCTACTGCTTTCCCAGGTGCATTAGCAGGGAGCTGGATTGGTAGTGAAGAAGCCAAGACTTGAACTGGCACCTGGGACACGAACTGGCACCCATATGGGATACTGAAACTGAAATTGCAGGCAGAGGCTTAACCTTCAATGCCACAGAGTCATACCCAATTTTTGTGGTTTTTAAACTGGACTCACTAGGATACATTTCTTGAATTACAAAACAAAGTATTTAATGGACAACTGTGTGTCTGGCAATATCCCTGGTTTTGGGAATAAAAGATAGAACTGAATAATACCTTGCCCAAATTGTCATTTAGTCTAATGAAAGACATATATCAATTTGAGAAATATTGCATACACTGATATTGGGACATGATCAATGTTACAGAGACATAGCAGAGAGACATATGAGGCAAGGCTGAGGGAGAAATACTGGAATTAAAATTTGGGATATGAATTAGAATTAAATAGATAAAGATAGTGAAGGATCAGAAGGGACTGGAATAGATTAAACTAGAGAGAGGAGCATATGCAAATGCCTTGTGGTAGATTTCATGGTCCAGATACTGCATGCAGGCCAGCATGTCTGAAATGCAGAGGGAGAGGCGGAGGGTGAAGATTGAGTTGCACAGGTAGAGAATGGATAGTCTACAGCATTGTATGGTTCAAGCCAAAGATTTTTTGGTTTCTAATTCCTACAACAATTGGAATCCATTGAAGGGTTGGAGCAGGAGCGGTTGCTGTTGCAACCCTGCTTTTTAAAAGAACCTCTCAAAGAACCTGAGAGAGAAAGGAGGTTTGCCGTAGGGGAGCAACAGTCAGGAAGCTCTCATTCCACAGGCAAGAGAAGAAAGCACAGATGAAAGTGTCAGCACAGAGGGATGTAGAGTGGACTGGTCAGTACTGGGCAAAGAAAACTGATACAGCTTAGTATGGATTCTATTTGTAAGGTGAGAGTACAGAAGCTGTTAAGGAAATTCATGTTCAGTTTTAAATTGGATTCGTGATGATACATTTTATGAATTAGAGAACATTGAAAGGTTGGAGTTCAAGGGAAATTTGGAACATTTCTTAAGAATTAACCATATAGGGGCTGGCACTGTGACATAGCAGGTAAAGTCACTATGGAAGTCAGCCTGGAGATTCCTCAGAAACCTGAATACAACCCTACCATACAACCCAGCCATCTCACTCCTTGGAATTTACCCAAAGGAAATTAAATTCACAAATAAAAGAGCTGTCTGCACCTTAATGTTTATTGCAGCTCAATTCACAATAGCTAAGACTTGGAATCAACCTAAATGCCCATCAACAGAAGACTGGATAAAGAAATTATGGGACATGTACTCTATAGAATAATATGCAGCAGTAAAAAAAAAAACGAAATCTGGTCATTTGCAACAAAATGGAGGAATCTGGAAATCATCATACTGAGTGAAATAAGCCAGTCCCAAAGGGACAAATATCATATGTTCTCCCTGATTGGTGACAACTAACCAAGCACCTAAAAGGAAACCTGTTGAAGTCAAATGGACACGATGAGAAACAGTGACTTGATCAGCCCTTGTCCTGTCAAGGAAAAACTTAGTATTTTATTCCTTTTAGTATTGTTTTGTTCTACTTAAAACCATCGGTTGAACTTTGTGATTAACACACAATTATTCTCAGGTGTTTAAATTTTAACTGAAAAGAGAGGGAGGAGATATACATTTCTGCACATGCTCACTCGGACTTACCCTTAATGATAGAGCTAGAAACGTGCCAGGGGATTCCAATTCAATCCCATCAAGGTGGCATGTACCAATGCCATCTCACTAGGCAAAGTGATCAGTTTCAGTTCATAATTGAACATAATAATAGGATTACGTGTCAAAAGGATCACATAAACAAGACTAGTGTTTGCTAATACTAACTAATAGAATTAAAAGGAGAGAACAATCCAACATGTGAAGCAGGATACACAGCAGACTCATAGAATGACAGATGTCCTAAACAGCACTCTGGCCTCAGAATCAGCCCTTAAAGCGTTCAGATTTGGCTAAAAAGCCCATGATAGTATTTCAGGCATGGAAAGCCAAGACACTGTGGCCACACACACATACACACACAAATGACCTAGATGAAAGATCTCTGTGAGTGTAATCCCAGTGGAAAGAATGGACCATCATAGAGTTGGAAACATACCAGGGGATTCCAGTTCAATCCCATCAAGGTGGCATGTGCCAATGCCATCTCACTATTCCAAGTGATCAATTTCAGTTCACAATTGATCATAATGAAAGGACTAAGAGTCAAAGGGAGCACATAAACAAGTCTAGTACCTGCTAACACTAACCGATAGAATAAATAAAGGGGAGAGTGATCCAACATGGGAAGTGAGATACTCAGCAGACTCATAGAATGGCGGATGTCCTAAACAGCACTCTGGCCTCAGAATCAGCCCTAAAGGCACTCGGATCTGGCTGAAAAGCCCATGAGAGTATTTCAGGCATGGAAAGCCAAGACACTCTGGCAAAAAGATCTCTGTGAGTGAGATCCCAGTGGAAAGAACAGGTCTTCAAAGAGGGAGGTGCCTTTCTCTGAAGGGAGGAGAGAACCTCCACTTTGACTATGACCGTGTCTAAACAAGATAAGAGTTGGAGAACTCAAGGGGCTTCCATAGCCTTGGAAACTCATGACTGGAGCATAGGGAGATTACTGATGCCATAAACAGGAGTGTCAATTGGTAAAGTCAACAACAGGAGTCACTGTGCACTTACTCCTCATGTAGGATCTCTGTCCTTAATGTGCTGTACATTGAGGCTTAATGCTATAACGAGTACTCAAACAGTATATTTCACTTTGTGTTTCTATGGGGGTGCAAACGATTGAAATCTTTACTTAATGTACACTAAACTGATCTTCTGTAAAAAAAAAAAAAAAGAAAGAAAGAAATTATCAATTCCCAACTTGACTCTCACTGGGATTAAACATGACAATAGGTCTGATCTGATTTCATCATCATTAAAAAAAATCATCTATTATTTATCACTTTATGTTTCTGTGTGGGAGCAAACTGTTGAAATCCTTACTTAAGGTATACTAAGCTGATCTTCTGTATATTAAGATAATTGAAAATGAATCTTGATGTGAATGGAAGGGGAGAGGGAGTGGGAAAGGGGAGGGTTGTGGGTGGGAGGGACGGTATGGGGGGGGGGAAGCCATTGTAACCCATGAGTCATACTTTGGAAATTTATATTCATTAAATAAAAGATAAAAAAAAAAAGAATGGACCATCAAAGAAGGAGGTACCTTTCTCTGAAGGGAGGAGAGAACTTCCACTTTGAATATGGCCTTGTCTAATTAAGGTCGGAGTTTGTGAACTCAAAAGGCTTCCATAGCCTTGGCAGCTAATGAAATGAGCCTTGGGGCCGGTGCTGAGGCTCAATAGGCTAATCCTCCGCATGCAGTGCTGGCACCCCAGATTCTAGTCCTGGTCGGGGCACCGGATTCTGTCCCAGTTTCTCCTCTTCCAGTCCAGCTCTTTGCTGTGGCCCGGGAGTGCAACAGAGGATGGCTCAAGTCCTTGGGCTCTGCACCTACATGGGAGACCTGGCTCCTGGCTTCAGATCAGCGTGGTGCACCGGCCCCAGCAGCCATTGGGGGATGAACCAATGGCAAAGGAAGACCTTTCTCTCTGTCTCTCTCACTGTCCACTCTGCCTGTCAAAAAGAAAATATTTCTTTTCCTCCCTATAACATCTGCTAAATCTGCTTTCTTTGAAAAAAAGATTTATTTATTTTATTTCAAAAGCAGAGTTAGAGACACACACACACAGAGGACTTGGTCACTCTCCAAATGGCCAGGCTGGGGCCAGGAGCCAGATACACCATCAGAGGCTCTCGTGTGGGTGGCAGGGATCTTGATCAGAAAGGAGCAAGACTCCAAACAGGTATTAAATTGGATGCCAGCATCTCATACAATAGCTTATCCTGCTATATACAATGCTGGTCCCTAAATCTGTTCTTAATCAATGTATTTGCTTAGTTTTTTGTTAAATTCTATAATGTATTAGGTGGTATGCTCCTGTTTGATTTAATGATTTGTACCTGAAATGAATATAACTAGAAAGTCAGAAATACCCCATCAGTATCAATAACAATACTTCAACTATTATCACAAGCAGAGACAGGACACAAAAGAAATGGCATTTGTTGTTTTAATAACCATACCTTAAGATTTACCTATTTATATTAATTAATTTGAAAGACAGACACACAGAAACACGTGCACACATAGATACGCACACAGAGAAACAGATCTTCCATCCATTCGTTCACCCTCCAAATGCCTGCAACAATCAGGCCAGAGTCAGGCCAAAACTAAAAGTCAAGATCTCAAACGAGATCCCAAATACTTGAGCCATCATCCACTGTTTTCCAGGATATGTGTTAGGAGGTGGTTGGAATCAGGAGTGGAGCCGGGACTTGAACCAGGCACTCTGATTTAGGGTGTGGATACCTTAAGTGCTGTACTAACTGTTGCACCAACTGCCTGCCCCTGTCCTAGTTTTATCAATTTCAACAGATATGCCTTTTTATTATTGATCCATTTGAATAATGGACACAAACAATATGAAAAAGGGGATCCAGGAATAAATCTCCAAATGGCAGTTTATTTGATTGTTATTTTCTCTACTTTTCCTACAACTTTCATCAGAAATATAGATCAAGTAATAAAACATAACAAAACCTATGAAATACAACTCTTTCTTCTTCTACGGCAAGAGAGGAAGAAATCCAAATAAAAAAGGAACTGAAGAGAGGCCAGTATTGCCACACAGTGAGTTACGATGTGGCTTGTGACGCCGGCATCCCATAGGAGCACAGTTCAGTCTTGACTGTTCCATTTCAGACCCAGCTCCCTGCTAACATGCCTGAAAAAGCAGCGTAAGTTGGCCTAAGTACTTATTCCCCTGCCACCCACAAGGGAGACCCTAATGGAGTTCCAGACTCCTGGCTTTGGCCTGGCTCAGCTCTGGCCATTGCAGCTATTTGTGGAGTGAAACTGAGGATGAAAAATCTCACTGTCTCTCTTTCACTCTCTGTAACTTTGCCCTTCAAATAAAATAAATCATTTTTTTTTTGTTTTAGGAAAAAGGGAACTATAGGATACATGAGGATAATCCATATTTGCAAGTCAATTTTCTATAATGGAGAGTAGTTATATCTTCAATCTAAGTATCTTTACCCTTTGCATAAAATGGTGGAATATTTGAATTATAAGTGACCTTGAAGACAATATGTTCTGCTTTCTGCATTGCACACTTGAAGGGATTCCTTTACCCCTGAGGATTATGACCTTGCAGGAAGTAACTGTTGATAGAGTAGACTAACTTCTACTCTTACCCCATCCAGAACTAATTCCCATATATAATGTTGCTGCTTTTAGTAAAGGAGAGAGAATATGCAGCTTTTGGAAGGGAGGGAACATATCAGGCATTTTTCAATAGAAAAAAAATCCCTTATTGTTTAAAGGAAAAGCAAAAATGGATTTATATGGCAGTTGAAAATCTGTAATGAAGTGTATTTATCAGGCAGGTAGGACATGAAGAAAAAGTTTATAGCACAAGTTCTTCATTTTTCTAGTGTCATACACGTGTAAGCAGCAGGTGCATCTATTCAAATTCCTAAAAAAAAACTAATGTACTTTACAAGGACAGTTTTCATTTCTCTTTCTATATTATTTATATATCTTTGTGTGTTTTTCACTCATTCATATATCACTTTAAACAAAGGAATCACTTTTGTTTGCCTTGCTTTTTAAAGCAAGAAATATTAGCTGTGACTCACATACCAGGAAATAATTGTGGGAAAGCCAGTGGGCATGCAAGAGAGACAACACAACAGCCATGGCTTAAACACAGGGGGTAGGGAGCAGCACGGTGTTCTGTAGTGAAGAGCAGAGGAATCTAAAATCAGAATCGCAGAGCCAAGAAAGCACAACAGGAGGAGTTGATCCTTGATACAATGCATGACCCTGCAGCCTGTATAAAAAATCTTTTGTAAAAAAAAAAAAAAAGATTTTATTCACTCATGCATTCATTTGAGAGGCAGAATGACAGAGGGAGGGAGAAACCAAAGAGAAGCGGCAAGAAAGGGTGAGAGGGACAGAGGTCCATCTTAAATACTCTGGCTCACTCCCCAAATGTCTGCAATAGACAGGGCTGAGCCAAACCAAGCCAGGAGCCTGGAATTCCATCTGGGTCTTCCATCTGAGTGGCAAGTACTTGGATCATCATCTGCTGCCTCCCCGGGCTCATTAGCAGGAAGCTGGATTGAAAGCAGCAGAACCAGGTTCTGATCCAGCACTCTGATGTGGGATGCAGATGTCCCAGGCAGCAGCTTAACTCACTGTGCCACAACACCTGCCCCTATTTGTATCTTCTTATCCAGTGAGCCACTGAAAAATTTATAGTAAGGCAGTTTCTTAGACAACACTGGTTTATGTTGAAGCTTTGGACTGAATTTGTACCTTTTATCAATAAGAACAGAAGAAAAGAAAAAGAAATGTTTCCTTCAATGTTTTGAAGAAAATAAGGACCTAAAAATAATTATTCAAAGATCTGGGAGTTACTATTATCTCTCAGTGGAAAAATCTCCTGAGGAATGCTTTAAGGGATATTATTGATAACACCTAAGCTTTAACTTTTGATGAAATTAACCTTTAAGGGAACTGCTAACAGGGAGAAACACACTGGGAAATTTCACATAACGTCGGAATTCCTTCCCTCACCACAATTTCATCTGTTTTCACATTGTATTAAATATTTATAGGCAGAAAATCAAAGTTTGAATATATATACACAATTTAATGAAAACAAAAAAGAAGCATATTTAACATGAAAATAATGTTTCAGGCTGGAGTTGTGGTGTTTGGGTAAAACCATTGTCTGCAATGGGAGCATCTCATATGGGTCTGTTCATGTGCAGGCTGCTCCTCTTCTGATCCAACTTCCAGCTAATGGCCCAGGGGAAGCAGCTTAAGATGGCCCAAGTAGCTGGGCCCCTGCCTCCCACATGGGAGACCTGGAAGAAGCTCCTGGCTCCTGGGGATTCCAACCATCTATGAAGTGAAACAGGATGAAAGATCTCTCTCTCTCTCTCTCTGTAATTCTTTCAAATAAATACATCTTTAAAAAGAAAATATTTCAATATATAAAAAATAAAATATGCAAAATGATAAATATACACACTGCAAAGATAACTTGTTTACTAGTCAGAAACATAGCATAACAATTTTGTATCACTTTGAAAACGCTTTTAAAGAATAGGAACCTAACATTTTGATCAATAATTGCTATGATATTTTAACATTTGACCTAATTCTGTTTTTATTTTGTATATAGTAATTCCTATACAAAGTTAACTTTAGTAGTTGCCCCAAGACTCCTTAGGAAATAGAAAAATATCCCAAAGGTTTTAATTATCTCAGTTAAATAGAAGTTACTAGCATTGCTAATGCTAGTACTTGAATTCTAATTATCAACCCAAATTTGGAGTTGTTTTTATTTGATTATCACTTATATTCACTGTTTTAATTGATGCTCTAGAAATAGTATTTATCTAAAAAATGAAATGATTTACAATGCAGTTAGATAATTAAGCTGGTTGCAGTAAATTATTCTAAAAGCTAATGGACACCATTAAAAATGAAATGAGAAAACCAGATTCCTCGTTATCATTTCTTGTCTCAGATTCACTGAATAGCTGTTTTTGCTGTATGTCCAACAGCTTTTCAGTGATCATAGAAAGAAATCTCTTATAAACTAGAATTACTGTAAAATAAAACTCAATAATTGCTCACTCATTCTTTAAATTCACACAATGTTCTTGCTATTATTTGAGCAATAGCTTTTGAATGATTACAGAAGGTTATTATTGCTTATTTTTTTATCTGCCAATAAAATCTACTGGAAAACTCAGTATAGTTCCTGAAACATACCATTTCAGCTAAGTAGGTAAGATATTGAAAAAAATTAAAATATGCTGAAATATGTTCTTACAAATACAGAATAACTATGGTGTCTAAAGTTACAATGTGCACCGTGGTTTGAAGAGAGATTTCAAGTGAACCATTTGCAAACTATCCAGATTTCCTAAACAGGTTACAGAGCAGCATATGAAAGAAATGCTCTATTTAATATTTAATGTTTATCATTCAATCAGCTTATTTGATGTCTACACATTCTTGAAGAGCTACAAATAAATACTCTCATCTGAAATCAGAAAAATAGTTTTATAATAGGCATAAGTAGATTTTGCGGCTGCTTTTAAAATTTTATTACTATAAAGAGAACAAAAGAATTGAATGATCAGGATATCAATTCCAACACAAGAAAAGAAAAAATTACTATAGTATCCTATACTGGAACAAAAGCACAGCTTTCAACACAAGTCTTTAAATCTTGCCTATGTGGGAATAAAGCAAAACATCAAAAGGTAAGACCAAGTGCCT